>NC_058369.1:95572680-96815180 GCF_018350175.1 Felis catus | reverse complement strand
AGATCTCTAAATTCACAGATTTAACATCTGGCACTTCTCAGAAGTAACCTCATGTGACACTTGGCTGAGACATACACGTGAACTTCAGGTCAGGAAGCTGTGTGCAGGAGTGGGAGTCATTTGCCTGGAGAACTGCCAGCAGCTATCCCATTTTTCTCTACATTTTGTTATGTACACAAAAACTCAAGTTATATTGGACTACATTTTATGGAAGAAGTCATATGCGTTAAGTGTATTAAAAATCGGGGGATTTTTAAAGGTCAAGAAATATTCTCACTGGTGTCAAGGGCTGACTATATCTACCACTAAACTAACAATGTAACTACAGTTTCTCTAGAACCACAATTCAATAGGAAAATATAAAGTATACTACAACTTTTTCTTTTAAAGTTTTACTTTAAAGCAAGGGTCATCTTGCTAAAGACTGAAACCTAAAAGATTTCCCTTCTTTCATTTATAGAACTGAAAAACAACCATGCAGTTTTAAAAATCAATTAGTAATCTATTTTAGGATATACTTCTCAGAAATATATAAGTAACATTCAGAAGAGGGAGATGTATACAGCTAGAAATCTAATTATACAATGCTTACTCTTAAACTTTTCTTAAGTACTTAATGGCAAAGCAACTGTTTTTAACAACTTACAAGGATTCTGTGGCGACCACTCTTTCTGCCAACCCATATAATGTATCCCCAGATGTCAAAACCACTAAGTGACTGAGGTGTGGGCTTGGTACCTTCTCCTTTCTCTCTTCTGCTGCTGTGAGTGTGGCAGTAGGATCTGCTGAAACTTCCTGAAAATATAACACAAGTACAAACACAGCCTGAAATCAAATCTAATAGCAATAAACCATGTGATTTTACAAAACTGGACCTATAATTAAAATACTCGTAGGCATACATATTAATTACATTTAGTCTCTGTTCTTTCTTTTCCTTCCTTTATATTTTCTAACTACTGGAAATTTCCTTTTTGTACTAAGTGAATATGACCCAACTCTATGTGCCATTATTATCTGTGCATGACCTAAAGTTGGCCAACACAAGCAATCTTTATGAATTGGCATATGTTTCATAAAGACAATAGTAAGATGCCCTTCAAGAACCTGTAAACGAGGAAAGAGATTGCCTCTTGAGGATCATCATGCTGGAACATTACAAAATCATGATATAATCAACCATTTCACATCTGAACTTTAATTAAGGTTAACTTTGGTATAATCTCAAGAAGGCAGGACTAGAATGCACTTACAAACTGAAACTGGACTAACTGTATTAGGTAAGTCTGTAGTCACACTGCTGATGAGAAGGAAGATAGATGGTTAATGGGAATAAAAGAAAGGGATGCCCGGAGAGCAGAGTGTATTGAGCTTTAAAAGATCCGCAAAGACAATTATTGCACAGAATTTGGACACAAACAAATCTAAAAGTGTACAAAATGTAAATCTAGGTTACTTCTTAAATCAATTACATAGTCACAAATCTCCAACACTTGCCTTATGAATGAAAAAGACATCAAATGCACAGTGGGAGCATAACAGGCTTATAAATTTAGCCCAATGGAACTAAAACATTATAAAATCTTTTAAGTTAGAAAAATGGTTTTATTTTTCTTTAGTTCTTTTTTATATCTTATCTTCTACTAAAGATATTGTTTCTTTTCAATCTCTAATTACTCAATTAGCATTTAAAAGTTATTTTGGGAACAACTGCACTTTCTCTAAGGGGAATCAGGATAAGGAAACTATGCGAGTTAATCAATGTCACCACTCCATTATTTATTTCCTACTAAAAAGGAAAATAATCACCCCCTCCTGCTTGTGCGTGTACACACACATGCACGTACATGCACACACGTACACACACACACAAACACAAAATTACAACTGGCTGTGTATGCTATTTAATTTAATGCCTGTGGTCATTTAAATCACCATCTACCAGACTGTCCAAGTGAGAAACCTTGGAATCATTCATGCCTCTCCCTTTCCTCCCCTCCATCATGCCTTAGCACACACCTCTCATGTCTGTTTCTTCCTCTCACCCTGCTTCATTAGGACCTAGGCCCCACAGCATTCTTGCCTGGACTAACAGTCCCCAAATACAGACCTCTGCCTCTAGCTTTTCCTATTTCCACTCCATTTTGCACACAGTTCACTGGTTGATATTTTTATTTTTATTTATTTATTTTTTTCAACGTTTATTTATTTATTTATTTTTTTTGGGGGGGGGGACAGAGAGAGACAGAGCATGAACGGGGGAGGGGCAGAGAGAGAGGGAGACACAGAATCGGAAACAGGCTCCAGGCTCTGAGCCATCAGCCCAGAGCCTGACGCGGGGCTCGAACTCACGGGCCGTGAGATCGTGACCTGGCTGAAGTCGGACGCTTAACCGACTGCGCCACCCAGGCGCCCCACTGGTTGATATTTTTAGAATACCCAAGTGATCTTCCTAAAAGGGAGACGTGATCACACCACTCCCCAGCTTAAAAGTCCCAATGGACTATCCACTCCTTACAGAAAAAAAAGCCTAAACTGTTACCATGATACTACTTTTTACAGTGATACCAGCTACCTCGCCAGCCTCATTTCCATGTAATCTATGACTCTAAGGTCTAGCCACACTGGACTTGCTACACCTGTCCTACTGACACTCTTGTCTTACCTGCTCTCTTCTTGTCTCCCTGGCTCTTTCCTACTCATTTCTTAAGTGCGAGGTCATATTTACCTCCTTTCTATAACTTTCGCAATCTCCCAAGAAGAATTAGTATCTTTCTTGTGTTAGCATATCTACATGTATACTTAATGTCTGTATGTGGCATAAAGTACACTTAGTCAATTGTTTCCTGACCCTTCCACCTCACTGTGAGTTCTTAGAGAGCTGGGACCAATTTCACCGCCTTTGTATCTTAAGACGTTGGTATGCCTCCTGGCATTAGCAGGCCCTCTAATAGTTTAATTGATGGAGACAAGACAGTCTTTACTGTTATCAAGGCCCCCACTGGCATCCCATGGCCAAGTCCAAAAGTCAACTCTGAATATCCATTTTAGTTAACCTACTGTAGCATCCTACATAGCTAATCTTGAAAAACTTTCTTAGTTTCCAGAGCACCATACCCTTCTAGTTTTTCTCCTAAGGCACCAGCCACTTCTCAGATTCCTTTGCTAGTTTGTCCTCCTCCCCCAGATCTTTAAACAGTGGAATGTCCTAGAGTTCAGTCCTTGGACTTCTCCCACTCACACTCTACTCCCTAGATGGATTTTCTCTCCCAGTTTAAATATTAGCCACATGCCAAGAGCTCAAAATGTACATGCTAGCCCTGACCTCTCTCTTACCTGTAGTGCATTTAACATACCTGAAAACTGAACTCAAATGTGTCCCTCCTAAAAGTCTTATCTATCTACAGTAAGGGCACTTCCATTCTCCAGAAGTTAGGTGTCATCATTGACTCCTCTCACAGTCATATCCCACTTCCAATCCATCAACAGATCTGACAGGTCTACCTTCAAAACAGATCCAGCATCTGATCCTGTTTCACTACTTCTGCTAACACTTTGGTACAAGCCCCCTCATCTCTCTCAGTAGCCAAAATAATTCTCTTTTACCTAATTTCAGCTCTTCTGCTTAAAGCTCTTTAATAGCTTCCTGTGTTACTCAGAGTAAAATCATCAGCCTTATAAGATTTAGGCTCCGGCTACCTCTTTGGTTTTATCTATCACCAACCCTCTTCTATGCTTCATTCTAATTATACTCACCTCTGTGCTGTTCCTGGAATAGGCCAAGCATGGTCCCAACCTCAGGGTCTTTGCATTCCTTGTTCCCTCCACCTGAAACACTTCTCCCCCAAATATTCCCTCTCTATTAGAAAAGAAGTTGCACATGAGTAGGGAGTTTTGTCTGATTGCTGTCTCCCCACCAAAATTGTATCCTCAATTCCCAGACAGGATATGGCATCATATATAAAGTGTTCAATAAACAGGCACTAAATAAATGTTTCTTTTTTTTTTTTTTTTTAATTTTTTTTTTCAACGTTTATTTATTTTTGGGACAGAGAGAGACAGAGCATGAACGGGGGAGGGGAATAAATGTTTCTTAAATAAATGAATTCTCATTCAGGTGGCTCACTCCTCTATTTCTTCCTTCGGGGATCTACTTCAATGTTACCTTCCCAGAAAGGCCTTGTGTGATCCCCTAAACAAACTAATACCCTTTTTCTCCTCTTTCTACCCTTTCCTAGTTCTATGTAATTCCTGACACAATCTGACATTAAACTGGATATTCATTTATTCCTTATGTGCCTCTTCTACCAGAAAGCCCATCCATTGGTCTTCCACAAAGTATCCCAGCACTTATTACGTGTTTGCTGACTGACTTAATAATAAAGATACCTATCCAACTATCGTGTATCCCTTGAGTCTTACACTGTCCTCACGTAGCTCCTTGCCTCCCATCTACTTCCAATCCCTCCTATAATATTCTGTATTTTCTTCTTAGGTCAGAGTTGTGAATATCCATCTCAGAACAAGTCAAGAGATGGTGAGGAGAACTGAAACACTGAAACAAGAAAAACTAATAAAGAAATTGGGCGAAGAGATCACTCACTTAGGCAAGATAGATAACTAAGCTAGCCGAAGTGGCCCCAATGGGGTAGAAATAGATAACAGAATAGTTCCAGAGAGGGAGAAATGGCTGCATCACAACAAAGCACTTTCTATCAAGCAGAAGTCTACAGCAAGAAGGGTGATGAGTTCCCTATGGAAAGAGGTTCAGTCAGGAGCTGACAGTTACTCGGAATGTATAAAAGCTGTAAGACTGAGCACAGGTAAGCTTCTTTCTATGTTTATATGAGTAGAAACTTGGGAGTATTAGACTCCATAAGTATATTCGAAGCATCAAACACACCCTCTTTCAAAATATTTTGCAATAAACTGACAAAAACAGACATGAACTTTCTGCCAATATTGTAAAATCTCAAACTCAAAAGAGCTCCAGGAAAACCATAAATACCACACATTTGTAACAGCAGAGTTACTTCTGAATTTCATTCTTTTATGATAAGTTATCACCATATATATATAACATATATTTAAAAACTAAAGGTTTCTGTGAATGTAGGTATTAACTAGTTAATTTAGGATAGAAAAGGGAGGTGGTGCTGGAAGGCAAAGAGAGGTTATATCTGTAGCCTGAGAGAAATGCAGTTGATCTCTGGGTATGATGGGAAAGGCCACAAGCACTCACCTACTACCTCCTCGACCTACTCCTTACCTACCTCCAATTCAAATGTGTTGATCTCCCTCTGTACTCACAGAGCTCTTTCACAAAAACATTCCCGCAGAGATCACTGGCATTGCTGCCCCCACTTCAAAGAGTTTGCATTAGGATGCCATTCTTTGTTCCTAGTCAACACTGGTATTTTAGGCATAAAAATTATGGTAATTATCTGCTTAAAGGCTAACGTTCTGTGTTTATATTCAGGAAAATACCCATGAAGAGAGCAAGAGAATAACAACAATGTCAAGTTGATATAAATAAATGGTATGTGCTTATTGCAACTGTCAATGGAAAAGCTCCAAAACTGGATCAGTGTTTCAGATTACACCACTACAATACGGAAAAGATATAAAACCCTTTGAAGACTTTGAGTAATAAAGCCTTAATCAAAATCTTTAGTTTCACAGTGAAAGTCACAATGTTTAACCTTTCCTGCCACTAATAATTACGACTACAAAGAGAAGTCGTTTTTATGGAATTTTCTGGACCGATTTAAAATACATTTTTATTATCAAAGCACAAAGGTTTGATAGCCAAATATCTTAAAGCAAACAATTTAACATCACCAGATAACTAAAAATTCACAGTTCTGGTACCAGTGTGATCTATACTAGCTTCCTTTTCTTGTCTTCCCCTTGTAGACTCCTTTTCTTGAAAGTCTATTTGATGTGTCAAGTTGTCTTATATTTACATTGAATTTATGCAATAAATCATTTCAGGTGGCATTTTTAAGACCATAATGATTCCAAGTTGCCTTTTACAGCTTAAAGAGAAGGAAAACTTAGAAGATATATATGGAGAAAATGGAAAAATTACCAGAAATGTGCTCATTAAAATTTTAACTAACACATAGGGGAAATACAGGAAAAAAAATACAACTTCCATCTAGTGGTTCCAGATTGATTAGGCTATAAATTATTTTAATAGCCAAAGAATGTATTGAATAGCAAGAAACCAATTAATGTTCTCTGCCAATGTAGATGCAAATTAATGAAGTGAAGAAAAAGTAATATACCAGCATATGAAAACCTGAGATCAAGGTCTAGAAAATGACAAATATATTTTCTAAAATAATAAACCAATTCTTATCAGTATGAATAATAATTTAACATGTAAAACACTGGAAACCAACAGAAAATTCGGGAAAAACTTCTGTATTACTGGAGGAGGAGTAAGGACCCTGGAGAGGCCCTGTCAAAAAACAGTCAGCACTACTTACAAACTGAAGAAGCAATGACTACTCACATGGTCTTCTGAGCCAAGATGCTATCTGATTTAAGAGATGGTAAGGATAAGGACTTAAAGAAAAGATATCTTTAAAAGATGAAGTACCAACTTGTACCCCAATGTTTATAGCAGAACTCTCAACAATAGCCAAATTATGGAAAGAGCCTAAATGTCCATCAACTGATGAATGGATAAAGAAATTGTGGTTTATATACACAATGGAATACTACGTGGCAATGAGAAAAAATGAAATATGGCCTTTTGTAGCAACGTGGATGGAACTGGAGAGTGTGATGCTAAGTGAAATAAGCCATACAGAGAAAGACAGATACCATATGGTTTCACTCTTATGTGGATCCTGAGAAACTTAACAGAAACCCATGGGGGAGGGGAAGGAAAAAAAAAAAAAAAAAAAGAGGTTAGAGTGGGAGAGACCCAAAGCATAAGAGACTGCTAAAAACTGAGAACAAACTGAGGGTTGATGGGGGGTGGGAGGGAGGGGAGGGTGGGTGATGGGTATTGAGGAGGGCACCTTTTGGGATGAGCACTGGGTGTCGTATGGAAACCAATTTGACAATAAATTTCATATATTAAAAAATAAATAAATAAATAAATAAATAAATAAATAAATAAATAAAATAAAAGATGAAGTGCCAAAGAGAAAAGCAGGCACATCTATCTAACCATTTACTAGGGAGGGGGCATGTAGCTGGTTTCTGAAAATACATTTCTAAAGTTGACTACCAGTTCTGGAAAAAATTTATCCAATGAACACAGAACTGGTCAGACATGCTACAGATACATTGTTATCAATAGATGGGTGGCAGCTTGTCTCAAAGAATAGCTAGTTCGGTCCCACTGTTTACTCGATAATATTTCATTACACACCATATGGCAAAATCTGAAGCATCAAATCCACTCTTTAAGACTAAAAATTGGAACTGCAGTTTGACAATCATAAAGTAGTAACTAACAGAGAGGACAGAGACGTCAGAACGAATGACTCTAGTGGTAAATTTTGACCTGTCAAGCTTTTTTTCAAAAAACTGTATTATTATTATTATTATTATTATTATTATTATTATTATTTTATTAGGAAAATAATAATAGGAATCCATCCCTACAACTGTCATAAAGCCCAGACTGGATTAAGAGCAATGAGTTCTAGAGGTAACTGCACCCCACTCTGGACTTTCTGGTTATGACTATTCAGTTCATCAATTTCAAGGCTTTCAACCAGAAACAAGAAAAACTTTAGCTGTGGACTAAGATCTGGAAAACAAGATCTGATTGATGGTCAAGGTTGTACTAAGTGTCAAACCAAGAGAAGCAAAACTGAAACACAGATACCTCCTAATGGGGTTGGAAGCCAATGGAGTTTGCAAAACCAAAACAAAATAAATAAATAAATGGTTGGGTCAAATAAGGAGCCTGGACTCTGAAAATGAAGATCAGGATTAAATGGATAACAAAGCCAAGAACAAAAGTCAGATTAAGCCAGGAGACAAGAAACTCATGGGCTGGAGTTTATTCACTTATTCTATGAACATTTACTGAAAAAGTGTAGTTTGCAGAGGTAAGTGTTATGAAAATTTATATGTGCTGAGCAAGAAGATATCCAAATTATAAGGGAGATGGATATAGGTGATTTCCTCTGTGTAAACAGTGCTCATCTGAGATATGAGCACATACCTCTCTCGTTTTATTCACATCTCTGCTCAAAGATCACCATTCTTACCATTCTGCTTCATTTTCTTCTTAGCACTTCTCAGTATCTGATACTATATTACGTATTTGTTTATCTGTCTGCCTCAATAAAATATAAGTTCCCAGAAAGAAGTACCTCTACTGTGCAGTGATGAATATCTAGCACTACAACCATGCCCAACGAATAATAATTATTACAATGAGTATTTCCTAAAAGAATGAATGATTACATTGCTTTACTAAAAACTTCAATAGCATAAGTATGTACATAACACAGAGCTTATGAGAAAAGAGGAAAATGACTGCTTGTTTGGGTAGGTGAAGAAATAAAGAAAAATCAGAGGATCCTGAGATTAATGTAGATGCAGAGAAATGTGGCGAACAACAAAAATCTCTGGCTACAGTGACCCATCACAAGAAAAAAAAATTGTTATTTTAAATGCCGAGGTTACCTTAAACACTACAAATGCTCAGCCCTGTATTGCTGCCTAATCTATTTTCTTAAGATACGCATTACATCAAGTGACCCAACAGTCAAGAATCCAGACCCCATACTGCATAGCCAACTACACCCAAGCCTCTTCCTTTAATTTCAAGTGGCTCCAAATACTCCCGGCAACACAACTCTTCAGTATATATCAGTATCCCAATCACAAAGATGGCCAAACTTTGGGCCAGGCTTGCTCGCACCTTGAGGCCCGTTCTCATCTTCTGAACCTTAATTGGAATGCCATTCTTTCTTTTTTCCCACTAACCCCTTGCCTGCTCTTCAAAGACTAGCACAACTCTCACTTCTTCCTTTAGCCATTCTCTGAAATCAAGTTTTCACATGAAACTTTCCTCCCTTTGGACCTGTACTGGATATATAGCCAATATTATACTCTTTCATGAGGATCAGTTTTCTCTCTCCAATCAGACTATAAGAAACTTCTATTTACTTCCTACAAGCATGTAGAGCAATACTGAGGACTCAGGCACTCAATATATATAGAGACACACATTTATATGTAGTTGATTGGATGGTTAATTTTTATTTAATATAACCCCAAAGAATTAATTCCAAATGATTACTCACCATATCGATAAGGCTTTCTTGTATTCTGTTAAGAGTTGTTCTTAGTCTACTGCTACTAAGGCCTAGTCCTGTTGATTCCAGCTGAAAAAGAAAAAGAAAGGCATATGCTACTATCACTTCGGAGATAATCTTTCATATGTTATACCTTCATATTAACTCAAGTTAAGTATCCACTGAGTTTTCATTCAGATACTTAGTCTTCGGAAGGTCTCCAAACTACATTTAAAAATTTCAAAACATCAAGTCAAACCTTAGCTCTTAAGGGAACAAGAGAACTATTTCACACATTTGCATTTACAGGTCACACTAGCATCTGTCAATCTCATAAATTAATTGGGAGAGAGCTCACCAGTATCTTTTTCCCATAAGTTATTATTTTTAGTTATAAAACTTATGATTTCTGATACTTAAAGATAGTGTACTGCATCATACTTATGTATAAGCATAATAATGTAGACTGTTTTAAATTTATTTTTCTAACACAAATTAGAGACAGCCCAAATCCTCATTCAAAAATGGAGAAAACTTTTTATTTGCCTCAGTAAACATTTCACAGTATAGAATTTGCTTTACTACATCAAAGGCAAAGCACATATAAATACCCCAAGAACATAAATGAGAAGAGACAGTTGACTGTTAAATCATGAAAAGCCAGGTAGTTGCGTCCTTGGGTGATGATTCAATTGATGAATATAAATTTAATTTAGAGGTAATCATAGATATATATAGACCTCTAGAAAGATGTTAAAATGTTCTGTATGAGCCAAAAATTTTAAAGTATTAATAGTAAACTATAAAATATATCATCTCACTAATTCATTTATATGTTTGTGTATACATACACACACATACATACACACACACAACATATTGTTCCTCATCCTTTCTTATCGGAGATAGGATGAAAACAAGTAATTACTTACACAACATATGACAGAAATCCTAAAGCTAAAATAGTTGTGTGATGGCATGGTACAGTAAAACATGAAAACATGAACTCATTTTATGTGGTAATTTCAAAATACATTTTACTTTCACTACATTTTATAAACTTTATTATTTCATTTTCCCTCTTTTTTCACTAGAGTATTATTTTTATATAGTCAAATTCAGCCATCGCAAGTATAGTTTGATGAATTTTGGTAGTTGTATAGTCTTATACTAATACCACAATCAAGAGATAGAATTTTCCTCACCTTGAAAAATGCCCTTATGCCCTTTGCACTTGATTTCCTCTCTCCAATCTTACCCTCTGATCTATCACTACAGTTTTGCCTTTTTAAAAATTTTGTATAAATAGAATCATACATGTGTAGTCTTTTGTGTTTGACTTGTCTTTAGCATGCTTTTGAAATTCATCCATGTTATAAGCCTATTAGTAATTCATGCTCTTTTATTGCTTAATAGTGTTCCAAAATATGGATATATCACAGTGTGTTTACTTATTCACCAGGTGACGCACATTTGGGTTTCAGTTTGAATAATGTCACTATGAACATTCACATATATATCCTTGAGAAGACATATATTTTCTATTCTTTTGGGTAAATATCTACCAGTGGAATTTCTGATTCATATAATAAGCATAGTTTTAGCTTTATAAGGTACTGCCATACTGTTTCCTAGTGGCTGTATTATTCTTCATTTCTACAAGCAATGTATGTAAATTCTAGTTATTCCATTTATGGTCTGAATGTTTGTTGTCCCCTCAGAATTCATATGGTAAAGCTCTAATCTCTAATGAGATGCTATCTGGAGATGGGAGAGGTAATTAGGGTTAGATGAGGTCATGAGAGTGGGGCCCTCATGAGAGGTTTGGTGTCCTTGTAAGAAAACACACAGTGCATAATTTATGCTTCTTTTTCTACTTTCTTAAGGTGGAAGCTTATCATTACTTGAGTCTTTCTTCTTTTCTATTACAGGCATTTAAAACTAGATACTTCACTTAAGTACTGATTTAGCTGTATTGCACAGCTTTGATATGTTGTGCTTTCACTATTATTCACTTTTAAGTATTTTCTAACTTCTCATGATTTTTTCTTTAAGCCAACCTTTATTTAGAAGTGTGTTAATTTCCAAATGCTTAGATTTTTTCCCAGTTATCTTATGGTTATTGGTTTCTAATTTAATTACATTGTCAACAGAGAACATATTCTGTATGATTTCAATCTTTTAACTTGATTAGAATATACTCAACGGTCTCTCTCTCTCTCTCTCTCTAAATACACACACACACACACACACACATATTATACACACACGCATGCATATATATATCCTCACTTTGTGTATTTTTTACATTTAAAGTGTTTCTTTTGTTTTGTTTTAATCCATTCTGACAATCTCTACCTTTTGAGTGTTTAGTCCATTAACATTTAATGTGATTATTGATCGGGTCTAAATCTACCATTCATTATATGTTATATCTTTTTTTGTTCCTTGGTTCCTCCTTTCCTGTCTCTTCTGATTATATGAATTTTATATTTTAGAATTCTAGTTTAAGGGGTGCCTGGGTGGGTTAGTTGGTTAAGTGTCCGACTCTTGGTTTCGGCTCAGGTCACAGTCTCACGGTTTGTGAGTTCAAGTCCCATGCAGACTCTGAGCTAATAGTACAGAGCCTCCTTGGGATTCTCTCTCCCTCTCTCTCTCTGCCCTTCCCCTGCGCTTGCTCTCTCTTTCTCAAAGTAAATAAATAAAAACTTAAAAAAGAAAAAAGAAGGGGTGCCTGGTGGCTCAGTCAGTTAAGCGTCCAACTTCGGCTCAGGTCATGATCTCACAGTTTGTGAGTTCGAGCGCCACATCAATCTCTGTGCTGACACTTCGGAGCCTGGAACCTGCTTTAGATTCTCTGTCTCCCTCTCTCTCTGCCCCTCCCCCACTCGTGCTCTGTTTCTCTCTCTCAAAAATAAACATTAAAAAACAGTTTTTTAAAAAAAGGAATTCTAATTTAATTTTCCTTTTGGTAAAGAGTTAATCTGCAATATTATTTTTCATTGTCCTGTGAATTATAATATACATTCTGATATTACACAATCCATTTACTGTTTAACATAATATACAGAAATCTTGCCATCTTATAGATCCATATCCCCCCACGTACCTTGTTGTAGTTGTTACATGTAATATATTTACATATATTATGAACTCTAGAAAATAATGTTATGATTTCACTTTTAAACAGCTATATGGTTTATAAAGAAATTAAAAGGAAAAAGAAAAAAATAATCTTTTGCATTTCCCCAAGTAGTTTCCATAACCAATGCTCTTTATTCTTTCCTCAGGATCTAAGTTTTCTGGTATCATTTTCCTTTAGCCTGAAAAAAATTCATTCAGCATTTCGGTATTACATGTCTGTTGGTGACAAATTCTTAGTTTTTTTTTTTCTTTTTATCTAAAAACAACTTAATTTCACATTCATTCTTGATATGGTGTTTTTGCTAGATATAAAATTCTGAATGGACATTCTTTTCCTCTCTTTCAGTACCTTAAAGATGTATTACTCTCTCCTACAGCCTCCACAATTTCTCATGAGAAGTCAGCTGATTCAGATCATTGGTCCCTTTATGTAATAAGTCTATTGTCATTTTTTTTTTAATTTTTTTTTTTTTAATTTTTTTTTCAACGTTTATTTATTTTTGGGACAGAGAGAGACAGAGCATGAACGGGGGAGGGGCAGAGAGAGAGGGAGACTCAGAATTGGAAACAGGCTCCAGGCTCTGAGCCAGAGCCCGATGCGGGGCTCGAACTCACAGACCGCGAGATCGTGACCTGGCTGAAGTCGGACGCTTAACCGACTGCGCCACCCAGGCGCCCCTCTATTGTCATTTTCAAGAGACTGCTTCACCATGAGGTACCCTGCTGTATGTTCCTTTGTTCTTATTCTGCTTGCTGTTCATTTAGTAACTTGTATCTGCAAATTTTTGGTCAAAGTTTCCTCAAATATTTTTTGTACCTCATTCTATCTCTCTTGTCTCCATCTGGTATTCCAATTACATGTATGTTTGATCATTTGACTTAACATGTCCCTAAGGCTTTGATCATTTTGTTTTCCAATCTTCCAATTTATCTTCAAGTTTTACATATTCTTTCCTCTATCATGTCCATTTAGCTGTAAAGTACATTCAGTAATTTTTTTTAATTGCTGAAATTGCACTTTTCAGTTCTAGGATTTCCCTTTGACTTTTTATTACTGTTTCTACTAGAACTTCCTACTTCTCTACTGAGATGTTCATACATTTAAAACATCTTTCTACTTTATTCAAGATAGTTCTAATAGTCCACTTAAAATATAATCCCTTAGTTCCAACATCTTAAGGGATCAAACTAAATTGACTTTCATTTTACTTAAGGATGTACTCTGCTTTTTTTACTTCTATGTATGTTGGGTGAAGTTAGACTGCATCATCAATTTAATTCTGGAGATTTTGGATTCTGTTATTTTTTTCCACTGGGTACTGTTTCCTTTGTTTGCATTATGTAATTTTCTTGGCTGAGCTTGTACTACAAACTGTCTCTTATGCAACAGCTTCACTCTCTGTTCAGATCTTTTTTCTTTGGCTGTAGTTAATCTGTTTCATATGAACATGGTTATGGGTTAATCAAAGATGGAGGTAAAAAAGCTTGGGAATCCCCTCCCTGGCCCTTTTTCTTCTGAACTTCCCCCCTACTATTTTCATTGTTCTCAATTTCCTGGCTTCAATTTTCTGGTTCCCCAATCCATAAAGACAAAGTTTTCCTATGCTTGCCTCTACCTTTGTGCTGAGTGAACTGTACTTAATCCCAGGCTCAAAGGCCATGGAGATGGAATTTATTTTTTTACACCTCCCCTTTCCCCAATCTACACACTAGCATGAACTCCCCCACCCAGAGTCTATATGCTTCGTTCATTCTCCAGTATCTTCAGATAGTTGTCTTTTGTATAACATTCAGGTTTTGTAATTGTTTTCTACAGGCAGTATCATCCCGTTAGTCCTACATATCCAGAAGTGGAAGTTAATTTGTTCATAAAAAAATTAAAAACTGAATCACAGACACTCTATTAAAGAAGTTTCATTAATGAAAGGTAACTTTAAATGATGCTCACAAACTGTTTTCAAGTAACAACACTCATCAGATTAACTTGGATAAGAAATAATTAGGACATCAATCCATGCGTCCTAAGAATCCACTATGTGCTTACTACTTTGTTAAGGTAAGCTACAGAATGGTCTTCATGAGAGGCTATGAACAGGAAAAACCACAGAAAACATAACTCAAGAGGTGACCAATGGAAGGCTGGGGCAAGGCAAGATAAAGCCACACTCAAGTAACATTATTATAATAGAACCAAATGGATTAGATATATAATACAGTATGGTGTTGTAGGCTATAAACAGTTCAATGAAGAGCAAGAGCTTCTGGAGGAGTTAGTTTAAAGAGGAAGAATCCCTTAGCCTGCTGCATACACTATGGCCTCCCAGCCAATGACTTTCTAGAAACCCTGGGAAACAGATTCTTCCACATGCAGCATCCATCTGAATTCACTCATACAAGTATCTTTCTTCTCTGGGAGAAAAGTAGGAGCAACTATGTACCACTGTGCTCTTCCTATTCTACCCATTACCTAATGACCCCTCCCCTCCTACCACACAAGACTCAATAGCTAACAGGGCAACTTGGAGTATATGTATACACACATATACATACATACATACATATTTGAATACTGAAATTTCTAGGATTTCTAAAAGACTTAAAAGCTTATTTTCTTAGGAAATTAAAAGTTTACCTCTTCAATCTTATATACTTGCATATGCTTATTTATGCTATTTATTTAGATTGTCTTGTTCCAAAAGGAATTTAAAGTAGCTAATTAAGACGAATATAATCTTGCAAGGTAAAAAACAAAAACAAAAACAAAAACAAAAAAAAAACTTTAAATGTATGTAAAATTAAGCTAAGTAAAATATGGGTAGAAGGATGAAGTGTTTCTTTTTACAAATTTGTAAAACCCTTTATAGATTGTCTTTGTTTTGCTTTAAACAGTGTTTCCTTCATTTTTGCAGAATCAAAGCCAGCAGAATCTAAATTATATTCTATTTGAAGATGTGCTGTTTTCAATATTCACATGGTCGAATAAAGCTAGTATTACTAAGCATACTCTAACAAAAGAAGTCTTTCTTAAAAAGTACAAGTAAGAGGCAGAGTAAATGCTATATTCATTCAGACATATTCACTCATATGCACATTTTGTATAGGTTCATATAATACAAAATGTTTCTAATATGATATATGGGTAGACACCCAAGTTAAAGACAGAAATGCTTATCACTGACAGCTAATTACCTGAATACAGTGAAATGTCTGTTACTGAGTCTTACAGGAATGAAAATGCTTTTAATACAAGTTATAAGGTTAATGTGTTCTTTAAAACATACTATATTTTAAATAACATATGCAGCATATTTTATAATAAATACCTAACTATACTTTGCTAACTTTCTCAGGTCCTAGTGAACCCTACTGTAAACAAATCTGTGCCAGTATTTAATCAGTATTATAATCAGCTAGAAAGTCATGTCCAAAAGTATTAGTTCCCAAAAGTTTCCAAAGGACCCTATATTAACACATCTTATCAATAATGTGGTCCAGAACTGTTCTACCCAATATGATAGTCACGAGCTACCTGTGGCTATTTATATTTAGCAATAAATTAGCTAAAATTAAATACAATTAAAAATTCAGTTCCTCAGTCATACTAATTACATTTCAAGTGCTCAAAGGTCACATGTGGCTAGTGACTACCATATGAGTGCAAATTTAGAGCATTTCCATTACTTTAAACTTCTCTTGGATACTGCTGGTCTGCAGGTTTGGCCCAGGAGACACAGTAAGGCTCATCTAGAAGACTGAAAGATTCTGACAATTAGCTAAAACCCCAGAATGTCTTTCTTCTTTAATATTTATGTATTGAGTTTCCAAATTCAAAGAATTAATATTTAATAGCAACAAATTCTGTAGTAATAATCTGTCTGTGATTATTGGTATTCTTTCTAAAAAATATATTAGACAATTAAGAACATAGGAAATTCAGATCCCATATTAAAAGATAAATTCACATGTTTTTAAAAAGATACAAAATATACGAAAAGTTAGTATTATGATATATTCATAGGGCCCAGCAGTATACTTTTACACAGAAATCTATTGACTATCTAGGTGAACCACATAATAATTACCAAATATCATATAAGGTACCTGTCTAATACCATGTTGTTTTCTTTAGGAGTAGAAAAAGTCAAATGCAATAAGAGCTTGTGGAAACACAAAAAGGAGGTACAGGAAATGATTCTGTGGCAGACAGAAGGTTCAGTTCAAAGGTTTTCAATTATTTTAATAAATGCTTGCCATTATCTTCTGACTGTAGGAGTGCCTGCTAAGATTTGTAAGCCAATATTAAAAATGTCTCATTTACTATGTAGTAATTACACACTGAGCCATATTTAAACAAGGCAACCCACACATTTTTCATCGCCAAAATGCATCAAGGTTAAAAACAGATGCTGCACTTTTTCTGCCAAAATTTGAATAACATAAAATATGTGTATCATATCAGAGCTTAAGATTAATATATAAATAAGGTAATTAAGCAGACAAAAAGGTGACATCAAAAATTCTGTTAGATTTTCGATGGATAATTTTAAAAATATTATTTGTATATTTCATACAAAGAGAATGAAAAATTTTACATTTTAAAAATAAATGAATTTTTAAAGAAACAGACTTTCCCACCAAAGGTGACTTACTGAATCATTTCGACCAAAAAAGGTATATATTGCATACAAGTAATAATCAAATAGCTGAGACATGAAATGGATAACATCAAAGGCAATTGGCTTAAGAATGTTCATCATCTGCATATATTTACCTGAAAAAAATCAAAATTAGAAAAAAATTAAAATCTGTTAAGTCTATCATTATAGAGACACTATATCAAATGTATTTTTTAATGAAATATTACATTCCTAGTCCCATTAGCCATTTTCAAGTACTCAATAGTCATTTGTGGCTAGTGGTTATTGTATTGGACAGCACAGATACAGAACAGTTACAGCATCTTGGAAAGTACTACTGGAGAGCACTGACATAAATAATACCTACAAAAATATTTTTATACTAATATATTTTACTGTTTGTCAAATATTCATGGAACATCTATACTCTTTTATAAATAACACAGCACACACTATAGTTCCACATTCTTGGATTCCATCTGAAATAATTTCTTCCAATAAAATAAAATAAATTAAAAAAAATTTTTTTAATAAATTAAATAATTTCTTCAAAAATGTTTAGGCATAATAATACCAAAGACAATGTACTTGAAAAAAAGCTTTTCCTTTTTCACAAGCTTATATACACAGAGCAAAAGTAAAAAAGCAAGAAGAAAAAGGACACATAGAAGGCACATCCTATTCCCTTGAACCCTAGCCCTGTGAAATCTTGTGTCAGAGGCCAAGAACATTTCTTTATCACTACATCACTCAAGAGCTCAACACTCTCAAAGTGCCAAAAAAATGTCCTATTCGTTCCTTCCTTTGGGAGATGCCAATATTATGTTCTCTTCTCCCTAAACATATGACACAGTTACAGAAAAAAATATTTAAAAACCCAAATCTCAAAAAAAAGTAAAATGAAAAAAACAAAACCTCAAATCTCTACATTTATAAACTTGTTAATGTATTTGAAGGGTGCACGGGAGATGGGCTGAATCAAGTAATAAATAATAACAAGTCCCTAATTGTGTTTCTTTTTTATGGGGAATAATAGGGAAAGAAGCACATCTATTAAAAAATGCTCTTCTGCAGAAGATGTTAAAACAGGCCATTTGCTTAATTTCCCAATGAGCAAATAATTCAGGTGCTCACTCTACTTAATGTAACTGCTATAAATTTTAAATTGGTACTATTGAAGACACCATGACTCAAGAGAAAACACATTAACTGCAGTAGAAAAAAATTTACTCTAATGGAAATATCTACTATGGAAACCATTTCTTTATTATTTAAGAACTCAGTACAGCTGCTTTAATTTACATATGAAATGATTCTAAACAATACTCAGATGGTCAGGAAAAGAAACACACACACACACACACACACACACCAAAAAGTAAAAACCATTCAACTCAGATTCTATTCTTACTCTTATTTGTAAGTCTTTTGTTTTAGAATCATGATTTGTAATTATTTCACACAGACTTTTTTAAAAAAATCACAATGGAAAAATATTTGAAAATTATGCTCCTAGAACTTTCTGGATCACTATGCAGGTATTTCATCAATTACAAACATGTAGGTTTTAAACTGCAACTATTTACACAAAAAAATGTGACACTGAAAAAAATTTTAAAATATCATGTTTTAATTGATATCTGTTTTGAGATATCAATTAGAGAGATAATAAGAGATGATAAGTAAAATGAGGTAGAATGCAAATATCTGGGTTAATATATATCCAGAACACAAAGCTCCTCTCCATTACTAGTAAGATTAACCATTGTTTATATAATTAATCTTAAGGAAGAATATATAAATGAATTATTAATAGGTAAAGCTATTTTAAATGTTGCATTCAAAAGAAAAAAAAAACTAGATAAAAACCCACCACTCTCAAAAAAATGTTTAAATATATTTATATTCATTCATTCAATTCATTCAACAAACAATTTCTGAAGGCTTATTATGTCCTTGGCTTTGTGTTAAGACACAAGGTGTTAGAGTCCCTGCTCTCATACCTTAAATGGTCAGATGAGGGAGGCGGCCATCGATATGCAGGCTGCCAGCATATTAAAACATAAGAATAAGAATAAGAATAAGAATAAGAATAAGAATAAGAATAAGAATAAGAATAAGAATAAGAGCTGTGTTCCAGTTCATGAGGGCAGGGTAGGCTTTTGGAGGCTGGAGGAGGCCTATGTACCTTCTCAGAATTACTGAATTAAAAGAATTTTACAGTAGTTTAAGCCTGTATCTATGAAGAGAAAGGGATGAGGAGGGAAAGGCGAGTAGGTATGATCACCAGAAAATGAGAAATCTCGAAAAATTTCTACACCAAGCCAATTTCTAAATTGGTAAACCTTTCTGATAAAGGACCAAAGAGTACATAGTTTTAGGCTTTGCATGCCATACAGTCTATGTTGCAACTACTCAGCTCTGCTGGTCTCTGTTTCAACTACTCAACTCTGCCTTTGTAGCACAAAAACAGCCATAGACAATATGCAAACAAATGAGCATGGGTGTATTCCAATAAAACTTTATTTACAAAAACAGGTAGCCTAACTCACTTGACCTGCATGTTATAGTGTCCCAACCCCTGTCTGGATGACACATAAGAGACAGGAGAGTTTGACGGAATAATACAAAGAAATCCATAAACCACAAGACGATCATGAAGGAGATAAAAGCTATTCTGTAGGATGGTGACTGCTTAGACTTGGTGGGCAGTGCAAGAGGGCAGGAGCCAGAAATAGAGCTGAAAAAGGATGGATTCATTAAGGGTCCATTACCCTTAAATTACCATTCAGCACGTCTTCCTCTATCACTATCCCTCACCAACAATAGAGTACAGGCTACCAGAATATTCCCACGGACAAAAACAAAAGAAAACAAAAACTCTTAGGATTTCTCTCAAAAAGAAGTAAATAAATGACATGAACAAACCAAACAAAAAAACTGAGCAAAATTTAAAAAAATAGTAAATTAGAAAGGCAAAGGCTTCTAGTGTGCATGTTGGCACCACAGATTAAAATCTACCTAATTCTAAAAATTGGGGGATCTGTCCCCATAAAGTAAAGATTGCTAGTAAATCCACCCAGCCTTGCCCGGTTCTATAGGAAGTTCCCAGTCAGGATCCCTACTGAGGAGAAAGGGGCAGAAAGAGCATAGCTCTCATTACTCAGCAAGGGACACCCACAGCAGCTATGCAGGCCTTCTATTTTGGATTTGAAGAGGTCATCAAAAATCACCAGTCCCAGAGAGTAAAAGTAAAAAGAAATGCTGATCCCAGAGAAAACAGTAAGTCAAGCTAAAGAAATGTAATAATTATATAAACCTTATAACAGAAGAATATGGGGGGTGGGGGGAAAGAGAATACACAAGGGCTCTTAAAGAATTTAAAAGTGATTTTAAAATTAAAAATGAAAGAAAAAAATGGAAAAATGGAAGTCTTCTAGAAGATCGAGAAAATATAGGAGACATAAAGGGGCCAATCTAAAAGACCAACACTTAAGCAATGAGAAATCAAAGAAAGAGAGGGTAGAGAAAATGGGGAAGTGGAAATCATCAAATAAATAGTAGCATTAGTCACAGCTGAGGAGCATAAGAGCTTTCAGATTGAAAGGGTCACGAACTACCCAACACACTTAATGAAAAATAACTCACACCTAAACACATCACCAGAGAGTTCTGAAACATCAAGGAAAAAAAAATACTAAAAGCTTTCAGAGAGAGAGAGAGAGAGAGAGAGAGAGAGAGAGAGAGAGAAAGAAGAGAGAGAAAAGAAATTCAACTACAGTAAAATGAACAGAACACTACAGGTTTCAACTTTCTGAGGAAAAATAATTCTTAATCTGTAATTCTATTATGCACAGCTGAATTGTCATTCCGTGAAAGGGCAGAATAAAGACATTCAAAATGACAAGAATTCAAAACATTTACCTCTCATTACTCTTTCCTGGGAAATTACAACTAGAAGACAAACAAAAACAGACCAAGAAATTGCCTCCAGGATGGTGGTAGGGAGGCCTGGGGTGGGAGACTGCTGTTTCCTCACAATCTCTTCTTTACTATTTACTGCCTTACAGTGAGAATACTACCTTAATAAAAGGGTAAAAGCAAGGCTCTGAAGTTAGCCGGCCTCGTTTAAAAAATGTGGTCGGTCAGTGAATGGAGATGTGGTTCAGATGCACTCCACCTTCTCTTCCTTCCCTTCTAGAACTCCCTACAGAGGACATGAGAGTGGAGTGCACAACAGCATGCTTTGGAAACATGGAGGAAGGTTACTTAATACACAGCCCAGATGGATGCAGGACTGGCCGATGCCTCAGGAGGGAGGACCTCAGGCCCCATATGAGGAGGGTTCCTGGCTTTGTGAGAGAAAGAATTCAAGAGCAGCCACTTAGAGGAAGGGACAAGGATTTATTAAATATCAAAGTAAGCAAGGAACTACTTCACAGACAAAGTAGCAGTCTCTCCTCCCAGGTGAGAAAGAGGACCCCGCCCCCCTCCTTTGCCTCTAAGGAAAGGTTTTATAAGTTTTATTTAAATTAGCTAACCATATAGGGAGGGGTTTAGTCTTTAACTTAGGGTTTATCATTCACATTGGGCAGTTTTTCCATTGTTTTAGGGTTATGGAATTACCCACAGGAAGCAATTTTAAGAAAGTCCAGCCTGTGTAGCTTTTTATTGCTGGAGAGAGTGAGGCTTATGGTTTTCCATGAGTCTGATCTTGTGACTCTTTTTATGACCTGCTGCTGACTTTTAGGTTAAGGGTCAGTCTAAAATCAAAATGGCTATACTTTGGTCAACTTGTCTCCCTAGCCTCCCTTCCCTCCTGCCTCAAGATGACTAAGAAAAGCATCTCTTCCCAAATGATCACCTGCAAGAAGTTCTTATTCCTGTTTCCAGTCTATATTATAACCTCTGTGAACTTCGTCCAGGTGTAAGAATCAACATTCCTGATTTCCTTTACCAGTTGTGAAGCATGAAAAGAACTTACTGGCTCTAGGAACAGACAATCTGGGCTCTACTAGTTAGCAGCTATGTGACATTAGGCAAGTTATTTACCTCTGGGCTTTAATTATTTGGTGTATAAAAGGGGTATTGTAAAGAATTCATGAGAAAATGTGTGTAAAGTGTTTACGTGGCCTATAACAAGGGAGCAAGAAATCTTAGCTACTGCTATCATTTTAAAATAATTATAGTTATGACGAATGCAGGAAGGGGCAAATACAGAGTGCTAGGTAAAGAAACTTAGGGGCGCCTGGGTGGCTCAGCTGGTTAAGCAACCGACTTCAGCTCAGATCATGATCTCAGAGTTCGTGGGTTCGAGCCCTGTATGGAGCTCTGTGCTGACAGCTCAAAGCCTGAAGCCTGCTTCGGATTCTGTGTCTCCCAATCTTTATGCCCTTCCCTCCTCACGCTCTGTCTTTCTCTCTCTCTCTCTCAAAAATAAATACACATGAAAAAAAAAAAAAAAACAAAGAAAAGAAACCTAACCTCATGAGGAAACGCAAAAGAAAGAGCACCGTTTACATTATCATCCTAAAATCTAGACTGTGGGTCCTGCATACTCATGGAGAAGAGACACAGAGGGACTGGCAAAGAAACCAACCAAGGAACAAGATGGAGAACTATACAACCAAGAGGAACAGTGGGCCTGCCTTACCCAGCTCATCAGCACAGAGAACAAATATTTTAAAATATTTCACATAAATAACAGAGCAATTACCACATGAAAGCTGGCCCAGAGAAATTCATTTAGAGAGCCACACTTCTACACAGAGGAACAAATTCAAGGGTACAGAGAAGGTGCTGTGTGTGTGTTCCTCCACTGTTGATTAAGACAAAAGAGGAGGAGAAAGTGTTGCTCCAATATTCAAGATTTTAAAAATCAAGGTTTGTCAGTTCAGTATACTGGGCACCTACAAAAGCACTGGCTGAATGCTCTATATGCTGCAAAGATGACTCTGACCATTCTCATCTGTAGGGGCTGACAAATTGATGGGGAGGAGCAAGAACAGAATCTGAGCTGGAAGGATGTTAGCTATTCTTATCACAGCGCACTAAGTTGAAACACCATTAATGGATATAAATAGCACATAAAGGCAAGCTGGAAATGCTATAAATGAGCCATAAAGGAAAGGAAAAGTTAGTTCAGCTCATAAAATTTAGAAAAACACACTGAACAATGAACTGAAGACCACAGTCTATTACCTAAGTCTTTAACTACCAGCTTTTATTCTATCATTTCATTGTTATTTATTTTTATTCTGTTTTTTGAATATTCTATTTCAGCCTCCCAAATCTCCTATATGATTTTCTTGCACATTTTGCTGACGGATGACACTTCTTGGGTCATCCTCTCAAAATATCATGTTGTATATAGAGCTATCAGCTCAGAAAGTGTTTTAAAACTGTTTAAAAGTATTTCATATAAATAACAAAATGTAAGTATCTTTTAGAGAAACAAAAATACTGGAATGTAATCTAAATTAAATAATGACATATTTTTTTCCTTAAACATTATATATCAAAATATTAAAGTTTCTGAGATAACTTTATTCTGGTTTCATGTTAAGTCTGGATACATGACGTGCTGGTGTGTTATGATTTTCAGCTGCTAAAGTAATGTAATAAATAATTTTATCCTAAGGTCTGTAGTTTTGATAAGCATAGATTTTGGCAACCTGACTTCTGCCCCTCTCAAACCTATCATACCTGCTCAAGTGAGAGCTGCCTCCAGGAGAAGAAAATCTTGAATAGGAAGCCTATCTCAGTGATGAGACACACTCCTTAAAATTTCTCTACCTCTGCAAGAAATTGTCAGGTTGACAGAATTTTCTCTTTACTCAAGCAAGCATTCTGATTAGTTCTCTGCACTTGTGAAAGGCTCCCTGGGCTTTTCTAACAGATTTAGGTACCACCTAGGGCTGGGAAACCCCATTAACACTTTTTTGTTTAATCTCTCCTAATTACCTGCCAAATAAATACTACTTGAAAAGGACATTTTGAATATGTCTTTAATGTTCTAAAATGTGCCTCCCAACTATTGAATAATTAGTTCCTTCATCTTCCCAGGCACCCAAAATTAATCAACCTTATTTACACAACTGTACTTCTGGCTTTGTAAGAAGAGACATTACCTTTGCGGGTCTATTATCTTCAAGCACCTCTACAGCATTTACTGGTTGGAGACCCCTTAGTGAGTGGTTCTCTTAAAGTTGTATTTTATGAATATGTACAAACTGAAGATAAAGACATCCCAGGGAGAGAAAGTGGTAGGCATAAAAATCTACGGGAGGGAATAATGGAAGCACCTAATCCCAGCCCTAAATGGGAAGATGTGAGAGTTAAAATAGCATACTAGGCATTGTTTACTAATTGAAATTCTAGTAAAAGATCTGGTGGTGGTGAAGGCTGCAATTACAATCGTCAGATTCTCTTCACTGAGTAAGGTTTTATTCAGGACTGTCTGCTTTATAGGGTTGACATACCAAAAGCCCGTTAGAACACAACTTTTCCCCCATTTCTTAAATCCACTATTAGAAAACAATGTCCACTATGTCAATCAGTAATCCTTCTATAAGAATTTGTTGTTACTGACTTCTGAATTTAGCACCAATAGCACATTTCCATCCATTTCTTACATAATGAGAATAGCAGAATGCAGTTTTTTCATTTCCTTATGTCTGCTAAGAAGTGAAGATTTGCATCTGTTGTCTGCATTTAACTGAATGAAACATGATTTGCCCCCCTCCTCAATTTTGTTTTAGCCTTATATTTGATTTAGTTCTACTAAATATATGTCTTTTAGAGTAAAAGTAGTTGATAACCTCTAGTTCTTTTTGAACTAGGTGAGGTTAAAAATATAAACTATCACTAAATGGGATTGATTGTATTATTTTCCCCATTTATCCCAACCCACTCCCCTTCCCTGTAAGAAGATTATGCATCCTCCTCTACTGTAGGAGAGTATTCATACTCTAAAGACTATGAATCTTAACCTGAATACAAATCTTAACCTGTAGTGCCTTCCTGGGCGCAAGTGTACCTCTCTCTCCAATAGTCAAGCCTGACTTACCATGGCCAGTGACATATGTCACAGGAAGTCAGTGTGCCACATCAGGGTGGAAGCCTTAAGGGTCATAACATGGACTGACTCCTGCTCTTTTCCCCATGTTCCAAATTGGTACTATTCTTTCAGCGTGAATCTCAGCATGACACATGAAACAGATCAAAGGTGATCAGGAGCCAATACACATCATGTAAACTTTTGTGGCTGAAAGCCACTGATGTGTTAGGGTGATTTGTTCCTTCAACACAACCAGGCAAAAGATGACTTCATTAAACTACATCTCTCAAGCAGTGTGTTCAGACACCAGACACTAGAGTGAGTCCAGAAAGCTGAGGAGGATAACAAGGATTTTGGAATATTTGTCAGTGGGAACCACATAAGGGAAATGAGCACACTGACCCTAAAGAAAGAACTGGTGGAGCATACAGAAAGGAAGGACAGTATAACTACCACCCAGACCTGAAAAGTGATCACAGGGAAGAATAGGAGAAAAAAGTATAGACTTACTCTTTTTACTTTTAAAGGCGTAACTAAGACCAACAGATAAAATTACAGAGAAAAAGAAATTGATTTATCACAAGGAAGAGATTTCTACCAATTAAATCAGTCTAATAGTTGAATGAGTAGTCTTGCAAAAATAAGACGTACAGTCACTCACTGTGAGACATGAAACAAAAGCTAGGTGACCACCACAAATTAGGGGCATTAAAGAAAGAAATCCTAGTTTTATAGGAATTTATACCAGATGACCTCTCAGAACCCTTCCAGTTCTGGTTCTATAAATTCTAGACAGGAACGCATAATGCTATGTTCAGTTAGCTCTCTTGGATAAAGAAGAAAGGCTAATTTCCCTGGCAATAATCAGCCAAAAAACACTTTAGAATCTGGTCATTTGGTGTGTCATAAAAATATACAAATTTTTCTTTTCCTCTCAATTCATTATTACTTTTCCACTATTTTTCCTAAAGGAAATGGGACTTCTAAGAAACATTTTGTCTACTTTGCCCTATTCATTAATGAAATTTAGAAATTATCTTCAAGAATACAGACCATTTTATCAGAGTCAAGAGTAATCAAACTAGGCAGCAGGATATTATCATCTCCATATAGAATACAGAGGTTTTTTGTTGTTGTTGTTGTTGTTCTAGAACACCATTAAAATTCCTGACTGGTATAGATGACTTAATTAATTTGAGAAGACATCTCTATAACTTATATGCCAAATGTACAGACTTACTTGTGAGACATAAAGGTTAGGATGGCATATAAAATGTTGAAATGTTGAATGTTAAAAATTCCACATCATCTTCAAACCTAAATATTTTAAATGGCATTTCTTCACATTATTTGCTTTCTACAAAATCATCAATAAAGGTCTTATCTGTAATAAGAATAACTCTTTCTATGGTGTGAACATTTAGCTCTTATGTCTGAAAATGCCAGAGAATCACTATCCACTCTGCCTGTCTGACAGGAAGATTGTGAAGATCAATGAACTAAGCACAACATAGTGTAAATGTGAAATGGGTACTATCATCATCCTACACACACCTCTAATTCACATAGAGAATTTTTCATTACATACCAAATAACTGGAATATTTTAGAAAAAGTAGAAGACACAAATACCAAGTAGTTAACTGAAAAAGAAAAACTGACATTGATATTAGTATTATACTATTTGAAACAATTATGATGAGAAAGCATTGACCTCTAACAGTCTTAAAACCTTCCTTGTAGTAAGCATTGGAGTGTACAATGAAAACCCCAATAAAAGTAACAAAAGTAGACTAACAATGTTTTTTTTAAAAGGTGTAGCTACTTACCAACAAGTCTTATTACATTCAGTGTTGTATTTGTTAAGATGGGTGCATTCACTTTATTTAGACTGTAATCTGATTTCTTCCTGCTTTTTAAAGTTTCCCTAGAAACGCTTAATATGGAAAAACAAAACAGAGTTGCAATTAGGGTTGTCAACTAGTAAATCAGTAAGTTATTGAGATTAGGATCTATCCTCCATTCCTAATTAGTTATGAAAAATGTTACCATGTATCAGGTAGGGATATAAAGATTATCTCCTGTCCTTACAAAGTTTACAGTCTAGAGGAGAAGAGTAATTCATAAACAGAGAACTAAAGTACTATACTCTATTTCTTTGATTCAAAGACATTAATTAACAACTTAAAAAAAAGCTATGTTACCTTAAAAAATAGATGTTTCAGGGAAATTCTGTATCAAATATACCAAACATCCTGATTTCAGACTTATAAATATGAAAACATAGAATCTAAACCTAATATCTAAAACATAAGGTATAATGACAGAGTCTGGGGTTAGGTATGACACTAGGTTCAAAGAAAAAGTAGAACTTAGGTGATAAGTACAGGAAAAAAGGGGGACACAGAGGTAAAAGAAGAGAGTGTGCTCAGAGAAGCATAAAGAGTTCGCAATGCCAGCATGGAGAATGCGTGGGCTGAGGGAAAAGTGGTAAGAAGAAAGGTAAAGGCCAGGTCACTGAAGGCAATCACATCTAAAGAGTAGGAATCTTAACCTGAATACAAATCTTAAGCAGAAAAATGACATGATCAAATTTTTAGATTAAGAAAAAAAAAATCTACATTTGTATCCAAGAATGGATTAGGAGGGGGTAAAACTAGACACGGGTAGCCAAGGTAAGGGGGCTGATCCAATGATCTGGCACAGAGATGATTTTTGCATGAATTTCGATGATATCAGTGAAATACAAGACATTTTGATAAATTCTAGAGACACTTTGAGGTTGGAATCGATAGTAATTGATTGAATGCAGGTTGTAGTTCACATTATTCATACTTCTTAGTGGTAAGTTAGGTGGGTAACTGCATAACCCTACAAAAAAATGCAAGTATATACACACATATACTGGCAGACACTATCTTACTTGTTCATTTCAATTAGAGCTTTCCTTTTAGCCAAAATATACCCGAAACATCCAGTGAAGAAGTTCAACAACACAGTTCTACTTGGTTCATAACAGATCATAGATGGGAGATATTTAAACATCATACATATGTGAAAAAAAAATGGAAACAATTTTTGACATTAAAATATCCATTACCACACAAGTAGATCATTTTTGAGGAGAGAAATTATATTGATTAGGGTTTCAAATTAAATAGGTACTAATTAGGTACTTTGGGGGTAAAAAGTAGGGCAGAATGTACTTAAATCTATCATTAAGAATAAAGTATATTTGCAGTCACTAAATGTCTGATGCTCAGTCATGAAATTAACTCACTCACATCTAAGAATCAGCCCATTTAAGTGGGAGAAGGTGACAAAAAATTCTTATGTAATTATCATAGTTTTTGAACAGGACAGTTTATCATAGAAACAAAACAATGAAGGAACCTTAACAGAAGGCCCAAATACATTTGTAAATGTAATTGACATCGGAAAAATGAGTGGAGACTCTCTGCATTTACTAGATTGAGGCAGAAACTCCACATACAGAACAAATGACTACTTTCCTCTTTGAGGTTTTTTTTTCCTTTTTTTTAATGTTTATTTATTTTTGAGAGAGAGAGAGAGAGAGAGAGAGAGAAAGCACTTCGCACAAGCGAGCATGAGCGGGGGAGGGGCAGAGAGAGAGAGGGAGACACAGAATCTGAAGCAGGCTCCAAGCTTTGAGCTGTCAGCACAGAGCCCAATGCGGGGCTCAAACTCACAAACCACGGCATCATGACCTGAGCCAAAGTCAGATGCTTAACCGACTGAGCTACCCAGGTGCCCTTCCTCCTTGAGGTTTTTTTAACTTATGTGAAGCAGGAACTGCCTCCAAAGACAGCTCTGATTTTACAAATCAAAAGTTTGTTTTTCTGCAAAAACCACTGCTCTCTAAATTAAGAGCCCTTTGATTATGCCCAATATAAAAAAATAAAAACTATTTTTTTAACCTTGCAGGAATCATTTAAAAACATATCAACTTGTCACATGACATCATAACCTACAGAAATTTTTAATTTTTGTTTTTTGTTTTTTCTTAAACCTTAAAGGAAATACTGTATTTAAAAGCAGAACATAGAAAAGCATACAATCTAAGAACAATTACCTTTTCACAGGTGCATCACCTGTCTGTTCATCCACATAATCTCGTTTTAGCTCCTCAGGAACATCACTGTCACTGTCATACTCCTGATAGGCACTTTTTTCTTGTTCATCAGATTCATACTGAAGAAAACACAGTATATTCAACAATGGGTATGAACAGCCAACCTTTCTTGGAATCTTTCAACACAACAAAAGTATCCAATTTTTAAGAAGTAGTTTATGGAAGAAAGTTCTTAGTAATTCATTTTTAATTTTGCCATCAAGAATCATAGTAATCATTTCCATTTTCTCCATCATCTACCTTAACCAGCTCAAAAGAAAAAAAGGAAAATAAGATACAAACATTATACCTACAAAAGTTTCTAAATGTCTCCTAAAAAATCAAATCTCCACATAAAGAAAACAAACAAACAAAAACAAGAATCCTGATAGCTCTCAGGAGACGAAAAGAGTGTACATTTGACTAAAAACAAAAAATCTCGTCTCTTCCTCCAAGTCGTTTCATGATACTTCCATTTTGCTAATTCATTATAAAGAGGTTGAGTGTACAATTCTGGCACTCTGGAAGTGTTAATTCAGCGTAATAAACTCTTACAACACACATGCTAATGTTCTAATTTATTATGAGGAGATTTAATTCCAAGGGTGGCTTAGAAAATTATGCTTAGCACCATGGGACTAGTGAGAGCAAGGGCAAAAATGGTGGATTTCCTCTTGAGAGGAATGGTGCCTATCTAACCTTTTCATCATCTTTAGGGCACCATGGCCCAGTGCCAGCATGGGAGAGGACAGTGGAGTCCAGACTCAGGAAAGAAAGCAGTTGCAGCAATAGCATTATCGCTTAATATTTTAAGTTAGTATGATTAAATAATGGCTAACATTTCTCCAGTGTTAAGTGCTAAGTGTTTTCATGAATTTTCTCACTGAATCTTCAAAACAATTCTATGACAAAGTTTTATCCCCATATTCCAGTTGAGGAGACCAGTATAAAGACAACATGGAAAGAAATTGGTCCCCTAATTCAACACATTTTTTTGAAAGTCTAAAGCTGTGGGACAGGCCATGTAAGATCTCGGCCTTAACTCTCAAGAACTTATGTGGTACCTAGAAAGATTAGATCACATATTAATAACAGCAAACTTCTATAGGCATTCTTACCCACTTGTATACAATGTGATCGTGATAACATTCAGAAAGGTAATTCACACACACCAGGACATTCTGGTTATAACAACAGAGCTTCATGATTCCACAGTACAAGAGATCCTCATTTTTAAGGATTCTGTGTTTGCAAACTTCCCTACTTGCTAAACTTTATTTGTAACCCCAACATTCACGACACCTTCACTGTCAACCATGGATATACATAGAGTATGCAGAAACTTTTGAGTTACCCAAAATGCACATTCCTAGCTGAAGGCAAACAAGGTAACGCTCTACCTTTTTGCCTCATCTATCTTACTTTCTTTTTTTTAGAAATTGTATTTATTTTATTTTAAAATTTATTTAAAAAAATTTCAAATGTTTATTTTTGAGACAGAGTGTGAGCAGGGGAGGGGCAGAGAGAGAGGGAGACAGAATTCAAAGCAGGCTCCAGGCTCTGAGCTGTCAGCACAGAGCCAGACACAGGGCTCGAACTTATGAACTGCGAGATCATGAGCTGAGCCGAAGTCGGACACTCAACCGATTGAGCCATCTAGGCGTCCCTTTAAATTTACTTGAGAGAGAGAGAGAGAGAGAGAGCACGAGCAGGGGAGAGGGACCAGAGGGAGAGAGAGGGAGAGAGAGAGAGAGAGAGAGGGAGAGAGAGAGAGAGAGAGAGAATTCTAAGCAGGCTCCATGCTCAGCATGGTGCCCAATGCGGGGCTCAATCCCATGACTCTGGGATCATGGCTTGAGACGAAATCAGGAGTCAGATGATCAACCAACTGAGCCACCCAGGCATCCCTTCATCTCTCTTACTTAAACAATGTCCATTTCACTGTCTATTTAGTGCCACATTTAAAAAATATCTGTGCTTTTTGCTGGTGATTTCACTGTTTAGAATGGCTCCTAAGTGTAGGACTAAAGTTTTGTCTAGTGCTCCTGAGCACAAAACTGTAGTATATCTTATAGTAAAAATACATGTGTTAGATAAGCTTCGTTCAGGCAGGAATTATAGTGCTGCTGGCTGTGAGTTCAACGTTAATAGACCAACACTTTATATTAACTTAGATGTCTTTAAGCAAAAACATACATAAAACAAGCTTATACACTTGATCGGTTGATGAAAATGTGACCAAAGGCTCACAGGAACTGAATTCCATATTTCACCTAGGAACAATGGTTCTGTATTTACTAATTCAGCGTTCAGAGGGACTTTACAGAACACAATTGACACGAATAATGAGAATCAAATGCTATGCGAGATTCAATTAGCAAATCATCAGTACAGGTGGATATATTATTTCAAAATGTTGAAAAGACTTTTAATTCCTCTCAGTTTAGTCTGCTTTACAGAGGCAAAGTGTCACCCAGAATCACTAAATTACAAATGTAAGTACGGCTTCCTATGAAATAATTTCTACTTTATGATAAAACATAACAAATGGTATACTTTCATGGCAATGTTTTTTTAAATTATATCTTCACTAAACAAAAAATAAAAATGCCAAAACTAAAATACACACACAATTTCAACAGATTTTTGTCAAATCTGAACAGTTGCACCTCGGCTTCATTAAATCTAAAATAAAAATCATACAGGGTCCGTCTGGAAGTGACAAAGATCAGAAGAACCCATCCAAATTAAAAACTGTATAAACACAGGTAACTGTGAAGTAAGCATTCCCTCACTGTAAATATAGGGAAACGGAGGATCACAAAGTTAAAGTAAGTTGCCAAGGAACACACATCTAATAAATAATAAAGGTGATATTCATTCCAACTGCCTTCAAATCCTTTCCATTAACTCACACAAACTCTGGTTTATATTATGTTTTTTGAGCTGTTCAAAGTGTTAAAACATTGTACTTCTAAACATCCCGGCCAGGTAACCAAGCAAGACATTACTCTCTCAAATAAAGGAACATGGACAAAATGATTCAGGTGCCCAAGAGAGAGGATGAGAAGTAAGTGCAGATGATCTAGTCCCTCATCCATCTATCCAACAAATCACATAAATATGCAGTGAAGAAACTACCCCTACCTGATTCAGTAATCTAGTAAGAACATACAGAAATCTAGTAAGAGCACAAAATAAACATAAAGGCAAAATGTATTCTTCAAAAGGACATTTTCAACAGAGCATACTATAAAGCCATTACTGTACAAGTGTTATCGCAGGTATATAAGCATATAGGTAGGAAGATGGGTGGTGAATGGATAAATGGGTCTAGCCAATCACCTTGCTCCTTGGGTAGAGAACACTTTTCAATAAGAAAATCTCACTTACATTCCACAGGTTTTAAAAACACTACATACCCCATTAGAAGCCAGGACATCTTCTGTTTCTTCATCTTTATGGTTGGCCTGAATTTCAAATGGATTCCCATCACTACAGTACTGCTCAAACAAGGTCACTGTTTTTGAAGAAGTTGAGGCTGGCTGCTTACTAGGTGAAACTGATGGGGAACGAGACTGTTCCATGAATTTAAATTCCTAGACATTAAAAAAAATGAGTCAGATATCTTTTAGCAACAACAATAAAATTCAAGTACATAATATATTCCATCAATGTACATGCAGAGTTAGAGAAAAAAAAATTAAACCTGATTCTTCAGGTTATTCACTTTTTAATCTTCAAAGTCATCTGAAAACACAAACTTGAAAATATATGCTCAAAGTTTTCTCTAAAGACAACTCAGTTGCTGATATCACTTTAAGAAGCATTACCTAAATCAAGCTACTTTTGGCTTACTTTATGGAACTGCACAGAAAGTTTTTGAAAACAACTTGAATTTGAATAATTCTAAAAAATTTCACATAGCAGCAAAGACCTAGCAGAATATGGTTTTAATCAATAAAAAGGCCACAATAAAAATTGTTAGGTCAGACATCTTGTATACTTATATGTTTACACCATTTAAGATATTCTACAAAAATACATCAAAATCTTTCTTTGTTATATTGCAGTGAAGAACTTAAAAACTTTCATTCTATAAACTTGCATTTATTTTTCTTCATATATCTAGAAGCAGATAACACAAACATACATACTGAGGTCAAATGATAACATCTTCTAGACCTAAAGCTTGCCATTAATCAATTATATTCCATTAACTTCTTACATATGTTGGGAATGTCACCTGGCTTCTCTGTGCCTCAATTTCCTCACCTATAAAATGAGAGAGTCAATCTACAGTAAGAGAACCACAATGCTAATGCTAAAGAGTTGTAGCACCCAGCACAAATCATGCATTTCTCATAAGAGGAAACTGAGGTAATCCAGAGGCATTCAGTGCTGAGTTCAAGATCACATTGCTTATTAGTGGAAAAGATGGAATAATCTTTAAAGTTTATTTGAATTCCAAAACTCTTGATTTGATGATTTTTCACAAAAATTTTGTAATTTTGCAATTTGGTAATGTTTTTAATCTTTTTAATATTAATACTAAATTTCACATTTTTCATATTCAAAGATAATATTCTTAAAAGTTACATAGGCTTGTTAAATTTCAAATGACGTGTTTATTTTCTTTTTAAATTGCAACTACACATTAAATCAAAATCACAATAATGCTTAAAAACAATGCCATTATTTTTATCATTCTAAACAAGGGAAGACGCTAAATTAATGAGATGATTTTTTATTTTTATTTTTTTAATTTTTTTTAATGTATTTATTTTTGAGACAGAGAGAGACAGAGCATGAACGAGAGAGGGTCAGAGAGAGAGGGAGACACTGAATCTGAAACAGGCTCCAGGCTCTGAGCAGTCAGCACAGAGCCCGACGCGGGGCTCGAACTCACAAACCGCGAGATCGTGACCTGAGCCGAAGTCGGAGCTTAACCGACTGAGCCACCCAGGCACCCCTAAGATAATTTTTTAAACCAAATCTATAATACATGTGTCAAGTGAACACGATCTCAGTTGTGAATAGTTTTTAAAGTGACTACTTTTTAAAATAGTTGTTAGAACCCTTAACATGACCTCTACTCTCTCTCTCTTTTTTTAAAGATTTTAAGTATTAATCTCCACACCCAACATGGGATTTGAACCCACAATTCTGAAATCAAGAGTTGCATACTTCACCAACTGAGCCAGCCAGACACCCCTAGAACTACTGTCTTAAGAAAACTTTAAGTGCATAATAACAGTACTTTTAACTATAGGCAAAATCTTGTACAGTAGATCTTTATCCACCTTGCAAAACTGAAAATTCAAGGTAACTACTTTAAGGAGATAATGTTCAATTGGATAGAAATATTTCAAATGTATCTTGTAAAAAAATTGTTTTATATTTACACCAAGTACATGTGCTCATATACACAAACATAATTTGATAGTTAAATACAAATTCAAACAAAATTATTTAAATAGGAATTCTAAAATCAATGCTAGAATTCTAAATAATGTTAAGGAATCATATTAAGATTTCTAAAATAATGTTAAAATCAATGTTAATTTTGCTGTCTTTCAAGCATTTATTAATCAACACATCTCACTGTATTTAATATTTCCACACTAGGAAGGCAATATGATAGAACTGAATAAGAAGTTAGCTCTTAAAAAACCATAAAGACTATCCTTATATAAAACTTTTAATCGTGCATTCTTTACATTTATCCAGCATACAAAAGTTGCTTGTAGAATGCCATTCCTTCCAAGGGCAAAAGCTAAACATACTGGATCTTTAATGCAGGGATCTAAGTTTATATATTGTGTTTTGACATTTGGTATTTGTAGATCATCATGTATCACACAAGGAGTATTTATCTACAAGTGTGTTTCAACCAAGGCTTAGAAAACAACTCAATTAATATTTTCATAGATCATATATTCTATAAAGATGCAAGGAATAAATTAACTAATAAAAATTAATTAAGAGTATTTTTTATAAGTACCTCTTTTATTTCCGAGGAATTGTCTCACTACAAGGCACATTTACGAGTTGCAACATAAATTAAGAATCTATTAGTCCCTTTAAGAAATGACAAACAAGGGTGCTTGGGTGGGTCAGTAGGTTGAGCATCCAACTCTTGATTTTGGCTCAGGTCATGATCCCAGCATCATGAGATCGAGCCCCATGTCAGTCTCTGCACTGGTGGAGCCTGTTTGGGATTCTCTTTCCCTCCCTCGTTCTCTCTTTCTCTTTAATTCTCTCCCCCACCTGCATACTCTCTGAGCTCTCTGTCTAAAATAAAATTTTAAAATTAAAAAAAAAGAAATTACAAATATTCGGTAAATATAAGCTTTTTCATTAAAGACCATCAAAATACAGCTGATTAATTTTCTGCAAAATTTAAATAAATCATTATTAGATCTTCTTCTGAAATCAAAAGAAAAAGATTAGGCAAAAGAGCTTCCCTGAAGTGCATAAACAGAATTTGTAAAAAGAGACAGATTTTGATATCTATAAAAGGATCACTCTTACAAAAGAGGTTTGCTATTAATCACTATTAAGTAAGGAAGGAAGGCACTATTCTTTAATGATTTTATGAATGATTTTTTAATATCTGGGTTTTTTTAAAAAGATGACTAAATAAAAGACAGATTTATTTGTTCCTAAGAAACACTTACGTGAAGTTGCAAAATGCTGAAATTTGACTTAACAGGACAAAGCTCCCAGGTCTCATTCTCTAGAAACATCCTCAATTCATCAAGCCGTGTCCTTAAAAAAAGAAAACACTCCAAAAAGTTAGGAGAAAAGTAAACTGCACACAAGATTTAAGAAAATAAAATTTGATTATAGAATTATCATCATAATCACAATCAACTTTGAGAATCCATTCAAATCAACACAGCAAACACAAACATTTACTTTTACTTGTTACTATCTTATCGTTAAGAGAAAAAATTCTCAAATATTTACTAAACTCACAATATCTTTATTACAAAAATAATGTACAGGAAATGATATTTTAATTAAGGGATTAAACTAAAAGCTACTCACCAATTCACATACTTAAACTATCCCTAGCTAATTATATATCAATGCCAAAAACAGAGAAATAATTTACAAAGTTTATGACATCAGTAACACTAATAAATGCTTTATGCTAAACAGCAAAGATCTTAATCATACTTACTAAGCCACAAGATCAAGATGATTATCAGTCTCCAAATATATTTAGCTCAGTCCCTATCTCTACACAGCATTTACAAATTAAATTAGCAAATATGGTACTTATATGGCCAGCACTGCACTAATCATTTACATCATATTGATCTCTTCTTACTTTTTTAATGCTATTGTAATGCTATTGCGGTTTACTGTCTATCGTGGATCATATATATATAGATATATATATATATACACACACATTATATAGGCAGTTCCAGAAGAATAACTACTTCTTTCCAATTGACCCAGGAAACAAAGGGCCAGTGCCCGCCCCTACTTTTCCCTTCTTGTAACAGTTTCGTTGTTATTACTAAACTGCCAAAACCAAAATCTAGATTTTTAAAAAAATCCACAGGTTCTAAAGTAAAGAGACAATAAATAGGTAAATCTATAAACAGCAAAAACTGCTCCAAATATTAGAATTAACAGAGGGGGACTTTAAGATAACTATTATAATTAAGTTAAATAAAATAGAGAAAAAGAAGTACAAAATGGGTAGAAAACAGAATTTTCAAAGAATTGCAGTAATAAAAACAAAAAGAGAATCAGACATTCTGTAACTGAAAAATATAATCACCTTGAGTTAAAAACTGGTTAAGTAAACAGAAGACAGACAGATTGACAGAAACTATCCAAACTGAAGCATGAATTGAAAACATAAAAGAAGCAACAGAAAAGATCATAAAAGATAGATGAGTCACAGTCAAAACATCTAGTATGCATGCAACTGAATTGAGAGGACAGAGAAATGAACAGAAGCAATATTTGAGGAGGTAATGGCTGAGAATATTCCAAAAGTGATTGTGCCCGAACCACACACCATATAAAAAAATGAACTAAAATGGACCATAGACCGAATGTAAGAACTCAGAACTATAAAAGTTTACAACACTTACAGTTCAACAATAAAAAGACAAATAACCCAACTGAGAAATGGGCAAAGGTTCTGATCAGACATTTCTGCAAAGATTCACAAATGACGAATAAGCATATAAAAAAATGTTGAATATCATCAGTCATTAGGGAAATGGAATCAAAAGCATAATGAGACACTACACCACTGAGACAGCTATACTCAGAGATCGACAATAACAGGTATTGATAAGGATCTGTAGAAATTAGAGCTCTTATACAGTGCTAATGGGAATTTAAAATGGGGCAGCCACTTTGGAAAACAGTTTGGGGGTTCTTCAAAACATTAAGCATGGAGTTACCACTTAACCTGGGAATTCCACTCTGTATCGGTTTCCGGTGCTGCTGTAACAAACCACCAGAACCTGAGTGGCTTAAAGCAACAGAAATTTATTCTCTAACAGCTCTGGAGGCCAGAGTCTGAAACAGTATTCACCAGGTTGCAATCAAGGTGTCAGCAGGGCTATACTCTCTGCAGAAGCTCCAAACATCATCTACAAATGTGTTCCTTGCTTCTTTCAGCTTATGGTGGTTATCACCATTCTATGGTTTGTAGCTTTCAGCGTTCCAATCTCTGCCAATCTTCATATTACTTTCTCTGTGTGTGTCTTTTCCTCTGTGTTTGTGTCAAAGCATGAGAAAACTCAACGTGCCAATACTGGCTTTTAAGATGGAAATGGTCATGTGCAAGGACGGGTGAGCAGCTTCTAAAAGCTGAGGATGTTCCCTTGCTGACAGCCACCAAGAAAATAGGGATCTCAATCCTAAAACCATAAGAAACTGAATTCTGCCAACATCCTGAATGTGCTCAAATGTGTTTTCTTCCTCAAAGCCTTTTGATTAGAGCCCGGCCCTGCTTACACCTTGATTTTGGCTCTGTGAGACCTTAAAGTTGAGCACCAAGCTGATCCAGATGTCGAACCTCAGAACTGTGGATGTTTTAAGCTGTTAAGCTCACAGCAATTTATTACCTAATAATATAAAACTATTACAGTGATAAAAGGTACCAACTCACAGACAAAAGCAGCTTTAGTAAACCCTCTCCTGCATAAGGAGTATACAAAAAATAAGACAGGAAGTAAAAGTATACAATAAAAACATAGAAAAACACTAGAAGGGTAAGACAAAGTAAATGCAGTTAGAAAGTTGGTTCTTACATTACTCTGGAAGTATACTAACCTAAGATCAACTATAACAGAACAGGAATGCACAGTGAAATGACAGTGACCACTATACAAATCCATTTTTAAGAAGCTAACTGAGGGAAAAAAAACAGTATAAAAGTAAAAAATATGCATGATCAATCCAAAAGAAAGGAGGACAATTAATAAATGAAAAAAGAATAACACTTTTAGAAATAAAACAATATGATGTATTTAAACTCAACTATGCCAGTGAATACATTAAATGGAAATAGGAAAAACCGTTCAAACAAAATACAAAACTCATAAGACTGGATTTAAAAACAACAGCAACATTGGGGGTGCCTGGGTGGCTCAGTCAATTAAGCGTCTGACTTCAGCTCAGGTCATGATCTCAAGATTCGTGAGAGTTCAAGCCCCATGTCGGGCTCCGTGTTGACAGCTCAGAGCTGGGAGCCTGCTTCAGAATCTGTGTTTCCCGCTCTCTCTCTGCCCCTCCCCTGCTTGCTCTCTCTCTCTCTCTCTCTCTCAAAAATAAATAAACATTAAAAAAAAAAAATAAAACAACAACAACACAACAAAACAAACTACATGCTATTTACATGAGATACACTTTAAATATAAGGCCATAATTAGACTGAAAGTAAAAATTACACAGAAACATGATTTCTTAAAATTATGAAATAATTGGAATTTTTTTTATCAAAATTTTTTTCTTCACCTACTGTGATGATCTTTATGGTATTTTTCCTATATCCTGTTAGTTAGTAAATTAAATTAATTTTAAATATTTAGTCAACCTTATTCTCCCTCTTAAACATTATCTGTTTGTGATGTTATTATCCTTTTTAGGTATCACTGAATGCAATTTGCTAATATTTGTTTAGACGTTTTACATCTATATTTTTAGGAGATACTAGCCTATAATTTTTCTTTTTGTAATGTCCTTGTTACGTTTTGGTACCAGTGCTATGATGACCTCATAAAATACGTTATGAAGCATTCCCTTTTCCTCTATTCTCTGAAGGAGTGGTGTTGATTTTTCCTCCTTAAGTTGGGTAGAATTTACCAGGAAAGGCAGCAGGCCTAGAGATGGAAATGTTTTAAAGTACATATTCAACTTCTTTAAAATACATATGTCTATTCAGATTTTCTGTATTTCACTTTGTTACCTTATTAAATTTTGTTTTATAAGAAACTTGCTCTTTTCATCTACATTGTCAATTTCATTAGCAGAAGGCTGTTCCTATCATTTTATTACATACCTATATTACTAAACATTTACTGTATTCTTTTTTTAATTGAAGTATAGTTGACACCCTATTATATTTTTAATGTCTAGGATCTATAAATACCCTCTTTTTAAATGCTGATATTGATAATTGGTTTTCTTTTTTTTTGGCTCAGTCTTGCTAGTAGTTTTATAGAATTTTACTATACATTTGCTTTCTATTTCAGTGATTTCTGCTCTTATCATTTTTCTCCCTCTGTTTCTTCTTGTTTAATTTGCTGTCATCTTTGTAAGTTTTTGAAAGTGAAGTTAAGTGTACTGATTTTCAAACTTTCTCCTTTTCCAAAAACATGAACTTAAAGCTAGAAACTCTCCCCCCTCTGCTTTAGGTGAATCCCACAATTTTGATGTCATGGTTTCATTATTATTCATTTAAAAAGATTTTCTAACTTCCAATATGATTCTTCTTTGACCACTAAAAATAGGTTGCTTAATTTCCAAAAACTGGTAGGTTTTTCTTGTTACCTCTCTGTTACTAATTTCTAGTTTAATTTCACTGTGGTCAGAGAATATAATCTCTATAATTTCAATCCTTTGACATTTTTTAAGTACTTGCTTTATGGCACAACAGATGATCAATTTTGATAAACTTCCTGTGTGCTCTTGAAAAAAATACATATTCTGTAATTGTGTGTGTCTCTCTCTCTCACACACAAACACAAATGAGGCAAATGTTGGTCAAATATCCTTGGTGATTTCTCGCCTGCTTTCATTATCAATCATGAAAAGTGGTATATAAAAAAATTCTATCATTATAGAATTGTCTATTTCTCCTTTTAGTCTGAATATTTTGCTTTATATGTTTAAGAGTTATGTCAGTAGGGGCATACAAATTTAGAATTATTGTTCTTCCTAATGAGTAACCCCTTATTATTATGAAGTATTCTCTTTATTTTTAGCAATACTTCTTGACTTAAAGTCTACTTTGTCTCTTAGGAATTTCTTCAATCTAATACAAAGTATCTACAACCGACTACCACAAATATCATACTTAACAACAAAGCACTGCACAATTAAGACACCCCCCCCACAATTGTCATGACTTGTATTCAAAACTGTGCCAGAGGTCTTAACCAGTACAAAGATTAGAAAGGAATACATAAAACCATCATTATTCACAAATGACATAACTGTATACACAGAAAATTCAAAAGAATCTCCAACTATTAGATTTAATAAAATGCTAATTTAACCACCAGATCACAGGAATTTCAGGTCAACATACTAAGTCAATTTATATATGTGTATATATGTGTGTGTGGGTGTGTGTATACATATATATATATGTATGCATATGTGCAAGAAACAACTGGAAACTTTAAATACAAATCAAAACTCAGAATAGCATAAAAAAGACTTTAGAGAAGGTTCAAAAACAGGCATGACTAATCAACAGTGATAGAAGTCAGAACAGTGGTTACCTCTAAGGATGGTTTTGACTGGAAAATTGTGTATCTTAATCTGGGTAGTTTATGTGGTATACACATATGTAAAAATTTATGGATTTGTCCATTAAGATGTATGTACACCTTAATATTACCCTTTAATATTTTTTTCAAAAGATAAAACCTTAATAATCCTCTCACTCCACTCCCTAAATTGTCTGCAATAAAGGCAGGCTTATTTTAAAAATATGGCCACCAAGGGCCTTAGGAAATGTCAATCCAATTGTGAAGGGTCGCAAGGTCATGACTAGGAGACAGCAGAGAGAGGGTCCTTTATTTCCAAATCTTATTCTTTTCATTGCACTATTGTTGAAAAATCTACTTATTTTGTGACTATAAATGATAAATTGGTTAATATTGTCCAAATTGATTCATTAGAGCCACAGAAAACTTCCTTTACACCTTTTTGCCCAAGAACATTTTACACAAATTGGAAGATTTGCATTTTACTTCTTTCTTCTATTTTACTCTACTAATACACACAAAGAATAGCAGTTATGATGAAAAAGCAGTGTGTATACAAACTACAAACTGCAATCAGATGCTGAATAACAGATATGACTGCAGACACATTACTTGAAGAGCAATCCTAGTTATTACTATTTAAGCAGTTCAGGTGCCCTCTGTGTCTTTTAGAAATAAGATACAAGTAGGATACAAAGAAGCTTCTGTGGCATACAAAAGAACAGGTACAATTAAAACGAAATTTGAAAGATTGTAAAGGGCAAATATAGTAAAGAAGAACAATGACCAATCTGAGAGGCATCTCAAATGTACTGACCTCTGAATTAAAGGAAAAAAAAATCCATGAATTAGAACTGTGTCATACCCCGATCTTTTATTTAACTTGATAAAAGACTTGATGCAATATAAGGTAGATTCCAAAAACGAATGATAAAAACAAAGACTTCAAAGAAGGTAAAGATGCCAGTACAAGCCCACCACATTTGGAAGAGAAGGAAGTTGATGCTCAGAGAAGAAAACCAAATTACTGAGGAGGTGAAGTTAGTGAGTAGCACAATAGAGGCAGGAACCCAAGGACACTGATAACACCACACTGCCCCCAAATATTTGCCAGCGGGAAGAAAACTGGAAGTCAATAACAATAGTATAAAGGAGGAGTTTATACTCCTCCTCTTAACAATAGTATAAGTGGAGTTTAATAGTGGTCCACCCACTATTACTGTGTTCTGTTGCAGAGGGAGTTAGTCTGACATCAGATATACACCATGAAGATTCTGTTCCCAATTTAACTCGAAAATTTAAGCCCTACTGCATAGAGATGCAAATGTTTTTATTTTTATGTAATCTAATTTACAGTAGATTATTTTAAATGCTAAAAATAATTTATTGGTACCATTATAATCAAATTCAAGAACGTCTGTTTTCTGAAAAATATTTTTCCTATTCTCCCCAGAAATACAGTGAAGAGAGTTGCAACAATATCTCCTATCCCACACACATTCTCTCCTGCGACATGACTTTACCAGTATCCCATCAAATTTCTCTCCTCTTGAATCTGGACCAACCTCATGACAGGCTTGTATTCCAAGGAATGTGGTAAAAGGACTGCATGACTTTTTTTGTTTTTTGTTTGTTTGTTTGTTTGTTTGTTTTGAGGGCAGGGAGGGAGGGGCAGAGAGAGAGAATCTTAAACAGGCTCCATGCTTCGCACAGAGCCCAACACAGGGCTCAACTTCACAGCCACTAGATCATGGCCTGAGCCGGTATCAAGAGTCAAACGCTTAACCAACTGAGCCATCCAGGACTGCATGGCTTCTAAACATACATCAGAAAAGGCCATGAAGCATCTACCTGTGTCTTTTGGAAAATTAGTGTTGTTGGAAGCCAGCTGCCATATAAGAAGCCCAACCATTCTGAGATCACCATACTGGAAAAGCTACATGCAGGCACTCTGGCTAACAAACCCAACTTTGTACATCCTCCGAGCCACCTCCACCAAGGTACAAGCAAAGGTACCATGGATCCTCTAGTTAAATCACTTGGTCCAGGTAGAAAACAAAGAGAAGTACTGTATATGGATAATAAACTTGATCCTAGAAACACACATCTTAAAGATACTTTAAAAGTAAATCTTTCTTGGGGAGCCTGGATGGCTCAGTCAGTTAGGCATCTGACTGTTGATTTCACCTCAGGTCATGATCTCATGGTTCTGAGATCAAGCCCCACATTGGGCTCCAGGCTGGGTGTGAAGCCTGCTTACTATTCTCTCTCTCCTTCTGCCCTACATGCACGCACGTATGCTCTCTCGCTCTCTCTCTCTCTCTCTCTCTCTGTCAAAAATAAAAAATAAATAAAACTTTCTTACTCATGCAATGGGAGAGTTTTTCTCCCTAAAAGGATAGGTGACCACTCCCCTCTTTTAACACCAGTTGCTGGACCTTTAGGATCCTTGAAAATATTTTATAAGATTTGATTATTAGAGTAATTAAAAATTAAGATGCACTTGTTTTAAATAGAATGTTTTGACAATTACATATTCTACATAATTTTTTTGTCATTACTATTTAAATCAGAGAATTTGTGCTTTGGGAATTCTGCAGCATCTGGCAGAAGGATTGCTTTGGATGTATACAAACTTGGTACATGAACATAAAGGAATTTGGGGGAATAAAACCTATATATTTGTAAGGTAAGAATTCATATTGATATAGACTGTGCTCCCTCATAGTCTCATATATTTTGCCCTAGAAAAAGATAATTGCATACAGTCTTTCATACAACTATCACAAGCCAACATGAGCACACTTTATAAATAGAAGATGTTCCACCCAAAGAGTAAAATGCTTCTATTTTCATCTTTTTATTATGCCTACATTTTCAAACCAATAGTCTAAGTAGACTCTAAGTCTGAATAATTTGATCCAAGAATTTCTTCATTCTCAAAAGCTCTATTTGGTAGTAGAAAACCATGAAACAAATTGTGAGCATATTTTAACATTTTTATTAACAAAATTAAAACCCACTTGATCTGTATTTCGCCATGCTTCATACTGCTTTTCAATATTCATGTCGTATAATTTGATTTGGTGACTAAGACATTAAATTGGCATTTAATAGATTTAGATTCATCACTAGCTAATGCAACGACTTCTGTCAATTCAGTATTATCATACATTGGCATCATTTCTAAACCACCTGTAAAGTTTATCTTGCTTTATAAAGAAAAAGATACACTTCAGAACACATTAATGGTTGGCACTAATTTTACCAAATGATTTTTATTGTAATTTTCTAAATGGCAGCTGTTGGAGAGATAATGACTATAGCCAGTATATAAGCTAGACTTGTTTAGAAACTGGGAGTAGAGAAAAATCTTTAAAAGAAAGTTAAATGTTTACTTTTTAACGTATTCAACAGCCTAACATACAATGCAGCAAGGAAAAAAGGACAAGATCTGCTGGCAACACTTATGGAGACCTTTTGGACTAGCCACCTCATTTTGCAGTTGATAGAACCAATATCCCAGAGAAGTTAAATGATTTGTCCAATGTCAGGGAGCTGGCAAGCAGCAAAAGTGGGATAAGAACCCAAGTCTATCTCCCAGTCCAGTAAAGATACAGTATAGGGGCTCCTGGGTGGCTCCGTCGGTTAAGCATCGGACTTTGACCCAGGTCACAATCTCATGGTTCATGGGTTCGAGCCCCGCATGTGGCTCTGTGCTGACAGCTCAGAGCCTGGAGCCTGCTTCAGATTCTGTGTCTTCCTCTCTCTCTGCCCCTCCCCCGCTCACACTCTTGTCTGTCTCTCTCAAAAATAAATAAAACGTTAGGGGCGCCTGGGTGGCTCAGTCGGTTAAGCGTCCAACTTCGGCTCAGGTCATGATCTCACGGTTCGTGAGTTCAAGCCCCGTGTCGGGCTCTGTGCTGACAGCTCAGAGCCTGAAGCCTGTTTCAGATTCTGTGTCTCCCTCTCTCTCTCTCTGACCCTCCCCCGTTCATGCTCTGTCTTTCTGTGTCTCAAAAATAAACGTTAAAAAAAAAAAAATTAAATAAATAAATAAATAAAACATTAAAAAAATTTTTTTAAATACAGCACAGCCTCTTCAATGGGAAACAAATTTCATAAACACTTCTAAGAGAAGTCCATTAAAACTTTGAGTGTTTTGGAAACATTTAACAATTCATTTCTACAATCTCTAATTTCATCAAGGTGAACTTTGGTGAGGAAACTCCATCATGGTCATAGTCTAGAAAGGCCCGTGCCTGGCTGCCATAGATGACAGACACCTTTTGACAACAAGTAAAGTAAAAAGCAGAAGAGAGATAATTAAATAAGTGTTTTTGCATTGCACAAATCTTGCAATCACTAGAAACACCAAAATGTCTCCCAGCTGTCTTACTGAATAAAAGTAATCTTTGAAAATGCATATGTGGCATGCTTTCATTCTGACAGGTAAGTGAGGCTTCTGCTTCCTTCATAGTTCCTTATCCTTTCCCACCTCTGATTTAAAAACTAATTATTTTAGGGGCACCTGGGTGGCTCAGTCGGCTAAGCGTCCGACTTCAGCTCAGGTCATGATCTCGCATTTCGTGGGTTCGAGCCCCGCGTTGGGCTCTGTGCTGACAGCTCAGAGCCTGGAACCTATTTCAGATTCTATGTCTCCCTCTCTCTCTGACCCACCCTGTTCATGCTCTATCTCTGTCTCAAAAATAAATAAACGTTAAAAAAAATAATAATAAAAATAAAATAAAAACTAATTATTTTGGAGCACCTGGGTGGTTCAGTTGGTTAAACATCCAAGCCTTGATCTTAGCTCAGGTCTTGATCTCAGGGTTCTGAGTTCAAGCCCCATGTCAGGCTCCATAAAGTAAAATAAAAACTGCTCCTTTTGTACAGCAATGCATACAAGTCAGGCCGTCTGTTTCAACATGGCTTAAGTTTTAACAGGAAAAAATATATATAAATAAATAAAGGCAGTGTTAGTGTTTCATGCTGTCCCCTTTCCACTGTTTTCCTGAGGTATGATCAATTAAAAAAATTTTTTTTTATTTTCTAAACATTCTCTTCAATTCAATTATAAAATTCAAAGGCTCTACTTTTGTACTGGATCAATCTAAATTCCTTTCAAAACATATTACACATATTACACATAGTTCACAATTAACACAGAACACTTGTACTTAAATATATTTAATAATAAATTAGTCAATAGTTTGATGTCCAATAATCTCTCTTCTCATATGACATCAATGACTGTAACCATGTATTGACCCTGAACAAGGAGAAAAAGCAGAATTTAAAATCCTCACCAACCCTGGCATCAAATAACAACCAAAAAAATCAAACCTTGGGGCACCTGGGTAGCTCAGTCGGTTGAGCATCCGACTTCAGCTCAGGTCATGATCTCGCGGTTTGTGGGTTCGAGCCCCGCGTCAGGCTCTGTGCTGACAGCTCAGAGCCTGGAGCCTGCTTCGGATTCTGTGTCTCCCTCTCCCTTTGCCCCTCCCCCGCTTGTGCTCTGTCTCTCTGTCTCTCAAAAATGAATAAATGTAAAAACAAAATTTTTTAAAAAGTCAAAATTTTAAAAAGTAAAAATGTACAATAAAATTAAGATACAATTCAAATGATAAATTGTATATAAGGGATACAGTACACATAGTACAGGGCTCACCTTATATCAGGAAAGGGCAAACAAATAGCTCTCTCGATTTAATGCTGCTTTAATTATCCAATCACACTGCTAATTAAACATTCTTTCCTACCTTCCTCCATTCCCAAAACCATTCCTAATCACCCTTTCTAAAGTCAGTGATGACTGTTTTGGAATGTAATACATAATCTTGACTTTGTGGCTTGATCCTAAATATCATGTCCTGTTCTTTAGAAGCCTTCTTACTCCTAAAAGGCAGATGCATTTAAGTAACCCCTCAGTGAGTGCTGCCTCCACCGATCTAACTTTCTTACCATATATGGAGGTATACCACATATGGAGGTATAGAATAGTGGCCAAATTGTTTTGGTGAACTCTGAAATAATAATCATCTTTCACCCAAAGAGAAACTGGTTCAATGTTTAGTTCAACATTTTGAGCCCCTCAAAACAATCTATTAAATTTATAATAAATAAGTAATGCGGATATGTTATGGTATTTTGGAGGGAAAAAAGTCCTTAACCATCTTAAAAAGACTTCAAAGAACAAATTCTTCCAAATTCAAAAGTAATTGTTTTAAACCCATTAATGCTATAAGGTTTAAACATGAGACAAAGTATTCTCATTATGTACATAAGTCTATTCACATTTTATTAGAGTTCCTACCTATGGTAGTTCTTAAAATAATTGACGCTTTGTTTTCTGATGGACTCTTGCAAAACTTCAGATTTGCTACCACAAAATTCTTCTCCAACTTGCATCAACCTAGTTGGATAAAAAAATTCATATTAATTTCAGTAACATCCTTATAGAACAAAAGTAGTCTAGGTCATCTTTCTTCAAAGATAACAAGCCAAAAAAATGGATGTTTGAAGAAATTCTAAATATCACAAATTCATTATGGTTTACAGACATCTGAAGGACAGAAACCCAGCAGAAATTAGATGATGAATGTTCAATTGTCTTCATTTCCATGAAGAAGTTACACCTGATAACTCACTGATTCATGATTTCTTTGATTACCATGGTTGAATGAAACAAACTGAAGAATTAAAACAAGATCTCAAACAGTACCTGCTGATTATATCCAAAACAAAGATGAAATCATCATATTTAAATATAGACAAATCTGTTCCAAGCAAGTAGGTTTTTACTTTTAGTTGAACATCCTGTAAAACAAAACAAAAAAATATTTCAGGTAAACCCAAAATATAGAAAATAAGTTCCCAGAACCATTTATTCTATAGTTACAAATTAAAATGAGACAGGAATATATTATTAAGAATATATATTTAGGACAATAACCAATATCCTTACAGTGGTATCATAGGGACAATTCCACAAGCATCAGTATAAAAATAGTAATGGCCACAATCATCACTATTAATACATACACACATGTAAGATAAGAATTATACCCAAGTGTTGGCTATGAAGATAAAAATCATCACTTATGTGTAGCTTGGTAGGCTAGAAACCCCAAAATATCCAATTAAAAAATAATTAGAATTAATAAGATAACTATTTCAAGTGATGATGTGTAATACATAAAAATTAGGTTTTCATGTATTTCTGCTGTAGCACCTTAAAATGAAGAGATACCATTTATTTATTTATTTTTAATTTTTTTTAACATTTATTATTTATTTTTGAGACAGAGAGAGACAGAGCATGAACGGGGGAGGGTCAGAGAGAGGGAGACACAGAAGCTGAAACAGGCTCCAGGCTCTGAGCTGTCAGCACAGAGCCCGATGTGGGGCTTAAACTCACGGACCGCGAGATCATGACCTGAGATGAAGTCGGCCGCTTAACTGACTGAGCTACCCAGGCGCCCCGAAGAGATTCCATTTAAAATAAATGTTAAAAGTGTAATATACTTAGGAAAAATTTTAAAAGGCAATATCAGACCTATAAGAAAGAACTAACAACTCTAATAGGATACAAAAGAAATTTCAATAAGAGAGTCAAGGGACTGAATGAGTGACTAAATAGTGCAAGTCAACTTTTCCAAATTAATGCAGTGGTTCAATGAAATTCTAACCAAATCACAAAAAACTTTTCCTTTGAAAAATCACTCTAAAATTCACCAGAAATAAGAAACAGGCAATAACCTCTTTTTTTAAAATAAAGCTTTGAAAAGACAGCTTAAAAGGTATAAGTGAATGGAGTGACTGGGTGGCTCAGTCGGTTAAGCATCCGACTTCAGCTCAGGTCATGATCTCACTGCTCGTGAGTTCAAGCCCCGCATCAGGTTCTGTGTTGACAGCTCAGAGCCTGGAGCCTGCTTCAGATACTGTGTCTCCCCCTCTCTCTGCCCCTCCCATGTTCATTCTCTCTCTCAATAATAAATAAATGCTTAAAAAAATTTTTTTAAAGATGTAAGTGATGTTGGAGGACTTGTACTATCTGCATTAAATACATAAAAAACTATTTTTTAAAAAAGAATATACCCAAAGAATACCCAAAGAATCAATAAAATATGACACCTCAGAAATAGTGCTAATATATATACGTGAGCTTAAGAAACCGCAATAAAAACTACTGTTTGCCCATTATTTACTTTTTGTCAGCATTATGCTAAGAACTTCATATATTATCATTAATCCTAAAATCGTTCTGTTGAGCAGGCATTTATTATCCTAAGAGATAAAAAACTGAAAATAGGTCAAGTAATTGTCTACATTCACATGCACCATGAATGACAAAGCTAAGACTTGAACCTAGGTCTCTCTGCCTCCAAAGTCTCTTTTCACCACTGGACCTTGCTACAAGGAGGCATCACAAATAAAGACACAAGAAAAAAGATCATCCAGAAAATAGTGAAAGGAAAACCAACTAGATCTGGGGGGAAGAACAACTCTTTCCTCTCTACATCACATATCAAAAGATATATAAAAGGACTGAATAAGTGTTTTTGTATGTTTTCAAAAGATTAAAAATTAATCCAATAAAGCAAAAATATTTTCTGAGTACCTATTAAGTGTTCTAGGCAGTACTCTACGTACTTGGGATATAGCAATTAATGTAAAGATTGTAATGTATAGATAACGTATAGATAAATATCTATAATTACCAGATGAATGTTGACCTGAGCTTTACATAGGAAAAAATAGTTTAAGAATAAATGTAGCATAAATTACAAAGGACAAAGGTCAATAGTTTGACTTCATAAAAATGTAGATCATCCGCATATTGAAAATAAGTGAACAGACATATGATATACAAAAGATTACTCATTATCATATAAATTATTTAGAACTTATGAACAAAAAACAAATAATTCACAAATCAGTTAAATTATGGAGTTTTTAAATGTTTACCTTCTCTAATAATTAAAGAAGTATGAATTAAAACACTAATAAAAATATAAACAGATTCAACTGCCTAATTAAAAGATAAAGTCTCTCAAAAAAAACATTTCTTTTATATTTATAGAAGACACAAACATGATCCAAAAGCATTTAAAATAAAGACACAAAGGAAAATATGAACAAAATAAACACAGCAATGGTAATAATAAAACAAGCTAGAACTCATAGCAAAATGCCTCAGGACAAAAGAACTATATATTTTTTTAATTAATGAAGGGAATTATGTACAAAGAAGGTAGGTAAAGTGGTTATTAGCATTGCAGCATCAATCAACCTAGCATCCAAGTATAAAAAGCAAAAGCTATTGTTAGAAATAAAACAAAAACCTGACAAAATTACAATTCTTCTGAAAGATTAAAACCCCTCCCTCAGAATGACACAGGCCAAGGAAACAAAAAATAAATAAAATATAGATTAGAATAATACAATTAATAATAAGCTTGCTTTAATATATACATAGAACTTAACTCCCACCACAAAGAAGAAATACATGGTTATTGTTCCAAATGCCCAAGCAAAACATTTTTAAGTGGGTGGCTAATAGGATGTAAAGAAAATCTCAAATTCACAAAAAGTAGAAATATTGCAACCCTAATTCTCTATAGTAAAAAGAAATAATAAGCACATGAATAATATGAATAATTTCTTACATATCAAATATTTAAAGATAAAATAAAAATCTTGGAAGATCAAGACTTTCATATAGTTAGGTTTGTAAGCTCCATAGGGTCAAGAATCACGGGTTCACCGCTGTGTTCTCAAATTGACAGTTTCTGCCAAATGGTACAATTGATACAAACTTTTTTATTTTTTTAAATTTTTTTTTCAACGTTTATTTATTTTTTTGGGACAGAGAGAGACAGAGCATTAACGGGGGAGGGGCAGAGAGAGAGGGAGACACAGAATCGGAAACAGGCTCCAGGCTCTGAGCCATCAGCCCAGAGCCTGACGCGGGGCTCGAACTCACGGACCGCGAGATCGTGACCTGGCTGAAGTCGGACGCTTAACCGACTGTGCCACCCAGGCGCCCCGATACAAACTTTTTTATTACAGACTTTCTAGTTGAGTCAAAATGCATGGAAAATATTCTAAAAATTTTTGTATCAAAAATCACAGTCATTCTGATTTTGAATTTAATTTTTATGTCAGAAAGGTTAAATATCTTCTTAGAATTTAATTATACCTATATTTATGGCGAATGTATACAAATTGTCACACACTCACTTATGCGTTGGAATTCAGGATTTCAGATGTTAGAAATGTATTATGGCACATATATAGCATATATCACATAACAGCCCCAGTGGGGTGTAAGGCAGTATCCCAAAATAAAATGCATTAATATTCCTGCAACATATAAATGTTCACTTTAATGAGATAAACACTACAAAAGGTTTAATGACAATACTGGTCTGGTTCTGCTGCTGAATGAATTCAAATTGAGTCAGGTTTGCCTGCTGAATATGTTATCAAAAAACATTTGTTTTTCATAGGTTTTGCTTTTTCAAATTGAATTGAGCCTTGTACTTTCAACTGACAAACACTCAAATGCATTCCTAATGTACGCAAAATACTGTTTAGAACTAGTTGGGAACTGTGGTAGGGGGCAAATGAGACTTGGGAGTGGTGGAGATGAAGATATTCTAAAGCTTGAAACGTACAACACAATAATCTATACTCAAAAGAATGATCACTTTCATTAAACTAGCTAAATGCTTAAATTTACTAAACCTCATATTTAACAGATTCTACTATATCAGGAATGATATCAGATTGCCAGACTGAATGGACACTAGCTATATGAAATGCCAGGCCAGTATTTCAAAGTACACTGAATTACCAGAAATTCTGCCATGGATTCTACAATTTCAAATACAATCAGTATTATTAGGAGACTATATCAGGAAATTAAATCAGAAATAACTCCTATCTGACCCTACACTTATATTCAGTGGGTATGAGATTTCCCTTTCCAGTATATATAAAATTCAGAAAAATGTCAGCCCAAACCCATAATTAAAATAAATTAAAAAGCAGTTAAAGGGGGCAGCTGGGTGGCTCAGTCAATTAAGTATCTTACCTCGGCCTAGGTCATGATACCGTAGTTTTTGAGTTCAAGCCCCACGTCGAGCTCTGTGCTAACAGCTCAGAGCCTGGAGCCTGCTTCTGATTCTGTGCCTCCCTCTCTCTCTGTCCCTGCCCCACTCCTACTCTTTCTCTCTCAAAAATAAAAACAAACATTAAAAAAAAAAAAAAAAGCAGTTTAGGGATGCCTGGGGGGGCTCAGTTGATTAAGCATGCAACTCTTGATTTCAGTTCAGGTCATGATCTCAGGGTACATGGGATCAAGCCACACATTGGGCTCCATGCACTGATATCATGGAGCCTGCTTAGGATTCTTTCTCTCCCTCTCTCTCTCTGCCCCTCACCACACTCTCTCTCTCTCAAAATAAATAAACTTTTTTTTTAAGTAGTTTAATATAGAATAAAGGCCATATATGAAAAACCCACAGCTAACATCATACTCAATGGTAAAAAACTGAGAGCTTTTCCTCCAAGATTAGGAATAAGAAAAAGATGCCTACTCTTGCTACTTTTATTCAACACTGGATGTCCTAGCCAAAGCAATTAGACAACAAAAAGAAAGGAGGCATCCATATTTGTAAGGAAGAACTTAAACTGTCACTGGCAGATTATAGGGTATTATACATAGAAAACCTTAAAGACTTGACCAAAAAACTACTAGAAGTAAAAAATAAGTTCAACAAAATTTCAAATTACAAAATTAATACCTAGAAATCGGTAGCATTTCTATAAACTAATAACAAAGTGGCAGAAAGAGAAATTAAGAAAATAATTCCACTTACTGCTGCGCCAAAAAGAATAAAATACCTAGGAATAAACAACCAAAAAAGGTGAAAGACCTTTACTCTGAAAACTATGAAACAATGAAAGAAATTGAAGACAACACAAACAAATGGAAGGATATTCCATGCTCATGGACTCAAAGAATACTGTTAAAATGTCCATACCAGCCAAAGCAACCTACAGATTTAATGCAATCCCTATCAAAATACCAACAGCACTTTTCATAGAGCTAGAACAAACAATCCAAAATTTGTATGGAACCACAAAAAAGACCCCAAATAGCCAAAGCAATCTTGAGAAAGAACAACAAAGCTGGAGGTATCACAATGCCAGATTTCAAGATATATTACAAAACTGAAACAATCAAAACAGTATATTACTGGCACAAAAATAGATACATAGACCAATGGAGTATAATAGCCCAGAAATAAGCCCACACTTGTATGGTCAATTAATCTATGATAAAGAAGGCAAGAATACACCATGGGAGAAAAGATAGTTTCTTCAATAAATGATGCTGGGAAAACTGGAAAGCTACATGCAAAAGAAAGAAACTGGACCACTTTCTTCCCTAAGCACAAAAACAAATTCAAAATGGATTAAAGACCTAAATGTGACACCTGAAACCATAAAACTCCTAAAAGAAAACATAAGCAGTAATCTCTTGGACATTAGCCTTAGCAACATCTTTACAGATTTTTTACCTCAGGCAAGGGAAACAAAAGCAAAAATAAAGTATTGGAACTACACAAAAATAAAATGCTTTTTCATGGCGAAAGAAACCATCAACAAAATGGAAAGACAAGCTACTGAATGGGAGACGATATACGCAAATGATATATCTGAGAAGGGATTAATACCCAAAATATATAAAGAAATTATACAACTCAACTGCAAAAAAAATCCTCAAATAATCCAATTAAAAATGGGCAAAGGACCTGAGTAGACATTTTTCCAAAGAAGGCATACAGATGGCCAACAGACACATGAAAAGATCTCAGTGTCATTAATCATCAGAGAAATGCAAATCAGAACCATGAGATATCACCCTATACCTGTCAAAATGGCTAAAATCAAAAAAGAGATGAAATAACAAGTGTTGCTGAAGATGTGAAAAAAAAGGAACTCTTGATTTAGCACTACTGATAGGAATGTAAATTGGTGTAACCACTGTGGAAAATAGTACTGAAGTTCCTCAAAAAATTAAGAATAGAATTACTATATGATCCAAAAGAGCAGCCCAAAAAGAACAAAAAAGAGTTATCTTCAAAGAAATTACACTTTTGTCTAGGAAGTAATAAATTTAAAGAAATTAACAAATTTAATTATCTGATAATAACTATGCCACTAAACTGTAAAAGAAAAGTTTAAGAAGATACATTCAGTCAATAAACATGTAAGATGCCCTCAAGGCACAAAATCACTGACTTAGAAAAAACTTTCATTCTACACTAGATGTTAACCCAACTATCACCTATTTAGTTTTCCTTTATCTAAAATTAACAGAAAGGAAAGAAAATATAAATAAATGAAATAAAAATAAATAGAGTATCTCAATAAGAAAGCAATTTCTTAAGGTAAGCGTGCATTTGCTAGGACACTAAAAGCAAAAATGTCACCAAGGAATATATATATATTTCCAATAGAGATTTTCAAATTAGAAGATTTACAGACAAATAAAACTGTGAGCTAAATTACAGAAATTAAATTAAATGACAGATATAGTCCAAAGAAAAACTAACATATAACTAAATCTATAAGGAATACAAATAAGTACAGAAAAGTTCAAACACCGAATTTCTAAAACTTTGACATGAAAGTTTCAGTTGCTTTTGTAAAGAAAATAATTTAAAAAACCCAAACCTGCCATATTCGTGTAAGTCCATGTTCCAATTTCTTTTTTATGTAGCCACGATCAAAATTAGTTTCTTCAGTACCCATATTACTCCCTTCTGAAAATAAAAGAGGATACACATTTTCAGATCTGATTCCCATTTTTGTTTTCCGAAAAAAACATTTTAACTCTCATGTATTGTAAGCCTATGTAAAATATACAAATATTTATACAATCAAAACAATGTCAAAAATAGGTATTAGGATTAAACCCATTTGATAAGATACACAAATTCAGACTGTGAAATGTTAAGTATTCTACACTTAAGACCACTCAGTACCTATGTGATTGCAGCTGGAATTCTAACTTGGGTAGTGTGATTGCAGAGACAAGGTTCTCGATGACTGCCAGGGCATTACAGGAACCAATAACCTAAGTATCAGTTAATATGCATGTTACCAAAAGTACAGATTGTAGAACTGCACATGCAGTAAGTTAATGATGCATATGTTTTATATTTTTCATAATCCAGGATAGTCTTATCCATTCCAAATAATCTAACAATGTCCAGTTCAACAGGTAAGAGCAATGATGTGCTTCAAAACAAATTTCCCCCCTAAAAGCAACTGAAAATGCAATTATGTACATTTATATTAAAAAGATTATGCCTTTTTATGACTAAACTATGTGGAACAACTGAGGATGTCATTTCATCTTAGGCTAGCAGGGTGTCCACTGGTAACCAGCAAAAGGCCCTCGCATAGGCCACATCCCAGGTTCATGCCTCGTGTACCTTTGACCACTCCTACAGCTGAAGCTATTTATTATCTGTTCAGTGTGGCTACCAAGAATCCAGCAGCTCAGGGCAGTGCACCCAGACTATACCTTTAGAGTTTTATTTGATGATAGTAAAGTGTTAAGATACCAAGAGTATCATTACAGCAGGTGACCTCGAGACTGTTTCAGCTTTATAAAGTTCTGTGAAGAAAAATTTTCAAATTTCGGACTCCTACAATTGTATTTCTTAATGTGAATATGAAAGGATTAATTTCAAGTGAAAAAAATGACTTTTTGGAGTTCTAGATAATGTCAGCTGTTAGGCTCATCAGAGTCCTGAATATTCTTAAAATACACAAAATCAGGTCAAGGAATTGTAGCAGAGAGGATTAAGTATGAAAGGCTCAATTGGTGTTTTAAGTTTGACTCTATAACCCAATAAAAATACATACATATATACAATAATACATGCAAACTATGAGCCTGAAGCAAAAAAGCAAACCTCACTATGATGAATACATATTGTCCCCTAAACTCTTATTTTATATCTAAAGTTGTATTAATTTTGTTCCAAACTTTGTCTTTGGTTTCTCCTTAATGTATTAGAAAAAGGAAAACAGGTGCTGAAATGTCTTAACAGTTGCTGCAACTAGAAAAAAAAGAAAGGTTGCCAAAACAGGATAAACTTGTGAAGATCTGGAATCCCATTAAGCCGAGCAATTCCCTAAGTAACCTGAGGTTTAAAAAGAAAAAGGCATACGTATATTTCATTAATAATAGTCTTATTATTGGGGCGCCTGGGTGGCGCAGTCGGTTAAGCGTCCGACTTCAGCCAGGTCACGATCTCGCAGTCAGGGAGTTCGAGCCCCGCGTCAGGCTCTGGGCTGATGGCTCAGAGCCTGGAGCCTGTTTCGGATTCTGTGTCTCCCTCTCTCTCTGCCCCTCCCCTGTTCATGCTCTGTCTCTCTCTGTCGCAAAAATAAATAAACGTTGAAAAAAAAATAGTCTTATTATTATCTCTTGACCCATTTCATTTGATATTAACAACAACCAGTGTAAGCACTTCATATTTTCTCTAAACTTTACACCAAATCTACAAGTAGATGTGTTACTACCCTATATGGGACTTTTTATTTGTTCTGTTTTGTTTTTTTTTTTTTTAATCTATCATTCTAAGAGGAAAGCTGAGGCATGGAGAAGATAAACTTCTTCACATTCTTATCTTTGGAAAATGGCAGTCAAAATTGGAAGCCATGTATCTCTGACTGCAAAGTCCATGCTCACAGAGGTAGTACAGGGATGAGAGTATAGGAGTTAGGTAAAAACAGTCTGGCCTAGAAACCTAGCTCAGTGTCCACTCCTTTCTTCTGCTTTCTCATCTTTCCCTACCTTTGCCATCCTCCCAGCAATATTTCTAAAAGGATTCCTTCTGTAGAATTTTCCTCTGTTATTTTCTTCAAGTTTATTTATTTTGAGAGAGAAAGAGAGAGAGAATGAGCAGGAGAGGGGCAGAGAGAGAGAGAGAGAGAGAGAGAGAGAGAGAGAATACCAAGAAGGCTCCATGATTAGCACAGAGCCTGACATGGGGCTCAGTCTCATGACCATGAGATCATGCCTTAAGCCACTATCAAGAGTTGGATGCTTAACTGAGCCACCGGGGCACCCCCATTATTTTTTGCTATCTATATATCCTATATATATTTATAAGCTTCTTGTGAGTCAAGACAAATATTAAACTTATGTCTTCTATACTACCAGAATCCTACAGTAAGATTTGAGTGAGCTTCCATCCACCCAACCACAGAAACCAAGCATCTCAGAAATTAGAAGCTACTAAAATAATTTGATTGATTAGCTACATTAAATTGTGTGCAAAACAAAAACTTGTGCAGTATAATTTATTTTGACCATATTAAACAAAATGCTGATAAAAGCATTTAGTACTTTTAAAAAGTATCTCGAATACTTAATCTAAGCTATTGTACAAGGATAATCACTTAAGACATATAGTTATATAAATGAAGTAATTTAAATATAATATCTAGTTAATATAATTTCTCAAAGATTTGTTCCTTATGTAGCTGACTATACCATAGTCATTTAAAGTTGTGGTTTTTATTCAAAGATTAATATTTTAAAACCTTGCTTTTTATGAAATTTTAAGTCCTACTGTGTTTTCACAGGAAGAAAAATGTAATTATTAATCCTTAGAATCTAGCTTTATTAGTACAACTTGACAACTAGCAAAAAGATTTAATAGTAAACATTAGCATTAATTTTACAGTAAATTTGGACAGACCAATGCCTTAATTAGTTTGGAATTAATTTTTTCAAAAACATTTTGTTAATAATTTAGCCCTAAAGCCATCATGACATATTCCTGAAAACTGGTAGTATCTGTCACTTAAGAAGTCCTTTGGCCCAGTTAATCCCCAAAGATAATGGAGATTGTAAAGAAAATGAATGACTTGGGGCACCTGGGTGACTTAGTCAGTTAAGCATCTGACTTTCGCTCAGGTCATGATCTCACGGTTTGTGGGTTCGAGCCCCACATCAGGCTCTGTGCTGACAGCTCACAGCTTGGAGCCTGCTTCGGATTGTGTCTCCCTCTCTCTCTGCCCCTCCCCCACTTGTGCTCTGTCTCTCAAAAAGTGAATAAATGTTAAAAAAAAAAAAATGATTTCCAGGGTGCCTGGGTGGCTCAGTCAGTTAACATCCAGCTCTTGATATCAGCTCAGGTCACGATCTCACAGTTCATGAATCGTGCCCTGCGTCAGGCTCCACGATGACAGTGCAGAGCCTGCTTGGGATTCTCTCTCTCCCTCTCTCTCTGCCCTCCCCTGCTCAGGCTTTCTTTCTCTCTCTGTTTCTCAAAATAAATAAATAAACTTAAATAAAAATTATAGATTAAAATGATTTCATACCAGCAGCAGAAGTAGTATCCTCATTGTCATGCTTTTCATGCCATTCCATAGTCCTGTAATAGCTGAGCATAACTTCCCACAGTGCTTTGCACAGGTCTGCAAGGCATGGAATATAGCTGTCTGGGGTAACATGCTGAAGAAAATGAGAAAAGTTAACTTGAAAATTATCACAACTTGCCAAAAGGAAATCAATCAATCAATCATGTCATTTGTGCAAACTAAATACCTTTGACAATTTCTAAATTCTAGAAATTACATGGATATTACAGATATTCCATACCTATTAATATTTAAAAATAATGTTTTATATAATGTGGCTATGATATAATATGTGGTCTCAGATCTCCCTAATGAAAATGTGTGGATTTATCCCCCCTCTATCCTTTGTATAAACTACCAGTTTGTCCTTCTGCCCTTTTTTTCCTGCAGGTAGAGTGATGCCTCCATCCTATTTTGTAGGCTTTCTGTCAAAATGGAACATCTGCTTCATCATTTGAGATTTCCTAACATTTCTTCTTTTGGTAATTAACCCACAAGAACCAATCATGCTGATAAAACACTGAAAGGCTAGTAAGACTGGTATATTAAGTTCTCCAAAGTAAATAGCTGGTAGAAATAAGTACATAGCAAGTATAGTTATGGTGTGACTGATGCTTAGGATAGCACAGGTCGGTAGTGGTCCTCTCTCTTTCAAGAAGTTTTTTCTCTCCATAATGATCTTTCCCTCCTCTAAGCTCCTTGTTTATTAAAACATTCATCAAGCAATTAATAAAAATACTAACTTGTATGACTCAGTCCATTTTTATGTAAGCATGTCAAATCTCTGAAATTCAACTAGGAAGTAGTAAAATAAAAGAGTTGTTAAGCTCTGGAGTCATAGCCCAAGTTGGGTTTAAGCCAAGAATGGCAGGATGGTTCAATCTTACAAAATCTATTAATATAATTCATCATGTTAACAGTGTAACAAAAAAAAATCAAATGATTATTCTAAAAGATGCTGGAATAAACCTTTTGACAAAATTCAACAGCCGTCTGTAATAATAACTCATAAAAAATAAAAATGGATGGATATTTCCTTAAGATAAGAAAACTAAGGCATACCCCCTGTGGTTAGGAACAAGACAAAGAAGCCCACTATCTCCACCACTATTTAACAATGTTCTGGAGGCATTAACCAATACAATTACACTATAAAAAAGAATAAGAAGCAAATAAACAGGAAAATAAGAAACCAAACTATAACTATCTGCAGATGATATAATAATATATCTAGAATATAATTCTTAGAGAATCAGTGATAAAAGTAACTAAAACAAAATAATTCAGCAAGGTAGCAGGTTATAAAATTAGTGCATTTGTATATATATATATATATATATATATATATATATATATATATATAATAACCATTTGGAAGATACACAGAATGAGAAACTTCCACTTATAATAACAAAAGAGATAAAAAAGATGAAATTTTTTGGAACTTAACAAATAATGATCCAAAATTCTATGAAGAAAACTGAAAGACATAAAATAGACTGGAACAGAGAGACATCTCTTATTCTTGACTAGGATGTGTCAACATCATCAAGATGCCAATTCTCCCTAATTTATGAGTTTACTGAGATAGAAATTAAAAAAGGCCAGAAATAGGTCCAGCCTCATATGAAAATAGAGTATTTGATAAATATAGGTGAAGATAGTTTTTTTCATAAATAGTATTAGGATAACTGGATAGTCAGTTGGAAAAAGACAAAGTTAGACCCACTCCTCACACCATACATAAGAATAAACTCCAAAAGGATAAGAGATCTAAATGTAAAAAAATAAAACTATACTAGCACTAGAAGAAAATTTGAGGTAATTCTTCCCTCAGCTTGATGTAAGGAAAGGCTTTCTAACTATGACTCAAAATTAGAGGTAATAAAATGTAAAAGTTGATACATTTTACTACATAAAAATTTTTAAAAAGAATTTACATGGCAAAACAAAACACTATAAACAAGGTCAAAAGACAAATTTAACAAACTTGAAAAATATTCACAACATATATCACAACAAAGTGTTAATATCATGCATTTATAAAGAACTCTCTGGGGCTTCTGGAGGGCTCAGTCAGGTAAGCATCCGACTCTTGATTTCGGCTCAGGTCATGATCTCACAGTTCGTGGGATCGAGCCCCATCTTGAACTCCATACTGTCAGTGGAGCCTACTTGGGATTCTCTCTCTTCCTCTCTCTCTGCGCCTCTCCCACTCACTCTCTTGCTCTCTCTCAAAATAAATGAATAAACTTAAAAACAAACAAACAAAAAACTCCTAAAAGTTTTTGGGGGAAAAGACCAAGCATGAATGGAAAGAAGTTACAAGCAAACTTCACAAAAAGAGATACAAAAATGCCATTAAACATATGAAAAACATGTCCCACTTCACTCATAACAGGACATATGTACATTAAAACTACAATAAGATATAAATTCTCACTCATCAGATTGGTGAAAATTTTAAAGTTGACCACTAACAAAGAATCTCTTCTTGACCAAACTCTAGCTAAGATTCTCTGAGCCCTCTTCTTGACTAGGCCTCATTCGTGGCCTGTAAAAAATCGAACAAAACACTAACATAGTTTGTAAAAGCTCAAGGCTGCATACTAGGATGACCCTAGTCCCCATTAACATGCCTACTGAGAAAACTCAAGCCTGCCAAAAGAATTTACTATTTCTTTCAGCTAACACCTGAAGATAGGCCTCCTGTCTCCCAGCCTCTGAGGGAGAGAGTAGGAGCCTAACTTCCAAAAGTGCCAGTCAGCAAACCCAGATGGGCTTCACAAGGATTAACCTCTACCTCCTGCTTTTTGTAATTTTTCATTTCCTGACTCTAAGCTCCAACTCATACCTTTCCCCTCTAAAATGCCCAGTAACCTCTGTACAAAATGAAAGGTGAACTTGGTTCACACTGGATTCTTTTCCATTTCTCAACAGTGTATTATTGATTAAAATCTTTCCATACAACTTTAATTAGTATTTGGCTTTGTTTATCTTTGATACTCTGGATACTCTGTTGGCAAGGCTATGAAAAAGCACCCACCCTCATACACTGCTAGTGGGAATGAAAAATGATATAACCCTATGGAGGAGAATTTGGCATTGTTTAACAAAACTACATGTGCATGTTCCCTTTGACCCAGCAATCCTGCTTCTAGGAATTTATCCTGAATTTATCCTCAAACAGTGTGAAAATACTTATGCACAAGATTATTTTTATCCTGAATTTATCCTCAAACAATGTGAAAATACTTATGCACAAGATTATTTATTGTGAAGGATTATTTGTAATCACAAAATATTGGAATCCATCTAAATGTCCAAATAGGAGACTGGTTGAATAAACTAGTGTTTATACACACAAAGGAGCACTATGTGTGTATAAACTATGAAAATGATAAGTTGACAACACATATTTAAATTTTAATTAAAAAAAATTTTTCCTGGTAACCATCCGTTTGTTTGCTATAGCTAAGAGTCTGTTATTTGGTTTGTCTGTTTTTTATCCTTTGTTCATTTGTTTTGTTTCTTAAATTCCACATAAATTTTTTCTCTGACTTATTTCACTTAGCATCATATTCTCTAGCTCCCTGTAAGAGGCGAGGTAGGTGAGAAGATGTGTGAAACAGGTAATGGGGATTAAGAGTACATCAAGATTTTATGAGCACTGAGTAATGTACTGAATTGTTGAATTACTCTGTTGTACACCTGAAACTAATCCAACACTGTATGTTAACTATACAGGAATTAAATTTTTTTTTTTAATTTCCCCTTCATGACATACATATATGAGAAAGGGAAATTTTTTAAATTATATACAAGTTTTTTATATACATAAAATATATTTTTAAAAACACTGAACTTAGTTACCTTTACAAGGTGGGGCTGGGAATGAAATGGAAGAAACATAGGAGGAAGTGACACTTTTCTAAATATACCACATAGGCTATAAGTAACCTATTCATAGAAGAATTAGAATGACCATCCACATTTACACATGGCTTACAGAGATTAATATAAAATATTATTGCATATTTATTCCATAATTTGGAGTAATTTTTTATGTATATATTTCATGTTTACTTTTATAATTACCACTTGACAATGAACCAGTCTTGATTGTTTTTCCCTTTGGTTTATTTTTATCCCATCATAACAAATCTCTTATAGCACACACATTTAATAAAAACTTGATACTGATGCACATGGTCAAGAAAAAGTCAAAAGCAGAGGGCAAAGAAAAAAAAATCACAAAAAAAGTTCTGGGCTGCAACTCCTCAATCATTCACCTAAATAAAGGTACTCTTCTATAAGTCAATTTTTTTCACTTTCATAAACTCAACTTTACATAAATTTATATTTATATTATGCAAATAAATTTAATCTAATTATATACCAACATTCTTTGGGGTAGATAAAAGGAAGACAATTCTTATTTCTTCCCAAAGAAAAATTATGGCTATACAAATAATTGTGTTATAGCCCACCAATTAATTTTTATTACACTTGTCACAGTTTAACAAACCAGAAAATTGAATCTTAGAACTACTACTACCTTCTATTTTCCACCCAGCCACTGTCTAGCTACATTATTTGCCTATTTTTTCTAGGAAAAGGAGGTTCTTTACTACGTTTCGTCTTGATGATTTGCTGAAATTTAATGTGTTCAGACAAGATACACAGAGATGTATACGTATTTTTTCCCAAAAAAGTTGAAATTATTGAAGTTATAGCAAGCTTTTTGTCACCAAACTGACCCAAGTGTAAATAATTCATAAATCCAGCTAAACCACTGCACATGCCCAAAAGTCTCCCAAAAGAATCCATATTTTATCAGCTTCAAAAATGTTCATACGTACAAACATAAGACTATGATGCACTGAGCACAAGATAACAAGATGACTCTTGCCTAAATTTTTAATTTAAAATAGAAACAAATGCAGAGATTCATTGTACTAAATACATAGTTTAAGAAAAAAGGGCAAGGTGGGCTAGATAAAAAAAAATACTGTTTTCAATACATTTAAGCCCGGATGTGTTCATTTCTGCACTTGAAGACCATGTTGGCAAAAAATTAAAAGAGTCATTTCATTTTATAACTGGACTCCAAAAACCACTTTCCACTATACCATGTAACTAAGTGGTGTCAACTCTCATAGCAACAAATGGTTCTCTCATGCTTTTAACACCTTATTACTAAAATCATTCACAACTAGTATTCTCTCATTACTTTATAAAATCTCCTCTAAATTTCAAATAGAGAACTTTTATTACACAGACATGGGTGAATCATAACTATAACAAAAGAAATTCAAAGAAACCAACAAATAAGCAAATAATTGTGCAAGTAATCAAAAACTAAAAGGCAGGCCAAGAAGAGAATCTGGGTTTCTGAATTAACAGCCCATGAAACCTCCACTCAGACATCTATTCTTTTTCACACCAGCAAGGTGTATTAGAAACAGGCTTAGAGAAGGAACTGGAAGTCCTGGGTCCAGCCAGCACCAGTTCCACAACTTACCAGTCACATACCCTTCCACAAAACACCACTCTGGATTTAAGTTTCGCCTTTCATAAAATAGTGTTAGAAATTCCTGGATCTAACTACCTCATCACTAGTTTAATCCACTCACCAATTACTAAATGCCTAATACTTCATCTCAATTCAAATCCCAATTAAGGGAGGATTCGTTTAGAAAAAAACCAGGAATACCAAGGCAGAGGAGCACCATATTGTAATTCCAGTTCTATGTTTGTATCACGTATCAATCATAGCAATGAAATCTTGATCAATTTAGATAATATTCACAGCAAGACATCCCAAAGAACTGAAATAACATGTCTTTAAATTCTTTTAAAAATTAAGAATATATGGGAAATAGAAATTTAATTATCAAATATTACTCTGTGTTCAAGAGTTATTTTCCATTGCCATTCTTTGAAAGCTAGTAGTGTTAATTTATTCAGCAAAGGTTGTGAGGTGAAGGGAAAAGAAAAAAAAAGTACGGTATTTTAGAAATATCTCTCGAAAACATACAGACAAGAAAGAATATTTTAAGTAATCTTAAAAATTTTAAATCCATAACCTCTATACAGATAACATAGATCTCTAGTAACTCTGAAGGTTATAAAAGGTAACAGAGGGAGCAGGATTTGGAGAATATTCACAAATCTGGATATTACAATGTAAAAAATTTCAACACAGTATTACCATTATGCTTCACTATTCAAACATCAAAATAGACTTTTTTTTTAATGTGTATCTATTTTTATTTTTGAGAGAGAATGCGCGTGCATGTGAAGGGGAGGAGCAGAGAGAGAGAAGGAGAGGGAGAATCCCAAGCAGGCTCCACACTATCGGCACAGAGCCCGATGCGAGGCTCAGACTCATGAACCATGAGATCATGATCTGAGCAGAGTAGGACGCTTAACCAACTGATCTGAGCGGAGTAGGAGCTGAGTGGGACACTTAACCAACTGAGCCACCCAGGCACCCCCCAAATAGGCTTCGTAATCAAATCTTGAAGAACACTTTAAAAAAATCCACAGATACCATATCCCTTTCTTCCTCACTGTCAGCTAACACTTTGCACTTTCCATTTCTGCTATTTAACCATCTCAACCAACATACCTGGTCAAAATAAAAATTATTAAATTAGCTTATTAAAAAAGCAACATTCCAGCCCAGACTATAAGCAGTAAGTGAGACTCTAGAGGACATTTTCAAAGAACATGAAATGAACATAAGCAGCCTTTCCAAATCTGAAGCATGCAATGAAAAAGTCATCTTTTAAAAGTTGCTTAAGTGCAAAGTGGTAAATATGAAAAAAAAAGATGCTGCAGAATTTAGTTTTCTCTTATTAATTTACTTTTATGTTCCTCAGAAATCTCTACTACCAAATACTTACAAAAATTTCAGGAAGATGATTTTTCTATTAAAACGTCAAAATAAAAATTCTTAAGGAGTATCTTAAGGTATTTTTTGTTGTTGTTTCACTTTGATTTAGCACTCTGATCACACCATGACAAACATAAAGGGAACATATGTCTTGGCATCCTCACAGGGCTCCCCAACTCCCAGCCGCTGCCACCCTCCATCCCCAACTTCAAACACACACTGATAGATTAAAAAAAAAAAACCCACAAAGAGTTAGCAGTATCTTCAGATGAATACTGCTAGTGCTGTGAGCTGCATCACCAGAAGCTGGTGGGGAGGACCGCTGCCTGTCCAGGAGGACCACTGCCTGTTGGGGAGGCTTCAGGAAAGATGTTGCAGATTCAAACAGCACTTGGCCCTGGCGCTAAAAACATCTCTGGGGAGGCTAAACTCCAGACCTAAGGAAGTGTCTGGGCCAAGCAATTACAAGATCTTTCCAACCTTGAATTACTTCTGTGAGGGCCACGCTGTACAAAATATGAATATCTTCAGTACTTTTTAGCCACTGGAAGTAAAGTACTTTCAGTACTTTAGTACTTTTTAGCCACTGGAAGCCAGAAATGTGCACAGTATAGCGGACTGGATAGCCACACGTTTGGGCTTAGGGCCCGACTTTGTGACTTACTCAGTCATGATGTTATAAATATCACTTCATTTATCTAAACACCCCAAGGGATAAAGCAAATAATCTAAATTCTCTCTACTAGGTTATTCTGAAGCTTTAAACACTATGACTCTCCAAAGACAACAATATACATACGCTGTAGCAAAACTTCTCTTGTGTCAAACTAGATTCATTCATGATTTAAAAACACAAATGTATCATGGTGAAAAAACAGGCACTCTCATGTCCCAGGCATTTTTATCATTAATGCTAAAATTGTATATATCTATGAAGTCATATGCAATAAGTATGATATAAATGATGCTAACTCGGAACTAAGAACCTCGCACCTTCTAAATTGTGAAACAGAAAGGTCTCCTTTAAATTCAAATTGCTATTAAATGGCCTTAATCAAATAGTTTAATACTCAAACAAAGCAGGTATAATCAGAATACATAATTTATCTTTCAAAGTTACAAGTGATAAAATGCTGTGAGATTACCACAAAAAAAAAGGGGCAGTATTTAAATGTAAAAACACTATCAAATTAAAAATAAGGTTTCTTGATAGGTCTCAAGAATGACTTTCTACCAGGAAATTATTTTTTGTTTCTGCTGACAGTGTGTGCCAGGCTTTAAAAATAGGTTGGTTTTTCAACATTTATTCCCATCCTCCACCACAACACACACACACACACACACACACACACACACACACACACATCACCCAGCAGACTACCTTACACTGACTGGTTCTTAGATGTGGGCAGCCCAGGGGCCTTGCCACACCTGAGCCAGTTTCAAGTGACCAGAAAACCCCTCCATTTCCAAAGAGGCAAGGCTGGATGCCCAGATAACTACAACCCAAAGTATGTACTCCATTGGCACTCATTAGTCCCCAAGAATACTGAAAACAACCAAATATTCATACTAAAAATCCAGTTAAAGCAAGTCAGACAACCTAACACTGCTCACTACCCCAACCCCCCAGCTCCCACCCCAGACACAGCCACATACATTGTGCCTGTTGGAATCCAAGACCCAGCTCAAAAGTTTCAGCTTTCTCTTAACAGTAAGATACGGTTTTGCTTTCCTTAGAACCTTAAAGAACTATGTTGACCCCAATGACACTGTATGTTGTTTCAACTTTTCTTATCCTACCTCTGATCATAATTAATGTGATCTTACTAGGTTATAAATTCTGTAACGCCTTATCTATCCTTGTTGAGCTAAACTGACTACTTGATTAACAAAAGCTGAGCAATGACAAGGGAACTGGTTTCTAACTTAGCAAGTCAGAGTACCAAGATAATGGAATTTTATGTCCTATTCCAGCATCCATGAAAGAAAGGGTCACAGGCTAGCGTGTCAGTTTGCAAGTAGGATAAAATTTCAGACCCTTCACGGTTCTTGACAATCCAGAGAATAAATGGCAGAGAAAATTTTTCCTTACCTATCTTTTGATTAAGTTTTGAACTTTAACAATTACCAAAACCTAGTTTTTATTTTACCTTAAATATATAAAAATCAATATATATTCATATATAAAAAATATATGAGTGGTGATGGTACAAATATGTGATAATAAATCCAACAGCTGAATTCTTTGGAGTATTCTACAACTGACCTGAGACAGCAACTCAAGTAAATACATAATATTGCTCTTCTAACTAAAAAGGCTTCTCTCTTTGACCAAATGTTCAAATTTGTAGCTTCCAGTAAGACAGAAAATGTCTGTTCACCTATCTAACCAAATCAACCAAATTAACCCCAATAATCAATTAAGTGTCCCAGGTGAATTTCCTTCACATCCTAAATATGCCTGACTGATAAACAACATAAATTATTTTGATATGCTACCTTCTGGTATCTGACAATTAAGCTATTAAATACAAAATAATCAGCATTCATGTGTACAAGGAGAGGGATAAGAGCAGACATTGCCGATGAGGAGTGTAAACTGAAACACACTTTCTAGAGGGCAATTTTGGAAAAATGAACCAAAAGCCTTTCACAATACAATTTCATTTCTCAACACTTACCCTAAATAATTAAAGATGTAGGCAAAGACTTAGCTTTAAGTCTATTTACTATAGTGTTGTTCATAATGACAAAAGCTGGAAATAACATAAATACCTAAGAATAGGAAGCTGGTTAATTAATCCACAGGATCTTACACTGAAACACTGTCAAGCTATTAAAAGTTATGTGGGTAGCATATTTACTGAAATGGAAAATTATTTATAATATAGAAAGTGGGGAAAATGTTATAAAACTGTGTATACAGCATAATCCCACTTTTAAAAGCTATTTGCTTACATACACATTAAAAGAACCAGCTTTGCATGCATAAATATTAATTTTCTCCTTTTTGCTTATCTATATTTTCTTACAACTAATGTTTTACTTGTATAATTTCAAATATGTATACTTTTAAGAGTAAACATGTTAATTAATGATTGCTTAATTTGAGCAACTATTTCTATAATCTACATTCTGTCTAACTCTATAAAGACTGTAAGTGATATAAGAACATATAAATACTAGACTAGTTTAAGTCAGAAAACAGCAAAAGGATAAAGAGGCAGTTAATTCTACAGAGAACAAAAACATGATTATTACTATACATGAACATTGAATTTAGCTCTGAACTTCCTAGAGACTTATCATTCATTGTCAAGACAGTCCATATACTCTCACACCATTTGATGAGAGAAAATATATTCTTCATAACAGAAAATGCCCTGAGAGTTTGGGAATAGAAACATGTTTTGACTAAAAAGAAGACTTGTCTTTAGGTTTCTATATGAACATCAAAATGAACGATATCTTCAACAGAGGACTTACTAAAGACATTTACTAACTCTCAAAAAACTGACAGTGAATTATAATTCAATATCAAGAGCTACTACTCAGAAGAATGAAAGTTTAAAAGCCTAGAAGAATGGAGTATTACACTAGCCTTCGGTTTGTCTCTCTACAATGTATGCACACAAGGCACCTGTAAAAGTACACAGCACAAAGAAGGTACATAATGTTGGTTTCCTTTCCGTCACATTTAACTTAAATTTGAAATGTGTCAACACCACACCAATTAGAGACTAAGAGGTAAATCCAATTTACTCAAGAAACATTAAGCACCTCCAATGTGCCAGACTCTGAGAAAACTCATACTGAAATGATTTCAAAAATTTTTTTCTAAAAAAACAAAAAACAAAAACAAACAAACAAAAAACTAACTCATTTTTCACCAAAGTATTACTACATTACCAAGCTCATTTCAAAAACAGAACTCAGAACTCATTAAGTTCATTTGGAAATGAAAAACTGAAAAATGGTTGGGAAAATTTCGGCCAGATTTAGCCAGCTTTATTTTCATAAAATTAATCAATAACATCCTAATTAACATCTTTAAAAAGCTCCCCAAAGAAATCCAACAGCCTGCCAAACAAGGCTGTAAATAAATTTTTATAAATGATGCATACTTCATAAACTTTCAAATAACCTACAAATAGTTTCTCTACAAAGTTACTAAGTAAAGAGCATCTACTTGGTGTTTAGAAATCTCTCCACAGACTGGTATAAACATGTAGGGGTACATCAATGTACCCCACAATGTATTTGTGCTTCAAAATAATGTACATGTTTTTAAAGCCTAAATTACTGATCTAAATAAAAACTTTAAGCCAATATATTCAAGAAAAACAGGAAAACCAGACAGAAAGATAAACTATAAAAAGAAAAATTGTGCTTCTAATTAAACCTTTCAGAAAACATTGTTTAGTAAAGAAAGAAAAGTAAGTACATTCAATTACAAAATGATTTCAAAAAGTTCAAAGCCAACTAAACTTTTAAACTCAGAGCAGTGGCTGACAGGACACAGAATTGGAGAAATGCCATAACAGAATAGGATGCTATTGGCCTTAAAAACTCTGAAGTTCTCGGTTTATCAGAGTAAACAGGAACAGAACACTAATTTTGCCCCAGATTTCTTTGTAAAGGGATATCAAAGAAAAAAAAATAGTACAATTTCATTCTAGCTCCTCTAGTAATAAACAGATAACTGTGAGTGGTTTAAAATAATACTATGAATGAGGGCAAGCGGATGATTAGAGTTCTATTTCCAATCTCTTTCCATTTAAATGAAACATAATTGTTCCCTATTTCCAAGAACTCTCATCCCTCTCTCAACTCTGCTGAGTATACTATTTCATGTATTTCACTTTTTAATGTTATATTTAAATGCTATCTAGGATTAAGGATTTCCTTCAAAATATTTCTATTAAACAGAGAAAACCAACCGCCCAAATGCCTGAACTCTTTCTTCTCACTTCTAAAATCTACCAGTCAACACCTTTTACACATCTCCTGAGGGCTGTGTTCCTTCTTTCTTACCTGACATTAGACTCTCCCACTAGCACATCCTCAATAAGTATTTTTTAAATGTTTTATTTTGTTTGTTTGTTTGTTTGTGTGTTTGTTTATTGAGACAGAGAGAGACAGAATACGAGCAGGGGAGGGCCAGAGAGAGAGGGAGATACAGTTTCCAAAGCAGGTTCCAGGCTCTGAGCTGTCAGCGCAGAACCCAATTCGGGGCTCGAACCCATGAACCGTGAGATCATGACCTGAGCCGAAGTTGGATCCTTAACCAACTGAACCATCCAAGCGCCCCACTCAATATGTATTATCAGCTACTTTTAATTGGGGCTAAAATGATTCACAATTGCTACGTATTAAAAAATCAAGAACCTTACATTCAAAAACAAGGTTCCTTCACAAATCATCTCCCTTGCTTGAGCTGTGCCATTACAGATCCTTTATATTTGTTCCCACCAGGAAAACATATTTAAATTTCCTTTCATCAGTTTATTTACTAAATTTCTAAGGGTTGTTTCCATTTTTCTCTCCTGAAGTAATCACCTTCATCTGTAGAATTCAGTTTCTAAAAGGTCACATCTTTTCATCAAACTAACAAATAAATAAATGTGATGAGAAATAATTTCTTTCTAATCTTCCCTGGTTTAAACATGTCAAATAGAATACAATATTATAAAACAAATTAAAACTTGCTTAGGTTTCAAAGAGATATCCACACTCATCTGCTTGTAACAGTACTGCTTAAATACTTCTAAGAGGCATGGGGTAAAGTTCTGAACTTTGTTAATTTTTTGTTGAGAATTGTGCCAAACAAAATGGGCCACCTTAAAATGGATCACATCCTTCACCTCATTATTCAGCTCCTCTACAACATAAAGAGCCCACCATACCTAATTCTGTTAAATCCTTTTCTCAAAGAAATTCCTCCAGGGGGCATCTGGGTCTCCAGTTGGTTAGGTGTCCAACTCTTGATTTTGGCTCAGGTCATGATCTTACTGTTTGTGAGATGGAGCCCCGTGTTGGGCTCTGTGCTAACAGTGCAGAGCCTGCTTGGGATTCTCTCCTCCCTCTCTGTCCGCCCCTCCCCTGTGTTCTCTCTCTCTCTCACTCTCTCAAAATAAATAAATAAAATAAACTTAAAAAAAAAAAGAAAGAAAAGAAATTTCTCCATGAAGCCATCATCAACATCTGCTATTACTCTCACCACTTCAAAACTCCTTCAAAGAATGTTTTAGCACAGCCTGAATATAAACCAGGAGTGTAAACTGTGTTGGACGTATAACAACGTATGTGCCAGCTGTTCTGTACAGGGGCTGGGAGGGTGGTTCTATGACAAAGCTCTAGTATACCGATAAATCACTTGTTTCCTTAATTTAACTGTATATACCTCGCTGTAATCATACATAGATGAATAATTTTATAAAGAATTACCAGATGTTTCCTGGAGTCATTTTAAGAAGGATTTACTCAAAATAAAATCAAGGAAGATAAGCCCTTTGTTATCTGATAATTTAAATATACACAGCTACTTCAAAAATCAGCTTCAAAAAAAACAGTGAAATTGTTTAAAAATGCTATGGTAAAAACTTTAAGCACAAATTTTTGTTCATAAACATTTATAAATTAAGTACAACTTGCATCTTTGTATTTTGTAAATGTACAGAGAACTTTCTCAAGAAGTAGGAGCACAAATATGTCTCTGACTTAAAAACATATCAAAGTTTAATGGTAACAAACTACACTATACATATACACAAACACACACCAGATTTAATCAAAGTAAAGATTTAAGGACAAAAGTCTAATTTGTTTAAATGTTTGTTTTAATTATTTTTTTTGTTTTAATTATTAAAAGTTATTTTCTGCTGTAACAGAGAAATCACTAACTTGTAATAAATTGCTTTACCATGAGACATCTATTCGTGACAACACTAATATAATAAAAAAAATGAAACTGATTGCTTGGATATTTAATTTAAAAATATATACTATGAACCTAAGAAAACACATGGATAAGAAGATAAACAACACATTTCAAAATCACTGAAATATAACAAATGATGGCTGTACTTAGAAATGGATAACTAAAAATGTAATTATGCAACTATATCATACTTGAAGTTAATAATCATTAAGTTTGTGAAATAGTTCTTGTGATTTATGAAATGATTTTTGAAAAAAAAAATTTTAAGCTTTATTAACAACCATCCACTGCCATTATTAACAATCCTTAATCTATCCTATATAATCACATCCTCCTGGAATATTTATTGTCTCTTAAGAATACTTCCCAATGGCCATAAAACCTGCACTTTTGACAAACTCAGTAAAGAATGAAGATTAGCTTAATTTTACACTGGTTTCTAGACATAATTACAGTAGAGAATAGATATCTACTTGCCATAACTGTTATTTTCTGAGTAGATGTTAGAAATAATTCAAGAAAGTCTCCAGTGAGAGACACAGAACATTGATGAGCTAGAAATAAAGAGACCAAGGTCAACAATGACCTCCATATTATCAAATCAAGTGGTCATTTCTGTAATATCACCTTATGCAGACTCTCAGAAGCATCTGACATAGGTTTACAGTCAATTCTTCTTGAAATACTTCTTCTGTAGGCTGTTCCACCATCTCCTAGTTTTTCTCCTACCCAGCTAGCTGCTCTTTCTCAGGCTCTTCTATTGGTCTCTCCTCCCTACCTAATCCCTGAATGTCACAAGGCCGAAGGGACCCATAGTTCATTTCTCTACACCCATTTCCCCAATATTCTTATCAAGTACCATGGACTTAAGTATAGTTAGATGCTGATGACTCCCAAATCTAACTTCAGCTCTTGTCTCCATAAGTTCTTTTATCCAACTGCCTCCTCAACAAGTCCACTTGAATGTTAATTGGCATCAAACAGAATTCATGACTTTCTACTACAAATCAGTCTTCCTTGTAAACACAAATGACACCACTGTTCTCCCAGTTGTTCATCATTCTCTTTTCCTCACACTCTATATCAATCCATCAGCAGGACCAATTCTAAAACAGAGCCCAACTCAGTTCACTTCTCACCTGTGGTTATATGACCTACAGACCTCTGTTTCTTTAAGAATGAAAAGAAATTGGTTACAGATGCTGACAAAAATAGCATTTATACACATGGAAGGACTGACCGAAAGTGTATACAGGGAACCAGCAAAGATGATTGCTTTAGAAGGACCTTACATGCAATCACAGAAGAGAATTAAGAGCCTGAGAGAAAAGGGTAAAAGAAGCTATGACAAAGAGTCCATTTAGAAGCAACTGCACTCCATAAATCTATACTACCTCATCAACCTTTACCATTTGTGTGACTGAATCTTCCATTACGAGAAAAAGAATAATATGGGGAAAAAAAAAACGTTTGGCAAACATATTTGTTTTTATTTCAGTAGCATCTTCAAATAATAGGTGCTATGAAAAATGGAATATGAATTTAAAAACTAAAAAAGAGACATATGAACAGTTATTAAATTACTACATACTGTACAGAGATCCTTATATTGCAGCTTTTGGAATTTTGTATCTGTGTTTCCTGAACATAGTTCCACATAACCAAGAACAACTTGAAACACAGTATTATGAATGGCTTGAGTGAAGTGCATGTGAAGTTGATCCATTGCTGTCTATGGAAAGAAAAAAACATATAACATAATTTCATGTTATTAAAATAAATAAATTTCAATGGATGTGAAAAACATAAGAAAAAATCTTTACCAATTATAAATTAGGCACAAAGATCACTGTTTTTCATAAAATTATAATTGTACTGTTGATTATTTGCAAATAACCCTTCAAGTAACCATAACATCATATTCCTAAAGATAAATATGAATCGTGAACACTGCTCTGTTGCTTTGTGTTTATGACTGGTACCCATCCTGCTCTTTCTTAGACATGTCAGGCATAATCACACCTTTGGATTCGCTCTGCCATCATTCCCTTATATTGTTCAGGATGCTTCTCAATGGTCACCTTCTCAAAGAACCATTTCTTGATCATCCTGTATAAATCAGTACTTGACTCTATCGACTTACGCTGATATCTATTTCTTTATAGCACTTGTTACAGCCAATATCCTGCTTCCCTCACTAAAAGCCACATGAGGGCTCATACAGAGGTGCCTGGAGCAATGCACACCGTAGGTACTAATAAATATTTAACAAGTAAAAGAATTAGCCTAATGGGGGAAATTAGACGTTATGATCATATTTTTAAGGGTCTTTAAATATGTCTCTCAAAATTACCAAGCATCTACCTTCTTGTAATTTTTCCTAGGTAGCCTAAGACACACAAAGTAATTAACTATGGTAAACAACCAAATTTCTTTATCCAGATTTTAAAATGTAAACAGAGTTTAAGTGGTTGGGTAAATGCTTAGATCTCCTTCTAAGACAGGAGATCATTTAAGGGAAGAAAACATTTACATCTATCATATTTAGCTATTTTTTAGATAAATGTATAATCCTATACATGGAGATGGTACAATTAACTTTCAAACAATGACACCCTTTGCAAATTTTTCAAGGAAGCCCTTGAACAGTAAGAGTATGTAAAGCCATGCACCATGAGGGTAAGTGAGAACAATCGGAGAATAAAAGAATTATTTGAAAAATCTGATAAATGAGGGGCACCTGGGTGGCTCAATCAATTAAACCTCTGACTCTTGATTTTGGCTCAGGTCATGATCTCACAGTGTGTGGGATCAAGCCTTGCATGGGGCTCTGTGCTTGAGATTCTTTCTCTCCCTCTCTCTCTCTGCCCTCCCCCACAAATACTCTCACACACTTCTCTCAAAATAAATAAGCATTAAAAAAAGAGAAAAATCCAATAAATGAAATGGACCTATTTTACAGGTAAACATACACAGTACACAAAAGTTTACATACCACTTTGAGGGAAACATGCTGGCCCATCTAGGAACCATGAATCTCAATCAGGACCAAGAGCTGAGGTAGAAGACTACACATCCTCTCCAAATGAATTATCTTATAATACACTTTTTTTAAAAAAACCGACATAAAATTGTGAAAATATTAAACCTGACAAACACTTCATAGTTCAAAACAAACCTCTGTAATGTTACACTCCATACACTCTGAGCCTATGTGAACCTATGTTAATATGGCATAAAAATTTACTTTGTTAAATGAAACTTTTTAAGGACACTCTACATTAGTAAATATATTCAGCATTCATAAAGATCAACAGATTCCCAATTAATAAAAAGTAAATATTCTTTCAAAACTAACCTGTGTTTTTCCAAGAAGTCGATAAGCTTGCTGAACCTTGGTGTAATGGTTAATGTCAAAATTCTTGCAGATTTTGGAAAGAGCTACATCCAACTGCTCCTATGGAATTAAAAAAGAAGGCAAGAGGCAGTTATGGAATTATGTTTTCAAGGCAATGAGAAGAAAGTATTTAATTTCTCACTTTTAATTAATATCTAAAGACATTTACTATCCTACTAGATTTAATAGTCAAAAACAAATTTAGTTATTTTTTTTACTGTTTTTTATTTTTGAGAGAGAGAGAGAGAGAGAGGCAGAGCACGAGCAGGGGAGGGGCAGAGAGAGAGGGAGACACAGAATCTGAAACAGGCTCCAGGCTCTGAGCTGTCAGCATAGAGCCTGACACGGGGCTCAAACTCCCGAACCATGAGATCATGACCTGAGCTGAAATCGGAGGCTCAACCGACTGAGTCACCCAGACACTCCTAAGATGTTCTTTTTAATTTTTTTAATGTTTATTTATTTTTGAGAGAGACAGAGCGCGAGCAGGGGAGGGACAGAGAGGGAGACACAGAACCCAAAGCAGGCTCCATACTCTGAGCTGTCAGCACAGAGCCCAATAAGGAGCCCTAACTCACAAATTGCAGGATCATGATCTGAGCCGAAGTCCGACGGGCATCTGACTGAGCCACCCAGGTGCCCCTACTAAGATGTTACTAATATGTGAGTATCTAAAAACCCATGCTTAGTGTTTCAAGGGACACCAAATCAGTATAATAGTAACTAAAGGAATCTTATTTTCATTTGTACTTTATGTTTCCTCAAGCAATTGCTAAAATCTTACAATTGTATGAACTGAATTTGTAAGACTATTAAAAAATAATAAAACAGTCCTTCTATATAATCACTAAAAAGTAATTCTCAACAAAACTACATTGACCTTCTAAGCACATACCTTAAGGTATATCTAAATGCATGAACTTTGCTTAAGGATTTCTATTTCAATGATTTCATTGTAACATAATGATTGTAACATAATGATTCTCTACATAAGTACAGAATAATATTATATATTGTGAGTGAAGAAATACTGAGCTTTCAAAAGAAAGTCCTCAATATTCAAGAGATTATTTACTTAAAAGCATTACCTTTATGTTTATCAAACTGTCATTCTTATAATTAGTAAATGATTGGAGTTATGATAAAAAAAAAAAAAAACTACCTTCAAAAAAGGTCATTTGAAAGTCCAGCCTCAATTTTTATAAGCACTCTCATCAGGAAAACAGTAAAATAAAATATCAGAAAAAAAATAAGTCTAATTACATTTATTAAAACGAATACCCTGTTTTGCAATGACTGCCAAAGACAGCGATGAACTCTGAATAAATGCAGGAAGAAAAGCAAGATTTCATGCTCACAATGACATATCTTTTCCTTTCCATTTCTACATTTTTGATGAACTGTATGAAATATCAGAAGGCTTAGGAATTTAGGAGGATTCATCAGCCAATAATTATTCTTATGTAACTTAGCTCACTGAACTAAAAAAGTTAATAATAAAAAAATAATACATGGTAAATATTTTATCTATAATTTACATGAAAACCTATCTATAACTAACAGTTTGGGGATCTTTCCAGATATGGTGTTTTCAGATACAAAATACCATTTTCAGATCCCAAAACTCCAAAAGCATTATTGAGTTTACAAGAAGACTAACATTAACTTGACCATGCACAGATATTCCAAACAAAAAACAATAAACAAAGTGTTGTGATCTAGAACACTGGTAATAACACAAATGTCAAAACATAAGATTCACATGTACTATTCAAAAACCTCTGAAAAGAAAAAAAACATTATAACTTATGATATAATCCTTCTTACCTCAATTTGTTCTAAAGTATCTTGAAGCTTTGAATTCAATTCACTATTAAATAAAACAGAGTTAGATGTTACTGTCTATCTTTAAAAGAGACAAACTAAGTGCTAAATATATACTAGCTGAATAAATAATTCATAAATTCACAAATAAATGGTAAGAGAACTAAGTTATGCTGATTCTACAGACAGTACAATAAGGCAAGGAAAATAAAAGGGTAATAATTAGAAAAGAATAAAAGAGTCATTACTAGCAGCAATAGAATTGTATAGGGAGACACTCCTAAATAATCTGTAGATAAAACTAAGAATTTAAGAAATTCACAGTTGATAGCAAGTTTTAAAGATTAAAAAGTATAATATCGATAAAAAGTAAAATTTCAAACGTAAAATCAATTTCTATATATTAGGAACAAAGAATTAGATAATGAAAAATTTTAAAATACCATTTCAAAAAACCAAATATCTCAGAATAAATCTAACAAAACATATCCAATACAAAACTGTGCTAAAGTAAAGAAGATGTAAATACCTGAAGATATATACCATGTAAAAAAACTATAACCTTTGATATAGTTATCAGTTCTCACCAAAATGATCTAGAATACCTGAAATTTTAATCAAAACTCCAGCAGGTTCTTCTTTATGTATGTATATGGAAACTGGCAAGCTGCTTCTAAAATTTATGCGGAAACTCAAATGGTTAAAAATAGTCAGGAATCAGCAACATGCAGAAGAATGAAACTAGACCACTTTCTTACACCATTCACAAAAATAAACTCAAAATGGATAAAGGACCTGAATGTGAGACAGGAAACCATCAAAACACTAGAGGAGAAAGCAGGAAAAGACCTCTCTGACCTCAGCCACAGCAATTTCTTACTTGACACATCCCCAAAGGCAAGGGAATTAAAAGCAAAAATGAACTACTGGGACCTCATGAAGATAAAAAGCTTCTGCACAGCAAAGGGAACAATCAACAAAACTAAAAGGCAACTAAGGGAATGGGAAAAGATATTTGCAAATGACATATCGGACAAAGGGCTAGTATCCAAAATCTATAAAGAGCTCACCAAACTCCACACCTGAAAAACAAATAATCCAGTGAAAAAATGGGCAGAAAACATGAATAGACACTTCTCTAAAGAAGACACCTGGATGGCCAACAGGCACATGAAAAGATGCTCAACATCGCTCCTCGTCAGGGCAATACAAATTAAAACCACACTCAGATATCACCTCACGCCAGTCAGAGTGGCCAAAATGAACAAATCAGGAGACTGTAGATGCTGGAGAGGAGGTGGAGAAACGGGAACCGTCTTGCACTGTTGGTGGGAATGCAATCTGGTACAGCCACTCTGGAAAACAGTGTGGAGGTTCCTCAAAAAATTAAAAATAGACCTACCCTATGACCCAGCAATAGCACTGCTAGGAATTTACCCAAGGAATACAGGAGTACTGATGCATAGGGGCACATGTATCCCAATGTTTATAGCAGCACTCTCAACAATAGCTAAATTGTGGAAAGAGCCTAAATGTCCATCAACTGATGAATGGATAAAGAAATTGTGGCTTATATACACAATGGAGTACTACGTGGCAATGAGAAAGAATGAAATATGGCCCTTTGTAGCAACGTGGATGGAAGTGGAGAGTGTGATGCTAAGTGAAATAAGCCATACAGAGAAAGACAGATACCATATGTTTTCACTCTTATGTGGATCCTGAGAAACTTAACAGAAACCCATGGGGGAGGGGAAGGAGAAAAAAAAAAGAGATTAGAGTGGGAGAAAGCCAAAGCATAAGAGACTCTTAAAAAACTGAGAACAAACTGAGGGTTGATGGGGGGTAGGAGGGAGGGTAGGGTAGGTGATGGGCACTGAAGAGAGCATCTTTTGGGATGAGCACTGGGTGTTGTATGGAAACCAACCTGACAATAAATTTCATATATTAAAAAAAAAAGGAGTATCTTGAAGAACAATGTTGGAAGGCATATACTAAAATGTGTAAAGGTTATAAAGTCACAGCAGTAAGAGTGTGTTACAAACAGAAGAACATAAGGGGCAAAAGGCTTGAACAGATACATGACAAAGGAGATGACTGACCAATAAACACATAATAGGCACTTCAAGTAGGCATTCAGGAAATGCAAATTAAAGCTCCAATAACACTCCATAATAAACAACCAGAATGGCTAAAAACATTTTTAAAATATTAAAAGACGACATCAACAAATGTTGGCCAGGATGCAGAACAAACGGAACACTCAGTTCAATGTTGGAGGAATGGAAAATTGATACAACTTCTTTGAAAAAATATAACATCTACCAAAACTCAACACACACATTCCGGGAGTCCTAGATACATATCTTACAGGAATGCATACATAACCCTTGCAGCATTACTCGTAACAAGTAAAACTTAAAGCAACACAATTGTCCATAAACAATTAAATGGATAAAGTGTGATAATCTTTATATGATGAAATACTATAGCAATGAAAATGCTATCACATGAATCTCAAAGACGTATTAGACAAAAGAAGTCCACTATATGATTCCATTTATATCTATATAAAGTTCAAAACAGGCAAAACTAAATTTAATGACATAAGCTAGAATTGTGGTTACCTTGAGAGAATAATGACTGGGATTAGGCAAGAAGGTAGTTTCTGGGGTAACAGTTCCTATGACATAATTACATAACTGTGTTTACTTTGTAAGAATTTATCTAGTTATACATGTAGGTTATGTGACTGAATATGATTTTGAATATGATTTTTCCCTTTAATTCCTCCTAAGTCAGTTAAAAAAACTAAAAACCAGAAGTGAAATTATTTGAATTATCTCATTATTAAAAAGGATCTGTGATATCTAACAAAATAAATACAATCATAGAGAAAGTATTTTAACAAAAAAAATTAAGGCAAACAAATAAAATAGAGCAAGTGAAAGGTATAATTTAGTACACAAAAATTATACAAGGTATCTTTTCTGAATTTTTTTTTAATGTTTATCTATTTTTGAGACACAGAGAAAGCATTAGCAGGCGAGGGGCAGAGAGAGAGCGGGAGACAGAATTTGAAGCAGACTCCAGGCTCCGACCAGTCAGCACAGAGCTGTCAGCACAGAGCCCAAAGGTGGGGCTCGAACTCACAAACCGTGAGATCATGGCCTGAACCGAAGTCAGACACTACTTAACCAACTGAGCCACCCAGATGCCCATATACAAGGTATTGTTTTACAATTGTTAATCTCTTCATAAACTTGACTCTCAAAGTCTTACCAGCCAAAACAAATAGGGAGAGTCCAAGTATACAATTTGGTGTCCATAATATCAAAAATACTCAAGGGAAAAACAAAACCAAAAAACCCAAACAAAAGTTACTTTTGTTGGCATTTAAGTTCTGAGAGAAAATTTTACCAGAGTCCTTATAAAGGGAACAATGACCTTTTATCTCCTAAGGCACAACACTCTTCCTAACAGCCTTACAGCATATATAATAATGGATTCATGGATTCCATGCATTCACTTCTTACCAAGCCTTTTAATGCAAGCTGAGAAAATAACACCAGCGTGGTTATTTATATGTAGATACAGATATAGATACATAGATATAAAGCACTTTGTCAGAATAGTAAAACCCGTAACACAGGTACCCATTTTTGATGGTCTCAGGGATAAATGTTTAAACATACAGAGAAATTAGACAATTTTCTACAAATATTATTTATCATAAGCACACTTTTGATTAAAGTCAAGAATTGGAGATTACTTTAGTAAAACCTGCAAAATGAGCAAAACTATACACTTTGACAATCAACAGTATAGGACTGTTAAGGTCTTTAACAAGGATTTATGCCTGAAAAATACCCATACACAGCCACAGACATATCCAAAGGAATATTTGTAGGCAAGACTGAGATTTTCCTTAAAAAAAAAAAAAAAAAAAAGATTCTGGGACAATCTCTGTCCAAAGAACAATGAATGAAAGAATTAATGAATGAATGAAAGAAAATGAGACTTAAAGGCCCCAAAATAACACACTAAAAATGACAGTCATTATAAGTACCTTGGCACTTAGAAAGAATTAAAGTTTCTCAGCAATACCACCCCACCTCCCACCCCCGGCCAAGTCAGTATCTTCTCAAGTTGTACTTTGGAATATATTTGAAACATACATTCTTGAGTATATTCCTCAAGTTGTTCTTTCTCCTATATTCTCTGTCTTTTGATTTATATCATCTTTTGATTTATATCATCACCACCCATTCAATCCAAGCTGGAAATCTCCATGTCATCTTTAATTCTTCCTTTGCTTCCTATGTGACTGATAATCAAATCCTGCCAATTCTACCATTTCAGTATTTCTCATATCCCTCTATGCTTCTCTTTTCTCAATTATGTGCCCGAACTCAATAACTATCACCTTTTGCTTGAATTACCTTAATAGTTTCCCAACGAATCTCTGCACACGATACCCACACCCACTCTTCAATCCGTCATCCATTTATTTGACAAACACCATCAACCTACTGCATACCAAACATCATACAACATCCTCCCGAAAGCTCTCAGGGATAGCTTGAGCAGGGGTCTTAATTTCAGATTGGATTCGGGCAGTATTCTGTTTGATCTGGCAGACACAAGTTTTCAAATAGCTTATACATGAAAGGCTTCAGACAAGGCCTGACCACTCCTGTGGGCAGGACCATTTCTTGCTATCTTACTCACATCTGGCAGCTTCATGTTACCAACCTGAATCTGCAGCTCCTAATTAAAGCAGAATTCACGTTAATCCATGGAGGTTCTCCATTAAACCAAAGATAAAGCCCCAAACTGATATAGCAAGTAAGATTCTGAACAATGACATGAAAAATTAACTTCCCCGTCACTTTTTAATGCCTACATTTCAGGGACCTGGACTACGTGCAATTCCCCTAATAACCCCCAGACTTTCACACCCTCTGTTCTACTTGTATGTAACGTTCATGAGAAATAGAACATACTTTCTCTTCTTCTTGCTCACAAATGCCCATCTGTCTTTCCAGGCCCATCCAAATGTCATCTTTTCCAGGAAGTCTTCCCCTGCTGACTGTTCCCCTCAGTTTCATAATACTCTGTTTCCAACATACCGAATGATAGAAGGGAATATCTGTGACTGTCTCCCTTAGCAAAGACTGTGGCTTATTCTCCAGGAATCCCCAGGACTAACTAAACTCATAGCCTGGCTCACTGCTGAGTCAAATTTGCAATTCAAACATAGTGAAATTTTCCCAACATTCCTTTAGCCCCTATTTTCTATCTCAATAAACTACAGAGATAGAAAAAGAGAAAGGAAAATGTTTTAGAAGAAAAAGAACTGCACTAAAGTCTGGGTCTACAGGTGCCTTAGGAAGAGGAAAAGAGAAATAAGCAGAACTAAAGCAGTTCTACTCCTCTATCATACAGGGCTCAGAAGTTCACCTATGGCTGAAGATAGAGACACAGACACAGAGAGGCAAGAATACCTGGAATCGTAAGTAGGTTAGAGCTGGTAAACATATTCTTATAGGGAGTATTTTGAGTTTGGGAGAAAAAGAAATATATCTAAACTCATTCATAGGTGAGAGTAATGATTTCAACTCCTCAACTGAAAAAAATGGACTTTAGCATTTATGAAATCATCATAAATCTGGATGCTTTTAGTGCTTCTATTACTTATGGTTAAAATGACTCTATATCCTATGTATTAAGAGTTAATGTAAACATGGTAGTGTAAATAGTATGTATAAGACTTTAAATAGAAAATCTTTAAATCAAACATTTTGGCTTTAAAATGTTTTCAGAATCTACAACTGCATTTTGACAACAATTTATTATTAATTGAAAACACATACATAAAAAGTAGGTGATTAAGGAGTGTATATATTAACCGTGCAGCCTTCAAGGAGACCTTTAGCCATCATTTATAAATATGAATTCATGCCATTTCAGTCAATTAATGAAAGTATGCTAAAAGGATCTATTCATAAACATTTGGATAAATAAAAGCTACATTATGGTAAAAGAAATTACCAGTTCTAAGATAGAAGGCTAAAAGCTATTAAAGGCTATTTGCAAGCTGAACAGAATAAATCAAACAATTTGAGGGGGCATTTTTAACATCACTACAGAAGATATTAAACATAACATATTCATAAATAACTACCTAACATTGTTCTTTTAAACAGCTGATCTACAATATACACACTCAAAGAACAAGTCCTGGAAAGGCTGCATATAAATCAAAATTGTGTACAAGATTGACCACACAAGAGACAACATGGTACAGAGGTAGTTAGCATCTTAATTATCTTTCCCTGGTCTGTTATTAATGAGCCATGATTTAAGTCAAGTCTCTTAATATCCCTGGGCATCAGTTTCCTATATAAAAGTGTGCTATATCTAAAGGGTTGCTTCCTGCTCTAAAGTTTTAAGATTTTATTATATGCTAAATACCAGTTACCCAATTACTACATCTTTGTGTATGATTCAGTAGAGTGCTAAAACTTTAAAATGAGCTTGAGTAAAATTTATACTTCCAAGCTTATACTATGTGTCCATGGACCCTGGATATTTCAGGTATTTAGATCAGAGATCTATTCCAGTGGTTTCAATTTACTCACAGCTGGCAGAGAGTTTATTAACATACTGCAGAGAAAACCTGACTTTCCAACACTTTGAAGCTAAACCAACAATGGTGAGATACCAGGAAATTTCCACGTGGTCCTTCAAACCATGAACAGATTGTAAAAGAATTAAGATCACTTTGAATCTACCCAGATCTCTGTCCTCACTCTGCTCAGAAATCCGAGTCCACTACTAAGAATACTACAGATATTCAAAACATCTCTAAACTTTATGAATTATAATTCTTGAGCAGAGATCAGGCCCAGGAGCCAAATCCAGCCAATGGCCTGTTTCTAAATAAAGTTTCACTGGAAAACAGACACATGAACTTGTTTACATACCATCTATGGCTACTTTCAGACCACAAGGGCAGAGGTGAACAGTTGCAAACTGAAACCTTACTGCCTAACAAAGCTTAAACTATTTTCTGGCTCCTTAAAGACAAAGCTTGCCTACCCTGTGCTAAAGTTCAGCAGACCTTTCAGCTGGTCAATTAATCAAAGTTAAAATGGGAATATTTGTATGTTGTGTGTATGTATGTTTACATGTATGTTGAACGTTTTAACAAAAATTGTATAACCGCAATTCATTTACCCACTTCTGATTTAGAGCCAAAATCTTTTCTCTTGAGCAGAGTTTTAACTTCTTAGTCTTACATGAGCCAAATCACAAATAAATTGTCCATAATTTCAAGTTTCAATTTCTCTACGATGAGGCAAGAATTTAAAGACAAATGTGGAACAATCCAAATGCCAAATCACATTTAGTTACCTTATATCCCCCAACTTTTATGAGTTGTCTCATCCTAAACAAATTCAAAAGGAAACATATTTTTAACAATATGTTTTGTTTTTCCAATGCATTTAACTTACTTTCAAAAACTTGTTTCCTTAGTTTATTTACTTAAGCAACATAAATACGATAACGGATAACAAATACAACCAGTAGAAACAGGTTTGGGAAAAAAATACAATTAACTCAGCTACTGGGGCAGATTTTAAAAAATCATCCTCCTAGCCATGAGCGTCCACTATATATAACAGTTAGCACACTACTAGATGGTATAATGTAGTAGTAATTATTTTTTTTTAATTTTTTTTAACGTTTATTTATTTTTGAGACAGAGCATGAACAGGGGAGGGTCAGAGAGAGGGAGACACAGAATCTGAAACAGGCTCCAGGCTCTGAGCTGTCAGCACAGAGCCCGACTCGGGGCTCGAACTCACAGACCGCGAGATCATGACCTAAGCCGAAGTCGGATGCTTAACCGACTGAGCCACCCAGGCGCCCCAATGTAGTAGTGGTTACGAGCAACAGGTTCTGCATTCCAAGAGACTAAAGTTTAAATCCTGGCTCTGTCACTTATTTTACAAAGCACCAATTTCCTCACCTATAAAATAGAGACAATAATAATACCTTTGTGGAATATTTTGTCAACACCAAGGAAGAAAAGGTATGGGAAATGATTAGTACAGTGCTTGACACATACAAAAGTCCAAACACTGTTTAAATATTATCACAACCACCATTACTATCACCGTTATCATGATTCAATTTTTAAAAGCTAAAAAATAAAGCTTTAGTAAGAAAACCTTATACAAATCTAATTTAGAATTACTCTACAGTCAATGCTGTCAAAGCTGACAGTGCCTAGCTTCTACTCACACTCTTACAGATGTCAATATTTCCATTCTTGCAGGGGTATAAGAAAGTAAGCCATTCACAGCATGAACATTTCTGATGGTCTTTTGTTTATGTACTCTGTGTTCTTAACTGGCATATTATCCCACAGTCCTGTCTGTTAACTGCCTGTTATTATAAGCTCCTAGAGAACAAACACATTTCAAAAGCTCCTGGTAAAACAAGTAACGTAGCAACTTAGGCAGATGAGGATTAAATAATACGTCCTTCTTGTCTCATCATGTAGGAGTAAAGTGTCCGACACAGATGACTTTTCTAGACAACTGGTAAAATTTTGGAACACCAAATAAAAAGAAAAATCCTTAAAATGTCTAAAAAAAGAAAAAAGACACTCTTTATAAGAATGAGAACAGCATCTGACCTTGTCCTACAAACAGAAGGCCAATGGACAACTGAGCAACGTGTTCCATTTTGTAAGAAAAAAATAACTTTTCTTTCAATCATGGGTATGGACTAAGTTAACGTCACTTCGAAATCTGAAGATGTATTGCCCATGTATCCCATATCGAAACAAACAAACAAAAAAATCTTAAAGAGGTAACTGTAACAAAACTGTAACAAAACAAGACAAAGGAAAACATGTAAAAAAGGAAATATTACAGTTGAGTAGGACCTAAAAAAGGTGAAAAATGTTCAACAAATAAAAAAAAAAACACCAATGGATTTTTATTTTCACATAGAGACAAAAAATGACTTTTTAAATAAATCCAAACACTCTACTTAGTTCTGCACATAATAATATTTATATAATCATAATACAAGAAATACAATTTCTATTAGGTTCATTTTTTTAGAAGTAACCTACCGAGAAAACACAAAAGATTTAATTATAGCTGCAAAAAGAATATAAATTTTACAAACTTGACGAAATAAAAATAACTGTTTCACTAACAAAACCTGGAAGATAGAGAAGAGGAGTAAAAGGAAGTATACCAAATTCTTATATTTTACTGGAATTTTAATATGAGTAAACAGAGAATCAACAACTATCTACAATGATGAATCATGAAAGAGATACTTTGACACAGTATTTTAAATTACAATGAAATCTACTAGGAAAAAAACCTAATAAGCTGTGAAAGTGGTTTACTCCAGGGAGTAGGAAAAAGAATGGTGGGTAGGGCAGAAAGAAACAGTTCACCTTTTGTTTAAGACACTTTTGTTTAAATTTTTTTTTTGACTATTTATTTATTTTTGAGAGACAGAGAGACAGAGCACAAGGTGGAGAGGGGCAGAGAGTGAGGGAGGCACAGAATCTAAAGCAGATTCCAGACTCTGAGCTGTCAGCAAAGAGCTGGATGCAGGGCTCGAACCCAGGAACCATGAGATCATGACATGAGCCGAAGTCAGACGCTTAACCGACTGAGCCACCCATGTGCTCCTAAGACACTTTTGTTTAAATATTATGTTTTGCTATTAGATTTTACTTTATATTTTTTCAAAATGACACAGCATGGGAGAGGGAGACAGAGGAAAATTAAATAAAAAGATAAGGAGTACAGGCAATATGAGAAGAGCATGCTATGGATTATTTGCCCCAAGCTGACCGAACAACTAGTACTCCAGATCTACTCACGGGTCTCACTAGCTGGCCTGATGATCTAGCAGAAATACTCACTGTTCAAATGCTACCCCAGCCAGAGCTCCTATGTTCCCCTTGCCTGAACCTAAACAGACAGAGCATGACGTCTTGCTAGAAAGGAATGAAGGGCAACACGGGAAGCATAGTCCCTACAGTACCACTGTACTTGTACCCAAAAGCTGTGTTCGTTATTTTATGATTTATTTAAAGGAGTTCTACAACCGAAAATTTTCATTCAACTGCCAAGTTCATATTCTGAGGGGGAGGGGGAAAGGGTATTCCAAAGATTTTGAGAAATTAAATACATGTGCCTATGCTACAGTATTCAACAAAGATACTCTAGTTCTGATGGTATACAAACTTTTCAGTGCATAATCCGGAATGCTCTCAGATTCCCTCAAGTAGTTTCATTCAAATGAAACAAAAAAAAAAAAACTAAAGCAGTTTTGACTTTTAAAAACAACTTTTCTTGAAACTAATTTAGATAAATTTCAAGTGAAAAAGAAGTTAAATGCTTCATTCGCAGACACACTTAAACACATTCTGATTTCCATTCCCAGTAAATCCCAACTATATGATTCTGTCGATCAACTCAAGAAATGTCAAGTAATGTAAAAATGTTCCCTGTCAGTTATAAAAGTGAACACAACTGGTGCTATAGCATCTTTTATTAAAGATGCTGAAACACACCATATCTAAAGGAAAATACAAGGTACTGAAGGGGTACAAGTTTTCTTCCAGTTTTCAATCTACTGGGTACATTGTATTACTTGGTACTGTGTGTATTAAACTACACAGTCATAGAACCTGAGACAATATAGTGAAGGGCTCTTTATGCAGAAGCAAATACATGAATTCTGTTCTTCCTGCTTTCAGAATCATAAGAGTTAGCCCTCAGTTGCCCTATGTAATCTACTCCTAAGATCACAGGGTCTCTGCCATCTACCAAAAACCTTATTTCCAATAAAAGAGCAATGTGACTAGCAAAAAAAAGAGGAACATACACTCCACCTCCAAAAAATTAAGAAGTGGACAAACAGGTATATTGTGCATATGAACTTGCTTAAAATATATTTTTAAAAAAATTACACCAGAGTCCAGAAATGCTCTGCATCACAGGTGGTTCTCTTCTGGACACTTCTAAAGAGAAGATACTTCATGATTCTCTAGTTATCAACAGAAATGAAAATAAATTTAAATATTAAAGAAAATGAGAGTATAAATAGTCAGAAACTAGTTACTATTCCTATGATTACCAGAGTGTCAAATGATTTTTCACTCGGATTCACTCAGGTACAAGCAAAGATTAAATATTGCCTTTGGTTAAATTCCACATCTCCAGGTAAATTAAATGAATTTTTAAAGTGTTGATCAATCATGTCTGAACAATCCTAACGAGAGAGCTCAAGAACAGGTTCAGTATTGTATTTAGAAGACCAGAGGAGAGGTGCCTGGGTAGCTCAGTTGGTTGAGTGTCCAACTCTGGCTCAGGTCATGATCTCATGGTTTGTGGGTTCAAGTCCCACATCGGGCTCCCTGCTGTCAGTGCAGAGCCTGCTTTAGATCCTCCGTCCCCATCTCTCTCTGCCCCTCCTGTGCTTGCACTCTCTCTCTCTCTCTCAAAAGTAATAAAACTAAAAAAAGAAATTAAGAAAATAAAAAATAAAATAAAATAAAAATACCAGAGGAAAAAGAAAAACAGATAGGAAAATAAATGCACAGAATAAAAAGCATGCATCTAATTAATAAAAGGAAGTTAGAATAAAATTCCTTTCATTTTTGTGGACTCAACCTGACCCACACATCTACTGACACTGTCACTATATCCCATATCACACTATCTACCAGAAGTGAACAAACTTCTCATGCTCTCCCAACTAGGAACAAAAGTGTGAAAAACAAGAGGTAAAGGGAAAAGTGGACTGGGTTGAGCAGGATGAATGGTGGCTAGCAAAACAAACGGCACTGGTGTGTGGGAAGAGGAATTCTGGTGGAGCGGCTGCCATCACTACCAAAGAATTCTAACTAATAGCTAAGCTCTCTGAGCCACCCTTGACATTGTCACTAAATCACTAAGATAAAAACACAGCTCTTAACAGATTTCCTGGGAAGCCTAAGGTAAAATTAATTCCTTAGGACATTTTAATACATTTGTGCATGTATTTTTACCTATTTTAAGAGAGTAAGACAAACTTCTATTATTATTACATGCACAATTCACATGTGTAAACACGGCATGCTTATTATATAAGGTACTCCCTAAAATAGAATAATTATTATTATTTTAAATCACCATTCTAGATCTTTTCAATTCCAACCTTTTACCAGGTTGGATAATTGTAGTCATACCTCCTCCATATATCACTACATACCTTAATGAGAAAGAACTTAGAAGCCACTTCATGCTAACTTTAAAAAGCCCAAATAAAAATTTATTTAAAAAACATTTTGTATAGTTAACTCTCATCAAGTAAGAAAATTACTTCAGCACAGCTAAAATTTTTCATTATTGAAGGAAACAAAGTGCCAACACATGTCACCTGCTACCTCAATTTCCTGCCACCAAGTTTCCTATTATAATAGATGGTGACCTTTTTAAAGTCTACTCTAATACCTACAACACCTTCACACATTATGTCTCTATTTTATTTTCAACCTCTCACTTTCCCATAGATTTTCAGATATTCAGCTTTCCCCCCTCAATTACACATCTCCCTTCTTTATAAAATTTCCTCATCCTATACTTCTGCTTCAAGCAAACTGTCCCAACAAAGTCAGCTATGATTTCTTTGTTGCTATAAATCCAATAGATAGATATTTTCAATCCTCATTTTGCTTGTTATCTCTGCAACAAAGATTTCACCATTATACTCAGAATGTACTATCTACAACCCTCATACCTTGTCTTAGCTAACTCCTATGCCCCTCCTTCAGGCCCCCCTTAGTCTTGACCTCCAAGGAGAGTTCGATCTCAATGCTTCCCCTGTATGTTCCACTCCCATCTCCCTAAGGCCTCATCCCACTATGCCTTCTTCAGTCCTTTGGCCTTATCCTGATTACATTATGTGTAATTCATCACTATTCAGCCAATTCCAAAGCAAAGCGCCTGGCATATAATAAACAGTAATGTATAACCATCTGAATTATGTTCACCCAATCATACATAAGTGCTCTCACTATAACTGATCACCACAAAACAAACTAAACGTGTGCTATGCTCTTCAGGACCCAGAAAGCCTTGTTACAAATTGTCAAATACACGCAACATATCAGAGCTAACTCTCTAATCACTCAATTTAAATTTTAAAAATCTAAATAACATAATCAAAGTTTTTAATAGTGACAGTTAATCAGTGTCATAATGGATAAAAACAAAATATCACTGGAACTATCTAACTATGCATTTCCTAATCAAATAAAAAGTGTTGCTTCAGTATGCATGATCCTAAAGAAAAAAAAAATACCATAAATATTTAAATAGCATCTCTTTAAGGGAAATTGCTAGCTCCTTTCCCACATCCTGCAGAGACCTATGATGTGGGAGTATATTAAAAGAAAAAATTTGATTAAAGCTATATTAATGCTTTCATCTACCATAATCCTTTTATTTTTCAGAGACTAACAATCAACATCTACAACATCAATGCATCATGTTCAATGACGGCCAGAATTTTCATACAGGTGAGACTGAGGGGCTGTATATTCTAGGACAGGTATGAATTTAATTTGAAACTGGGTTTGCTTGGCAAGCACACTATTTTACTTACAGTGTATGTTTATTTGTGATGGTTTTAGAGGAATGATGGAAACTACACCTGGGGATTGAGCCTCCCCAAGGGACTGCCACCAGCAATGCAAAACCTTCATTTTAAGCAGACCAAAAACCCATTAATAAAGCAGAACTAATAACAAAGGCTGCAGTGGCCATGTTAACATTGTACATTTTATAAATAACTAAAGATGTAACACCTTAAATACATAATCACTTAAATATGACAAAAATGATTATTACATAAAATTAAAACACACTTAAGTTTTCCAAAATAATTCTTATCAGGATGAGCCAAACACTTGAACCATCTGGATCTGAAAAACAAACTGTGGTAACACTCTCAATATTTATAAGCTGGGCAAAGTTAAGTAGGAAAAATTCCCAAGAGATGCAAGAGAAACGTAAACAGATACGTTATTCTTCTCTACTACTCCATATACTGGAAATAATATATATATATATATATATATATATATATATATATATATATATATATATGAGTTTGAATGAAGTGAGAAGAAAGGCTAGGATTAAAAAGTATCTGATCTTTCCCACCTTAAGAATTATTATTTATAATTTCATCGTACTGCCCATTTATGAACAAGAATGTTAAAACAGAACATACCACTTAATGTTAATTTTCAATGTTTGTTAACATTCTATGTTACACAGCTAGCTCCTATGTTAAAAACTGGCAATAGAGTCAGATTTAAAATTTTTACATTACCTTACCTTATGCAACTATAATGTTTAAAAGTGCTGGCGGCTTTCTGACATTCCAGGCACAACTGAATAGCTCCTGGATAGTCTTCCTCCTTAAGATAACAATAGAAGTCATTAGACAGGAAACATTTTTCCTAAAATGTTTCCCTTGAAAAACAACTAATCTCTGTTTACGTTCCATCCAAAAGTTAGAGAACCAGAAAATTTTAATTCCTCTTAAATAAGGATTAGAATACCAATGATAGATAAATAGTAAAATATAAAAAGACAACTAGTTCCAAGCCTAACATGTATGTGTAGATAAAATATTCTCCACCCTTATATACACAGTAACAGCTTTTAAGATCATGACAGGTGGATAAAGCCTATACCGAATAACAAGATGCTTCACAGGGAAGCTGTTCTTTAACTGTTAACATATCTTCTTTCAGTAATGTTTACATAAAATGTTTCAAAACAGTATGAATTTCACTTGTAATCAACATTCAACAGTCCTACCACCAAGAAACTGATAAATATTTTAAAACAAAACTAGAAAAAAGTGAAATATTCATTAATAGCCTTGGAATGTTTTTATCACCTAAACACTAACTTAATGTCAAATAAAATTTTCTTTTTTTTAATTATTATGATTTTTTTAAAATTATTTTTAATGTTTATTTATTTTTGAGAGAGAGAGAGAGACACAGAGCATGAGCAGAGGAGGGGCAGAGAGAGAGGGAGACACAGAATCCAAAGCAGGCTCCAGGCTCTGAGCTGTCAGCACAGAGCCCAACGTAGGGCTTGAACTCTCAAACCATGAGACTGTGACCTGAGCCAAAGTCGGACACTTAACCGACTGAGCCACCCAGGGGCACCCCAAATGAAATTTTCACATGCATTTCTCAATTCAAAGTTTAGAAGTTATGCAGGGATTACAGATGGCTCACTCAGAAAACCGATTAATATATGAGATACCAAACATAACTCAAGTATGATATATTCCTTAAATCACTACTATATATTTGATACAAAAGATAATTTTATTGCTATTTGGGTGACTGAAGTTAACATTCCCACAATGCTACAAAGTAAACATTTTCCCAAATAAATTTTTCTAAATGAAATATGTCAATAGAAAAATGCTCTAGAGCAAGTAAATTTGCATGTCTAAAAAATGTTCTTTATGCCATATAGCAATTTGAAAAAAATTTACATCTGAATGTTTTCCACTATAATTTTTCTGTTTAATATCATCAAGATGGCGAAATTTTCAAATTTTGTTTACTTACCTCTAGCATTTCACTTAAGCGCACATCTGTTCTTTGCTGAAGAAAAACAACAATCAACAGTTAAATCTGTTTTAACCATAAAATTAAGTTTTAATTTTTTTTTTCAACGTTTATTTATTTTTGGGACAGAGAGAGACAGAGCATGAACGGAGGAGGGGCAGAGAGAGAGGGAGACACAGAATCGGAAACAGGCTCCAGGCTCAGAGCCATCAGCCCAGAGCCCGACGCGGGGCTCGAACTCACGGACCACGAGATCGTGACCTGGCTGAAGTCGGATGCTTAACCGACTGCGCCACCCAGGCGCCCCTAAGTTTTAATTTTTAAATAGTAACCTGTACATACCAATGTTTTTATGGTTCTCAGAGATTTCAGAAGTCCAATCAGCAACTGACGTTTCCTTTGATTTGCAAGAAGGCCTAAACTAGCTTGAGTAAAACCTTCCTTGGCAATATTCAAGTGTCTGCAAAAGTGAAGAACAGTTATACTTTTCTATAATAATAAGAATACTATTTGTACAGAACAAGTAGGCAACTGATGAGGTAGTATCCTCGATTACTCTTAAAACCAGGGATTATGACTACTATTTGACAAATTTATTCAACGGCTCAATCTAAACCAGCGCTACTCAAAGCATGGTGGGTGGACTGGTGCCAATCCTCAAATTGTTATTTATTCATCACAATAAAAGTACAGAAATTGAGAGTAAATATTAAAAAACCACTTAGAGCAAAAACTGACATAATGATTTTATGTTTGATGAATTAATAATTAAAAAACTGAGACTATATTTTATATATTTTTGGTTATTTTGTTATTTTCTTAGAATTTTGTTTTTATTGCATTTTATAAAAATAGTCTGTAATAAGTTGGAAATTTAGAGAAAAAAATACTGATCCTTATATTTTGAGAAGCACTAACCAAAGCAATATAAAAACAGTAGTATGTTAAAGCCATAACTAGACTTACAGACATTTCATTTCACACATACCTTCTTAGTGCAGTTTTTAAATCATAATATATGTTCAGTTAATGAATACTATTCTAAAAAACATACTCATAATAAAAAAATCAATTATCAACAATGGTTTTGCAATTTTTCTTAAAATGTTTTTCCATCTTAAAAAACAAAATACCATCAAATATAATACCTTCTCCCATTTGTGCAGATGACAGCAGCTAACTGAAGACCTGTCTGTAATGAGGTAACTCTTTCAAGTTCCTAAGGAAAATTAGGTATAGGTTATTGTTGGAGGTTTTTTTTGGTTTTTTTTTTTTTAATTATTCATATGATACTCCAACAAAAACTTTAGTGGGTTTCAAAGAAAAGCTTGCTTGGGAAACAAAGTAGCAACAAAAATACCTAAACTTAAAAGTTGTTGGTATATTTTTCACAATTTAAGTTAAAATGACTACTTCCAAATGATTTTCATAATGACATATGATAAAATATTTAGTCAACATTGCTTATAAGGAAATCTAGACCAAACCCATTTTACAAGCATAAACAAGTACTAATAATACATCTACTGAAACGTTTCTACCCAACAGAACTTCCGGAGATAATCAAGGATATGACAAATATGATTTCTGTTTGCTAAGATGCTATGACAATGGATGTCTTCATTTGAACACTGCTGGATATTTCAATGGATTCTGAAGTCTCTGATTTTCAGATACAAAGATAGATTCAGCTCTAAGATTCCAATTTTATATTTTAAAGACAGATTGTTACAGTGCCATTGAGCAGTCATTATTAATGATCTATATGTTACAAAGTACACAGAAGCAATTTTCACTGGGCCTTCTAAAGTTTGAACAAACCAAAAAGATTGCTTTAGAATCATCAATAAAACTTTCACTTCTTCAGTTTGGTAAATTCCCCAAATAAGAGAGAAAAACATACATAAAAAGGCCCTCCTACACCCCAAATAGAGTCGATATGTTGCTGCAGAATAACTACAAACAAGACAATAAATTACTTCAACAGTTTCAAGTATAAGTCACTAAAGCATTTTTTAAATTTTACTATTAAAAATAACAAATATCATCCTACCTTTACGTAAGCAGGCTGTTTTTCAAGGATTAAATCTGCTACTTTTTTAGAGACCTATAAAAACATGCAATCAAAGGAAGTAAAAGAAAAAGCCACATGCTTTCTATTCCACTTTACATTTTGAATTTTTGCAAGAATATTCCATAGGTCTTCCCAATAACTACTAGCATGCTTTGGGCTATGAAATTAGTAAAAGAGGTATAACAGAGAGCACAGTACTTAATCCTTAATAGAAACTCAATAAATGGTCATTACTACTGTTAATAATATCAGTATCAATTGATTTAACTAGTATGTACAAAAGTATAACATCTTTAAGGGCACAAGATTTGCTTTCAAAAGATGAACACATAAGACAAATATCTAATCAGCTGAATTTATGGAGACAGTATCTGGGAAACAGAGATCATCCTGAACCCTTCAGACCCTCTGTACCACATAAAAAGACAAACAGTAATTTGGTCCTCTATTTCTGAAAACTGGAAAACATGTTTTTGGATTTTTTTTTTTTTAATGTTATGAACATACCTAAGGTGTCCTTGGTCAATTCCATGAAAATTGTTAGTATGTTATACAAATTAGAATTATAATAATTTTGAATATGAGACTCCATTTCACAATTTCAGGGGCACCTACTAGGCTACACTACAGGTACCATGGAGCATGGCTCATCCAAGATATTTTTAGCCTTGATGCTCAAGAAACTCAATTAGTTGAGTTTCCCTTCCCCTTCCCAAGCCAACTGAGAACAAAGCATTACACATACATTCAATTATTGCATTCATCCTTCTAGATTTTAACTCCTTTGAATTTATATACATATGAATATGTATAGATGTTCCCAGACAGAAACTCACCTAATTTTACCAAATTGTTTTTTTTTTTTTTTAAGTTTAAAATAGGGGCACCTGGGTGGCTCAGTTGGTAAAGCGTCCGACTTCGGCTCAGGTCATGATCTCACTGTTCATGAGTTCAAGACCCACATCAGACTCTGGGCTGACAGCTCAGAGCCTGGAGCCTGCTTGGTATTCTGTGTCTGTCTCCCTCTCTCTCTGCCTCTCCCCTGCTTGCTCTCTCTCTCTCTCTGTCTTTCTCTCTCTCAAAAATAAACATTACCAAAATGTATTTAAAAATACATACATAAATAAATAGTTTAAAATAGATGATAGAGTTATTAATCTGCACTGTGCCAGGCAGCGTACTAAGTGCATTCCCTATATTATCTCCGTTACTACTCATGACAATATATTAAAATGAATTACATGCTTCCTCATTTTCCAGATGAGTAATCTTAAATATAGTAGTAACTCACCCACAGCCCCCACAGTAAGTTATAAGGCTGGGATTCAAGCCCAGGTTGACCAAATTCCAAAGGTCATTATGCAGTATAGCCCTTGTGGTGGGATTCTTTCCCCAAAGAATACTACCACATCCAAGTACAAGATAGACACACACATATTTAAACATGCTGAAACCAACAGAAGGTAAGAGATGCCACCATCCGCTGAAATCTAGTTCTCCAAAATCACAACACACTTTTACCACACAACCCTCTACTGGTCAAGTCCCTTTCCCAGACCACTGCTGCTACCCCGAGGCAAATCCCAGCACCCACTGAGACCACTGAGTATAACACAAAAGAAAGAGAAGTACATCTTCCTTTATTTGTCAGATGTAGTATTAAAAATCACATCTTAAATTCAGATACATTTATTACTAGTGCCCCGTTACTATTAAAAAAAATTAACAAGACCACATACTAACATTAATCTTCTACAGTATAGTCTGAGTATTATTAAAAGAGCTCAGCCTAATGCAAGGAAAATCACAGAATCAAAGAATTTTACAGCATCAGAGAAAATGCAGGCCTAACGCACTGCTTCACAGAGAACATGAAATAGATTTAGCAAGGCTAGGTGACTTACCCAATGCTACACAATTAATCAGTGACTACAATTCAGACTTTCTGAATCTTAACTCTCTATTCTCTATGGGCCTCTTTCAACTAGAAGTGGGGGCCTTTATTCTGAGATAAGAAACTGTAAGTGGGGAAAAGATACTTAGCAATCTAAAAAAAAGTTCAAAATTCTTTGATCACATTTAGGATTCCAGAGAAAGAACTAGCAAATCTATATTAAGGTAATGTGAGAAGCTGAATAAATTTTAAAATAAATGTATCACTGAGTCTGAGTCATGTTAAATAATATTTGTTTAATATATTAAGTTAAACCATAAAATCTGCAAACATTACACCTCTCTGCTGTGTCTCATTTAGTTATGTCAGAAAGAAAGGTGTTTTTTACTTACTGCAGCTTGCTGTTGTTTCAATTTGTCTCTGTACTCCTCTAATTCTTGCAAATTGAGAATAGGAGGGAGCTTCTAAAAGATACCCACAAATAAAGAGTAAAAAAATAGCTTACTTTTGTTTCATTTACCTACATACCTCTGACTTATAAACAGTGTCACATCCCATTCCCACCCACTCCTCTTGGCCTCCCCAATCTCCCCACTAGACTTCAGACACAAAACCCTACACACCTTTGTTAGCCAACCCACTGGTGCTCAAGTTCCATCCCTCACACAGCCCTATAGGACAGGAGAACAAGAGAAAGTCCCTCATCCTAACCACCCTCTCTACCAGCCACAGGTATATCCCTATTGCCTACAACAGAATTCAAAATATATTTCCCCTCTGAAACACTATGAATAGTAACTACATGCTACAGTGTGAGAGTGATAGTTGCTGGAGTGCATTCTAGATTACACATCAGCTTTCAGAAGGTAGTATGGGAAACTAGCAAGAATACATGCCACTGTGTATACCAGAAACTCCAAGTTAGACTCCAAGTCTCAATCAATAGATTGATGAAACTTCAGAATGAGTGGGTGCTGACTATGTACATCCTGCGTATAAAGTAAATATGCATACTGTATTTGGTTTCATCTAAAATCAAAATTGACTATTCTTTTCTGAACTCCCTGTAAATTTAAAATGACAACATTATAAACATTTTGGCACAGAGGTCTTTATCATGGCTGAACAATTATGTAAAGATACATTCATGAGGGGCACCTGGGTGGCTTAGCTGGTTAAGCATCTGACTTCGGCTCGGTCATGATCTCATAGTTCATGAATTCAAGCCCCGCATAGGGCTCTGCACTGACAGTGTGCAGACTGCCTGGGATTCTTTCTCTCCCTCTCTCTCTGCCCCTCCCCAACTTGCTCTCTAAAAAAAAAATACATACATACATACATACATACATACATACATACATACATAAATAAAGAAACCAACCTAAAAGAAAAAGAAACATGATTGAAAGTCTTAGAGCTTTTCTAAATATATTTAGACAATATAAAATAAGATAAAGGCAGCATATCAACATATTGTAGGCTAAAAGTTAAAAACCAAAAATATAGAAACGTTTCCTGGACCAATATTCTACAGCAGCACTTAATTTTACATTTTTCTAAAATAATTTCAGTGTAAAAACAATGTGGATAGTTCATTTAATCATAATACGGTCATCAGAGACCAGTCCTGGTATTAAGACAGACAGATAGAGGAAAGAGAAAGAAAGAAAAAGAAAGAACACCCCTAAAAAGCATTCAACTCTCATCCATGAATTCAGTCACTGAACAAGACAGAGTTTAGATAGGTTTTAATGAATTTTTTTTTACCTCCAGTTCATATTTAACAATATCAAATGAGTCCGTAGAAAAATATACTTGTTCAATACTATTAATTAGTTCTTGTTCAGCTTGAGGGTCACTAGGCTGTTCTCGAAGTTCTCGGAATTCCTCCTTTAAGGAAAAAAATCACAATTAAAGTACTTGTAGCTATTATAATTCTACCTGCATGGAAATAAATAATCATCTATTTTAACAATCACAAATCTCCTGGGGACCCATTCTGAACAAGGAAACAAACTGACAGAAACCATGAAGGTTCATGGAAAATTAGGACTACTAAGACACTAAAAACTATTCATCTATTGGAGAAAAAAAAAAGGGGAGGGTTAGAGATTCAGATTTTATTTTCAATTCTGTGTGTGTCAACTGGTAGGTAAAAGAATTTAGAATTTTAACAAAAGGAAAAAACAAAGTGTCTATGTAATCTGTTGTACATACATACCACATATATACATATTTTCATCATTTAACATTCTAAAATCCGTCTCAGCACAGATAACCAGGGAATGCCTCAATGACTTGTGGGGTCACCGTCAGCATTAGAACCCTGAGCAGAGCAAACATTCTTCCCGTGCTGGCAATCTCACTGCTTGGCTAAGACATACTGGCTCCAGAAAAGACTGCAAGTTTAGCTCTATAATCCTATGAGGCCTCCTTCAAAGGGTGCTGATACCACAGTTAATAATCTGATTATGAACCTAAAGCTCTGTATTTGATAAAATGCTTTCTTCTTAATGATATAGAACAGGGCTTCTGTGGACTTACACAACTAAAAAGAGCCTGACAGACAAATCCCTACCCCTAATGTCAGCATCCTTATCCTCTCAATTTTACTGCATCATTGGATAAACCTTCAGTTAACTGGAAGTTTCATTAATTCAGATACCCCCTCTCTGCCACACTAATTAACCAACATTATTTTTATACACATATAACAATTTCGTCCTTTGATTTTTTTATTCATATTAATCTCAAATATATTTAAGAACACAAAAGGAACTAATATTTAAAATAATTTTACAGTCACTAAAATAACATTTAACAAAAATTCTTAATAAATCACCATTGATTAAATATGCAAAAATTATAATGTCTATTAGAGAACATTATTTTTCAAACAGAGAAACTCTAGATTATTTTATTATAGGGCATACCTTTCATTTATAAAAAAACTAGCTTATATATCTTTTAGGCTTTAATTTATATTTTAAATATGTAAAGTGATTAATTATAAAATTATCTCCTCTTAGATTCAAGCTAAAAGAAAATATTAGAGCAATAAATCTGAAACTCAAGAGAAAAACTGTTTAAAATTCCAATAAATTTAAAAGAGAAGGCAAAGTCACACAAACATCAAATCTGCATAATTAAGAGTGCATGGAAAAGAAAATGCCTCTTCTGTACCAAAACTCAACTTATAAAATATACTAACCAAAAAAGGTCAAAGACACAGTCATCACTGATATAGCATGCAATCAAATACTATAAGTAAAGTAAGAAACCCTGTGTCCTAACAGAAGAAGCTGCATTTGCGGGGGGTGGGGGGGGTGGGGTGGGGGTGGGGGTTCTACAACAAACACACTAATCTACATAACACCCTGGACAATGGAGCTGAGGAACAGACCTGGGTTAAAACCATACTACTTATAGAAAGGTTTCCAACTAACCTACTCATGGGCAACCTCCAAGCATTTAATAAAAATTTGAAATGAGTGAGACATGAAATAGAAAACAAGATCAGGGGCGCCTGGGTGGCTCAGTCAGTTGAGCATCCAACTTCAGCTCAGGTCATGATCTCACAGTTCGTGGGTTCGAGCCCCGCGTTGGGTTCTGTGCTGACAGCTCAGAGCCTGGAGCCTGTTTCAGATTCTGTGTCTCCCTCTCTCTCTGCCCCTCCCCGTTCACACTCTGTCTCTGTCTCAAGAATAAATAAACATTAAAAAAAATTAATAAAAAAAAAGAAAACAAGATCAGATATTCCTGGAAATCTCCCTCCCTAAAAGTCCATAGGCATTTGAAATACCAGCTTCAGATGCTGCAAACTGAGGTAGGGAAAAAGACCCAAGTCAGGATATGGCAATATCCTCCCTAGGAATTTCCTCCCTAGGAATTTCACAGCACCACTAACAAACAAATGTAGTTGGTACCATTCAAAAAAAAATTTTTTTTAATATTATAAAAACTGCTAAGATTGAAAACATCAAGTACGAAGTCAAGCAAAAATTCAAATAGATTGCAATGAATGAATACTTTCATCTTAAATGTATAAATGCCAAGGATATCTAACTCCATGCTGAAGTTCTCTATACACTACCTAATTAATTGATCTGAAGGTAAAGACACTTGGGTTTTAGTTACAACTCTGGTATTAGCTTTGGGTAACTTAGTCTCTCCGTGCCTAATTTTTTTTTTCATCTGTAAAGGACAAACATACACATACGATGACAGTGAAACAAATATCCAAAGTTATTAAGAATGTCAAAGGGAAAACACAATTTCAGTTATAAATATCTCACAAGTGTACATTCTACAAAATGTAATGAATCTGTAAAAGGAGTACAATCTGTATATGTATATAAAAGGTCAAATGCCATTCGTTCTTGGAGAACTAAGCAATTATATCACAGAGCAGACAAACCCATAGAATTTCAAAGAACAGACACATAACACATGACACTCTAAGTAACCTAGACTAAGGACATTGGCATAAAACCGAGAAAGGCAGAAAAAGAAACCTAGCACACAAAGTAGAATTCAACCCAAGACAAATGCCCAATGCTATATCCCTATAAAATACCCTCTCCTTTCAGATAATTTAGTGGCTCCTGTGTGAAAACAATACATCCGAACTCATTCAGACAAACTCCATTGTGCCTACATCCCAATCACCTCGTTCCTTTTAATCCCAGTGCACCTGCAGGCTGCCAGACTCTGCTTCTACCTAATCATTCTCTAAATGTTTCACTACTGTTAGTGCTGCCTGCTCAATTTGATTATACACCTTTGGAGAACTGAGATTTCTCCTTATTCTCCATCATTATGCTCCACAGTGCCAAGGTACATTGTAGATAACAATCACTGATCTAACTAAAATTAATTTATCCAGTGAATTGTATGAAAAAAGAGAACAAAAAGAAAGGAAAAGACAATATGTTGTTTTGACAGTCAAAACTTTCCCTAAAGTCTTAATAAAATGTCTCTTCTAACTAGAAATAATAATAAGTGTTAGATGATTCCAGGGATACTTTAAGCATGTAAATTAGAAAAATAAACAGAAACAGCTAGATTGTACATTCTCAACACAAATACTCCATAATTTTGCCATTATATAAACTGGTTTCCTAGGATTGGTGATGTACAAAAATACATACTTCTTCACCTCAAACCAATTTTGCAAGTCAACATATACGTATGAAGCAAAATTTTACATAAACAAAATGAACAGAAGATTTCCTACAAAAAAAATTAAAATGCAAAATCAAGGGAATAGAATATTAAATGAAACTTCTTATACCATATAAAAATAAGTGATTTTTTTAAAGTGACAATAATATTCGATACTTAAACTCAGTTTGAGAATATTTTGGTCTTACAGACTGCTTTTACTAATAAAATTCTTTAAAGGATTTTATTTTATCATAAATCTTACATCACATAGTAACTAATACATATTATCATTGGAGTGGTACAAATGCTCCATAAAACTTGAAAATCCAAAAATAACTTGTCAATGACAAACCATCAAAATGTGCCAGAACTTGCTTGTTAATGATAATCCACTACACTTTAAATAAAGAAAACTAAGCAAAAATACAATGGCAAGAACAGAACAAGTCTCTCTTCCATACTATCATTAAGAAATAACCTGTTAACTTTCAAAGCTCTGTTACCATACCTTTCTCCATCAAGTCACATATTTCAATTTAACATTTATTTTAATTCCCACTATACAAAAAATCTCTCTACTAGGTAATAAAGAAACAAAGCTGAGTAAAAAAAGAGCAGCTAAAATAACAGGAAAGGTCAGATGAATAAACAATGCCCCTGCCAGGCATTACATAAGGGAGTACAAACAAAACACAGGGGTATCAAAGGGCAGTGAGTTCACATCTGATGAAAGAGGTACCATTTAGAGAAGATAGAACAGGCAAAATTTCAAATTTGAGAAATGTGGGGAAATAAGGCAGCAAATACAAAGCAAAGCACAAGTAAAAAGTGTAGCAGGAAAGCACACAACAGGTTAAACATCAGAGAGCGGCTTCACAGGGTAGAAAAACGTCAGCGGGAGCATCTACATATATACCGAGGCAATAAAATGCAACAGTTGAGATTTTTTTAAACCCAATAATATATTTTTATATACACTAGAGCCATATTTTCCCTTTACTAAAAATAAAATACCTTAACACATATCACTGTGCCAGACACTATATCAAAAAAGTAAGCATAAATATTCAATATATTCTTAACGTAATAAACCAAGCAGGATTATTTTAGGAAAGTGGTAGAAAACAAAGAAGTTAGTCAATATTTTAGAAGCTGTCTTTTCCAGCAGTCACAATACACTGTAGGATTGCCTCTAATTCTACCTAGCCTATTTTTTTTTCCATTTGGATCCATCTCTGAGATAAAGTGATAGGAACATACATATAAAATGCACATCATAAATGTAACTATGAAAAATGAAGAAAAACAATCATAACAGAAATTTAAGTGAACATCTTTGTTTCAGCCAAGCCATTTTTCCTCTCAACATAACAACAAAAGGTTTTATGAGAACTGGGGATTCAAGTCTATGAAACAATTGGAGCCCTCAAGTGTAAGGTGTTATAAAACATTTCCAGTATATTTATGGTTTCTAAGGAGATAGGCTATAACTTTACAAAACAATTTCCCACTTAAGAGTTCATCTCTTAAGGGAATATATTCAAGTTTAGGAGAAAAAAAAGACCACAGATTTTGCATTTAACCACTACTTTTAAATTATACAAAATACCATGCAAATTAAAAATACAAAATCAAGTTCAAATTTTTCAATTCTATTCACTTTTGTAAGTGTAAAAAGTGAGTTATGACAACTTCACAGTTCTCCTTACTATTATTAAATTCAATTTTCTCTTTAATTTTGAAAAGCAATTTAATCTAATTTTTAAACCCACAGAACAGCCTGGAAATTTATAATCTCCAACAGTAGATCTTTATTCAAACAAAAAAAGATGAATACAAAATCTTCATTCCACAAGTCAAGTTTCAAAACCCCACAAAAAATGTACAGAATAAAAAAATGAAATGCAAACCAAATTCCATTTCCGTGACTGGTTTATTAGACTACGGTTCACATTACATATCTGAATAGCAGACTGCATTGTGTTGAGAGGGAATGAGGTAGAAAAAAAAGAAATTTTATTCTTGTAAAGCATGAACTGAGGTTTACCAAGACAAATCTTACCAAGACAAATGCTGTGGTTTTCTTTTTAACTATTTGCACATTTCTTCGTCAATCAACATAAAAAAGCTACTCTGTTATAATAAATTCTAAAAATGGAAACTACAGTTTTATCAAACTTAGTAACACCTTACAGCTCGAAATGAGAGCAAAAAATGTTTAGCTACCAAAATCTATACAGAGCTAAAAGGAAGAACAAAACATCAAGTTTTCAATATGCAATCAGTGTTACAAAAATCATAAATCATTGAACAAAAATAGTTTTGTTTCAGATGAAAAGGATTCAAGATCAGATACCCTAAAACCATACATAGACCATATAAATCTGTAATGAAATGCCAGATGTTGGCTTACGTGGGGAAATGGTACATTTTCTTAAAATCCCACTAGAACAACAATAATGATCCATCAAAGCAGCCAGCTCATTATCAGTTTGTGTTTGTGTGTTTTAAATAAAACATAGCTTTTAAAGCCTGTTTGTGTTTGTTTTTGTTTTGTTTTTTTCCAGGCTTTCAATGCCATCTAGTGGAATACTGGTGAGGTTACAATGAAGGGAGATTTTGAGAAAATGATTTATAGATTTTTCTAGAAGGTTATTAAAGTGGCATTATTTTAATCCAGATTTACAACATATTTAAGTGATTGAAATAATGTATTTTTAATCACTTTCTACATAATAACAGCATTCCAAATGGACACATTTGTCTTTAAAGAAAAAGATCAAGAATACGTACTGATGTTATTCACAGAAATATAATTATTAACATACGCTAAAAATACAAAATTAGAAAGCAAACATTTCATACGTGATACTCTGCCAAATATTTTTATTTACTTCTTTTACTTAACAGTTATATTCTTAACAGGCATTTTTATAAATTTATTTCTATTAAAAGGAAAATATTAAAGATAATAGCTTTAAGACATCAAATATACATATATATATATATATATTTTTTTTAAGCTATCTTTAAAAATTTCTCAACTTCAGCGAACAACATCAAGCTGCCTGCCACATACCTGTCCATTTGGAAGCTAATACTAAAGAAAAGACACATCACAAACTGAAGAGAGAAAAATCCAGTGTATAGTCTGCATTGTTTTTCTTTTAGTTTTAAAAACATTTCATCAGACCCTTTTTCTTTTTTTTTTTCAATATATGAAGTTTATTGTCAAATTGGTTTCCAAAGAACACCCAGTGCTCATCCCACAAGGTGCCCTCCTCAATACCCATCACCCACCCTCCCCTCCCTCCCACCCCCCATCAACCCTCAGTTTGTTCTCAGTTTTTAAGAGTCTCTTATGCTTTGGCTCTCTTCCACTCTAGCCTCTTTTTTTTTTTTTCCCTTCCCCTCCCCCATGGGTTTCTGTTAAGTTTCTCAGGATCCACTTAAGAGTGAAAACATATGGTATCTGTCTTTCTCTGTATGGCTTATTTCACTTAGCATCACACTCTCCACTTCCATCCATGTTGCTACAAAGGGCCATATTTCATTCTTTCTCATTGCCACGTAGTACTCCATTGTGTATATAAACCACAATTTCTTTATCCATTCATCAGTTGATGGACATTTAGGCTCTTTCCATAATTTGGCTATTGTTGAGAGTGCTGCTATAAACATTGGGGTACAAGTGCCCCTATGCATCAGTACTCCTGTATTCCTTGGGTAAATTCCTAGCAGTGCTATTGCTGGGTCATAGGGTAGGTCTATTTTTAATTTTCTGAGGAACCTCCACACTGTTTTCCAGAGTGGCTGCACCAATTTGCATTCCCACCAACAGTGCAAGAGGGGTCCTGTTTCTCCACCTCCTCTCCAGCATCTATAGTCTCCTGATTTGTTCATTTTGGCCACTCTGACTGGCGTGAGGTGATATCTGAGTGTGGTTTTGATTTGTATTTCCCTGATGATCAGACCCTTTTTCCAAAAGAAGAAATGCTATCTATTCTGAGAAAAGACATCACAACACCTTCAATCTCACTGTCTAAAAACTGCAGTCTTGGGGTGCATAGATGGCTCAGTCCTTTAAGCGTGGGACTTCGGCTCAGGTCATGATCTCTCGATTTCTGAGTTTGAACCCTGCATGGGCTTTGTGCTGACAACGCAGAGCCTGCTTAGGATCTTCTGTCTCCCTCTCTCTGCCAGGCCCCTCCTCACGCTCTCTCTGTCTCTATCAAAAGTAAATAATCATTAAAAAAAAAAACTTAAAAACTGCAGTTTTTCCAGTATCTTCACCTTCCACATCCAATAAAATCCTCAGTCCTAAATTCTTTTAAAATGTCTCTCAAATTTAGCCCTTCTCCATTTCCTAAATTTTAGAAGTCTTTTCATGGATGCTAAGAAGTCAAGTCAAATTCATTTATCTTACTTCACAGAAGTATTTTACACGTGAGAAAACATTCTGCACAAACTCCCAGAATGTTATATAAGAGAAGGTATACAGTAAATATTTGTGGAATGCATTAAACATACAAACAAAAATACTTTCTTATATTTAGACAAATGTATTTTCAAGTTTTGACTGCAACAGAGATATCTTTTGTCCTCTTGGCCTATATTTGTCTTACATGAAAAAAGTCAAAGCCATAGCTAAACCAACCATGTGTAATAGTAAACCTAGCTGAATCCTATTTGTATTTATGAGTTAGGAGAATCAGGGCCTTAAAAACAAAAAAAAAAAAATTTTATCTTTAAAGAATAATATCAGAAGGTAGAAGCTCAGAAAAATTCATAAAACAATATTAACATTAGTACTCTTTTCTTATCAGTACTCTTTTTATATGTAAGCATTATGGAAGAACTATGGAAAATGTTTAAAGTCAAGATACAGATTTATAAGGTTCCGAATATTAATATTTTTAATCAGGATTCAACAAATACTCTCAAATGCAACCTAATAAGTTCTGTAACTAGTAACCATGTGGCTATTGTTATTATTATATATTATAATAAATTTTGGTCTCAAGTCTTCCTAAGTCTTGTAACCAATTAAAATAAGTGAAAACCTTTCACATAATTCAAAAAGTATAAATTTCTCCAAATGAATAACAAATTTAGTCAGTAAATACTATATAGATCAGTTTCCTCTATCTTTACTTCAGCATGAAAATCCCATTAATTTGAATTATAACAGAATCCATTTCCCAGTAATGAAATTTTAGGTCATCACTAACTCTTTACTCTTTCCCACAAAAACTGTCAATAAAATTTCAAAAATTTTCTTCTACAATAGTTCCTGTAGTTCCCCTTTTTCCATTCTTGTCACCGTGTCCTCCACTTGGCCAAAGATTCCCAAACACTGCTCCACATTGGAATCACGTGGGGATTTCTTAACACTGCTGACACCTGGCTCCACCCCACATACTGTCACTTAATTAGAATGGGGTAGGGTCTGTGGGTTATTAGTTATTCTAATATGCAGCAAAGCTTGGACACCACTGATCTTACCTCTGAATGATTTAAGCTAAGATTTTTGAAATCTTTCTCAAAGTTTCCTTTTCTATAGAAAATGCTGCAAATAATCCTATTTTTTTTTTCTTTCTACACTATTTTCTCCACCAAAATTCCAAATTTCCAGTATATGGCTTATTTGACTCACATCTCTTAAAATGGAATACAGTGTCATGCTGTCCATAAAAGGCAGAAGTTGTACTAGATGATTTCTTTTTTTCCCCCCAAGTTTATTTATTTATTTGTGGGGGGATGAGTGGGAGGGAGAGGAGAGAGAGAATCCCAAGCAGACTCCGCACTGCCAGTACACAGCCCAACGCAGGGTTCAAACTCACAACCCCTGAGATCATGCATGACCTGAGCTGAAACCAAGAGTCAGACACTTAACCAACTGAGCCACCCAGGTGCCCCATACCTGATGACTTCTAAGGTTTCTTCCCACTCAGAATTTATATAGTTCTCAAAACAACAACAACAACAACAACAACAACAACAAAACAGTCCTTTCTGGATTCTCAAGCACACCTAATGCCCTTCTTCAGTTTTCCTTAACCATCTGCCTTTCTCTAATGAGTTGCACCATATGAAATTTGCCAGTATTAGATTATTTTTAACCTAAACAAACAGCCTTTCTTATGATTCATCCTCACATTCCCCTTCTATTTATTCTTTACACCAGAACCTTTTAACATAACACAACCCAAGCTAAACCATTTCCTTCTTGAAAACCCCAGTGAAATCTCACTTCCTTGTTACAACTTAGATAAGAAAAGGAAGAAGACATGGGTCCATACAGAAAAACCAAGGAGGCCTTTTTTAAAAATGTTCTACATACATATACTTGAATGAGGTAAAGCATTAGATGAAGTTAATGTTTAAATTTTCTCTATACAAGTATTTACACAGACTACTTAAGAAGCATAAATTGGATTTTTTACTTCTGGCATTAGAATATCAAGGGAACCCAAATTAAGACAGTGAGGTGGGTTCTTTTGGTGGTGTTTTTTTGTTTGTTTCTTTGTCTGTTTTTTTACTGATGATTCAATATTTGTATATATTGCAACATGATCATAGTAAGTCCATCACCCAGTACACAGAATATTTTTTCTTGGATAAGAACTTTAAAATCTACTCTCTCAGCAACTTTAGAATATGCAATACAGTATTATTAACTATAGTCACCATGCTGTATGTTATGTCCCAATGACTTATTTATTTTGTAACTGGAAGTTAATACTTCTTGACCCCTTCACCCATTTTGCCCACCCCCAAACCCCTTGCCTCTGGTAGCCACCAATCTGTTCTCTATATCTATGACTTGTTGCTTTTTTTGTTTTGTTTTCTTTTTAGATGCCACATATAAGTGAAATCATATGGTATTTGATCATATGGTCTTTCTCTGACTTTTTTTACTCAGTAAAATTCACTCAAGGTCCATCCATAGTGTTAAAAATGGCAAGACTGCATTCGTGTCTGTGGCTGATAATATTCCATTGTTATGTATTTGTGTGTATATGTGTACACACACACACACACACACACACACACACACACATTTACGTTATCCATTCATCCATCTATGAACACTTAGGTTGTTTCCATGTCTTGGCTGTTGTAAATAACACTGCTGTAAACATGAGGGTGCATATATCTTTTCAACTTAGTGTTTCCATTTTCCTTGTAAGTGGAATTGCTGGATCATACAGTAGTTCTATTTTTAATTTTTTCTTGTCCATAGTGGTTGTACCAATGTATATTCCCACCAATGGTAAACAAGAGCTTCCTTTTCTCCTTATCTTTGCCAACTTGTTATTTCTTGTCTTTTTGATAACAGGCAATGTAACAGGTATAAATTAAGTTCAAAAAATATCTACCCAAGCCAAATAACCAGGTAGGTTGTTTTTTAAACCTAGTAATATACTGCAAGCATTTTCTCTGCAATACGTTTCACTAAGTTTAAAACCCAAGCTTCAGAATAATTTATAGGAAACCATTTTTGAAACAGAAAAGGAAGGAGGAACCTACACTGACTACTCCATGTGAAAGAGCCTCCAGCTTCACAGTCTACATTACCACTCTATTTCCTTCATAGTATTTGTCATACTTTGCATCACCTTGTTTACTGCCTATCTTCCCTCTGCTTGAACCTAGGTATGCTCTCTGGCAGCAGAGAAGTTTTCTCTTGTCTACTGCTATATTCAGTCCCTAGAGAATGTCTAGCACAAAATAGATGCTCAATAAAATTTTGAATATGCATGGGGAAAAGATCAGAAGGCAAAGTTAACCTTGACTGTGTTGGTGATTTTTGTGATTTTTTTAGGTATCTTTTTCTGTTTACTGTATTTTTTGTTCACAGTATATACTAACTTTTTATTACAGGAAAAAGTTATTTTAAAATAATAATTTTAAATTCATGTTTTACATTTTGTTGAAATATTTTTAACAACTTAAAAAACTCAATATAAAAGTTATTTTTTGAAGCCATAGAAGTTCAATCATCAAGAACTAGCCGTGACACTAATTTTAAGACAACTGTATAAAAATAAATCATGTAAGGGACACCTGGGTGGTTCAGTCACATAAGCATCCAACTCTTGATTTCAGCTCAGGTTATGATCTGACAGTTCATGAATTTGAGCCCCTTGTGGAACTCTGTGCTGACAGTGCAGAGCCTGCTTAGGATGCTCTCTCTCTTGCCCTCTCCCGCTGCCCTCGCCAATGTGCACATACTCTCTCTCTCTCTCTCTCTCTCTCTCAAAATAAATAAATAAACTTAAAAAAATAATACTTCTATTAAAAAAATAAATCATGAAAAATATATATCACCATCACTCATCATCAGGGAAATGCAAATCAAAACCACAATGCAGTATCTTTTCACATCTGGTAGAATGGCTATCATCAAAGACAAAAGATAATGACTTAAATTAGTGAGGATGTGGAGAAAGAGGAACCCTGTGCGCTGTTGGTGGGAATATAAATTGGTACAGCCACTATGGAAAACAGTATGAAGGTTCCTCAAAATAATTAAAAATTCAGCAATCCCATTTCTGGATATATATCCAAAGGACTTGAAAATACCATCTCAAGGAGATATATGCATTCCCACGTTCACTGCAGCATTCCAATATCCAAGGTATGGAAACAACTTAATTGTCAGTCAAAAGATGAACACATAGGGGCGCCTGGGTGGCGCAGTCGGTTAAGTGTCTGACTTCAGCCAGGTCACGATCTCGCGGTCCGGGAGTTCGAGCCCCGCGTCGGGCTCTGGGCTGATGGCTCTGAGCCTGGAGCCTGTTTCCGATTCTGTGTCTCCCTCTCTCTCTGCCCCTCCCCCGTTCATGCTCTGCCTCTCTCTGTCCCAAAAATAAATAAACGTTGAAAAAAAAAAAAAAGATGAACACATAAAGATGTAGTACGTATATACAATGGAATTTTATTCAGCCATAAGAAAGAAGGAAATCCTGCCATTTGTGACAGCATGGGTGGACCAAGAGGGGCATTATGCTAAGTAAAATAAGTCACATAGAGACAGACAAATACTGTATGATATCACTTATATGTTGAATCTTAAAAAGTCAAACTCATAGAAACAGAGACCAGAATGATGGTTACCAGAGGCTGAGGGGTGGGGTAGATGGGGAGATGTTGGTCAAAGAGTACACACTTCTAGACAGAAGATGAATAAATTCTGGGGATGTAATAAAAACTTTATATATATTATATATATTATATATACGACCTAACTATAGAGTAACATCTAAATTGTGTTTTGGGGTTTTTTTTGAGAGAGAGACAGAGACAGAAACAGAGTGCAAGCAGGGGAGGGGCAGAGAGAGAAGAAAATACAGAATCCGAAGCAGCTCCAGGCTCTGAGCTTCCAGCACAGAGTCCCATGGGGGGCTTGAACTCACAAACCTTGAGATCATGACCTGAGCTGAAGTTGGACACTTAACCAACTGAGCCATGCAGGCGCTCAAATAACATCTAAATTATGAAACATATACTCAGCATTAAAGTTATACCAAACTACACTGTATAAGGGCATTTCTGAACACAAGTCTTCTTAACTCTTAATTTCAATCTTGAGTAGGAACTTCACCCATCTCAAACTTGGTGTACTGACTGGAGTTTCACTACTCTCCTGATCCAGCAACTCTTAAAGTCTCAAAAATACGCAGAGGAGAAGGCAGCAGTCAGCTCACCCTGCAGCACTTGTGATGTTTCCAGAGAATGGACAGAGAGAACAGAACAAGCACAAGGACTTATGAGCTTTCTTGAGTAAGGCTACATTTAAGCCCAATGCCATGATACTAATTTTACTATTAATTGTTTTTAATTTAACTTAGCTTCTTAGTGAGTGTCAATCAGACCAATGCCCCAAGCTTAATCATCACCTGAATCATATACATACCCTGATCATATGATCCCAGACTAGCCTCTCCACCCAGAAGCAGTCATCTCAAATTACACACCACAAGCCACTGATGGGGCTGCAGGTGGGGAGGTCAGTGAGGAGACTGGGTAATGAGATCATTATAAATTCACTACCTACAAGTACTGGAAAAACATCAAGGTGCACAGTGTAAAAGACAACAGGGGTGCCTGGGTAGCTTAGTCGGTTTAGTGGCCGACGTGGGCTCAGGTCGTGATCTCACAGTTTGTGGGCTCAAGCCCAGCATTGCGCTCTGTGCTGACAGCTCAGAGCCTGAAGCCTGCTTCCGATTCTGTGTCTCCCTCTCTCTCTTTGCCCCTCCCTGGCTTGTGCTCTGTCTCTCTCTCAAAATAATAAATAAACATTAAAAAAAAAAAAAGACGACAAAGTTCACACAAGGTTTAAAAACGACAAAGTTCTTACGCAATACAACATCTAACGCAATCCAATTTAAGGCATGTTTATGATGCATGATAATCTTTTTTCTAGAGTCAAAGAAATAAAAAGAATTGTCAATTAGGATTTATGGTTATTGCCTAGTTCCCAATTTCATCACATGCAATAATCTTTTATAACATTATATAAAACTATTCAAAATGCCTCTTTAAGGTTTTTGTCAAAGTCATTTCATGCAAAAGGGCTGGCTGGAATATTATCATATTTGGAGAATATGTTTGGGTCTGCTCCCAAATAAAGCCTAAGCTGTAAATACAAAATTCACATTAGGGGATAAGGCTCCTCATGGGGATGGGAAATCACTCTCCTGAGCAGCTGACACTGAGGCGTCATGAGAGGACTTATGATTGCTGACCAAGAGAAACAAGCCCTATGTATTAAGATGCCAGACACAGGAAACAAATAGTATTTTGAAATATCAACCTCAAATTGAAAATCACAAGAGCAGACATTCAGAAGACGATGCTTTGATCTGTGATGGAGCCGCTATTCACCAAGGCAGCTTCGAATGGCAATATCCCAGAGTGAGGAACAGCACGGTTGTTTTTTGTTTTTTGTTTTTTTTAACAACGGTTAGTAATTCTCCTAAGGGAAAGCCAACTAGCTTTCAAGTAACACCTATTAAAATATGTAAACATAAGTTCACATGAATCAGGAGATTAAAATCTAAGATATTTATAATTTATTATAAACTATGCTTTAGCTACTTACTCAAAAATGTCTGCTCCATAACAAAAATATATTTGGCTCAAAATGTTACAGCATAAAAAGTAAATTATTTCATTTTATTTCTCCAAATTACAGCATATAAATCAATAAGTTCCATATATACATATAAAACTGATTTCAGGCTAAGAATTTGATACAATAATAAATTCTAAATTTATCAATTTTGCATTTTTCTGTTTCACTATAATGAATCATACTGCATCCCAATGAGTAATGAAAGCAAAAACAAGCCCCAAGCCCACTATACTATAAAAATTTACCTAGTTTTATCATAACTACCATCTTCCTGTGGGAAGGAAAGGCTTCTGTGAATCAATTATTATCCAAAGGCAATATTATTTTTTAAGGAAGTGAAAAGTCACGCTCACACATATAGATCAATACCTTTCCAGGGACCCGGAGACTCTCAATGGCACCAAGATCACTAAGGTTCTCCGGAGGGCTTTTCAGACCCTTAAAAAAATAATAATAAAAAGAATTTTAATTCTGCTGCAGAACTATAAAATGATAGAACATATTTACTAAAATAGAAATCACCATTAAAAACAGAAATTTTCCTGCTTTAAAATATATAGAACGTACGTTCTAAAAACAGCTGTCACTTAATATACTTAATATGTATTAATATGATATTAAATAGTATTTAATAATAGTATTATTAAATCAAGTAAAGATGTACTTTTGGAAGTTTAAAATAAAAATATTAGATGACATCTTCATAACTAATGGCTGAAGTCTAATTTAACCATAGTTTAAAAACAACGAAAAGAAAAGAAAATTGGGTGACAAAAAGCATTCTATAAAAGGACTTATCTATTAATCATTACCAAATTCACCTGATAAAAAGGAACAAGTATTATGATTCTCTGATATAATACACCAACCAATTGAGCTAATCAAAGACTTTTAAATAATGCTAATTGCTTAATTAATACGTAAGTAATCCCTTGATTCTACCTGATTATTTCTCACCAATGCACCCAATTTGTACTGTATAACAAATCTCCTATCTTGCTGCTTTCTACTGTTCTTTAGCTCCCTGGTACCTGGTAATTTCTATATTCACAATCTACTGAGGGACTCTGAAAGTCTCATTTGTACCAGGGAAAGTGAACAAGACAGAAAGAAGTTAGCAATCTAACTTTTCTTTGAAAGCCTCTTTTTAAACATAGGCTATTCAAAGCAGATAACTAAAACCCCTGTAAATATTAGTCTGTGAGGGGCACCTGGGTGGCTCAGTTGGTTAAGTGTCCGACTCCAGCTCAGGTCACTATCTCAGAGTTGTGGGGGTTCTGGATGGGGCTCCAGGCTGACAGCTCAGAGCCTGGAGCCTGCTTCAATTTCTGTCTCCTTCTCTGCCCCTGCCCTGCTCGCACTCTGTCTCTCTCTCTCAAAAATAAATAAACATTTGAAAAAACTGTGAGCAAAATTAGCTGATGCATAAATTTGAGTTTTGTCCTTTAGGTACCTTATATTGGTCCTTTGATGTCCTTAGTAGCCAAAATATATGGTTTACTTAGGTTGACTATTTGAGAGTTAGAGCAGAACTTGCTTATTTTTAAACTATAGAGCCATGTATTCTATCTTCCCTATTATAAAATATGGCCAGTCATGACTACAATTTTTTATGACCGCAGGTGCTTTGCCTCACTCCCAAGTATTCCATTACTCCCAGAAGACTCCACACCCAGGTTTCTCTCACTTTCATTCTCTCTCATATTCTCTCTTTCTACCCCTCTCCCTCTCTCTCTCACACACACATACACACATACATGCACATATATATACATAAACGCACAAGTGTAAAATTTCATAATTTGATTCAAAAGCATGAGCACCCCTAAAATATATTTTAAAAATATAACTGTCATGCCTTTTAAATACATATTTTTAAAAGTACAGATTTGTGTAATCAATCCAACAGAAATTCTTGGAGGAATATATCACATGTAATTTTCTCTTTCCCCAGAGCTACTCAGTAAAGAAACCAATGCCTTAAATGTAAAGTGATACACACTAATATCTAGGAAAGGGCCTTACCTCCAGATTAGTCACCCCATATAATAATCTGCTAATACTATATGGCAACTTTCTAACAAATGTACAAAATAAAAGTCGTAAAAATTGGAAACCCTATTACATGTTGGGAAGCACGGGAGCTCAGTGATTCAGGGAATGGGCTCTGTGGTCTTGAACAACTTACCTACCTTGCCTGTCTTTATATTCTAATTATGGTGACAATAATGCAGAGGCCAGTGGTAAGGAATAAAGGAGATAATGTATGTGGGAGGCCAAAAACAGTGTCTGGTATATGGCAAGCATTCTTTAAGCGCTAACCATTATTCTGAATATTAGTGTGATCACAGAGAAATGCTTCTCTTTTATCAAAACAGAAGTGAAGAATTACATAAGTGTCTCAGAGCACATCTGACACTCACCTGTATTTTTCACATAAATGTCTCAGAGCACAACATCTGGCACTCATGTGTATTTTAAGATTAGCAAGTTTATAAATTTCTATTGACAAAAAAGAAATCATTTTTATCTTTACTTCTCTAAAGCAGGAATTCATGGTTATAACTGTAGTACTCTGCTTTTACGAAATTGAAACTCACTGTAATCATTAACCATTATTTGATTTTCTTTTATATTTAGTATTTGTTTTTTTAATTTTTTTTCAACGTTTATTTATTTTTGGGACAGAGAGAGACAGAGCATGAACGGGGGAGGGGCAGAGACAGAGGGAGACACAGAATCAGAAACAGGCTCCAGGCTCTGAGCCATCAGCCCAGAGCCCGACGCGGGGCTCGAACTCCCGGACCGCGAGATCGTGACCTGGCTGAAGTCGGACGCTTAACCGACTGCGCCACCCAGGCGCCCCTAGTATTTGTTTTGAAAATTTCCTCAGTTTAAATTTATAAAAAGCTCAGCATAAATAATACCTGCCTCTGATCTCTTTTGCACTGCTTGTAGGAATGCAAACTGGTGCAGCCACTCTGGAAAACAGTATGGAGGTTCCTCAAAAAATTAAAAATAGAACTACCCTACAACCCAGCAATTGAACTACTAGGTATTTATCCAAGGGATACAGGGATGCTATTTCAAAGGGGCACATGCACCCCCATTTTTATAGCAGTGCTTTCAACAATAGCCAAATGGAAAGAGCCCAAATGTCCATCGATGGATGAATGGATAAAGATGTGGTATATATATACAATGGAGTATTACTCGGCAATCAAAAAGAATGAAATCTTGCCATTTGCAACTATGTGGATGGAAATGGAGGGTGTCATGCTAAGTGAAATTAGTCAGTCAGAGAAAGACAAATATCATATGACTTAACTCATATGAGGACTTTAAGACACAGAACAGATGAACATAAGGGAAGGGAAGCAAAAATAATATAAAAACAGGGAGACGGACAAAACAGAAGAGACTCTTCAATATGGAGAACATACAGAGGGTTAATGGATGGGTTGTGGAGGGGGGACTGGCTAAATGGGTAAGGGGCATTAAGGAATCTACTCCTGAAATCATTGTTGTGCTACATGCTAATTCGGATGTAAATTAAAAAATACATAAATAAAAAAATTTTTTTAAAAATACCTGCCTCTGCACTTTATTTCTTTGCCCAAAGCACATTTTAACACTTCAGACTACTTCTACTATGCCTAAATGAACCTTCTATTTCCATTTATGAGACCAGCAACTAAATGTCCCAATGATCAAAAGGAGCATGTGAGGTGATTTCTGCCTCTTTCTCTCTTCAGCAAAATTCAACATAGTGGCTGTACTCAGTCCTCAATTTCTCTCTAACCCACCTAATCCAGCTTTCCTCCCCACCACTTCAGGAGAAGTGCTATTGTCAGGTCACCAATGACCTCCATGCTGCTTGATCCAAAGCTCATTCTCACCTTCTGCCACCCATCTGCTGCAGCATTTAGCACAGGTGATCACTCCTTCCTCTTTTCAATTCTTTACGTGGTTTCCAGGACCCACACTACTTGGTTGTTGTCTTTATCCAACATTTATCCAACAAATATTTATTCAGTGTCTGACAGGGGACGGGTGGTCTTTGAGATGCTGTGGTCTTACCTCACCAGCTGCTCCTTCTCAGTCTGCCTTGCGAGATCCACCCTGACCTTCCAGCATTGAAATCTCAAGAGCTCCAACCATGGACTGTTTTATATCCACACTCAATCCATTGGTGATCTTAGCCACTTTATATACCTTATATATGTTTTTAAGTCCCAAATTTTTATCTATATCCTGTGCTTCTCCTCAGAAATTCAGACTCTTAGCCAAGTGCCTATTTTTAATCTTGCCACTTAAATATCTAAAAGAGGCTTTTAAAAAGCAAGTCTAAAAACTTTCTGCCTTCCCTGAATCTGTTCCTTCCTCAGCCTTACCCATTTCGTTAAATGCCAATTCTAATTGAGGGGGCCAAACCATCTGGAATCAACCTTAATGCTTCTCCTTCTCTCACAGCCCAAATCTGATCTGTCAAGAAGTCCTGTCAACTCTAAATTTACAATATACCCACAGATCCAGCCTCTTCTCAATCCTTCCACCACGAGGACTCTGTATAAGGCCCACATCCTCTCTCCTTCAGATACTGCAATAGCATCCTTACTGTTCTCCCTTTTTTTGCTCTTTTTCCCTCTTCAACCTATTCTTTAAAAAGAGGCCAGTCTTTGCTGGCAGTGAGGAGCCTGCTTAGGATTGTCTCTCTCTCCCTGTCTCTGCACCTCCCTCACTCTCTCTCAAAATAAATAAATACACATTAAAAAAATAAATAAGTAAATAAAAGAGGCCAAAAATGTCTTTGTGAAGTCCACATATGTAAAATGGCATCACTCCTCTGCTTGCTATTTCAATCAAAATGGAAGCACGGCTTTGCTATTAGTAAGGGAAAAAGTAGTAGGAGATGAGGTCACGTGAGGTCCTTTGTGATCCGGCTTCCTGCTTTCGGCTCTCATCCCGACCTCATTTTCTACTATTTTCTCCTCACTTTACTCCACCCGCACTGGCCTCTGTTCCTCAGCCATGGTCCTGCCTCAAGGCCTCCACATTTGCTCTTCCTTCCACCCGGAATGCTCCTTCCCAAATATCCACATGGTTTGCTTCCTCACTTCCCTCAGGTTTTTACTCAAATGTCACCTTCTCAGTGAGGCCTTCCACAGCCACCCTATCTAAAATTATCAACAACCGCAAATTGCCAACAACTCCAGACCTCCCTATCCCCTATTCTTCCAAAGCATTAATCCCTATGTCTGCCTGAGCACTTGTCTGATTTGTTCACTGCTGCACACCCTCAAACTTAGAATAGTGCCTGGCACATAGTGCTCTGTAAACATTTGTTGAATGAATTGAAAAAAACAGAGGCCAGCATAATAGAGAAAGCTGAACAACAGACCTCATATAAATAAACAGAGCTAACAAAGCTCACCCTCCCACTCTTTTCCAAAGCAAGATCCTTGCAAAGCTGAAATGCCAAAAAAACCCGTAAGTTTCATAGACCTTTCATATCTCTCCACATTAACAATATTATTAGCATATTCTTTAGCCTCACAAAAAAGAAACATCTTTGTGTATATGTAATACTACTACATTTAACCCAATAATAAATGTTACTAAATAAAAATCTCCCAATGTAACTCCAGGCAGCACTCTATTTTCACATCTTAAAGATTTATGAAATGTGTATTCGTAACGATTAAATATGTGGAAGTCAAGCCATAAACAAATATAATTAGGATGACTTTTAAAATCTGTGTAAAACTTCTAACTTTACTTCACTTTTTACACAGTATGTTCCAGTTATTTTGTATGTGTTCTTTAGGGTTTTTCTATCCTAAGCACGGATTTGAGCTGCTCAAGTCCAATAAGCAACTGATTGAGGCTGAAGAGTCACCATTTACGCAACAATTCACTACATTTAGGAGATCTAAACATATCACGGGTATCTGGACTTGTGTATTTTTTCTCTCCCTTCAGTATTACAAAATAAGGTTAAAAACCAATAAAACAACCAATGTTGCTATACAGTGATGACTACACTGAACTATATGGCAAGCAACATGACAGAAGACCAAATTTAGCTGACGCACAAAAGTCCAAATTCAGCATTCTAGAAGCAGTTTAGGAGTAGTAGTGATATAATGTATATTGGTGTAAAAATTAAAGAGATACTAAAAAAAAGCAAACAGATACCAAAAGTCAGCCTGAAATCATCTACTATTGTTACTGCAACAGCCTGCTTCCAGTTTTCCTGCTTTCTCAGCATCAGTGCAGCCACTGAGATGAACTCTGTGATCAAGCACTTCCTTCACAAGACCCAGATGCTGTGTTAACTCCTTGATCTCTTTACCTTCATCATATCATATGAACATCACCATCAATCTGACACCATGAGATACGTGTTATCATCCCTATTTTAAAGATGTGGAAACAAATGCTCAAAAAAGGTGACTTCTTCAAGGTCACATAGCTACTACTGGATGGAGCAAGATGCAAACATCCCTGAGTAACAAGTGGTATGAACCATAACACCAGTACTCAACAAATGTGAGGGATCGCCACTTACTTAAATCTTTTATTATTCACAGAACTTTTTAATTTTATTTTTGTGACATTAACAATACAATTTAGGAGGAGTAAAATAATCACGTAGGACTCATGTATTCTTCACAAGATATCTACCATTTGTAACCTATTCAGGTATCTCTCAAATTCTGAATTCTCAAATAAGAATTTAATTTGGAATCTGTTTTCTAATAAACAACAAACCTAACTCACAAATGAAACTTTCACTAAATGACTATCCTTCATATTCTCCAAAGTTCTCAAAATCTCTAATTTACAACCCTGAATTAACTTCTCTCATATAAAAGTAATAAAGTATGGCCAATTACGGTGAAATATTAGAGTTGAATAAATAAAGGTATCTAAAGTCATAATTTCTTGCTTGAAGAAAGCTGAGACATGACTAGGAAGTCCATAACATTTATGAGATGGAATAAAAACCAAAGTTTTTTATTCATGAATTATCACTGTGGCAAAAAATAAAAGACCATTATTTTGCCATAACAATGATTTTTTAAGTACAATTTCTCACGCATTAACTTATTGGTGGTGACTCTCAGAATTGTAAGATAAGATTAACAAAAATAATTATTTTCATTTTAGCATCTGGAAATTTAGGCTATAAGGTTTGGGAACTTGCCCAAAGTCACCAAGCTACCAATTCTGTCTTCAACTCATCCACTTTTTTTTCACTCTTTCCAGATCATCTCTATTGCACAGACCTCACCCGCCTACCCAGGCCACCTGCTCAGAGACGAGAGGCAGCCTAGATAAAGGAAATCCTGCAGGCAGCTGGGACTGTCACTGGAACGACGGCAAAAGGGAGAGGAAGGGAAACCAAGATAGCCTTCATTGAAACTCCCTCATTGACCTTATCTAAAGGAATGTTTCTGGGACGCCGCTACCCGCCTGAGCAGAGCTCAGATCAGGGCGGCTCAGATTAGTTTTCCAGGGTGTGCCCCGACTTTCCAGTGCCCCTGACACCTGCCACCAGCCATACCTTAGGCGTCCGCCCGTCCCGGTCCAGAGACAGACCATCTAGACTCCTCTACCAGCAGAAACGAAGGAGGCCTTTGCTTCAGCCTCTGCGACTTACCTGTCGGGTCATAAGAGATTTGATTTTTTGCATGTCGAAATCGTGAAAGGGGTATTCTGTGGCAAAGAACTGACAAATCACGCCCAAACACCAGACAGCTGGCCGGTACACAGGGAAGCCATAGTGAGTAGTCACGTGGAGCTGCCGACCCTGGTCATCCTCTCTCGTTCCCTGAGCATGCTGGGAATTGTAGTCTTCCGGCTACCACCGACACCCGCAATGAAGAGGAGAGGACAGCCCAGGTACTACATTTCCCAGCAAGCAAAACAGTGGACGCTTCAGTTAAGCCTGCAAGTCTTGTTGCTCTGAGTGACCACGGCGACCGCCTGTCTTTACAGAATTCCTTGCCCTTGGTAACTCCATTGATAAAACGAAAAGCTAACTCGTAGGTGACCAGGCATTGAACGACAGGAACAAGCATTGAGAAGACAGTATATAAACCAGACTGACGTGATTCCCCTAAGAGTATAATGGAGGAAACCCCACCTAGTAGAGACGGGCGGAGTGGGAGGACCTGAGATTGACGTGACAGGAACTCAAGGGAAGGCAGTCTCCCAGAAGTGACCTGAGAACCTGGGACTCTCTAGCTGGCTCTGGGCTTGGCCTGAAGAAAGGTGTGGTCCAGGTTGTCCAATAGGCAGCTGTCCAGGGTTAGGGCTGTTCTTTCTCAGTCTTGGCATCCACTGCAAAAAAAACTATAAAACCCAAAGATTTAACCCCTACCTATTTCACTACCTTCCTAATCTAAGGCAAGTCAAGATGGAAAATGCAACAATAATAAGTACACATGTCACTTTAAAGTTCTCATTTCAACTTTTAGCAATTCAGTTAAATTGAGGAAGGTAGAAGAGTCTTTCAGGTTTAATTTAAGGAAGAACTTTCCAGGGGCGCCTGGCTGGCTCAGTTGGTGGAACATGTGACTCTTGATCTTGGGATTGTGAGTTCAAGTCCCATGTTGGGTGTAGAGATTACTTAAAAAAAAAAAAAAAGTTCTAGTTATGAGAACACCAGGGAGGAAAAAAGCGACCCAGCACTAACAACAGGTAACAATTATTGAGCGCTTACTACATGTCAAGAACTCTGCTAATAGCTTTACATATATTATCTCATTTATCCACATAAGCATCCTATGGGGTTGGTACAATTATCCCCATTTTATTTTTTTTTCAATTATCCCCATTTTAAAGATGAAGAAACTAAGGTATGGAGAAACTAAATAACTTGTCTGAGATTACTGCAGACATGCAAGCAGAAACTGAAGGACTGATTATGCAGATGTTGGATTTTTTAAGTTTATGTATTTATTTTGAGAGAGAGAGAGAGAAAGCACGAGGCAGGGAGGAGCAGAGAGAGACGGAGGGAGAGATAATCCCAAGCAGGCTCTGCACTGTTAGCTCAGAGCCCAACATGGGGCTCAAACCCATAAACCGCAAGATCATGACCAGAACCAAAGTGGGCCACTTAACAAACTGAGTCACCCAGACATCCCCAAGATGTTGCTTTAAGTAAGAATTTCATGTATGGTGTTGTAGAGTGAGTCCTGAAGGGTGGTAGCAATAGTTCTTTTTAAATTTACTTTTAATTAATGTTTATCAGAAACCCATGATTTCAAAAGTATTTCTTAGGACAACTGAAAAAGTGTTGAAGTGTGCCAAACTAATGAAAAACTTCGGTAAAAAAAATAGTATGGGTGGTACTAAGATATGGCAAAAATAATAAAAGTAGTTTGCAAATGACTGAAGTTTAGAGGACCTTACAGAGGTTATTTCCAGTTCTGAAATTATTATTTGACTTCAGTGTCTTGTCTTTTGTCTTTGTCTCATTTTTACAAATGAGGCTGTAATATTTGACCTAGGGTTTTTGTAAGCATGAATGAGATGATGTAGGTGAATGCAATTTATACATTGTAAAACACCTTACAATTATGAAGTATTCTAGTCACAATTCTTCCCAGTTCTCTGCTCCAAAAGAACCACCCTGTGCATACTTCTGTCGTGCTTAACAGTTCTTTTTGAAATTATGTTTACCTATATGCTTCTCTGTTATTTGTACCCCATAAAAAATTCCAGGTACTTTTGGGCAACCCTAGTTTAGTTTATTCTTTACCTGCTCTGGTCTTTATTGCCAGGCAGTTCTTACTGTATGAAAATCTTCAATATTTAAAAGTCTCTGAAAGCACCAAAAGAAACAGAAACTGCTGACTATATTGGCATGTAAAATGAAGCCCAATTCAATTTTTGATTGTTAGGCACTAGGCAACACTACACTAAGCACTTTAGATTAGTAATATACAGTCTCAGTCCTCAAAGAGTTTACAGTCTAGTTGAAAAGCATATATTATAGCTGATCCAAGACCAGTAGTTCTCAAACCTGACCATTCAAATTCACTGGCGGAGTCTGCCATTGCTAATGTTTTCTTTTAGGTTCTTTGTTTAAGATCCTCAGTGATTCTTATAGGCAGCCAGCTCTAGAATTTCATATCCATTCTTTAGAAATGAGAAAATTTTTCCATCTCAGGTTTCAAGGTCACACATTTTAAAATTAGAGCTTGAGTCAAAACTAGAACCCATATCCAAACCCAGAATTTTCCCTTCATATAGTCAATACACAAAGTTACAAGTGACAAAACAAAAAACTTTTTTATTCCATGTATTTGTCTTTTTCTATCAGCCAAAGCGGGGAAATGAGAGTTTTCTGTATCTCCATGACCCTGAAAAGTCAAGAAAGCATTAAAACTTTGTTTTACTCGAATACTCTTAAGTTTTAGTTTATTTCTTATAAACTAAAAAGAAATGAACAATCCAGTCTTCTAAAAGTTTAAAGGCTGTAACTATAATGTTGAAAACATGTAAAGTAAATCAGTGCTATTGTCTAAATAAACTATATTTTCTAGGGACGCCTGGGTGGCGCAGTCGGTTAAGCGTCCGACTTCAGCCAGGTCACGATCTCGCGGTCCGTGAGTTCGAGCCCCGCGTCAGGCTCTGGGCTGCTGGCTCAGAGCCTGGAGCCTGTTTCCGATTCTGTGTCTCCCTCTCTCTCTGCCCCTCCCCCGTTCATGCTCTGTCTCTCTCTGTCCCAAAAATAAATAAACGTTGAAAAAAAATTAAAAAAAACTATATTTTCTAATTCAGCATACCCTAACATGATAGAAAATAATTGAGTCATACGTGATGCATATTTAATTCCCTAAACTAAACAAACAAACCTAGAGCCCTAAAGAACACTTTTTAAAAAGTGAAGCATGTTATCTCATTTCCATTTTTCAAAAATGAATGTAAGGCTTATTTAGGACTTTCATATTTCCCTGAAGGACGTTAGTGGTAGGCCAGAGTAAACTAGTGGAAAGTTTGGATGGCCTGCCAATAAGTCTTAAGAAAGGCTTCCTGGATGGTAGGCCCTTGGTAAAGGAGTGACAGCCCCATTTTTGGAACATCAGAGCAAAGAGTTTAAGTTGATCTGGACAAGGCAGCAGCATTAGCAGGAAAGTAGGATAAGGGCATATTTCTGGTGGCCCAAACAAAAGGAGCCTCTGGAAACTTAAATAAAAGCTGGTTTGATTAGGAAGATACATTTCAAATCATCCTATAAACATGAAAGCAGCACAAAGTTGTGGCCTCTCCAGGATGAAGTAACTACACTTTCGGAGTAAGGAGTAGCAAAAACAAAAACAAAAACACTTACTGAAGGTAAAGCAGTGACCTGGAGAAGAGCCCAGGAAGGAAGACTGCTACATAGTCATTTAGCAGCCACATGAGGAGACCTAGGCTTCTGGGAGACAGAACTATACAGGAGTGAACAACACCAGCACAGCCAGAGGCGATTGCGATGGCCTCCTCTAGAAGCCAGCTCTTTCCAATAGCCTGTAAATTGAAATCTAATTACAACATAAGACAGTGCTTTCTTTCACCAGTTCTTAGTCCCCACTATTCTACATTGACCTTGGCATTGGCATTTTACCACTTTTCCAATTCTTCTTACCATTCCAAAATATTCATATGCTACTAATAAATAATGAATGCAGGGGTTTGAAATGCATGTAGCAGACTGCTTGCCTTATGAAACAAGACCAATCTTATTTACAATTTAAACTAGATGATAAATAGTGTGACGTGAAAAGCTGCAAAAAAAGCCCTTCCCTAAAATCTCCCCCCAACACAGTGACTCCTTTCATTGCTTGAAATTTTATTTTATTTTTTTACTTTAGAGACAGGGGAGAGTCAGAGAGAGAGAATCTTAAGCAGTCATGCTTAGATTAGAGCCTGACATGGTTCTCAATCCCATGTCCCTGGGATCATGACCTGAGCTGAAATTAAGAATTGGACCCTCAACTGACTGAGCCACCCAGGTGCCTCTCATTGCTTGAAGTTTAGTTACCATGGATATAGATTGATTAATCAGACTTTTCACTTTAAATGTAATTATAACGAAGATCAATAAGTAGGCTACTGAAAAGTATAGTACAGCAGAACCCCTCTGTGGGTTACAAGTCAAATGTGAGATATTGATGGTGGGAAATTTCTCATATAATAATAAAGCACTTGAAACCATTTTCAGCAACCATGTAAAAATTGACAACAGTTGAAGTTCTATTTTATCGTTACCTTGTACGACTTCCTGTGCAAACATCCTGTATTTAGAAATGACTGGGACCCGTAAGAGTTTATGCCCACCACCCGCCACTAGAGGGCGCCTTGCATTGCATATGCCACGTAGCACTTTCCCCAGGCGTTAGGTACAGGTGTTGCAGTTTTTTCGTGTGTGCCATGACATGAAAAGATCACAACTATGATTCATTTTGGCATTTGTTTATATAGTGTCTGTTATCACCTATTTCATAAAATAAAGGACATTTTAAAATATCATGCAAAAGAAACAAAAAAATCTCAGAATAAAAATCAGCCCTTTATATTGAGTAAACCTAACATTAAGAAAAAACATCACTACATTGTCTTCATTTCTCTCATTTTGCCTAGGACCCAAAAGGTTTCCTTATGTGCCAGCACTGGGTTCGAAAAACACCGGAAAGAGCTTATTTTAAAAAAGACAATTAGAGATTAATATTGATTTAAAAGACATGAGGGAAATCTATGTGATATCTATATTTCTGAATTATATTTTGTACAAACCAATATTAAAATTATATGCACTTCTTAACATCAGCTGAGAATCAGAAGACATGGGCCAACGAGCATTTGGCGTTTATTTCTCAGGGAACAACTTAACAAAAATACTAGTTAGGCACCAGGTAGGTGCTAAGGATCCATAACAAATTCGACTGGTTTCTGTATTCGAGTTGCCCAGAGCAAAAATAAACATGCAATAAAATTAATTGAGATTAGTGAGATAAGTGCTGCCGTAGATGTATGTCCAAGATTTAGAGGCACCACAGAGAAAACTGTGCTATAGTAATTACCTGGGAGGAAGCTCTGGCTGTTTTTCCGAATCATGGAGAGATCATAAAATGACCTCTGGAGAGGCCTCAGGTTTTCCAAAAGTCACTTACTCTCTCTCTCTTTGCCTATAGAAGCATTTCTGGAAGTGTTGGGAGCCTTAATGCAAAAAGTGTTTCAAAACTTGGATTCCAAAATAACTATCATTCCTTTTTTTTTTTTAACCTTTAATTACGCTTGGGAATCTCTTTCCTCTTATCATTTAACTCCTTCAGTGAGCCTTTATGGTTAAAAATGATTTATGCTAGGAAATTTTGCTGGATTTGGTGAGATTTTTCTCCCATACTTTGTTATATGCTTTATGTTACATGCTTTTGTTACATACTTTATGTAGTGGAAGTCTTGGACTAGAGCCTTCTTGCAATAAATGAAATTAAATGGGAGTTAACTTATAACTTAGTAAATTAAGAGGAAGTGCTAAGGCTGCTTGCTCCCATGGCAATAAAGAGGCCAGGCTGAAAAGCTATAGCCCTGACACCACAGCAGAGACTATAAGAGCTTCTCTGGGCCATTGGTTTACTTCCTCTATGCTTCAGCTGTGAAAATGTAGCTTCAGATATTATCTGTTTTCATTATAATTATGCATGGTCCATGATTCACTGTCACTTGGAAACACACCTGTGGTTCGCTTTTAAAAATAACATGAATCCATAGATTGAATAAAACCATGCCAGACATTTGTAATAGAAAATATTACATAGAAAAAATCAGTTTTAAAGATATTCAGTGCTCTGTTTTGATTCTTTAGTATAATTTTTACATGTTACTTAGTGACTTGATGATTTATAACTATTTAGCAGACGCATGAAATACTTCAATTTTCATAGAAAAAGAACTTTAATTTCAAAATTATGGCATAGTTTTTGCCTGATAGGAAACCCACTTACATTTTTCAGGAAATTTCACAATATGCTCTCATTATGAAAGCATACTATTCTTCAGTAAAGTCACCCAAAAGGATGTTCTCCTTCATGTGATTATTAATAACTAAGAATGATTCATGAAATACACTGACAATTACTGATAGTCTGATAATCGCTAAAAAGCTGTTCTAAAGTCATAAGCCGGTATTCTTGCAGAGCACATAACAGGTGTTCCCACTCCCTGTGTCCTTTGTATACACATTCATTCTGTATTCAAATCACAGAAGCAAGAGACAGGATAGGGTCTGTTACCTCACTGCTAATTTCCCTAGCAAATAAACCACCAGCTGCTGGTCCATGAACCAAGTTGCCACCAGGAACAGGGCACTGTATGCATGGGACAGGATGCTTTCATGGAGTCCTTCAGCAGCACGGTTGGGATCTTTCAGTGCAAAATATACCTCCTTCTCTTAGGTAAGGCACTGCATGAATTGTGTTTCAGCTGTTGTTTGGGTCTTAATTGTGGGCATAAGGTAAATATTTGCTTTAAGCTGCAGATACACTCAGATAATTGAAAAACAGCTCAGAACCTTTTAAACAATAACACACTTTGTTCCAGAAAAGAAGCAGAACATTTTAGGAGAAATGAGGCTCAATAAGTAGATGATTGTGGTTTTCTTAGAACAACATTTATTGTCAACAGCATTCATTAAAGACCTAAAAACTGAATGAATTTCTTCTTTTTACAGTTTACATACAGATTTAATAGTCTTTAATGCATTCTATTTTGGCAAGTATTCACATAGGCCATAAATTTGTGACTGATTTTAGTGCAACTTGAAACAGTTTATGAAAATGATTTTAATTAAAGACATTGTAGTAAACTGTCAGCTCTACTTCATTTTGAGTTACCTATCACAAAATGCAGAAAAGGTGTGTTTTCAAAGTTACAAAAAATATTTTATACACAATAGGGAAAAATGTGTTAAGTATAATTTCTCCAAATACCTTTAGCCTTTCTCTTTGCCCAATGGCTAGTCCTATTTTTTTTTCTTGACTTTACTGTTTTCCCCTCATTCTCCCTTTAGTCTTAGAGTTTGAGTCTTCCTTCAACATTCCTACTATTTTATGTCAATTTTTTTCACTAGGTGTTCTGTTTTTCATTCTTCCTACTTATCAGGTTTAAAAGTCAAGTTCATTTCTTGTTTTATCTATAGTCAATAGATAGGGACTTAAAAAAGACTTTATTCTTTAAATTATAAGAACAGATTAGCTAAATAATTTAAGTGTTAGCCTTTTTCAGTAGTTTCAAGCCTTGCTTTCACTGGTATCTTTTGTTACAGTTTTCACTATAAATGTGATTATTATTCAAATTTATACCTAACGTTGTAATATCCCACATATTTGAAATGTTCAGTTGTAAATTTTTCTAAGAAGTGTTTGAATTTCCCATAGTTGTGATTGTTCCAGTGTTTATGTTGTCAAACTCAAGCCTATGTAGTTATTAGTTTTTGAAATTCTTAGAAAAAATAAACAATTACCATAACAGACTTCTTGCCTTTGTGCATTTTTCTGGGTTCTGAAAGTATCCTACGTGTCAGTGCCCCCACTTATTTTTAACTGTATAACAATAGGAATGCTGCCATTTCCTTAAGTGATATTTTTGTAATTGGCTTTAAGAAGAACTTATAGACAATTTATTTGAAGATTTTGACTAAAATAAAATTAAAATGTACTTTAGAGAAATAGCATGTTCATAAGTAGTTAAAGCGGTTATCCCTTAAGTTATTCATATGTAAATTCACTTTTCTCCATTGATAGTGTGTTGTAAAGACTATATGTAATGTGGAAATCTTTTTGCTTTCAGAATATTGGATATCTGATTGTTTTTTCTTTTTTTTTAAGTTTATTTATTGATTTTGAGAGACAGAGAGTGCATGAGGGTAGTAGGATGGGAGAGAGAGAGAATCCCAAGCAGTCTCCACACTGTCAGCATAGAGCCTGATGTGGGACTCACCAATAGTGAGTTGATGACCTGAGCCAAAATCAAGAGTCAAACACTTAACTGGCTGAGCCACCCAGGTGCCCCCCTGATTGTTTTTTTCTTTTTGAAAAAAATCTTAAAAATTTGAAGCCCAAGGGGTGCCTGGGTGGCTCAGTCAGTTAAGCTTCCAACTTTGCCTCAGGTCATGATCTTATGGTTCGTGGGTTCAAGACTCACTTCGGGCTCTGTGCTGACAGCTCAGAGCCTGGAGCCTGATTCAGATTTATCTCCCTCTCTCTCTATCCCTCCCCTGCTCATGCTCTGTCTCTCTCTGTCTCTCAAAAATAAATAAATATTAAAAAAAATGTTTTTTTAATTTGAAGCCCAAAATGTAGTTTGTAAAGTCTACTCAAAGTACAACTCCATAATTTCTATTTTCTCTAAAGATACAGGAGTTTATTTTCAGTCAACAATAGTTGTGTTATGCTTGCTAATATTATACATGATAAAGGGGAAGTAAATGCCAACTATTTTGAGGTACAGCTAGAGGTCACTTTTTGAAGTCTGATGTTTATATCCAATACAGTGCAATTAGTCTACGGAATATTTGTTGCTGGAATATAGATAAGTTTCACAATATGACTTCAAGTGTTCCTTACCACTGGATCAGTCTTTTATAGTGCTGTTGTTATACAGCTTAAGGGAGTCTCTAAAAGTGAAATTATTGCTATAATATTGTACCTCAGATTATTAATGTTTCTCCAAGTTAGTATAATGCCTTATATGCAAAAAGTCTAAGAGTTTTCCTTTTTTATATTTAGGAAGTTGGTGTTAGTGACTCTAATAATAAAATTTAATTTTTATTTAAGTCCAATTATTTGGAATATCAAAGGAAATTAAAATTTCATCAATTTTTTTACATTTATTTTCTTAAAGTTTATTTGTTCATACAGAGGTTAACTTTCTAAAATCAGTAGTTTTAATTCTTTAGGTTTTCTCATAAAACTAGAAAAGAGAGCTTGAGAAATTTTCAAAATGAAGCTAATTTTTTTTAAGTTAATAAACTACAGTTTTGACAGCACAGATTCATCACATCTGTGTGTGACACACAGCAATGGCAAAAAGTGTGTGTTCTGAAAGTGTAGAGGAATTATCCAATTATCTGTTTATTCACTAAAGTTTACTACATGTAAGGATTACATCATATCAATAGGTTCTTTCCTGCAAAATGAAAAGATTTTAGTAGCTGAGATAAGTTACTGTATGAAGTGAATTACATTCTTTGCTGATATTCTTATAATGTGCTACCTATAATTTATCTGATAAAAATGGTGTAGACGGTCTAAGGAAAAAGCTATTATAATAGCTGTGCTATCTCTCACTGTCATATGTATATTTGAAAAATCACACATATTTGAAAACAATTTAAACGATATGATTTCATATCATTTGATATTATAAACATTGAATACATTCAGAGGTATTGGTAGCAATATATTATTTAAGGCATTATTACATGACACAGTTTTCCAAATAGCTCAAAAAACTAGTTAACCCTCCTTAAACAATTATTATAAATGCTGTATAAAATGTTATTTTCTTCTAAAGTAGTTTTATTATTCCTGGGCTGCAACATTTGTATTGTATTTAATCTTTTATTAAATAACATTTGCTTTCCACAACTCCAGTTATAGACTCTCCAATCAGTCTTTTTTGTACTTACTATTCAACATTCTGATTCAAGATACAAAAGTCACCAACATTTCTATTCCAGTCATGCTAGCACTCCATATTTGTAAAGTGCCTCCCAAGCATTTTCAGACTATTACAATCTCAGTTACTCTTTAAACTACAACTACAACTACAACTACCAAAAAAAAAAAAAGGTAGATAAAAAACATTTCTTCCCTTTTCCAAAATACAAAAGGAAAAAAAAAAAAAACCTACACAGGGACTGCTGACTTCCCCAAACAAGAACGCCATCTAAACCTAGAGCTCACTGTCAAAGGCAATTCCTGAGTTGTAAGTCAGCAGCCACACAGCTTTTTCCAGGGCATTCTCAAGACAATGATGTGGATTCCCACCATCCCCCATGGTTCCTTGGCAAAAAACACAGAGTTTCTGCCTTATTAAAAGATATCCAGGGTTTGTGACTTAATAAGCAGACTAAAACCTGAGACTCAATACTTCAAATTTCTTTGGGCCCTTTCAATTAAATATGGGCCCTTCACCTTCAAGTGTAAGGTAGTCAAATACAAAGTGTCAAATACAAAAAATTTTTATTTCTTGCTTACCGGGAATGTGTCCAGAGCTTCTTATCCCCACTTTCAATGAAAAGCATGTAGATGCATGTTGTTTTGTGCAGATAACACAGATGCTAAGAAGAATCTTTTCCTTTACTGGTCCCTCATCCAAATGCCCAATGTCTTTCTGAATCTGTGACTTGAAGAACCTCACTTTCTTCTGTTGACCCCTGCTTCACATACCACAATCATTATGAGGTTTAAGTCCTAGATTCACTTTCTCTTCTTTTTTCTCTCTCTTATGATTTCCTTGCAGAAACCACCACTCCTTTTCTGCAATCCACTTTATTTCCTCTTTAGAATTCCTAGCACCAGTTCCTTCTTTTTCTAATGATTCAGATGAGGAACAACTACAAATTAAACATTCTTGCACTTGCCAGAAAAGAATACAGAAGCAAATCCTATACCTTTGTAACTCCTTTGTTACAAACCAAATCACTAAAATGAATGTGCAGGCACAGCCCTTTCTCAGGAGAAAAAAAAAAAAATTGCAAAGTCCATCACAAATACAGAAACTAAGGAGACTATAGGACACATAATTCTTTTGCCCAGATAGTCACCTAAGTCTCAGTCCATACAGTCAGTTTCTGGTGAGCACCTAGGAGTTCCTTCTCCCCCTAACATTCTGTAATCTTCCTCTTTATGTTTTCTGCTGAGTTCTCTAACTTTCCTGCTGGACCCCGGTCTCACTCTCTACCAACAGCTAGCCAAAGATCAAAATGATGGAAACCTTTGCACTCACCTCTATCCTGGGAAGCAAAGGGAGAGGTTCACTGTTGGTAAAATTTGATTCCTTATAGTAACAGGCCTACATCTTTCCATTTCTCCAAAGAAATCATTGCACAAACAGACCTTTCTACCTTTCCCTTCCTAATACTGGTGGCCTTTTTATAACACAACTTAGAGAAAGCTTAAAGGTCGTCTCTCAAGTAGGGGTGAAAAAGGAAAGCAAGAAAAGAAAAGAACTATTTTTATACGAGAAAATTGAAATTGTAAGATCTATTTGTGCCCAAATTTTTATCTTTCCTCACCTAGGATTTTATTCCACCTTTACTCATCTATATTTGGCTTCATCGAGTTTTCTCTTTGTAGTGGATCATTCCAGTAGCTACAGACATAGTGTTCAGCACCCATTCAAAGAAACAGAAGAAGGAACAGAACACTTTTCTGCTCCCCTTCACAGCAAAACTCCCCAGAAATATTGTCTATACTCACTGTCTGCAGTTTCCATTCTTTTTTCCCCTCACTGTTCAAAATATTTCACATTTCAATTCCACCCATTCTCTCCCCCACTATTTCAAATGTTCATATGATGTTGGTAGTATACTACTCCCTTTTAAAAAAAGGATGTTGAAAAGAAAGAAAGGGTGTGCCTGGATGGCTCAGTGGGTCAAGCATCCGACTTCAGCTTGGGTCATGATCTCATGGTTCACAAGATCAGGTCCTGCCTTGGGCTCTGTGCTGACAGCTCAGAGCCTGGAGCCTGCTTTGTATTCTGTACCATCCTCTCTCTCTGCCCCTCCCCTGCTCGCTCTCTCTCTCTCTTTTTTTCTCTCTCTCCCTCAAAAATAAACATTCAGGAAAAAATGAGGATGTTGTGGGGTGCCTGGGTGGCTCAGTCAGCTAAGTGTCCGACTTTTGATTTTGGCTCAGGTCTTAATCCCAGGGTACTGGGATCAAGCCCTTCCTTGGGCTCTCTGCTGAGCATGAAGCCTACTTGAGATTCTCTCTCTCTCCCTCTGCCCCTCTCCCCTGTTCTCTCTCTCTCTCTAAAATAAAAAAATATATTTAAAAAATAAAATGAGGATGTTGAAGCAAAGAGCTTTTAATTAGGATTCTAGCAACATGGTAGTCTGAACTAAGGAGTCTCTTCTCAATTGCAAACACACAGAAGTGCTACATAACATTTAAAAATGTATATCATGGCTCAAGGTAAAGGCGTGGAAATTTCCAGGTGCCAGAAAATAGGAAGAAACCTGCAGATGTAGCAGTGAGTGCATGGGCCCAAACAACTCAGGCAGGCAGGATGCTGGGAGCCAGGGCCTCGCATTAGCAGAACTCCATCCCCCCAAGTCCTCCAGGCCCTCATTCTCTCTTAAACCCACATTAATCAAGCTTTCATTCCCAGTATATCCTTTCAGTATTGCCTCTTGTATGTCAAATGGGCTTCTAAAATGAACATATCCAAAACTGACTCCCAATTTGCACCCCCCCACCAAAAGTCTATTCTCCTCAGTCTTCCCCATGGTTAATTTATTAGTTGCCCATTAACAAATGACATCCAGGGGCGCCTGGGTGGCGCAGTCGGTTAAGCGTCCGACTTCAGCCAGGTCACGACCTCGCGGTCCGTGAGCTCGAGCCCCGCGTCGGGCTCTGTGCTGACAGCTCAGAGCCTGGAGCCTGTTTCAGATTCTGTGTCTCCCTCTCTCTCTGCCCCTCCCCCATTCATGCTCTGTCTCTCTCTGTCCCAAAAATAAATAAACGTTGAAAAAAAAAAAAAAAACAAATGACATCCATTCTTCCAGTTGATCATATCAACAACCTTGGACTCATTCTTGACTCTTCTTTGTTTCTTGTATTTCACCCCAATGTGCCATCAAATCCTGTTAGCATCACCAGCCTTTCTCACAATACCTTTTACTACCATACTGGTCTACAGTACAAATATCTCTTGCCTACTTTATTGCAGTCACCTCCTAAGTGGTCTCCCTGCTCCTGCTCTTGCCCCTATCTCAGTCTTTTCTCACAGCTGCTAGAGTATATGTAGAAGAAGGAGAAGGAGGAGAAGGAGAAGGAGGAAGAGGGAGGAGCAGGAAGAGGAGAAGGAGGAAGTCAAGAAGAAGGAGAAATATCATATCCCTGTCTGCTCACAAAACTCCAGTTTAATCCCTCTCACTCGGAAAAAGTGCCAAAGTGCTTGCTGTGACCATGAGACACCACCTGATCTGGCCCCAACCACCTTGCTGACCTCATGTCCTACCACACTCCTCCTCCACTCTGTTCCCTCTGCTCCTGCCTCTTGCTGTTCCTCAAACACACACCAGGTTCCTGTTTCTGGGCAAGAATTATTGATCATAACTGGTAATGGCTTCATGCCACTCTTCTTGGGATATTTCCATGTGACAAGGCTTTGGCTAAAGGCTAAAACTTCCAATAATAGACTAGAAGCCATTTCAGAAGACTTTGGAGGGAGATTCTGAGGAGGAAGTAGCCCCTCAATGTTTCTTGAATCACATAGTTTCATTATGATATAATATGAATCAAACACAGTTTCATAATTCTAGAGGTGTCATTGGACTTTAGAACTAATAATCTTTCCCAGTTCTCCTTTTCTCAGTCAAAGATAATAACTTCTGCTTTTCCTTCAATCAACTCAATCAACACTCAATCACTCAATCAACATAGTCTTTGGGTGGGGTTTTTAAAATTGCAGAAGGTTTGAGAGACAAATATTTACCTCTCCAGGTAACAGGTACTAGAATGGTCAGTACCTAGAAGCCTCTCTCCTTTGTAAGCATTATCACCTAATCAGGTTTTCTCTGTATTGCCCCTTAGATTGTGAAATGTGGCTCAGGATCATTACAACTTTCCTTTCCTTCACAGCAGGCGCTTGCTTGGGGCTGAAAGTGACAGTGCCATCACGCACCGTTCATGGCATCAGGGGTCAGGCCCTCTACCTCCCCGTGCACTATGGATTCCACACTCCGGCATCAGACATCCAGATCATATGGCTGTTTGAGAGACCCCACACAATGCCCAAATATTTACTGGGCTCTGTGAATGAGTCTGTGGTTCCCGACTTGGAATACCAACACAAGTTCACCATGATGCCACCCAATGCATCTCTGCTCATCAACCCACTGCAGTTCACTGATGAAGGCAATTACATCGTGAAGGTCAACATTCAGGGAAATGGAACTCTCTCAGCCAGTCAGAAGATACAAGTCACCGTTGATGGTGAGTCCACTATCAGTGATGTGGGCAGCTGGGTAGCATGGCAGTTAGTAACAGCTCAGGAGATTAGACCATGTGGGCTTTAGGTCCTGGCTCTGTAACTTTGGGCAATTAATTAACCCCCAAGGCCTCAGTGTTTCAGGTACAAATTACATTATCTGTCTCATGAGGCACATGTAAAGTATACGCATGTGAAATATATACACAGTGCCCAACTAAAGGTAATCAAGGAATGAGTAGAACTTATTATTTGTTTGCCTGGAAACTATCAAGGATAAAGTCACTGATATAATAATATGGAGGAAATTTTATTTTCTCAGTATCAGAACACGCTCTAGGAAGAGCCCTCTTTGTCACATGAACATTCTATTTTGGCACACAGTTTGCGGGAGGATGAGACTTGCTCACGGACCATACTTAAGGAACAATAGAAATTGCTGGAAATAATCCTCTGAGGGAATGTAGAATCAGCTAAATTTCACACATTTATTTTCCTTAATGAGGTATATAAGTAGAGTACCTCAAATATACGGTGTCCAAATCACGGCTTCTGATGTCTCTCCTTAAACCTGATTGTTTAACAGGTTAGTATTTAAAATGCCCTCCATTTTAGTAAGTACTAACTCCATTCTGTCAGTTGCTCAGGACAAAACTTTGCATCACCATTGACCCCCTCTTTCTCTCGTATCCCACATCTAGGCAAGAAGTTAATAACTCTGTAGGCTTTACCTTCAAAATGTAGAGTTCAGTTACTTCTTATCACCCCCTCTCCCACCCCTTTCAACCGCACCACCAGCTCTGACCTGGACTATCCCTAATAGCCTGGTACCTGATCTCTCTGCCTACACTCCAGCCTCCTGACACTTAAAATCCTCCCATGGTTTTCTGTCTCAATTAGAATAAGAGCCAAAGTACTAACAACGTCCTACAGGGCCCACATGACTACCCACCCCCCGCCCCCGCAGCATACCCAACATCTCTGATTCCATTTCCTACCTCCCTTCCCCCTCACTCACTCTGTTCTGACCACACTGGCCTCAGAGCTCTTCCTATCACAGGACAAACATTTTGTAGATGTCAGGGCCTTAGTACTTGCTATTTGATCTACTTAGATTGCTTTTCTCTTAGATAATAGCATGGTTCCCTCCTCTATTTCCTTTAGGTCCCAGCCAAAATGTCACTTTATCTGTGAAGGTTTTCCTGACCACCTTATAGAAAGTATAAGAGAGAGAGAGAGAGAGAGAGAGAGAGAGAGAGACTATCTATCTTGAGTTCTGCTTTATTCTTTTCATAGCACTTATTTCCACCTAGATTTTATTTGATTATTATTTCTCTCCTTCCCCTAGAACATGAGGTCCATGGGAACAGGGACCTTTTATTGTTTACAGCTTTGTCCTCAGTACCAAAAAACTGATACTGGCCATTAGTAGGCACTCAGTAAGTGTGCATGGGGTAAATGAGTGGAGACCAGAGAGACTGCAAGGAAGCAAAGGCACAGGATGTGAAAGCAGATGCCTACAGAGCAACTATGAAAAGAGAAAAGGGAGACAATGTTCATGAAATTCTCCTGAGTAGTATCCTATCTCTCCCTAAAACTTAATGGAATATCCATTACTTTTTAATATATAGTAAATTAGATCTGTTTAGGGAAATGCAACTAAAAAAATCATATCAGGGGTTTAGGGTCTATCTATGTAAAAAAATCTTCCCAGGAAACTTCCACATCTGAGTCACACTCTTTAAGGCAGGTGTTATGATCACAGTCTATTCTGATTGGTTCTCCCCATATAAGACCTTGACATTACTTATTTGACTTATGCCATACCACATCTATTTCCACACAGAGAGATAAGCTTTTCCTAAGTAATAGATATACACAACTCATTTTTCTTTTTTAATCATAATAATGTAAAGAAAAGCTATTCCATCCACATCCTTTGTTCTTACCAGGAACTATAAAAGATTAAACTGGGGGCACCTGGGTGGCTCACTTGGTTGAGCATCTGACTCTTGATTTCAGTGCAAGTCATGATCCCAGGGTCATAGGATTGAGCCCCAAATTGGGCTGTGCACTGGGTGTGGAACCTGATTAGGATTCTCTGCCTCTTTCCCTCTGCCCCTCTCCCTTGCTCACTTGCTCTCTAAAATAAAAGCAAAAATAATAAAAAGTTTAAATTGAATGGACAAATTCGGTTGTCCTCATCTTAAGAAAGGCTAGAGGCTTCAGAGCTACTCGGGTCCCCTGCAAACTGTTTCAACCACCTTTCTCCTTATTTTTCATTTTCTCCTATATTCTCTAGGCTGAAGGATTGGGTCTGTCTGTTTTCTACTGCACATTTCTCTGTATAGAAAAATGTGAGCATGAGTCAAGAGAAATTTACCTGCAGAGATGCATCAACCCCAATTTAAAGCTTGATAGCAAATTGAAATCTAAACATTAGAGTCAATCATTTCTCACTTATATACCATCTCATTCTCTCTGTGTCCTGTGATGATGCATGGAAGATTATGAAATGCATATCTCTCCAAAATGCAGAAGAGAAACACAACCAGATATGCAGCTCTCTTCATGTTGTCACTGACTGCTGTGTAACTGGGCAAGTCACTGTCCTTTATCAAACAGAACCAACAACCTCAAAGATTAGTGAAATTTACTGAAAGTATTTGTGGATACTTATATAATTCCAACCTTTACCCAACAATTCTAGAGTGAAAACCAAGGGAGGAAACATTTGCTCATTCTTGGAAATGTGTTCATTTGACAAATAGTACTATGTACCAGATTCATGACATGAAACTATTTTCCTATGACTTGAAGTTCCAACAGGAATCACTATTGAATTTGTCTTTTATGTCTCTAATGGGATGTAATTGCAATAACACATTTTATCCTATTTTCAAACTGAGTCAGTGTTGAAATGTAGGCTTTGGTTTTGGTAAAGTGGCTAACATAATGTTGCAATTCCACAGCAGTTAAAACATAATTAGTTCACTCACAAAGGAAGAAAAGTAAGTGGTGAATATGTGATTCTCTAAAACTTTCCCTCAATATTTCACAAGTATAATGTATCTGAGCTTTATATTTTCAGATAGTGGATAAAGATTTAGGTTCATCTATCCCAACCAGCTGCTCTTGAGATATTAGAACAAACCAAAAAGAGGGAAATGTCTTGTTAAAATTTGCCTGTGAGAGTATATATACCTTTATGGTGTTGGAGACAGTACAATGCACAGGAAATAAGGAAGCTGGTGTTCTCTACACTAACTGCATTATCTATAAAGTAAAGGTTTTCGTTAGAAAATCCTTGAAAAGTACATTCTAGAATTTGGTTATTTCTGGTATAAATGATATTTTTGTATTTTATCACTTTACATTTTTCCATTAGTTTTTTATTCTTCTTTATCTTCTGAACTGTCCACATCTACAAAATGTAAAATTTTAGATTCATTTCCCCAGGATTTGGTATTTGAAAGACCACACAGATTTGTATTATAATTCTGTGGTGGCAAAAATCACTTTTGTCTCTTTTGATATTGCAGATCCTGTCACAAAGCCAGTGGTACAGATTCAGCCTTCCTCTGGGGCTGTGGAGTATGTGGGGAACATGACCCTGACATGCCTCGTGGAAGAGGGCACCCGGGTGGCTTACCAGTGGCTAAAAAACAAAAGACCTGTCCGTACCAGCTCTACCACCTCCTTTTCTCTCCAAAACAACACGCTTCATATTGCTCCAGTGACCAAAGAAGACATCGGGAATTACACTTGCCTGGTGAAGAATCCTGTCAGTGAGATGGAAAGTGACATCACTATGCCTACCATATATTGTAAGTTTTTTAAAAATATGTACTCATGCGTTTTCTTCTGGGTAGTTTACACAAGGGTTGTCGTCACAGAGAATATCAATACCAGCTGTCATTTGTTTTTTAAGCTACTGTAATACAGTACTAGTTGTAATTACATTTCCTATACACTGCCTTGTCAGGAAATACAGCTCATAGCACAACCCTGTTTCTTGAAGTTCAGGTTGAGATACCGGCCATGGGCCTTTTAGGCTACATTTTCTGACTTAGTCCATTGTGTGACCTTACTTCCAGTGGCAAGTAGGAACCTTGATTTCAAAAACCCAGAACCATGCTGAAGGACTAATTTATCCAACCCAAGGACAAAGAACTGGTGATTATAAAGTGGGAGAGGGTGTGTTCTGTTGCTGACCACAGAAAGAATGTTCCCAGATTATGCATGGGTATTGTATCCCAGGTTATGGCTGTTCTCTCTGCCCATTTTCTCATCTCCGTTCTTAGAGGCTGGGTGCGGGAAGGATCATAGTCAGAAAAACCTGAATTATTCTGAAAGTAGGTATTAAGGTTCTCAGAGGATCAGTAATTACTTCAGATTTCAATTTCTTTGGTTCTTTTCTTCTGTCATTGTTGCTGTTATTGTTTAATCTCATATACAGAGGTAAGTTCATCAAACTCTTCAGTTTATGTCATATTATTATCCTAACCCAACCAAGATCCCTCTTTCTTTATTGTATTATTTTTCCCAGTCCCCTCTATTCCATGGCACCACCTCTAATATGTTTAATATGGCATTCTAATTTCAGCTTCACACAGAGTTTCTCAAAATCCACACTAGTGACATCTTGGGCTGGACAACTCTTTGTTGTGGGGGATGTCCTATGTATTATAGGATGTTTAACAGCATCCCTGGCCTCCCCCCCCCCACCCCCTGCAATTATGGTAACTAAAAATGTTGCTGGACATTGCTATATGTCCCCTGTGTGGGGAGGGGTACAAAAATCTCCCCTAGTTGAGAACCAATGACCTATCATATTGGGAAGCCTTCATATCAATCACTATGTAGCTTAGAGCATTAGCCACAACAGTGTAACAAAAAGAGTGAGGCATGGCAAAGGAACACTCACCCCTGTGGCAGGAGGGTGGAGGTTTCAGCTAGGTGAACCATAGGGCAGAATTAAGCGTGGTAAGTGTATCTACTTAATCTTCAAGTATATCTGTATAATAATACTAGGAGAGGCCTAAAGCCTAGTGTTTAAGTAAACAGACCTAAGTGGTAAACTGATTCTGTCATTACAGAAATTCCTTGACCTTGGGGTGCCTGGGTGGGTCAGTCGGTTGGGCATCTGACTTTGGCTCAGGTCATGATCTCATGGTTCATGGGTTCAGGCCCTGCATTGGGCTCTGTGCTCACAGCTCAGAGCCTGGAGCCTGCTTTGGAATCTGTGTCTCCCTCTCTCTCTGCCCCTCACATTCTGTCTCTCTCAAAAATAAATAAATATATTTTGAAAATTAAAAAAAAAAATTCCTTGACCTTTCTGAGATAGTTAAAACCGCCTCACCATATGGCTGTGGTTCAATTAGGTACTGTCTGAAAAATAGCCAAATACTGACACAAAGCAAGCATTCAGTAAACAGAGGCTGTTTATGTTGTCAGTTCTATTTTCTTCAATAGAAAATTGATAGAGCCCTCTTGAGGAAGTGTGTTACTAACTTTTTGGAGAAAAGCACCATATGTACCAAATGTAGGTTTTTCCAACTAGATAAAACTGAGCTCCAGCAATGGAGCAGGAAAAGCGACTGCAAGGAGAGGAGTGCAGTGGTATGATTCAGGTTTACAGTTACGTTTGCTTGAAGCAGCAAAATTAAGCCGATAAAAACAGAATCATTGAATCTTGGAACTGGAAGCTATTCCATAGTTACAGCAGAAGTGAGAAAATGTGCACAATAAAGTGTATAAAATAGAATGTCGTAGATACCATAGGGAAGTATACAAAGGACCACAGTAGCTAGGAACATGAACTCGGGAGCCAGGGCCCTAGGTTCAAATCCTGGATCTACTACCTTACCCCTCTGTTCCTCAGTTTCCTCATCCAAATAATGGTAATAATAGTAGTACCTATTTCATAGAGTTACTGTGAGGATTAAATCTGTTACTACATGTAAATTGCTTAGAACAGTGACTGGCTCATAGTAAGTACTCTGTTAGCCATTACTAGCACTACAATATTATGAGACTATAGATGAATTTCATTCAGAGAAGGAAAACATTACTTCTGGCTAGAGAGAAGGTGAAATTTGAGATGGACCTTTGGGTATGGGTATGATTGGGGCAACGGCAACGTCTGCAAAAACCATTCAAGCAATGGGGACTACAGGAAACCAAACACAAAGCAGAGGTCAAAGGTTAGGCAAATGGTCCAGTTTAGAGTGTAGGATACAGCAAGGGGCATGGTAGGCTAGATGGTCAGATAGATATGTTTGAGTTAAATCATTGAGAGCTTTGAACACTGGGTATTATTTGATAAACAATGAGGAAAAATTATTTTTTAAACAAAGGTCCAAATATAAAAAGACTAGAGAATGGTCTATAAGCTAATACTTAGACATACATATTCTAGGCTAAATCAAAAAATGTTTGCCAAAAGAGCACGTTTTCAAGTTAGATCACAAACATCATACAATTATAGAAATGGTATATATAGGAAAGAAAAAAAAGGGGAGTTAGGACATATTGACCTACAATACAGAGAGAAAAAGTCATCAGTTTTGAACTATAAAGAGTGACTACACATATCTAAGAGCAATTTGAAATTTTTTTTCTGAAAAGTATTATTCACATAGAAATAGAAAACAAACTTCATACATTGTATAATTCATTTTTGGTGTAGGGGAACCTAAGAGGATTAACTCCTAGTCCACCCTAGTCCAGAATGCATTGTCTCAAAGATTAACCATTCCCCAAATTATATTCAAAAGTGCTGAAGAAGAAGGAAATTATAGTTTTTTACCAAGAAATACCAAAATGCCACACACTCCAAGCAACTTACTTAAGATTTGTTACGGTCATTAATTATATTGTGTTTGACAATGGCATTATTTTCATGGCTGAACGTTTACAGTTTTATATAATTTTATATTCAGATAACATTGTGAAAATGTTCTGTCTGTCTTAAAGTGTAGGCTGAGAAATAGATTCACAAAGAAAGTATAAACTGTGCCTATCTGCATGACGACCATTGCATTGGAGTGAAAAATTCAGATTTCGTGTGGTCTGTTAATAAGTGTAGTCATATTCCTGACTGAAGTTTTTCTGACATGAATTAACACTTCCATTCAACTGCAAGTAGCACAGACCTAAGTACTGAAGTTATTTAAACACAGTGAAAAAAATATGAGCAGGCCAAGTATATCAAATCTAGGATTATGTAGATAAATCTTTACATTGTTTATTGCTTGGTCTAAATGGTTTACCTTCACATACAAGGTACAAAATGCAAAACCAGATATTAAACCATCCAGATATCATCTACTGAATATCAATCCCAAGGAACTTCCCATTATTCAGTGAGATGAGAGGCAGTAGGAAGTGAGCTTATGGTGGAACATTCCTTATTAACTGATGATCTGTTGTTTCAATCACATTAAATTTTAGTTAATATCATGTCATTTGGGAGAGCAGTGGAGAGCACAGTAGTGATGAGCCTGAGCTGAAAATTCAGACTGCCTCAGTTAAAGCCTTGGTTCTGCCATTGGCAGGATGTGTAAGTGATCCCATGTCCTCATCTCCTTATCTACAGTTCTCAGTGTAAGTCTAATACCTGTCTCAAGAGGGATAGGGAGGATTAGGTGAGATTTTATGAATAAAGAAGCCAGTGAGCAGCACATAGGAAGAACTCAATGATCTTAGCTTTTTTTTTCTTCCTTTTTTATTTCTTGTTTTTTTCCCTTGTGCCAAAACTATTCTGACATAATTGGAAACATGGCAGCAAGAAGTTATGGAGAGCTTGGGTAATTTAGAAGATGCCTGCAAAGAGAAAATGGAAAGAATACCTTGAGAAGAACATTTGTCTTTCCCAAACATTACCATTGGTTAACATACGTTATTTTGTTTACATGAAAATAGTTTCTTTACATCAATTCTTTCTTATATCTATCTCTTCATCTATTTGCCTACCTTTAAACTCTAGCCATAGATTTAAATGAAAAATTCCTGGGGGAAATTGCATAAACAATCACAGATACATGAAAGTATCTTTTGCATCTTTAAATACACTTTTGTTTGGCTATATCATTTACTTTAATCTGGCAAAGTAAGAACAAGATTTTTCTTTTGACATGTACAAGTTCATGCCCCAATCTCATTATTATCATAGAATATGGTGATATACCATGTGTAAAGAATAAAAATGAGGGAAAAATCATAATCCTTTCTATAAATATTAAATATTATATGCTTTAAACTCTTGAATCTTCTTTCTTATCCTGTGTTATTTTAAAGAATTAAACTATCCCCATCTGAATAAATTCAGATTTCGCAGAACATGTCTTCTATTATAGACTGAACTTCCTTCTTTACATTCTTTTAGATATAGTATATGGAAATCTCACAGAGAAATGTCAGTCATGATTAAAGACTAATGGCAGATAGTAGAAAGAAGAACATTTAGAAAATGTACATATGTATGTTCCACTCACACATTATAAAGATGAATTATGTAAATTATTTAAGAACAATTACTAGTCTTATTAAGAGGTAATTGTGAATATAGTATTATTTTCTTTCTTTCTTCATTCAAATGCAAAACTCTTCACTCAGTCAACATCTCATCTTACTGACCTTCATTCATTCTTTTATTCACTCAATCACTCATAATGTGTTTGATTCAAAAATCAAACATCATGGTCTAGTTTGTGCTAAATAATGATTACTTATTACATAACATATAGAAACACAACCCAGACTCATTAATTTTTAAATTTTTCTTTCTGTTGCTATTTTAGCCCATTTTATTGTTTGTTTTTGTTTGTATTGGTTTGATTTGGGGTTACAGTAATTAAATAAAATATATAATGGAAATATTGGTCATTTATCCTTTCTGTTGATGTGGCACCCTTATTTTTGCAGTCTATATCATTTTATGAAAACTGGGAATGTGTGCCTTGGTTGATGTTCCCACTTCCCTTTCTTCACTTGGTTGCACCCTCCTCTTCCTTCACAGTATCATCTTCCCCAGAAAGGCTCATCTGCCCTTGCCTTGTCTCACCTCTTCAGAGTCGCAAAGAGGTTTGCTGTACTCCTGTAGCACCATCTTTCCTGGCACTCACTGCACTGGAGTCTTTCTGCTCATAAGCACCCCAATCCCAAGTAGGAGCTCTGCGTTATTCATCTCAATACTCCCTGACACAGATTAAGATTAACCAACTCAATACGAGTTTCTTGAACTTGACTAAAATGGAACAGCTTTCCTCATATCCCTTTCAAATTACAGGGTTACTTGAGGATGCTGTAATAAGGCTAAATTCCCATAATAAGATAACAGCTTCTCAATTATAGTGCTTTGGCCTTTCATTTTGTTTTTTTTGTTGTTGTTGTTTTTTTGTGTGTTTGTTTCTGATCTTTAGAAAAGTTCCTCAATAAAAATGTCATATTGCAAAATTCTCCCATGGAGGTCTACATCATAACTTAGAATTTCAGTATGAATCTACTACTCTGTTTTCTTAAGGCACTGTTTCTATGACAGCTTCCTTCATGAAAGCAGGAGTTATTTTTTTATTTTAGCAGAAAAAGTATAACAGAACCTGTCAAGATTGGCCATGTATGTATGAGGTCATGATGTCATAACCTGGTATTGGATTTGGTGGAATATAACGTCAAGTCAGTAATTCAGACAAATACCTACTTGTAGTTCATGAAATGTCTATGCCCTCCAGCTCTGTTGTGAATAATAACCCAGTAACCACTGTATTTTGTGTGCAACATATGGCACGGCTGCAGGGAAGTACTCTAAGTGATAAAAATTAAAGGGAAAAAAAAAAAGGTCATTCACTGTAAATACTTACCATCTGCTCCCCAAGCAGGGTGGCAAGCAGCATCATGATGGAAATTTAGGTACTGTTCCCGCCCAGTCATAAATTGTGAAAAAGAACAGATGATATGTGATTTTATAAGTCACTTAGTAAACAGCCATTTCTGAGGCAAAGGGTTTAATTCTACTGGGAGTTCTCTGCCACAGGCAAGAAACTAAACCATAATCCAAAGTCAAAATAGAATTATCCTTCTTTCATTTTCAATGTCAGAGGCCACACTGGTTGAATCACTCCAAATGTCTTCAATTGGATTGCCCATTCTGATGAATAATGTATTAGGCTACACCTCACAGTAAAAGATGGACAGACTGAAGTGCTCAAAAGGAAATAACATCATAGTGTAGTAAGAAAAAACATTCTAAGAGTGAAGAGTGCAGAGTGCAAGAGAAAGAAAGAAAGAAAGAAAGAAAGAAAGAAAGAAAGAAAGAAAGAAAGGCAATCTGTGTGTGTGTGTGTGTGTGTGTGTGTGTGTGTGTGTGTGTGTGAGAGAGAGAGAGAGAGAGAGAGAGAGAGAGAAGTATAGAGGATTTAAAGATCGGGGTGCTTTGGGTGGCTCAGTCACTTAAGCGTCTGACTCTTAATCTCAGCTCAGGTCATGATCTCATGGGTTCATGAGTTTGAACCCCCAGCTCTGCACACAGACAGCATGGAACCTGCTTGGGATTCTGTCTCTGCCCCCCCCCTCAAAATAAATAAATAAACTTTAAAAAATTAAAAAAAGAAGATTTAAAAATCATACACTGAAATATGGATATTCATTCTTTGAATGGTAAAATTACAAATAAGTTTTCTTTCCATCTTCATGATTCTCTGAATTTTAGGGTTTTATGCAATGAACATATATTTCTTGTATAATCAGATAAAATATGTTACATTTTAATAAATCATATCAGAAGAAAGGAATTTAAATGGTTCAAGGTATTAGATTCCAGGAACTGGAAGAAATGTTTGTATGGGGGCTGAAAGAGTTTGAGGGATTTTGAGGCTAACTCTGAAGAGTCAGATATAGCATTTAATTAAGGCAGAGGAGAAAAGTTTATGCCAATCATGAAACCCAACAAATGAGGAAGTAGCAAAATCAAAATATACATGCATACAGGAAAGATATGCTAAGATTCCTTTCTTTATAAGCATATTTTATTTGAAAGTAGAGCAATATTATTAAATTAGGTAATCAACCTTATTCACCACTTGGCTCTGACAGTGGACTTCCTTTACATATTGAGTCCACTCTACAAAATGAAAGAATTACTATTTTTTTTTAATTTTTTATAATGTTTTTATTTATTTTTGTGACAGAGAGAGACAGAGCATGAGCAGGGGAGGGGCAGAGAGAGAGGGAGACACAGAATCGGAAGCAGGCTCCAGGCTCTGAGCTGTCAGCACACAGCCCGATGCGGGGCTTGAACCCACAGACTGTGAGATCATGACCTGAGCCGAAGTCGGATGCTTAACTGACTGAGCCACCCAGGCGCCCCAAGAATTACTATTTTTGAGAATACTCCATTATGTGGCAGGATCCTAAGGCAATTCCAATTGAGGAGTTCTCAAAAAGTTTCGAGTAACATCAGCACACTGAAAAGATTATCACTCATTTTTATGTGTGTCAAATTATCAAGCAATTTGTTTTTATAGTCACATTCTATAAACTCTGAAAGCCAGTGAAAACAGAGACTTAAACTGAATGGCTGTATTTTTATGACCACACTTCTCTTCTTTATCACAGCTCACAGAAAAGCTCTTCAGACTTTAGTTTTTGTGCACAGACTTGGGTCTCTTGCTGTTCCAACCTTAGTTGTTTCCTTCCCTTGGTTTCCTACAATATGAAGCATAACCAATACCCACCAGTTGGTGGTCTTTGCTTCTTTAATGTTCTATCAATGCTGACAATGTAAGGGGATGCTGTTGCTGCACTGAGCCCGGGAGAATAGCCACAGGGCTATCACACCTCAGATTGCCCCCGCAATGCCTACAACAATATTATGCACACAGTAACATATCAATGCCTAGAACAATATTAGGCACACAGTAACATCTCAATATTGATTTTGGTCGAGTGAGTGAAAACAACTTTTCATTTCCGTTATACAACCTACATTTAGCGGAATTCAGAATAAAAGGGTTCCATTTAGCACACACTTCTGAAAGAGTGGTTTCCCCCCTGAGACTGTATCATAGCCTGAAATGACAGGGTTCTAGTACAGCTAGTACAGTTACAGGAAAGGGTATTCATTTCTCTTCACTTTAATTATTCATCTCCTGTTCATGATTACTTCAAATTTGAAGATACTTCTATGTTCGCTTCCTGAAATCAGGATCATCTCATATAGTGTGTGTATATATATATATATATATATATATATATATATATATAAACCTGTAAGTTTCCTTCAGATGTCTGTGTCTTTAGGAAGCAAGTATGTGTAAAGTGCATGTTTCCTAGCTAAATATAATTTATTGTTTTGCATCTTCAGTTCCTGTTTTATCTTAGGAAATGTGTTTCTCCAATGATAGATTGGTCAGAAAATGCTGACATAATAGAGAACCACTCTGGGAATCCGCAAATTTGAGGTTGGCTTGTCAGTATCCAAAATAGCTTTAGCATATCATTAATCACTCAAAGGTATTTCAAAGGTAGAAAGAACTTTGTCAACCATTCATCCAGTCAGTGTTTCATAGTAAAGGTGAAAAAAGTGAGATCTAAAAGTTTAAATGACTTCTGAAGAACATGTAACTAACAATTGACAAAATCGGGATTAAATATAGTGATAACTGATAATGACTACTGTATAATCATTACATCATATTATTCCATACAATGAGAGATGAATAGTCAGTACATTTTTTAAAAAAAATCAGAACCTTGGGGCACCTGGCTGACTCTTCGGTTGAGCGACTGACTCTTGGTTTCGGTGCAGGTCACTATTGGTGAGATTGAGCCCAGCATCAGGCTCTGTACTGGCATCATGGAGCCTGCTTGGGATTCTATCTCCCTCTACCTCTGCTTCTCCCCTGCTTGCACTTTCTCTCTCTCTCTATCTAAATAAATAAATATTGAAAAAAAAGTCAGAACTCTGAGACTAGGTTATTACTGAGCAAACCACCCACAGCCTTTTCTAGTTTACCAATTCCTTGAGTGTAAGAACTGTGTCTTACACATTTTTTTTCTCTCATATATTAAATATACCATCTAACAATATCTCTCAAACAGGACTTTTTGATTTATTACTTGATTAAATGAGTACAGAATTAATATGTAATTAGATAATTACTTATTATAGAACTAATAATATAGTTATACAATAAGAAATTGTTCTGATACAGAAAATTATGCCACATACATTTTTGGGGAGGTAATGTGAATGATCAAATACATATATTACAGAATCCCAGCTCTGCTATATAATAGCTATGTGACCATGGGAAAATTAATTTTTTAAATGTTTCTTCCTTCATCTTATAATGGGAATAACATCTACCTCATGTAGTCGCTTTAAAGATTAAATGTGGTAGTCTAAGTACTTAAAGTGCCTTTATATGGAAAGTAGCCAATAAATATTGGTTATGACCAGCTGAAAAATGAACATAATCATACCTAAACCTTGAAGTTTTTAGAATAGAAGCCAGGATTTAGACTGAACAAGAAAAACTTATCTAGTTGGGAAAATTTTTAAATCTGTCTTTATTTTTGGAAGAAAGCAATGGGAAATGTGTCTTTATCTGCAGCCATTCTGGTGCCATAGAAATAGCAAAATGCTACAAGAATATTGCAGTAAGGACAAACACCATGGGATATCCATGACTAAATAGTTTACTGATGCTCAATGAATATTTGTTAATAATAATAAAGAGATTATTTTTCCAAATAGAATTCTAAGCTTAGTTTGCAGGGAGGAGTATTTAAAATTCTTTAACTGCTAATGGGACACTTCTGTATCTATTTGCACAAATTTGTGCTCCATATGAAACTATGTATTTTATAAATATTTGCATGGCTTATCCTAGAATTGAGAATAAAAACAGATAATACTCAAAATATGGCTGTCAATGAGAAAATAATGGCCATAATCTGTTTTTCAAAGTGCTTTCAAGTGCAACTCTGTTTTAAGAAAGATGGAACTTGTCTAACATGATTGTAGACGTACCAATACTCAAAACTTAGCATGACAGTTATGATGGCAGTGTCTCTGAAATTACACACTAAGTTTCAAGCCTTTCACTATATCAGATAAGTTCAATCACACCTCAAATAATTTCCATTTTTGTGGATATCAGAATAACACATTTTTAGGTCCTCATGATTTATTGGGAATCTAAATGAGGATCTATCTGCCAAGTTGAACATGAAGACTTTCATAGAAAGTAAAATGCTGCTAAGCTCTCCAAAATTCTATAACTATATTGTGATTATTTATGCCACCCCTTTATTTCCTTTTTCAATTAATGCAGATGGACCTTATGGACTTCAAGTTAATTCTGACAAAGGGCTAAAAGTAGGGGAAGTGTTTACTGTTGACACTGGAGAAGCCATCTTGTTTTACTGTTCTGCTGATTCTTACCCCCCCAACACCTACTCCTGGATCCGGAGGACTGACAATACAACATATGTCATCAAGCATGGACCTCGCTTGGAAGTTACATCTGAGAAAGTAGCCCAGAAGCCAACTGATTATGTGTGCTGTGCTTACAACAATGTAACTGGACGGCGAGATGAAGCTCATTTCACAGTCATCATCACTTCTGTAGGTAAGTGTGACATAAAAGGCAAGGATCCCAAGGAAACACAAATGCATGCTTGCCTTCTAATAGTCCAATTTTGTACCTGTGTGGAAGAGAAAGCCATTGTGGATTGTTGATAAACGCTAAGAAACTCTCTTTCCTGAGTAAACTAATCCATGGCTTCTATGAGTCAAAGAAAGAAAACCCAAAACATAATGGAGGGGGAATTCAATTGTTAACTCTCAAGGACTATGAAGAAAAAGGGAATTCAATAAATGACTCTAAATATGCATTTATGCTCTTGATTTTACAAACAGGAACATAAGAGAAGCAGTTTACTCATTTAAACTGGGTTTATATCTGCTATTGCATTAGCTCAGGTGAATAAATCTCAGTGAGTTGGAAATCCGGTTTTCCTACTATCTAATTTGACTCCTCTTCTCATTGTCTTTCATGGGCCTCCCTTCCTCTTTTATCACTTAAACACCTGCAATCTGTGGAAGTTCTCAACAAGGGTCTCAACACCTTGGAAACTACAAATTTTGTAGGTCTGTGAAATTTGACATTCTTTAGAATTAATTCTAAATTCTTCAGAAAAATCTGATTTTTCAGAAAGCTTATTGATCCACAAAAAGTTAAATATCACTGCCCAAAAATGTATGCTTGTCAAATTCCCATCCTTTTAAGGCTTCTCTTCTCTGTAATATAATTTTATTTTCCTATATGATTTCCTTCACTCCCATGGTTTCATATAACACTGGTACATCCAAAATCTATATCTTTAAAGCTCTAAAACTGTATACTCAGTTACCTTCTGATTATCTCCAATTTGAAATACCAGAGGCAGTGTATAAGTCCAACATACCAAAACTGAACCATCTTCTTTCCCCCAAATAACTATTATTTCTGTATTCCCTGTTTAAGTGAATGGCCCTGCTGTCTACCAACCTAAACCAGAAAGCTAAATGTCACTCCAGACCCCTTTCTCTTGCTTATTGCTGTGCCCAGCATCCCATCACCAAGTTTGTCCATTCTCCTTCCTACCTACCTCTTAAACCCATTTTATTCTCTCCTTATTCCTTCTCCTTCTTTCCTGAATTTCTTCTCCTCTCCCTCTCCCTTTCCTCCTCCTCATCCCCCTCTTCCACCTTGTCCTCATCCCCCACCTTTTTCTCCTTTTGCTTCTTCCTCTACTACTTCTACTGCTACTATCAAGTCCTTCCTGGACTCAGCTTTGCACATAAAGACAAGTCAGTATCCACCTGGGGAACACCTGACAGCAGGCTTGGGCAGGGATGGGTGGCTAGGGTGCCTATTAGTGGTGTAGGAACAAGTGAGCAAAAGGTAACACCAAACAATAGTTTCTCAATTGATATCTTCTCTTTCTCTGTCTTTACAGCCCTTGTGTCTACATTAGGGCCCATGATATAGAAAGAGTTAATACATTTTGTTGAATAAATGAAGCAAGAATATAATCCTTATAATTCTTAGGCTAAATGTTTTAGTATGTAGCTATTGGGCCATGCGCATCAAAATCACCTGGGGAGGTCTAATGATGTATTTTCATTAAGACACCTCAGACCTATTGGGTCAGGACCTTGAAGGTAGGATCTAGGAATCTGAATATTAAACAAGCACAAGTGTGGCAATTATGTGTTTAAGGTGTTTCTTTTTCCCCTATAGTCTTTTGAGCTTATTAAAAAGCCACCAAGAATTCTAAGACTATAACAAACTACAAATTGATAAAGAAATGCATAGTGGATAGAATCCCTCCATGATTCCTTAAAGTTGAATGTATTCATATTTGTGAAATCACCTGAATATATTGGAATTTGTATAACTGTCATGGTGAAGTTTTATTTTTTTATGTGAAGAAAATGCCACACTGTCTAGAAAAGTATTATCCAATAGAAATTTTTGCAGTGAAGGAAATATTTGATCTGCACTAGCCAGGATGGTAGCCACTACCTTCATTTGGTTTTTGAGCATTTAATTTTTTTTAATGTTTACTTTTATTTTTGAGAGAAGGAAAGACAGAGCATGAGTGGGACAGTGGCAGGGAGAGAGGGAGACACAGAATCAGAAGCAGGCTTCAGTGGCTTTTGAGCATTTAAATTTAGCTCTGCAACTGAGGAACTGAATTTATGTTATTTATTAGATATTTAAATTTTATTTTAAATTATAAATAAATTAAATAGCCACGTGTATCTGGTGGCTACCATATTGGGCAATGCAGCTCTAGAATTTTTACCTGAGTTATGTGTCATTTGGGAAGTAGATAATAATATATTTCCTTTATAGCTCCCCAAAGCGTATCTGTGTTTAGGGTGCTCTAAATCTGACGCTCATTTATTCATTATTTAGCACCTAATATTGGCCAAATACTGGGGTAGGCATTGAGAATGCCAACTAAAAAAAATCCTGCTAACAAAATGACCACAGCTTAATATACACAGCAGGCATATGAACAGCTAAGGTGCATCGTTTGCTTTCTATTTTATTAAAATTTATTAGGATTAACCAGCTCTTAACCTCAGTGGCTGACCAAAACATAATTTTAAAGCAAGCCATAATTAAGCATATAAAGTAGTTGACTAGCAATCTGGGTGTCATCTTAGACTTGTTCCTTATGCTCATTGCAAATGAAAACATAGCTCCAATATGTAGTTGTATACCACATTGACAACTTTCACACTGCCTGAACTTTCTCCATTAATATTTGGCTAAGGTATTTTCATAATATCAGAAGCCCCCAATATTTGATTAAGATCTTATTACTGATGCCCAAAGACAGCTACAGTCTTTATATCAAATAATTGTCTTTTGCAAAATATAAAAAACCTGTTTGACCTGTACAAAGACCAGGTATTTGTTATTATAGTAAATAAGAAGAGCAGGTGCTTATTTTTCAGAGGGATTCAGAGTTGTCAACATTAGTGACCTTTTTGTGGTTTTTAGAGCTATTTTTCAACTCCTATATGTCCACAGAACTTTAACTCAAACAGCAACAAATGCCAAAGAAAATGAGTAGTATTGATGTGTTTTAAGTATTTGATTTTTTTTTAAGTTTTCCAAATTAATGAATCTCCGCAATGGAGATTAAATATACACTAACCTACAGTGAAAAAATGAACATCACTTGTAACTACCATTTGAGCACTTACTGATCATACACTCTGAGAAGCAATCCATGTTAAGATCTGTAGAGAATTTTGAGGGCTAAGATACCTGCCTCTGAGATATTTTCAGAGCCAAGTTGTGTTTGGTGTAACCAGAGTCTGGTACTAAGAAAGAGATGAACGTTTTTGTTTTTAGTGAGGCACATAACATGGTGGCCAACCAAAAAGTTTCAGCAAAAAGCTGTGGAGGGCAATGGACAAAGGAGTCAAAGATGACTCCAAGATCACAAATAAGGAAAGAAAATAACAAGGTCAGGAAAGAATCAAAAGTTTTATTGGAGACTTTCAGTTGGGGAGAGGAAGGCCAGAGAAAGTGATGTTTGACTCCAGATGGTGCCTTCTACCTCGGGGCTATGATTCACATCTAATTTGAGACATTAATTGACCTTTCTGTCTCAGTGGAGATATACTACAGAAAACAGGGACAATGGGCAAGGTCACACAGCTAGTAAGTCATAAAATAATATCTGAATTCAAAGCCCTTGTTTTAATCATTATATAAACTGCCTCCCTTGACATTCTTGACTGAGAGTATCAGTAAGACTATGGTCTTTCTAGAACGCATACCACATATCCAGGATAGTGTATATTTTCTCATCACCTTAACTAACTTTGTGCTATATACAAAGAGATACTCTGGTTTGTCCATGACATGTATATGCTTTCATATTAATGAGAAATTATGAAATACCTGTAACTAAAAATAATATCTAGAATATAAGTTTCAAGGAAACAATAGCAATTAAAATAATACATTAGCATTTGTATTTGAAAAATAAATGATTTTATTTCTTTGATTAAGGACTTCCTTGAATGCAGATGTCCATGATTTACAATTTTAATGGGGTCTAAACTACTATTGTGACATGCAATATATATAAAATGAAAGTTTATGATGAGAATTCAAGTGTTCACACTTAATGAAGATATTCAAATATATAAATTATTAGAATTCCCAAGAACCACATGGCTATAATTCAGAATTTAGATATAATAGAAATGTCTTGAATTTGTATGTGATCCTGAGAAATCTATCACTTTGAGAGAGAAAGAGAACGCACGTGCGCACACGTGGGGGAGGGGCAGAGAGGGAGGAGAGAGAGAGAATCCCAAGCAGGCTCTGTACCACCAGCATGGAGCTCAATGTGGGGCTTGAACTCATAAACCATGAGATCATGACCTGAAGCAAAGTCTGACGCTTAACTGAGTCACCCAAGTGTCCCTATCATTTTTTTTATATTTATTTCTATTGTACATCATTTCATACAGAAGAGAATAGGAAAACGATCCAAAGTAGGAAAATGAATTGACTAATTTCTTCTACCTAGAAACTTCTCTCATGTTAAGATCTTAAGGAGACATATTTCACTTTGGGCCACTGGAGAAAACAGCTAAGATAGAACTACAGCCCTGACATCCAGACCCTAAGAACTTAGACATCCCCATGAGCTTTTAGCACAGAATAACTGTGTCAGTCAGGTGGAGCCATGGAAGAGTATAGAAACAGCACCCTCCCCAATATGGGGCTTTCATCTCTATAGGGACAGGAATCAGCTCTCATAATCAGCAAGCAGACTGTCTGGGAGAGATCTCAGAACTCCATTCTGATCTCGGAATGGACGAGCAGACTGGTGGCATATGGCTGCCCTATTCTGGGTGCAGTCTCTCAAACAGCAGGGCTGTGATGCCATGGAAACCACACCTCTTGCCCATATTTGCACTTAATTATGTTATTTCATTTTATTTGTTTGCCTAAGGAGGGGGCAAATAGCATTTGCAGTAGGGCTTTGGTAAATGAGTCAATCATATTTAAATAATGAAGAGAATGGCATGCTATGAGCTAAACGGTAGGAAGCTCTCTAAAAGAAAGAATGGGGCTCCTGCAAGTGTCTAGAACTACATTCAGAATTCCTATACATTCTCTGTAGCAATAGGATCAGAATTTATCTGCTGCCTTACTTTCAAGTGGGGGTTTCAGAAGTACATCTCTCCAAGACACACTTGCCTAGAACTGAGACTACAGCAACTACGCCCCTTGATTTGATCCTTGACATATTTGGCATTTTTTATTTTGTGAAAGGAAGTAAATTTCAAGTTCTGGGATGGAGAATCAGTGTCAAGAGATAGTCAGGATGCTCTAGAGGAGAAGGAGGCCTAACAGGGAATATCATTTGTTCTGAGAAAAGGGACTATGTTATTCCTCTTTTTCCAGGGAAAGGATTTGCCATAGCCAAGGTTTTGGGGTGACAGACATTGGCCACTATAGGGTGGTTCTCTGATGTAGGGCTAACAGAGCTAAAGGGAAAAGAGGCAAGAGGACAATAAGGAAGGAATCTAAAGAGATAAGGAAGTAATGGTAAAGGGACTAAGTGGGATCCTCTGAAGGACAGAATGTGCAAATTCGATCATTTTAGGAAACACAAATCAAAAAGGACAAAAAGTTAAAAATGAAGGAGACGAAAGGAGATGTCTTATCCAAATGTAAGACATCTAATCATTGTATGTTAAACTAACTGCCAGGCTTCAGAATCATGGAAGTGCCTGGCAAAGAGCTTATGTATTCAAGAGTGTAACGTCACCATTAGAATGAGAAGTACTTGGAAATAATAATTATTAGCATATTTTCAAGATTAAGGGGGTAAAAACAGCAAAGACTATACTAAAATATTTTCCTGCGGTTTTTCTCATGGTATAAAGCATGTAACAGAAGCTTGAGAAGAATAAATCAGCATTCAATACTTTTTTGAGGGGTTAGTGGAATTTTGGTGAAGACAATCTATCAAGAAGTGAAACAGCTGAAACACATCAAGTCTGGTGTTAGAAAAGGTGGAAGGTAAAAGTGATTATATAGGAGCCTACCTGCCATTACAAAACCACTCTTTGACTATAGATTAATAGGAAAAAAATGAACTTGCAGTCAGAAAAAAACCTATGTTCCAGTCTTAGTTATGACTTACTGTACCAAATATTTTAGTTTCTTGGAGACTATTTCTTTATCTGTACCTATAAATGGTACTTTAATTTTTAAAATTATTTACATTTTAGTGATATGATACATCTCTACCAAATAAATGGGAAACAAATGTACATTTGGTTTTAATTACATATGATGATTATACATTTAATTGTGCATATCTGAAAATTGGCTAGTTTTGATTTTAATATATGATCTAGAATGAAGAAATAGAAGGGAACCTGGGTGGCTCAGTTGGTTGAGCATCCGACTCCAGATTTCGGCTCAGGTCAAAATCCCCCAGGGTCGGGAAATCGAGTCCTGTGTCCGGCTCCATGCTGAGCAGGGAGCCTGCTTAAGATTCTCTCTCTCTCTCTCTCTCTCTCTCTCTCTCTCTCTCTCTCTCTCCCCACCCGTCTTCCCCTCTCAACTCTCTCTCTCAAAAAAAAAATTAATTAAATTAAACAAAGAAATAGAGAATTCACTTGCTAAAAGTGGTGCCCAAATCATATTCTATATTTAGTATTTCACCCTTATTACTTTGCTTTTCTATCCCTGCTGGTTTTTCAAGAGAGTATTCTATTTGCCTTTATCTTACTGACAATGACACAAGAGTATGGGTTCTTCCAAATTTATATTTTGGAAGTAAAACAGATTAGCTTTTGTTGAGTTTCTAAAATTCTACCTCTAGGATAATAGAGAATGTGGAAATCAATCACACAAAGAACAATAAAACCATTCAGGGATTTTGATTAGGGGAGATGTGACAGAAAAATCATGCAGAAAAAGGATTTGACTTATTAGTTATAATTTCGTTGGTAGAACTGAAGAGATTTGAGCTTAATGGTGGAAGGATTGCTGTTTCTCATATAACATTCAGGTAGAAGTGATGGAAAGAGCATAGAACTATAGTCAGACATTATTGAGTTCAACTTTGTGTATCCTGAGTGTTAGCTGTCCCATCTTTTATATGGAACTTATTCTTGTACTTTGGAGGCCAGTGGAAGTGGTAAGCAGTAAAAGTATTAATTTTAGTTAGTTTTTTTTCATCTTCAAAGTCTAAGACACAAAGAAAAAATGTATAACCAACAAGCAACTAGAGAGGAAAAGAGAAATAAAATGAAGTCCTGATTAATCCAAATGAAGATAAGAGAGACAAAAATGGAGGAAATATAGAAAAAATAATAAGATTGTAGATCTAAAACAAAATATATTAATAATTTCATTAAATATTAAGGTACTAAATATTCCAACTAAAAGACAAAAATTGTCAAACTGGATTACAAAATACTATTCAGGAGCACCTGGGTGGCTCAGTAGGTTAAACGCCTGATTTCAGCTCAGGTCACAGTCTCCTGATTTGTGAGATTGAGCCCCACATCCAGCTCTGTGCTGACAGTGTGGAGCCTACTTGGGATTCTCTCTCTCCCTCTCTCTCTCTTCCCATCCCCCACTCATACTCTCTCAATAAATAAATAAATAAACTTAAAAAATACTATTCAATGCAAAAATTACTATTTGATGATTATAAGATACACATCATATACATAAGGATACTGAAAGATTGAGAGGAAAAGGATGAACAAATAAACCATACAAATAGCCAAAAGAAAGCTGATATACCACTACTATTATCAGACAAATTATGTAAGAATTGGATAAATTTTTTGAGACAAGAAGTAATACTTTAGATTAAAAAAGTGGACATTTCATAAGAATAAAGTGGTCTCTCGAGGCACCTGGGTGGCTGTCAGTTGAGCGTCCGACTTCGGTTCAGGTCATGATCTCACAGTTTGTGGGTTTGAGCCCCACATTGGGCTCTGTGCTGATGGCTCAGAGCCTGGAGCCTGCTTCGGATTCTGTGTCTCCCTCCCTCTCTGCTCCTCCCCCGCTCATGCTGTCTCTTTCTCTCCTTCAAAAATAAATAAAATCATTAAAAAAATTTTTTAATAAAAAAAAAAAGAGTAAAGTGGTCTCTCCAGCAGGAGGATGTAAGCATTCTGAACTTGTATGCATCTACTAGCAGTGCTTCAAAGTGTATCTAATAAATAGCAAAAATTAACAAAGTAGAAAAATCCATAATCAGAGTAGGAGATTTTAGCGTACATCTCTTGGTAACTAATAGAACAAACAGGCAAAAACTTAGTAGGAATAGAGAAAAATAATCTGACCTAATTGAATTAATATAGAATATAACATACAACAACTGTAGAATATACCCTCTTTTCATATGACCATGTATATGGTCATCTTTCTAAAATCTTGGTATTCAAAAGATTGAAATCAAACAGGGTCTGTCCTCTAGAGTAGACTTCAACTAAAAATCAATAACAGAAAACAAAACTAGAAAAATTCCCAACTTAAATAAATAAAGCAACATGTTTTCTAAATAGCCCATAGGTCAAATAAGAAATCTCAGTGAAGGGGTGCCTGGGTGGCTCAGTTGGTTGAGCAGCCGACTTCAGCTCAGGTCATGATCTCGTGGTTTGTGAGCTCGAGCCCCGTGTCGGGCTCTGTGCTGACAGCTGAGAGCCTGGAGCCTGCTTCAGATTCTCTGTCTCCCTCTCTCGATCACACTCTGTCTCTCTCTATCTCAGAAATAAATAAACATTAAAAAAAATTTTTTTTAAGAAATCTCAATGAAAATTATAAAATATTATAATTTTATAATATAATAATTTCTTAATCATGAAAATACTACTTATAAAAAACTCACTGGATGTGTTGTTCTATAGTAAGATTGTCTACACTTAAGAAAGTGATGGAGAGGGGTGCCAGTGTGGCTCACTCAGTTGAGTGTCCGACTCTTGATTTCAGCTCAGGTCATGATTTCATGGTCATGAGATCGAGCCCTGAGTCAGGCATGGAACCTGCTTAACATTCTCCCTCTCCCTCTTTCTCCCACATGTACTCTCTCTCTTTCTCTGAAATAAAAAAAGACAAAAAAAGAGAAAGTGATGGAGAAAATAACAATGCCAAATAAATTTAAGAGTATATTATGTCCATAGCCATCACATTATCTATGGCACAAAAAATTGAGGAAATATTCTTCCAGCATCAAAAACTATTATTCAGTCCAGCAGTTATTCACATGATTGATGAATGAATGAAGTTCCAATGTAGGCTGTCATTTCCTTTTCATCACACTAAATATCAACCAACATTCATATTAAAACTAAACTTGTTCATTTATGATGTAACCTATTTCTTTGTTCAATTACATAGCAATCATAGTAGTTATTTAAAGTCTAATTTTTTCAAATATGGTTGAATTTAACCCATAGATGGAAAATATAAGTTTAGCAAAAAGCAACAAATGCATTTCCTGAGAATCAGCTATGTGTAATTAACAGTAAAGAGTATTGCATATTTTATAATTATTTCTAAGTTATGTGCTACACTTCCTTTATACCATTAAAATTTGTAATTTTTGTATGTATATATGTGAATACATTTTTTTGAGACTCAATGACTGGTAGGCCACTGGATAGTGTCCTATTTACATAATACACTTCATATAAGACTCTCTGGCTGCTCCAAATTCTAGAATATTAGAGAAACAACAAAACTTAAAGGCCTCTCACTCTAACCTCATTTCACTAGTGTGAGAATCAAGGCCATCAGTCAAGTGGCTCACCCGAAGTTGCCCAGCTCTTTAGAAACAACAAACCTGTGAGGTAGGAGCAGAGTAACTGAAGAAAGGCTCAGACCTCACAAAGAGACCACCCAAATGCTAAAGTAGTTCCAAACTAAAAAGGCCAGCTTTCCAACAGTGGGAGAATATAAATTCTTAAGAGAGAAAATAAGGAAAAATAATCTTTCTAATAAGTTTTTGGTGTTCTAGTCTAGATCTAGAATCAAAAATCACATACCACCTGCCTAGGAAATCCATGTACCTGGTTTATATAAGAGTGAGACAAAAGGAAAGAGAGAGAACCACTCAGCATCTGGGGATATTTGATACAATGAGATCAAAGTTAAATGGTTAAATGGTGGTGAACACTATTGGAAAGTATGACATAAGCTATATACGACATCTATTTCAACACATCAGTTGTATCCTGGGCAGCTTACCACATTTCCAATCACAAATATCCTTAGCAAATTTAGGCCATTGTGATCAAATCGCTGTGTGTCCTAAAATAAGTGCATTCCTTCTGTTTGGTCTTTCTCATTCTCACTCACCTGCTCACTCCCGCTCTCTCATGTTCTCTCTCTCTCTCTCTTTCTCTCTACATATAAACATAAAATAAGTAATATATAATATACAGATGCAGTAATGTCCCCAGGTAAAGCATAAAAAAGTCAAACCATATAGTAATTTATTATTGATCTTTAATAAAAATATTTAAAATATGTCTTTTTATTTAGGACTCGAGAAGCTTGCACAAAAGGGGAAATCATTGTCCCCTTTAGCAAGCATAACCGGAATATCACTCTTTTTAATTATATCCATGTGTCTTCTCTTCCTATGGAAAAAATATCAACCCTATAAAGGTAGGTTAAAATTAGAAAGAAAATTTACAAATGGTTTTATATATGTGCTAAAAATTACCTTACTGTGTTTTTTTTCCTCTTGGTTTTAGTTATAAAACAGAAGCTAGAAGGCAGGTAATACATACATTTCTACAAATATAATTTTTTCTTGAATGCCTTTTCCTCAGTTATTATCAGTAACAGAAATGCCTCTTTGTCTTTTCAGACCAGAAACAGAATACAGGAAAGCTCAAACATTTTCAGGTAATGGCTATGCTGAAAGGGACTAATGTAATGTTAATGTATATTAATTAATATTGCTCATTTTAATTACTATATATAATGTACTATTGATGTACTAGAATTCATACAAGGTATGAACTGCTATAATGCAAACAATCCCTTAACTCATTTTACAAAGTGCTATCCCTTGAATTGGTTTTACTGTAAGTCATACAAATCTGTAAAATAAACCTGAAAGGCACTGAACTCCATTTTATAAGCTAGAGAACCAAGGCTCAGAGATTAAGTCACTTGCCCACCATCACTGAGTTCTTCTGAATCGTAATTTATTGATCCTTTTATTATTTTGAAAATGCCCAAGACCCTCTCACTTCATTCATTCCTAAAGCAGGGACAATGCTGGCAGCTCCCTCCCCAGGAGCAGTGGGCAGGGAGGTTTGGCAGGTTTGCTGCTTCTTTGTCCCCAGCTGGCCCCCTTATTGCCCTTCACTATTGATTCCCTACTGAGTTGTTGTAAATTAAGAATGGGGCTACCCTCCAGGCCTTGGAGTCACATGATGCTGGGTTTCAGTGCCCTGTATGCCACTTTTTCCCAATGTCACCTTGGGAAAATTAACTAATTTTTGCTGACCTCAACTTTCCTCATCTATATAATGGAGGTAATTACTGCCCCCTCCCTCCACCAGGGCCACGAGGAGAATTAAATACAATGATGTAGGTGGAGTGCCTAATATACCAGGATGCTTAGTGAATGTGGGTCTGCATCCTCTTATCAAGCCCCAGAGACCATCTGGTTCCTCCCAACCACCCCACTCCCATCATTTTACAGATGATAGTTTGGGTGATTTTGATATTATACTGCATTATATTTTGTACGTATGGGCAGCTACAATAGTACATTATATATAATAATTTAAAATGAATAATATACATTGATATTAGTAGTTCTGGTGGTCTCTATTTTAGATCTGACAGGGTGTAATAAATACTATGTGTAGACTAAGAGATGCTGTGATTCCCAGGCTGAAGCCTTGGTGTGCTAACTCTCTGAGTTAGTTACAAAGGACAAAACTGCCCACGTGTGTTTATTTGACTATATAATACACCATTCCCACATCAGGCTTTAAGAATAATTGTCCCAATTCAATTCCAGTTCTCAGCTTCAGAATGAGTGACTTCCAACACTGCTTAGTTGACAATATGACCACAGGGAATTAGGAAATGTTAAATTGGTTTTATACACATATCACTTGAAACAAACAATAACGGTAAGTCTTACAAAGTCTTAAAAAAAAAACTACAATAGCAGATGGAGGTATTTGATTTGTAAGTAGTATTTGTTTTACATTTCAGGCCATGAAGATGCTCTGGAAGACTTCGGAATATATGAATTTGTTGCTTTTCCAGATGCTGCTGGTGTTCTCAGGGTTGGTTTTCCTAATGGCTGATTAACCAGAGGTGTAAGCAGCACTCACTTAAGTGCTTGGGCAGTGTGGTCAAGTGGTTGCACTACCTTCAGCAGAGTTTGCTCGCTCCGTAAAGAAAGATGTTGTTGGATCTGAGGAGCTAAAGCATCTTTTGTGGCCTTTATAAATAAGGCTAACACGAATTAGGAAGTTACACTAATTCGTAAACATTCTTTACCTGGTAAGCTCAGTGAAGAGAAAACCAGCTAGGTTGAAGTTCAAGAGAACCGAACAAATAGGGAATCAGGGACCCTGATTTAAATCATTTTGCATCACCTTCATGGCTACAGCCTGTCACTTCACTGAACTCTCTGTCTATACCTCAGTTTTTTCTTCACTTCCCCTCATGTTTTGCGGAGACAATTGATCATACCCTTATGCTGTTCAGAAGAAAGGTACTATGTAAACCCAAATTATGCAAGTGCACATCTTTACTTTTATCCTAAAGTTGCCTGCGATGCAAGAAGGGGAGCTTTTACACTGTTGAAACATTTTGTTTTTCAGTGTGCAAAGACAAGATCTTTTAAAACAATCAGTTTTGTTTAACAGACATAAAGAATGTTCTCTAAACTAATCAGCTCATTAACATTTTTATAGACTTTTGTAGGGCCTCTGCTTCTGAGTTCCCCTATAATAGTTCACTTAGGGAAGGGACCATAAACAGACTACTTGCTTTGGGCATTTTCCTTTTTTTTTTCTTCTTAAAGACCTATTTGTCATTAGGGATTAGTTACCCCACCTGTTCAGTGAATTCTATCAATGTGTAAGGTTCATCCAGTAATTTTCCTAGCCACCGACTTTATTTCACAAATGCCATGTGAGTAATAGAGGGAGACTGATTGGATTTCATCCTTCTGAGGGCAAGTCGGCAGCACCAGCTCCCACATCATCACAAAGCTTTGCACTGCCCTATTCAGTCTCAGACAGCATTGACTCACCTTTCACTTCTACAACCAAAAAGACAAAAATAAATATTTGTAGATCAATTATTTCAAACAGCTTCTCACCACAGCAGAAAGCACCCCTCTCAGGTGTGGCTTTTAAGTAGGAAAGCAGGAAACTGAAGAGCTAATAAGGCTTAGAATTGAATTTTTGAAGCTGGGAGTTTCTTTATTTAAAATAATGCAGTTTGGGGGTGCCTGAATGGCTGTCGGTTAAGCGGCCAAATTCGGTTCGGGTCATGATCACTGGTGAGTTCCACCCCGCATTGCGCTCTGTGCTGACAGCTCAGAACCTGGAGTCTGCTTCAGATTGTGTCTCCCTCACTCTCTGCCCCTCCCTCACTTGCACTCTCTCTCTCTCTCTCTCTCTCTCTCTCTCTCCTCAAAAATAAATAAAACATTAAAAAAATTTTAATTAATAAAACAATGCAGTTTTTATTCCTAGGAATTCATTAGAAAGGAGTGAAATCTATGTAAAAAACTTAAAATTTAGCCTGTGATTAATCAGTACTCGGTTTCAAGATGTTATTTCAGAGGACCTCTACTTGCCCAAAATACTATAATCCCTAAGAACATGGGGCAGAGAAATGAACACTTTGAGTACATATCAAAAGCCCCACTTATTTCTGTCATAAGTACAATAATGTAATTTGGAGCCATACCAATCTTCAAAGCCGAAAATTCCTGAGGAATCAGTGAAGGTTCTTCAACTGCTGGTGCCAGGTGCTTTGGGAAAAAGTGAGAAATCAACACCGACAACAGAAAGAAAAGCATGAGCAGCAGGACACGTGTAGGAGAACCTATGTGGGAAGAAGCTGGCATGGTGGTTCTGTGTAAAGATTAGCAGCCAAATGCAATGGCTTTGAGAAGAAAGGGAAAAATAATATTAAAACCAAGATATCAAAATTGAAGTTAAGAAGGGAAATAAACTCAATTACTAACTTTTGGGGTTTTTAAAAATGAGAATAATCTCTTGGCTTGTTGTGGCACACGTACACATGGACTCCTCCTCCTCTCTCTGCTTGCTGGAATTTTGCTGTCCGTTTAGCACCTCTTTGAGGAATTGGACAGAAAGCAAGGGTATGAAAGGAACAAATTTATTACTTGTTGCCAGCTCTAATATTAACTTAGGTAAGTAAGTTAGTTATTATCTATAGATTGCTTTTATCATAGGTCCTGGACACCCCCATACCAAAGAAAATCAAGAGTTGATCTCAAGTACACTTGACCCTTGAACATCATGGGGGTTAGGGGTGCCAACCCTACCCAGTCAAAAATCTGCCTGTAACTTTTGACTCCCCCCAAACTTAACTACTAATAGCCTACTGTTGACCAACAGTCTTACCAATAACATCAACAGTCGGTTAATGCATAGTTGTCTTATATACTGTATTCTTACAATAAAATAAACTAGAGAAAAGAAAATGTTGGGTGGTTCCAGTCAGTTAAGTGTCTGACTTCAGATCAGGTCATGATCTCGCGGTTTGTGAGTTCAAGCCCTGCATCAGGCTGTCTGCTGTCAGCACAGAGCCTGCTTCGGACCCTCTGTCCCCCTCTCACTCTGCCCCTCCCCCACTTGCTCTCTCTCTCTCTCTCTCTCTCACTCTCTCAAAAATAAAAAAAAAAAATAAACATAAAAAAAGAAGAAGAAATGTTAAGAAAATCATAAGGAAGAAAAAATATATTTATAGTATTGTCCTGTATTTATTGAAAAATATCCATGTATAAGTGGACCTGCACAGTTCAAAGCTGATTTGTGCAAGGGTCATCTGTACAAACTGTAAACCAAAATCTCCTTGGCACATAAATGAGAGGATGAATCACATATCCTAGGGCTGTGCTTTGAGAACTTTAGCAAGTGGAATGGAAACAGTTTCCAAAGAAAACACAAAGCTAAGATGTTCCAATGTAACATAGCAGGCTAAACTGGAATGAGTTGTCAGATGATTTATCAAGGGCAAGAGTCCTCTAGGTGGAGCTGTATAAACAGGGAGGCCTGAAAATAGGAAATGTGATGAAAATCGGAATAGCTCGGGATGAGGAGGGGAACCAGACTTTACCTAACTAATTGGAATGCAATGTTTACAGGGAAAAAGAACATTATCGGATACAAGAAAGGGGAGTTAATAAAACATGAATGCCCGTTTTAATAAAAATGCATGTTGGCTTTTACCAGGCAGAAATATACTACAATACTTTCCACATTCTTCCAAGCCTGCAGTTTTTAGAACCCACTACTGCATTCAAACCAAAACATCTCCTTTTGTGTTCTATATTTCTTGGTACTTGTCTTTACTAACTTGCAGTGTGATCAGGGCTTTTGGTTGTGCATTATTTTTTCTATTCAACCATCCTTGCGTGTATAATTGGCAAGTAGTGTCAAAAAGCTAACTGAGATGTAATATAAAAGATAATCATATATGCTCTCTGGTTCTAAGCTATCCTGATATCTTCTCTTTTGCTATTTTTTCTTTCTATTATATTTCCTTTACAGTACTGCCAGCTCTTTTTCTTAAATGAAGAAAAAAAAAGCGATAGCTTTTGTCAAGCTCTTCCTCTTCTGACTTCATAGCTATGCTGCCACACAAACTACCATAGGGTAAGTGCAGGAAACTGTAGCAAGGAGAAATGAACATCGTAGGGAAGATAACCAGATCTAGTTCTCTAATCATCACTACTTCCAATTGTTTTCAACCATGCAGTAGAGTAGACACGCTATTTACTGGTCTGCTAATTTTTTTTTAATGTGCCACATTTTCTAGATGCCAAGCAGGTCTGTTCCAGCCTCTGACGGTGTATCAGGACAAGATTTGAACAGTACAATTTACGAAGTCATTCAGCACATCCCTGCCCAACAGCACGACTGTCCAGAGTAAGTATGAACTTGCATTTGGTGATGCTACTTTGGAGAGGCTCAGCATTCAGTTCCTGCTTTCCCCAGAATTTATTGAAAAACTCAGAAGAAATAAATTAAAACAGGAAATTACAGATTCTGTACATTTGAAGAAATTTCCCCACTGGAAAATAATTTTAGGGAAAAAATAGATAAACACAAGTATCTCCTAGGATTGTGCACTTGGGCCAGTGGACTAGGCGCAGAGCTCTGGAATCCCGTGTTTCCCCCAGTGAATCTACATCTGGGTATGAAAGAGATTTTCAGGCAGGTTTGCAAGCCATTTTTGGTTATCTTGATGATTTTCCAATGACTGTGGTGGTTTTGGAGCCAATGATCTGTTACTACAAATAGGACCAGGAAAAAAAAAAAAAAAACCTACAAAATATGCACAGCTCTGTCATCATCAAATGCCCAACCTCTTACAGATTCAAAGTAGTCTACTCTCAAGTGAACAGAATCACAGCAAGGACTGGCCTCACGCCCAGGGAGGATAAAACCTGAGCTGAGGCCAAAGCCAGGAAACTACTTATCTAGTTAACCTCAGGGCTGACACTAAGGAGTTGCCCTCCCTTCCCAGCCAGGGAGAAACTAAGCCTACAGCTTTTTGAAATAATGAAATGAACTTCCCTTTTTTGTGCTGTAGTTGCCCACAGGCATAACTGCCACAAATCATCTTCCATCGTTTCTTTATTTGTCATTTATTGACTTTGAAAAGAACATCAATAACCACACGGCAGGAACTTCCCCTCTGGCAAAAGAAACAGTGCTAGCAAAGTAATTCAGGCACACCTCTGGATAAATACCAAAAATAACAGCTAGCAGTGGATGAATGCATGGGAAATCATCTTAGCAGGAGGAGACCAGTCCTGGGGGTGGCAGGGGGGGACTCTGTAGTCATTTAAGGGCTAAGTGGTGAGACATCTCAGAAGACCCATCCATGTACTCCTTCTTGACCCAGGGTGCCTGGAGTAAAGGGAGTCAGGTAATTTAGAAGCAGACCCTGACAGAGCTAGGAACTTACGGTTTGAAAAGAAAAGAAAATGTTTTAAAGAATTATATTATTAATCTAGTAGAACACAAGAGTTGGACTATTATTCCATGACAGTTAAAAAAAAAAAACAAAACCCTACCTCTCAAAAATGATACCTGACTCTCTTTACTTCTGGAATAGAAAATAAGGGATATTTTTCTTTGTTACATATAAGGAACAGAAAGAGTTTTCAGAGTATATCTGCTTCCCAATTTTGAGATTATATCCAATTAAAAATGTTATCCTATTTAAATTCATGTGTTTTTCTATATGTCTTTCACTCTGCATTATCTATTTTCTCCAATTAGAAGGCAAACAAAACAAATGAAAACTTTAGGTTTATCTTTTAAAGCTCCCAAATATAAAATAAATGCTGATTTATTTACAAAACTGTAGAATATGGCAGCTACAGTTTCAGAACACAAAATAAAATGATTGGGTTGGTTTGTGTGGGGGGGGGAAAAACACTATCTCTAAGTTAAAAAAGAAAATCACCCTCTGAAACTAGACTGCTTTCAGACATGAGCAATATCTTTAGGGTTTCTTGGGAATATAAAACTTTATTTCAGAAATAAACTTGGAAGGTTGAAAATAAAGCAGAAATGCTTTTTTTTCTAGCACATAAAGGACTATTCGAAACTGCTATTGAGGACATGCTCCCTCAAGGGGCAGCAACCCCAGAACCCAAGTTCACACCCCCTGTCCCCCTCCCCATCTCCATGGCCTCTTTTCACCTCCTTTCCTGTCTTCCTAGTCTTTCTTGGCTTCCCTTTGTGTGTCTTTGTCTTCCAAAGACTCTCTTTTCCTTCACCTCCATCCTTGGACGTCTGCCTCTCTGAATCTTTCCTTCTTTTTTCTTCTCTCTCTGGAAAAACTGTCTCCCTTCTCTCTAAAATCTCTTTTAAAATTTCCTTCTTTTCCCTTTCTTCCAACTCATACTAAAGGGGAGCCAACATTTTTTAAAGTTTCATTTTCCTTGAATACAGACTTATTTTACCTATTCTAAATTTTAACAATGAACAAGTACAGTGCTTTCTTTTCTTTCATTGGAAACTGTTATACACTTATTTTATATACAGCCAATCTATAAACATTTCCAGACTATTAACTATCTGCTAAGGATAGAGATTAAGTAAGGCTCAGTCTCTTAAGGATTCCATAGTTTAGTGGACTCTTGTTTGTTTATTTTATCTAAAGACTCATGGTCCTTAGTAGAATAAATATTCCTCAATAAAGCAAGTATTCCCTAAACATACAGAGGCTATTTTTCTCTCCTGACTGCCTATCACTTTATTCTTTAAGTCCAGTTAAACTTAACGATCAATTTTGTGAATAATGTAGTATTACAGGTGGTTAGTGAATCTCTCTCATTCCCCCATTCCCAAAGTGAAGGTGCCAACTCTGGGTAAAGAAAAATAACTTACTGCTTTTTTGTACCTCTGTTTGACAGTTGCTTCTGTAATAGAAAAGACAGCCAAAAAATTCTTTCTTTGGCTCTTAGATTATTCTAGCAGTGTTGTTTTCATTACTGCATGTGTCTGTTACCTAATTGGACTGGTGTTTAACAAATTGGTAAGTTGACCTGTTTTTGTATCTTAGTACTCAGCTGTTATTTGTTTATTGAACTGATGGGTACATTTATTTAAATGCTATCTGTTGACCTCATGGAATGCTCCAGGCACAGTTTGTTTTAAACCCATGACTGCCGGGGCACCTGGGTGGCTCAGTGGGTTGAGTGTCTGACTTCTGCTCAGGTCATGATCTTGCAGTTTGTCAGTTCGAGCCCCGTGTTGGGCTCTGTGCTGACAGCTCAGAGCCTGGAGTCTGCTTCAGATTCTGTCTGTCTCTCTCTCTGCCCTTCCCCCATTCATGCTCTCTCTCTCTCTCTCTCTCTCTCTCTCTCTCTCTCTGCCCCTCCTCCACTCACGCCCTGTCTCTCTCCCCTTCAGAAATAAATAAACATTTAAAAAAAATTATAAACACATGACTTGGCTGTTGAGTCATTTGAGTAAGTAAACCTTTTACTAAACCTTTACTTTCAAAAGGAAATTATCTACAGAATTCAGTGATTGCTTACTCTTTACACTTACTGGCTTATAAATGTAATTTTCTTGAACTAGTTTAAAACACTCGTTATTTGCAGCTATTGAAAGGAATAAAAGAGTTTAAGGTTCCTCTACCTGGGGAACTGGAAATCTGTAGAATATTTTATGCATCTTGTAACATCTCTTTGCCAGGTGAGCATTCTTGAGTAAAGCTGTGCACTGGAGTGAAATAATGAAGGAACATTTTGAGGAAAAAAAGTGGAAATGTATATTCACCCGGAATCAGTGAAGAAATCAAGCCCAATACCTCTTACTCATTACTCCTTTTCAATGCAAAATATAGTCATTTATAAAACTGGACTGAAGGTTTCCCAGCATACACACAATGCATTGTGCTACAGAGGAACATGGTGGGAAAATAGTTCTCAGTGGACAGTCTTTATCATGCTGACTGAGAGGAAGAAAAAGATGGGACTTTCCAATCACTCTTTTCATATCAAATTTCTCTAAAAAGCTCAATTAGTTCTAATCTATACTTCCACTTTCAACAACATTGAGTATCCTATTTGAGTGACAAATGTGGAAACTTCATGTTTGTAAAATTTCCAGCAGGCTTTGTTTTATTAAATTCTCATTCATGCCAAACTACTATACTAATTTTAAAAAATATTATTCCCAAACTTCCTTCTTGCTATTTGTACCACAGAATAAGGGTGACCATCACAACAGCAAGACTTGCCTTCTCCTAGGTTGTCAATTACCAATGGCTTTTTCGAAAAGAAAGAAAACACTGAAGGAAATGACATTTTTATTTTTGTTCAAGGAAAGATGAATTCAAATAAATTATTCTGGTTTTGCTTTTATATGGCCTTGATTCTTTGTCTGGTAGGGCAAAATTTTTACATAAAAGTCAGATTGTACAATTAGATTTTTTATCCTTGTTTCTCAATGTGCAATAAAGTATAGATGGTAGAGAGCTACTAAAATAAGAATCTTGCTCTTTCATTGCTTTTTTTTTTTTCAGGCTTGAAATTTTTACTTTATTGAATTGCTGATTATGGGAAAGATCTCCCTACTTGTATATTGCTGTATTAAAAAAATCAGAGGGGTGTCTGGGTGGCTCATTCAGCTAAGTAGCTGGCTCTTGATTTCCGCTCAGGTCATGATCAAGCCCCACATTGGACTCTGCACTGATGGTACAGAGCCTGCTTGGGATTGTCTCTCTCCCTCTCTCTTTGCCCCTTCCCTGCTTGTGCTCTCTCTCTCTCTCGCTCTCTCTCTCTCTCTCTCTCTCTCAATAAATAAGCATTTTTTAAAAATCAGTTAGAGACCAAGTGGTAGAATCAGAAAACACCAATTTACAACCTCCAAGTGAAATAACTGATTCAGATACCAATTGTCATGAGGCAAGACTGCTAGATAAATGGTACCATATAAAACTACCAGATGACCAAGCATCAGGTTGCAGAAACTGTGAAGGGAAGGTGGTCTGAGGCCTAGAGAGAAGTAAGTACACAAAGTAGCACAAGGCAGCTGGGCAGGATGCAAGAGGCCCAGGGAGTGGGGACAGTAAGGTCATCTGAGTGTGGTGGATCTGGAAGACGAAAGATGGATATTTGTGTGTAATGACATTGGCTACAAACACTCTGACCTGGCAGTGCCACACTTTAAGATTTCATTTTGGCCAAATAAAGGTAGCAACAACCCAAATATTCAACAATCGGGGGGTTTTAAATGACATTAGATCCATGCAGTGGTTCACACTGTAACTATTAAAAAAGAAGATATACGCCTGTATTTACTGACTTGAAACTATTATTATTGTACACTATTATTTTATACACTTCTTTTTCAAAGTGTTTCAACTGAACCACTATTTTTACACTGTACTTTCCGGGTTTTCACAGAAGCGGATGCTAAAAGGAAAATTAAGACAGCCCACAGCCCCTTTCTGGCCTTCTTTCTCTGCCACCTTATGCATTTTTTCTGCTGGAAAAGTCCACCACTCCCACCACAAATATTTTCTTTTGCATTTGGTAAAAACTGTTTTTATCTAATTAGAAAAAGAAGTAATGCCCATCGTAAATATACATATAGTATATGTACATACATGGAAATGCAGAAGGCTAACCATAAGATACCTAAAATCACCCATAGAGAGTAGATCTTAAACGTTCTCACAAGAACAGCAAAAAAAGAATTGCAGTCATGTGAGGTGATGGTTGTGTTAACTAACCTTATTGTGGTAAATTATTTCACAACATATGCATGTACCAATCATCACACCTTAAACATATACCATGTTATATGTCAATTATATCTCAATAAGTCTAGAAAAATAATATAAAATCACTTGTATTCTCTCTCAGAAATAGCCTATTAACATTTTCCTAGATTAGTTATGCATGTATTCGTTCATACACCTTCCAGCTCTGGGAAGGATTTATGGTTTATATGATTCAGCTCATATAAATGCATGATGTAACAAGAAAATACTCCAAAAAAATAAAGTTGATACAGAAAACAGGATGAAGGAACAATGTGAGTTTACAAAGGCAAGCTGAAAGCAGAAATGGTGTTAATAACCAGCATGATGAATTCCCCTTCATCTCTTAGTATTGTTTTATACTGCCAAGATCACACGGCATATACAGGTAGATGTCTGAGGAGGTACTTCTAAACTGAATGCAAGATGTAACTGTCAGAGCCAAAGAAAGGTTGCAGCCCCATCGCAGGGCTGGGAGACAGTAGCTTTCCCAGCCACCACTCCTCACAGGTCCATCTGCCTCTCCCCTCCTTTCTCCATCTCGAATCCCCTTCCCCCACCCCACCCCCACATGCCCAAGCATCTCTTTCTTGGAGACCAGATTGACTACAATGAGCTGCAGCTGTACCTCTGTGTTCCCCTCCCAAGACCCAGCCCTGGAACACTTTAAACCACAGACCATCTTATACAGCCTTTTCTACAATAGTTAATCATACACTCCCATGATTCACACCAAAGTCCTATAAAAAGCATATGCACCAAGGCAGGTGTTTGCATTCCTTTTCTTGATTTGTGTTTTTGGTTTGGTTACCTTTGTGTATCCCTCCAGAGTATCTTACCACAAACCAAAGGAGACACAAACACATATTTTTGTTTTTTCCAACTCACTTTCCAACCACTTGTAATGCCTCTCATTTCTGTATTGCTCTCTCTCCCCTGCACAAACACACAGACTCTCTGAGAGCATGGTTCCACTCAAAGCAACAAGGAATTGCTGAAGGGAGAAATGCACAAGGATCTAGAATCCAATTAACTTTTGCTGTCATTGGTGTGTGACACTGGATGACTCACTGCTTTTGTTAGTAAATGGGAATGAAAATCTCATAAATTAATCAAGTTTCCAAGGGAAGTGATGAACCAAACCCAGGTGTTTACCTAATTAACAAATTAATCTTTAAAAACCAGCCTGAAGTTCTTTCCTTATTACTAAACATAATCTTAGCTGAGCTCTTGTTAAAATGTTTACCTTTACATTACTGCTTCTCACTTGGAATAGAATTATATTCCTGGTATTCATTAAAGAGTATATCCTACAGATAGACTTTTAAACAAAGAAAAATAAAATACTTATGAATAAAACATAGTTTCCCTTGTTTTTCTGACCATTTCTGTGTTTCCATGTTAATAAGACAATTTCAGTTAAAACAAACTGCACACGTACACTCAAAGATAGTCCATGTGATCAGTTTTACAAGATCATAGCACCTTATGAGGTTTTGTTAAAATAATAAAACTGAGTGATAACACAGTACATGGCATATGGGTAGTATTTATATATATTATTAAAGATTTAATTTGTTTTTAGGAAGTTTTTATTTTCTGTTTCTATATTACTGTGTATGCCTGTGGATTCCTATGTGATTCTTATATGTTCCTCTAAAGCTCACGTTCAAATATACATGAATGTATATGTTTTAGTTTCATGAAGCTGTAAAAAAAGCAAAGCTTTCTTTCTCGCAAGCAGACATGGAAATCAGACATAGCACTTGGATTTAACACTGTTACTTTCTGTCCTTCTCATCTCTGAGATACAATGTTTATTGGGATTACCATGTTAACCTTGAGGTTTATAAACACTTTCATACCCATTACTGACCTTGATCTTCACAAGATAAACTTTGTGGGCTATCATAAGCATGCCCATTTTACAGATGAAGAACAGAGACTCAGGAAGTTAAAAGACTGTGAAAATCACCAAACCAGTGAGTGGCAGAGCTGATCCCTACACCGCACTTCTGGCTCCAAAGTCCAGGGTCAATTCCAACGTACCACATTATTTCTCTGGACAGAGCATGCTGGAGTAGAGGGCACGCCAACTTTTCTTCTGTCAGTCCTACTTTAGGAACTTCGTTAGTTTCAAATACTATTGGCTCCCCAGCAAACAGTTTATTTCATTTTCGGGTCAGAACTTTCTCACTTGAATATACTCCTAGGGAAGATGACAACTCAACTGCTCGCCATACAATAGGACATAAACTGGCAGATTGCTTCCTCCCTACAGCAAAATTCCACTTTAGGTTAATGACAAGATTTCTGAAGCTTTGGAGCTGTCAGCTCCTTAAATTCTACATAAAGCAGTTGTCCCAGGAGGTTGACACTTCAGAGACTCTCAGGATCACATATTCTTTTGAGTGTCCCATATGGCATCCATCCCGACATATGTGCTTTAGAATACAGACAATAAATGTTTTTTGAGTTGTACTGAATTAGATTACCTGCCCTCTGCATATTTAATGAAGACCACATTCATAGAAAGCAAATAAATTATTATGTTTCCAATAACCAAGTTTCTCTGAGACTGATTCTCAGGGGCACTTGATAACTTTGGGAGTTATTTTTCCTACAGTTCACTGAGACCTTAAACTGTTTTGTTCTTCAGGAAGACAAGTTGTGAAAGTACAACTGTATCTACAAAATTTTATCCTTATTACTTATAAAATAACTAGTGTATGACCCACAGGTCACTTGTCAGGACTAGTTAAGGTTTCCAAATAGAAATGTCTGATAAACAGTTGCATATCCAGGATGAGAACTTTGAGAAGAGGTCTAGATTTAAGAAATAAATTTGAATCTTACAATGCCTTTGGCAGTGAATAACAGAAAACTCTGACTAAAACTGACTTAGAATAATTTATCATCTCAAATGACAGGAAGTTGAGATGCAAAGTAGACTCCAGGAATGGTTAATTTAACGACTCAAGAGTATCATTGTTACAGCAAACAGTTAGTGCCCAGGAAGAGACAAGCCACACGCACTCGGGGAATCAGAAAAGACTGTTTATTTCGCACCAGTGCTGGCCCAGCAGAGTCACCTCCAAAGGCTGACCTGGTGCTGGCCTCCTTTTATGGGTGGGATTAAAGGGACTCAAAGAGAAATAAAATGGGGGGAACCTATCGGTTGTGCTACGTGGGCAGTCAGTGGACAAAGGAGGCAAGCAAGATTCCAGAAGCCAAAAGTATGTAAGGGGAGTATCCAGTCTCAGACATCTGGCTGGCCCCCTTTTTTATCTGCTCTTCCTAGATTTCCTTCTCATCATCAAGAACCCAAGTTCTCCTCCATTTCTCCACTCTGCTCTCATGGTTACAGATGGCTGCAGCAATTGCAGAAATTACATCCAGACACCACAAACTCCAGAACATGGAAAAAGCCACCTTTTCCTAGGTTTTGTTTGTTTGTTTGTTTTGCTTTGTTTTTTTAGTATAAAGAAACCTTTCCCAGCAGTCTCCACCAGAATTCCAGTAGTGTTTCCTTGGCTATACCACATGTCCTTTCCTAAAGGGACTACTGGCAAGAAGTATGAGATTATCTTGATTGATACAGTACTCAGAATTTACTCCCCTGGACATGAAGATGAAGTCAATACTCCCAGAAGCACATGCCTGGGTGTGAGAACAGTGGACATCTGAATAGAATTGAAGTTGTTAGGGAAATGAGGAACAAGTGGAAATGAACGCAAGAGGATGAGATCAAGAGCAAACAGATGGAAACACCCTTGGAAATACCAACTTCAGGAGATCAAAGAGAAGCGAAGGAAGGTTAAGAATCAAGAGAACCTGGAAAGAGATTTTAATGATACTCTGGGCATACTTTAAAAAGACAATGTGAGAGAAAAATTAAATATGAATTTTATCCTTGTGTATCCATAAATATCTAAGAAAGAGGGTGGTCCTATATATTTTTGTCTCTGGTGAAGGAGGTTCCTGTGTTTACAATGACCACCATCTAAAACCACATAGTCTCAGACAATTCTATTTTAGAGAAATTTCATTAGTCTAATTAACATATAACTTAATATATTTTTAAATTAAATTCACTTTTTTAACTTTATGATTTTTCATATTAAAAAATTTACCAACTGCAAGTTCTGATTCTTAGTTTAAAGCCCTCAGTGGTAAACGCCTGGGTAGCTCAGTTGGTTAAGCATCTGACTTCGGCTCAGGTTATGATCTTATGGTTCATGAGTTCGAGCCATGCGTTGGGCTCTGTGCTAACAGCTCAGAGCCTGGAGCCTGCTTCTGATACTGTGTCTCCCTCTCTCTTGGCTCCTCCCCCATTCATGTTCTGTCTCTCTCTGTCTCTCAAAAATAAATAAACATTAAAAAATTTAAAAAAAATAAAGCCCTCAGTAGTAGAGGCTAACCTGTCTATAGTCATAATTGGATGTTGATAGACAAAGACATTTGCTTGATTCCATATCCATCCTTGATTTAGTTTCCCATATCATGAAGGAAATTGTTCATCACCTCCCCACTTTTCCAACATACATACTTAAAATTGCATTTGTTTTAAGCCATCTACTCTCAAAAAGTCCCAATTTGAACAATAAAAATATCATACTATACATGGAAAAACCTCCATGATCTGCCTCTTTGTCTTCTGGAAAATTCTTGTTTACTCTTCAAGATTATCAGTGCCAGTATCACCCCTGCTGGGCAGCTGCCTTGATAATGTCCAAGTCTCTTACACAGGCTCATGGTGCTACTCACAAAACTCTGTAGGAGCCCTGGTCATGTCCACTTACCCATACAAGACAATGGGTGAAATAATTTTAAATAAATGAAATAATATTTAGTTACTAGGTTACAAACCTAGAATTGATATTAGCAAAATGTGAGTGTACATGTCCATGCAAAACCAAACACTGTTTTCTTGTGCCCAGCCACCATTGTTTAATCTGTATATGAGAGGACATGACCAAACAAGCTCTTTAATTTTTTAAAATTCCATAGCCTATGATTTTATTAACTTACTAAAAATATCTCTTTCTTCTTAGCAGGCAGATAATGTCAGATCGAAATCTTAACCAAGCTGCTGCCTTTGCTTAAATAACTGAACAAGGAACTAGACATAAAAGGTTTGTTTTCTCATTTAAGAACTCAGCATGTCACCTCACATGTACCCTTATCATTTTTATGCAGCACTATGTAGTGTAAGCACCGATTAGTAATTATACATACTATAGCATTGCCAAAAACTTATTATGTCAGTAAAATATTCAAAAATTTTCTAGAACATTTTTGGATTTTTTTTTCTTTTTTAAATTATCTGTTTAAAGGAAGAGAACAGGAAGCCAGCCTAAACACTTATCAATGGGTGACCAGGTAAATACTGGTCAAATAGAATTAGGTCACTCTGTGACTCTTAAAAAGCAAAGATATAAATCTATATGTAATACATGGGGGAAAGTTCTATACATATTATTAGCTGAAAAGCAGTACATCACAGGTCAGTTTTTATGGTATGATTCTTTATGTGAATAGAAACATTATTTCTTTATGCAAAGAAAATATTCAGTAGAAAACATACTAAATTATCAATGGTAACAACTACTGGAAAGAAGAAAGGAGTAGTGGGTGGAGAGGCTTAATTTTTTTTGTTTTTTACTTTACATAAATTTGCACTTCTTGCTATATATGTTTAAACAATAACATAAAAGAAAAAATTTATATAAGGAGAGCCTAACAGTATAAATCATTTATTTGACTGAAATTCCATTTGTTCAACATTGTTCTGTCCTTTTCAATTACTTTCTTTTCTTTTTCTCCATTTTACTGGTGCCTTTCCTCTGATTTTCCTTCCTCCCCTCCCCCCCCCAATTTCATTTCTCCTTGTTTTAATTCCTGTCTTTAATTTCTTTCTTCCCGCTCCCAAACTGGATCCTGGAAGGTAGAAATCAGAGAATGTGAACAGGGAACATTCGTATCAGCTGGTGGCTCTGGGCATGGCCCAGGACTTCCTGAAAGGAGGATTCTGAACTAACCATGTGGTTCTGGCCACGTGAGAGGAACCGTGGCCAAGACAGAAGGACATCAAGATCCAGAGATAAATATCAAGATATTTAAAACAAAATTTTATTGCTGAAACCCAGAATTTTTTTTCTTCAGCAGAATGTATAGATATTTGGCTTAAATGGCCTGGCCATTTCTCCTACTGGACTATGGAAGGAGGAGGAAGGGTGAAACCTGGAGTAAAGAAGCCTCTGTCACCAAGAAAGGATGGGGTATTGGCTATCATGGCAACTGCAAGGTTAGTCAGAAGGGTTAGTCAAAGATATAAAATAACTGGGGTCTTGCTTCTTATGGCTAAAAGTTTATGTCATTGAACTGAATTGAATTGAAGTTGAATTAAAACACATTAAATTGGAACCCACAAGACTAATTGAAGAAGAGGGCTTTCATAGATATATTTAATTAATTTATTGTTGCAATAGATGCCCACTTCTGCTAGGTACTTAAAATATATTCTCCCCCAAAATTCAAATCAAAACCATAAGACATCATCTTACACCTGTCAGAATGTCAGAAAGACAAGAAATAACAAATGTTGGAGAAGATGTAGAGTAAAAGGAACCCTCGTACACTTTGGTAGGAATGTAAATTTATGCAAGCACTGTGGAAATCAGTAGGATATTCCTCAAAAATAAAAATAGAAATACGATACAATCCAATAATTCCACTCCTGGGTATGTGCCCAAAGAAAACTAAAACACTAATTCAAAAAGATACATGTACCCCAATGTTTATTCCAGCATTATATTTACAATAGCAAAGATTGGAAGCAGCCCAAGTGTCCATCCATAGATGAGTGGATAAAGAAGATGTGGGATGTGTGTGTAGGTGTGTGCGTGTGTGTGTGTGATGGAATATTATTCAGTCATAAAAAAAGAACAAGATCTTGCCATTTGCAATAAAATAGATGGACCTAGAGGGCATTATGCTAAGTGAAATAACTCAAAGAAAGAAAGACAGATACCATGTGATTTCGCTTATATGTGGAATCTAAAAACCAACACAAATGAACAAATAAAGCAGAAACTTTGGGGGGGATGGGCAAAAAGAAGTGAAGGGGAATGGGAGGTGCAGGTATCCAGTTATGGAAAGAACAAGTGACAAGAATAAAGGCACAGCATAAGGAATATAGTTGGTGATACTGCAGTGGCATTGTATGGTAACAGATGGTAGCTACACTTGCGCTGAACATAACATAATCTACAGAGTTGTCAAATCACTAAGTTGTAGACCTGAAAGAAGCTAATATAACTTTGAGTGTCAACTATACTTCAATTTTAAAAAGGCAAATATATATATTTTAAATATATATAGTCTTCAAATATATATACCTGTATGTGTGTATGTATATGTACATATATACATATATGTGTGTATATGTATATTCTTCCTTAATCGTAAGAATAACTTTATAAAGCATTATCCCTACTTTATAGATGAACAAACTGAGTTTCAGAGAAGTTAGGTCACCCATTCAAAGTCATTAAGTGATGAATAAATATCTGTGTCTCTCTCTCAGCTCTCTCCCAGCCAATCCAGCAAAGATTTTTTTTGTGAAATTTTATGAGAGGCTTCATGAAGCCATGTGTTTATTTACAATGTCCCCAGCTAAAGCCTCTAAGCTCTCTGGAATTAAACAGTCATGGAACTGTTTAATCAACTGTTTAATTTGTTTAGTGCTCAGGTGGTTTTCACTTTTCAGATGGTAACTAGAAAAAGTAGAGAATTTTTTGAGCAGAATCAACAAACTATAATCAAAAGGAGTATGTCTGTCTTGCTATGTACATAATATATACACATATATACGTACAAATACATGTATTTCTATATGTAAACATCTATATACATATTTGTACATATTCAGCCAATATTTCCATTGTATGAAGCCAACCTGTATGTAAACTACTTTATCTGCAGAGAGAAAAAGATAAGGCAGTGTTCTTGAAAGTTCTGGAATTGGGTACCCAGAATTTTAACTCATATTTCTGATACCAAGCTGGTCCCAGAAGGTTGTCAGTGAGATCTTTATTTATATAGAAACAAGAAGGCCCAGCTGAAGGATGTGTGTGTGTGTATGCGTGTGTGTGTGTGTGTGTGTGTGTGTGTGTGTGTGTGTGTAATGTGACTCTGAAAGATCTCTGAAGCAGTGGGTACTTGTTTAAACTAGTGTAGGGGCACCTGGGTGGTGCAGTCGGTTAAGCGTCCGACTTCAGCCGGGTCACGATCTCGCGGTCCATGAGTTCGAGCCCCGCGTCGGGCTCTGGGCTGATGGCTCAGAGCCTGGAGCCTGTTTCCGATTCTGTGTCTCCCTCTCTCTCTGCCCCTCCCCGTTCATGCTCTGTCTCTCTCTGTCCCAAAAATAAATAAACGTTGAAAAAATAAATAAATTAAAAAAAAAGTGTGAAGTAGTTTCAATGGGTAGACTCGATTCCCATGTCCTCTGCATCTAGTGCATTTTCATCATAAGTGGCAAGGTAGTAAGGATTAGCATTTCGTGACATACCTTTGGAAAGGCACAAACACAAATGCCTCCTATTGCTTTTCTTCCCTTCCTATCTTCCCACCATAAAGTGGGGTGATAAAACCATTTTCTACTGTCATTGCTGAAGGAAGTTACAGAGGGAAAGCCAACTATCAGATTTTCATTTCAAACTAAGTCAGGGCAAGCGCTATTTGATGTATGTTCTGTCTGTATCAGTAGGAGCCCTTTGGTCTTCTAAGAAAAGCAGGTGCTCTTCAAGCTTGTTTGCTTCTCAGTCACTGACCTTTTGAAGTCTAGAAGTGTTAGGTAAGAATTCACTTGGATGCCAAGAATAGCTGACCAATTCCCACTGCCTCTGTGTATGCAATGGACAGTGGGAACATGCAAAACCATTTCTGCCAGGACACGTCAATTTGGCATTTATATGTTTTGCTTAAACCACAATTTTCATACCGCAAAACTAGGTTACTATACAATTTAGCAAATTAAGTATGTCACATGAACTCACATTCAGAGTGGTATAGTGCTAATCTTTATGACCAGATCATGCTTACATGATCTTTCTTTGACTTTCTGACCCATGACCTATGTTTTCTTCTTGGGAAAAAAAAAGACACACAAAAGCTATAGAAGCAGAAGAATGAAAAGTTTTGCATAAGACTGTTGGTATTTTAAGAAATAGCTTGCAAATAGTGTACCCCACAGCCTAGAGCACAAGAAAAATGCAAATAGGCTTACATTGTTACAGAGTCTCATGTACGTCAATTAGGACTAAAAGTATAAGTTTAGAATGGGGCTTTTAGATAATGTTAAAAACAGAAACTATTATTTTTCTAGAAATGTAGCTTACCTGCCACAAAAGAGGGTGGCTGAAATGTCCATTCACAATCCCTGCCAACCTAGGAGTCTGGGAGTGGTTCCTTTCCTTTATGCTTTAGTGCCACCTATGGTTCCAAATTAGAAAGTGTTCGTTTAAAACTAGCATCATTAAAAATAAATTCTAGAAACTGTAAACACTATCCTGGCTTTAAATTAGCATACTTATCACTCAATTACATTTTGCCTTTTGGGTTTGAATAAATAAACTGAATATCTTTCTGGAGGGCAATTTGACAATATGCAGTATGAGATTTTAAAATGTTTAGACTCTTCAGCCCAGTAATTTCATGTTTAGGAAATGATAAGAGGCAAAGACACATGTATGAGAACATATATTATGATATTATTTAAAAGAAACTAATGTTCAAATGATTGTAATACATAAATAAGATGGAACATGATGAAGCCATTTAAAAATATTAAAAAAAAAAAAAAGAAAATCACCTTTAGTTGTAATTTCTATAATTTTTTTCCTTATAGAAAGTTTAGGTCTTGGGGCACCTGGGTGGCTCAGTCGGTTAAGTGTTTGGCTCTTGGTTTCTGCTCAGGTCACCATTTTGTCATTTGTGAGTTTGAGCCCCACATCAGGCTCTGTGCTGACAGTGCGGAGCCTGCTTGGGATTCTCTCTCTCTCTCTCTCTCTCTCTCTCTCTCTCTCTCTCTCTGCCCCTCACCCACTCACTCTCTCTCCCTCTCTCAAAATAAACTTTTTTTTTAAAAAGAAAGAGTTTAGGTCTTTTATAAAGTGTTAAAAACCTAAAGAGTGTGAAATAGCATACCAAAAATAATATAATCCATAACAAAACTAAACAACTATGTACCTAAAAAATCAAATTTATAAATAGGCTGGAAGAAATTATTTTTATTTTTCATACCCATCAGTAAAGATACATGTGATAAAGTCCATATTTTGCAGAGAAAACGAAGTCATCAGATGGAAACTTCTCCATCTTTCTAAAATGAAGCACGCGTACCTCCTTTGTGTATCTGTCCTGGTCTGCATCTCTCCAATTATCATAGAGGGACCTAATCTCTCCACCTCTGCTTGGAGTTCTTCCCCCTCTCCTACTCTCCTACTTTACACTATCCATTATCCCTTTTCTTCTCATCAGTATAGCCAACCTTTCAATTAAATGTTTTCCACCAGCTTTAAAATATACTCAGATGTCTGTTATTTAAAATAATAAACATTAAATAATAATAATTCCTTACTCAAACTCATGTCCTCCATATCCCGACTTCTAGCAAAATATAGTCTTCTCTCTCTCGCTTCACAGTGTTCTTAATTTTCTATATAAGTTATCACAATGTTTGCAACTTCTGCTCAATCCTAAACTAACTCCAGTTTGGTATATGGCCCCACTACCCCATTAAAACACCTGTTAAGCCACTAATGGCCTCAATATTGCTAAATTTATGGCTTTTTTCAGTATTCATTGCAGTATCTCAGCATAGTCAACACTCCTGACCTATGTGTTGAAATACTCACTATTCTCAATTTTCCCCTCTTTTCTAGCCACTCCTCTATCTCCTTTGCTGCTTCTCTTCCTATTGGTCACTAAATATCATGGCTCAGTCTTTGGCCCTCTTTCCACTCTGTATCTCTTCTAGGCAATTTCTTCTTAGCTATGGTTGATTACCATGGATACACAAATGAGTCACAAGTGCTAATTTCTAGTCCAGTGTTTCCCTCTGAGCTCCAGGAACACATATAAAAATACATACATTTTTTTTCACTTCTTAGAGGTCTCCAAGGTATCTTAGTATCTATTTGACCAAAATCTAATTACGATTTTTCCTTCTAAATTTCTTCTTTAAGTTCTATAAATGGCTCCACCACCAATCTAGTTATGCAAACCAAATCCTAAAAGTCACCCTTGATGCTTCCACCTCCTTCACCATGCATATGTAATCTACGTTCAAGCCCTGTCGCTTCTATTTCCTACCTCTTAAACCTATCTTCTCTCCAACTCTACCACCATATAGATCCAGGTCACCATTATTTCTTGTCTGCATTACTGCAATAGACATATTAGTTATATGTATGTATGTATGTATGTATGTATGTCTACACGCACTTTTTAGGGCTTCTAGTATAATGTTGGGTAGGAGTGGTGAGAGAGGAGGACATTTCCGTCTTGATCTCAGGGGAAAAGCATCTAGCTTCTCACAGCAAAGTATGATTTTAGTTGTAGGTTTTTGTAGATGTTCTTCCTCAAGCAGAGAAATTTCTCCTCTATGCCTAGTTTGCTGAGAATTTTTATTATGAATGGGTGTTGGATTTTGTCAAATGCTTTTGCTGTATCAATTGATACGATTGTATGATTTTTCTCCTTTAGCTCATTGATGAGGTGGGTCACATTAATTAATTTTCAAATGTCAAAACAGCCTTCCATACTTTCATACCTGGAATAATCCCACTTGGTTCAGATGTATAATTCTTTTTTAAACACTGGTGGATTTGATTTGCAAATACCTTGTTGAGGATTTTTGCATGCATGTTCATGAAAGATAGAGGTTTATAGCTTTTCTTTCTAATGATGTCTTTGTCAGGTTTTGGCATTAGAGCAATTCTAGACTTGTAAAATGAGTTAGGATGTGTTCCCTCAGCCTCTAGTTTCTGGAAAAGATTGCATGCCACCAGTATTTGTTTCTTTTTATTTTTATTTATTTTTTTTTAATTTTTTTTTCAACGTTTATTTATTTTTGGGACAGAGAGAGACAGAGCATGAACGGGGGGGGGGGGGCAGAGAGAGAGGGAGACACAGAATCGGAAACAGGCTCCAGGCTCTGAGCTGTCAGCCCAGAGCCTGACGCGGGGCTCGAACTCACGGACCGCGAGATCGTGACCTGGCTGAAGTCAGATGCTTAACCGACTGCGCCACCCAGGCTCCCCTTTGTTTCTTTTTAAATGTCTGGTAGAAATCACCAATAAAACTATCTAGGTCTAGTGCTTTCTTTTTTGGAAGATCATTATTGATTTGATGCCTTAAAAAATATAGGCCTGTTCAGATTATCTATTTCTCCTTGTGTGAATTTTGATAGTTTGTGTCTTGTAAGAAATAGGTCCATTTCATCAAAGATCCCAAATTTGTAACAAAAGAGTTGTTTGTGGTATTCTATTAACTTTGTAATGTCAGTGGGATAAGTAGTGATGACCTCTCTCTTTTTTATTGTTGTTGTTCACTGTTCTTTCTTACTTTCTTTCCTTTGTTTTCTTTTTTTTCTTTCTTTCTTTCTCTTTCTTTCTTTCTTTCTTTCTTTCTTTCTTTTCTTTCATTTTAAGTTTTTATTTTAATCCCAGTTAGTTAACAGTGTGATGAACTTTCTTTCATTTCTGATATCATCAATTTATGTTTTCTTTTTTTATTGTTTTGTTAGTCTGTGTAATGGGTTGAATTGCATACCCCCAAAATTCGCATGTTTAAGTCATAATCCCTAGTACCTAGGAATGTGACCTTTTGTAAATAAGGTCATTGCAGATATAATTTGTTAAGATGAGGTCATACTGGAGTAGGGTGGGCCTCTAATCCAATATGATTGGTGACCTGTGAGGAAACAGAGACACATACAGGGAAGACTATGTGAAGACACAAGGAGAACACCACGTACAAGACAAGGGATTCCTGAGGCCACCAGAAGTTAGGCAAGAAGCATGGCACAGATTCTCCCTCGCAGGCCTCAGAAGAAACCAAGCCTACCAGTGCCTCCATCTTGGACATCTAACCTCCACAACGGTGAGATAATAAATTTCTGTTGTTTATAAGCCACCCAGTTTGTTGTAATTTGTTTCACTAGCCCAACAAATTAAAACTCTGGGCCCTGGAAAATGCATGAGCTATAGGTTTCAAACGCTTTAAATTCCTCTAGTGTCCTTGGTTTTGCATCCTCCTTAAATAATGTCTGTATTTTGGAGTTCTTTTAGCTATAATCCACTATGATTATATTGGAGCCCTGTTGATGTGGTGTTAAGGTGTGGGGGAGAGAAAGCATTCTATAATCCTATAATTAAATTTGTCTTTTAGTGGGCTTGCATTCCTTGGCTGTAACTTTCACAACTATTTCTTAACTTCTTAAGAAAGGAAGGCAAAAGTGAGTTGGATTTGGGTAAAGGCCCTTCCTCATAGATGGGGTAAGACTCTGGGAAAGTCTTTTCCACTAAGAGTAGGCCTTTGTTATGAAGTATAATCTGGGTGCAGTTCAAAATGGTTACTTTTCTTCTCCCCCCGCCAGAGCTAGGAGGCAGAATTTTCTCGGCTCTTCACCTGGAGGTAAAGCCCATGAAAATGTGGGTCTCTCTTAGGACTAAGAGTTTCTCTTCTTGTGTTAGTCCACACTCAGCCTCCAGCAATTTATCAAAATTACCATTTTGGTGTCCTCACCATTTTATGGCTTCATTGGCTTCTGCTCCAGGTAAGTAAATCTCAGCTATGATTCTTTGTGTTTGCCTATGCGTCCAGATTTTAGTTTGCAGTTTTCCCTGTGACCTCAGTTCTTTGACGGGTCCAAGAAAAGTCACTGATTTTTATTTCATTCAACATTTCTCTTATTGTAAGGTTGGGAACAACTATTTCAGAGCCTTATACATGTCAAAGCTGAAACCAGAAGTCAGAATTATTATTATTTTTCAGATAATTGTGGATATTCTTTCCTTTTTTTGAAGTTTATTTATTTATTTTGAGAGAGAGAGAAAGAGTGCAAGAGCTGCAGCCGGGGGGGGGGGGGGGGGCGGGGGGGAGGAGAGAGTGCAGGAGAGAATCCCGAGCAGGCTCCTCGCTGTCAGCACAGAACCTGACGCAGGGCTCGATCTCACAAACTGAAATCATGACCTGAGCCGAAATCAAGAGTTGGATGCTTAACCGATTTAGACACCCAGGTGACCCCCGAAATATTTTTTAAGCACAATATAATGCCTAAAATATATTTTACATTCATTTAAGATTCTTTATAATGTTAAAAAGAAAACCACAGGTCAAAAATAGTGTCTATTAGGCCGAATCCCTAAACTGGGGCTTAATATATAATCTGATTTTAGTTTCAAGCTCCCCTCAAAATCTAGTCTTAACCAGTCAGTCAGAAATTTTCCAGTGGATGCTAATGAGTTTGCTGCATGGACCTCTTTATTCTCCAAAGGAAGATGAGGTAATCTGATGATAAGACCCACTCCCCTTCACCTTTTACTTGCTAGATGGAATGCTGCCTGATTCATGAATCTACTAATAAAGCCAGTTAGACCTTTAAAATTTACTCAGTTGAATTTTTGTTATTTAACAGTAATCATAAGCCTTTTACAGTATTATTTTCAAGTTTTTAAATTTTAAATGAATGGGGCCATATTGTAAATACCTTCCAACTCACTTTTATCATGCATTAATAAATTGTGTAGATTAATTCATGTTGATGCATGTAGGCCTAATTCATCCATCTTAATTGTTGTGTAATATTAAATTTTATGAATATCTCACAATGTATTTATCTTTCCTCTGACTGTTGGACATTTGAATTTTTTTTTGTTCTTTGCTAGAACAACAAATATTCTCATTCACTTATTTCATGAACTTATGTGAGAGATTCTTCATGGTATAAACCTAGAAACTGAAAATCCAGGTTAGGGTCATGGAAATCTTTAGCTTCTCTAATGCTGACTAATTTCTCTCCTTAACAACTTATATTCCCACCAGGAACTTATGAGCATTTTGTTGCACCAACTCTTTATATTTTTCCAAAATAATGGATGTAAAATAGTACCTTATTATATAGGTTTGATATATATTTCCCTGATTACTACTGAAGATGAAATCTTTTCTTATGTTTACTGTCCATTCAGATTCTCTCCTCTATAAATTAATTCTTTACATCTTGTGTCCATTTTTTCTAATAAGTTGTCATTTTTATTGATTTGTAGAAGCTCTTTGCATACTGGATATTAATCCTTTGTTGATTTTATAATCCTATCTTGATTATGTGACTTGTGTTTTCTCTCCTATAAAATATCTTTGTTAGTTAGGATGCAGTGGGATGTTACGCAAATAAGAGGACTGAAAGCTATAAACAGAAGGGAGAAAGATGAAGGGACAAATGTGTTTTGTTTTGCAGAACCAACAATTCCAGCCAAGGAGACCTCAACTAGGTGTTTCACCTAATCACTCCTTGCTAGATGTGTCTTGCCTGACAGCCCCTTACACAAGCCACTTTGAGCTGAACTGGAGCTGAGGACCTGTGCAGAAGTCTCCCTGAGTTGTCCTGAAGTTACCTTTAGCTTATTATAATCCTAAGAGCTCCTGTGGGCAGAATTCACTGCCATTTTTTGAACACATGATGTATGCACTAGCATGTTGACATACACAATTAAACCAAAGTGCTTATGTAAACTCCCTACACCCACCTCCTAATACTAATACTCCCTACATCCACCTCCTAATACTAATTTTCCATTGAATAAAAGCTTCTGATACTAACCCCATGGGAGACAGTGCTTTGAGAGCTATCTCCCTGTCTCCTTACTTGTAAGAAGAACTAAAAAAATTTCTTTGCTTTCAATATTTCCATGGGTTGTGTTCAACTTGATGCACCCCAAGAGGTGAAACCCTTGAGTTCCGTTGTATCTTGTTACAAAAGAATTTTTTAATGTTAAAAAATGTAATATTTTCCTTTATGGTTTGTGCCTTATGGCAAAAATCCTTTTTCAAGTCTCAGGTTTTAAATATTTTTCTGGGGGTGCCTGGGTGGCTCAGTCAGTTGAGCATCTGACTTTTGGTTTTGGCTCAGGTCATGATCCCAGGGTTGTGGAATTGAGCCCCATGTCGGGCTACATGCTGAGCACGGAGCCTGCTTGAGATTCTCTCTTTCTCTCCCTCTGTCCCTGGCCTCTACTCATGTGCTCTCTCTCTAAAAATAAAAAGAAAATAAATAAATATGCATATATTTTTTCTGAAATCCTTTCATTTCATATTTAGGTTTTTAATTCAACTAGATTGTGTTTTGTCAATTTCGTCACATAATTTAGTTTTTGCTTCATATGTTTCAAGGTTATGCTTTTATTTATTTATTTATTTATTTATTTATTTATTTATTTATTTTTTAAATTTACATCCAAGTTAGTTACCATATAGTGCAATAATGATTTCAGGAGTAGATTCCAGTGATTCATCCCCTATGTATAACACCCAGTGCTCATCCCAACAAGTGTCTTCCTTAATGCCCCTTACACATTTAGCCCATCCCCTCACCTACAACCCCTCCAGCAACCCTCAGTTTGTTGTCTATATTTAAGGGTCTGTTTTGTCCCCCTTCTTGATTTTATATTATTTTTGCTTCCCTTCCATTATGTTCATCTGTTTTGTATCTTAAATTCCTCATATGACTGAAGTCATATGATATTTGTCTTTTCTCTGACTAATTTCACTTAGCACAATACACTCTAGTTCCATCCATGTAGTTGCAAATGGCAAGATTTCATTCTTTTTGATTGCCGAGTAATACTCCAGTGTGTGTGTGTGTGTGTGTGTGTGTGTGTGTGTATACACTCCACATCTTCTTTATCCATTCATCTGTCTATGGAAATTTGGGTTCTTTCCATATTTTGGTTATTGTCAACAGTGCTGCTGTAAACATTGGGGTGCATGTGCCCCTTTGAAACAGCATACCTATACCCCTGGATAAATACCTAATAGTGCAATAGCTGGGTCATAGGGTCGTTCTATTTTTTATTTTTTGAGGAACCTCTATACTGAGTGGCTGCACCAATTTGCATTCTCCCCAGCAATGCAAAAGAGATCCTCTTTCTAGGAATCCTCGCCGACATCTATTGTTGCCTGAGTTGTTAATTTTAGCTATTCTGACTGGTGTGAGCTGGTATCTCACTGTGATTTAATTTGTATTTCCCTGATGATGAGTGATGGTGAGCATTTTTTCATGTGTTTGTTAGCCATCTGGATGTCTTCCTTGGAGAAGTGTCTATTCATGTCTTCTGCCCACTTCTTCACTGGATTATTTATTTTTTGGATGTTGAGTTTGGTAAGTTCTTTATAGATTTTGGATACTTACCCTTTATATGATATTACATTTGCAAACATCTTCTCCCATTCCATTGGTTGCCTTTTAGTTTTGCTGATTGTGGCCTTCGCCATGCAGAATCTTTTTATTTTGATGAGATTCCAATAGTTCATTTTTGCTTTGGTTTCCCTTGCCTCCAGAGACGTGCTGAATAAGAAGTTGCTGCGGGCAAGGTCAAAGAGGTTTTTGCCTGCTTTCTCCTCAAGGATTTTGATGGCTTCCTACATTTAGGTATCTTATCCATTTTGAGTTTCTTTTTGTGTATGGTGTGAGAAAGTGGTCCAGCTTCTGCATGTTGCTGTCCAGTTTTCCCAACACCATTTGCTGAAGAGACTGTCTTTATTCCATTGGGTATTCTCTCCTGCTTTGTCAAAGATTACTTGGCCATACATCTGTGGGTCCATTTCTGGGTTCCATATTGTGTTCCATTGATCTGAGTGTCTGTTTTTGTGCCAGTATCATACTGTCTTGATGAATACAGCTTTGTAATACAGCTTGACATCTGGGATTGTGATGCCTCCAGATTTCATTTTCTTTTTCAAGATTGCTTTGGCTATTCAGGGTCTTTTCTGATTCCATACAATTTTAGGATTGTTTGTTCTAGCCCTGTGAAGAATGCTGATGTTATTTTGATAGGGATTGCATTGAATATGCAGATTACTTTGGGTAGTATTGACATTTCAATATTTGTTCTTCCAATCCATGAGCATTGAATACTTTTCCATTTTTTGTGTGTCTTCTTCAATTTCTTTCATAAGCTTTCTATAGTTTTCAGTGTAGAGATTTTTCACCACTTTGGTTAGGTTTATTTCTAGATATTTTATGGTTTTTGGTGCAATTATAAATGGAATCAATTCCTTAATTCTCTTTCTGTTGTTTCATTATTGATGTATAGGGATGCAACTGATTTTTGTGCATTGTTTTTCTATCCTGCAACTTTGCTGAATTCATGGATCAATTCTAGCAGTTTTTTTGTGGAATCTTTTGGGTTTTCCATATAGAGTATCATGTCATCTGCGAAGAGTGAAAGTTTGACTTCCTCCTTGTCAATGTGGATACCATTTCTTCCTTTGTGTTGTCTGATTGCTGAGCCTAGGACTTCCAACACTATGTTGCATAACAGTGGTGAAAGTGTATATCCCTATCATGTTCCTGATCTTAGGGGGAAAGCTCTCAGTTTTTCCCCATCGAGGATATGTTAGTGATGGGTCTTTCATATTGGTATTTTATGATCTTGAGGTTATCATCCTTCTATCCCTAGTTTCTTGAGGGTTTTTATCAAAAAAGATGCTATATTTTGTCAAATTCTTTCTCTGCATCTATTAAGAGGATCACGTGGCTCTTGTCCTTTCTTTTATTGATGTGATGTATCACATTGATTGTTTTGCGGATATTGAACCAGCCCTGTATCCCAGGTATGAATCCCGCTTGGTCGTGGTGAATAATGTTTTTAGTGTATTGTTGGATCTGGTTGGCTAGTATCTTGTTGAGGATTTTTGCATCCATGTTCATCAGGGAAATTGGTCTGTAGTTCCCCTCTTTAGTGGTTTTTTTGTCTGGTTTTGGGATCAAGGTAATGCTGACTTCATAGAATGAGTTTGGAAGTTTTCCTTCCATTTCTATTTTTTGGAACTGCTTAAAGAGAATAGGTGTTAACTCTTCTTTAAGTGTTTGGTAGAATTCCCCTGGAAAGCCATCTGGCCCTGGACTCTAGTTTTTTGGGAGATTTTTGATTACTGATTCAATTTCTTTCCTGGTTATGGGTCTGTTCAAATTTTCTATTTCTTCCTGTTTCAGTTTTGGTAGTTTATGTTTCTAGGAATTTGTCCATTTCTTCCAGATTCCCCATTTTATTGGCATATAATTGCTCATAATAGTGTATTATTATTGTTTGTATTTCTGCAGTGTTGGTTGTGATCTCTCCTCTTTCATTCTTGATTTTATTTATTTGGGTCCTTTCCTTTTTCTTTTTGATCAAACTGTCTAGGGGTTTACCAATTTTGTTAATTCTTTCAAAGAACCAGCTCCTGGTTTCATTGATCTCTTCTACTGTTTTTGTTTTGGTTTTGTTTTTTGGTTTCAATAGCAGTGACTTACGCGCTAATCTTTATTATTTCCCATCTTCTGCTGGTTTTGGGTTTTATTTGCTGTTCTTTTTCCAGCTGTTTAAGGTGTAAGGTTAGGTTGTGTATCTGAAACCTTTCTTCCTTCTTTAGGAAGGCCTGGATTGCTGTATGCTTCCCTCTTATGACCACCTTTGCTACATTCCAGAGATTTGGGGTTGTGGTGTTATCATTTTCATTGGCTTCCATGTACTTTTTAATTTCCTTTTTAACTTCTTGGTTAGCCCACTCATTCTTTAGTAGGATGTTCTTTAGTCTCCAAGTATTTGTTGTCTTTCCAAATTTTTTCTTGTGGTTGGTTTCGAATTTCATAGCATTGTGGTCTGAAAATACATAAACAGTATGATCTCAATCTTTTTTGTACTTGTTGAGGGCTGATTTGTATCCCAGTATGTGATCTATTCTGGAGAATGTCCCATGGCCACTCGAGAAGAATGTGTATTCTACTGCTTTAGGATGCAATATTCTGAATATATCTGTTAAGTCCATCTGGTCCAGTGTGTCATTCAAAGCAAATGTTTCCTTTCAAGGTAATGTTTTTAGAGGCCCACAAATTCATCATTATATTTTCTTGGTAGAATGTTCATTCCTATAAAAGTCTGTTGTCTTACATTCTATTTTATTTTATGTCATATTAACATTGATATATCCTTTGGTTATTTGCCTGGTGTATTTTTAAATACTTTTTTTAATTTTTGAAATGTTTATTTATTTTTGAGAGAGAGACAGAGACAGAGACAGAGACAGAGACAGAGGATCCGAAGTGGGCTCTGTGCTGACAGCAGAGAGCCCAATGTGGGGCTCCAACTCCCAAACCACGAGATCATGTTGGATGATGAAGCTGGATGCTTAGCCAACTGAACCACCCAGCAGCCCATTAAATATTTTATTTTTATTTTATCTGGGTTTTTTGTAAGCTATGTATAGTCAACATAACAGACTGAATATCAGTAAGTGAGTTTATGCATTTACATTCACTGTGATCAGTATATATTTGCATTTTCCCTTCATGTTTCATGTTTTCTGTTTATCATCCTTTCTCTTTGTTTCTTTTTTTTTCTGTTTTCCTATCTCCTGTTCAATTGGTAAAATGTTCTACATTTCTTACATCCCCTACTTTCATGGAAGCTGTGAAATGTATTTCTCTTCCCTTAGTGGTACCCTATATTCTTAAAATCACTTTTTTAAAAAATATATGAAATTAATCCATATCTCTATCACTATCCCTGAAAAATACATACTTTAATATTACTTCATCAGAACACACACACACACACACACACACACACACACACACACCTTATTACTGCTGGCTAGAGTTCTGGTTAGAGAATAAAACTTTCAGCATATTTTATGAATTTGTGTGCCTCCATATTTTTCTCAATGTCCTATGTGTCTATAAAATGTTTTTAAGGGTTTTTTTTTAATTTATTTTGAGAAAGAGAGAAAGAGTGCAGGCAGGGGAGGGGCAGAGAGACAGGGAGAGAGACAATCCCAAGCAGGGATTGACAGAGAGAGACAGAGACAGAGGATCCGAAGTGGAAGCTGTGCTGTCAGCATAGAGTCCAATGCAAGGCTGAAACCCATGACCAGGAGATCATGACCTGAGCCAAAATCAAGAGTCGGATGCTTAGCCAACTGAGCCCCCCAGGCACCCCATGTTTCCAATTTTTTAAGTCATGTGTGTTCCCTCTAGGTTCACTTCTCTTCCAATTACCATTCACCATGCAATCATTTTTTCAATAAGAATCAATTAGTGACAAATCCTCTAGATATTTTATGTCTGAAAATGTCTTAATTTAGTTTTCACCTTTGAATTATGGTTTACCTAAATGTAAGTTTCCAGACTGATGCATACTTTCTCTCAAAATATTCAATATATTACTCCACTGTCTTTTCTCATCAGATATGTCCCTTTCTTCATCTTCTTTCTTGCTATCTTTCTTTTTTTAGATAAAGAGAGAGTGCATGAGCAGGGAAGGGGGGGAGAGGGGCGGAGGGAGAGAGAGTATCCTAACCAGGTTCCGTGCTCAGCATGGTGCCCAACATGGACTTCAGTCCCATGAACCTGAAATCATGACCTGAGCAGATATCAAGAGTTGGTCACTCAACTGACTGAGCCACCCAGGTGCCCTCATCAGATGTTTATGATGAGAGTTTGCTCCCAGTCTTTTGTAGATTATTTGGAACTTTTCCTTTGGGAGTTTAAATCTTTTAGATTTATATTTAAGTTTCACTATGCTATGTCTAGCTATGGATTTATTTTTATTTCATCTGCTTTTGTTATCTTTATTTTCAAACAAAGATATCATGTCTTTCCTCAATCTTGAAAATTATCTACCATTATCTCGGTAATAATTGCAATGCCATTATTTTCTTCACTTTTTCTAGAGTAATTAGACGTATGTTGAAGTCTCTCCAGCTATTCACAATGTATTTTAATGGTTCTTTCATATACTTTTATTTACTGTTTTTCTCTGTGCTTCATTTGGAGAAATTTCTCAAAAGTATCTTTCAATGCACAAATTTTCTTTTTTGCTATAATCAGAATTGATCGTGTTTTTTGAAGATAAACATATATGTATTAAATATATCTACATATTTACATAACATATAAACATACACATATACATAACATGCATACGTAACATATGCATATATCATATATAAATATAATACACACATACAACAAAATTGATATATGTATAATATTTATATATTTATATAATATATATTTTTATATATGTGTATATGTATGTGTAGAATTTCCAAGATTTTCTTTTTTTTTTAATTTTTAAACGTTTATTTATTTTTGAGAGAGAGAGAGACAGACAGACAGAGTGCGAGCAGGGGAAGGGCAGAGAGAGAGGGAGACACGGAATCTGAAGCAGGCTCCAGGCTCTGAGCTGTCAGCATGGAGCCTGATGCAGGGCTTGAACTCATGAACCGTGAGATTATGATGTGAGCCAAAGTCAGATGCTTAACCAACTGAGCTACCCAGGTGCCTCTTCCAAGATTTTTAATTAACTATTTCCTCTCTCTCTTTTTTTAATTTAATTTCTACCTTTGGCATAATTTCTAATTATATTTATGGCTAGTATCTCTTCAATTATCTCTGTAACAATCCTAAACATGCTTATCAAAAATTGAGTTACTTTTTTTGGAATGAATTCATAGTTATTTTTGTTGTCTATCTTTTTGACATTAGTTGGTTTGTGCATTTTGGAATTTGGGTTTGTGAACTCATTTCAAGTGGACTCATTCCTTGTCTCTCTCACTCTCTCGTTCCCAATCTCTTTTCTCTCTTCACCAGTTTATCAGTCTCAGTTTGGCAGACTTGCAATTGCCTCCACGTGGCATTCAAGACTCTCATTGTAGTAATATTGAAGTTGTCACTGCTGGAGTCCTCAGACAGTTGTTGTGTTGGTTCAGTTTCTGCTTCATTCCTGGTTGTGAGACAATGTCTGTTTTCTCCCAACTCCCTGAATAGACCTAGCTTCACAGAAACAGTGACCACATCCCTCCCTAATGTGCAGTGGCCGTCCAAAGATTAACCTTGTGGCCTGTTCTTGCTGCATGAATCGTTCTCAGTGTTGGGTAGAGAATGGCCCATGGGATTTCTTCATGGCTCCGTGGTGAGAGTTATTCAGAAGCATTACAGAAATTCCTCCCTCTCCCTCAGCAGGCAGTTTTGAGCTCATCCCCAGTACCATTCCTTAATTTACCAAGTGACCTCTTGGTGCTGACACAGTGGGACCCTTTTCCAGCTTACTTCACAACTCTTGAAATTATGATCTTTGGGGGACTGGAGCCTGCATCCCCTGCTATTCCTGCCTAGCTATCAATCTCATGCCTTGTGCCCCAACCCTATTGTCCTAGTGAGTAGGAGAGAGCTTTCCACTGCCCTTTACTCACACTACTGAGAGTAACTCAGGCTCTTTCCTCTATCCTCTTCACTACTTTCTCCCAGATAACTCCTAGGCACCCTAGGATCCTGGATCCTAAGGCACGGTAATTTTTTAATTACCTGATCCCTCTTGTTCAAATTCTCAATGGTCTGCACTGTCCTTCAAGGTATGACACAGAAAAATTGAACTTTTTTGAATATTGAAGCTAAAGTGAGTAGTAGTACCTACTAATTGCTGGGTTCTACTAACCACTACGCCATAAACATATGCCCACAGAAAACAGCGATGATGGATCCTCTTTTCTCCACGGATAATAATTTGCCTGGGATGATGCAAGGAATAAAATACAACAGATCATTTTATTTTTTTAGTTATTTGTTTTTGCATAGCTTTGGTCTGCCATTTAAATAAACTCTACACAGAAGCTTACATGAAAAGTTTAATACATATCTAACCAAACACTTTTCTGCTCAGTATGTTCAAGGGTATTTCAGGAAGAAACACACATGTATTACTATTGAAAGAGCTGCAAAACTGAGAGGGGTGGTCATTAGGAACCTCTGGTACACAGAGACTCTGTCCTTTGGAAGACCTGGGTCAGATCCTCCAGAAGTACCACTTGCTGTACAAACTGAATGAGGCAGAACTTCAGCTAAGAACACTGATTCTCAAGGGCTCATGACTTAGATAATCAACTTCAAACTCCAAAATTCTTGAATCCCTGGGAAAGTTTATACTTATAACAGAAACATAGTTCTTTTGCAGGAAACTGGACAGAGTCCAAGTAGTTGGAGAAAACAAAAGGAGTACACTAACTTGGAATGATTACTATACATGAAAGTTGCCTGAGAAAACAAAGCAAAAAGCTGCCTCTACCTGGAATCTGCTTCTAAATGGTAGAAGAAACCCCAATCTCAGGGCCATAGGAACTGCTGCAAGCACATTTCTTTCCCTCACCAGATGGCAAATCCTGTAATACGTAATACCACTTCCCTCACAACCTACTCGTATAGACCACAGCTGCACATTCAGAATGCATTCCTATCATTATACTTAATGGTATCTTCAGGGCTTTTTTACACATTGCTTCATCTCAGATGATCTTAAAAGGAGCCCTATCATCCTCATCTTAATAGATGGAAAAACTGAGACAAATAGAGATTAAATAACTTGGCCAAGATCACAAGACTAGCATATTGCTGAGTCAGAACTTTCCAGGTCTTTCCAGAACAATAAATCTTCTTTTGTCTTCAAATAGATCTCTTGAGTCTGATGTATTTTTGTGTGGAATCTCATGTCAGTGAATCATACATCCTATAATCACTCTGGTAATATGCACTCCAGAGGCACCCTACTCAGGAAGACAAACACATATGCAAAGAGGTGTCAATTTCAGTAAGGATAAATTAGTCCAGGGTAGAAAGGGTCTGATATAACCAACCTAACACTAAGTGCCTGGCTCGGATCTTCAAAGGACAGTATCATATTGAGGGCTCAGAACTGATCTATGCTGTGGGCAGGTAGGTCAACAAGCAGGGGTAGTAGCTAGAACCAGCGTCCTAAGAAGAGTTCATGCTATTGGGAACATGAATAGCCTTCAAACCTGCCATGATGGCCACTGCATTCAAGGGCTTATTATATAAGCAGTGAAGTGACTGGGAACAGAAGCGCTGACATGAGTTGCTCTGTCTGGTAAGACAGATTGGTTTTTTAGTGCCTTCTCTTCAGTGGATGCTCTCTGGTGGGCATAACATTAGGCAAAAGGATCCACAGAGTTTGTGATCACTCCCAAAGATCCATTCATATGCCTCTTCCTCAAACTCCCTTGTTTCCAAGATTCCATTTTGCTCTTTGAAGCCCCTGAACAGCCACCTAAGCCATGTGACTGCTCGGGGTAGGGGGTGAGGTCCATGTTTATCCATACTTCAGATCATTTCCCCCTCTATACAAATGAATGACCAACTGCACTGCTTATATCCCTTCCACTGAAAGGATTTCTTTATTATTTTTTGTCAAGGTTACTGTTGAGTGTAGCTGTAGGTTAGTAACAGTCCATTTTTGATTAGCACCAATATGCTGAGCTGACTCATTTGTGAACTGAGCCTCGTTTTCTACCTTTTCTCTAAGTTGTCATGAAGAATCACCCATGATGTCATATAGATAATTTGAGGAAGAGGCAACAGTGAAATTGAGATAGATGAGTTGAATTCTGGGCCTGTCTCAGATATTAATACACCTGTTTCTGTAATTACTCTTGACCTCTGAACCTCCTCAGATATGATCTAAATGTACTATTCTATCATTTGACAGAATGCTATTTTACGAGCTTGACTGCATAACTCATTGGATCTGATAGTATTTATCTTGTGTTGTGAAACTCTGGTCACATAATCATTCAATGTCCAGTGGTCAGGCACTCAGTCTCTTCCACAGATCTTTTTCAAACATCAAGTAGTTCTCTGCTACAAAAGTCCTGCTACTAGCCCACAACCCTGGAGAATCTGCAATGTGTCTCTCATATTAGGCCTTTCTAGGGACTCTACGAAGGATTTTTATCCACAATGGATAGCTCTAACATCATGGAATCTGTTGGGCCACATGCCTGAATAGCAGAGCAGCTTACACCACACTCTGGATCTTCTACAGAACTTCTTCTTCCTCTACCCTCTGTAGACCATATAATCCCTAAGAACTTTGTTGATATAACAAGGCCTGAATTTGTGTGGTGCATCTTTCACCTTCTGGCATGTATTTGTCTTACTAAGGAATCCAGAGTATTTGCTATTTCCCATACAGAAAGTCTAATCTGCGTGATATTACCAACATAGTGGACAAATATGTTTTATGAAATAGCCACATGATCCAGATTCTTGCAGACCATATTAAAACTACATTAAGAGACTTACTGTAATCCAGAGCAACTGCATGGATATGTATTGTTCTCCTTCCAGTTTAAATGCAAGTTGTTTTTGACTGCAATTACTGACAGAGATTGAAAGTAATACATTAACCAGATCAATAGCTGCATATCAAGTCCCATAGTTTGTGTTGATCAGTTGCAGTAGAGATACCAAATCTGGCAGAGCAGCTAGGGTTGGGACTACCATTTAGTTGAGCTTATGATAGTCCACCACCATATGCTTGATTTATCTACTTTTGCAAGGGTCATATAAAAGATTTGAATGGAGAAATGAGGCCCACTACTCACTCTTTTGCTATGTTTTTGATAGGAGTGCTAATCTTTGCAACTCTCCTCAGGATAACATGTTGCTTCCTTATTCACTGCCTTGGCAGGAGGATGTATGGGCAACTTTCAGAGCTTCTATTTGGTCCACTCTACTGTAATGACACTTGTTTGATAGGTCATGAAACCAATGTAAGAGTTTTGTGAGCTGATAAGAATCTTTGTCACAGTTGTGTACTCTTGGACTGGAGAAGTAACCAGTGTGAGTTTGCAAATGCATTGGAACTACCTGTAAGATGGACTTGTGCCATGACTCTATTATTTGTTTCCTCCATGAGCCCCCACTCTAACCAGAGGACCACAGTGGCATTTTGGATCCTTGGCATTAGTGTCATCTCAGAACTTATATCCAACAATCCTCAAGAGGTCTAGGTAATCCTCTTTCTTCACTGTACATTCAAGTAAATGAGTGCATGTCCCTGTGGGGAAGAACTGAGGAAATATTTCTCATATTTATTTGTTATAGCACTGCAGGGACTTTATGAAGAGCAAGTTGGCTTAGACCTCAAAACTGGCTATAGGAACATAATTATCTAAATGGTAACTGACATCTGCTCTCCAGCTGTTAATCTTTTGGATTATGTAAGCCTGGTTATACTTGTCATAGTTATCATAGTTTTGGGTTGCCCATTCATCTTCTTCCCAGAACACACTGTGATCTCTTAAACAAACAACAGGCCCTAGTTGCCATTCTGTTTTTGCTGCTATGAAAAGATGAGCTCAATGATAAATTTTTCACTGGAGAATATTACATATAAAAGAAGCAACAGACAGGACAATTGACACAAGTTTAAAATAATCTTAACTCATAATCCTGACCCCTCAACATGTTTTTCCTGTATTCCCATCCTTGATTTGTTGGGCCACCGTTCGACCTGTTTCTCAAATTTAAAAATTTCGGAATGACCCAAGACTTCTCACTCTTCCTACACGTGTATATCTATATCATACATTCTAACAAGTCCAAATTTTTCATAAATAAATAAAATATAAATAAAAGTAATAGATGACATGGAAAAAAAGAACAGAAAGAAATATAGTTAAAAGTAAATTTCTTCTTATCCCTAAGCCCCAGTCTCTTTTCTCAGATGTAATGATATAATTTCCTGCTAACTTTCAAAAGTTTTTATGCCTATACCAGCTTATATGTACATGTGTGTATGCAGAGTCTGTTTATATACTGTTACATACTTAAAAAAATTTTTTAAACAAACAGGAGTGTACAATATACCCTATCCTACTCCTGAATTATTTCCCTTGGATTCTGGAAATCATTCTGTTTTAAAAAAATTTTAATGGCTGTATTTCATTTATATGACTATATTACCAATTCCTATTTATAGTCAGTTAGGGTACTGCCAATTTTTCTTTGATATTATCAACATGCTTCAGCAAATATCTTTGTATAAACATCTTGGTACCAAGTGTTTTGAAATTTTTCACAAAAGAGTCTTAGCAGGAAATTTTCTAGTATTTTCTAGTATTTTCTTTAACTGGAAACTTTCTAGTATGAATTGATACAGTAAAGCATCCTAAAACAAATAAGAAAAACACGACTAATTTGATAGAAAAATGTACAAAAAACGTGAACAGGAATTTCACAGAAGAGGAAGCATAAATAGCCCTAAACCTATGAAAAATATTTCAAAATTTGAAGTATGGCTTCTACTGAATGCGTATCACTTTTGCACCATCGTAAAAATGTTCAACCTCACTAATAGTAAGGGAATGGAAATTACAACCACAGCAAGATAGGATTTCACATGGTCTTGAATGACAAAAATTAGAAAGTCTCTAGGGGCACCTAGGTGGCTCAGTTGGTTAAGTATCTGACTTTGGCTCAGGTCATGATCTCACAGTTCGTGAGTTCAAGCACGGTGTCAAGCTCTGTGCTGACAGCTCAGAGTCTGGAGCCTGCTTTGGATTCTGTGTCTCCCTCTGTCTCTGCCCTTCCCCCACTCGCACTCTGTCTCTCTCTCTCAAAAATAAATAAACATTAAAGTCTCATAATACCAAGAGTTAGCAAGGATGTAGAATAAGGAGAACTCTTACTAACACTACTAATAGGAGTGTAAACTGGTGTGACAACTTTGGGAAACACTATGGCTTATAGATGCCTGTCTTCTCCCTGCACCTTCATGTAGTCTTTTCTGTGTGTGTGTGTGTGTGTGTGTGTGTGTGTGTGTGTGTGTGTATATCCTAATCTCTTCTTACAAGGACACCAGTCATGTTAGATAAGAGCCCACCCTAGTGCCCTCTTTTTAACTTAAATATCTCTTTAAAGACTCTATCTCAGGGCACCTGGGTGGCTCAGTCAGTTAGGTATCTGACTCTTGGTTTTGGCTCAGGTCATGATCTCAGGGTCATGGGACCAGGTCCTGTGTCAGGATATGTGCTGGGCATAGAGCCTGCTTGGGATTCTCTCTCTCCCTCTCTCTCTGCCCTTTCCCTGCTTGCACTGTCTTGCTCTATTTCTCAAAATAAATAAATAAACTTTTTTAAAGACCTTATCTCCAAATACAGTCACGTTCTGAGGTACTGAGGGTTAGGACTTCAACATATGAATTTTGGAGGAACACACTTCATCCCATAACAGGCACTTAAATCACATTGAGATTTTAATGTTTTCTTCTGTATTTATATGTTTTTTCCATAGGGTCCCCACCACCACAATTTCTGAACTCTTATGACTTAAAATACTGTCTGATGAATAGTTTCTAAGCAATGGTTCAATTTTTTTTTTGATAATTTTATGAGGTGTTAACTTTGATATTTTACATCCTTCCAAGTCCAAATAAACCATTCCTGAGCAAAACTGAAACTGACTGAATTTCTAACTTCCTCATTCTGCTTCTTCACTGCTGATCTCACACACGGTCAGAGGAGTCGGCTTATTGGGAGACCAGAGAACTCCACAAGTTCATTGTTTGGATTTCTAAAAGGATCTTACAATCTTATTTCTCCTGCCCACTAGGAAAGGATTAAGAAAACAAAGGTTGAAATCAACAGCTTCAACTTTTCAATATAAAAAGAAGTTTTCAGGAAAATCCTGGTAAGTTACAGAATCAGTAAACCTTTAAATTTTCTGCCGATGGTGTGGCTATTTTTTAAAATCCCAGCTGTACTTTTTATATAAATACTTGTGTTTATACATAAATGATTGCTTGTAAAAATGTTGAAAGTAATTAGAAATATCAATAGATTAAATATGTAGCAACATATTTAACTGAGGCTAACTTTGTGAATGCTCTTCTAGAAAGAAATGTACTGTTAAGTGTACTTGTAGTGGTGAGAACCTTATAGTCCCACAGGGCAGTAGGAAAGACAACAGAAAAACAATGCAAAGTTCAGGAATGTAAACGTTAAAGATTGTAAAGGAACCTGTGGTCATGTGAAACTGTGTAAAATTCTGTCTTCCGTAACTTAAGATGTTATTAGAAGCTTTACATTTAATCAAAGATAACACTCTCCAAAGACTATTTTTATTTGTAAGAAGTCCCTTCACATTCATTTTTTTTTACAGCAATCTAGTTAAAAACTGAAAATGGAAACTTAACCAGGAAATGAAACTTAACTTGTGTTGTGTATGGTTTCGTTTCTTCAGACCAGCAGGGGGAGATGTGTAGCCCTCCCAGACTAGCATCAGAATCCTGCAGAGCCTCTCCCTGATGATCAGCTCTGAGTCCTACGGAACAGGACTGCTTGGGGCATAGATATCTGGGATGCTCTGAGGACGCCCCTGAGATGAGGGTGGGTGGGCACCAGTGCTTGACCCAATGCACTCTGATGATTTGGCATTTCTTGTTCAACACCTAAAGAGAGAAAACTGGAGCAGTTGCCGGAGGATGGCATCCTGTAGCTCCTTTGCTAATAATTAGTGGTATTACTGATAAGATTTGTGTTCACAATTGTTTCAAAACAGGAAGATGAGGGCCCCAAGGAAGCCAGAGTTATGTCAAGTCAATCTCAAAATTTGTCCACACCAGTCATTTTGATCTTTGCTTAGCTCCAACAATATATATGCAGATGCTCTTATAACTGATAAGGTACAAACTATTTTAAAAGCATTATTGAATATAGTAAGTTCAAATCATTATACGTTCACAACTGCTGTCATGAGAGGAGAGGGAGGTTGAGAACCTTTTGACATTATAATAGGTCCAAGATATTAGTAAAGTTTAGTGTATCATATTAAGACAAGGTATTGCCGATTTTTCCATATAACAAAAGGAAAGACTCCAGATTTGGGGAATAAATGTCTGTGACCTTATCTGAGAACAGTGTTTCTATCTCCCTGGTATCTACTGGCAGAATCTGAAGGAAGAGAAAGCTCCCACCTCTTAGGTGGCACAAAGTTACCCTTGCAGCACTGGACACAGCACACAGTGAGTTGCTGGCTGTATAGAAGCATAAAAGCTGTAAGAAGAAGGGATATACTGCAGAGGGAAATTTCTGATGTGCTGCCTCATTCCTAAAATGTTGGGCCTTAAAAAATATTGTTTAAATAAAGTTAAAAAAATTAAAAGGGGTGCCTGGCTGGCTCACAGAAGAACATGTGACTCTTGATCTTGGGGTCGTGAGTTCAAGCCCCACATTGCGTGCAGAGATTACGAAAAATTTAAAAAATAACAAACTTTAGAATGTTGGGCCTTGGTGGAATTGCTATAATCACTGGCTAAAACAAAAGAGAAACCTTGAGTCTGTCCTCTCAGTCTTTGGGATATCCAGAGACAGGGTGGACGGTTAAATTACTGAAAGAGAACTCTGGCTAAGAGAAGTTTTGCAGCAGATCCGAGCAGGGTGTGTCTGTGGGAAGGGGGTAAGTCCCTCACGAGGAGATCAGCTTTCCAGAGCAGAGGCAGCAGATGAGAACAGCAGAGGTGCTGAGGCTCTGACACTGAGGACCCGGAAGAGAGAGAGAGAGAGAGAGAGAGAGAGAGAGAGAGAGAGAGAGAGACCTAGTCCAGTATGAGAAATGACCTTATTTGGAAACTGTGAGTGACACAGCAGAAATGATACAGGATATTATGAAACTAGGGTACCTAGAAGGACTGAAGGAGAAAACATACTTACTAACTTTCCTTTCCTTTTGACAAAATTTCCTTTTCCTTCTTTGTGACCAGGTGATTGAAGTTAGAACTAGTTCTGGCCCTAACGAACAGCCCAGTAAGAATGTCTAGATTTCTGTGTGAGATTCAAGCCGAGTGAAAGAACTGCCCCAGTGAAATGAGCAGTCGTTTGGTCCTTTGACCCACATAGCTAATTCAAGAGTTGTCAAAAATTTATTACTTTAAACTACTCTGAGAAAATGTTGCTCATTCAACAAATTTTTTGTTAAAAGCTACTCTGTGCTAAGCACTGTAAAATAGTAAATACATGTAAAAACTCCTGATCCTCATGAAGTACACAGAAATAATGGGTGGGACAGAAAAAGAAACAAGATAAATAGGTAGGAGTATGTGGAATACTTTATTGTGATAAATCCTAAGTATATATATTTAAGGGAAAAAAGTAACAGAGAAGAACAGGAAATACTGGAGATGGAATAAAGTTTTCAGCAGGCTGGCCACCCATGCCTCAGTAAGAAGGTGACATGTGATGAAAGACTAAGCAAAGGGAAGGAGTGAGCCCTGCAGGTATCTGAGGGCATCCCACAGAGAGGAAGCAAGGACAATGCCAGAAGCAGAAGTAGGTTCTTCCGGCAAGAAACAAGAAGGGGCTGGACCAGCTTTAGAAAGGGAAATGAAAATAAGATTTAATATCAGAAGGGTAACAGGGTGCCAGGTCATGTGAGGCCTTATAGATTATAATAAAGGGCTCAGCTTTCACTCTGAGTCAAATGGTAAGCCACTGGAGGGACTGAACAGAATATTAGCATGTGATTTACATTTGAACAGGGTCACTCTGGCTGCTATTTTGAGAAGTCTCCAGCAGGATCAATAAGAGCAAGGGTGAAACAAGTGAGGGAGCTGCTCCTGACATCCAGGAGAGAGGTGGGGGCTTGGACGGGTTGGTAGTGGTGGAGATGCCAGATGTGTTTTAGAGAGACAACCTACAGGATTTGCACCACATTGAATGTGGAATGTGGCAGAAGGGGAAGAGAATGCCTGCAACAAATTTTTGGATGTTTGTTTAATTTATTAAAAGTATTTAAATACAGGGGTGATGCCATCTTGGTGGAGGATGTTCTTTTCATTATTCTTTCAAATCTTGTACATGTTTGACTTTTCACAATAGGAAGTTAGGGGGAAATCTGTCTCATAGAGTTCCTAAGCAACAATCCAATCAATTCCATTTTAATTTTCTGTGATATCATTTTGTTTTTTGATGTAACAGATTCTCAACAAAAGGCAAACTGGAAAAGGACCAGATCTGTTCTGCCTACATCTGTATTTCCTCACAGATGCTTTCCAGGACATGACTCTTGCAAATTTTCAAGAAAAGACAACTAATCTAATAGCTTGAGATCAAAGAACCTCACAAAGAGTTATTTCAAGTTGCTGATATAAAAAGAAAGTTTTCAGAAAAGTCTCGGTGAGTTTCGAATCATTAAAGATACCTGTTTCATCAAATTTCTTTAAAAAGCTGTCTTTAAAAACTAAGTCTAAAACATAGAGTAGAACTTTGAAAATGAATATATTTTCAAGTGCACATGAGCTATTTCTAATGAAACAATTTTAAAGGAATGAGAAATATTCCTGTTTGTAACATGTATGTGTCGCTAGATGTAACTTGCACTGGCTGCAGAATTCTTTAAAAAAATTTTAACACTTATTTATTTTTGAGAGACAGAGAGAGACAGAGCATGAGCAGCGGAGAGACAAAGAGAGAGGGAGACACAGAATCTGAAGCAGGCTCCGGGCTCTGAGCTGTCAGCACAGAGCGCAACGCGAGGCTCAAACTCACAAACTGTGAGATCATGACCTGAGCCGAAGTCGGACACTTAACCGACTGAGCCACCCAGGTGCCCCTGAAGAATTCTTTAAGAAAGAAACCTTCCAACCACCATGATGCAGAGTGTTTCTGAAAGTGGAAGTCTCCAGAGATGAGTCTAGAAAGACCTAAGTAAAATGTTGATCAGAGGATCAGGAATTGAAGCATAGCAACCTGTGTAGAAAATTATAGCCATGTGCAGCTATGTCAAACCCTGTCCTGTATAACTCAAGATGATATCAAAGTTAAAGATTAGACCCACCGAAGTCTAATTATTTTATTTTTTAAAACATTTATTTATTTACGTAATCTCTACACCCAAAATGGGGCTTGAACTCACAAACCCAAGATCGAGAGTTGTATGTTCTTCTGACTGAACCAGCCAGGCACCTCTAATCATTTTATTTAAGACTTTCCTTTACAACTAGCTTGTACAAAGACTATGGGAGGAAATACATCATTTTAACGTGCACTTCCAGAAAATATAACCAACTTGGAAATACATCATTTTAACGTGCACTTCCAGAAAATATAACCAACCAAATTTCCCTCCATCAGTTTCATTTTGAAGAACAGTAGGCTTGCTGATCTCCAATTGTGAGCATTCTTTACAAGAGGCAAAGATACTTGTGGGCTGCTGAGACCCAGCTTCCTGGAGGCAGGGGTGGGCACCACTGCTTGCCCTAAAAGCTGTTTGGTTTGATCCTTCCTGATCAACCCCAAAGCGAGAAAATAAAAGTCCTTAAGAAATGGATCCTGAGGGCGCCTGGTTGGCTCAGTTGGTTAAGTGTCTAACTCTTGATTTCATTCAGTTCAGGTCATGTCTCACAGTTTGTGAGATCAAGCCCCGTGTCAGGCTCTCTGCTGATGGTGCAGAGCCTGCTTGGGATTCTCTCCTTCCTTTCTCTCTCTCCCTCTCTCTAGAAGAAAGAAAGAAAGAAAGAAAGAAAGAAAGAAAGAAAGAAAGAAAGAAAGAAAGAAAGAAAGAAAGAAAGAAAGAAAGAAAGAAAGAAAGAAAGAAAGAAAGAAAGAAAAGAAAAGAAAGGAAAGAAGGAAGGAAGGAAGGGGTCCTGAATTGAGTACTCATAAGGAGAACTCTGGGGTTCAAAAATTTCCCATAACATAATAAAGGAGATAAGGTAGAGGTCTTCTCCCCAGTTCCAAGCAGAACAACACCTTTATCCATTTCAGACCTTAAGGTTTTACATGCTTTTCTTTTGAAGAAGCAGAACAAAAGCAAACAACAACCAAGACAGCACTGGTTCTGTCCCATGCTCCTATACAATGAAAACAGGTTGGCTGAGAGGAGACATAATTAATCATGACATTGTTTTCTTGATCACAACCCCTCCCCTTTATTTATACTATGTAACTTCTTGTTATACACAAAGGTCCCTCATATTTAAAAAATATGCCAACACTCCAGGACATGAATCTAATCAGATAATGTTCATGAAATGACTTTGTCAGCCTCAGAACAGTGAAATATGTCAAAGTTCTACATAAATGTTAAGGAATCATCACCCAAAACAAGGTTGAATAATAAATACACTGAGCCAAAGAGTTATACCAAAGCATTATTAAAGCATTTTGCCCAAATCATGGCCATCTTGAATTAAATAAATGATCCAAATATGGATCATAGACTATATAAGATGCTTGTATAATTGACAGAGTGCAAAATTTATGTGAAAGCATTACCAAATATATAGTAACTTCAAGTCATTATGAATCGTCTCAGCTCTTATCATAGTAGTGGGCAGCTGAGAAAGTTTTTACTGTTATAAAGGGTCTTCATCTTTGAACAGTGGGGAACCTGTGAGATAAAATACAGATTAAAAACAGATTTGGGGAGGACAGATGCACTTCCAATTTGAGGAGAGTGCTCCCATCTCCCTGTAATTTCCAGCAGAATTCAAACAATAAAGGAGAAAATGTCTCCCTGGCAGGTGGCCCAAAGACCAGCCCTTCCACGTCCCCACATTATACACAGACACACCCTCCTTGTAGAGTGCTGGAGTCTAGTGGGATTGGTATACTCACTGGCTATATCAGAAGAGAAAATCTAGAGCTTTTCCTTGTAATATCTGGGGTACCCAGAGGAGAAGGTGAGAAAGGACTCTGACTAAAAGAAGATATTGCCACAGACCTGGACAGAGCACATCTGTGGAGAATGACAAGAGCATCTCCAGAAGAGATGCCCAGAGATGCGTGGGTCTCCTCTCTAGAGCAGGGAGTTATAGACAGTCTGTTCAAAGAACAGAAACTAAAATAGAATGTATGGACTTAGTAACAGAAGAGAAGTCAAGAAGCAGTACAGTGGTAGATGTGGTTTTAGGAGCTCAAGGAAGCTCTCTTCTGATTGTTTCAGTTTCCTAGTTGCAATAGGAAGCAGGGTTATAGCAGAAAGTGACAATGGTGAGGAGGTGTTGGAGATTTGTGTGAATGTGTGAAATAGCCATTTAAGACAGTGAGAGAGTGAATATAGCAGGGAAACAGGATGGTAGCTCAGAGCATTTAACAGTCTGCTGGAGGACAGTGGTCATGACTGTAATGTGAGACCAGGCAGGTTATGGAGGGTCATGTCCAGCCATGTTCCACCGAGTTGACACAGACAGAGTACAAGAGGAGGGAGGACAGAGCAAGTGATTACAATGAATGAACAAAGAAAATCAAGCTAGTTACAAGGGAGAAGCAGTGAGGAGATGCAGGAGGGAGGTATTTGAATCTGAGATGCTGGAAGGCTTGTAGCCATTAGTGATTCTATTAGTTGGCTAGGGTTGCTGTAACAAAGTACCACAAAGTGAGTGGCTTAAACCACAGAAATGTATTATCTCACAGTTCTGGAGGCTGGAAGTCTTCAAGATCAAGATGTTGGTGAGATTGTTTCCCACAGAGGGCTGTAAACTGGAATATGTTCCTTGCTCTTCTTCTAGCTTCTGGTGGTTTGCTGGCAATCTCTGGCATTCCTTGGCTCACAGATCACCCCTATCCCTGCCTTCTTCTGCACGTGGTGTTCTCCATGTGTGTGTGTGCCTCTGTGTCTGAATTTCCCCTTCCTATAAAGATACCAGTTATACTGAATTAGGGCCCACTCTAATGGCTTCCTGTAAACATCGGCAATGACCCTATGTCCAAAAGGGCTGCATTCCAAGGTAGTGGGGCTAGGACTTTGTCACATCAACCTAAACTTGTCAGGAGGTAATAATTAAGCAAGAGTGTCTATTTGGGACCAAAGAATATGTACTTTGGGATACACAGATTTAGGTAGCAACCCACATAGTGTCCCACTAAGCAAAAGTCAGGGGGTTTTAAGGCAAAAAGGGAATGCTCATATTCATAATGTTGCTTACTAAGGATTTTTGACTGGGGATCTCAGTCGGTTAAGTGTCTGAGTTCAGCTCAGATCATGATCTACAGTTTCTGGGTTCGAGCCCTGCGTTAGACTCTGTGCTGACAGCTTGGAGCCTGGTACCTGCTTCAGATTCTGTGTCTCCCACTCTCTTTGTCCCTCCCCTACTCATGCTCTGTCTCTCTCTGTCTCTCAAAAACAAATAAACATTAAAAAAAATTTTAAAGGGGCACCTGAGTGGCTCAGTCGGTTAAGCGTCCAACTGCGGCCCAGGTCATGATCTTGTAGTTCTTGAGTTCAAGCCCCACGTTTGGCTCTGTGCTGACAGCTCAGAGACTGGAGCCTTCTTCGGATTCTGTGTCTCCCTCTCTCTCTGCCTCTCCCCAATCACACTGTTTCTCTCTCTCTCTCTCTCTCAAAAATAAACATTACAAAAAAATTTTTTAATGTTAAAAAAGAATTTTTGATTGTTTTTGGTGGCAGAAAGCTAATCTTGACTGAATATAACTGATTGCTAAGGCTATCACTAAGTAAAACCTCTTCCTAGCAAGTAGAAAATTTGGGCTAAGTCCTTGCAATACTTTTGATTGGGCCAGGTTTAAAAGTTCATGGTTCCGGGGCGCCTGGGTGGCGCAGTCGGTTAAGCGTCCGACTTCAGCCAGGTCACGATCTCGCGGTCCGTGAGTTCGAGCCCCGCGTCAGGCTCTGGGCTGATGGCTCGGAGCCTGGAGCCTGTTTCCGATTCTGTGTCTTCCTCTCTCTCTGCCTCTCCCCTGTTCATGCTCTGTCTCTCTCTGTCCCAAAAATAAATAAAAACATTGAAAAAAAATTAAAAAAAAAAAAAGTTCATGGTTCCTCCAGTGAGGGCATGTATATGGCCCATCTCCTTAATGGCTCCATTTTAAAACCTCTTGACATAAGTGACGCCCTTTCCTTTCACCTATCACAAACACATAGGTTTTTTGAGGGAGGTGGTCATAATTCAACCCATAACAGTTATCATAAGGTCAATGATGTGACTGTTAAAACTGGAGTTGGGGGGAGGTCAAGATCATTAGACAAGAGGCAGTCAAGAGGGAGAAAGTGTATTGAAGGATCATTTGAGCCACCAAAAATTGTGACAGGAAGTGTCTGAGGGCATGAGTGCCTCTTCCCTTCAGCTACCTACAAAAGGAGGTCAAAATATATTAAAATATATAAAAAAGCAAGTTTGGTTAAACGTCGACTTCAGCTCAGGTCATGATCTCGTGGTGCATTAGTTTGGGCCCCTCATAAGGTTGTCTGCTGACAGCACAGAGCCCGCTTTAGATCCTCTGTCTCCCTCTCTCTCTGCCCCTCCCTCCCCCACCTCTCAAAAATAAAAGTTTAAAAATTTAAAAATAATACAGTAGTCATTTCTTATTCAAACTTTTCTCCAAAGTGACCTCAAAAAATCTTTCATTAGGATTATGTTTACTAATAACTGCTTCTACTATTCCGCATATAGTGCTTGTAAACAGGTAAGGCAGGACCCCTCCCTTCAGCTTATCTGAAATGACACTTAGGACCTCTGCAGAGGAAGCAGGAGGATCCAGGCTCTGGGGTGTGTGGAGTCATCTCCTGGTCAGTAATTCCCTTTGCTCTCGAATTCTCTTTGGCAGAACCAGTACCTGGATCTGGGAGCAGGAGCACAGACAGCCCACTGTGGAGCACCACCACACCCATCTCCTTGGACCCTGTAGATAGGACTTTGGAAGTCCTACCAGGTAGACTATGCCTTACTCCCTTCACTCTGCCCCCCAGACTTGTTCCCTCTACCTGCCTCCCACCCTACTCCAGAAGCCCCACTTTAACTTCACCTGTCCAATGTCCCCACTTTCCTCATAGTGACATTCCTCCCCTCCTCACAGATCCCAGTCCTTTGCCCGTTATTGAGTCTTACACAAAGCACGATCACAATTTATTATTATAAACTGTTTTGAGTGTATGTGTGTGGCTTTTTTTTTCTTTTTTAAATTTGCTCCATTGGATTATAAGTACTATGAAAAAACTTCACATCTGTTTTGGTTACCACTATTTTTCTTGAGCATGATGCCTAACAGGTGCTCAATAAAAATTTGTCGAGTGAATAAACAAATGATACTTATTTCTGGTTGCGATATGTGCACTAATTCTTATGGAACCTCAAAGACCTCTTGGATCTACGCTGTAAAGTGAATGGAATCGATCATATGAAATATGTTTATAATGTTCATTGTGCCAGTAGCTCATAGTTCTGCTAATTGGCTCAGGACTAGGTATGTCCTGCAGACTGAAGGCAAAGTGAAATCATATGGTATTTGTCTTTCTCTGACTGACTTATTTAGCTTAGCATAATACTCCCTAGCTCCATCCACATTGTTACAAATGGAAAGATTTCATTTTTTTATGGCTGAGTAATATTTCATTGCATATTTACCACTTCTTTATCCATTCATCATTTGATACATACTTGAGCTGTTTCCATAGTTTGGCTATTGTAGATAAAGCTGCTATAAATATTGAGGTACATATATTCCTTTGAATTAGTATTTTTGTATTCTTTGAGTAAATACCTAGTAGTGCAATTGCTGGATTGTAGAGTAATTCTATTTTTAACTTTTTGAGAAACATCCATACTGTAATCCAGAGTGGCTGCACCAATTTGCATTCCCACCAATAGTGCAAGATGGTTCCTGTGTCTCCACATGCTCACCAATACCTATTGTTTCTTGTGTTGTTAATTTTAGCCATTCTGACAGGTGTGAGGGGAAATCTCATTGCAGTTTTGATTTGTATCTCCTGATTATCAATGATGTTGAGCATCTTTTCAAATGTCTGTTGGCCATCTGGAACGTCTTCTTTGGAAAAATGTCTATTCATGTCTTCTGCCCATTTTAATTAGATTATTCATTTTTGTGGTGTTGAGTCTATATAGCTCTTTATAGATTTTGGATACTAACCTTTTATAAGATGTCACTTGCAAATATCTTCTCCCATTCCATATGTTGCCTTTTAGTTTTGTTGATCGTTTCCTTTGCCATACAGAAGCTTTTTATTTTGATGAAGTCCCAATAGTTTATATTTGCTTTTGTTTCCCTTGCCTCAGGAGGCATATATAGAAAGAAGTTGCTATGGCCGATGTCAAAGAAGTTACTGCATGTGTTTTCCTCCAGGATTTTTATGGTTTCAGGTTTCACCTTTAGGTCTTTAATCCATTTTGAATTTATTTTTGCTTGGTGCAAAAAGAGGTCCAGTTTCATTCTCTTCCATGTGGCTGTCCAGTTTTACCAACACCATTTGTTGAAGAGACTTTTTCCCATTGGATATTCTTTACTGGGTTTTTTTGAAGATTCATTGACCATATAATTATGGGTTTATTTCTGGGTTTTCTATTCCGTTCCACTGATCTACATATCTATTTTTGTGCCAGTACCACACTGTTTTGATTACTACAGCTTTCTAATATAACTTGAAGTCCAGAATTGTTATGCCTCCAGCTTTGCTTTTTCTTTTTCAAGGTTGCTTTGGCTATTCCAGGTCTTTTGTGGTTCCACACACAAAAAAATTTTTTTCTAATTTTAGAGAGAAAGAGCATGCAACTGGGGGAGTGGGGCAGAGAGAGAGAATGAATCTCAAGCAGGCTCCATGCTCAGCACGGAGCCCAACATGGGGCTCAATCCCACAACCTAGGGATCATGACCTGAGCCAATATCAAGAGTTGGATTTTCAACTGAGATTGAAAATTTCAGATTTTCCAACTAAGCACCAGGCACCCCAGTTCCATACAAATTTTAGGATTATTTGTTCTAATTCTGTGAAAAAATGTTGTTGGTATTTTGATAGGGATTGTATTAAATGTGTAGATTGCTTTGGGTTACATGGACATTTTAACAATATTTGTTCTTCCAGTCCATGAGCATGGAATGTCTTTCCTTTTTTTTTTTTTTTTTTTTTTTTTTTTGCATCACCTTCAATTTCTATCATTAGTGCTTTAAATTCTTCAGAGTACAGGTTTTTTTCACCTGTTTGGTTAGGTTTATTCTCAGGTATCTTATTGTTTTTGGTGCAATTAAAAATGGGATTGATTTTCTCTTCTTGTGGCTTCATTATTGCTGTATAGAAATGCAACATATTTTTGTACATTGATTTTGTATTCTGCAACTCTACTGAATTCATTTATCAGTTCTAGCATTTTTTTTTGGTGAAGTCTTTCAGGTTTTATGAATAGAGTATCATGTCATATGCAAATAGTGAAAGTCTTACTTCTTTCTTACAGATTTGGATGCCTTTTATTTCTTTGTGTTGTCTAAGTCCTGTTGCTAGGACTTCCAGTAATATGTTAAATAACAGTAGTGATAGTGGATATCCCCAACTTGTTCCTGACTGTAGAGGAAAGGCTCTCAATTTTTCCCCATTGAGGATGATATTAGCTGTGGGTTTTTCATATATGGTCTTTATTGTGTTGAAGTATGTTCAGACCTACTAGACCTACTTTGTTGAGGTTTTTATCATAAATGGATGTTGTAGCTTGTCAACTCTTTTTTTGCATATATTGAAATGATAATATGGTTCTTATCCATTATTTTATTAAGGTGGCATATCACATTGATTGATTTGCAAATATTGAACCACTTGGCAACCCAGGAATAAATCCGATTTGATCATGGTGAATAATTTGGGTCCTTTCTCTTTTTGATAAGTCTGGCTAGAGGTTTATTTTATTAATTTTATTATTTTTTTTTTCAAAGAACCAGCTCCTGCTTTCATTGATCTGTTCTATTGTTTTTTAAGTTTATATATCATTTATTTCTGCTCTAATCTTTATTATTTCCTTCCTTCTGCCAGCTTTAGGCTTTTTGTTGTTGTTGTTGTTCTATTTCTAGCTGCTTTAGGTGTAAGGTTAGGCTGTTTATTTGAGATTTTTCTTGCTTTTGAGGTAAGCCTGTATTGTATATACTTCCCTCTTAGGACCACTTTTGCTGCATCCCAAAGACTGTTTGAGATTTCATTTTCATTTGTTTCCATGTATTTTTTAATTCCTTTTTTGATTTCCTGGTTGACCCATTCATTGTTTACTAGCATGTTGTTTAACTGCCATGTATTTGTGATCTTTCCAATTTTTATCTTGTGGTTGACTTCTAGTTTCATAGTGTCATGGTCAGAAAAAGTATGTAGTATGAGTTCAATCTTTTTGTATTTGTTGAGGCCTATTTTGTGACCTAATATGTGACCTATTCTAGAGGATGTTCTGTGAGCACTTGAAAGAATGTATATTCTGCTGTTTGGGGTCAACTTCTGGGATATTTAGGATGATTTGATAGTTAACTACTTGTGTTCATGAGTCATAATGAGTCTAGGGTCCTCCTACTCCGCTGCCATCTTCCTCTCCTTTCTTATTGCAGTTTTTATTTGTAGTTCCCTGATGATAAGTGATGATGAGCATCTTTTTATATGTCTGTTGGCCATCTGTATGTCTTCTTTGGCAAAATGTCTATTCATGTCTTCTCTCCATTTTTAATTGGATTATTTGTTGTTGTTGTTTATAATGACCCATATAAGTTCTTTATATTTTGGATATGAACCCATTATCAGGTATGTAATTTGCAAATATCTCCTCCCATTCAGTAGGTTGTTTTTTAGTTTTATTGATTGTTTCCTTTGTTGTACAGAAGCTTTTTATTTTGATGGGGTCCCAACAGTTTATTTTTGCTTTTGTTTCCCTTGTCTCAGGAGATATATCTGGAAAAATGTTGCTTCATAGGCTGAAATCGTTTTAACAAAGTTAAAAACTCACACTATTTTTCTTATCTAATTTCAGTCAGGCCAGGCCAGTGTGAAATACAGCTAATTCTTTTGGTATCTCTGAGAGCCACAAGAATTGGCCAAGCAAATTGATTTCCCTAACATTTTGCTACCACATCTCTTTTTGTCTTGGTGGCCTAATAGCTTGAGTTCCAAAAGACAGTAGGTGATGAGGTAGCTGATTGCTTCATTGCTATGTAACAAAGATGGCCATCTTCCTAGTTGAGAAAGGAGATTTCTGTTCCCCAACCCACCTCCACTTATCTGGTTTTGTATTTAAAGTTTATTTGCAATATTCAGCTATGGGAATCAATGTCTTGTTACTTAAAATTCTGGTTTTAAATTACAAAAACCCTTGTTGTACCTAGGTGGCTGTCAGGTGAGCTTCCAACTTAAGCTCAGGTCATGATCTTGTGGTTCATGGGTTCTGGCCCCCCGTCAGGCTCTGTGCTGATAGCTCCAAGCCTGGAGCCTGCTTCAGATTCTGTGACTTCCTTTCCCTCTCTCCACCCCTCACCCACTCACACTCTGTCTCTGTCAAATATAAATTTAAAAAAAATTTCAAAAAACAGTTACAAAAACCCAACTTTCACCAAATTAAACCTAAAAGGGATAATTACTATATGGATAAAGGTGTATGTGACCCTAGTTGGAAGCAACTGCTCATTTAATGATAATAATTATAATCACCTAGGAAACAAGGGCACTAATTGGGACTACAAAACATTAGTATCAACTAGTTTTTTTTTTAATTTTTTTTTTTACATTTATTTACTTTTGAGAGACAGAGTGAGACAAAGTGAGAGTGGGGGAGGGGCAGAGAGAGAGGGAGGCACAGGATCGGAAGCAGACTCCAGGCTCTAAGCTGTCAGCACAGAGCCTGACGCGGGGCTCAAACCCACAGACTGTGAGATCATGACCTGAGCTGAAGTCAGACACTGAACTGACTGAGCCACCCAGGCGCCCCAGTATCGACTAGTTTTAAGAGTCATTCTTGAACAATATTTTATATATGTTGTTTGTGTAAAATTATGTACATAATTGACTATGTAATTTCAATCGTTAAGCATAATACTAAAATGCTTATTGTATTACTTTTTCCAAGGAAAAAACTGCAAGCTCGAAATGAGTGAAAAAGTAGAGCTACCCGAAGTGACCAACAACTGGACCAAAGAGCATGTGAAACAATGGGTAACCAAAGACCTTAAGATTGATGAGAAATATGGGCAGATTCTGATCGATGAAGAAGTAACTGGATTAGTCCTGCAGGAATTAACTGAGATGGACCTTAGAGAAATGGGGCTACCACGGGGTCCAGCACTTTTGATAAAACGTACATATAACAGATTGAATAATAGGTACCCCGAAAGTAACAATCAGGATTCTGGACAATTAGATCACACAAAACCATCCCTACAAGAACACCCAAAAAAGCCACAACAGACAAAAAAGGAAGATGAAAAATCAGAGTTACCCAATTTTAATCATGATCTCAGAGAGATCAGAGATACCAAAAAACAAAAATCAATTCTTTCAAAAGAAGATACATTAAATGGAGGAAGAACCACTGAAGACCAAAATCAGGATAAGCTAGAAACTGAACAGTTGACTTGTATGCCATATCCTTTTGATCAGTTCCATAACAGCCAACGTTACATAGAACATAGTATTCTACAACCTGAAACTGGCCCACTCAATCTCATAGACCCAATACATGAGTTCAAAGCCCTCACAAATACAGAAGCAGCCACAGAAAAGGACATTAAGATGAAATTTAGCAATGAAGTCTTCCGATTTGCAGCAGCTTGTATTAATTCACGCACCAATGGCACCATCCATTTTGGAGTTAAGAACAAACCCCATGGACAAATTGTTGGTGTGAAAGTCACCAGTAAAGATGCCTTCATTGACCACTTCAATATAACGATCAGACAATACTTTGAAGATGAGGTCAATGAAGCCAAGAAGTGCATTCGGGAACCAAGGTTTGTGGAAGTTCTACTGCAGAACAATACACCATCTGACAGATTTGTCATAGAAGTAGATGTTATTCCAAAACACTCTGTGTGTGAAGAAAAGTATTTCTTAATTAGGATGCAAAACTGTAAAAATGAAACATGGAAACCAAACCAAGATCTTTCACTGTTTGTGAGAGATGGGGCCAGCTCTAAGGATATCCTGGCCAATGTTAAGCAACGGGATATAGCTTACAAAGCATTTTTACAAAATTTAAAGTCACTAGCAGCATCTAGAAAAGAGGCTGAAGAAGAATATGAGGTGAAGGCAAATAAGAAGGAGAGTGAAGGACAAAAGCTTATCAAACTTCTCATAGGCAACCGAGACTCACTGGATAATTCATATTACAGCTGGTACATTCTTGTAACAAATAAATGCCATCCAAACCAAACAAATAACTTAGATTTTCTAAAGGAAATGAAGTGGTTTGCTGTGTTGGAGTTTGATCCTGAATCTGTGAGCAAGGGGGTGGCCAAAGTTTACAAAAAAAGCCGAGTAGCAAATCTTCACTTTCCAAATCAGTTTGAAGAAAAGACAAATAACATAAGGGAGAAAATTTCTAGTTTAAATCTTTACCAGCAGCCCAGCTGGATCTTCTGCAATGGCAGATCAGACTTGAAAAATGAGAGCCATAAGCCTCTAGAACCACACTTATGGCATAGAGAAAGAGCTTCTGAAGTCAGAAAGTTGATTTTATTTCTCACAGATGAAAATATAATGACAAGAGGGAAATTTTTGGTAGTGTTTCTATTACTCTCTCCAGTGGAAAGCCCAGGAGATCCCCTCATTGAAACTTTCTGTGCTTTCTATCAAGCTCTCAGAGGAATGGAAAATATATTGTGTATCTGTGTAAACTCACAGATTTATCAACGATGGAAAGATCTGCTACAAACAAGACTGACAATGGCAGATGAATTAACAAACCACAGTATTTCCACTTTAAATTTAGAACTGATAAACAGTACTATTCTTAAACTAAAACCAGTGACTCAGTCATCAAGAAGATTTTTGCCTTCCCATGGATTTTCTTCCGTTATCTTAGAGAAAAAGGAAGAGGATATCTTGACTGCACTGGAAATCCTCTGTGAAAATGAGTGTAAAGACACAGACATAGAGAAAGATAAATCTAAATTCCAAGAATTTAAGACATCAAAAGAGGAACACTTTTATCGAGGTGGCAAAGTATCCTGGTGGAACTTCTATTTTTCTTCTGAAAACTATTCTTCAGCTTTTGTCAAAAGAGATAGTTATGAAAAGCTTAAAGATCTGATACAGTGCTGGGCAGACTCTCCTAAACCAGTATTTGCAAAAATTATCAATCTTTATCATCATCCAGGCTGTGGGGGTACTACGTTAGCTATGAATGTCCTCTGGGACCTAAAGAAAAACTTTAGATGTGCTGTGTTAAAAAACAAAACAACTGATTTTGCAGAAATTGTAGAACAAGTGACCAAACTGATTACCTATAAGGCAACCAGCCATGAAGACTACTTTCCTGTACTTCTCCTTGTGGATGATTTTGAAGACCAGGAAAATGTTTATGTCCTGCAGAATGCCATCGATTCCATTTTAGCAGAGAAGGGCTTGAGATATGAAAAAACACTGGTAATTATCCTCAACTGCATGAGATCCCAGAATCCTGATGAGACTGCAAAATTAGCAGACAGTGTTGCACTAACCTACCAACTTTCTCCTAAGGAACAAAGAGCTTTTGAGGCTAAACTGGAAGAAATTGAAAAGCAACACAAGAACTGTGAAAACTTTTATTCCTTCATGATCATGAAGAGCAATTTTAATGAAATGTACATAGAAAAGGTAGTCAAGAATATCCTAAAAGGACAGAATGTTGACAGCAAGGAAGCACAACTCATCTCCTTCCTGGCTTTACTCAACTCTTATGTTACTGATTCTACAATTTCAGTGTCACAGTGTGAAATATTTTTGGGAATCATATACACTAGTATACCCTGGGAACCTGAAAGCCTAGAGGATAAGATGGGAGCCTATTCTACACTTCTAATAAACACAGAAGTTGCAGATTTTGGGAGATACACAGGTGTGCGCATCATTCATCCTTTGATTGCCATTTTCTGTCTGAAAGAACTAGAAGAAAGCTATAACTTGACTAAATGTCAAATTGCATTGAAGATCTTAAATGAAAATTTATTCTATGTTTCTGGAATAGGAAGAGAAAAATTTCAACATGATGTGCAAACTCTTCTGCTTACAAGACAGCGCAAGGAGTATGGAGATGAAACAGACACTTTGTTTGCCCCGTTAATCGAAGCTTTAAAGAATGAAGAAATTGAAAAGGTCTTGGTGGCAGGGAGTGTTCGATTCCCACAAAATGCATTCATTTGTCAGGCCTTAGCAAGATATTTCTACATTAAAGAAAAGAATTTTAATATTGCTCTGGATTGGGCAAATCAGGCCAAGAAGAGAGCATCTAAAAATTCCTATATCTCAGATACACTTGGTCAAGTCTACAAAAGTCAAATCAAATGGTGGTGGGATGAAAGGAAGAACTCCAAGGATATTACTGTTAATGATCTGATTACTGTTAATGATCTAACATATCTCCTGGAAGCTGCTGAAAATGCCTCAAGAGCCTTCAAAAAATCCCAAGAGCAAACTGAGAGGAAAGGCTATGAAACAGAGGCCTGGGCACCACAGAAGTTGCAAAGAAAATATGACACATACAATACAGCCGGTTTCTTGGGTGAAATCGAAGTTGGTCTTTACACTATTCAGATTCTCCAGCTCACTCCCTATTTCCTCAAAGAAAATGAATTATCTAAAAAAGCTCTGGTAGAATTTTTATCAGGAAAGGGACTTACTCCCATAAATCCAAAATGTGAATATTATTTGGCTCTTAGCAAGTTCACACCCTACTTACAAGATTTACAATCAGATTTGAAAAGGTGTTTTGACTTCCTTGATGATTATATTGTTCTTTTGAAAATGAAGAACACCCAAAAAGAAATAGTAGAAATCTCATTAAGGAAAAAAATCGCTCGTTGTTTCAGGAAATACATGGAACTTTTCTGCCATTCGGATTTCGGTCCATTACAGGGCAAAGAGAGTGAGTTTCTCCAAGAAGAGAAATGCAGGAAAGGTTTAGAAGCTTTGAGAGCAGATAGGTTTTCTGGACTCCTGGAATATCTTAATCCAAATCACAAAGACGCTGCAACCAATATGGAAAATATAGTGAACAAATATTTTTTCCTATTGAAGCAAAACCCAACTAAACACCTGGCAAAGGAGAAACTAAATTTCATTTTAGCCAACATTATTCTTAATTGTCTAAAACCCCACTCCAAATCCATTCAACCACTTACCACACTGAAAAAACAGCTCCGAGAAGTGTTGCAAGTCATAGGACTAAGTCATCAATATCCAGACCCTTATTTCTTGGCCTGCCTTCTGTTCTGGCCAGAAAATCAAGACCTAGATGAAGATTCCAAACTAATGGAAAAGTATGTTTCATCCTTAAACAGAACCTTCAAGAGACAGTACAGGAGCATGTGCAGGTCCAAGCAGGCAAGCACACTCTTTTATCTGGGGAAGAAGAAGGGTCTCCACAGTCTTGTTCACAAGGCTGAGCTAGAGCAATACTTCAATAAAGTACAAAATATAAATTCTCTCGGGCAGAGTGGTGACGTTTGGAAAAAAAAAGAAGTCAAAGACCTCCTGTGTCGTCTAACTGGTCAGGCTGAAGGCAAGCTAATCTCTATGGAATATGGAACAGAGAAAAAAATTAAAATACCAGTAACACCTGTTTATTCAGGTCCACTCAGAAGCGGTGGAAACATAGAAAGAGTGTCCTTCTACCTAGGATTTTCCATGGAAGGCCCTCTAGCATATGACATAGAAGTAATTTAAGAAGACATATTAACTCAAATATGTTTATTCATCTCTCTCTGTGATTTTATTCCCTCTCTCTAATCCCATGGCATTTTAATAACATTATTGGCTTATCTGCAATCACAGATTCTGCGTTTGTCTCCCTGAATGAATTATAATTTTTGAGGGCATGAAGTGTGTCTACACAGAGTTTGGTACACAGCAGAGTTGACTGTTCATTGTTTTAAATATGCATTTTCAGACTTATATTCTGTTGGTATTCACTGGTCACATTAGAGCTGGCTATAGATCAATAAAATCTGTTTTAATTCTATCACTCTTATGAATATTCTGAATTGTGAATTATTTATTCACTGTGAAAGCAGAGACTTAAATAAGATGAATATGAAAGGAAAAGCCCCTCCTGTGTTTGGAAATCAGACCCAGAGATCCACACCAGAGTGCCACCTACCTCATCTTGGTATCAATAAAAATGTATAGAAGGTAAATATTTTGTTCTCTTTCCTACCTACCCCTCTACCTATCTATATAAATACACACTTCCTTGTACCCCTTGCCCTTCTCCCAACTTCTTGCTTCAGGAGGGGGAAACAGAAAACAAAGTAGTCACAAGCTTGAACTCCCTTTGCCCCCTTGCTCCCATTTACAGATAAATCTGTTTCTACAGCCATTCTTGCTTCCTGTCAACATAGTCTTATCTCCACCTGTTCTTTAGAGCCCATCTCCCTTGGCTTCTTTTTTCCATTCACTGCCCTCTTTTCTCTTTTGACTTCTCAACCTGTGCTATATACATGCTATTTTCTCTATCAAATATTCCCTTATTTTCATCCAACATTTTCCATATGACTATTCTGATTTGTCCATCACAACTCAGTTTGAATCAACTCCACCAGAAAGTCTTCCCTGACCCTAGAGCCCCTGCCGTAACTTCCTCATGGCAATATGTGTTCCCAACTTTCCAGAATGCAATCCTAGAAGCTTGGCCCTAGACTTAAACCAAGCAGAACAGCCTCAAACAGCATTCTAGAGCTTGGATTTTAAGAGATAGCCATTGCCTATAAAGTAAAACACATGCTAATATAGATTAAATTAAATACTTAACAAATACATGTTTATTTATCTACTTCCTATCTCCTTAGTAACTTAGATAGTCCAGATTGCAAAACCTATTCCTCTTGTCATCTAGAGATCTATTCCCTATCAGGGTTCTTTTCACCAGTATTTCTGTGAATCTCTGAGGAATGCTCACATGGTCCACAAACATGTCCCTGTTGCTAGAAGCCACATCTGCTGCTGATCTTGCTCCAGACTGCTGCCTCCCTTTTCTGCAGCCCACCTGTCCATTTGGTGGGCTTCCAAGTGTCCACACACCCCTGGACATAGGCTGGACCCTAAACCTTCATAGCTCAGCTAAGACTGGGCTACAACATTTAGCAACACTTAACTAATGGGTTGACATAAGAGAAAAAAGTTCTGATAGAAGGAAGAAAAATTGTTAAATATTCCTATTATCCACAGGCCTATTATCCACAGGCCCAGCTCCTCTACAAGGTTTTTTAGGGATCTTCTCTTTTCTCAACCTGCTTTTATTTATCCAATCACAAAAGGCTATTTATTTTTATGAATCACCAAATGAATAATGTTTTATTGATCTAAGATGGGTATGTTTTACCAAGTTTTCTTAGGCCTTTTTGAATTTTTTTTTTTTTTTTAAGTAGAGGCTTGAACTCACAACCCTGATATCAAGACCTGAGCTGAGATTGAGAGTCAGATGCTTAACCAACTGAGCCACCCAAGTGCCCCAGGCCTTCTTTAATTTAAATATTAGCTATCTTTGTCACTCCTTGTCAGTCTTTGGTTAAAGGAATTTACTAACTCAGTGATACTCTAATTCAAGCCCTGTCCCCTAATCATACAACATTAGTGTTCTCACACTGTATTGTTTACCTCTTTTCCAATACTCATCTTCACAAGTAGGTATGCTGCAGTACATCAGTTTATATGATTTTAAATAAAACCAGTATTTCCCCAATACTTGAAAAACTATCACATTGAGAACAAGGAACTGAACAGTTAGATGAAAATGAAACCAAAAACCAAAAAACTATAGTTCATTACTCATAACCCTGTTAAATATGAGCTGAAAAAAATTATAACCCAAGATGTTTTTTTCAGATAACTTAAAATGTTTTATTTTGTCATTCTTATTTGAGAGAAAATATTATTTCTGAGTCTGAAATATGTGTGAGTGACCTGAGAGGCAGAATGTCTTCAAACATGGTTGACTTGCACTGAGCACTGTGAAGCCACATTCCATTATCTCATGAGGGGTGGATAAATGCTGACACTTTGGATCACCAAATCCCTTGAGGAACAATCATTCTATTTTCCAGTATTAGCAATACTTTCCATATTTTCTCAAAATACATGACTACATAAACAAAGAGACTGGATTAGAGAAAAATTTACATTAAGCTTGGTATCACTATAAAGGGATTACCGGTATATTAGTTTGGAAATACTCATGATATGAATTACACAAACAATGTGGGATTTATAATCATGTGAATTATACTTAAAGTTACCAAACAGACTCTTAACAAAGCAACAAGCAAGAAGAAAAAAAAAAAATTAAGTAAGTACTACACCCATCGTGGAGCCCAACACAGGGCTTGAACTCATTACACTGAGATCAACACCTGAACTGAGATCAAAAGTCAGATGCCTAATCAACTGAGCCACCCAGGCGCCCCAAGAAGGAAGAAATTTTTAAAGAGAAGTCAAAGGTCAAAGTTTTCTGCTTAAAGCTGAATAACCCTTGGGTAAATAAAGCATATCTATATGCTCTAGGTCTAACCAATCTTTTTCTTTTTCTTTTTTTTTAAACATTCTGTGGAATAGAGACTCTATTGTCCAAACATGACTTGTCCCTCTGTGAAAGCTGAGCCTTCCAGGGTGGACAGTTGGCAACGTTGTATCTGACCCTCACAGGGCACAAGCCAGTTCCTAAAGGGAGTCAGATCTTCAAGAAGCCTCATGTGTCTTAAAGACTAGAGATGTGTGTTGGCCATAAATAGGCACAGGAAGATCCAAATTGTTCTTACCATCTTAGAAAAGTGGAAAGTAGCATTACAAATGAATCATGGCATACAATTTATAGGCTCATCTAGAAAGGATAATTAGTAAAAGGTAGAGAATTAATAGGCAATATCCATGTGGTCTGCTCTTACTTAAAAAGTACCAACTATGTGCTAAGAAACAATATCTGCTTGGTAGGATACAACATCCACATGTAACCCTCATAATGTCACTTTACCTTGTTCTTTCAGCCAATTGTATTAAGTTTCTAACTACCTACCCAATATGCTTAAAACACATTCATTTTACTGGCTCATCTTGGGAGTTTTGAAATGATATTCATTACAGATACTGTAAAAATATAAACATTTGCCAGTGGGTGCTACAGCTTAATCCCGTTAAGATGGTAAGAACATATTAGCTAATTCTAACATCAGGCCAGGAACTATGGGTACTAATTAAACTAAAACATCAGTTACTCACAGATGTGGTAGAGTAAAACTGTGATGCTTGGCAGCCTATGACTCTTCATATTGATGTGCCAAGTATCATTTTTTCTTTATTTCTAAACTTTCCAGGTGAAATGACATCAGTTCCTTGTTTCATTTTGACTTATACAAAAGACGGACACAAAGTCAAAGTCAAATTTAGACAAAGGCTTGACAGTTTCTTATAAAGTAAAAGGTGTGCCTATTACATCCAGTAATCCCATGCCAAGGTATTTACATAATAAAATGAAGACATATGTCCATAAAAAGACTTGTACAAAAATAGTCACAGCAGTTTTAAGCATGACTGCCAAAAACGGAAATAACTCAAACGTCTATTTAAAGGAAATTGGATAAACAAATTGGGAAATATTGACAAAAACAGAATACTATTCAGCAATAAAAAGGAGCAAACTAATGATACATGCAACACTAGGACCAATCACAATGACATTACATTGAATTTAAAAGAAGCCAGTCACAAAAGAGTTCATACTATATGATTCCTTGTATATGAACATTTGGAAACTAATCTATGGTAAAAAACCAAACAAACAAAAAAAAACCCAAAAAACAAAACAGAAGAGTGTTTTCCTCTTCAGGGGGTTAGGAGTAACCAGGGAGGGACATGCTATTACAGAAATGTTCTATGTCTACATTGGGGTGGGGGGATGCTACAGTTTGTCAAGCCATTTGCCAAAACTTTACATTTAATAAACATGCACTCCAATTCTATCTCAGGGAAGCTATAGCTAAAATAAGAGTAGGAGAAGTGAAAAAGAGAGAGAGAATAGCAGAATGTTAATAGCTTTGAAGCTGGGTGATATATACAAAGGTGTTCATTATGCTATTTTGTTTACTTGGTTTTTATTTGAAATTTTCCAAAGAAAAAGGTTTCAAAATTATGCTAAAAGTCTATTTAGTGATGTAAGAAAGAAGCTATATTTTGCTGAGTAGAAAAACACAATATTGAATGACCCATGCTTCTACTGTTGGACAAATATTTGCCTACCCATAAAACACTGGGAGATTTTATACAAAAGTGTTAACAACTTTGAATGGGGGTATAAGATCCAGGTGTCTTATGTTTTTCTTTCTTTCTAGTTGTTTCTGATTTTTTTTAATTGAACACATATTAGTTTTTCAATTAAAAAAAAATACGACATAGGGGTACCTGAGTGCTCAGTCGGTTAAGCGTCCGACCTCAGCTCAGGTCATGATCTCATAGTTCGTAAGTTTGAGCCCTGCATTGGGCTCTCTGCTGTAGGCAAAGAGCCAGCTTTTGATCCTGTCCTCTACTCTCTCTGCCTCTCGCTAGCTCATTCTCTCTCTCTCTCTCACACACACACACAAAATAAATAAATAAAATTTAAAAAAAAAAGAAAGAAAAATACACAGTAAATGTTACATTAAAAAAAAATAACCAAGATGGGAATGCAATCTGGTGTAGCCACTCTGGAAAACAGTATTGAGGTTCTTCAAAAAACTAAAAATAGAACTACCCTATGACCCAGCCATTGCACTACTAGGCATTTATCCACGGGATACAGGTGTGCTGTTTCAAAGGGACACATGCACCCCCATGTTTATAGCAGCACTATCAACAATAGCCAAAGTATGGAAAGAGCCCAAATGTCCATCGATGGATGAATGGATAAAGAAAATGTATATATATACAATGGAGTATTACTCGGCAATCAAAGAGAATGAAATCTTGCCATTTGCAACTACGTGAATGGAACTGGAGGGTATTATGCTAAGTGAAATTAGTCAGTCAGAGAAAGACAAATATCATATGACTTCACTCATATGAGGACTTTAAGATACAAAACAGATGAACATAAGGGAAGGTAAACAAAAATAATATAAAAACAGGGAGGGGGACAAAACAGAAGAGACTCGTAAATATGGAGAACAAACTGAGGGTTACAGGAGGGGGTGTGGGAAGGGGATGGGCTAATTGGGTAAGGGACACTAAGGAATCTACTCCTGAAATCACTGTTGCACTATATGCTAACTAATTCGGATGTAAATTTTAAAAAATAAAAAATAAAAAAAAACAAGAACAGCAATGGAAAAAAATTAAAAGTATTGTTCCTAGATACTCTCAAACAATAAGAAAAGAGGGGAAAAGAGTGACCAGGACCCTTGGATAAAACCTGCCTCATAGGCTAAGAGGATTCTTGGTATTGTAATTTGGCAATACTTCCTTCATCAAAGAGAAAGAGGAACATGATAAAATGTAAAACCTTTGGTGGTTCGGTTCCTAAGATAAATTTCATATAAAAACAAGAGAAAGTAATAATAGCAAGAGATATTCTACAAAGTCTTTCTTGGTCATGAAGATTTTTTCTGTGCTTGCTGTTTTATAATAATTTTATCAAGAAATAGGGAAAACACCTCCTCACACCATCCCCACAAAGACCACAAGTGAATTAAGAGAAAAACATTGAAAAGATGCTATCCAGGGAGCTTAACTTTAAGTAATCTTCTTTTAAGAAAGGGGTCCTCACTGTCTGGATTATGAAAATAATTTTTTTTTTAAAAAAAATATTTATGGGGGGGGGGGGGGTCCTGGGCAGCTCAGTCAGCTGAGCTTCCGACTTTGGCTCAGGTCATGATCTCACAGTTAGTGAGTTCGAGCCCCACGTCAGGCTCTGTGCTGACAGCTCAGAGCCTGGAGCCTGCTTCAGGTTCTGTGTCTCCCTCTCTCTTTCCCCTCCTCCACTCGCACGTGTGCATGCTCCCTCTCTCTCTCAAAAATATACATTAAAAAAATTTTTTTTAATATTTATTTTTGAGAAAGAGAGAGAGAGAGAGTGCAGGGGAGTGGCAGGGACAGAGAGGGAGAGAGAATCCCAAGCAGGTTCTGCGCTGTCAGCATGGAGCCCAACTTGGAGCTCCACCTCACAAACCATGCTATCATGACCTGAGCCAAAATCAAGAGTTGGACACTTAACCAATTGAACCACCCAGGTGCTCCTAGCATTGACTATATTCTTTATGCTATGCTTTTTATTCCTGTGACACATTCATTCCATAATTGGAAGTCTGTACCTCCCACTCCCCTTCACCCATTTTGCCCATTCCCCCATACTCCTCCCCTCTGGCAACCATCAGTTTGTCCTCTGTAATTATAGGACTGATTCTGCTTTTTGTTTATTAAAAACATGGGCAGAGGATCTGAGTAGACATTTTTCCAAAAAAAAAAAAAAAAAACAAAACATACAAATGGCCAACAGACACATGAAAAGATACTCAACATTTCTAATCATCAGGGAAATGCAAATCAAAACCCAATGAGATATCACCTTACACCTGTCAGAATGGCTAGTATCAAAAACACAAGAAACAAGTACTGGCGAGGATGTGGGAAAAAAGGAACCCCCATGCATTGTTGGTAGAAATATAAATTAGCATAGCCACTGAGGAAAACAGTATAAAATTTCCTCAAAAAATTAAAAATAGAAATACAATATGATCCAATAATTCTACTACTGGGTATTTACCCAAATAAACAGAAACACAAATTCAAAAAGATATATGCATGCACCCCTATTTTTATTGAAGCATTATATGCAACAGCCAGGATGTGGAAGCAGCCTGAGTGTCCATCAACAGACAAATGGATAAAGAAGATTTAATAAACACACACACACACACACACACACACACACACACACACACACACCGAGGATATTACTCGGTCATAAAAAAGGATAGACTATTTTTAAGAGCAGTTTTAGGTTCACAGCAAAATTGAAAGGCAGGTACAGAGATTTCATATACTGTCTGCCTGCCTCCCACACACATACAACCTCCTCCACTATCAATATCCAGCACCAGAACAGCACACTTGTTACAAATGATGAATATACACTGACTCATCATTATTACCCAACATCCATATTTTACATTAGGGTTCACTCTTGGTGTTGTATATTCTATGGGTTTTGACAAATATATATCATATATATACATACACATATGTGTGTGTGTGTGTATAGGCATGAATCCACCATTATAGTATCATTCAGAATAATTTCATTATCTTAAAAATCCTCTGTGCTCCACCAATTCATTCTTCCTTTCCCCACTAACTCCTGGCAGCCATTGATCCTTTTGCTGCCTTCATGGTTTTGCCTTTTCCAGAATGTCATATAATTGGAATCATACAGTAAGCAACCTTTTCAGATTGGTTTCTTTCACTTAATAATTTGCATTTAATATTCTTCCATGGCTTTTCATGGCTTTACAGATTAATTCTTTTTAGTATTGAATAATGTTCCATTGTCTGGATGTACCACAGTTTATTAAGTCATTCATCTACTGACGTTTGCTTCCAGGTCTGGCACTTATGAATAAACCTGCTACAAACATCAGTGTGCAGGTTTTGTGTGGACGTAAGTTTTCAATTCCTCCGGCTAAATACCAAGAATTGCAATTACTGGGTTGTAATAGTAAGAGTAGGTTTACTTTCGCAAGAAACCAACAAGCTGTCTTCCAAAGTGTCTGTACCATTTTGCATTCCCACCAGCAATGAATGTGAGTTCCTGTTGCTGTACATCCTTGTCACCATTTGGTGTTATCAGTGCTCTGGATTTTGGCCATTTGAATAGATGTGTAGTGGTATCTTGTTGTTTAAATTTGCAATTCTGTGGTGCAACACATAATGTTGTCCTTTTTATGTACAAATCACAGATATATAGTATATCTGTAGTATTAAATTTTCAAGGGGGTAGGAGAACAACTAGGTTGTTCCTTAAGTGGGCAATAATGAGATTTTTAAAAAATTAATAACTGGCCTGGTGGTTAGAGAGGCAGCATGAGGAAAAAGACACAGGATAGAAGAGAGGGCTAGTTCATGCTGAAGGCCTAAGACCTGGCGTCACAGGGAGTCTGAGCAACTATAGATAAGGTACTGGCATAAAACTCAGTATGGAGAGCAGAGCAGAAGTTAATTTTTATAACTTGATTGTATTACTCAGGGTTCTACAGAGAAACAGAACCCATAGGATGGATGGATAGATAGATAGATAGATAGATAGATAGATAGATAGATAGATGTGTATATAGATAGATATATGTATATACATATATACATACACACATAATATATAAAGATGTAAACATTAAAAATTTTTTTAACGTTTATTTATTTTTGAGATGGAGAGACAGATTGAGACAGAGCACAAGCAGGGGAGGGGCAGAGAGGGAGACACAGAATCCAAAGCAGGCTCCAGGCTCCAAGCTGTCAACACAGAGCCTGATCTGGGCCTCGAATTCAAGTGCTGTGATCATGATCTCAGCCAAAGTCAGGTGCTTAACCAACTGAGCCACCCAGGTGCCCCAATACATAAACATTTAAACACACACACACACACACACACACACACACACACACACAGAAAGAGAGAGAGAGAGAGAGAGAGAGAGAGAGAGAGAGAGTCACATTATTTAAGGTCTCTGTGCTTCAGCTTCTTCTGCTATAAAATGGAGATGATAATAGCATCTACCTCAGAGGATTGTTGTGAACAGTAAGTGCATGATAAATGTTTAAAAACCATATAAAACCAATGTGAATCAACAGTGGAATGTGGAAACAAAAAGCTAATTGAGCACACACAATAAATAAATAAAGTAGCACTTGGTGTTAATTTTTTAAATGGTGACTATTTTTGTCACTCTCACTCAGGTAATTCTCTACCTAACCTGGATACTGACCTTAAAAAGATAAATCTCTGGAAAGAGCACAAATGTCCATCGACGGATGAATGGATAAAGAAAATGTGGTATATATATACAAGGGAGTATTACTTGGCAATCAAAAAGAATGAAATCTTGCCATTTGCAATTATGTGGATGGAACTAGAGGGTATTAGGCTAAGCAAAATTAGTCAGAGAAAGACAAATATCATATGACTTCACTCATATGAGGGCTTTAAGATACAAAACAGGGGCGCCTGGGTGGCGCAGTCGGTTAAGCATCCAACTTCAGCCAGGTCACGATCTCGCGGTCCGTGAGTTCGAGCCCCGCGTCAGGCTCTGGGCTGATGGCTTGGAGCCTGGAGTCTGTTTCCGATTCTGTGTCTCCCTCTCTCTCTGCCCCTCCCCGTTCATGCTCTGTCTCTCTCTGTCCCAGAAATAAATAAAAAACGTTGAAAAAAAAATTAAAAAAAAAAAAAGATACAAAACAGATGAACATAAGGGAAAGGGAGCAAAAGTAGCATAAAAACAGGAAGGGGAACAAAACATAAGAGACTCTTAAATATGGAGAACAAACAGAGGATTACTGGGGTTGTGGAAGGGGGGATGGGCTAACTGGGTAAGGGACACTAAGGAATCTACTCCTGAAATCATTGTTGTACTATATGCTAACTAACTTGGATGTAAATTTAAAAAAATAAATTAAATTAAAAAAAAAAGATAAATCCCTGCCATGTGGCCATCTAACCCTGGTCTGCCCTACAGAACTAACCCACATATCTTTAGCATTTATAGGGAGCTCAAAGAGTCCCTGTAAGCCATTCCTTCACACTTGAAAACAGAGATGGATGATGAGTCCACCGTGGAAGGCCAATGAAATACCAACATAAGCTCTTCTCTACCCGGAGCTCCACAAGCTTTCAAGAGCAATAAAACTCATTATTCCAAAGTATTCCAGATACTCAGAGTATCTGGGAGTTTGTCTGTAACCAAGACAATAGGGCTCTCTGCAGTCCTCAAAACTCTCAAGTAAAGAAGAGATTTTAAACTTTGGATTTTTGACCAAACAGACCAGAATGTGGTGGAGCAATGACTTACCAAAAAAGCATTTCAGAGAGAAAAGGCACTTCTGTAAACTCAGATCTAGGAAAACAAAACTGAAATCAGCTTCCTTCCCCCACCTGCCAGTTTTCAACACGCTAATTTCTGAGACACACCCTGGAGTTTCCGAGCCAAGTGAGATAGAAGCAGAGGATAAATAAACTTTCATAAAAGCTAGAATGAAGAAAATATTTTTCTCTAACATTGAAGGAGGAAGGAAACACAAGATATTAGATGTTCTCTGCACTGAAATACATGGTTTTCCCCTCATATATGTAGAAGAAATTTGCAAGACAATCTGGGTTAAGTATAATATCTCCTATTAATATTATTGTTACTATTACAGCATTTCGTTGAATAGGGAGGAATCTACTTTTCTGTTAGAGGATTGAAATATACCCCAAAAGAAAAACAATATTTTGAGCCTAGAAATTCTATTCATTGCTGTGACAGGAGTCTGCTTTGTATTAGTTGAAAAATGAGTCATAACATTCCAGAAAAGATGTCATTGAAAACAAGAGGCATTTTTATTGATGAAATCCCCTAAGGCATTAGCAGTATCTTCAGAAATAACATATGATGAAAATTTAAAAATGTACTTTACATTAATCAAACATATCTTCCACCATCTACTCTAAGGAGTAGGCATCTGCCATAACATAAAACTCAGATGTTAGTGTCAGATGATATATAGAGAGTGACAGACAGAGGCAGAGGCAGAGGCAGACAGAGACAGAGACAGACAGACTACCACAGGAAGTCCTTGAAATTATGGCAGCTTTCTGTTCCTGGTAAAAATCCTAGGTTTATGTCTAACTTCCCCCAAAGGAACAAGGTGCAAGAGAGTATAGGGAGGGGGATTACATTTCTCAATAAAGGCCTGATTTTCAACTGTCTTTAAAAAGCTAGCAAACCCTACAATTAACACTACAATTAATAAATATATGTGTGTGTGTGGGAGGGGCGGAGGGGGTGGCCCTGTGTCACTCAGTTGATTAAGCATCTGACTCATGGTTTCCGCTCAGGTCATGATCTCATGGTTGGTGGGTTTGAGCCCCACATCGGGCTCTGCGCTGACAGTGCAGAGCCTGCTTGGGATTCTCTCTCTCTCTTCCTCTCTCTCCTCCCTTCCCTCACTCACACTGTCTCTGTTTCTCTCAAAAATAAATAAATAAACTTAGTTTATTTATAAATAAACTCAGCTTAGTTCTGCTGAGCTCAGAACTAAAATTTCAGGTCATTATAGTAAAGCATATATAATTGAAAACAATTATTTTTTTTTAATTTTTTTCAACATTTATTTATTTTTGAGACTGAGAGAGACAGAGCATGAACAGGGGAGGGGCAGAGAGAGAGGGAGACACAGAATCTGAAACAGGCTGCAGGCTATGAGCGGTCAGCACAGAGCCCGACGCGGGGCTCGAACTCACGGGCCGTGAGATCATGACCTGAGCCGAAGTCAGACACTTAACCAACCAAGCCACCCAGCCGCCCCAAAAACAATTATTTTAGACACTAACTTTACTCCATACTTTCACCTTTCTTTCCCCTCTTACTTTTCTGCCATTAGCCTTCCCCGATTTTGTTACCCGAGGGCTTTCGTACATGTGTGATCCCATATCACTTTCTAAACTATGCAATAAACCATTTCTGGGACAAGGGATGGTATAAAGAAATCATGACTATGTGAAATAACGAATGGTGGCATAAATGGAGAAAACCCAGATGTTAGACAGCAGTCATTCTTCCAGTATATATTCGCCCAGGGTGGCATTTTCAACAATTTTTTGAAAAATTAAGTTATTGAAACATACTCCTATCAAGACTCTGACAAAGGCTATAGGATAAGCCATGTGAAAGTGAAAGCTTTTTGATTACAATGTAAAGATCCATAATCTGGTAGAGAAAATCATCGAAAGTCATTCTTTTTTCACTTGTTCACATTCCCGACCATTCAGGACTAGCTTCCCACCTCCCAACTCTTATATGAGAACCTGGCTTTTCATTTGTACATGTGTATGGTGTGCAGCTTGTGCATAAGGGCTGAGCTTGTATAACTGTGACAGAAAGTCAGAGAGACCCCAAGAGAAGTATACTGCCAGGATGGGGCAAGAGATTGGGCATGGCGAATTCAGGAGCCTGAGCATAGCTGGCATCAGAGTGATCAAGAACTCCTGATTTAGGTGTTACATTGGTGTGGGTGCAACCAAAGTGAGCTGCACTTTTACAGGGTGGAGTAGATGGCACGTAGTGGATCTCATGGATACATGAAAATGACTTAGACAGTAGAGTAACTGGAGGAGAGTCGGGTAAAAAGACATTGAATCAACAGTGACATGTGAAACCAAAAGTTTTCCCATAATCTGAGGCTGCAGTTGTAATTCTCCAATGAAACTTTTAGACTTCACATCCCCAGAATTGAATTCATCACTATCCTTGATTGCTAATACACCTTCATTTTTTTTTTTTTTTATTTTTTTTTTCAACGTTTATTTATTTTTGGGACAGAGAGAGACAGAGCATGAACGGGGGAGGGGCAGAGAGAGAGGGAGACACAGAATCAGAAACAGGCTCCAGGCTCCGAGCCATCAGCCCAGAGCCCGACGCGGGGCTCGAACTCACGGACCGCGAGATCGTGACCTGGCTGAAGTCGGACGCTTAACCGACTGCGCCACCCAGGCGCCCCCACCTTCATTTTTTTTAATGCAAGTACCTCTTTTATTCATCTGTTTATCATGTATCTTGAGGCATCATTTCCTTTCAAATGAAGTATAATGTTTATGAAAGGAACAAATCATAAGGGTACAGCTCTATGAAATTTTTATGTGTATTCATCAGCATAACCAGTAACAAGATCCACACATAGACATAAATATTTTTATCCTATCAGTTTTCCTTGTGTCCCTTCCCAGAAAGTATCTTCCTCCCAAAGGTAACCACTACTCTGACTTCTGCTGCAATAAATTAATTTTGCCTGTTCTTGAACTTCCTATAAATGAAGTCCTACAATGTTTTCTATTGTTACTGGCTTCTTTCACTCAACATCAGACATGTGAGATTCATTCATGTTGTTGCCTGTAACACTCTAATCTGTTTCTTTATAATTGCTGAGTCATAGGATCAGTGTACATTTAACTTTATTGAAACCGAACTGTTTCCAAAATTGGCTGAAACAATTTATTTTTTTATTTTTTTATTTTATTTTATTTTATTTTTATTTTTTTGTTTGCATACACAGTTTATTTATTTATTTTTTTTTCCTATGGCCAGATTTAACTTTTTTTTTTTTTATGAAATTTATTGACAAATTGGTTTCCATACAACACCCAGTGCTCATCCCAAAAGGTGCCCTCCTCAATACCCATCACCCACCCTCTCCTCCCTCCCACCCCCCATCAACCCTCAGTTTGTTCTCAGTTTTTAAGAGTCTCTTATGCTTTGGCTCTCTCCCACTCTAACCTGTTTTTTTTCTTTCCTTCCCCTCCCCCATGGGTTCCTGTTAAGTTTCTCAGGGTCCACATAAGAGTGAAACCATATGGTATCTGTCTTTCTCTGTATGGCTTATTTCACTTAGCATCACACTCTCCAGTTCCCTCCACGTTGCTACAAAAGGCCATATTTCATTTTTTTCTCATTGCCACGTAATATTCCATTGTGTATATAAACCACAATTTCTTTTTTTATTTTTTTATTTTATTTTTTTAATTTTTTTTTCAACGTTTATTTATTTTTGGGACAGAGAGAGACAGAGCATGAACGGGGGAGGGGCAGAGAGAGAGGGAGACACAGAATCGGAAACAGGCTCCAGGCTCCGAGCCATCAGCCCAGAGCCCGACGCGGGGCTCGAACTCACGGACCGCGAGATCGTGACCTGGCTGAAGTCGGACACTTAACCGACTGCGCCACCCAGGCACCCCTAAACCACAATTTCTTTATCCATTCATCAGTTGATGGACATTTAGGCTCTTTCCATAATTTGGCTATTGTTGAGAGTGCTGCTATGAACATTGGGGTACAAGTGGCCCTATGCATCAGTACTCCTGTATCCCTTGGATAAATTCCTAGCAGTGCTATTGCTGGGTCATAGGGTAGGTCTATTTTTAATTTTCTGAGGAACCTCCACACTGCTTTCCAGAGCGGCTGCACCAATTTGCATTCCCACCAACAGTGCAAGAGGGTTCCCGTTTCTCCACATCCTCTCCAGCATCTATAGTCTCCTGATTTGTTCATTTTGGCCACTCTGACTGGCGTGAGGTGATACCTGAGTGTGGTTTTGATTTGTATTTCCCTGATAAGGAGCGACGCTGAACATCTTTTCATGTGCCTGTTGGCCATCCGGATGTCTTCTTTAGAGAAGTGTCTACTCATGTTTTCTGCCCATTTCTTCACTGGGTTATTTGTTTTTCGGGTGTGGAGTTGGGTGAGCTCTTTATAGATTTTGGATACTAGCCCTTTGTCCGATATGTCGTTTGCGAATATCTTTTCCCATTCCGTTGGTTGCCTTTTAGTTTTGTTGGTTGTTTCCTTTGCTGTGCAGAAGCTTTTTATCTTCATAAGGTCCCAGTAATTCACTTTTGCTTTTAATGCCCTTGCCTTTGGGGATGTGTCGAGTAAGAGATTGCTACGGCTGAGGTCAGAGAGGTCTTTTCCTGCTTTCTCCTCTAAGGTTTTGATGGTTTCCTGTCTCACATTTAGGTCCTTTATCCATTTTGAGTTTATTTTTGTGAACGGTGTGAGAAAGTGGTCTAGTTTCAACCTTCTGCATGTTGCTGTCCAGTTCTCCCAGCACCATTTGTTAAAGAGGCTGTCTTTTTTCCATTGGATGTTCTTTCCTGCTTTGTCAAAGATTAGTTGGCCATACGTTTGTGGGTCTAGTTCTGGGGTTTCTATTCTATTCCATTGGTCTATGTGTCTGTTTTTGTGCCAGGCTGAAACAATTTATATTCCTACTAACAATGTGTGAGAGTTCTACTGACTCCACATTGTCACCAACATTTGGTATTGTCAGTCTATAATTTCAGCCATTCTTCTGAATAGTATTACCTCATTGTAGTTTTATTTTGCATTCCCATAATGATTAAAGATTTGGGAGCACTTCTAGATTCCAATCCATCATATCCACTCATGTGACTGTCAAAAGCCCCACTGGTTTCTCTTCCTCCCAGTAGGCCAACTCTGATCCTCAACTCCAGCCCAGAATCAGCAAATGCTTCCCTAGCGAGGGATCTTCCCTCTCTGGCATTTTAGCTCATCCAGTCCTTATCATCAAGTCTAGCTACAACTGTATAATAACTTCAAAAATAACTTTTATAATTTTTTATGATTTTTATGATTTTTTCTATTTGTTGCAGTGGGAGTGTTGGTAGCCTGCTGTGATCTATGATATCACACGGGGAAGTGGGACCTTTTCCATTTCTTCTTGGGACATTTTTGGTAAGTTATATTTTTCAAGGAATTTTTTCAATTTATTTCAGTCTTCATATTTATTCAAAGTTGTCTGCAATTTCCTCTAATCCTTAGAATTTTTATAGCATGTGATATTGGTTAGTTTTTTCATCATTTTTAGTTCTTGGTTACTCTTCACAGGTGTGTCAATTTTATTATTCTTTTTAAAAATTTTTTTAAATGTTTTTATTTATTTTTGAGAGAGAAAAACATAACGCAAGAGGGAGAGGGGCAGAGAGAGAGGAAGACACAGAATCCAAAGCAGGCCCCAGGCTCTGAACTGTCAGCACAGAGCTTGACTTGGGGCTCGAACTCACCAACTGTGAGATCACGACCTGAGCTGAAGTCAGACGCTTAACAGACTGAGACACCCAGACGCCCCAATTTTATTACTCTTTATGAAGGACAACTTTTGGGTTTCTTTGATTCTATTGTAATTTTTGTTTCTATTTCATAGATTTCTGTTCTCATCTTTATTTTCTCCTTCCTCTACTTCCTTCAAGTTTATTCTATTCTTCTCTGAATTTATTCGATTGATATTTAGTTCATTCAATTGAAAGATTTTCAGTCCTTCTTCTAATTTTATAAAAGCATGTAGGCCCTAAATACCTCTCCAAGTATTGTTGACACTATCTTTCAAGTTTTCAAATGCAGCTTGCTTGCTTGCTTGCTTTTTCTCTTTCTTTCTTTTAGAAAGAGAGTGTGCATGCGAGGAGGGGAGAGGGGCAGGGAGAGAGAGAAAATCTTTTTTATTAACTTTTTTAAAAAATTTATTTATTTATTTTGAGAGAGAGTTGGGGGCAGAGAGAGGAGAGAATCCTAAGCAGGCTCCACACTGTCAGCATGGAACCCAAAGCAGGGATCAAACTCATGAATTGTGAGATCACAACCTGAGAAAGTTAAGAGTTGGATGCTTAACCAACTGAGCCACCCAGGTGCCCTAAGAGAGAATCTTAAGCAGCTCCACGCTCAGTTCAGAGCCTGACACAGGGCTCAATCCCACGACCCTGGGATCATGACCCAAGCCAAAATCAGGAGTTGGACATTCAATTGACTGAGCCACCTAGGTGCCCCCAAATGCAGCATTTTAAATAAAAATTGTATATATTTAAAGTGTACAGCATGATGAGTTAATATGCATATACGTAGTGAAATGATTATGACAGTCAAGCTAATTAAAAATCATCCATCTCTTCACAGTTACCATTGATTGTGTGTGATAAGTGTACTTGAAATCTATTTCTTAGATTTCAGTGTTCAATACGGCATTATTAGGTACAGTTTTCATGCTTGTACATTAGATCTCTAGCTTATACATCCTAGAGAACTGCAAATTTGTACCCTTCGACCTGTATCTGCCCATCTCTTCCCCCTCCAGCCCCTGGTATCCATCATTCTATGTGCTTTTACCTTGTTTTGTTTTGTTTTTAGATTCCACATAAAGGTGAGATAAGACAGTATTTATGTTACTCTTTCTGGCTTATTTCACTGAGCCTAATGTCCTCCAGGTTCATCCTTGTTGTCACAATGGCAGGATTTCCTTCTTTCTCATGGCTGAGTAAGATATAGCACATCTTCTTTATCCATTTATCCACTGATGGACACTAAAGTTGCTTCCATATATTGACTATTGCAATGAGCGTGGGGGTATAGATGTCTCTTCAAGATCTTGATTTCATTTCCTTTGGATATATACCTACATGTGGGATAGGTGGATCATATGGTAGTTCTATTTTTTATTTTTTGAGGAAGCTCCATACTTTTTTTCATAGTGATTGGACCAATTTACATTCCCAGCAACAGTGCATGAGGATTCCCTTTTCTCCACCACTTCACCAACACTTGTTATCTATTGTCTTATTTCTTTTTTTTCTTTTTTTTCCTACCATGGTGCTGGGGCAGGCCGTATGCCTGGGTCCATGGAAGCCAATCTAGAGTTTGGGTCTTATGGGACCTGGCCCACACTGGGGCAAGTTGAGAGTCTAAGCCCACAGGATCTGGCCCGGTACTGGAATGAGGCAGGAGCCTGGGTATGTGGAAGCCCACCTGGGTCTGCAGGGACTTTGCTATTAGGATTAATACTACATTATAAAATGAACTGGGAAATATTCCCTCTTTTACTGCTTTCTAGAAGAGATTGTGTAGAATCAGTGTTAATTATTTAAATGTCCAATAGAATTCTCCAGTGAACCTATCTAGGCCTGGAGATTTTTCTTTGGGGGGAGTGTTTTTTTTTTTTTTAATTAAAAATCGAATCTTCTATAAAGTTATGGGACTATGCAAAGGATCAATTTCATATTGAGTGAGTTGTGGAAGTTTGTGGTTTTTGAGAAATTGGTCCATTTTAATTGAGTTGTCCAATTTATGTGTTTGAAGCTGTTCATAGTACTCCCATATTGACCTTTTGATGTCTACAGGGTTTTAAATAATACCGTTTCATTTCAAGTGTTGGTAAATTGTGTCTGCTCTTTTTCATTCTTTGTCAGTTTTGGTAGAGGTTTGTCAATTTTAATGATCTTTTTTAAGAAAGCAAATATTTGTTTCATTGATTTTCTCCATTATTTTTCTATTTTCAATTTAGTTAGTTTCTGCTCTTTATTATTTCCTTCCTTCTGCTTGCTTTGGGTTTATTTTTCTCTTCTTTTTCAAGCTCTTCTAGATTTTTGAAGCAAGAGCTTACATGATTTTTCTTCAACTTTTCTTTTCTAATATACACATTTATCACTAGAAATTTTCCTTTCAACACTGCTTTAACTGTGCCCCACAAATTTTATTATGTTGTATTTTCATTTGCATTCGTTGCAATGTATTTTTTAATTTCACTTGAGACTTTTCTTTGATCCATGAATTATTTAGGAATGTGTTGTTTTAGTGTTCAGCAATTTTCCTCTTAATTTTCTGTTACTAAATTACTAATAAGATTCTATCATGATTGGCAAACATATTCTGTATGATTTCAGTTCTTTAAATTGTTGAAATTTGTTTTATCATTTATCTTGGGCACTTGAAAAGAATGATATTCGGCTGTTGTTGGATGAACTATCCTATAACTGTGGTTTGGAAGGTATTGGTTGATGGTGTTAAATTCTTCCATATCCTCAGTTACATTCTGTCTAGTTGTTCTATCAATTGTTAAGAGAAAGGTACTGAAATATCCAACTATAATTGTGGGTTTGTCTAAGATAGTAAGTTCTATCACTGTTTCCTTCAACTTCCTTCTTTGATGCACACACTTTTAGGATTGCTATGTCATCTTGTTAGATTGGCTTATCATTATGTAATATTCCTCTGACTCTGGTTATTTTTTTCTCTGTAGTCTACAGTCTTTATCTGATATTAATATAGCCATTCTTGTGTTCATTACATATCTTTATCCATATTTTTACTTTCAACCTGTCTATATTATGTTTCGAGTGAGTATCTTACAAAAAGGATATAGTTGGGTCATATTTTTAATTCACTCTACTAATTCTGCCTTTTAATTTCTATATGTAGGCAATTTATATTCAATATAATTATTGATATGTTGGGACTTATATCTACCATTTTTTTTTCTGTTTGCTCTCTCTGGTTTTCATTTCTCTGTCTTATTTTCCTGACCTCCTATGGTAACTTGAAATTTTTTTTACAATTCCACTTTTATCTACAGTGTTTTTGAGTGTATAATTTCATATAGCTTTTTCTAATAGTTGCTCTAGATGCTACATTATACATACATAACTTTCAACAATCTAATGGTGTTATCTTACCAGCTTGAATGAAGTGGAAAAAATCTTACTTCCCTTTTCACCCCCTTACCCTATCCCACTTATAATTATCCACATATATCGTTATCTCAAATATGGCCACTACATACATTTAGAACCATATCAGACAGTGCTTCAATAATCAAACATAATTTAGAAAACCAAACAAGAGAGAGCTTATTATATTTACTAACATTTTTACTTAGTGTGTTCTTTTTTCCTTCCTAATGTTTCAAGGTTCCTTCTCTTATCATTTCCTTTCCATTTGGAGAGATTCCTTTAACCATTCTTCTAAGGTAAGTTGTGTAGATTATACCATTTAACATTCTTATCAACAGTGCATAAGGGGTCCCTCCAGTTTCTCAATATCGTAACCAAGACTCATCATTTACTGTTTTTTAATAGCAGTCATCATAATGGATGTGAAATGATACATCACTGTGATTTAGGTTTGCATTTCTCTAATGATTAGTGATGTTGCTCATTTCCATATACTTGTCTGGCATTTGTTTATCATCTTTGGAGAAATGTTTATTCAAGTCCTTGACTATTTTTTAATTGGGTTATTTGTGTTGTTGAATTGTAGGAAGTTTTTTTTATATATATTCTGGATATTAACCCTTATCAAATATATTTGCAAATTATTTTGCAAATATTTTCTCTTATCCCATAGCTTGTCTTTTCATTCTGTTAATTGTGTTTTTTGCTGCACAGTGTTTGAATTTAATGTAGTCCTACAAAAGGCTACTTTTAAAGTCCTACTTCAAATCTAAAGCAATTTTCCCCTTCCACTCTCTTTTTCTCTTCCCAATTTATTTTATTTTTTTTAATGTTTACTTTTGAGACAGAGATAGAGCACAAGCTGGGAAGTGGCAGAGAGAGAGGGAGACACAGAATTTGAAGCAGGCTCCAAGGTCTGAGCTGTCAGCACAGAGTCTGAGGCGGGCCTCGACCTCGCTAATGGTGAGATCATGACCAGAGCCAAAGTCAGACGCTTAACTGACTGAGCCACCCAGGTTCTGCTTCCCAATTTTTTTTAAATGTGAGCTTCTCAATCTGTATAGGCTAAATTATTGAAAGAAATTTCACCTAACTCACTTTTTTTAGAAGGCATTACATCTTCTAGGTTTCTGGTTGTCATAGTGTTGTAAAGAAGTGAAATTTCTGCCAATTTTGCATATCTTTGCCTATTTGGCATTAATATAGATGTAAAGTATATTTTATTCACTCTCTATGCATACAGGAGTTATTAACCAAAAAAATAATAGGCTTAACTTTGGACCATTGCTGTGTCACCTTTATGTCTGGAAAGGAAGGTAAATCCAAATCTGAATTTGTGTCTACCACTCTGCGGCAATATTCCTGTGTATTATATCATGGAAGTGGGCATATATTATCTGCTTGCCATAATTCCCCAGACTTTTCTTCTCTGTTTATATGATTTATTCCATGATGGTTTCACTGGAATGGTTCACATTTTTTTTGGAGCCATTTTTGGATCATACTTAGAGCTGACTATCATTATTTGGAATTTATTTTTTCTAACCATTAGTATGTTTCCATAACTCAGATTGCCACTAATTTTCCAGATATGAGATTTCCAACTTGTAGAACAAACAGCAATTATTAACCAGAAATCAGTCGTTATCTATTATTATGTGAAAAATCACTCTGATATAATAGTAGCCTCCAAGATCACTACCCAGGAAGCTATCTCAGAAGTCATGGAACAAAATGACTCACAGATCAAATTAAGATGCTTAAGGCAAATACCTTATTAAATCAATTAAAATACACAACAAAAAGTAGAGGGGAGGAGATGGGTAACATGCTTTGGATAAGGCACAAGATGGGTAGAAAGACCTTATTACCTGAGTTATGCAAGTTCATATATCCTCTCTCCCTCTCTCTGCTGTATCAGCATTCTCCACTGATTGTGTAATTTTGAGAACCAGAGTTGAGGTCTGTCCAAGGCAGTTCCACAGCGGGGAGACACCCTGGGTTGATACATACATTTGCTCTAATCAGAGAGATGCGGAGGGGCACATATGCCTGACCACAGCTATAGCTCATCAATTAGCCTGACAAGCAGCTGTGGATCTTGCTTATGTTCCTTGAGTAGAGGATACAAGGGATCAGAATGGGTATCACCACTGAGTGACCCAATTATGACCTCAAAGTATCAAATGCTTCATGTGTGTTATGAATATTTGATATCTATTTAGTCTTTCTATTCCTTCCTATGTTTAACACTCATATGCTCTATTTACTTTATCTACATCTATCATAATATAATTCACAAACCATTTGCTTCTATACTTAGTTTCTATGTCCTCCTTACTTCATTCAACCTTCTCTATTTAGTTTCACACATCCTTTGTTTCTCTTATTTTCCACAGCTGAAATGAATATTTTTTAAAGTTTATTTATTTATTTTGAGAGAGAGAGAGAGAGAGAGAGAGAGAGAGAGAGAGAGAGACAGTGTGTGAGTGGAGGAGGGGCAAAGAGAGAGGGAAAGAGAGAATCCCAAGCAGGCTCTGCACTGTTGGGCACAGAGCCCAACATGGAGTTCAATCTCACAAACCATAAGACTATGACCTGTGCCGAAATTGAGTTGGACGTTCAGCCCACTGAGCCACCCAGGTGCTCCTGAATTGAGTATTTTTAAATAATACAGTTAACACACATTATAGCAAACAGCCATTAATGAGGATGAAACATCTCTCTATATATTGACCAGCACTATCCCGAAGATACAGTTAGTGAATAAAGCAAGTGAAGGAAATTGTGTATATTATGTTGCCCTTTGTGTGAAAAAAAAGTGCTTATGTATTTGCGTGGAAGTATTTTTCTGATAGGATATGGAAGAAACTGGTAATGGTAATTTCCTCTCAGGAGGATAATTAGATGGCATGTGTATCTTTTTAAACATTCTAAATTTTATAAGAAATTTTTATAATTATATATATTTTTATATAAACTTTTAAAAATTAGTTGAAATTTTACTTATAAAAATACTAAATAATTTTTCTTTTTCTATATACAGCTATCAGAATGGCAATGCCACTGAACCTACCAGAAAATACAGATGACTGAACAGAAGATATAAATTGATGTTTGGAAAGTCATAGAATTAATCAAAAGCACAGGGAAATCTTGACTGCAAAAGATATGCATAGAGTAATCTTGGAAGTGGTTAACTAAAAATCACCTTGTTGATATGGGCATAACTCATGGATGAGCTATCCATATAGAACAGCTATTCAAATAATTGCAGAAAACATCCTCTGAAGATCTTAGTCAGACATGAAAGAGGGAAAAGGTAGTAAAAATGTTCCTAAAATACAACATTTGATGTAAGAAGAAAATGGAGAAACTTCAAAGCAAAAGCAAAATGATACAGAGAAATCAGTTATGGCTAATGTCTCTACAGTGGGTACAGTCACTAAAAACTGAGTTCATGGAAGATGAAATAGATGACACAAAGGAAAGGCAGCCATCCAGAGAACTGACATGTGTATCATACTTTTTTGATGAATTTGTAACCCATATCACTACAAATCAAATTTTAGTCTACAACCTGAAATAGGACCACCACTCAATCTCACTGATCCAACAAATTAATTCAAAACCTATTTGTGAAAATAGAGAAACAGCTGCAGAAGAGATGTTAAGGTGAAATTTAGCAATGAAGTTTTCCAATTTGCTTCGGGTTGTATGAAAATTCACCTACTAATGGCACCATTCATTTTGGAGTTAAAGGCAAACCCTATGGAAAAATTCTTTACATGAAAGTCACCAATTTCACCAAGGAAGCCCTCATTGACCATTTTAAATTGATGATCCACCAGTATTTTGAAGACCATCAGGTCCAAAAAGCAAAGAAGTACATTTGAGAGCCAAGATTTGTAGACGTTTTACTGCTAAACCGTAGGTATCCTGACAGATTTGTATTGAAGCAAAGGTCATTACAAAGTACTCTGAATATGAACAAGATTATTTCCATACTAAAATGCAAAATCACAACAACAGAACATGGAAACTAAGTCCAAAATATTCAGTCTTCATGTGAGATGGGGCCAGCTCTAAAGACATCATGAAAAATAATGCAGATTTCAGAGCATTTAAATTAGATTTGAAAGCACTGTCAGAGTCTAGAAAAGAGGCAGAAGAAACATGCAAAGTAAAAACAAATAAAAAAGAGAGTAAGGGACCAACACTTGCTAAATTATTGACAGGAAATCAGTATTTGTTTGATAATTCATTCAAACCACGACTGGTACACATTCTTGTGACAAATAAATGCCATCTGAATCAAATAAAACACTTAGATTCCCTAAAGGAAATTTAATGACTTGCTGTGTTGGAGTTTAATCCTAAATCTGTGAGAAGGGGGGTAGTCAAAGCTTACAAAGAAAGCCAAATCTGTATGTGTAGGGGGAAAAAATACAAAATGAGAAGATTTCTAGTCTGAATCTTTATCAACAGCCCAGCTGGATTTTCAGCAATGGCAGGTTAGACCTTAACAGTGAAAAATATAAACACTTAGATCCAAGTTCCTTGCAAAGAGAAAAACTATTTCTCTTTATTATTCTATTACTCTCTTCCATGGATGACCTAAGAGACCTCCTCCTTGAGACCTTCTGTGCTTTCTGCCAAGATCTCAAAGGAATGAAAAATATTTGTATTTGTGTATACTCACATATGTGTCAAGGATAGAAAGGCCTACTCGAAACAAGATTAATAAACCAGCAAAATGAGCTATCAAGCTAATGTGTTTCTGACTTAAGTCTTGAAGAAATAAATGGTACTATTGTTCAACTAAAATCTGTCACTCAATCTTTTTGCCATCTATTGGTTCATCTAACTGTCCTTCTAAAAAAAGGAAGAAGTTGTCATGACTGTTCTGGAAATTCCTTGTTAAAGTGAATATGAAGGCACAGTCTTAGAGGACAGAAACAAAGTATTTGAATTCTAGGCATCAGAAGAGGAAGACTTCTATCGAGGTGGGAAAGTATCATAGTGGAACTTCAACTTTTTTTCCATCAAAAAGGATAAATATGAAAAACTTGAAGCAGTGGTTCAAAACTGGGCAAATTCTTCTAAACCAATATGTGCCAATAATATTCATTCATAGCATCATCCAGGTTGTGGTGAGACTACCTTGACTCTGTATTCTTTGGGAACTAAGGAAGAAATTCAGATGTGCTATGTTGAAAAACAAGACAGGGGATTTTTCTGAAACTGGAGAATAAGTGATTAATTTAAACACCTTTGGGGCAACCAACCATCAGGAAAACTTACTTGAACTGCTCCTTATTGATGATTTAAAGAACAAAATTATGTCTATTTTCTCCAGGCTTCTATTAGCAGCAGCTAATAGTACATTTGACATGAGAAACCTCCAGTGATCCTAACTTGCATGAAATCACAGAATCCTGTAAAAGGTACAAAGATCTCAGATGGTAATGCTCTAATACAACAACTATCTGTCAAAGAACAGAGCTTAAATTGAAAAAAATTGAAGTGTAGCATAAAAACTTTAAAGATTTTTGTTTCTTCATGATCGTGAAAAGCAATTATAATAGAAAGTACACAGAAAATGTGGCTAGGAATATCCTGAAAAGACAAAATACTTCTACTGGGAAACAAAGCTCTTTTCTTTCTTGACTCTTCCTAATTCATATATGCCTGATACAACCATTTTACTATCATAGTGTGAAAAATTCTTAAGAATCATAAAAAAGGTTTTCTGGGGAACAGAAAAACTTGAAGGCAAGATAGCACCAACTCTAGGCATTAAGGAATCTACTCCTGAAATCATTGTTTCACTATATGCTAACTAATTTGGATGTAAATTTTTAAAAGTAAAAAATAAAAATAAAAATAAATTTTTAAAAACAGGGAGGGGGACAAAATAGAAGAGACTCATAAATATGGAGAACAAACTGAGGGTTACTGGAGGGGTTGTGGGGGGGGAACGGGTAAATGGGTAAGGGGCATTAAGGAACGTACTCCTGAAATCATTGTTTCACTATATGCTAACTAATTTGGATGTAAATTTTAAAAAATAAAAAATAAAAATGAAAAAAAAATTTTTAAAAAAAGCACCAACTCTACAATTCAGATAAAAACAGAGGTGGTGGAATGTGGGAAGTACTGTGGAGTACATATTATTCATCCTTTGTATGCCATTTGCTCACTGGAAGAACTGAAGATAAACTATCTCTCCCAGTTCACCTCTCTGCACAGCCTATCTGCTGAGTTCTGTAGCTCAAGTTATGCGGATTGTTGTGTTAATCCTCAGCTCAATTTTCTAGGTGTTCAAAATGGTTCCGTGCTGATCTAGCTGCCTTTCAGGGATGAGACAAGCTCAGGGACTCCATGCTGCTCTGCCATCTTAATTTCTCCTACTGTTGTCCATTTCTGATCCTTTTTTTATTTTTTTTTTATTTATTTATTTTTTTAATTTTTTTTTTCAACGTTTTTATTTATTTTGGGGACAGAGAGAGACAGAGCATGAATGGGGGAGGGGCAGAGAGAGAGGGAGACACAGGATCGGAAACAGGCTCCAGGCTCTGAGCCATCAGCCCAGAGCCCGACGCGGGGCTCGAACTCACGGACCGCGAGATCGTGACCTGGCTGAAGTCGGACGCTTAACCGACTGCGCCACCCAGGCGCCCCTGATCCTTTTTTTAGAAAATAAGCATTGGCTAAAACAATGTCCTCATATCTGAGGTCATTTTGATCTTCTCTAAAAGATTCCATAACCATCAAGGAAACTGCAACTAGGGCTGGTATTTATTTGAGATTGTGGTAATTTATTGTCTAGAGATGAGGTCTTACCAGCTTCGAGTAATAAACTTATAGAGATTCACATTCTCTGACTGTAATGCAAGTTTGAAATGGCTAATGAAAATAACCAAATAGAACCACCTCTATATATTTAGAAGTTATATATTTAGAAGTTAAAAAAACAAACTCATGAGCTAAAGAGAAAACCAAAAAAAGAAATTTCAAAGTGGTTATAGTTGAATAAAAATTCAAACATTACATTTCAAAACTCGTGAGATGCAGTGAAAGTGTTGGATGGTAAGAAATGTATGGCCTCAGGCACCTGGGTGGCTCAGTCAGTTAAGCATCCGACTTTGGCTCAGTCATGATCTCACAGTACATGAGTTCAAGCCCCATGTCGGGCTCTGTGCTGACAGCGCAGAGCCTGCTTGGGATTCTCTCTCTCTCTCTCTCTCTCTCTCTCTCTCTCTCTCTCTCTCTCTCCCCCCTTCTCTTTCTCTGCCCCTCCCCCACTTGCTCTCATGCCCTCTCTCAAAATAAATAAATAAACTTAAAAAAAAATTAGAAAAAAAGAAATGTATGATCTTAATCGCTTATTCCAAATAAGAGTGAAAAGTAAACAGGTATAAACTTCAAAAGTTAGAAAATAGACAATAAACTCAAATAAAATGTGTGTAATTAAAAAAACAAAATGAGGGCCGCCTGGGTGGCTCAGTCAGTTAAGCAGCCGACTTCGGCTCAGGTCATGATCTCACAGTCCATGAGTTCGAGCCCCACGTCGGGCTCTGTGCTGACAGCTCAGAGCCTGGAGCCTGTTTCAGATTCTGTGTCTCCCTCTCTCTGACCCTCCGCCGTTCATGCTCTGTCTCAAAAATAAATAAACGTTAAAAAAAAATGAATAAACAAACAAACAAATAGCAGATCAGACCTATAAATACAGTGAACAAACTAATAATTGCTAGAGAGAAGGGGGAGAGGAGATGGGCAAAATGGGCAAAGGGGAGTGGAAGATACAGGCTTCTAGTTATGTAATGAATAAATCACAGGAATAAAAGCCACAGTGTAGAAAATATAGTCAATGGTATTGGAATAGCATTGTATGGTGATAGATGGTAGCTACACTTGAAGTGAGCATAGATAGCATAACATAGAGATGTTGAACAACTACGTTGTACACCTGAAAATAAAATAACACTGTGGTCAACTGTGCCCAAATAAAAAATCGTTATTAAAAAAATTGTCTTTCTATAGATGAGCCATGAACACATGGACATCAAAATAAAATATCAATACCTTTTGTAATCACTCAAAAAAACCTGAAATGCTTAAGTGTAAGTCTAACAAAACATGTGCATAACTCTTATATTGAAAATTACAAAATGCTAATGAAAGAAATCAGAGTTGTAAATAAATGGAAATACACGCTATTTTCATGAATTAGAAGACTCAATATAGTAAAGGTATCTATCTATTTTTCCCAAGTTGATATATAGTTTCAATGCAATTCCTATAAAAATCCTCACAAAATTCTTTGTAGATATAGACAAAATTGTTGTAAAATTTATACAGAAAGGCAAAGGAAGTAGCATAGCTAAAAACAATTTTTAAAAAGAAGAATAAAGTGGGAAGAATATATTTGACTTCAAGACTTAGTGATCAAAGCCATGTAGTGTTGGCAGAGAGATAGATACACCGATCAATGGTACACAATAGAGAATTTACACATAGACTCACGTAAATAGGCTCTACAGATTTTTGACAAAGTCGTGAAAGTAATTCAATGGAGGAAGGATAGCCTTTTTGACAAATGGTGCTAGAGTGATTGGACATCCATAGGTTAAAAAAATGAACTTCAATTTAAACCTCATACCTTATGCAAAAATTAACTCAAAATTAACCAAAGGTTTAGGTTTAATAATAAATATTTTAACTTTACAAAATTATAAACTTTAAGGGAAAAAAGACAGGAGAAAATCTTTGGTATACAGGCAAAGCCTTCTTAATCTTGACATCAAAAGCACCATCCATGAAAAGAAAAATTGATAAACTGGACTTAATCAAAATAAAAAACTTAGTATGAAACATCCTATATGAAGGTGAAAAGACAGGATAGAGAATAAATATTTGCAAACTACATTATCTGACAAAGGACTAATACCCAGAATATATAAAGAATGCTCGAATCTCAACTGTTAAAAACAAAACAAAACAAAACAAAACAAAACAAAACAAAACACCCATTCCAATTAGAAATGGGTGAGGGACATGAAAAGACATCGAGACACTTCATTCAAAGAGGACTATAGATGGCAAATACGCACATGAAAACATGCTCCACATCATTAGCCACTAGGGGAATGTGGACTAAAACCACAATGTGTTATCACTACATACCTATCAGAATGTCTAGCATTAAAAAAAAAAAAAAAATAGTGCCAATACTAAATCCTGGCAGAATGCAGAGAAACTCATGCATCACAGATGGCATATAAAATAATATAGCTACCCTAGAAGACAGTTGGGCAGTTTCTTAAAAATATAACTGTGCAACTAGTATGCAACCCAACAATTGCACTCCTGGGAATTTATCCCAGAGAAATGAAAACTTATGTTCATCCCAAAACCTGCACATAAATGTTTAAAACAGCTTTATTCATAATATTCCCAAACTGGGAACAACCCAGATGTCCGTCAACAGGTAAATAGCTAAACTAGAGAACCCTCCATATGATGAAATATTACTCAGCAATAAAATGAAACAAACTATTTACACACTTAACAAATTGGAGAATTGGCAGAATATTAAAAAAACCTGATCCCAAAAGCTTATATACTGAGTGGTTCAATTCATGTAACATTCTTGAAGTTATAAAATTATAGAATTGGAGAACAGGTTATTGGTTGTTGGGAGTTAAGCCCCAGTCTGGGGAAGTAGAAAGAAAAATGGGTGTGATTATAAAAGGGTAATAGAAGTGATCCTTGTAGAGATAAAATTATCTGTATCTTGACTATATCACTGGATTTCTGTATTATTTCTTAACAGCTACATGTGAATCTCTAATATTCCCCTCCAAAGTTTTTTAATTTAAAAAAGTTAAGAGAATATTATCAATAATTCACACCAACTTTGAAAACAAACAGTAAGTTTATATATATAAATTTATATTTACAAATTTATTCACATATATATGTTTATATACATATATATAATTAAGTTTCCTGAAATTGTATGTAAGCCTGTTTGGCTTATCAGTTGTCTTAGTAGAAAGGCTTAAAACCATGATTTCAGTTTCTTCTTATTTTTATTTATTTATTTATTTATTTATTTATTTATTTATTGAGAGAGAGAGAGAGAAAGAGAGAGAGAGAGCAGGGGAAGGGCAGAGAGAAGGAGACAGAGAGAATTACAAGCAGACTCAATTACAAGCAGACTCCAGGCTGGCAACAACAGAGCCCAACACAGGGCTCAAACTCACAAAACACAACATCATGACCTGAGCCAAAAGGAAGAGTCAGATGCTCTGAGCCTACTGAGCCACCCAGGTACCCCTCAGTTTCTTTAATAGTGATAAGACTTTTCAAACTTACTTTTTTAGTCAATTTTGTAAGTTTTCTATAATTTAGGTAACCTTGAGTAAATGAATTAATGTATACATATATATGTATATCCACATATGTATGTGTATAACATACATATAATACATATGAAATACATGTATAAATAACATATATGACTTAAAATAACTCTTAATAGCCCCTGGAATGTTATAGCACTGCAGTTCCTTTCCTCTGTGGTAAATTTGGGTGGGATACAGTGAAAAGAGGTGTACTTCCCTGTTTCATACTTCTGGCATTTACGACTTAGAGGGAAAACAGTAACTATAAAGCTCATGGAATTAGTCAGTGCTTGCTAGGCTCTACTGATGGAATGAAGAGAATGACATGCTCAGGTCACTGCAGGGTCGTAGAAGCTAGAGTTCACTGTCTAACACCCCGAGGCTCAGCAGTTCTCTAATCTGAACCATTGGTGAAGGTTTTAGAAAAATGAAGAATAATTTCCTCCTCTACTCTATGTTTAGTTCATTATTTTGCATTAGCCAGTATCCAAAACATGTTTGTTACTTGGTAGATTTTATTCTCCAAAGGTTTTTTATGGTTCTAGTAACTTCCATTTGTCCATGGTTCTGCTCTCCACCTTCTTCACTCCTTTCTGCCCAAGATGCTCACCTGTGTGGACCACATCAAAGGCATACTCACTCTCTGGCTTCCAGTTGGGGTTGGCTGTTTAGGAGGCCTCAGTAAGAAACTAAAGGGAAGGGGAAGAGTAAGATATTTATTACCCTGCTTCCTCTTTGCAAAGTCACCTTTCACCTCTTTGCACATCTTTCTGGTTGTGCTCCTGACTAAAGGTAACTACTTCTTCCTAAATTTTTTTTTAATGTTTATTTATTTCTGAGACAGAAAGAGAGACAGAGCATGAGTGGGGGAGGGGCAGAGAGGGAGGGAGACACAGAATCAGAAGCAGGCTCCAGGCTCTGAGCTGTCAGCACATAGCCCGAAGCGGGGCTTGAACTCACAAACCCTGAGATCATGACCTGAGCCAAAGTCGGTCGCTCAACCGACTGAGCCACCCAGGCGCCCCCCCCCCTTTTTTTTAATTTTTTTAAATATTTATTTATTTCTGAGACAGAGAGAGACAGAGCATGAGTGGGGGAGGGGCAGAGGGAGAGGGAAACAGAGAATCGGAAGCAGGTAGGTAACTACTTCTTTCTAGTGAGACTACTTGACAAGACTCTCTCTCCTTTTGGATTCTAAAACCTCTCCGTGTATTCATTTCTGTAGGCCTCACGGGGAACAGCTCCACTGCCATTAAGCTCAGGACAGTGCTTATGGTTTCCTGCACTAACACTTCTGGGTATATTCCCTTAAATTATCTTCCCCAAATTATACTAGTTTGCATGTGCCATCTATTTCCTGCTGGGATCTTACTGATTTATGTATGCTCTTGGCCTTGCATCTCCTTAGGAGCTGGATGTGATTAACTTGGAATGAGGTCAGCCAGTTCCAAAAGAGATGCAAACCTTAAGGAAACGTCTCATTTTTGGTACTATGAAGCCTAGAGTCTCAGGCTCTCCAAAAATGAGAAAATGGGAAAAATTTGTATCTGCCTCTTTTCTTCTTTCCCACTCCTCAGGTCAGAAATTCTGTATCACCCTCCCTTTACTGACTGCTGACAGTAATTTTATGGAATGTTTTCTAATCCTTGCCCTGAAGAACCCAAAATTTTAGTGGAGGGTCTTTGAGGAAGAAAGTACAGTGAAAATGAAGACAATCTCAGTAGGTACAGCTTTCCATTTTTATCCAGAACACTTTTCATTTTGTTTACAAATGTATATGCTCTTGTCCCATAAATTTTTATTTGAAAAAAATTTTCATTCCACCGATTAAACAAAATTTAACCAATGGTTTAATTCACTTAAATAGGTAACCACTAACAAATCAAAACACTTTAAGTTTCAAAAAGAAAACTCTTAATGGTAGAACTTCAGGTAATAACAGAACTTCAGGTAGAACTGGTAACACTGTGGAGATTTAGAACCAGGTTATTCCAGTCCAATGTACTTCATGTTGTATCAAGTTACTAGGAACAGCCACTCAAAACCCCTGATGATTCATTTCTTTGTCGACAGGGAGGCCTCCTTGCTTATTTACAAATCCCAACCTCCAACTGAGTCAATTTTTATCCATTTATTTTGATCTTCCTCTAGGAAACCTACCCAGGCTATGTGGTAATCAGCCTTCAGCATATGATATCTGGTATAATTTAGTGGCTTTCAATTTGTGAGTGACAGAATCACAGAAACGGAGTTGGAAGGGGTTTGTCAGTGTCACTTAGCCCTGCTCTAATTTCCCTGACAATTCAGGTGGTCACTCAGCCACCTGAATGCTTACCAGGTAACAGGTAAGGCCCTATTTTGCCAGGCACTCTACGTGTGAGAGAGTTTTCCCTGTATTAATTTCAAAATGCATGTCCCTGTGCATGACACCAGTTAGTGCCAAGCATTCCTTCCAGAACAAAGAATAGGTCCCCTCACTATTTACAAGACAGTTTAAATATTAGCCAACAGTAATCATGTCTTCACTTAAAATAATCCACAAAATCACCCATCATCACCAGATCTAAAATTATGAGGACATGTGATCGTTTCCAGACCCATCACTATGCTTGTAGGTCGTTCCTGGCTGTGCTCCAGTTTTCACTTCATTCTTTTTTTTTTTTTAACGTTTATTTATTTTTGGGACAGAGACAGAGCATGAACGGGGAAGGGGCAGAGAGAGAGGGAGACACAGAATAGGAAACAGGCTCCAGGCTCTGAGCCATCAGCCCAGAGCCCAACGCGGGGCTCGAACTCATGGACCGCGAGATCGTGACCTGGCTGAAGTCGGACGCTTAACCGACTGCGCCACCCAGGCGCCCCTCACTTCATTCTTAAAATTCATGCTCAGGGTAGAACAATCCAGGAGACATGTTCTAACCAGTTGAACCCATAGGCTACTGTGCTATATAAACGTTAAACTGCCTAATGTCACCAAGACTATACCTGTCTTCTTTTTACCAGTCAGTAGACACCATGATCCTGACTGATATTGAATCAACTACAACACTCACATTTTTTTTCACGTGAATCCTTACAAAGCCAGGTAAATCCTGTCCTATATTGATATCTAAATTCAAATCTCACAACGTAGACACACTCATCCTAGTATTCAGGTGGGGAAAACTGCACTCAGAGAAGCTAAGTATTTTGCAAAGGTCACACAATTAGTAAGTGGCTTAGCAGAGATTAACTCCAGATCTAAATCTTTATATTTTCCTCATCCATTTACTCCTTATGTGTCAGACATTATTCCAAGCCCTGAGGATAAAGTGCTGATGAAGACATGTCCCTTATGGAAATTATATTCCAGTGAGCAATATGACTTACAATCACAAAAACACTTAAATGCAAGTAGGAATGATATCAAAAAACACAGGAGAGAAAATGAATAGTCAAAAATGTAAACAACCTGGGTGCCTGGGTGGCTCAGTCAGTTAAGTGACTGACTCTTGATTTCAGCTCAGGTCATGATCTCATGGCTCATGAGTTTGAGCCCTGTCCTGTGGGGCTCTGCCTGCTTGGGATTCTCTCTCCCACTTTCTCTGCCCCTCCCCGGCCCACATGCCTGTGCACTTGCTCTCTCTCTTCTCTCTCTCAAAATAAACTTAAAAAATATAAACAGCCAAAACATATCAAATTTTATACTTTAAATGTATACAATTAAGTGTGTGTCACTTAACCCTGAAGTTAAGGGGGGGAAAGTGCAAGGGAGTTCCACTTCTGGTTTAGATGTAGGATAGACCATCCTATGCATGCTAGCAGGAAAACACCAGATAAATTTTAAAGTATTCTTTTCATTAAAATTATAAACAGCAATGGATGCTTTTACTCTGAATGAAGTACATTCTTCAGAGGAGTAAGCTCCTCATATGTGAGCAAAGAATAGCAGTCACTTCTACACCTGGGGGGAAGTGATTAGGCCAGGTACAGTCAGAGGAGCAAACTTTCCAAGGACAGGGAGAAACGAATCCCATTTTCAATGACAATGTGGAGGAACATGGCAGATTAGAATCTGGAAGACCTCCAAAAGCAAAAAAAATAATAAATCGTTTAACCTGTGAATCCTTCCCCATGGTAATTTTTGCTGAGTAAGTGGGACTGGGAAATAGAGTAAAGAGCAGAAAACAATTTTTCAGTCTCTCGTAGTCTTGTAGTGTTTGAATTCCTGACCCATACTGAACTTGAACTCCATTTTTTTGGTAGTAATAGCATTAAAATTTATTATCTTAACAATTTGTAAGTACCTTGTATCTGTTGAGGTACATTCCTTCTATACCTAATTTGTTGACAGTATTTATCATGAAAGAATGTCAAATTTTGTCAAATGTATCTTTTTCTATATCTATTAATATGTTTATATGGTTTTTATCTTTCATTCTAATATTGTGGTATATTTTATTTTTGATTTGTGTATGTTGAACCATCCTTTCATCCCAAGGATAACTCCACTTGATAATGACGTATAATTCTTTTAATGTGCTGTTGAATTTGGTTTCTAATATTTTGTTGAGAATTTTTACACCTATGTTCATCAGGAATATTGCCCTGTAGTGTTCTTGTAGTGTCATTATCTGGCTTTGGTATCAGGATAATGCTGGCTTTGTAAAATGAATTTGGGAGTGTTACCTCTGCTTCAACTTTTTGGAAGAGTTTGAGAAGAATTGACATTAATTTTTCTATACATGTTCAGTAGAATTCACCAGTGAAGCCACCTGGGCCTGGATTTTATTGGGGGCTTTCTGATTTTTTACTCAACTCCTTACTCATTATTGGTCTGTTAAGCTTATTTATTTCTTCATGATTCAGTTTTCATAGGTTGTGTGTTTCTAGGACTTTATCTCTTCTACATTATCCAATTTGTTGGCTTATAACTGTTTGAAGTAGTCACTTATGATCCTTTGTATTCTGTAGTACCATTTGTAATGTCTCCTCTTTCGTTTCTGATTTTTTTTTTTTTTGAGTCTTCCTCTTCTTTTCTTAGTCTAGCTGAAGGTTTGTCAATTTTATCTTTCAAAATAAATAAAGCTCTCAGTTTTATTGTTTTTCTGGTCTCTATTTCATTTATTGCTACTCTGATTTTTTGTTGTTATTATTTCCTTTCTTCTGCTAATGTTGGGGTTCGTTTGCTCTTCATTTTCTAATCCTCTGAGGTGTAAAGTTCAGTTATTTTTTTGAGATCTTTCTTTTTTCTTAAGTCAAACATTTATTGTTATAACTTCCCACTGCTTTTTGCTGCATATCATGAGTTTTAAATTTTTGCATGTTGAATTTTCAAATTTGCATGTTGACTTTTTGGATTTTTGTATGTTGTGTTTACAATTTCACTTGTCTGGGGATATTTTTTATTCCCTTTTTTATTTCTTCTTTTACCCCTTGGTTGTTCAGGAGTGTGTTGTTTAATTTCCACTTACTTGTGAATTTTCCAGTTTCCTCCTGTTATTGATTTCTAGTTTAATACCATTTTGGTCAGAAAAGATACTCAGTATGATTTCAATCTTTAAATTTGCTAAGACTTGTTTTGTAACTTAACATATGCTCTATCCTCAAGAATGTTAAATGTAAACTTGAGAAGAATGTGTGTTTTGCAGCTGTTGGATGAAATGTTCTGTATATTCCTGTAAGGTCCATTTGATCTAAAATATATTTCAAGTCCAATGTTTCCCTATCAATTTTTGGTCTATACGATATGTCTATTTTTGAAAGTGGTATATTGAAGTCCCTTACTATCATTGTATTGTTATTTTTCCCTTCAGATCTATTAGTATTTGTTTAATATATTTAGCTGCTCTGGTGGCAGATGAATATTTAGAAAAATGAATTTCAGGGGCACCTGGGTGGCTCAGTCAGTTAAGTGTCTGACTCTTGGCTTTGGTTCAGGTCATGATCTCATGGTTCATGGGTTCGAGCTCTACATTGGGCTCCATGCTGACAGTGCAGAGTCTGCTTGGGAATCTCTCTCTCCCTCTCTCTCTGCCCCTCCCCTGCACAGTCTCTCTGTCTCAAAATAAATAAACATAAAAAAAAGAAAAATGAATTTCAAAATAATAAAAAATTTTTTTAAAAGTCTATGAAAGTAAAAGTACAGTCTAAGTGGGAGAAAATCCTAAGACAGGATATTAGAAGCTATAAAAGAAAATATGCATACATCTGTCTATGTAAAAGCAAAATAGGTCTTTACTCATTCCAAGACTGTTGAATTCCTATTCTGCATTAGTTCTAGACGGTAGAAATGTAACAGTGAACAAAACACAAAATTATCTGCCCTCTCAGAGCTTGGATTTTACTAGAGGGAGTCAGAAAATAAACAAATAAGCTTATTATTTAGTATATCCCTAGTGTAAGCCTAAGAGAAAAATAAAGCAGAGAAAGGATATAAGGAATGGCAGGCCGGAGAGTATGGATGAAAAGTTCATTACAATTTAAAACAGTAGGTTCAGGAAAGGTGTCACTGAAAAGGTGATTAAAGTAAACTGAACCCTAGCTTTGAAGGAGATAAGGGAGCAGGTCATGTAGAATCCACCAAGCAGAAAAGACAGTAAGCACAAAGACCATGGAGCAGGAACAGGCTGGAAATATCTGAAGAACAAAAAGGAAGCCAGTGTAACTGGAGCAGAATAAGCAAGTGGGAAAATGAAGGGCATGAAGTTGGATGGTAGATGGAGGCCAGACCTGATGAGTTTGCATAAGCCATGATAGGACACTGGATTTTCCTCTGGGTAAGATAGAAACCATTGAGTCCCTCTGCTTGCTTTTATCAAAAATTATCACATTAGCAAAGCTTTGTTGAAAGTAGCAATCTTTTTTATTTTCTCAAGACTTTGAGAGTAGACTAGGGGTACAGGAGAGGGTGGGCAGGAACAAGGAGGGAGATAGGGAGACAAGCTATGGGCCACGGGCCATTGTGATTATCCAAGCCAGAGAAGATGGTGACAAAAAGTAGTCAGATTCTGGTGTATTCCTAAAGTGTAGTCGACCGAATTTACTGCCAGATTCAATGCTGGTTGGGAGAGAATGAGAACAGTAGATGATGATTCTAAGAGTTTTATCCTAATTGGAAAGATGGAGTTTCCAGGTATTTATTTTGAAAGAGAGAGAGCACACGAGTGGGTTAGGGCAGAGAGAGAGAGAGAGAGAGAGAGAGAGAACCCCAAGCAGGTTCCACACTGTCAGTGCAGAGCCCTGCTAGGGTCTCAAACTCATGAACCATGAGATCATGACATGAGACGAAATCAAGAGGCAGATGCTTAACCAACTGAGCCACCCAGGCACCCCAAGATGGAGTTTGCAATAACTGAAATGGGAAAGACTGCAAATAGAGGTGATATTGAGGGAAGATCAGGAATTTCATCTTGGCCATAGCAGGTCTAAGATGCATATAAAAGCAGAGACATCCAAGTGAAGATGCTGAGTAAGCAGAGGGATAAATGAGCCCTATATATATAAATGTTTGTATATATGTAAAAGTATGATACAGGAATATTTTACACATTGACAAGAACAAGACCCCCCCTCCAAAAAAATCCAGTAGAAAAAGGGATGAATGAAACAATAATTTACAGAAGGAGAAATCGGAATGTTCAACAAACATATGAACAGATGCTCAAAGTCAGTAGCAGAAAGAAAAATGTGAATCTCAATATAACAAAGAGATAATGAATCACACCTATCAGATCGGCAAAATTTTTGAAAGATTGTCAGTAGTACGTGTTGGCAAAGACGTAGAACAAAGGGAACACTGGTCCACTGCCAATGGAAATGAAAATTGGAGCAAGCACTAGTGCAATCATTTATCAATACACTACAAGTTGAAGATGTGCATGTTCTAATCCAGCAATTCCACTTCTAATTATATTCCCTTCAACCATGGATCTTCAAACCAGAGTACCTGTGTTTTTGTGGGGTAGATGGAAGCCTTTCAATGCATACCAGGGCATGGGAAAATAAATGAGTTTTAGACTTTTAATTTTCATATCTATTCTTTCCTAAAGTGATCTACATAAAAACAATGCCTGCTCCATTCACTCTAAGACTCATATAATTTGTTCTGTTCATCCAACCCTTTTTACAAACATCCTTCCCACTCTACAATGCTCAGAGTATTGGCTTACCAGAGCAAACCACTCCAGAGCCCTGTTTTCCTTTGCTACAATAACTGGTAACACCCCAGATAGAAGCAGCTCTTTCAGCCTGGGGCCCAAAGTGAAGATAATGTACAGCAGAGCCCAGCTAATCCAAGAATGCAGGTTGAAAGATAATGAAACTTTGTTGTTTGAAGCCACTGAAATGTGGGGGTTGTTTGTTACTACAACATAAATTGCCTATCCTGGCTGATACAGAGACATGGCTCTTCCCATTCTAAATTTTATTATGGGGTCCAGCCCAAATGTAAAAACCTCAGGGGCACCACATAAAGAAGCAGTTTGAGTTATTGGTTTCTTCTTTAATGATTGACTAATGTACTGTAATCCAAAGGTCTTTTTGTGCCTTATGCATATTTGTTTTAAGATAGAGAAGCAGAGTGTTAAGAACAGGATATTTTGGCCCATGCTAGAATGTCATGAACTTACATAGTGGTATAGGAAGATGGGAGAAATGACATTCATTTTAATGATTTCATCCCTTTGGTCTCCTGTTACCACACAATCCTTCCTGAAGAAAGTCCCATAAGAGTCATGCAAGGAGAACATTAGTAAGAAATAATGAATGCCAAAAGGGGTCTTCCCACATATTTATGTGTAATTTACTCTTAGCAACTAGTCTCAAAATCCTCGGAGGTGCCTTCATTTGAAAAGAAAGGAGTCTTTAAACTGAAAGCTGAAGCAGAGCAAGGAAGTGATGCTGCTTCATTTACAAGAAACTGGAAAGATGTTCAGAACTACTTCATGTTTCAAAATTTATGGCATGGAATTAGGAATGACAACTGAATGGCTATCTTTCAGGTTCAATATGTATGTTGTTTGATATAAACTCACTGTGCCTCTTACTACCTGTGTAAGTGTTCAAGGTGCTTCTCTGTGCCTTGGTCTCCTTGGCTATAAAATGGGGATCAGGGCGCCTGGGTGGCACAGTCGGTTAAGCGTTCGACTTCAGCCAGGTCACGATCTCGCGGTCCGTGAGTTCGAGCCCCGCGTCGGGCTCTGGGCTGATGGCTCAGAGCCTGGAGCCTGTTTCCGATTCTGTGTCTCCCTCTCTCTCTGCCCCTCGCCCGTTCATGCTCTGTCTCTCTCTGTCCCAAAAATAAATAAACGTTGAAAAAAATATATAAAATAAAATAAAATGGGGATAAACTGGGGCACCTGTTGGTTGAGCGTCTGACTTCGGCTCAGTTGGTTGAGCGTCTGACTTCGGCTCAGGTCTTGATCTCGTGGTTCATGGGTTCGAGCCCCACATCAGGCTCGCTGCTGTAGGCATGGAGCCCGTTTTGGATCTTCTGTCCCCTCTCTCTCTCTCTCTGCCCCTTCCCTGCTTGCACTCCCTCTCTAAAAAATAAATAATCTTAAAAACAATGGGGATAAATTACAGGAGGTATCTCACAGGATTGTTATGAGAAATAGATCAGTTAACATTTGCAGAATACTTGGAACAGAATAAACACTATTTTTATTAAACAACCAATAAATTAGTAAAGAAATATTCCATGAGATGGTGAAAGCATATTTATCAAATTGTATTATGTATTATTTATACCACTTATATAATTATGTAGTAATAATTATGTAAGTTTATGTAAGATGATCTGATGTCACCTTATAAAATGTTTATGGTTCCTATTAAATTGTGGTTCAATATATTTACAGCAAATATACCTTTATTGTTTTAAAGACAGATAAGATGATGTCTTTGAAAGCATTAAAATTATTTTAAGTTTTTTACATGATTTCCAAAAGATAAAAAAGAGAGTTCAATAAGCAAACACACACACACTTTCTTACCAAAAGAAATCCCATGTCTTTGCTTACTGCTTTTCACATATATCATGCTATTTTGGCTACATATTGTGTACTTCAAATTAAATAATGAAAAACAGTACTACTTACTACTTACAAAAAAGAATATTTTATATTAGAGCTATATATATCACAGTAACTTCCTCTTTTTCAATAGAAAAAGATGCACTTTTATTTTTCATTGTCTTTCATAATATACCTTGAAATGTGTATTAACACATGTTTGAATTTTAAAAAATGAAGTCACACTTTTTCTATCAGAAGCTTTAATTTGGCTGATAGCTTTGCAAATTAAGTTTTAGTCTGCCATTCTAAGTGGACTGAATTATATAAATCTATAGTTCTAAGATTTTGATGAAAATATCTTTAAAACATGAGATTATGGATGTTTATCAAAAATTATCATATTAGCAAAGCTGTTTTGAAATTAACAATATATTTATTTTCCCCAAACTTTCTAGTTATATTGGTTTTACAAGACACCTCTAAGTAAAACAGCAACAAGTATAATTTTTCCATAGGACTGCTAAAGACTTTTTGGTGTATTTCCCAGAATCTGAGAAAGTGAATGACTATAATATCTGTATGACAGAACATTTTGTAAATCAGATTGTTTCCAAATCTTTGCTTTCAACAAAACTAAAAGCAGATCTAATTGAGTTGTCAGCTGACAGGTTATTAACATTTATGATAGATAATTACATAATTTTTTACAGTATGACTCATTATAAGTTCAAATAATTGACATGGTTCTAGCAAAATACTCCATTCTCATCCATTTTTTTATATGAACAATATTCTCAGCAGCTTCAGCTATAAAAATAAAAAGCAGGAATAGGATTGGTGCTGCACTCATAGTTTTCTAGCAATAATAATTATTTTTCCATAGATACATAAACTAATTGAAAAACACTCAAACATATTTTACCAAATATGGTTTTGGTAAAAATTTAATATTTATGCTTAATAACCATTCACCAAAATAATTATGCTGCTTTGACCAATTTTGTACTGCTTATAATGGTACAAATAGCTCAATTCAGAATGAAATGTTTTACCACACAGAGTCTTTTGGCCACAGAGAAAAAATGTCTACATTTTGATGTATATTTTGTTGTAAGGAAATATGATAGGGCAATAGAGAAAATATTTTCAAATATCAAACAATGCATTAGGATAAAACTCTGTAGAGTGTATTGGAAACCCGCATTGAAGCTGGAAAGGGAACAATGTAAAATTTCCGACTACTATATAATAGAACTTCTCATGTAACTTTATACTGATGATATTGGTGCCTATCAACCTCCTTTGATATTTGTATTTTCTGAACAGTCATATTTTAAAATATCAATATTTACAATAAACCAAACATCACATCATTTGCTACAATTCAAATTTTAAATGAAAACATTTAAATACTATCACTAAAGAGTGCAAGAAATTACATAGTTTGTCAAGATTATTTTAGGGGGTACATCAACAAAAGAGTTGCTTTAAAGAAATTCTTACACCTGTGCACATGGAGAAATCGAAAGAACATCATTCTAACATTGTTTGAAATAAGAAAAACTTAAGGAGAAACTAAATATCCATCAACAGGAGAATAGGTAGGACAAAAATGTATATATGCAAATGGAATACTACTGTACAGGAATTAAAGTGGTGAACCAGATGCGTGTCAACTAACACGAATGGGTGTCAAAACCATAATGTTGATAAGAAAGATATATTATTCATATAGATGTTTAAAATAGCAAAACATTTAAAACTAGAAAATACAGAAAAAATGTTAAAGCAAATATGGAATTAATAAACATCTAATTCATAACAGAGGTGAATCCTTGAGAGAGAGAGAAGGAAAACTGAGATTGAGGAGGGATACACAAAGACTTCAACTGAATCTGTCCTTTTTGTTTTTTTCTTATTTAATAAACCTGAGGCAGTTACAGCCAAATTCTAGGGTTAAAACTTCTTAAAGCTGGGAGAAGGGCACATGAGTGGTCATACACATACTTGCACAGTTGAACAATTTCATGATAAAAAAAAGCTAAAAGAAAATGATAGTACAATGTATCCTAAAATAGTGGAGAGAGGAATATATACATATATATTGTGTATATATATATATGTATATATATACATACATATACATATACAATAGATCATAATAAAAAGAAAGAAAATACAGAGAAAATACAGTAAATTTAAAAAAACACAAAATGAGATTGTGGAAGTAAGTTTAAATATATCAATAATCACAGTATTTGTAAAGAGAATAAACTCACTATTGAAAGACAGAGATCCTCAATATTTTTAAAAAATTTTTCACATTGGGGCACCTGGGTGGCTCAGTCGGTTAAGCCTCTGACTTCGGCTCAGGTCAGGATCTCACGGTCCCTGAGTTCGAGCCCCGCGTCGGGCTCTGGGCTGATGGCTCAGAGCCTGCAGCCTGCTTCCGATTCTGTGTCTCCCTCTCTCTCTGCCCCTCCCCCGTTCATGTTCTGTCTCTCTCTGTCTCAAAAATAAATAAACGTTAAAAAAAATTAAAAAAAAAATTTTTTTAACATTGTATTTTATTTTTTGAGAGACAGAGAGTGACAGAGTGCAAGCAGGGGAGGGGCAGAAAAAGGGAGACACAGAATCTGAAGCAGTCTCCAGGCTCTGAGCCACCCAGGCGCCCCAGACTTTTTTAAGCCAGCCATGTAAGGCTTACAAGGGAAACAACTTAGATAAAAGGACACAAAAAGGTCAATAACTATAAAAGGATTTAAGAAATACCCAGCAAGTAATTTCCCAAGGGAAGCTATTGTGGCAATACTAATGACATATAAAATGGAACTTAAGGCAAAAGGCAATAATGAGGACAAAGAGAGACACTACATAATCTAAAAGACCATTTCACTAAGAAGATTGAAAAGCCATGAATTTATGTGCATTTAACAGTGTATATACAGAAAGCAAAAAACCTGACAGAAGTATAATGAGATGGTGACAAACCACAATCATAGAGGAAGATTTTTACCTTATTTGTATCACAATATAATAAAGTGAGTAACTCCCTCACGCCTCAAATCCTTAAGATATAGAAAACTTGGGACAACCAAATTCACACTTATATATAAGAACTCTGCAAAAAACAAAACAAAACCAAACCAAAGTATATTTTGTTTCTGTGTGCACATAGAACAATGACAAAAAGCTAGCATGGGCTGGCTTTTAAAAGAAGTTTCAACAAATTCCAAGTCACTCACCATCACACAGATCACATTCAGTTCGCAAAATAAAATCAAATTAGAAAACAACAATAAAATAACAATTTTTAAGTACTAACATATCCTTGAAAACTTTTTTTTAATGTACTCTTAAAATAAGGGGAAGGGACTCTCAGGTCCTATCAGTCCAGTGTCTAAAATAACTGATGTTAACTTTGAGTTGATGTTAAATTTGTTAAGGTCCACCCCAAACAATGGCAATAACATGTAGAATCCACTAGATGTCAGTGTTACCTTATATTTATTCTCAGTTGTCTGCATGGTGGAGTCCAATTACACAGACCGACCAGTCCAAAGAATTAGATTTCAGACGCGGTCCTAAGCCCCTTAGAGTTCACTCAAATATCTATAAATAATATTTGTAGTAAATAATTTTAATGTGCTATACAAATGTAAATTTTTATCACACAATATTTTCCTAAATCTCTTTCTGTGTACTTCCCATATTTTTTAGCTTGCTAAAGCAGTTTTATAGGCCTTTAAAGAGACAAGGCAAGACAAAAAGTATTTCCCATTGCTTTGGGAACGAAAAAATCCCTGTAAATTCTTTAATTCATAGATGGGCATAAGATGAGTTCCTCTTAGAAACAGCTTCTGATAAAAGTAATCCTAGTATTAAAAGAGATCTTGAAAAACCATCTATTCTAACTGGCCGTGTCTTAAAAACTGATAAACGGGTGAGTATTCTATTTTTAAGGCCTGCTGGGAAGGAAATCATCGGTCAGGAAGTTCTTCTTCCTGTCTAATCTAAATCCCTCCTGGTGAAGTATAATCCCATTTCCTCTAGTGTGAACCTTTCTGGTGAGGATGAACGAATATACTGCCCATGATCCTCACGTAAAGAATAACCCTTTACATTCTAGAATACGTGTACGTTATACTCTACCCACCCCTTAACTGTGGGGGATACGTTCCAAGATCCCTGGTGGATGGCTGAAACTGCTGGTACCACTGAACCCTATATATGTTTTTTTCCTGTACATAGATTCCTATGATAAAGTTTAATTTATAAATTAGGCAAGGTAAGAGATTAACAGTAATAACTAATAATAAAATGGAACAATTACAACAATATACTATAATAAAAGTTATGTGAAGGTGGTCTCTTTTGCTCTCAAAATATCTTATTGTACTGTACTCACCCTCCTCGTGATGACACGAGATGATAAACTGCCTGCGGAGATGAGATGAAGCGTGGTGAATGACGTAGGCGTTGCGACAGAGCGCCTCAGAACGCCGACCATCTACTTCCGGACCATGGGTGCCGGTGGGAAACGGAAGCCGCAGAAAGCGGATCGGCGGATAAGCGGGGAATACTGAATGTGAGGCTCTCTTGAACTATCAAGTGGATCTCAACAAGGCGAGCAGCGAACGAGCAACCGTCAGGTAAGGTAATAACAACCCAAAAGTTACCGTTGTCACAGAGACTAACAGAAGCCCTGTAATGTAGGGTCCTTGAAGTAAAGAGATGTGAGTTCTTATCTCCGCTCTACTCCACTAGCACTCTGGGTTACCTTAGAGGGTTGGATTAAATATAATCATGATTGAGGACTTACTCTGAGCAACGTGTTTTAATTAATCCTAATAACTCTTTTTTATTTTAATGTTTATTTATTTTTGAGAGAGAGCGTGAGCGGGGGAGGGGCAGAGACAGAGACAGAATCCGAAGCAGGCTCCAGGCTCTGAGCTGTCAGCACAGAACCTGACGCAGGGCTGGAACTCACTAACCAACCGGAAGGTTGTGACCTGAGTTAAAGTCGGGAGCTTAACCGACTGAGCCACCTAGGCACCCCTAATTCTTACAACTGGCCCGCAAGGTAGGAGGAATTATCATCATTACCGTTATGATTGTAATCATTTCCAAATGAGGAAACTGAGGTTTAGAAAGCTTAACTACTTTGCCTACAGGTACACAGCTGACTCCCAGGCTGTGCCTGTACCGTGTACCTCCGTTCTGCAAGTTATTCCAGCTTCATAGTGATGGGCTCTAAAAAGGGAAACATAACAATGGGAAGTGGGGGGTGGGTTTCCTTATCAAAGTCACTGAGCCTCCCCTAACCTTATCATGGGTAATTGAAAGTTAACGCTGTGTGTTAATATATGATGATCAGCTGTTCTGTTTCTACACTCGGGACAGAGATACTCAGATGGAAGAAAGTAATATCTCCTTGTCAAGATCATTACAAATGAAAATGGTTACCAAGGGAAGTGGTGGTGTCTACTATTCTGTCTTTGAAAATAAGAAATATTCGCAATTGTTTGGGGTCGAATCTGGTCCTACCTGAAGTCATTCTTCCAAGTCCTGATCAATCATGAACGCTGATGATTAGGTGGTCCTTTGGCTCTGCAGTACAGATAACTGTTGTCTCCTTCCCTCCTTCCTTCCTTCCTTCCTTCCTTCCTTCCTTCCTTCCTTCCTCTCCTTGTCCTCCTTTCTTTTTGAAACAACCAGAGGTGAGGTGGGGCCAGGGAGAGGGGGTGATAGGGAAATGAATGAAGGTGATCAAAAGGCATAAACTTCCACCTATAAGATAAATTAAGTTCTTGGATGTAATGTACAGTGTGGTAACTATGAGTGGCTAAAAAAAATAGATCTTAAAAGTTCTCATCACAAGGAAAAAAAAGTTTGTAACTATGTGAGCTGACAGATGTTAACTAAGCTTACATGGTAGTCATTTTGCAATACATGCGTATATCAAATCATTACATTGTACACCTTAAACTTATACAATGTTATATGTCAATTGCATCTCAAGAAAATTAGGGAAAAAATGTTAATTACAAAACAACCATACATTCATTGAGAAGAAAAATTAAAGTATAATAGGCATACAGAAAGTAAAAAAAAAAGGGGGGGGGGCTCTGGGGTGGCTCAGTTAGTTGGTTAAGTGTCGACTTTGGCTCAGTCATGATCTCACGGTTGGTTCATGGGTTCGAGCACAGGCTCTGTGCTGACAGCTCAGAGCCTGGAGCCTACTTCAGATTCTGTGTCTCCCTCTCTCTCTCTGTGCCTCCCCCCCCCCCCCCCACTCAGGCTCTATCTCTCTCTGTCTGTAAAAAAAATAATAAAATGTTAAAAAAAAATTTAAGAAATTTTAAAAAAAGATTAAAGTTCTCACTTGCCATCTTTCCATTCCCTTTCTCCAGGTGGTAACCACTGCTAATAGTTTGATGTGTATCCTTAGGGCATTCTCAATTCATTTACAAAGAAAAAGGAAGGAAAGAAGCAAAGAGAGGAGTAAAGGAGTTATTTTTACAGAAATGAGATAATATCAGGGCACCTGGGTGGCTCAGTAGGTTAAGCATCTGACCCTTGATTTCAGCTCAGGTCATGATATCACAGTTTGTGAGATCAAGCCCTGTGTCAGACTCTGTCTTGGCAGGGTGGAGCCTGCTTGGGATTCTCTCTCTCTCTCTCTCTCTCTCTCTCTCTCTCTCTGTCTCTGTCTCTACCCCTCCCCTGCTTGCACGCTTGCATATGTTCTCTCTCTCTCTCAAAATAAATAATTTTTTTTAAAAACGAGATATTATTATTCATGTTCTTCAGTAGCCTAGTTCTTTCACACAAAAGTATCTCATACACATCTAATATTTATGCTTTCTTTTAACAGCTGCACAGTATTTATTAACCCAGATGGCCATAATTTGTTAACCATGGCCCTGTTGATAGACATTTAAATTGTCTCCAATTTGTTCTTATTCCAAGCCATGCTACAGTGAGATCATTGCCCACATATCTGTTGGCACTTTATGTGAATATTTCTAGGGACAAGGGGGAGAGCTGGGTCAAAGTTATAGCAATTTCTGTTTTGATAGGTCCTGTCAAAGTGTCTTTCCAAGTCTCTAAGAAGTTACATGTCTACCAGTTATTAGTTTAGGGTTTTTTTTTTTTCTAATTCTTTATATGTATTAGAAACAATTCTTACTTCCACAAAACAAGCAAATAGAAGTAATGAATAGGGGCACCTGGATGGCTCAGTCAGTTACACCTCTGATTCTTGATTTGGGCTCAGGTCATGATTTCATGGTTCGTGAGTTCAAGTCCCACATCAGGCTTTGTGCTGACGGCATGGAGCCTGCTTAGGGTTCTCTGTCTCCCTCTCTCTCTGCATCTCTCCACTTGCTCTCTCTCTGTCTCTCTCTCTCTCTCTCTTTCTCTCAAAAATAAAGAAACATTTGAAAAACAAAGAAGTAATGAATAGAGCATATACAAAGGCTTAAGGATTATCATTTAAGGATACTTTTACATCCTTCTTTCAATTTTTTATGAAATTGTGATTTTATCTCATAGAGAAAAAGTAGCAAGCATGAAGTTGGGTTTTTTTCTTGGCTTTTTTTTTTAAGACATTTTCTTCAGAGTAATTTCAGATTCATAGCAAAATTAAGGGGAAGGTACATAGATTTCCCATATACTCCCTGCCCAGTAGACTCTCCCATTGTCAATAGCCCCAACCAGAGTGTTACATTTGTTACAACTGATAAACCTACATTGACACATTATAATTACCCAAAGTCATAGTTGACATTAGGGTTCACTCTTGGTGATGTATTTTCTATGGGTTTGAACAAATGATAAATATCCATCATTATAAAGTACCCTTCCCTCCTCCCCAATCCCTGGCAACCATTACTTTTTATTATCTGCAGAGTTTTGTCTTTCCCAGAATATTATATAGTTAGAATCATACACTGTGTAGCTGATTTCAGACTGCTTCTTTCACTTAGTAATATGCACTCAAGGTTCTCCCATGTCTTTTTGTGCCTTGAGAGCCCATTTAGTTTTAGTGTTAATTAATATTCTAGTTTCTGGATGTACCATAGTTTATTTATCCATTCACCTACTGAAAGACATTGTGGATGCTTCTAGGTTTGGGCACTTATGAATAAAGCTGCTATAATCACCTTTGTACAGGTTTTTGTGTGAGCATAAGTTTTCAGTTCCTCTGGGTAAATACCAAGGAGTCCAACTGCTGGATCATATGTGAAGACTTGTTTAGTTTTGTAAGAAATCACCAACTATCTTTCCTAGTGACTGTACCATTTTTCATTCCCATCAGCAATCAATGAGAGTTTCTGTTGTTCCACCTCTTCCTTGCCATTTGGTATTGTCCGTGTTGTGGATATTAGCCATTCTAATAGGTATGTAGTGATAGCTCATTGTTGTTTTAATTTGCAGTTCTCTAATGACATATGTGATATGGAACACCTTTTCAGGTGCATATTTGCCATCTGCATGTCTTCTTCCATGAGGTATCTGATAAGATTTTTCTTATCCCACCTTTTAATCAGATTGTTTATTTTCTTCTTCTTGAGTTTTAAGGGTTCTTTGTATATTTTGGATACAGTTCTTTATCAAATGTGTCTTTTGCAAGTATTTCCTCCCAGTCTCTGGCTTGTCTTCTTATTCTCTTGACGTTATATTTCGCAGAGCATAAGTGCTTAATTTTAAGGAAGTTAAGCTTATCCATTATTTCTTTCATGGATCATGCTTTTGGTGTTGTATCCAAAAAATCGTCACCATACCCAGGGTCATCCAGGTTTTCTCCTATGTTTATCTTTGGTTTTATCATTTCACATTTTACATTTAGGTTTTGACCCATTTTGAGTTAATTTTTGTGAAGGGTGTAAGATTTATCTAGATTCTTTTTTTTTTTTTTTTTTTTGCATGTGGATGTCCATTTGTTCCAATACCATTGGTTGAAGAGACTGCCTTTTCTCCATTGTATTGCCTTTGCTCCTGTGTCAAAAATCAGTTGACTCTGTTTATGTGGGTCTACATCTGGCCTCTCCATTCTGTTCCCCTGATCTGTTTTTTCACTAACAGCACACTGTCTTGACTACTCTAGTTTTTATGCTAAGTTTTAAAGCCAGGTAGTGTCCATCCTCCAATTTGTTCTTCGATGTTGTATTGTCTATTCTGGGTTTTATGCATCTCCATAAAAACTTTGTAATCAGTTTGTCAGTGTCCACAAAATAACTTACTGGAACCTTGACTGGGATTGCACTGAATCTCTAAATCAAATTTGGGGAGAACTGATAATGTTGTGGGTTTTTTAAAAAAATTTTTTGAAGTAAAATTCATATACAGTGAAGCGCACATATCTGAAGTGTACAATTCAGTGACTTTTGATAAATGTAATAGAGAATATTTGTATCACCTTAGAAAGTTCTGTTTCACCCACTTTCAGTAAATCCCAACCTCTATAATATTCTCATATACATTTTTTTTGTGGACATATTTTCAGTTCCTTTGAATAAGAACCTAGGAGTATAATTACTGAGTGATAGGGTAGTTGTATATTTAACTTCATAAGACATTATAATATAGATGGTACCATTTTATATTCCAACTAACATAGTATGATAGTTTTAGGTATTCTACGGTCTCACCAAGATTTGGTATGAAATGATATATTGCTATGGTTTTAGTTTGCAAATCTCGACAGTGAATGATGTTTGAGCATTTATTCTTGTACATTTCTTTTGTGAAGTATATGTTGTAGTAGTGTTTTGTCCATTTTTAAATTCTTGTTTGAGTTTTGCTTGTTGATTTGTAGTTATTTATGTATTCCCTACATAGCTCTTTTCTCAGATATACATATGCATTATATTTTCTCACAGTCTGCGCCTTATTGTTTTATTTAATTAATGGGTCTTTTAGATAAACAGAAGTCTTAAAATTTTGATAGTCCAATTTATAAATATCCCTTTTATGTTTAATGTTTTTGTCTCCTAATAAATATTTGCCAACCCATGGTCTCAAAGATATTATATTCTCCTATGCTCTCTTCTAGAAACTTACTAGTTTTAGATTCTAGGTTCGGATCTAAAAACATCTCAATTAATACCTGTGCGTGGTGTGAGGTGGGAGCTATGGTTCATATGTTTCAAAAGGTTTATCCAATTGTTCCTATACTATCCATTAGCATAAAGGCATTACTCCCTTATTTTTTATTATCATTTTAATGTTTATAGGACCCATGGTATTATTCTCTATTTCATTCCTGATATTGGTAATTCGTGCTTCTCTTTTCTTCTTGATCAGCCTGGCTAGGAGTTTGTTAATTTTATTTAATCTTTTCAAAGAAACGTCTTTTGGCTTTTATTAATTTCTTCTATTGTTTTGTATTTTATCAATTTCTGCTCTTTAAAAAAATGGTTTTATATACGGAAATTATATATATGGCCTAATTTCTTCTTTTAGAGCAAATTAAGTGAAATCTTACATCATTGGTTTTATATCATTGGTTTTAAATGATATCAAAATATCATTTAATGTGCCCACTTTGGCAGCACATATACTAAAATATCGTTTAAAGTTTATTCCCTCTAAACACCGATTTAACTGCATTCTGCAAATTTTGATATGTTATATGTTCATGATCACTTACTTTTAAATGGTTTCTGAGATGCCTGGGTGGCTCAGTCGGTTACGCGTCTGCCTTCAGATTGGGTCATGATGTCGTGGTTAGCGGGTTTGAGCCCTGCATCAGGCTCTCTGCTGTCAGCATTGGGCCCACTTTGGATCCTCTGTCCCCTTGTCTCTCTGCCCCTCCCCCACTCATGTTCTCTGTCTCTCTCAAAAAATAAACATTAGGGGCGCCTGGGTGGCTCAGTCGGTTAAGTGTCCGACTTTGGCTCAGGTCATGATCTCATGGTTCACGAGTTCAAGCCCTGCGTCGGGCTCTGTGCTGACAGCTCGGAGCCTGGAGCCTGCTTCCGATTCTGTTTCTCCCCCTCTCTCTGGCCTTCCCCCCATTCATGCTCTGTCTCTCTCTATCTCAAAAATACATAAACGTTAAAAAAAATATTAAAAAAAAGATAAACATTAAAAAAATGTTTAAATGGTTTCTAATTTTCCTTTTTTATTTTTCCTTTGAGCCACAGTTCCTTTTGCAGTCTTCAAGGTTTTTAGTGTTGTTAAGTTCTACTATAACTCCACTGTGTAAGGAAATAACTTTGTAAAATTTCAATCCTTTGAAATTTGAGACTTATTTTATGGCCCAACATACAGCCTATCCTGATGAATATTCTATGTGTGCTTGAAAAGAACATGTGTCCTGAAGTTTGGGGGTATAGCATTTTATAAAAGTCCATTAGGTCAGACTGGTTGATGATGTTCAAATCTGCTAGAGTCTTGATTTTTCATCTAGTTTTTCTATCAGTTACTGAAACCATGATGTTCAAGTCTCTAACTGTGATTGTGGATTTATTTCTTTCCTTGGTTCTGTCAGTTTTTGCTTCATGTATTTTGAAGCTGTTGTTAACTGCATAAACATTTATGATTATTATGTTTCCTATTGAAATGAACATTTTATCATTATGGAATGCCTTTAAGTTCTAGTCATTCCCTTTGCTCAAAGCCCACATTTGTGTTGGGTTAATATAGCCACACCGTATTTCTTTTGCTTAGGGTTTGCATGAGTATCTCCTCACTTTTATTTTTAATCTATTAGTCTCCTTGTAGCTCTTATAGATTGCATATTCTTGAATCTTGCTTTTTTATGCTATTTGCCATAATTTTAATTGGTGTTTAGTTTATTTACATTTAATATTGATATAGTTGAACTTAGGTTTACCATTTTTCTATTTGTTTTCTATTTGTTCCATCTTTTTTCCTTTGTTTTTCCTTCCTTATGCTATTTGGGTTAATCACATATTTAGAATATTCATTTTAATTTCTCTGTGGATTTAAACTCTACCTTTTTGGATTTTTTAAGGTATTTTCTAGGTATTATACAATGCATTCTTAACTTACTGTGGCCTACCTAGTAGAGTGAATATTTTACTCCTGCATGTAAAATGTAAAAATCTAGCAACAGTAAAATTCTATTAATGCCCAGTCACATATATATGCATGTATTGTAAATAGTAAAATACAGTGTTATAAACTTTGCTTTAAACAGTGAGCTCTTTTTTTTAATTGGAAAAAAAATATTTTACACATATCCACTTTTGTGTAACAATTTCTGGTGCTATTTATTGCTTCTGTTGATCTGAGTTTGTACCTGCTATCATTTCCATTTAGCCTAAAAATTTTTCTTTGACATATCTTTAGGAAGTCAGACTTTACCTTCATTTCTGAAGGATATTTTTGCTGGATATAGAATTCTAAATGCACTGAATTTATCTTTCAACACTTTAAAGATGTTCAATTGTTTCTGTTGAAAAGTCAGTGATAATCACTCTTCCTTTATGTGATGTCTTTTTCCTTTGACAACTTTTCAACTGGTTTTCAGAAACTTGGCTTAATTTTGCCTAGATGTGGTTTGTTGTTGTGGGGTTTGTTTGTTTGTTTGTTTGTGTATTTGGGGGTTTTTTTGTACTTACCTTACATGGATTTGCTGAGCTGCTTGGCTCTATAATGACGTTTTCTACCAAATTTGGGAGATTTTCATCTATTTACTAATTTATTTTTCTCTTTCATTTTCTCTCTCCTCTTCTTCTGAGAACCCAATTAAATGATTTTTAGACTGACATTTTCCACACAGGACCCTGAAGTTCTTTTCACATACTTGTAAAACATTTTTTTCTGTCTGTTCTTCAGATTGGATAGTCTCCACTGATGTCTTCAAATTTCCTGAATCTTTTTACTACTCTTAAGCCTATCTGTTGAATTTGGTTTTAAATATTATACTTTTCAGTTCTATAATTTCCATATCTTTGCTCTAATTCCCTACATGTCTGCTCATTATGATTATCTTATCCTTCAAGTCCTTTTACAAATATATAATAGCTGCATTAAAGTCTTTCATACATCTGAGTCATCTTGTGTCATTTACTATTTGGTCACGTTTTCTGTTTCTTCATATGTCTAGTAATTGTTTAATGTATACTAGACATTGTAGAGGGTTCCTTATAGACTCTGGTTTTTGTTATTTTCCTCTGAATAGTAATGAATTTTGTTCTAGTTGGTAGTTACATTATTGGCTGATCACCCTGCACCCTGAACTTGTAGAGACTAGGTTTGATGCTTTGATGGAGTCCATTTCAGTTTTGTCATTAGTCCCAGGGCAAATCTCTTAAATATGATATCTAGTCTCTATGTCTAAGGCACGGCTTTTCTAAAGTTTAAGTAAAAATCTTGAGAAATCACCAAGCTCCTCAAACTTGGCAGGACTCCGATTCTAAAGTCTGTCTCTATGCAGTGGGCAGAAGCTGGAATCTCTGTTCTATTCTTTCAGTGTCCTGGCTGTAGTTTTCCACAGGGCAATTTGGAATCTCTGAACTGCACATGCATAGTTCAGAGGTCAGGCAAGGATTTGAAAGGATGATATAAGTAGTTTTGAGGCCTATTCCCTGCTGGTCCCTCTTTATGGGATTTTTACCCCTTAATTTCCAGTCACTATGATAGCTCCCAAACTTCATCCTCTGAACCCTCAGGTCAATAAGACTATGACTTTCTGTTTGAAGTGAAGTTGTCTTGTCCCAGGTAGACTCTAGAGCATCCTTGGGGAAACCCATAAACATATTGATCTTATCCAGAATGGTTCCTTATTTCAAGGATCAAATTTCCTCTGGTTTCTGCCTGCTTTGGTCTCTGTCCAATATGTTTAAATAGCTGTCCTTTAATATTTTGTCTAGAGCTTATAATTGCTTTCTATAGGAAGGGTAATCTGATACTTGGTACTCCATTATGGCCAGAACCACAACATATAACTAAAACTTTTGCATCTGATTTCACCTAAGAGCTGCCTTTCTTTACTTGCAGCAAAGATTGTAGCAGTTTGAAATTTGAGATGAGCCTTTCATTTTTCAATCAGTGGTTTCCACTTCTAGATCATCATTGCTTTACCAAAAGGTAGATGCTCCAAACAGAGAAACAAATGGTTGCCTTTCTTGAGACAATCTCAAGAGAAGTATCAAGTCTGCTTTTGCTTAATTTAGTATGTGTATTAGGAAGCAGCTTAGGACCATCACCTTCTAAACTCTTCAGCTGAAATATGCGAGTTTACTGTCCATGTGGCCTCTCCATTTTACAAATAATCCTTTGAAAACATCTCTGTGACTGACCATTCATGTAAGTAAGGGAAATCTTTGTTTTAATTTTATTGAGTATGTAGACAAATCAAGGGAAGGAGAGCCAGATAAAAGAATGTAGTAAGCTGGGAAATATTGGGTGTTTACTTTGTAGGATGTGGTTTCAAGATTCCTGGTTGGAATGGCCCATACCATAAGAGTTCCGGGTGGGTGCCATGCCACACAGGAAACAATTGTACCCTGCCCCTGGGAGTAAGCCAGAGAGCTAACAAATTCAGTGTGCATTGAAATGCTTCATCAACAGGCCTTCTGCAGGGCCTGCCCTCTCTGCTGGGTCACTGACCTTTATAAGTGCACAGTCATGGCCACCGCCTGACAGACATGAAAAGAAGACAGACAATGGACGAGAAGGAGACATGCACAGAGGGGGAAAATGCACTCATTCAAGGGATTTACTGGTCAGGGATGTCATGTCCTATGTCCAGCTCCAGAATGCAAGTGACAGTATTTAAACCATGCATACCAGGCCAAAGAAATATAAATGATTTTTATTAACATAAAAATATCTCTGAGAATCATGATCAGTTTTGTGGTAGCATAAAAAAAGGTAGAAAGTTGTTCATTGCTATAAAATTTTTTTACCAACTTCGAAAAGCTGTAGATCATTAAAATTGATTAGAGTGTCATACAGCCTGATTTCAAAGGCATTCCAGACTCCAAAGACAGCATCATACGGTAGCTTGCAAGTGGGGGAAAAAATGAATTTGGGTCCTGAGTTTGTCACAAAGTAGTATAACCTTTGGTCACTTACTGAAAACCCTCATTCTTTGTATTTAGTGCGTGTTCTTATAGTAAAATGATCCAATTTCCCTAATATTTTAGGACATCTGTTTGTTACTGTCCTGTTGCATTCTCAGATGACTTATACAACTTCTTGTTCAGGAAGTTTAAAAATCATATTAACACAGTGAGTTTCTTTTTTCTTTTTTAATTTTTTTTTCAACGTTTTTTATTTATTTTTGGGACAGAGAGAGACAGAGCATGAACGGGGGAGGGGCAGAGAGAGAGGGAGACACAGAATCGGAAACAGGCTCCAGGCTCCGAGCCATCAGCCCAGAGCCTGACGCGAGGCTCGAACTCACGGACCGCGAGATCGTGACCTGGCTGAAGTCGGACACTTAACCAACTGTGCCACCCAGGCGCCCCTAACACAGTGAGTTTCAAAACAAGCTTCTGGAACCCTAAATTTTTCCTCATTCAACAAGAGGCCCTACTGTTATTTTACATATTAGAATTCCACATAGGCCTATATTTATCTTCATTTTATTTTTTATGTATTTTTTTAATGTTTATTTCTTTTGAGAAAGAGAGCGAGAGTGCTCAAGCCGGGGAGGAGTAGAGACGGAGAGAAAGAATCCCAAGCAGACTCCGTGCTGTCAGCGCAGAGCCTGATGTGGGGCTCGAACTCATGTACTGGTGAGATCATGTCCTGAGTTGAAATCGAGTCAGACGCTTAACTTAGTCACCCCGGTGCCCTTAAAATTTTCCTCATTCAGTAAGATGCCCTAGTGTTATTTTACATATTAGAATTCCAGGTAGGCCTGTATTTATTTTTATTTTATTTTTTAAGGGAATCCACTACTAGGGGAAAAAAACATTTGAAAACCCATTCTCAGGGATGTTCTTTGTACTTCCAAAGGCCTATAATTCCTGTAGTGAAAAAGGAATGCAAACATTTGTACCTTTTATTGATTAATTTTCAGAGGCTTCTATCGGTGGTAATAAATTACACAGCTCTACTATTCTTGGCCAAAATACTATTCTGATAGAAAAATGCTGTACTATCAATGCGTATAGGGAGAGACACGTGTTCTGAGGAGCCTAGTCTGGAACAGGAGCCCTGTGTTAGATTGCTCTTACACCCGTTCCCACTACAGAGACAGTTCTCATAGAGTGGTGTTGTCAGCTGGTTCTCCACATTTCATGGTCTCTAAGTGCATGTAACCACTCTCATCTGGTTACCTTAGCCTAGGGGCATCTCAAAAATGGCATCTTGCCTGGGATTCCACCCCTAAGTGCCTAACAACCCATCTTGATTCTTGGAGAACTTCTCTCAATGATCAGTTATTCAGGGAAAGTGATCTAATTTTAACATCAACTGAACCCAAACATAATCATGTGCATATGTCTGCAGAAAGAACAAGCATATGATGCATTTTAAAGCCAAATACAAGCGATTCTATTATTGATCATCAAGGAGTAATCTTTCTTACTACCCCCTTCTACAAATACAAGGTAACTAAAGAGGTAAAGTGTGTGAACAATCTGCAAGCGGGTTCCTAAATCCAAAGCACATAGCTGATATTCACAGTAGCTTTGACTCAAGAACCTACTCCCATATGAGGTGGTAATTCTTTATATTTCCAGTATGCAAAAATAAAGAAATTTAGTTCTGGAAAGGATGACATCAAAGCTCATTTTAAGTCTCTGCTAAAGAGACTGAATTCTCTATTACTTGGCAATCAAGAAGAATGAAATCTTGCCATTTGCAACTGTGTGGATGGAACTAGAGGGTATTATGCTAAGCGAAATTAGTCAGAGAAAGACAAATATAATATGACTTCACTCATATGAGGACTTTAAGATATAAAACAGATGAACATAAGGAAAGGGAAGCAAAAATAATATAAAAACAGGGAGGGAGACAAAACATAAGAGACATTTAAGTATGAAGAGCAAACAAAGGGTTACTGGAGGAGTTATGGGAGGGGGGATGGGCTAAATGCGTTAGGGGAATTAAGGAATCTACTCCTGAAATCACTGTTGCACTATATGCTAACTAACTTGGATGTAAATTTAAATTTTTTTTTTAATAAAAAAGAAGAGACTGAGCTCTCTGTGACAGAACAGAAGTGTCTGATTAAGGATTATGGTGAAAGCCTTTTCATCTTCTGAAAGAAGAGAGTGATACTTCCTTGTTAGTCTCTTTGTGGTTGGAATAGCCATTCCCAGGGCTTCATGAGAAATACTGGAAGAGCAATCATTGTGTTTAATATATTTACTCCCCGAATACAAAGACCCTATAGGAGCATTTATTCTGTTGCATGAAGACTCTCATAACATTCATGTAGCAAGAAATATCACAGTCATATACTGGACACTTGACACAATTAGGTTTTTTAGATACATTTTTAGTTTGTTCTTGATTTCTCTGTTCCTTTTTTGATTTCTTTATTCCTGAAGTTTTTCTTGCTGGGACAGAGGGGGAGCCACATTTAAATGTAATGGAGAGCACTGTTAGAACTCTGAGGGAAGTGAATGTGCTAACCCCACCCACGTCATGAAGAGAAGCTTCCTCTGTGAGGTGGGATTTAAGTCATATTAATTTGTCCCAGACCACACCAAAATTAAGCTGTTCACATCCAAAACATTCCATGAATTCAGTTGCGAGGAGGAATTTGTTCAGCCATGTTATGGATTCATATTTCTCTCCTCTCCCAAGAAGGTCTGGGTGTCCTTATAAGGGAGAACGCCTCTGTTTCCCACAGTGTGGAGAGCTAAATAAATACTCTCTCACAGTCAATGCAGAGGTAACTTTTTTTTTAATGGATTAAAAAAAAAAAAAGCAGTTCTGAGAGCCCATCACTGTTTCAGCATCCCCATTCAGAGAGGGGGCTTTTGTCTCTCTCTCAGTGGGAGCTGCCATTTTAATGGGGCCTCCAGCGGGGCCTAGTTTGATGATGTGAAGTAGGCCTGGAAGAATTGAGGACTTTTTTTTAATTTAGATTTTGGTTAATTTAACTATACTAGCTTTCAAATGAACTGAAATTTTAAAAGTAAATACATGGTAAGTGTCCCTCGAAAGCTGCTGCCAGATAATTTCAACCATTTCTCCTTTCTGAAGCTCTCTCATGTGAAAACCAATCCCTTGAAGTTCTAACAGGCATTAGGGCACCCCCCCTCCCATCTATTTGCAAAAGTGAAAATCAAGAGTGTTCATTCTTAAAAATAGACCTACAGTAAACACACATACTTGGACGCAAGCATGCACTAAGTGCTAGATGAAAGCATCTTCCGAAAATTGCTTTTAGCTGATTGGTGATGCCAAGCCAGAATTGGGATGACTTTGTGGTAATTCTGGGGTTTCCCTGTGGCCTGAGTCAAGAGCACAAAGGTACATGGAGTACTCCCCAGCTCCATAGCCTCAGGAGTGCCAAAGTTACTCCCGTGCCCCACGTGGGGGATTCCAACCTCCCACAACACACTTTCTAGATAAAAGTATTGTTCTCAATAACAAGTAGAGTCTATAGAGCCAAATGGGCTGTGGGCCGCTTTCTGCAGGCCTTGGCATCAGACCTGCCCTCCCCTGGCTCACCCCAAGGCCTCAAGGCCACACACTGGCTGCTCCTGGCAGCTGTGCACCCAGATGGCAACCACTGGAATGTGTTTTATGTTCCTGAGCCTCTGCCAGGCTGGCCTCCGGGGAAGGCACTTCCCTGGCCTTGCCGGTTCCAGTGCTAGGCTGTGGCAGCAGGCAGCTCTGATGTGAAATCAGTTTACAGATGAGCCTTTCACCCTTAAAGGAACTGTCTGCCTACATAAATTCTGGGCAGGGGGTACACACTGAGCTCCTTTATAGGGCTATAGGACCACAGCTCTCTTTTGCCTAGATTTCTCTAGTAACTGACTTACTGCATGGGCCTGCTATACCATCCCAGTACCAGGAGTGTGTGTGTGTGTGTGTGTGTGCGTGTGTGTGTGCGTGCACACACGCGTGCAGGTGCACGTACACCTGCACACACATACAGGTATGTGAGCTCATGTTCATACATAAAGGGGCTCACTGTTTGCAGGGATGAATGAATCGATGAATGAATGAATTGTTTAAAAATATAGTTGACACATAATGTTACATCAGCTTCAGGTGTACAACACTGTGATTCAACAACTCTAATCTCGAATTTTTTAATGCTTATTTATTTTTGAGAGAGAGAGAGAGAGAGACAGAACATGAGCAAGGAAGGGGCAGAGAGAGAGAGGGAGACACAGAATCCAAAGCAGGCTCCAGGCTCTGAGCTGTCAGCACAGAGCCTGACGCAGGGCTCAAACTCACAAATGGTGAGATCATGACCTGAGCTGAAGTCAGACACTCAACCAACTGAACCACCCAGGAGCCCCTCAACAATCCTATATACTATGTTGTGCTCATCACAAATGTTGTCACCGTCCATCACCATGCAACACTACTACAGTGTCATCAACTATATTCCCTGTGCTGTACCTTTTATTCCTATGAATGAATGAATTCTTAAAAACAGGATGGAAGAACTGATACATATCTGAAGAAGCAAATATCTGGGAAAGTGCAGCAGGCCCATATGAGTTTTTATAACATATCTATCCATCATTCCATTATTGAGGAATTTACATAAGATATCTTATGGTCAAGCAACCAGCAAACAAGAAAGCACTCCTTGATTAAGTTGGAAGGGGGAGAGAAAAAAAGAAAGAAAAATTATCCCTGTGATATCATTTGAAATTCAGCTTTGCATTTTTCTCAGTAATTGTGTTCCCAGTAGCTGGGGGATGAGACTGGGACTGGAAAAACCCATCAGTCTTAGTTCTGCGCCTCTCAGAAGTGACTGTGAAGTCCTGCAGGCAGTCTGTAATTTGTGTTTGTTTCACACATGAAGTTCTAATTCTTTATACATAATAAAATTTGGTATCATGTCATTCACTGGCAAGTTGGTCCAAAGCTTCTCCTGCCTGCTGGTGTAGCCCTTTGGAATATAAAAGTTTGAGACCTTCCACCACCAAGAGCTTGGATGATGATAAAAAAAATCATTTTACCACTTTTTGCCTTTTCTGTTCTAGAAAGAGAAAATGCCAATGGCAGATCCACAACGCTAGGAAACATCTGAGCCTGAGATAAAAAGTCAGGCACTGCAGACCCAGTTTTACACATACTTCATTTTTTGAGAAGGCATGTAACAGTGGCCCTCCACTTAAAACATACAATCTTGACAGCAGATATGCTCTAACTTCAAAAACAAAAAATTAAATTATAAATGTATTACCTTCTTGTAAAACAAGAATACAATCCAGAAATGTTTAGAATAAAAAGTGTACATTACCCTCATACCTTCTCCCCAGAAATTATCACTTACAAGGCTATGAGTATCCTTACAGTAATTCCATACATGCACATAATATGTATGTATCTATAATGTGTACGTGTGTTACATACGCATGTAAAAGGAAATAGATATTTAATATACATACATAGAAGGGATCTATTCTCTTTCAAAGGATCTTGTTAAATATATTGTTCTTCTTTTCACTCAAAAATGTATATCAGGGACAAGTTTTCATGCCAATATATACATTTTTATGTGGGTCTATAATATTCCAGAATATCAATGAATTGTGATTTATTTAGTCCTTCTTAAACTTATGGTTATATCAGTTATCCCAGTTTTTTTCAGTAATACAAAAATGCTATGGTAACTGTTCTTGCATATATATCATCAATTTTAAGCATGCCATATTTGGATGCAGCTGCACTGTGCAAATTTGTCGATTGAGCAGGCAGGAGTGAAATATGGGTGTTGCATAAAGTATAAATCTGCAAGCTGCAAAGCAGTGAGTTGCTACTGGCTTATAGAAACAGTAGACTCATTAAAAGTTGTATTTAGGGGGACACCTGGGTAACTCAATCAGTTAAGCATTCGACTTCAGCCCAGGCCATGATCTGTGCTTCATAGTTCGAGCCTTGCGTCAGGCTCCGTGCTGATAGCCTGGAGCCCAGAGCCTGCTTCAGATTCTGTATCTCTCTCTCTCTCTCTCTCTCTCTCTCTCTCTCTCTCTCTCTCGGCCCCTCCCCTGCTTGCACTCTGTCTCTCTGTGTCCCCAAAATAAATAAATATTAAAAGTTGCATTTAGGTATAAATGTATTATTTTTCATAGTCAAGAGACTGTTCTCACAATGTCTTCATAAGAGAATATATCTGTAGGCATGCAGAGCTGTCTCCAACTTTACAACTAAAGGAGGTGTGGAATTGGCTCTACCCTATAACTTTGAGATAATGAGAAGGACAGGAATAGGCATAGGATTCCCTGCAGCTGAAAAGACCAGTGTTTGCTACAATACAACCTATAGCTGTATTTGTCTCCATTATTCAATGCCTGAATTTGAAAATTACAATTTATTTTTCCTGCAGTTTGATATCCTCTCTAGTCTACCTTCTTTTATTGTATATTCTTTTTGAAAACCCCTCACGCCTTAATTAACTGGATCTAGAGTCATCCTTTATTCATTCAATTATTGATATACATCAGGATACAGGAGAGCTCAACAATCTCCAGTACAGCAGGAAAAAGTAATCACCATTCACCATCTGGGCCAATGAGCCCTTTTTATTAATTCATTTTTTAATATTTTTAAGTCATTTACAAATAATTTATAGAAATAAAGGGATAGTAAAAAACAGATTGTATTTAAAATTTTAATAAGAACTTAAACATAGCAAATTCAAATTTATATTCCATACTTTCCTATTTTTGAAAGTATACATGCTCCAGATAGGCAGTATCTTTAAAATCCAACTAACTGTCCATCACCTGTCATGCAGGAGCCTAGATCATTTCTATACTATAAATACTGATTTTGGATTTTAAACACCTCTTCAGTAGGCTTTAGCTTCTCATCATTTCTGGTTTGTGTAGTGTCTGGCATTATCAAAATGTAATACAGGCCTGGAACATACATCTAAGATGAAATCGGGCCATCACATTAGTTTCTGCACTGGAAAGAAATGGAAATTAACTGGTTATTGTTTGCACATTCTTGAAACCAAGTGTCATGTATTTCCAGGAATCATCCACAATCTTACAGTGCTTAGCAGTGTTAGTTTGGGTATGGGTATGAATACAAAGTTTTAAGTTTCAGTGAGCCTCCTGCTATAAGAAGTATGTGAACTTTAATGCCCACTCTTTTCCCAGTGAAGAGTTCTGATACCAACTTTAGCAGCATTTCCAGTATAAATGTTTATAGGGCCTTCAGGAGCCTACAACATGCAGGTAACCGGGTCCTGAGCATGGTCTCTCTCATTCATATGGGAATTTCTCATGGTAATCAGAGTATCTTGCTCCTTGCTGCTACACCAAAAGTTTGTTATTCTCTTTATTTGTTGGTCTTTGCCCACCTTTCTCCTTTTTTTTTTTTTTTTCCTTGCAACCCAAGATTCCGATCATTAAGGGATTTGGTGGTTTTGTCATACAAAGGTGATTCAAACTCCCTTCACAACCAGATCAATTGCTTCCGTGGAATAACTTCATCCACATCATTTGCAGACTGTAAATCATCAGAGAATGAACTATAAGCCATTTTCAGATAAAAGTCAAAATCTAAACTGCCAAGATTTTTTTTAATTTAATTTAATTTATTTTATTTTATTTTTTTAATTTTTTTTTTAACGTTTATTTATTTTTGAGACAGGGAGAGACAGAGCATGAACAGGGGAGGGTCAGAGAGAGGGAGACACAGAATATGAAGCAGGCTCCAGGCTCTGAGCTGTCAGCACAGAGCCCGATGCGGGGCTAGAACTCACGGACCGCGAGATCATGACTGACCTGAGCCGAAATCGGCCGCCTAACCAACTGAGCCACCCAGGCGCTCCTAAACTGCCAAGATTATTAGCCATAGAGTCTTTGTACTGCCACCTGGCCTAGTGAACAAAACTCTAGGCTGGAGGTACAGATGCTGCTTCTTCCGTCTACTAGGCAGATGACTTTGACCCACTCTCTCAACCTCTCTAAGCATCAGTTTCCTATCAGTAAAACAAGCATAAAATCTACCTCACTGGGTGATGTCAATGATTAAATGAGATTAAAAGAGAAAAAGCTCTATAAACGTGCCTACCACAGTGCCTGGTCCACTGTAGGAGGAGTTATTAGTGTTAACGAAATCTAAATCCTTTGAAAAAATATATCGAAAATAAAAAAACACATATTGCACAAAATTATTAGCCCTTCCAAACCTCCAAGATTTTAACTTATAGTAAAAAATTATTTGCTTATAAAAATCCCATCTTAAGTGAAATATGCTTTTATACAAAGTAACTGGTAAAAGTTTGTTCATAAGTAATTTTGTGAATATTTATATAATTTCATTAGGTTTTTGTAGATCCTAATTTAATAATAGAGGGAAAAGGAAGTACATGCATTTGATTACTGAAGGAGAAGAGAATTTTTCTAATTAAGTTCTTAAGAGCCAATTTTCATTTTCCAGAATATACATTTTTATGGAATGACTCTAGTCCTGAGTCAGATCATAAAGGCATGGTTTACTGAATTTTAGACCCAACTACTTTGGGGAGCTGGTGTGCAATCTTGAATTCCAATCAAGGGAGCATTTGAAATTAGGGCTGCTTATGTGTGATTATTCTCATCCTGTTGGAATGGTCTTTTACTTAGAATTTAAGTTGTTCATTTAATCTTTCCCTTTTAATCCATTTTTCACTATCTTTCTTCCTAATCCCCCTAAAACTCTGTTCTCTATTTCCCATACTACACAGTCACCAGTATTTGAAATCCCATTATTGTTTTTTGGTTTGTTAGATTCAAAGTTCCACAAGTACAGAGATTTTTATCAGCTTCTAATGCTACTATACATATAGTGAGTACTTAACACAGTACCTGACATAAAGTAGGTGTCCAAAATGAGTTCGTTGAATTAATGAAACACTTTTTTAAGTTTGTTACCATGATTTTATAATGCAAATACCTTCAGTAGTAACATAGTCTGCAAATCCATCACTAGAACCTTAACGGACTCAAAGTGTTGAGATGTCCACTGTGTGCCACAACTATGCTAGTACCTTAGGCACAATACACTTAGCAGCTCTGATAAGAAATTGCTTTTCTGAGATCAGGTTTTATCTGGGGGAAGAGAAAGGATGTATCTAGGACACAGGGCATCTTGGAAGGGAGAATTCTATAAGGGAAAGCCAATAATAATAATGGCTTTCATTTACTGCGTTCTAACTGTAGAGCAGACATTATCTCATTCAACCTTTATGCCAACACTATGAGATTATTTCCATTTGACAGATAAAAAAATTGAGGCTTATAGGTGTTAAGGAACTTCCCCAAGGTCATGCAGCAAGGCTAAGCTTTGAAACCGTTTTCTTACCCCAGAGCCTTGTTTCTGGTCACAGTGCTTCTGGCCTTTTCTTCCACAGGCAGGTTCTTGGGACAGGGTGAGGTGGGGGTAGAAGCAAGGGGAAATGTGAGCTGGTGGTGCCACCAGACCAGCCTCATCTATATCATAATGTTGTTTAGAGTAGGCTTTGTTCAGGAGGAAAGGTAACTAATACTCATAGAGTTTCATTATCCAATTTTACTCTTTCTTACTAAAAGTCCCTTGGGACAACACTGGATCCTAGACAACATTCCCACTCTTAGAGGCTTATAGCTGAACCCTGGAATGTGTGCAGGAAATACCAGAGATCCCAAGATATAGATCTACTTTAGCAAGTATGCATCAGCCATAATGTGAGAATCTTAGGTTCTCTACGTCTGAAGTTAACTCAACTGCTTACCTCAGCTGTTTCCCAGTCTTCTGAGAAAGCAGTGGCAAATGCTAGAAAGCTACATATATGACGGAAGTGAGTACAAGGTGTCTCATGCTGTCTACACAGATTATGGGACTTCAAATCAGGCCAGTAAATGCCTGCATATGATAGTAAACCCCAGAGGCAGAGACGTCTGACTTTCCACACAGTGGGATATAGATGTATTAGCCATGTCTAATGAACCAGTAGAGCTGGTCTCAGGAATTCGCTTGTGAGAGGGTTTGTGTCTGAAGAACCAGAGAGAGTGGGCTTTTAGAGGGAGAATGCAGAGAATAATGTGATGTGTGTCATTGATTCTAGCTCCTGACATCAGCCCCCATAGACTCATGTTTGAGACCCGAGGAGGCAAAACCTGATGGAAGAATTTTCCTGAGAAGCTCTGTGAGGCTGGAGGCAGGTCCCATAATGCCTGGGACCTGGTGACCAAGTAGGACAGCCAGGTAGGAAGAACTGTTCTCTCCATATTGGGGTTAGCCACAGCAGCATTCTCTTTCAGAGAGCTCTGGGTGCTGCATCCTGCCCTGGGCATGTTAAGGATTGGCAGCTTGAAAAGCTCTGAAGGACCTCTATCCCAGACAAAGGCATCAGTGCCCACAGGTGGGCAGTGGCCATGGAATGGTGGCACCATCCAATGCCTTCAAAGGTGGCTGAAACCAACAGAGAAGCTATAGAAATATCACATGAAGATATCGGATGTGAATTCCCTTTAGATACCCCCCCACAGCCTTCTGTGAATAAATTCCAATGTTTGCTGAAGATTCTGTGTTTGAAGGTAGTTAAAAGAACTAGATGCCTTAAATGATTACTTAAAATGTGACCCACAAAGGTTTGTATTATCCTGAGAATGGAATTTTATGCTACTAAAAATAAGTTTTGAGAATCCCAGACCCACTCTTGTAAAAATGGCCTGGACCCTTTTACTTCCTTGCTCTTCTTATCAACTCCTGCCCCCTTCTGTCATCCCAGCCTTTCTTCTTGTCCTGTGCTATCCACATGCTGCTCTTCCCTGATGATGAATACGCTGGGCTTCTCCTAATTTGACCTTTCTCTTTCTTGAACACTGTTGACTTGTTGACTATAGATTACCCCTCCCCAGTGTTGGCCCCTGTCAAGAGCAGCCCCATTCCTCTGCCTAGCTTTGCCTGCCTCTCACAAGTGGAGTCAAACATAGAGAAAAACTCTTTCCACACTAAGGTTTAGTGAAAACAGACAGCAAGTACTTGAGACCCTCCACATAAATGCAAAAAAACAGACATCTGTAGTTTACATGATACATGTTTCTAGGTTAAAGGACAGTATATTATAAACATAAATGACACTTTCAGAGAAGCATATTGTATATATTATAATTCCTAGCATTGTAAAACAAGAATGTTAAAGTCCCCTAAAGAGAGAAGAGACCATCTGTGGTTTTATGGCATGAAGCAGATGGAACAGTATCTGAGAAGGGCTTAAGTTTCTCTTCCTGATATTGTCATCAATTCAGTCATAACTTGAATAGTCTGAGAAGGATGTTTTCAAATTTTAAGGTGACATAGTATTTAGGAAGCACCATGTAAATGATGGAGTACATCAGAATTCACCCCAGTGATTGAGTATCAACTGTGTTCCTGGCATACACCTCATACCACGTGTTATCAAATGTAACCCTGTTACATACCCAGGCAATGCAGTTATGAGAACCAAACTTTTTCCCTCCTAGTTTTTCCCTGATCGCATTATTTCCATTATTGTCTGGCACAAGATTATTTCAAAACTTTTGCACAGCATTCCAAGGTCTTCCAGTGGAAAGAATCGAATAAAGGAAGCAAATAATTTCACCCTTCCATCTAAAAGGGCTTTGGCTCTATGATATAAACTATGGCTGTCTTAAAGCACAACAGCTACCAACTCTATTATGGGCCCTCTGAATGAGAGCCTCGAGAGGCCTTGGAATCTGCATTTTAACATACTCCACAGGTATTTTTTTGCGAAATTTGAGAACAAATGCCCCCAGCATATCCTAGTTTGCTACAAAAATATGAGAAAATGCTCCACAAACACTATGTTCTTCATATACTCTTAGAGGTTGAAATGAATAGAATCAGGATACCTATTTTGTTTGTGAGGGGGTTTTGGGGGTTTTTTGTTTTGTTTTTTTGTTGTTATTTCTGTTGTTTTTAAGGAGTGAAAGATATGCAAATAGTTGAACAAGAAAGCATGTATGATAAAGATCTACAGAAATGAATTATATATGTCCTCCAAAGGGGAATTAATACAGTAGGACTTACACATTTTTACAGCCTGGATTAAGCCTATTCTATGGTGTCATACAATTAGAATTTGTGAAAGAAGAATTACTTCACTCCCAGTGAATCAAAGCAAAACAGCTTTCAAAATATCATATGTCTTTTCCCACAGACATAATGCACAAAAAACTATTTAGGCAAATTCACCCAGTGGACACTGTTTATTACAACATACTTTCAGTAAAGCCTCTTTGGACTAGATCAGCTCATAGCAACTTGACGTGGAATGCCCAAACATTGGAACAGCTGCTCTATAAGTAAAATATCTTGTTACATTTTCATTAACTAACCTACTATTCAGAATATCTTGCCAGTGGGTCTCACAAACATATGAAGTCTCATAAGACTATTCAAAATCTACTAAAACCCAAGAACAAGAATGTATATTTCTCCAAAGAAGACCAAAGCAGGAGGCATCACAATCCCAGACTTTAGCCTCTACTACAAAGCTGTAATCATCAAGACAGCATGGTATTGGCACAAAAACAGACACATACACCAACGGAATAGAATAGAAACCCCAGAACTAGGCCCACAAATGTATGGCCAACTAATCTTTGACAAAGCAGGAAAGAACATCCAATGGAAAAAAGACAGTCTCTTTAACAAATGGTGCTGGGAGAACTGGACGGCAACATGCAGAAGGTTGAAACTAGACCACTGTCTCACACCATTCACAAAAATAAACTCAAAATGGATAAAGGACCTGAATGTGAGACAGGAAACCATCAAAACCCTAGAGGAGAAAGCAGGAAAAGACCTCTCTGACCTCAGCCGTAGCAATTTCTTACTTGACACATCCCCAAAGACAAGGGAATTAAAAGCAAAAATGAACTACTGGGACCTCACGAAGATAAAAAGCTTCTGCACAGCAAAGGAAACAACCAACAAAACTAAAAGGCAACCAACGGAATGGGAAAAGATATTTGCAAATGACATATTGGACAAAGGGCTAGTATCCAAAATCTATAAAGAGTTCACCAAACTCCACACCCGAAAAGCAAATAACCCAGCGAAGAAATGGGCAGAAAACATGAATAGACACTTCTGTAAAGAAGACATCGGGTTGGCCAACAGGCACATGAAAAGATGCTCAATGTCACTCCTCATCAGGGAAATACAAATCAAAACCACACTCAGATATCACCTCACGCCAGTCAGAGTGGCCAAAATGAACAAATCAGGAGACTATAGATGCTGGAGAGGATGTGGAGAAACGGGAACCCTCTTGCACTGTTGGTGGGAATGCAAATTGGTGCAGCCGCTCTGGAAAACAGTGTGGAGGTTCCTCAGAAAATTAAAAATAGACCTACCCTATGACCCAGCAGTAACACTGCTAGGATTTTACCCAAAGGATACAGGAGTACTGATGTAAAGGGGCACTTTATAGCAGCACTCTCAACAATAGCCAAATTATGGAAAGAGCCTAAATGTCCATCAACTGATGAATGGATAAAGAAATTGTGGTTTATATACACAGTGGAGTACTACGTGGCAATGAGAAAGAATGAAATATGGCCCTTTGTAGCAATGTGGATGGAACTGGAGAGTGTGATGCTAAGTGAAATAAGCCATACAGAGAAAGACAGATACCATATGTTTTCACTCTTATGGGATCCTGAGAAACTTAACAGAAACCCATGGGGGAGGGGAAGGAAAAAAAAAAAAAAGAGGTTAGAGTGGTAGAGAGCCAAAGCATAAGAGACTCTTAAAAACTGAGAACAAACTGAGCGTTGATGGGGGCTGGGAAGGAGGGGAGGGTGGGTGATGGGTATTGAGGAGGGCACCTTTTGGGATGAGCACTGGGTGTTGTATGGAAACCAATTTGACAATAAATTTCATATGTTGGAAAAAAAAAGTCATAGAGGGGGGAAAAAAAAAAAAAGAATGTATACTTCTCCAAAGATGTTCACATTGAGTCACAAAGCCCATCCCAATATCCTTTGCTCAGGTTTACAGAATGAATTAGCTCAGTTATTTATTTATTTATTTATTCATTCATTCATTTATTCATTCATTCATTCATTTCACCTAGGACTACAGCTAGTCTCAAAAGCTCTTGAAGCTCCCTGTAATGGTCGAGCCAGTGCCTTGGTCCTAGGGGGCCTACCAGGCCTGAATAACATCTGATTTCTCCTGCACCAAATGATCTCACCATATAATTCCAAATCCAGAAGATTTAGGTTGCTCTTGTAGAAAGCTCCTGGAAAGACTATGACTACCCAGGTGACCCAGTTTACCCCTGAGCTTTCCTGAGAAAAAGACTCTAAATGTACTAACCATTAGCCCAACCAGATCTAGTCCCTTCTTTTCTGCCTTTTGAAGTAATTGTAACCTAATGCAGAAATCCTTAACAAGGGCTTCATGGATGGGCTTCACTGATTGCATAAAATGCTTAAGATTGTGTGTGAAGATTTTCTATGTAAATGTGCGTATGCATTTCCCTAAGGAGATTGTCTACAGAGTCCTACATTTTTTCAGAAAGGTCTGTGACATTAACGGTTATGACATTCACATCTTAAAGGTTTGTAATAGCCCTGAGTTAGAACCCATTCCTTATGTTTATGGACTTACTTTATAGCAGGAGCCTTCACTTCTTTGTGTCCTGTGTACTACCCATGTACTGAGAAAAGAGTAAGCAGCTCGCCTTCTGTATCAGTCAGGAATTGGCTTTGCCTGCTAGTAACACAGATCCTGTCACAGTGGCTTTAACAAATTAGGGATTTATTCTTTCTTGTAGAAGAAATCTGGGAAGGGAAACCCACAGTCTTTATGCAGCCACTGAGACGCTATTAGTGACATGGGCTACTTCTACCTTCCTGCTCTGATATCGTCAGGACCTAGCTTTGTACTTTACAATGACAAGAGAGCTGCCATCTGTCTGTTTTTCTTTTTAGGAACTTTCCTAGATGTTCCACCAGATACATTTACTTTATATCGTATTGGCCAGAACTTAGCAACAAGGGAGAAATGAGAAATAAAAGCTTCATTGGCAATTTGCTTCTCCCACACCTCCCAAAATCAGGTTTTTGTTACTAAGGAGGAAGGGGAAAACATGTTCAGTAGGCAACTAGAAACCTCCTTTATCTTTCCTGAGAACAGATGTTAATGAAGTGCTTATTTTCTGCTTAGGTTTCCTCAGGAAGAAGTTCTTTGTAGCACCTATTCATTCAAGGAGGCAGAAGCATGTCTAGAAAATACACTGTTCTACATGTTTGTGAATCTCTCGCATTCCTTCTGTCTTTCCGCCTCTTGGTGTCTCTCACAAGCATGTGCATGCTCACACCCACATATACACACACACATACATTCACAGCACCGACTAGGCTTCTGAAGCTGATTAAAGAACCACTGGCAGAACCCAGCATCCGTATTCACCTGTCGCAAGCACACCTCCCTCACACCTCATTCTACCTGCTGCCACACAGCACTGAGTGAAGAAGGGGTGACTCCCCTCTTCCTGTTACTCTGTTTCCCTGTCTTGGAGACAAATGAGCAAAGAACCTGTCTCTGCCATTGGAGTATTCCTTTGCTTTTCTCCCCATACCATGGCTGCACCTCAGCCTTTCTTTGAATCTATCTGAGCTTCATGATGAGTTGAGTTCACTTTATTCAAACCCAGTTCAGCCTCTTTTTAGGACGGATTGGAATCCCGAACTCTGGATCTCTCTCCATATTCTGCCTCACTTACTGTGATTTACATGGTGGACCAGATGGGCTGCTTTCCTGTCTTTTGTGAGAAAACACCCAGAACCCCATTTATCTTTTTTCCCCTTAAAAGACTCTGATTTATTACCCAGAATGAGTTCTCAAGATGACATCAGCCAGTCCATGGGAGCAGGGTGTGCATATCCTCCAGTGGTCGGATGGAATAGGGGTGTTCTAAGGACAAATATTTCTGTGTCCTTGAGCAAATCACTTCTGTTCACTGTCAGTAAAATGGCAGTGATCATATCTGCTCCAAAGGTGGAGAAATGGAACTTTCTCACCTGAAAGGTAGTATTTTCCACCAGTGGTTTCATCTTTGTAGCTCCTTTAGTGTGAAGAGAGCATCCTATTTGAGTGCAGGCCCCAGTGCTGTGGAATTTGCACTGTAGAACTTCACTTCCAGTCCTTGGAAGTAAGAGGGGCTTTGGGTCCTTCTGGGGAAACAGGGGAGAGGTCAACCCCTAATCCACCGGGCAAATGACAGAGAGTGTTCTGACCTCCATGGATGGTCTATTGTGTCTTCTCAGCCAGGAAGCTAATGGCTGCAGGATGAGCTCTGAGCTACCTGAGAGGTGCAGTCAGGGGAGGAAATGGTACCCCCAGGAATGATGTGGTCATCCTTAGGACAAATTGGGAATGTCTTTCATCCAGTATGGTTTCTCTATTTGGTTTTCTGCCTTGAGAACAGCATGTGTAAGGGTCACAAATGCTGTGTGGAAGGGGCTCTTTAAAAACAATTAAACTGGAAGTCTGTAGATGCGTCTGGCTGAGCAGTGTCTCTTCTCTGCCTGCCAGAGAATGCAAGCCCTGTCTGATTTCCTGTGAAGCTAGTCAGGGCAGAACATCTTTCTCCGGACCCTCTTCCCCGCAGCAGCCACAGCAGTAAATCTTCAGAGAGGCCTCATTAGGCAAGTTCCTTTTTCAACTCCCTCCACCCTCCCAACCTCTCAAAACCACCACTGCCATTCTAGCATGTTATTATTTTTCCTCCTAAGTTTGCATTTTCCTCAATCCTGGCACCTAGGCCTCCCCACACTGCTCTCGCTTTCCTTAACGGACTCTTCTCTGGCTGGAATCTTTCCAAAGGGTGTGTTTGGGCAATCAAAAACTTCCCTTTTTGTTTTATCGCATCACTGAACATACCAGATAAGGCTCAGCTAAGGGAGGGAGAGAGGGAGAGAGGGAAGAATCTGGTTGGTTTGGGCTGGGGGGTTTGGGGAGGGGCAGGTGAAGGGAGCACAGGAAGAAAGCAGAGGAAATCTTCACATCAGCTCTTAGGACCACGTAGGGACAGCAGACAGACATGTGAGTATGGCCTCTCCCCAACCCCAGTTGCCTCTCAGCAGCCTGCACACCCACATTCAAACCTGCAGCACATGACCACAACTTGAAAAGAGCATATAGAACAAACCAGACACAAGATACAGTGAGACACAGACATCAGGGCATTAAACAGTTAATTTTTAGCAAACCCAAAATTGCATTTCCATCATGTGCAAGCAGTCAGCTGCTATTGTAGGTCACCGAGATACAACGCATTATTTCTACAGTTTGTGGAAAACATTAGGCAGCTGTAATAAAGTCAATGGTATTTCCTTCCTTACTGAAACATGACTTCAGTAAATCCCTGTTTAAATTTTTTCCCTTTCTAAACATTTCTCTCCATCTGCACGATAAGTCAATAAAAGAAATTAAAAGTTAAAATGCCTAATGAAATTTTATCAGGCATGAAATGGCATTTAAACCAGAGTTGCCACCCAGGCTTAGATGCATGAAAGCTGACCCGAACTTGAGGAGTTTATGAAAAGCAGGGGGAGGGTAATAGCAAGTTTCAGTGGCCTTTATGTATTGCAGCCACTGAAAAAGAAAATCATTCCAAAGAGGCATTCCATAAAACCGAGACTCTCAGAGCAGTTGAGATTTTTACAGGAGGTACCTCATTTCTGTAAACCTCTGCATGCTTTCAGGACACCATTCTTTTTTCCTTATTCACTTCTCTGCACTGACATGCTTATTCTGAAATCAGTCTTCACGTGTGTATCTCTGTCATGATCCCAGGAATAGTGGTGGGAAGAAAGACTGAGAACTTTTTTAAGAAGAAGAAACAGATGGGATGGGTAGGGCACTTAATCCTTAATCTTTCTTAGAGAAGAGAACCGGGATGTGTCACATAGGCTCAGAAAGAGTTTTAAATCAATGGGCACAGAGGGGAAAAAGTCACTCGTCCTTGTATAAAATTGTGTATTTTAATAATTCCAATCACCCCATACTTAGCTCATAATAGACATCTAATTTCCATAGGAGTCTGGGAAGAAAAGGAGACATCCAATGGATGTGTGGATAGTTCCCAGACTTAACAATTTAAAACATTAAACTCTTTAAAAGCAAATCCCAGAACACCCACTGAAGTCAAGGGACATTACATCTAAGAAGGGACAACAGTGTCAGACTCTGAATGGAGAGCATATTCGGAACTTTCCAGAAATGTCCTATAGCTTGTAGCCAGAGGGCTGTGTTTCAAAGAGGTTGGCCTTACTGATCGCCTTAGTGGAAGAAAGCTGTTGTCCAGCCTGCAGAGCAGGGAGAGGCAGTCTGTCCGTTTCCAGTGGCTCTGAAAATCAGCATGGAATAGTGGTTTTCTCACACTGTGTTCCATTCAGCTGCACTTGAAAAGCCAGCTGTCGGAGTGCTGAGCCCAAGCAATGTGGACAAGAATCCTTGCCTCTATCAGACACTGGTATTCAGGTAGATAGGGAAGTTAAGTTTGTAAACCGCAGGCAACATCACAGCACCACCACGATTATGAATGCATCTTACCAGCACCCACTTCAACAGTATTAAAATTCCCTCAATTCTGACAAGACGATACAATTTTCAAATATTTGCACAGCTATCAGTGTCTCCCAATCAGCAAAGAAAGCTGGGTCTGCAAGTCCAGAAAGAATGTGTTCACTGTTGTTTAAAAAAAAAAAAATCCTGACTTTCTGTAAGAACAAAATAATTGGCCTTAATTTTCAAATTTTTGCCTTCCCAGTGTAACCCCAGATATCCTGTAGTATTAGATGTTCAGTGACACTGAAACACACAAAACACTGGTAATATTGGGAGGGACAGCTGACCCAAAGAAAAATAATTGTGAATTCTATGCAACAAGTACACACAGCTCCAACGATGAGAAGCACTTGGGATTTGCAGATATGCACAAGTCTCTCATGTTTAACAGCCGTCCACCAAATCCCAAACAAGGCTATAACCCATCTGTACCAGACCAGATATAACCAGAATGCCTGCATTGTTGCCTGCTTCTGGAGAGAAATATAAGAGACAGACAGGTCTGACACAGGGAAATTCAAGGGAGATCCTCTTTGGATGGACACATGATATGAACTGTGAGGCAACAGTAGTGTCAGAAACAAAATCAAGCCAGACAAATGGTGGGAAAAAAATGGTAATGTTTAGATGTGTGTGGTGTGGAGAAGACTGAGGCTCACAAATCTGCCATTTCTGTAACACCTGCCACAGGTAGAAACCCCATTAATAACCTCTGGGTAAAGCCAGGTCTTGTGGACCAGAGCTTGCATAATATTGGGGCCTTCTTTAAGAAAAAAAAAACATTTAATTTTTTTAATGTTTATTTTTGAGAGAGAATGCATGGGCAGGGGAGGGGCAGAGAGAGAGAGACAGAGGATCCAAAGCAGACTCTGTGCTGACAGCAGAGAATCTGATGCAGGGCTCGAACTTGTGAACCCCGAGATCATGACCTGAGCTGGTCAGATGCTTAACCAGCTGAGCCACCCAGGTGTCCCTGCTTCTAAATCATGACATTCTACTTTCATTTCTTTACTCAGTAGCATTAGCAGTTAATCCACTCCCATTCAACCTAACAGCAGTAGGAAAATCTTGATGCTGCAACTGCCTTTGATATAAATATTCTAAATAGCATTTTATTTACTAGAAAGTGGCAAATAAGCTTTTTATTTTTTGAGGAAAATTAGACTGATGGTGCCCCTAGTCCCCGGAGAGGGGATTTGAGCTGGGTGGGCACAGATGGAACACTTAACAGCCTTCTACACAAAGCTAGTTGCCTGGAAGTTTGGCCCCCAAAGCTAGTGTGGCCAGTGGTCATAACAAAGAGAATAACCATCTCTTCCACAAGGAATTGGAGCATCATTCCAGGGTGATATAACACATTTCCCACATTGCAGAAAGAATTATAAAATTGCCAAAGTTTCTATGGTCACTACCTATCAATACATGCAAAGTCTATGTTTTTATTTTTGTTTTTGTTTTTTCATTAACTCAACTAAGATTTATTCAGGGATTAGAGGTATGTAGAGATCTACAGATATGTAAAGATACTCTTGAGGAACTTAAAATACATATTATATGTATATATCTATGTGTTTATACCTCTCACATATTTAACCCATAGACACACACCAGACCTTCCTGCGTGTGCGCGCGCACACACACACACATACACACACACACACACACACACACACACACACACGGTTATTTCCGGAGATTTAGCTATCTATGACAAAGCCAAGAACCTCTGAGTCACTTGGGGAGGGAAAACATGTCACAAAGTTTAATGAAAAGAAATTATGAACTCATAAGAGAAGCCTCTGGCCCCCACACAGAACCCATGTGCTCCTACTTCTCTCACAGTTCCAGCAAGATCCATTATCTCATTCCTAATACAGCAGTTTGCAAATAAAAGGCCAATACCAACAGGACAGGAGGGAAGCTATTAAATGAACGCAGGAAGTAAAAAGTACAATCATTTCGTACGGGCGCAAACAACACTACGCCTCCAATAGTGCCTGAGTTACCAGGGGAGATTAAATTTGTTCAGCAGACTCCATTATGAGCACAAGGAAGTGTACAATTCATTTAAGAAAAAATGTTTTGTTTTTAAGCTGGTACTTTGTTACATTTCTTCAATAATATTGCTAAACAAATGAACTGCTATTATGCAAAGACATTTGTCACTCACTGTGAAACTCCTATTTATCAAGTTTTGTCTGTCACTAGTTTGGAGAGAGAAAATTACAGATAGGAAAATAATTATAGAATGGTAAGTGTGATGTTATATACACTTTTTCCACTGTGAAAATACTCTAGCAAAAGAAGTGTCTGTCCAAAAAAATCCCTTTGGTGACAGCGGAGAGGTTCCTGCATTCGAAAAACAAGGCTAGGGCTCTGTCTTCAGCATAAATCCCCTTGATTTGTGACATAATAGTTTGCATGACTAATGTTTTTGATTCCTTATTTCCATGGACTGAATTGGTGAAAGTGATTCTACTTTCCCTGGAATTCCCAAGACTTAAAAGTGAGCTCTTTGCCATTTCAAATGCAACCTGCGCAACCTGTTTTCAAAGCCTCTGAAGTGAGGTGCCAGGCTCCCATGCATCAGGAAACCATGGGAGAGCAGGATAACTTGACAGTCTGAAAAGTAGAGCTGTTCAGCAATGCCGCCCACTTGCCTCCCATGGTGCTGGAGACCTGGTATTTATGACCTCCATGACAAATTACACACATCATGGACATGAAGGGATTCATTTAGGGGGTTCATTTGCAAGGGAACATGAAAGCAAGAACTTATAATGAATTCTTAGGATACATAAGGCTTAATAGCAACTGATGTAAATTATTATAAGAAGCAAAGGGATGCTTCCAAAATATGTACAAGTGTTCAGAGTACTTATGTGAGAGAAAGTTCCCCTCTTGGTTTTTCCAAATTTGACAACTCTATAAAGAATGTAGTGAAAGCTGGAGGTTGTCCACCATCTGATTTCAAGATTTAGGGTAAAGCTATTATAATTAAAGCAATGTGGTATTTGCATAAGGATAAACAGAAGAGAGTCAGAAATAGATCGACACATATATAGCTGATTAATTTTTGAGAGAGGCTATTCAATGGGGGAAAACAGTTTTTTCAATAAATGGTTATGAACGATGGTCTTTGCCACCATACCAAAAACTAACTCAAAATGGCTCAGAGAATTAGGTATAGGTGCTAATATTATAAAACTTATAGGAAAAAAAGAATAGGTGAAAATCTTTATCATCTTTCTTAGGACACAGAAATCAAGGAATAAGTTGGTAAATTGTACTTCATTAAGTCACTTCATTAAAAATGCCTCCTCTTAGGGGCACCTGGGTGGTTCAGTCGGTTAAGCGCCCAACATCAGCTCAGGTTGTGATCTCATGGTTTGTGGGTTTGGGCCCGGTGTCAGGCTCTGTGCTGACAGCTTGGAGCCTGGAGCCTCCTTCGGATTCTGTGTCTCCCTCTCTATCTGCCCATTCCCCCACTCACACTCTGTGTCTCTCTGTCTCTCTCTCAAAAATAAATAAACATTAATTTTTTTAAAAAAATACCTCCCCTTTGGAACACAATGTTAAAAAAATTAAAAAACAAGAAACAGATTGGGAAAAATATTTATAAATTACATATCGGATAAAGGAATTATATCAGGATATATAAAAGATCACTCAAAACTTATATAAGAAAGCATAGGGTGCCTGAGTGGTTCAATCAGTTAAGCGTCTGACTCTTGATTTTGGCTCAGGTCATGATGTCACAGTTGTGAGACTGAGCTCTTTGTCAGCCCCCACATCAGGCTCTGCATCAGGCTCCACGCTGGGCATGGCACCTACTTAAGGTTCTCCCTCTCCCTCTCCGTCTTGCCCTCCCCGCTTGTGCTCTCTCTCTCAAAACAAAACAAAACAAAACAAAACAAAAACAAAAAAACCTTATAAGAAAGCAAGCCACCCAGTTAAAAAATAGGCAAAAGATTTGAATAGACAGTTCACTAAAGAAATATAAATATGACAAATAAGCATATGAAGAGATGCTTGTTGCAGAAATACAAATGAAACCATGATGTGATACTATTATACAATCATCAGAGTGGCTAAAACTTTAAAATAGTAAGTGTTGAGGATGTGGAATAACTGAAATTCTTTTTTTTTTTTATTTTTTAATGTTTATTTTTGAGAGAGAGAGAGTGTGAGCAGATGAGGGGCAGAGAGAAAGAGGGAGACACAGAATCCAAAGCAGGCTCCAGGCTCTGAGCTGTCAGCACAGAGCCTGATGCAGGGCTCAAACTCACAAACTGTGAAATCATGACCTGAGCTGAAGTCAGACGCCTAACCGATTGAGCCACCCAGGCACCCCAACATGGAATAAATGAAATTCTTATACGGTGCTGATGGGAATGTAAAATGACACAGCCATGTTTGAATGAGTTTAGCAGTTAAACATTAAATTTCAACATAAACTGAACATGTAGCGTAGCCATTCCATTTCTAGGAATTTACCCAAGAGAAATAACATACCTCCACACAAAGATCTGTGTATAAATGTCTGTAACAGGTTTATTCATACCCACCAAAAGCTGGAAACAGCCTAAGTGCTCAGCAACTGGTGAATGGATAAATAAATTTTGGTACATCCATACGATTACTCTGTAATAAAAAATACTCTGTAATAAAAAATATACTACTGATATGCACAATGGTGTGAGTCTCAAGAGCTTTGAGCTGAGTAAAAGGCAGATTTAAAGGCTTCCCACTGTATGATTTCATGCATTAGCCTCTTAAACATAATTAAAATTGCCACATAACACAGAGGCATATTGCAGATTGTAAGGTTTTGTGTGCATTTTCTTTCTTTTTTTAAGTGTTAATGTTAGAGAGAGAGAGCGCACAAGCAGGGGAAAGGGGCAGAGGGAGAGAGAGAGAGAGAGAGAAAGAGAGAGAGAGAGAGAGAGAGAATCTTAAGCAGGCTCCATGCTCAGGGTGGAGGCTGACTTGGGGCTTGATCCCACAATCCTGGGATCATGACCTGAGCCAAACTCAAGAGCCAGCTCAACCGGCTGAGCCACTCAGACACCCCTTGTGTGCATTTTCTGTTTGGTTAAACGTACAGTTTTTTCCTTCTTAACTGAATTGCTTATCAATGGAAGTTAAAGAGCTTCTCTTGAAAGTAAGATAAAAATTTTTACCATCAGATATTCAGTACTTAAAATTAAATGTCCTGGCTCTGCACTGACAGTGCATTGCGCCTCCCCCACTTGCTTGCACGCGCGCTCTCTCTCTCAAATAAATAAACATTTAAAAAAGAAGAAGAAAAGAAAATGCCCCGAATTCTACCACATTTCTGAATCAAATTCCATTGAAGAAGACAACTGGGGACAATATGATTGATAAGATTTTGGAAGAAAGAAACTTGAGAATTGAGAAGAAAGATGGTAGCTGGTACCAGATTGGAACTTCACAATTTAGAATAGAAAGATCTGGTATGGTAGTGGTACTTCTCACCCACCAAATCTTTAGTGAACTATCCATTTCTAGTTAATGTGTTATACACTTTAACCCATTTCTCAATTTAACCCATTAAGCACTTAGTCCTTCTTCAACATGGGAGTAGAGGAAAATGAAGGTTACCACTATGGTATAGTCATGTGCCGATTATAAGAATAATACAATTTGCTGCTTTAAATTATTTTGGGAATTAAATAAAGATAATTGAAGTATCTTGTACAATACCAGGCACTCAATATATGTTAACCAAATTTTTATTTCCTTTCACTTCCTGTAGGAAAAGGAGAAAAAAGTCAATGATGTGCCTGAGTAGCATGGCAGGGGGGTGGGGGGTGGATATGTTATGCCAAACATAATTCTAGTCAGACAGACCAAAATTCAAATCCCTCACTCTCTTACTAGCTGTGTGGCTATATGATTTTGAGCAAGTTACTTAAACTCCCCCCCCCCCCACAACCCTCCTACCCTTGGAGTCTTCAAAATAAGGATACTGTAAGATTTTGTGAAGATCCAATATGATAATAGGAAGAAGGCACTGTGATCGCTGTGCTTAGAATATAATAGCTACTTTTATAATTACCATTTATTAAGCTGTACATACATATGTTATATATTTTATATGTATTTGGCATAGTTCACAATAAAAATTATTCAAGCAAAATTGCTAGATTGGAGGCAGACTGGTGAGGATCTTGAATGCTAAAATGTAGAGTTTGGATGCTAACTTTTATTCTATAGTTATTGGGGAGCCATTGCTATCTGCACAGTGTTTGGGGTCCTGAGTCCAGGAACCTCTTTCTCAGATCCCTTAAAAACTACCTAGAAAATGTTGTAGCATATGATTTCCTATAGGGTCAAGCACACATTAACCAACATAGGATGAACTGACCTGCCTCCTCTAAGCATCTTCTCCTCCCTCTGCTCCAATCTTGACAGAGAAGAAAATTAGAAGTTATAATTCTTCCCATTGATCTACTTTGTGGTGTATGAGAAATAAACAGGCATCAGACACAATCAGAAATAATTCCTACCCCATCACTTATTGATTAGCAGAATGGCCTCATCCAAATCAGTCAACCCTTTCTGAGGTCTGTACAATAGGGATAATACCAGGGTAAGGTCTTAGAATTAAGACTCTAGAGATTACCTGTTATAGGAGATGCTCAATACCTATATTTTTATTTTTGAGTTCATTAGAGCACTACCCTTAAGTTTTATGACTCCTAAGTCCCTGGAGTGCTCTTTCTCACACCTATCATAAAAATCTTGTGACTAAGTTTCAGAAGACTGTCCAAAATTGAGGACCAGTCACATAGACCAACTTTGTCTAGAAAAGTGTTCTGCCAAAATATCTTAGACAGTTGGCACCTGAGTGAGTCCTATTCTTACTCAGCCTTCCATTTGACATCATGTAGGCTGTAGTCTTAAGGTTTACCCATTTCCTTGCTCATGCCTTTAGAACCTGTAGATGGGTGTTATCTGCTCCTTCTGTTTGGTCAACTTCAAGAGCTTCTAATCTTTTTATAACCAGTTCTGTTGGCTGTTATCTGGACTCCTTGTAATGCCTTGTCTATTGTACTGTTTAACAGCTCTCCACCCCCTTCCCTGGCAATGAGAAGGGCAATATAATTACTAAACAAAGTGCTAGAGTCTTCTATCAGATAAGCTCCTTAATTGGACCTTTACATCCTTTGCTGTGTGTGTGTGTGTGTGTGTGTGTGTGTGTGTGTGTGTGTGTGTGTGTGAAAAATATCACCTGAAGATTTTTCTTAAAGTTGGATTCTTACACAGTTTCCTGGGCTAAATACCAGATAAGGACCCAAAGCACCCTTTTGTCAATAATTCCCCCTCCTCCTTTCTCCATGCTTGGAGAGACAACTGTTACTTCCTATAACCTGGAAAAATTAATCAGACTTATTATTTTACTTTCACAGCTCTGTCTTTATATAATCTTACCACTCTTTTTATTCTGGTGTCTTCACCTGTATGACTCCATAGACATTGAAATCTCCAACTCCATACCTAATCACAGGATAATGTAGGATACTGGAAAAAGTGATAGACTTTGGGTCAAGAGAGTTAAGTTTTCATCCAGGCTCTGCCCCTAACTATGTGACCTTGTCAAGACAGTTAACTGCTTTGGCTTTCAAATTCCTTATTTATAAAATACCTAGGAAATACATACTCCCCTTCAGGTTTGTGCTCTGTACATTCTCAACTCTGAAACACCCATCCTCACATTTATGGGTTTTACCATTCATTTCCAGTCACCCAACAGAGAACTGCTTTTACCTTATTTCAGTATTTGACTCTTTTTTTTTTAAATTTTTTTTTCAACGTTTATTTATTTTTTGGGAGACAGAGAGAGACAGAGCATGAACGGGGGAGGGGCAGAGAAAGAGGGAGACACAGAATCGGAAACAGGCTCCAGGCTCTGAGCCATCAGCCCAGAGCCTGACGCGGGGCTCGAACTCAGGGACTGCGAGATCGTGACCTGGCTGAAGTCGGACGCTTAACCGACTGCGCCACCCAGGCGCCCCCAGTATTTGACTCTTAATTTTTGCCAAATTTCTACTCATATACTCTTTTGCTAGCTCCAAGTGGCTCAGCTTAAACTTAACATAAAGCACCTCATAAATTTTTCTGAATATTCGATATTATTCACTAACCTATAGTTACACCTATTAACTATTCTCTGTAATTTAAAAATTTAGCCATAAAAGTTTTTTAAATAAATAAAATGTTAGTGATCTAAATTTAAAAGTAGAATTCGTAATTTAAAATTGAAATTGTATATTTCTTGATCAACTTGTGAAATTATCAGCAACATTTTTTCTTAAACAAAAGAAGTGGTGGGGCACCTGGGTGGCTTAGTTGGTTATGTGTCCAGCTTCAGCTCAGGTCATGATCTCACCGTCTGTGAGTCTGAGCCCCACATTGGGCGGGCTCTGTGCTGACAGCTCAGAGCCTGGAGCCTACTTTGAATTCTGTGTCTCCCTCTCTCTCTACCCCTCCCCCACTCACTTTGTCTCTCTCTCTCTCTCTCTCTCTCTCTCTCTCTCTCTCACTCTTTCTCTCCATCCCTCTCAAAGATAAACATTAAATTTTTTTTTTTAAGTGGAGTGATGGAAGAGGGTTAGCTATAAACTAGGTTTTTTACCCTCATTCTATGCAGGATGAATTAGGAGGCCAATAACCAGATACATTATGTTCATGGAAAGGCAAACAGTAAATTCTAAATGTGAATTTGAAGACCCTCTCAGTCATTCTTGAGACGTCAAGGGTTCTTTTCTCCTCAGAGCCCAAGTTTCTCCCTGTTTGCCATTTGGAGAAGAGCTGAGTATAGCAATAGAGCTCAGTGTTCAAGGAAACTCCCCTAGGGTCTGGGCAGGAGCCTTAAGACAGGAGGTACCTACAATTTTATTTCAAATCCTTGCATTATCAGATACCTCCAGCCGGGGTGAGGACCAGCTAACCACAGTGACATGCAAAAAGCAGCCACAAATTTTACTGACCACAGGCTACACCCAGCTTTGGAGTAACAGCCTCCTTCCAGCTATCACATGGTTATTCTAGGGGAAACAAAAGGAAGAGCATCTCAACTTCAAAGGTGACCCTATGTTAATATTGAGAAGAGGCTAAGTGTGTCATTGGTGGTGTTTTCCTTTGAATATAAGTGTATACCACAAGTTAAACCCTGTAAACTCAAGAAGACATGCTGCAGAAGCTACTTCTTGCTGTAGTTGATCTCCTCTCCAGTCCCTCTTTCTTGGCTAGATTCAAGTTCCCCCATCTCATCCAGACCACCTGTAGTGCTTAAGTAGTCATCCTGTCTTCAGCCTCACCTTGCCTGCAGGGTCAAAGCGCTCATCCTAAAAACTATAATTCAACTGGAATTTCCCCTATAGAAAGTTCTTCACTCACTCCCAATCACCCTCAGGATACAGTTGAAGGTCTTTACCATTAACCTCCCTAAAGTCCTCCATAATCTTAACCCTTCATACTTATCTTGCCTCACTCTACATTCTTCTTCTCCCTCTGGCATATTAAACTCGAGCAGTGTTGAACTTTTCTTGTATCTCTGAATACAAAGTACTACTTCAAACTTCTAGAGTGCCCTTTTCTTGGATCCTCACCCTCTTATCCACTTGATTAGTTCACATTCAACTCATCTGCTAGATGGATCGATAAAACTCTAATGCAACCTTCAAAACCCAATTCATAAGAAGTTAGTGGGAAAAATAGTATTTCATTGCTATTTGTAGTTGCAAAATTTCTTAATACTAATAACATTCAAGCTTTTCCATGTTTATCAGCCACTTACATTAATTTGAATAACTTAATTCTTAACTTTTATCTATTCTTCTATTTTTATAGTATTTTTTAAAAGCAGTGCATATATTTCTCTATAAAGAGGATCCATTTGTTTGTCATGTATGAAGGATGAAACTTCTTCCATCTTACTGATTGTCTTTTAATATCCTATTTTAGTGAATGGTTTTATTTCACTGTGAAGAATTTGCCTATACTTAAATTATATCAAAGTTCTATTGCTGGTGTTAGCTGTTTTGAATTATTGATTATAACAATAATAAAGAAATTATTTTCTGATTTTTAAAAAATTGATACATTGTACCTAACAAGAACAATAACAAAACCCAGTTTATAAGTCAAAGCCCCCAACACAGAGTAGGTGTTCAGTAAACAATTGCTGAGTGGATTAATGCACAGAAAACCAGAATCCAAGCAGTGAAGTTACAACCTTTCTATTTTTAAGTCTCATCTTTCTTCTGACTTTAATGGCTTCAGAGGTATCAAATACAAGATACAGAAAAGGTATCTAGGCAAATACCATTTTACCTCCAGTTCTTAGTCTCTCTCTCAGAAGATGACTGTCCCATCTGGAAGAGACCTAAGAAAACCAACCAAACCTTAAGTTTTCTCCATTCTGGAAGAACACAGGGAAGGACTATTTTAATTTTACGTGGACGGGTCAGTCAAATTGTATAGACATTTTACTTGTTCTTTTTATTACACTTAGTCCAGAACTCCTAAAGCATCAATTACCAGTACCTGCCTCCAGACCTACTGTGATAGTCTGGCTTCTTGAACATTTACATAGTTAATTTTGGGCTAACTCAGCCAGAATTTTTAGGGCCATTTCCATCCCAAACACTACCAGAACATTAGTCCTGCATTAGGTGGTGACTGGTGTCCAGACTGGGGAGGAAAGAAGGTTCAATAGTGGTCTCTGGTCTCAGTTTTTCTCATGTGATATATTGCTTAAGGTCCTGAATTGTGTTTCCCCAATACCTTTCATATAATGTGAGACACAAGCTTTTCTGGGAGAAATTTAACATTAAAGATATTCACAAATTATACCAAACAGTATAGAAAACATTTTGGAGCCCATCTTAAAGATGACACAAAAACATAATATTCATGTAATCACCAGATAGGTATTGAGCACTTCTCTGGGGATAGAGTAGATCTGGAGATACATAGAGCATAGATACTTGTAATAAGTCATAGTAAATAAGTATAAAAGATTAAAAGATGAAAATAAAAAAGCTAAAACTTTTAAAGTATAATAGCTTAAGAGTCTAACGTTAAAAAGGTAACTCAAAAGGTTGTAATATAATCGGGTTTTTGTTTGTTTTGAGAGAGGGAGCACGCGTGCAAGCAGGGGAGAGGGACAGAGGGAGAGAGAGAGAATCCCAAGCAGCCTCCATGCTTAGCACAGAGTCCAACACAGGGCTGAATCCCACCACCCAGGGATCATAACCTGAGCTGAAATCAAGAGTTGAACCCTCAACTGACTGAGCTACCCAGGCACCCCCATAATATATTAGTCCTAAGAGTCACCTTTTTATAAGAAGTGCCTTCACCAATGATATACAACAACATGGCATGCCACACTGTGTGGATCTAACCCAAATTCTTATCCAGCCCCAGCCTCTCCCCTAAACTCCAGACTTCCTGAGGAATCGAGTCTGTACTCCACCAAATGCTGCCTTCTCCACTTGGGAGCTTCATAGGTTTCTCAAACTTGCTACACCCGAAATCTGCATCCTAACAGTTGTTCCTCCAGTTATCTCCTATATCTCAGTTAACAGCTACTGTCATTTTCAGGGTTCCATAAAACAAAACCTTATACTCTTGACTCCTTATCCTCTTTCTCTCTAACATCCAATCCACCACCAAATCCTATATACCTATGTTTAAAGTATGCCCATACCTCTCTCTTCCTCCACCATTATCATCCTGGTCCAAGTTACTTCATCTTTGTTGAACATTGCAGTCTACTCTTAACTGATATTCTTGCTTCTGCCCTTGCCTACTATAGTCTATTCTTAACCCAATAATCAAGGTGATTGCTTTCAAATATAAGCCAAGTAGGGTGCCTGGGTGGCTCAGTCAGTTAAGCATCTGACTTTGGGTCAGGTCATGATCTCATGCTTCGTGGGCTCAGGCCCCGCATTGGACTCTGTGCTGACAGCTAGGAGCCTGGAGCCTGCTTCAGATTCTGTGTCTCACCCTCTCTCTCTCTCTCTCTGTCCCTCCCTTGGTCATACACACACACTCTCTCTCTCAAAAATAAATAAACATTAAAAATAAAATATAAGTCAGGTTATACCACTCCTCTACTCTGAACCCTCTTGTGGTTTTCCATGTCACCCAAGTTAATGTCCAATGTCCACAGCCTACTTTGACGCCCACTATCTCTTGAACCTATTTTACTCCCTCTCTGCTTTATGAAGAACTAATGCAATCTTGATATGTTACCAGTTTCTAGAATATAAAGTTAGTTTTTCAACTAAGACTAACCATATAGCATACAGTTGCATATCAGAACAAGAAACACATGTCAACTGAAACTAACACTCCTAGTATAGGAGGATAAATAAAGTTCTATCTTGTATTATCCAATAACGTACATCCTGCCAAATCAAACTTAACAGGGACCTTCAGACCTAGAAGGGAAGAACTCACAAAATTGTACTACGGCTTTTTTGGAGGAAAGGGACAGTGTCATCTACTACTTTATACACACACACACACACACACACACACACACACACACACGCCATTTCTTTTTTGTGGTGGGCACTTGTAAAATGTTTAGAGATTTTGAAGTATGTAATACAGTATTGTCTATAATCAGTATGTTATGTGTTAGATCTTAAAAATATATTCATCTTATCATTGCAAGTTTGATCCTTTCAACATCCTCCCAGTTCCCCCAGCCCTGTTAACCACCATTCTACTCTGTTTCTGCAAGTTTGACTTTTCTATAAGTTCCACATATAAATGATACCATACAATATTTGTCTTTCTTTGGCAGGCTTATCCCACTAAACATAATGCCCTAAAGTTCCATCCATGTTTTTGTTAATGGCGAGATTTTCTTTTTTCTCATGGCTGAATAATGTTTCATTGTATATATACCACATCTTCTTTATCCATTCATCCACTGACAGACATTTAGGTTGTTTCCATATCTTGGCCATTGTGAATAACGTTGCAATAAACACAGGAATGCAGATTTCTTTTCAATATCCTATTTTGATTTCCTTTGAACATATACCCAGGAATGGGATTGCTGGATCCTATGGTAGTTGTATTTTTAATTTTTTGAGAAACCTGAATAACATTCTCCATAGTGACTTAATCAATTTGGATTCCCAACAGCAGTGCACAAAGATTTTCTTTTCTCCACATCCTCACCAACACTTGTTACGTCCTCTTTTTGCTGATAGCCATTTTAATAGGTGCCATTTTAATTGTGGTTTTGATTTGCATTTCCCTAGTAATTAGTAATATTAAACATTCTTTCACGTAGATGCTTACTATTTGGATGTGAATGTCTTCTTTGGAAAAATATCTGCTAAGTCCTCTGCCTAATTTTAATTAGATATTTGTTTTGTTGTGTGTTATTGTATGACTTCTTTATATATTTTGGGCATTAACCCTTTACCCAGTATGTAGTTTGCAAATATTTTCTCTGGTTCTATAGGTTGCCTTTTAATTTTACTAAATTTTTTCTGTACAGAAGCTTTTTAGCTTAATGTAAAATCCCACTTGTTGATTTTTGTTTAGATTCCTTGTGCTTTTGATATCATATCCAAAAGCTTATTGCCAAAACCAATGTCAAGGAGGTTCTTCCCTCTGTTTTCTTCTAGGAGATTTACATACTAGATATTTCTTACACATAAGTCTTTAATCTGTTTCAAGTTAATTTTTATGAGTGGTGTTAAGATAGGGGTACATACTTTTCTATTATCCTCCTTTTATACAATCCTTCCTTCCTTTTTCCCTCCTTCTTTCCCTCTCTCTCTCCCACTCTTTTTCTTGTTCTTCTTTTTGTCTGTAAATCAAAACCGTGTGTGTGGGGGGGGGGGCTTTTTAAAGGAGTTTTCCAGTATTTACTTTATGAAAACATTTTTTTTAAGTTTTCTCTAACTTTTAATGAAAGCCAAATGTTAGAAATAGTAATTAAAATGTTTACATTGAAGTAGATTGCTAGATCTGCAGTGTAGCCAAGCCTGGCAGCTTTTGATAAATTAGAATGAACCACACAGCCTGGTCTTTTTTTGCTAAAATGCCACAGTGTCCAGAAAGCAAATCTACCCCACACACCACCGCTGTTTCAGATCAGATGAACTGAGCAAAGAAAATGCCTCTTAACATGGCAAAATACCCACTGTATCAAAAGAAATTGGAAGATGTTCACAGTGGGAGGGATGGCTTTGGAGAACAGGTAGGTCGGGATTTTGATGTAAAGTTTGATCTTTGGGTTTCTACCAAACTGCCCTTCGTTAGGGGAAGCATCATTCCAGGTCATTCATGCGACTTTCATTATACCTTGATCAGTTTACGTACCACTGACATATTTCAGAAAATAAAAAAGAAAGGGAGAAGAGGAACCTTTTCTAGCTCATTCTCTCTAAGTGCTCTTATGTAAAAAGCTTTCCCAGACCCCCAGAAGCACTTGTTTCATATTTTCCTGAGTGGACAAATCTTCTGTTGTCTGGAAGCATAGCATTTTTAAAAGTTTTCATACTTTTTGGTGGCATAAATGTCTGGCAAAATATCCATGGAGCCTTCACATAACCCCCATGCAGCAATGCCTTTTTAATGAAATAAAGGAATTGCCAGTGAGCAAATCTTGCTGATTGCCTCCCATATTTAAATCAGGACTTCTGATCAAGCAATAAGTCATTCCACATTTCCTCAGAATTTGTAATATATTTAGAAATTATCATGCAGATCTGTGATGCTTAACACTGGCCACACAGAGAGATTATCTGGAGAGTTTTAAAAAATATTGTTGCCTATGTTCCACACCTAGAGACCTGGGAAGGACTGAGCATCAGTATTTAATGGAAGCATTCACACATACCCTCCCACTAATTCTAATAGATAGCTGGGCTAAGAACCACTGACTATTGAGGAATTCTGATTTTTAGAACTCAGTGTTTTCATTCTTAAGGGATTTTCTTTATTGTAGCCCACCAACTTAATCTTCTCACTTGGCCAAATAACTTGTTTTGTATGGTAGGGTCAGAAACTTGAGATTGTGTTTTTCAAGTGATCTTTAGGTATACATGTCATTACTGTGTCTATGGAATGTTCTAAGTTTCTCTAGTGGTAGCCAGGTTCTTCAAAAGAAAGATCTATAACTTGATTGTTTTGGAAATATTCAGTAAGTCCAGGTGTTAACATATAAATAGTTCTCAAGGCCATGTTTAGCACCTTAAAAATCTATCATTAGTTATATTAAAAAAAAAAAAAAACAAAAGTGGCCAAAGACTCATTCCCAGATATTAGAGAGCTTCTTCTCTTAAGGAAATGCAGTAAGAAAAACACGGATTTTAGTTTGCTTTGCATAAATGTGTGTGTGTGTGTGTGTGTGTGTGTGTGTGTGTGTGTGTGATTTAGATTTTCTCTAAAAGAAAAAAAAGCCATATCAGCAACATCCACACTTTTATAAACATGAAAAAATATATAGTCTTATGAAAGTAAGAGTCATACAAATACAATGTGCGTTAATGCTGCTTTTGCTACATTTGTGGCAGATTAATAAACCCTGCCAATATGTTAATACTTACGCAAAACAGAAAATGGTTCTTTTCCCCACCAAAATCATAATCCTTTTCAAATTCCATTTGAAAAGCTATAAGAGAAAAAAATTTAAGGCAAAATTTTAATGAAATAAAAGGGTATTTTTCCTTGTAAGGCTACTATTAAATAAGAAACTCAGTCAAGTTCTTATTCCCTTGTCTGTGCATATGTATTTCCATGCAATAAATAAACCAGATTGTGCAAATCCCCAGAATAGAAATCTCCCAGCATCAAGTGGCTTTTTGCTAAGTGAGGAATAGGTCACATGAAGAACAATTTCTTACAATAAAATGAGTATGTCAATTCTTTTTTAGGAGTCTAGAAGAAAGAATATTTTCCATTGATTTACCAAGAAATCAGCAGTGTATAATCAACACACCAAGTTTCCATTACACAGTAATAAGAGAAAAAAAGGAAATCATGAATGAGGTGAGGCAGTGCCAGAGACAAAAAAGGAAAGGTGACAGTTGTCAGGGTAGTGGGAAGTCCTCTCTAACATTAGCTTTAATTTGTACTCAAGGGTGATTTTTATCTATTTGCCATGAGAGTTGTGCTTTACACTCATGACATGAAGGGCAGCCACCCCCCACACATGATCTTCCACAGTAGATCTTGTAGCTCATACTAAAACTCAAGTCCAGGGTCGTACCTTACCATGATGTTAATTTAGAAAATGGCACTTTAACTATATAATGAAAACTTCCATGTTGCAATATTCAGTCACCATCCTATGGTGAAAAAGCAAACCCTGGAGCCAGAAAGACACAGGTTCAATTTTGTTTTCATAAGTAACTATCTGTATGACTTTGAACAAATCATTTTATCCTTCAGAACTTCACATGCCTTATCTGTAAAATACAGACATGGTGCCCACTTTGTAGAGATAGTACATCTGTTTCAGGATTAGGAAACTGCCCAGCACATAACTGATACTCAATAAATGGTAGCTACTATTTTTTATAACTTCTTTAAAGAAAACTAACCTGGTGAATGGCTTATAGAAGGTACTCAACAAAACTAATTAGCTGTTTCTTTTTTTCAGGGTTTATTTATAAGAGAGAGAGTGTGTGCATATGTGTGTGCACAAGTGGGAGAGGGGCAGAGGATCGAAAGCGGTCTCCATGCTGACAGTGAAGAGCCCAACATGGGGCTCAAACCCACAAACAATGAGATCATGACCTGAGCTGAAGTCGGATGCTCAACTGACTGAGCCACCCAGGTGCCCCACTAGTTAGTTGTTTCTTAAACAACCTTTGTCTAAAATATTTATCCTGAGTCTACCATTTAAATCTAAGTTAAACTTATGAGTAACTGACCAGATAAACCATTTTTTAAAAAAATATGAAATTTGGGGTGCATGGGTGGTGCAGTCGGTTAAGCGTCCGACTTCAGCCAGGTCACGATCTCGCGGTCCATGAGTTCAAGCCCCGCGTCGGGCTCTGGGCTGATGGCTCAGAGCCTGGAGCCTGTTTCCGATTCTGTGTCTCCCTCTCTCTCTGCCCCTTCCCCGTTCGTGCTCTGTCTCTCTCTGTCCCAAAAATAAATAAACGTTGGAAAAAAAATTTTTTAAATAAAAAAAAATATGAAATCATGCAAGTGTATATTTTGTACATTTACATGAGTTCATATTTTTAAAAAAATAAAATATATATTTGATATATAAATCAATATATATATTTTGATTTATATATATGTTCACAGTATAACATGAGCTATGATGAAATTGAGTTTATGTGGCAGAGCTTGAAAATCAGCAAAAAGATGGGGTGCCTGGGTGGCTCAATCGGTTAAGCATTTGACTCTTGGTTTCAGCTCCGGTCATGATCTCATGGTTCATGGGTTCGAGCACCATGTCGGGCTCTTCACTGTCAGCATGGAGCCTGCTTGGGATTCTCTTTCTCTCCCTCCCTGGCTCAGGCATGTGTGCTCTCGCTCTCTCTCTCAAAATAAATAAATAAACTTAAAAAAAAAAACAGCAAAAAAAGGTGAATTTCTGACTCTCTCTTCTCTTCCCAGCTATCCCACTGGTCTGTGATATTAGACTAGGCACAAGCAGTCCCCAAAACCAACAAGCAGACAGGAGCTTCAACTTGCATCTAAAAAAGCCACATGAGGGAGGTGCCCACAGGTGGCTGAAAGCCTGGAACTGGAAAGAGTAATCATGATGACCAGACAGACAGAGAAAGAGAAGAGAGGGAGAGAAAATTAGGAAACAGGGAGAAGGAACTGACTGAAGCAGCTAATAGGTACCCTTCTCATTCTGGATGCCTATTTTTAAAATTTTGTTATGGTAAAATAAAACACAGAAAGAAAAACTCACACAAATTCATAGGTTAGTGAATTATTATAAGGTGAGCACCCTGTAACCACCACCCAGGTCAAGAAAGAGAACTTTGCTAACATCCTTGAAGGACCTCCCTCTATTCCATTCCAGTCTCTCAGCGCCTCTCTCTTCCCAGATGTAAGCACCAACCTGACTAGCATCATAACCGTTCCTCTGTTTCTTCATTTTTTTATTACCCAAGAATGTACCTCCAACACTCTAGTTAAGACTTGCTCTTTTTAAAAAAATGGTATCTCTTTTAAGTCATTTTTATTCTAGAGATTTCCTCTCTACCATGTCTTTTCTTTGCAGTTTATCTGCTGAAGAGCCCAGGACATTTGACCTGTAAATATTCCCACGGTCTGAGTTTTGCTGATTGCACGCTCATGCTGTAATTCAGCATTTCCTCCGTCCCCTTGTATTTCCTGCAAATTGGCAGCTGGATCCAGAGGCTTGGTCAGTCTCCGGTTCCATACCTTTGGCAAGTCCATAGGTAGTGATGTATTCTTTCAGCGGGAGGCACATGATCTAGCTCTTTATGTGATGTTAGTAACCTTTGATGCTTGATGCCTAGATACATTAATTGATTAGGGATTGAAAGATGGTGATATTCTTCTAATTTTATCATTTCTTTCACATTTACATGGCTGAAATACTTATATAAAGAGATACTGCTTTTATCTACTTTAGATTACTCAGTATAATTCATACAGAAAAGACAGGATAATTGCTTGATTCTTTCATCTTATTTACCAGTGTTCAAAATAATTAATTGCTTCTTTATCATCATTTAAAGGTGACTGATTAGAGGCTTTGTTCATATCACTATGAACTCATGAATTTAAATATATTTGATGGTTCAGCTGTTTTTATCAGATTGCTCCCCATGTGTACCAAGCTACCCTCCAGTGTTTTAAAGGCAATGATTGATACCAAATTCTACATAAGTATCGATTTCTTACACCTTTATTTGTATGTACCATCAGAAAGTTGGAGTTGGGTAGATTTTCTAATCCCTGAAAACACCACTTTGCTAAAACCTAGTTTTAGGAACCTGTCTATTACATTTGTGCTAAATAAAACAACAACACACCCAAATACTGGAAAACAAAAAATATTACAAATTCACTCTAAGCCGATCACTTTACTCTCTAAAAAATATACATAATTTTCAACTTTACCAAAGTAAATACATAAATCCATTAATTAATCAATCAATCAATCAATCAATCTTAGAGCCTGGGAGTCATGGAAATAGAAATATGAGCCACTCAGCCAGCAGAGGGAGTACAAGTTATCTGACGAATCCAGTCTCCCAAACTCTGCTTTCCTATTGGTGAAGTCACTGATAATGTTTTGGAGAGAAGGAAGATACCAGCAACAAGACAGGACATATCTGTACTTCTCTGTTGTCTGTTGGATGCAGAGAAACAACACTGATTCTTAATGAAGGGAAAATACAACAGTAAGGGGAAAAAGTATTCCCATGAATTTCGTCAGTCTTCTTTGCTCAGAATTTAATATGTCATTGTCCATAGCCTGACTGACAACTGTCTTGGCGGATAAGAAAGGAGGAAGATATGATTACATCACTCTCTGTAAATTTAAAAACCAGAGGCATCCAGAGGTGATATAAATTGTCTATAGTCACATCAATTCAGAAGTAGAGGCAAAATTAGTATAAATCATCCAAGTCCCATTCTAACTTTTCACACGGGACCTTAGTCAATGACAACTATTTTAAAGGGAAAAGAAGTTACAAAAGTATTTTGCAGTTTTTCTATTTGCCTTTGCTAATAATGATCCAGTCAAGAAAGAATAAGAGCTCAAGAATATAGAACACCCGAGCACTCCCTGATTTCTTTGCAAATTTTCCTCTAGGGTTGGTGCTTTAATTTCTAATCAGTCTGAGTCAATAACGTATGGTTGTCAGTGCCATTGTTGACTCTCACAATTTCTTGTCTCAATCCCATAGTTCCTAAAGCTTAGGGCTTAGGGTCACTGACGGGGGTTTTGGTTTGGAGCTTTCTATGTTTACACAATAGGGCAAGTCAATATCTCTCCTGTATCAGTGAATTCTGGACTAAACTGATCTATTAAGCATTGTAGACAAATGAAGACCTTTAGGGGTAGAAAGAGGGCTCCCTGGAAATCTCCTCTGCTTTTACATTTCATTAAATCCACAGACTCCCACTTGCTCCCCACAGAGATCTGAATGCAGCTGAATAAGAAAGGAAGAAAAGTCTCATGAGAAGAATGGAATGCTCTTACAATATTTTTAGGCTCCAATGTATACTGAATTCCATTCACACGGTCCTGCAGGAGGTTTGGCCCATCTTCACAGAGCATGCCACAACTCCTGCTTATTGCAACAGATATGTACATTTCTCAAGGACTGACAATAATTAAAGAAAAAACAAACTGGGAGGTTCTTTGCATAGGATTGTTGAGGCAAGCTTTCCCTTTTTCTTTTGTTGATTCCTGTTCTATAAAAAGGATGATGAACTGGTGTTGGAAAGTTCAAATTTTTCTCCAACTTATTGGACTCCTAATTGTGTACCTGATTCAAACCAGTTTTGGAGATAACAGGGTTACCTCTAACTTTCCAAGAAGCTAATAAAAAGACCAAGAAGTTTTTGAAAAATCTATGATTATTTTTAAAGAAATAAAATCAATATGGAAATAAACTTTTTATGAGAAACATGAAAAATTTTCCTTGGAGACACAGGTTGAATAAATGAGGACTTTTGATGGTGGCCACAAATGAATGAGTTCAGTTTTTTTGCTTTCATTGAACTCAAAGGGTGCACGTTTCTACTTCCCTGTTCATTTGCTTTTATTCTGTGAATCTAATCTGTCTATCCCACATCAACAGACAGAAGGGACTCTTGAAGTCTGTTCCTCCTCAGCCCAGGAGCCTTCAACATAGAGGCAAGACTTTAATGACTTCTAAGTGTTCCAAAACACCCAAATCTGTGCTAAGCTCCTTTAGCTATGTGAAATACTGAGTTAATGAAGGCAGGGTCATTGATTCAGATATATATACGATGACTCTGCAAATCTTGTCCTCCTAGGCATCAAATAAACACATTATTACCAAACATATCTATTCCCACTGGCATTATAAATCCATTACTCACTAAGAGGAGAGGGTAGGTAGATATGGTTGGAGGCAGACTGTACTAAACTTTTCTCAGCCATTTCATAGTTGTGTGAACTTATGTAGATTTCTTCAAGCTTCTATTTCCTCACTATAAAATAGGAATAATAATAGCAGCTACCTCATACAGTTGTTGTAATGATTTAATAGATTATTCATGTTATGTGTATAATGCAATGGCGAGTAATAAAAAATGCTCAACAAATGTTATTTTAATTTCAATTTAATGCTGTTGGTATTGCTGTTGTTATTATTGTTATTGCTGTTGGACATTTTAAAGCACAAATTCCATGATGCTCACTGCACGTATGTGTTACAGCTTAAGTTCCTTTGGCATTGGTACATATTGGCTTTAAAACTCAGATACACAAAATATATAGAATCCAGAGAAGCCAACACACCTTCATGAAAGCACAAAAGAGGCAGTAAACCTCTACTCTCAGCGCCACTTCACACATCACACACTTAAATCAATTAACACAGCTGACCAGCAAGTAACTCATTGGTGCTCACTGTGACTTTTCAATCTGCTGAGGATGTCTTCTAGTGATGAAGCTTAAACAGATGTTTAGTAATGAAGGGTGTGGGTATAATTATAGACATGAAAAATATGGTCTCCTCTCCTAAAAAATCCAGAGTGCAGTCATTTCTCTATTTTTGCTTTTTGGAAGAAAATAAGAAATGAATTAAAAGAGTTTTCTGTTTTGTTTTCATTTTTCCTCTTTTTAAAATAAAACATGTCATTAGTTCTACACTGCAGAAGTCCAACAAAGGAGTGAATAATTCCCTGATGGGTTAGAGAAATATCAATATCTATTTAAGATCATCCCCATACCAATTTCAAGTGCACATCTATTCAACTTAAATGCAGTCAATAATTGTTTACTCCTCTTGAGCTTGTGTGTGTAGCCTGAGAAGTATATCTTTAAGATAGATGGAAAAAGAGAATGTTCCAAGTACTTGTTTATACTTTAGTAGATGCAATGACAAAAAGGAAACAGTCAGGAATAATACTAAAAACACCAATTTCTAGGGACACCTGGGTGGCTCAGTTGGTTAAGCATCTGACTCTTGGTTTCAGCTCAAGGTCATGATCTCATGGTCATGAGATTGAACCTTGCATTGGGCTCTCTGCTGGGAATGGAACCTGCTAAAATTCTCTCTCTCCCTCTTCCCCTGACCCTCCCCAGCTCTCTCTCATTCTCAAAAAACAAAAACAAAAAACAAAAACAAACAAAACAATTCCTAGACAACTCCTCTAAGTGATTCTGATTCAGTAAGAATGATGTCGGATTTAGGAATCCCTGTTTTCAACACCTGTTCTGGTGATTCTTATGATCTGCCACATCAGGGACATTGATCATCTGTTTTTTCTACATGCCTGACATCTCTTCTTTCTTCTGATAAAAACACCTCAATTTTCCTTTTAGAAAGCACTCCTCCCCAGCTCTCTGCTCATGTGGGTGGTTGGGGCTGATTCCACCACCAGCTCCATAGTGGGCCTTGGTCCCAGGCCTGTTCAATCATTGTAATCAATCATTATCTCTGGTCACACTGATTGGTTCAAAGATTGGTGTGAAACCGAATCCTGGGATGTTGAAACCATTGGAAAGAGGAGCTTTCTTTCCTTTGGGTTTAGGAAAATGTAGCTACCTGAAAAAGAAGCTAACAGTGAGATGGAATAAATGGAAAAAGGAAAGCAGAGAGATTGATACACAGAGAGAAAATATGAAAATGAGAATAAATACCTAGATGATTTCCTTTAGATTCACACATTCAGGCAATTTTTGTTTGTTTTGAGGAAAAAAAAAAAACACAACCTATAATGACAGCAATCAAAGGAACAAAATGGAGACATAACTCAAAGTTTAAAAATTCAGATGGAAATGTAAAAGACTTAAGCTACATGACCCATTAATGACTATTTTCTAAGGGTTTATTAAATTAGGCATAGGAAACTATGGTGGTCAGATATACAGTATAAGAATGAGTGTACTGTGGGTTCTTCATAAATATTTTTTTAAGTTTATTTACTTATTTAAGTAATCTCTACACCAACGTGGTGCTCAAACTCATGATCTAGAGATCAAGAGTTGTATGCTCCTACAATTGAGCCAGCCAGGTGCCCCAAGACTGTATTGTGGTTTTTATAGAGTTTTTAAAATAAGAAAAGTGCATTTAAAATGAAATGGCACAATACAGGTATAATTGTGTTTAAAATACATCCCCACCGGGGCGCCTGGGTGGCTCAGTCGGTTAAGTGTCCGACTTCAGCTCAGGTCACGATCTCGCGGTCCATGAGTTCGAGCCCCGCGTCGGGCTCTGGGCTGATGGCTCAGAGCCTGGAGCCTGCTTCCGATTCTGTGTCTCCCTCTCTCTCTGCCCCTGCCCCATTCATGCTCTGTCTCTCTCTGTCCCCAAAATAAATAAACATTAAAAAAAAAATTTAAAATACATCCCCACCAAATGTACCCAATAACAAAGTTCCCAAATACATGAAGCAAAAACAGATAGAAATGAAGAGAGAAAAACACAGTTTAACAGTAATAATTGGAGATTGTAATACCCACGTAAATAATAAATAAAACAAATAGATAAAAGATCAACAAGGAAAGAGAAGACTTAATGCTGTACACCAAATAGAACTAACATAATCTCCAGAACAATCTATACAACAATAGAATACACATTATTCTCAAGTACACATGATATTCTCCAGTATAGACCATATGTTAGGCCACAAAATAAATCTAAATAATTTCAAAGGATTGAAATAATCCAAAGTATGATCTCCAACCACAATAAATTGAAATTAGAAATTAGTAACAGAAGAAAATCTGGGAAATTCACAAATATGTGGAAATTAAATAACACACTGCTAAATAATCAATAGGTAAAAGACTAAACCAAAAGAAAAATTAAAATACTTTGAAGTGAATGAAAATGAAAACAGAACATACCAAAATTTATGAACTGCAGCTCAAGCAATGCTAAGAAATTTATAGCAATGAGGGCTCCTGGGTGGCTCAGTCGGTTAAGCATACAACTTCAGCTCAGGTCATGATCTCACAGTTCATGAGTCTGAGCCCCACATCGGGCTCTGTGCTGACAGTTCAGAGCCTGGAGCCTGCTTAGGATTCTCTCTCTCTCCCTGTCTCTCTGTCTCTCTCTGTCTCTCTGTCTCTCTCTCTCTCTGCCCCTCCTTCATTCATGCTCTGTCTCTGTCTCTCAAAAATAAATAAATGTTTAAAAACTTTAAAAATAAAAGCAATTTATAGCAATAAACATTGGTTTAAAGAGAAGAAAAGAATAGGGCGTTGGGTGGCTCAGTCAGTTGATCATCTGGCTCTTGATTTCAGCTCAAGTCAGATCTCACAGTTCATAAGATCAAGTCCTGTGTCAGGCTCCTCACTGACAAATGGAGCCTTGAGATGCTCTCTCTTCCTCTCTCTCTCTCCCTTACCTGCTCATGTTCCCTCTCTCTCTCTCTCTCTCTCTCTCTCTCTCTCTCTCTCTCTCTCTCTCTCAAAATAAATAAACATTTTTTAAAAAGAAGAAATTATCAAATCAGTAACCTAACTTTCCACTTCAAGAAACTCAAAACAAACTAAGTGAAAACAGAAGGAAAAAAAAATGATTAGAGCAAGAATAAATGAAATAAAGAAAATAAATACAATAAATAAAATCAGTGAAAGTTTGTTCTTGGAAGCATCACAAAAATTGGAAAACCTTTAGTCAAACTACTAAAAAAAAAGACTGATAACTAAAATAAGATTTAAAATAGTGATTAGTTTCTGATCTATAGAAATAGGAAGAATTATAAGGGAATACTGTGAATTATTGTATGTCAACAAATTAGATAATCCAGTTGAGATGAACAAATACCTCAAAGGGTACAAACTACAAAAACTGACTCAAGAAGAAATAGAAAGTATGAATAGATCTATAACAAGTAGAGATTGAATTAGAACTCAAAAAATATCTCACAAAGAAAAGCCCATGCCCAGATAGTTTCACTGGTGAGTTCTGCCAAACCTGAAGAAGAATTATCACCAATATTTCACAAATTCTTTTAAAAAATAAGAAGTTTTCCAAATTAATTCTACGAGGTCAACATTACTCTGCTACGAAAACCAGAGAAAACTTCAGGAGGAAACAAAAAATTCTGCAACAAAAATACCAGCAAACTGCATCCAGCAACATGTAAGGATTATACACCATAACCAAGTAAAATGGATCCCAGTGATGCAAGATTGGCTCAGCATATAAAAATCAATCAACACAATGCATCATACTAATAGAAGAAAGGACAAAACCACATAATTATCTCAAATGATAAAAAAGTATTTGGCAGCGTTCAACACTCTTTAAGGATTAAAAAAAAAAAAACTCAAAAAATTAGAAATAAAAGGCAGCTTCCCCAACCTGATAAAGAGCATCTGTGAAAAATCCACAGCTAATATCATACTTAGTGGTGAAATCATTTCTGCAGACCTTAACTCCCTCATACAATACATTGAAAATGCTACAAGTCCTGGAGTTTTCTACGTCCATATTTCAGATTTTATTCTGATTTTGATGAGAAGTCATCAGAGGAATTTCAAGCAAAAGAAGGTTATGATTTGATTTTTATTTTTAAAAAGTACTGTTGTTACCACATATCTATTCCACTTAGATTCCATTTGTACTGGGAGTAGAGAATAGGAAGGAGCCTTGGTATGGTTAGCAGATTATGTAAGTAGTCCAGAAGAGAGATTCTGGTGACTTGGAGGAAAGTGTAGTGGTGGAAACAGAGAAAAGTGGAAGTTTTCAGAATACTTTTAGAGGTAAAGTAAGTCAGTGGGATTTGCTAAGTGTTCAGATATGAAGATGAATGAGAAAAGGAGAATCAATGTTGACTCCTAGATTTTTGGCTTCAGCCACTGGGTATATGGTGATGCCATATACTGAAAAGAAGATCCAGGGACACCTGGGTGGCTCAGTCCGTTAAACATCCAACTTCAGCTCAGGTCATGGTATCGCAGTTTGTGAGTTTGAGACCCATGTCAGGCTCTGTGCTGGCAGCTCGGAGCCTGGAGCCTGCTTCAGATTCTGTGTCTCTTTCTCTGCCCTTCCCCCATTCACATTCTGTCTCTTTCTCTCTAAAAAATAAACATTAAAAAAAGAAAAGAAAAGAAAAAGATCCAGTGGGGTTAGATTTGGGAAAGAAAGATAAAAGTTTTATTTGGCATACATTAAATTGGAGAGGACTGTTTAAAATTAATGTGGAGATGTCTGATAGGACTTGGGTATATACTTGGGAGCTCAGAAGAGAAGTTGGAGCTGAACATAAAGATTTGGAATTCATCAGCATACAAGTGGTATTTAAAGCCATGGGATTAAATGAGGTTTATTTTAAAAACTATTTAAATAGAGCAAAGAAGGGAGACCAAGATAGAGCCCTGAATTGCTCATACCTATAGCATTGAGACAGAGAAGACAGAGCTCAGAAAGGAGACTAAGGAAAGCAGCCAGTGAGATAGAGGAAAACCAGGAGATTATGTTGTCATGGACTCCAAGAAAAATAACTGTCTCAAGAACGAAGATGAATAATTTCTAGGGATCTGCTGTACAACATTGTGTCTATATGTAGGCACAATACCCTATAAATAACAATATTTATATAATATAAATAACAATACCCTATCATATACTTTCAAAATCTGTTAAGAGAGTAGATCTAGTGTTAAGTGTTCTTACCACAGTAAATTTTCTTAACAAATAAATCTTTTTTAGAAAATAAGAAAGAAGTAGTGATCAACTTTGTTGAATACTGCTGAAGGGGCAAGCAAAAAAGGAATGATAGAATGGCCATTAATGTTTGAAATACAGTGATTATTAATAATCTTGACAATCATGAAGTCAATGAAGTTATAGGGACAGATGTCCTATTGAGGTTGGTTAAGAGAGAATGTGAGTTGAAAAAGTAAGGGCAGCAATTATAGATAAATCTGAGGAATATTTTAATGAAGAGGCATAGAGAAATGGAACAGAAATTCAAAGGATAGGATCTGAGAGCAAATAATTACAGAAACTAAGTCACTGGCAAGGATCTGGAACACCATGAAAGTCTTTACCAGGTTGTCTTTTGACCTGGGCCAAGCCACATCATCCACAGTACAGAGAAGGAAGTTGAAGAGGAGTCATGAGGCAAGTTTTCATGGGAGAAAATGAAGAATTTCCTGTCTAAATGTTTCTGCTTTCCTGGTAAATATAAGCTTATAGTGAAGCTTATAGTGGAGAGACCAAGTAATATAAGAGTGTCAAAGAGAAGGAGTGAAATTATCACTTGGGAATTACAACAGACTGAATTGTGTCTCCACCCATTTTTTTTTTATATTAGAGAGAGGGAGAGACAGACAGCATGAGCAGGGAGAGGGGCAGAAGAGGAGAGAGAGAGAATTTTAAGCAGGTTCCACACTCAGCACAGGGCCCAACACAGAGCTTGATCCCACAACCCTGGGATCATGACCTGAGCAGAAATCAAGAGTCAGATCCTCAACCAACTGAGCCACCCAGGCACCCCACCACCGCCCTCCAAATTTTTATGATGCAGCCCTAACCATCAATGTGATTGCATTTGGAGATAGTATCTTTAGGAGCTAATTAAGGTTAAATGAGGCCATAAAGGTGAGGCCCTGACGTGATCAGACTATGGTTTTGTAAGAAGTGGGGGAAGGAGAGAGAGAGTGAGAAAGAGGGAGAAAATCTCTGCCATGTGAGGACATAGCAAGAAAACGGCCATCTGCAATCCAGGAAGAATGCCCTCACCAGAAACTGGAATAAGCCAGCATTGATCTTAGACTTCCTGCCTCCGAAACTGTGAGAAATAAATTTCTGTTGTTTAAGCCACCCAGTCTATGTTATTTTTTTATGGCAGCCTGAGCCAGAATGTAAGATGGTGAAAATATTATTAAAGTTGAGTAAGATTCTGGACATGAAGAGTGCCCAGCTGAGATTTGTGGCTATGGAACTTAAAGAGAGACCAGACACACAGTTGTGGTTTTTTGTGGTTTTTTTTTTTTTTTCCCAAGACATTTCAGCTGCTCAGATGCCGGCACAGTGTCAGTAGACAGATGGGTTTAACCCAGGTCATGACTTTGGAGGCAAGTCCTGCCAAGAGAATACAGAAAATTAAGGGTATTTATAAGACAATGTTTAGGTGAGATGAGACAAATAATATTGATGATGACAACTTTAGAAATAAAGTCCTTGCCTCCTCTCTGATATGAAGATGAGCTTCCTTAAGAAAGATTAGGCTAGATATTCTTTACCCATGTTTGCAGTGCAGTATATAAAATTTCAAACCCTTTTCATTCATATGTGGATCCTGAGAAACCCAAAGAAGACCAGTGGGGAGGAGAAGGGGGAAAAAAAAGTTACAGAGAAGGAAGGAGGCAAACCATAAGAGACTCTTAAATACTGAGAATAAACTGAGGGTTGATAAGGGTCGGGGGAGGGGAAAGTGGGTGATGGGCATTGAGGAGGGCACCTGTTGGGATGAGCGCTGCGTGTTGTGTGGAAACCAATTTGACAATAAATTTCATATTAAAAAATTAAAAATAAAAAATAAAATAAAATTTCGAACCCACTGCTATATCAGTATCAAATAATGACACTACAACTGGTAGTGCATTGCTTTTAAATAATCATTGATGCAATTCATGTGTATTTTGTACCGTAAACTTCCTAATAAACTGGAGATCCATGTAGACAAGAGTCAAGTGAGTACATGTTTGTTTAAGAAAGTCTTTCAGAATAGAACTTAGGGTAATTCTATCTCTCCTAACCCATTAGATTTTTCATTTCTAACACTATTTTTTCCCTCAGAGGTTAATATGTTTGATCTCAGACTGATATTGGTATGCATAAGAGGAAGTGAAATTTTACAGATGAAATTTTGCTTTGGAAATTAAACTATGTTCTAGTCTTCCTTCCTGTCCAATTTTGAGCTAAAATCCTGCAAACAAAAACCATTTCTAGACTCCATGAATGCCCTAATCCTAAATTCTTCCTGAATTGTGAAGTGGAAAATTAAATCATTTTTGTTGGAATACTCCCTGTTCAATGGGTCCAGATCAGCACTCAGATGATGTCAGCAAATGTTACATTTTTTTCCAATTATGAAATGAATTATGGGGCGCTAGCTAACCACAGTCAGTCATTAAATAAAGCTATTTTTGCTGATACATTGTTGTCCTGCCAGAAAACACAGGTGTTTTGTTTTTAAAGAAGTTTTTAAAAATTGCTGTAAGAAAAGATTGCATTAACAATCCTTCAGCACAAGCAATATAGGAGCATAAATAAGAAGGTGCTATTTGTAGAGAGTTTGTGTGGCAAGGGTAGAGATTGTGTTTTCACATACGAAATAAAGAGTTGCTTTATGTCCAAGGAATTGAAACATTTGGGCTATGATGTATGAAGACAGTGATATATGACCATGCATATTTAAACACATCTATACACAGAGTCTTAAGAGTTGAATGAAAGGCACCTTATAAACATGAATTATTATTGTGAACAAACTTTCTTGCCCTGGTATTTTTAAAGAATGTTAGTTCATTCATTCTTTGACAATTCCCAAAGGTTTTAAACTCATAGTCTCAAAAATGACGGCATGTACATCTGTCAATATCAAACATGTACTTGTTAATAGAAGACCTAGAGCTGTGCTTTCACTTGGAGGCAGTTCCTTGAAAAACAAATGAGCATAAAATATTTTAATTGGTCCAGTAGTCATAATGATGGTTTTTAATCATTTTGCATTTTCAGTAATAGCCTTACACTTACTCATTTTCTTCCTCTCTTTCAATCAACTGTCTTCAATTTACATATCTTCAAATCATTCCTAAACTAAGCAGCTGCTTTCAGTTGATTCATGTAGGAATTTGATTATCTCATCCAAACAATGACATCTTGGATCATGCATTAATGGCATGCTTATGGAATGAAGCAGTTTTCTGTTTCAAAATGACTTTTTTTCTCTCTGTGTGTGGAAAAGAGTATAAATGGTACCTGTCTATAATCCTCAGAACTCAAAAACTAATGCAACAATCAACTTCTCATCTGGGTTAAAACTATGTTTAAAAAGAACAATGATTGGGGTGCCTGGGTGGCTTAGTCAGTTGAGTGTCCAACTCTTGATTTTGGTTCACGTCATGATTCCAGGGTCATGGGATTGAGCCCCATGTTGGGCTTCATGCTGGGTGTGGAGTCTGCTTAAGATTCTCTCTCTCTCTCTCTCTCTCTCTCTCTCTCTCTCTCTCTTCCCCCCTGTCCCTCTCCCCCACTTGTGCACACACTCTCTCTAAAATAAATTTTACAGAAAGAACAATGAGGGGCGCCTGGGTGGCGCAGTCGGTTAAGCGTCCGGCTTCAGCCAGGTCACGATCTCGCGGTCCGTGAGTTCGAGCCCCGCGTCAGGCTCTGGGCTGATGGCTCAGAGCCTGGAGCCTGTTTCCGATTCTGTGTCTCCCTCTCTCTCTGCCCCTCCTCCGTTCATGCTCTCTCTCTGTCCCAAAAATAAATAAACATTGAAAAAAAAATCTTAAAAAAAAGAAAGAACAATGATCTATTGACAAACATACCTTAATAAACTGTTGTTGGAAATAAATCATAGTGTTTAAGTGTTGAAAATGTCATTTTAAATATATTCTAAAATTCATTTCCAAGAACTAAATTGCCCAGGTTTTATTTCAAAGTTCCTAAATTCTTTTATTTCAGACTTTAGAAAAATCTCCTCAAAATAATTATGGACATCTCACCTTTGAATACTGATATAAATCAAGATGCTTAAAATTTTCAAGAATGTCTTAAAAACATATTTTAACCAACAGTCCATTTAGAATTTCACTAATTATTCACAAATATGTGGAATTCCCTTGGGTTACAAAAAACAGTTTTTAAAACTACTGAAAGACTTAAATTATTTATGAGGCCACTTTTGCCCACACAAAATCGAATGATTCAGTAACTATGAGTTATTGTTCAACTAAATGTTAAGGACAATTTATAAAATGAGAGAATTCAGACCAATGATCACATTTTATACTCTTAGAGACATGATTTTTAAAAACATTGTATCTATGAACATATAACTCCTACATCATTTCATTCATTCAATTTTAAATGTGGCAAATCCTATTATCCAGGGTAATTGGCAATACATTGTTCTTAATCAAATGTTCAGGTTAAATGGTTGGTTCAACAAAAATTTTATACAAAAATATAGCATATAACTAGATACATAATACATATATAACATATACATGCACATGTATATAACAACTTTCAAAGTTCAGTGCCCAGGTGAGCCACTAAAACTCACTTAACCACAAACAGTGGTTAAACATCATCACCATAGCATTCTAGAACTTAATTACATGTATGACGTTTCCAAGGAAAAAAGCGTATATAAGTTTTGTCTGCAATGACTAAAACTTTGTTCATAGATAGAAGACCTTCCTTATTCCCTGTTACACTTGCTACCCCTGACCCAAAGCAGGCAATAAGGACTGCATTCCCATAGTTTTACCCAATGATGGTAGCCTCTGTGATCTGATGGTCCAGGTGAGGAGATATAGAGGCTAAGGGTAAACTCCTCGAGGCTGAAGAGCTATGATGGAGTGACCAGAAGTCTTCCTAAAAATTCTAGGGAGGTTTGGGTGGGGGACACACACAGAACACTTAACTACCTAAAGATAAATTTGCAAGCTGATAAATTAAAGGGTGAAATTATTCACATAGCAAAAGAATTACAGTGGGTCCCAGGAACATTTGAAGAAATACATTTTCAAGTGTTTGGTTATAACTCTTTAATTAACAAAGGAAGACATTAAAAGCAAAAATTTTATAACATACTGCTGATTTTCAGATGTAGAAGTTCAAATATTTTTTTTTAAGATGGTGAAAGTTATTCTTTATTTTTTCAAAATTTGTAAGAGAATATGTTTCAGGTGTTATTTTTCAGCTTTCTTTTCGTTTTAATTTTTTTCTTCCAAGATTTTATTTAAATTCAAGTTAGTTAACATATATTGTAACATATAGTGTTGGCTTCAGGATTAAAATTCAGTGATTCATCACTTACATTTAACACCCAGTGCTCCTCCCTAAGGTCCATCACTCATCTAGCCCGTCTCCCATCCACCTCCCCATCAGCAACCCACATATTCATTTTTTAAAATATAAAATTATTAACCACTGTTCACCACTATTTACAATAAACAATATATAGTTGGATAACATTTTAGTCACGACAAAGTTATGTTTTTCCAGGCTTCCTTTGAACCAGTCACCCAAACACTGAAAAGATTGAGCCTTACATGTAAAGAATGAGTTGTGTGTAAAGAAAAACATGCAAATTGATAGTTTAGATTACCAAAGTCTGTTTACCCATTTACTCCAGCAGGTCCTAAATTGCCAACATCTCTAACCATCTGATTAGATTTCCATGAACAAAGTCTTACACATTAACCTTTTAGTCAATAGAGTACACATTTTTCCAACTGCCTGTAAAGGAAAGCTTTGCTAGAGGAAACCTTTAGATGTCCATTTAACTAAGTCCTGCTTGGCTAATGCATACACACCAGGATTTGTCTAGTTTTCTCATCTAGGTGGGGAGATGGTTGATACTGATAAAAATTTTCCTGTTAGGAGTTTTGCAAATGGCATTAAATGACAATAGATATACATATGGATTCTGATATGGCTGTTTTGAAATTGTCCAATTGGAATTGTCTAAGTTATTTACAATACATTTAAATTGTTCAATTAATGACAGAATCATCTATTTAATTTAAAATGTTAAATTAAAATATTAATTTAAATTAATTCTAATTTAATTTAAATAATTTAATATAATGTAAATTTTAAATAATTTAATATTAAAATATTAATCTAAACTATTAAAATATAGTTTAAAATATTAAAATATTTTAATTAAATTAAAATATTTAATTTAAAATATTAAGTGGTTTATTTCATGGGTTGCTGAGAATGATGGCCTTCCAGAAACACAGGTTTATCCATGGTTGTGAAATGGTGTTTTTGTTTTTCTTTTGGTGAAAGTTAAAAAAAGAAAACCATTTGTGTAGGTATTTTATGTGTATGCACACGAGAAAACAAACAAAAAAATCGCAGACTGGTCATTAGACATTTATGAGTTAACCAGAAATTCTGATTGAGTAATGACTATGGAGATCTTCCCCCAACTTTTAGAAAAGCTGTTCTCTAATGCAAAGGAAATAGTATACCATGATATCAAATGTTCTTTCCTGATAAAGGAAGCAACTAAGAAAGCCTTATTTATTTGTTCAAAGCTACCAGTGCTGTAGATAAAACCCCAACTTCCTCAATACTACTTCAAAACAAACATATCAAATTTGATTCTCATTAGAATGTGGTTATTTCTTCACACTAATAAATCAAAAACCAAGACACAGATTTTATATATATGTGTGCATATGTATGTATATATATAATTCTATAATATAATTGCATATATAGTTGCAAACAATTATTGAGCTTCATTTTCTGTACAAGAATGCCAAATTAGTCCCCTTTCATAAAAAGGGATTGCAATCTGACAACACTTCATATTTTTGCCTCTTTTTCCAGTACCAAGTCTGCCCCATCTGAATCTTTCCATTTCTTGAGAAGTATTAATTCTCCACTACTGTCTGCAGCACCGATTATTCATGTGAGATCTAGACCTCTGGCAAAACCTCTTGGTTTGCCAGCAGTAGCTCTTTCCTTTGATTTGCTATCAGATTCACTGACAGATAAAGATTTCCTTTTTGTACCATCTTTTTCTTTACCAGCTCTTTGAGAATTAAGAAATATTCCTTTAACTCCAGACAACATAATTTTTCTTCAGGTTGCCAATATTGTCAGCATGTGTATTACCTTCCACTTCAGGAAGTACTCCTCTGCTTTCCCAGTCACTATGCATCAGTCATGTGCTCTTTCCACCACAAATTCTTTAGGCTCTGCCTCTGACTTTTTTACCCTTTCCATTCAGGTTCTTTCCTTTGCAATGTAGTTTTGTCAGAGGCCTTTTTTTTTTTTTTTAATGTTTATTTATTTTTGAGCGAGAGAGACAGAGTGCAAGTGGGGGAGGGGCAGAGAGAGAGGAAGACACAGAATCCGAAGCAGGCTCCTGGCTCTGAGCTGTCAGCACAGAGCCTGACGCAGGGCTCGAACCCACAAACAGTGAGATCATGACCTGATCCAAAGTTGGATGCTCAACCAACTGAGCCACCCAGGCGCTCCTCTCAGAGAGCGTTTTTTATTACAAACCTGGAAAGCTATTATCCACCTTCTCCAAGATGTCCCCAGATGTTTCACTTCTCCAACCCATTGAAGCTCAAGTTCCATTTTTTATTTTTAATTTTCATGTTACTGGACACTTTATTTTTTTAATGTTTATTTATTTATCTTGAGAGGGAGAGTGCACAAGCAGGGGAGGGGCAGAAAGAAAGAGGGAGAGAGAGAATTTCAAGTAGGCTCAATGCTGCCAAGGCAGAGCCCATCATGGGGCCTGAACTCATGAACTGGGAGATCATGACCTGAGCTGAAACCAAGAGTCTGACACTTAACTGATTGAGCTACCCAGGCACCCGTGGACATTTTATTTTTAATTTTCATGTTTTAGGCTGTAAGATGCAATCCTAATGTCCTGGCAAAGTGAGCTATAAGGGCTACCTTGGGTCTCCCCATTTCTCCTCTGGCCTCAGCCCTACTCCTCCTGCCACATCACACATCACTGCACACAACATCCAGTCACTGCCTTTCTCCACAAAGGCAGAAAAGCAGAATGGAGGGCTCTCAGGACAAATGCCCCTCATATTTTGGGGACAGTAATAAAGTCACATCTTTGTCCAGAGAGCTCTCCCAATTCTTCAGACACCTTGACCCTCATTTTCACAGGCCTTCCTTTCTCTGCCCTCACTCTGAAGGCCCACCTCTACCCTGGTTTTCTTTCTGATTCAAGGAGGAAAGAAGTCAAATGTATTTAAGGCTCACCAGTGACTGAGGAATTACCTACATTTGACAAGAACACTCACATATGACTGCTTTCCTTTTCTCATCAGGGCATCTTTGGTGATCATTTCCTGACACAGCAGTGCTGGGAGCTGCCTGGGGAATTTATCTTTCTTGTCTTTGACCTTGTTTTATCACGAGACTGCTAGTGGTCAAATGATAAAGGTAAGCGAACTCCTGAGGCTTCATAAAACGTATTTATAAGGAAGTTCTTTCCTGCTTTATTGAAGATTAATTGACCATAAAGTTGTGGATTCATTTCTGGGTTTTCTATTCCGTTCCATAGATCTATGTGTCTATTTTTGTGCCAGTACCATACTGTCTTGATCATTACAGCTTTATAATATAACTTGAAGTCATATAACTTGTAATATAACTTGAACTGTGATGCCTCAGCTTTGCTTTGCTTTTTCAAAGTTGCTTTGGCTATTCAGGGTCTTTTGTGGTTCCATACAAATTTGTACTAACTCTGTGAAAAATGCTGTTGGTATTTTGATAGGGATTGCATTAAATGTGTAGATTGCTTTAGGTAGTATAGACATTTTAACAATGTTCTTTCAATCCATGAACATGGAATGTCTTTCCATTTCTTTGTGTCATCTTCAATTTCTTTGAATGATATTTTACAGTTTTCAGAGTACAGATCTTTCACCTCCTTGGTTGGGTTTATTCCTAGGTATCTTATGGTTTTTGGTGCAGTTGTAAATGGGATTGATTCCTTAATTTCCCCTTCTGCTGCTTCATTATAAGGAGGCATTTCTAGGCTGTGTATCATAGGCTAGCTGCTGGCTGAAGCTGCTATAACCACCTTTCTTTCCAGCACATCCACCATCCCAACTAAAACCCTTCAGCATTTAGCATCATGTTTCTCTGCCAGAAGTGCAAGAGAAGATGCTATATGCCTCAGAGTGATATTTTCTAAAAATGTTTGTACCAATGAGTTCCCTGTGTGGAAAAGAATCCTTTAAAAGAGGATTTATTAGGTTTTAGTCTGCTTGTGAAAGTAATGGAAGCTCAACTTTAGAAAAGCCCCAGAAGCATAAGGAAAATAAAAATCATATGCTATTCCACCTCCCAGAGACAACTAATGTTAACATTTTAAGGTATTTCCTTTCAGCTTGAGAGACGAGAAAGAGAGTTACCACAACTGGGATCATGTTAAATTATATATGCATTTTTTTGTATCTTGCTTTTTTTATTTAGCACTACAGAATTCATTTAATATTCAACAAATAGGAAATTGCTAAAATTGCTGAAGGGGTTTCTGTTATCTGCACCTGAACTCTGAATGATCCAGCCTCCTTCTATACTTTATCCTCCAAGAGGACTAACCAAACTCTTTGCACTGCCTTACACACCATACTGTCTCATACTTTTCAAACTCTGTTCATGGTGTTACTTCCACCTGGGAGGCATTTCCCTCCCTATTTGCCCAGGTTACTTTAGTGAGATGGGAAACTGCACACAATTAAGGAACTGTCAAAGTCCTGTCAAAGAACTAAGGCATGTAAATGTGTCCTTGGGTTTGTAAAGCCAAAAGTTCCTCTGCAACATTTCTCCTAAATCTTTCTCCTATGCCTGATTTACAAAATGTATCACCTCAATCATCAATTCATTACACATCCACAAAATTCTGGCTGATTTCTAGCTAAGTACCATTCATTACTATCTCTTCTTTTTAAAAATTGTTTTTACATTCCATTTCTATTTGTCCATCTCAAATTCCTACCAGCAAACCAAAAATAAAAGTCTGATAAATACCCACTCCCCCCCACCCCAGGAATCCATTTGCTATGGTATTCATGGAAAGCTTCTATAGCACAAGAGAAATAGAAGTGATTAGAGGCTTTTCGGAAAATACAAAATAAATTCTTTCATTCAATTCCCTGTGACCATGAGCCTGAAGATTTTATTCCTGTGAGGAGCTAGATGTCTCAAGATCATGACATGGTCTCTGTTGTATGTGGAATTAAAATTGATTTTTCACTAAGTAGTAGAACATTAGTGCTACAAGGAATTTTAGCAACCATCTCCCTCCCTCTATGGATGAAGAGACAGAGACTGAGAAGAGAGAAATAGCATACCTATAAAGGTCTGACATATTTATGGCAGAGTTGTGTCCCACAATGCGAATTAAAATATCATTTTCACTATTTTTCAATGCCTTTCTTTTCCAACATTTCCAATACTGATTAATGGTCTGCAAGAGTCAGTTGTTAAATTGTTCATTTTGGAGCAACTGAGAAATGGAGAATTTTACACAATGCAAGTGAAAGTAAAGAACAGAATATTCAAAACAGGAAACCAGATTAATCTTTTCAAATAATCACTCATTCTATACCAGGCTGGGAGGGAGCAGAACCTTGGAGAATTAGTACATGATACAAGACAATTTAATTCAATTGTTTCTTATATTTCTGCTGAGCCCAAATAGTCAGACTTTGTGGTGACTGCTTAGATTCAAAGCTATCCTTCGTATGCACTAAAACATGAGTCTATGACTTCTCTCATTTCAAGTGTATTTTGGGCTTTCCACAAGGGTTTCCAAATATGTATTATTTCTCAACTGAGTTAACATAGCCATCAGTATGTGAGGCCTCTTGCTTAACCAAGTATAAAGTAAATCTCTTTCAAGCAGACCTGTTTTATCACTATTCCCATTGCCTTATTTTGGAGCTCCCTAACTACCTAGATATCACGACAAGGTCTATAATAATTTGTGAACCTCCACAAATTAAGAAACTGGAAAATAACTAGGGAAAATATTGGCACTGTCCCAGATGCTCACGTGCAACCTCATACATATTGGTCCCTTAGAGGGTCAAGCCTGAATTGCCATCCCAGTGCTGTTGGGTAGGTCACCATCAGACTCCAATTCAGATAGCAGTTTTTACAGATCTAACTACTGTTGCTCAACTGGGTGTCCATGGAAACTAAAAAATTGGTTTGTTGCCTAGAGAAGTGGAAAGAAAACCAAGTCATTTGGTTTCTATGTGGTTTCTATGAAGCTAAGGAAATTTTTTGGCAAATGATAAAAATAAGGATGGCTAAAGCTACATGATTCCCTTGGTCAATTCTTGATCTTATCAAGAAATATTCCCTATGTTTATTACTCAAAAATATGAAAATATTCTAAATGAAGGCGTACCAGATTCTCAGGTTATTTCATTCTTGGCTGGTTAGAAACAATTCCTTAAAAGAGTGACCAATATATGCAACGAAATCTAATAGGTTAAAAAGTCCTTGGATTCATTACATATGGAAAATGTTTCTCATCCACAAATTCAACATAGTTCCAAGTATGAAAGAAAAAGCTAGTATTTAATAAGGGCGGAGGAGGCTGAAACACCTATTCATTAATCCTATGGAAATATTTGTCACTCATATGTGGTTTAGGGAATTGGGTAAAAATAGCAACTTCTTAAAAATTTTTTCATCTGGGCATAGACTTTTATCTGAGCAAGAAAATATGACATAATAGTAGACAGGGGACTTGTACAATGAAATCCCTGATAAACAGGGATGCAGAGGTGACAACTTGGCACATGTTGGCATGATTTGACATCATCTGTTGGCTTGCCATCAGATCGAAAACAACTCCTGGCAGATACCCTGTCTCAATGAATACACAAAATCAGCCAGGCCAAGAAAGGTGGTATACATGTGTTATAACCAAGAGTTGGCCTGACCTTAGGTTTTCAGAACTTAGGATAATTAATGCTGCTTTTTAGCTTGTCTTAGAATACTTAGAAGAAATACCTATAAAAATCCAAATTCAGATAGGAAAAATAGAAATTGGTTTTATCCACGAGTCATAAGCTAAAATGTCTACAGGGCCAAGTAAGGAATGAAAATCAATATATGGAACTGACTAGAAGCAAAACAATAGCGCTAGTGTGATAATAAACATCATTGACACACAGGCTCAGGGTCAGAGAATAGCAAGAAGTAATGATGACAACTGTAGCCAAGTATGGAACACATTTATTCTCAAAAGGGAGCAGTCACTGTTCCAGTGTAGATATTTGATGCCATGTCTTCACCTATTGCAAAAGAGGCTAAGTTTTGCTTGTCTGCATCTTGCTGGAGTCCCTACAATGATCTATTAATTTAAGAAAAGAATAGTAAAAGCATGGGGATACAACCAACTATAACAAATTCATAAATCATTAGAATTGCTGTGTAATTTTGTACAAATCACAAATGTGTATAAAAAATGTATTTTTGTATAAACTTAACACACTGCTAAAAGTACATATGTACATATGTGTGTGTGTGTGTCACACACACACACACACACACACACACACACACACACACACACAGGTACATGGCCTAGAGATAAAGGAAAGCTGACTTGCTTAAAATAACAAAAACTGAAACATGGGCTCTGAGTCCAATGTGGAGAAGGAAGATGTTCTCCGGCTCACTTTCTTCCTTTGGGCTCCTGGGCCATCTCCTATGTGTGTTTTGAGTTTAAGTCATCAAGAGGTTACAGTAAAGGAGCACCTGGGGTGATTGCTTACTTCTCCTCTGCCTATAGAAGAATTATTCATTATAAGTCATCCCATGTCACTAATGTTAATTTCCAATCCAAGATCTGCTCAGTACCTTTGAAACAAAGTCCCATTTTTTTTTTTTTTGGTTCAGGTGTCAGTGAGCTTCCCGTATGTAGTCCACTGCACACACACCCTCAGTTTTCACCTTACCCTCCTCTTTACAGTTCCCATAGCCTACTGCCACATTGCTCTCTTCTACCTTAGTATAATACTTTTACTCTGTTCTCTATCAAACACCTAAGATCCACTTAAAATCTTACCGTATGTAAGACCAATGCAAGGTGATGTCTCTCTCCTCTAAGTTTTACATGGAATCTCAGGCGCCTGGGTGGCTCAGTCAGTTAAGTGTCTGACTTCGGCTCAGGTCATGATCTTGCGGTTTGTGGGTTTGGGTCCCGCATTGGGCTCTGTGCTGACAGCTCAGAGCCTGGAACCTGCTTCAGATTCTGTGTCTCCCTCGCTCTGCCTTCCCATGCTCATGCTCTGTCTGTCTCTCAATATAAATAAACATTAAAATAAATACATAAATAAATACATTTTACATGGAATCATAATAACAATGATGGTGGTCCCAGCTGGAATCTGTGCTAAATGCTCTACCTGCCTTATCTTATTTACTCTTAGCTCCTGATTCTCTATGAAACAAATACTATTATTCATCTTCATTTTATAGGTGAATCATAAGTGAGGATTCTGGGACCCAGAGATACATAAACCAGAGATCTTTTTACTGATAGAAAAATAACAGGGAGGGATCTCATTGGACAACTTGGATTATTTGCTCATCCCTGAACCAATTATTGTGGCCAGGCCTTGAGACACATATTGATGCTATAGGAGTAGGATGAACCAAACTCCAAATCATACTGACTGACGTCAGAGGGGAGAGAAGGTTCCCAAAGGAAATCTGTGGTCACCTAATGTGAGAAAGAATGCTGGGAAGGCAAAAACAAAATATCCACTGTCCTTACTTACCTGGAGAACTGTTAGCTCTCTCTAGCTTCTGCTGCAAGATTACCCCACCCCCCAGCTTTCCTTCCTTAAGTAAAATGAAGACTTCTTGTCAAGATGATGCAGGGAGTCCATTCTTTCACACAGCCCTTCTGCTCCAACAACTTAAAGAAAGATAAAATCGAAAAGGATTTAAAACACAAAGCTCTGAGCAGTGCTAGAGTTAATGGACATATGACAGTTTTAGTATGTAAAGTTAAAGAGCAAGTTGGGCCCTCTCCCCACTTCCATTCTCAATCCTCTATATTATCAGTCCCTCTGACCATATGATCTGTGACCTGTGACAGAAAACTGGGAAAAACTATTAGTGACCAATGACTAGGACTATGCTCTTAACAAGGTGAAAGTCTACAGACCATATACAGCTTCTTGATGAAGTCTCCTGCTGGCTCACTAACTGGATCTGTCATATCTCCAGCATCATCTTTTAGGGCAAGTCCTCCAAATGCCATTATAAATTCTGGTTCTTGATAGAGGTACATGGTGAACAAAATGAAGCCACCACCAAATGTTGAACAGGGAGATGTGAGCACAGTATAGGAAAGGTCTTAATCACATACCTCCAACTGAAAATGAGCCTACACACTGAAATTACAAAATATCTGAGGAAATATAATATTAAGAAACACAAAATAATTAGAACATTAATTTACCCCAGATGAAAATAATTTATGAAATAGTCTGATGCAGACTTTAAATAAATTTATACTGTTCAGCTAAAAGAAAGGGGGAATTATTTTCACTTTAAAAAGAGCAAGAAATGGTGAAACAAAAATAGACAAACAAAATTAGTACTGAACACAGTTTAAGAACTTCAGTGAGATCCCTCTTTATCCCAACTAGAATGACAAAAATTTTAAGAGTCAGATAATAACAAGTATTGCCAATGACATGGAGAAAGTGGAGCCCTCATATACTGCTGGTGGTAATATAAAGTGGTGCAACTCTTCAGAAAATAGTATGCACTTCCTCAAACAATAGAACATAGAGTTATCATTTGACCCAGTAATTGTACTCCTAGGTATATACCCAAGAGAAGTGAAAACATATGTCCACACAGAAATTGTACATGAATGTTTATAGCAACATTATTCATAGTAGCTACAAAGTGGAAACACTCCAAATGTTCAAGAGTTGATGCATGGATAATTAAAATGTAGAACATACATCCATACAATGGAATATTATTTGACCATAAAAGGGAATGAAGTATTCATGCATGCCACAACATGGGTACATTTGAAAACATTATACTACATGAAAAAACCTAGTCACAAAAGACCACATATTATATGATTCTGTTCTATGAAAGTCTAGAATAGAGAAGAGAGACAGAAAGTAAATTAGTGTTTGCTTAGGGTAAGTGGAGGAGGGAAGGAGAAGATAAAGGAATAGAGAGATAATAACTAAGGAGTACAAGGTTCCTTTTTGAGGTGATAAACATGTTCTAAAATTGACTGTGGTGATGGTTGCATATGTCTGTGAATATATTATACCATTGAATTTTACATTTTAAATTCATAACTTTTATGATATATGAATTATATCCTAATAAAGCTGTTTAAAAATGTTTCTAAAAGGTCAACCCCTCTAAAGTGTCTTAGAAATTTTTAATTTGGAATTTCCACTTCATTGAAAAAAATGCTTAAGTGTAATATAAACATTTGTTGGGATTATCTGGATGACCAGCCTATCGCCACCACCAAGTAACATTAGTGCCCATACTCTAGTTTACAATCTCATTCTCACCACATGAAAAGCCAAAAGGCCTCAAGGCAGATAGCACAAATTAGAGGTTCAGAGTCATTTAAGTACAGAAAAGTGGTGGGAAAACCCAGCCATCACGCAATGTATGGTAATAAAGGGAAACCAGACTCTAAGAACCCACCCACAGCAGCCAGGACCACATTTACCATCTTGTATGGTATTAGCAGTGGAAGTAATAGCAAACCTACTGCGAAGGATTTGTTATAAAACAACTCTAGTAGAGTTTTCAATATTGTTTGGGGGTGCATTCAAATGATTGGGTCAGTCTTAAAAACAAGATCATTAAGAGGAAAATTAATGATACCGGTAATGATAATGATTCAAACTTTGGTCACAGTGCTCAAAATCAAAAGAATCAAGTTAGGGGTGCCTGGGTGGCTCAGTCACTTAAGCATCTGACTCTTAGTTTCAGCTTAGGTCATGATCTCATGGTTCATGAATTCGAATGCTGAGTCAGGCTCTGTGCTGACAGCACAGAGCCTGCTTGGGATTCTCTGTCTCCCTCTCTCTTAGCCTCTCCCCTCTTCAAAAATAAAGAAATAAACACTTTTTTAAATTAAAAAAAAATAATAGTTGACCTCAGCATTAGAAGTCCCTGTAAATTATTTTCCTCTAAAAAAGTTCTGTGCATTTCAGAGTGCACTTGTTGTAAGGATTTGATGAGGCAGTTTATAAAGTGCTCAGGCAAGAAATGCAGATTTTAGACTCAGGCCAATAACTCATGACCAAAATGCTCTTAGTCTGAAACCATGACAAAGCTATAGACTTCAGAGAAAGCAGAATATAGTCTCAATTAACTAGACTGTTGGAGGCTGATGTTTTGAATAACCAGACATTTATTTTTCAGTTTCAAGCCTCCTTGAAAATATCTGTTAAGGTGTTATTGGGATACTTTTCTCATTATAGAAGATACTTTCACCTTTATTTTTTGACCTAGAAACTGCCAGTGCCTCAGTTTTATCTTTCAATAATAAATTCATACTTATAGATCCATAATTAAAGAAAACAAGAAAGAAATTAGTCTTTGAAAAATTACAGGGTATAAGGGTTTTTTTTATGCAACTTCCTTTTTTTTTTTTTAACCAGTGGAGTGTATAACATGAGATTTCTCACGTTGGAGTCCAGTTAATTTCAGTTTTATTGTGCATATATGGCCACTTTGATGTAGGATTGATAGGCCTAACTGCGGTGGAGGGGAGGGAGGGAAAGGAGGTGAGTCATTTGTCCCTATGTGCAAAGCAGTGGGGAAAGTTTATATTCCATTTTTTACCCTTAAAATTGAATGACTGCTATGGAGGAACCTGGGGGAGGGATAAAGAGAGACATAAAGAAATGAGTGAGATACTATCACCAACTTCTTAGAAGTTTATGGCCAAAAGAGAAATCGAAACTTTGTAATCCTGTTGCTTCAGTGGACCTGAACATACAGTCACAGTGATTAACCCTGAGGCTGAGAGATTCCGGATTCCAACATCATCCACAGTGGTGGTGACAGCTCTGTCTACTAGAAAGTAACCCTGTCAACCCATCTAATTAATGGACTGATGTCAAGACAGGGCCAGTTCCTGAGGGAGTGCCACAGGCTCTGCGCAGAGCCCTGTCCTGCTACCACTTTTTTGAAAACTGAAAATAAAAAGATATTTTGCAAATTTATCAGATTTGCAGTTAAAACAAAACAGAAAGGACAGCAAACACAGGATGAGACTCAGGAGCCAAACAGCTGAAACATTTGGCTGAATGTAACAAGATGATTACAAAGGGGAAAATCTAAGTTCCTGCACTCTGACCCATTAAAAAAAAACAAAAAACAAAAACCACTGTGCACAAATACAGGATGGGAGAGGCATGGAACAGTGGGGTGTGTGTGTGTGTGTGTGCGTGTTAAAGAGTCAGACAAACTGGCTTGAACTGACAACCATACAAAGAAGACGTACAAATGATTAATAAATAAACAAAAATGTTTATCCTCATTATTAATCAAAGAAATTAAAATTAAAACAGTAATCCCTCAATCTACCAAATGAGTAAAGACGACAAAGAAAGAATGATAGTCCTCACTGCTGAAAAAGATTTGAAAAAGTAGACATTCTCATATACTTCATGTCAGAGTATGACCTGATAAGTCCTTCTGCAACAATTTGGCAATATATATCTAAAATCATAATACTGTGCAAACCTTTTATCCTAATAATTACAGTTCCAGGAATTTTCTTAAATAATTAAGGATACACTGGTGATTAGCTACTAGAATATTAATCACAGTATTTTTTTTTAATATTTATTTTTGAAGGAGAGACAGAGAGTGAGTGGGGAGAGGTACAGAGAGAGAGGAAGACAGAATCTGAAGTAGGCTGCAGGCTCCAGGCTCTGAGCTGGGCCCAAACCCATGAGCCATGAGATCATGACGTGAGCCAAAGTCAGACATTTAACTGACTGAGCCACCAGGAGCTCCTAATCATAGTATTTATTTTTTCCAGCTTTATTGACATATTATTGACATATAACATGTAAGTTTAATATATGCAACACACACATATATAGATACACATATGTGTTATATACATTGTGAAATGATTACCTCAATAAGATTAGTTAACACATCCTCACCTCATATAATTGCCTTTATTTTTTTAGTGATAACATTTAAGATTTACTCTCTTAACAACTTTCAAGTATATAATAGAGTATCGTTAACTACAGTCACCATGATGTACATAAGATCCCCAGAACATATTCATCTTAAAACTGGGAGTTGGGGAGTTCCTGGGTGGCTCAGTCAGCTAAGTGCCTGACTCTTGATTAAGGCTCAGGTCATGAGCTCACGTGTTGAGATCAAGCACCACCTCTGGCTCCATACTGGGTGTAAAACCTGCTTAAGATTCTCTCTCTCTCCCTCTCTCTCTCTCTCTCTGCCCCTTCCCCACTCATGCTCATTCTCTCTCTCTCTCTCTCTCTCTCTCTCTCTCTCTCTCTCTCTCAAATAAATAAATAAATAAATAAATAGATGCAATTAAAAATAAATTAAAAACTGGAAGTTTGTATCCCTTGACCAACATTTCCCCATTTCTCCCAACCCCTAGCCCTTGGCAACCACCATTCTACTCTATATTTCTGTAAGTTTGGCCTTTTTAGATTCCACATAATCTAAATATATACATACTGTATGTAAACATACAGTATTTGTCTTTCTCTGACTTATTTTTAGCATAATGTCTTCAACATCTATCCATGTTGTCACAAAAGGCAGGATTTCTTTCTTTTTATGGCCGAATAATATTCCTATGTATATGTATATGTATGTGTATATGTATATACACCACATTTTCTTTATCCATTTACTTATTGGTGGCCACAGGTTGTTTCCATATCTTTGCTATTGTGAATAACGCTGCAGTGAACATGAGCGTACATATTCCTCTTCAAGATCCTGTTTTCATGTCCTTGTATATATACCCAGAAGGGAGACTGTATATACACTGGATCATATGGTATATGTATTTTTAATTTTTGAGGCATCTCCATACTGTTTTCCATAGTAGCTGCACCAATTTACATTCCACCAGCAGTGCACAAGTGTTTCATTTTCTCCACATCCTCACCAACACTTAGCTCATCTTTTTAATAATATATATCCTAACAGATATGAGGTGATATTTCATTGTGGTATTGATTTGCATCTCTCTGATGGTTAGTGATGTCAAGCCTGTACCTGTTGGCCATTGGATATCTTCTTTGGAAAATATCTATTCATATCCTCTGCCCATCTTTAATAGGATTATTTGAGTTCTTCTGTTATTGAATTGCCTGAGTTCCTTACGTATTTTAGATGTTAATTCTTTATCAGATAGATGGCTTGCAAATATCTTCTCTCATTCCATAGGTTGCCTTGTCATTTTATTGATTATTTCTTTTGCTGTGCAGAAGCTTTTTAGTTTGATATAGTACCACTTTTTTTTTTTAATTTTTGCTTTTGTTGCTTTAACATTTGGTGTCATTTTCAAAAATTTATAGCAAAGATCAATGTCAAGGAGGTTTTCCCCTATGTTTTCCTCTAGGAATTTTACAGTTTCAGGTCTTATATTTAAGTCTTTAATCCATGTCCAGTTAATTTTTGTAAGTATGTAATATAGAGGTCCAATTCCATTCTTTTGCTTGGGAATATCCAGCTTCCTAGCATCATTTATTGAAGAGACTATCACAACATTGTTAATAGTGGCAACACATAGCAGACACATATACACTTGTACACACATAAATGTCCCAAGTTAGCAATGAATATACACATTGTGGTTTTTTACATATGCAGCAATTTCAAACGGATTTGTAGAAATAAGTATATTGAAATTGGTGAAATGCAAAAAAGATCTATAATCTAGTTAGTGGTATACTAATATCGATTTTCTTTTTTTTTTTTTTTAATTTTTTTTTCAACGTTTATTTATTTTTGGGGCAGAGAGAGACAGAGCATGAACGGGGGAGGGGCAGAGAGAGAGGGAGACACAGAATCGGAAACAGGCTCCAGGCTCCGAGCCATCAGCCCAGAGCCTGACGCGGGGCTCGAACTCACGGACCACGAGATCATGACCTGGCTGAAGTCGGACGCTTAACCGACTGCGCCACCCAGGCACCCCAAATATCGATTTTCTGATTTGAATAATGTATTATTGTTAGGTAAGATGTTACCATTGGGAGAAGTAAACTAAAGGGTATACAGGACCTCTCTATAATATTTTTACAACTTCTTGTGAGTCTATAATAATTCCAAAATAAAAAATAGAAAAAAAAACTTTTTAAAAAAGAAAGCTGGAGCACCTGGGTGACACAGTCAGTTGAGCATCCAACTCTTGGTTTCGGCTTAGGTCATGATCTTACAGTTCATGAGTTCGAACCCCACATTGAGCTCTGGGCTGCTGGCATGGAGACTGCTTGGGATTCTGTCTTTCCTTTTCTCTGTCCCTCCCCTGCTTGTGCTGTTTCTCTGTCTCTCTCTCTCTCAAAAATAATAAATAAACTTAAAAAATTTTAAAAATAATAAAAAAATAAAAAAGAAAGCTGTTCACAATGTATCTTTGAAAAAAAGCAATAAATCAGAAGGTTTAATTCTTTTTTTGTAAAATATACATGAAATTCATATAATTATGATGATGATAATAGAGTACCATTTTCTGAAGTCATGTTTTGTGGTTTATAAACAGTATCTCATTTAAATCTCACAACTAATAAGGTAAATGTTATTATTTCACTTTCCCAGTGAGGAATGCTGTTAGGAGAGATTACACAATTTTTCAAATGTTAACCAGCTAGCCAGTATTTCAGAATCCAGTGACTATCTTCCAAAAAACTTACTACATGATTTTTTTTTTTACAGTCTAGAAAGGTACATACCAAAATTTTTACCATAGTTGTCTCTACAGTGAATATTGGAAGCATTATTTTTCTTTTTTCTTTACAGTGAATATTGGAAGCATTATTTTTCTTTTTTCTTATCAGATGTGTGTCATTTGTGTAACTAAAAATAATATTTATTTTAAGAGACTTTAGTATTTTAGTTGAAAGCAAGGTCAGTATGAGTCCATAGGCTGAAACAAGTGTCAAAAAACCTAAGTTTGGCTACGTTAACAGAAAAATAGTATGTAAAATAAGGAGGCCATTGTAGTATTCAACAATGCAGAGATAAGATGTGATCTGGCATGTAGAACCTCATTTTGATAAGGACATTGACATAGAGACTGAAAGTTATTAACAGAAAAGCAATCAGAATGGTGAAAGAATCCAAAATCACATCATAATACAGATGGTGGTGAGAATTGAGGACATCTAGTTTAGAAAGAAACAGACTCAGAGACAACATTATAGCTGTCTTAAAATTTTGAAAGGGTCCACACTTATAATAATAATTGTAAACAGCTACCATTTATTGAGTGTTCACCATATACTGAGTACATACAATCCTCACCACAAACCTATGGGGTATCTAGGAAGGTATATTAATATTATCCTCTTTTTACAGATGAGGAAACTGAAGCTCAGAGAGTTTGGATAATCTGCCCAAAGTCACACATGCATCAGTGATAAAGCCAACATTCAAGCCTGGAACCTTTCTGAGCTGTTAACCATCTCATAGGGCTATCTCACATCCCAACAAAGGAAAAGGGACTGGGCTTGTTGTGTGACTTCTCATGAGTATAATTAAGAACACAGAAGAGAGATTCAGGGACACAAATATCAGCTCAACACTGGGAAGATTCATCTCAGAAAAATCAAAGCTGTCCAACTGTGGGATGGATTGCCTTGGAAGATAATGAATGCCCCTCTATACATTTAATGTAGGTTCAGTGACATTCAACAGTGATGTCAGAAGGATCTCAAACTTCAGTGTGTATCAGAATCACCTGGGAGAGCTTTATCAAACACAGATTGCCATGCTCCACCTCCAGAGATACTGATTTAGGTGTCCTGAGATGGTTAGATTCGTGAATTTACAGTTCTATCAGGCTCCCAGTCAATGCCAGTGCTGTTTGTCCATGATCACATACTGAGATCCCTTCAAACCCTAAATGTCTATTACTTTTTAAAAATCATACTCCATAGACTGGACAAATTTTGTGTCCTTCACAACCTCTCTCACAGAATGGCAGCCATAATGCCCCTAAACCATACAACAAGGTTTGTTTCTTTGTTTTTTCCTATTCAAGGTACCAGTCAGTAGAATGTCCTACATCTTTTAAAATAGACTTTTATAGCTATTGTTTTTTATTAATTCCCAGAGTTTGCTTATATACTAGAGACAGGTCTTCTGGGGTGTTGTTGTTGTTGTTGTTGTTGTTTAGAAACTCACCTATATTTCTGATGGAGAGAGGATGAATACAAGCAAACTTCATTAAATTGTGAGACAAGAGTCTGATAAATCTTAGCATGTTCAGACTATCCAAGAGGAAATGTACTTTTCTAATATGATTCACTCTTCAGCTGTCTAGCTCAATTTGGAATGGGAAGTGGAAATGCTATTGCTTGCCAAGAAATAAGGACGATGGCCATATGTTATAAACTATGCTTTGTTATTTTCAATATTGGCAGACTTAGCATTAAGTAGTGTTAATTTTTCAGAACTTCTGAACTCTGTTCATGTTTACCTTAAGGGCAGCTTTTTCCCCCCACTTTCTGATGAAGTTAAAATCGCCAAGGGTTTTTAAAGTAGGCCAAAACACTCCAAAATAAATTTTAAGAAAAAAGAATAGCTTTCTGTGGACTGCCCCACTGGCCCTCTGCTTTCTGGAAGGCAGCTGATACAAGGCCCACAGCTGCTTGACACCTAGCATTGTCCCCAGCCAACCTGAACAGCCAGCATCTCCATATAAGAAGCACAAGTGGCTTTGAAGGTGATAAGATAGAGTTTCACTGCTGTATTTTATGACATAATTCAGTCGGTGTTTCTTTACAGAGTGCCACTGGCTGCCTAACTTTAAACAGTCATAAACATTTGATTGTAGAGTAATTTAATTTAATGATTTATTTGATCTTCAAATCACAAGAGGCTGTTCTCAAAACACTTTGTTGCCATGCTGATCCTCTCTTAACCTACAGGATTAATAATTGATGTTGAAATACAGTTGGAAAAAAAATTGACAATGAACTTCTTTCTAAAGGAAACAACACCTGGATGAAATAGAAGATTTATACAATGACTCCCCTAGATAACAAATGCCTCTATGTGAACAAACTTAAAATCACAGGCATTTTGGATTGAAATCTTTCTACAGTGTCTCACCTGCTTTCTTACCATCTTAAACAAAGTAATAGAACATACTTAAACATCCTCTGGTAAATCAACATAATCCTTATAAACAAGTGTAATTCTGTAGTATAACCAAATAGTATTCTCAGAGGGCACGGTCAAGATTTGATCAACATTTTGCCTCTAAAATGCCTTCAGAAACGTATACCATGTTAGTCTTTCATTGAATTTTTATAGTATTACACTTTGCTTTTCACTTAAATGTACTGACCACAATTAATTTTTCCTTGCCTTTAAATTTGCTGTTAAATTTGCTGTGCACTAGAAATCGAAGTTACTAAATTTACTGGAAGTGTGTACAATGGGTAAGGGGAGTCTTTGTGAGAATTGTCTGTGGCAGCTACTGTGTATAGAACTTGTGCCATAAATTTTCGCTTCTTAAGGAGTTTATTTTTAATTATTCCTGCTTCTTTTCTATTATCCTATAAATCAGGTTGCCAGATATGTGACCCCCTAGTTAAGAAAAGTCTAACTGTGGTCAAGTGATGATAATGGCTGATATTTGTTCTCTCACCATGCTACTCCAGTGAGGCCAACTCTTTGTATTCAAATCCACATCTTAGAATGCAGTACCCACAATGGCAAGTGGAATTGAAATTACTTTTCTTTGTAAAACCTCCCATTCCCCTGTCCCTTTATCCTTTAGACCTCAGAAATGAAACCAAAGTAAGAGAATAAGACATGACTTCAAGCAGGCATTTTACAACTCAGCCCTTAATTCCTCCTGAACCGAAGAAAGTCCCTGAATTGTAGTTTTTCATCTTTCCTAATCTCATAGATTAAGGAAGGAATGGGAATAGGAAAACAAGGAAAAGCATACCATTTTATTTTACCTCCTAAAATCATGATTCTTTGAGATTCTTTTCAAGTACATATTCTGAGTGCTACTGTGAGAAATGGCTTTCATCAAGTTAGAAAAAAAAAGTTCTAAATCTGGCCTTCAAAGGCCTTTACGATATGTCTCAACCTACCTTTCTAAGCCCATCTTCCACTGCTCTACTTCCGCTAGACCAAATCCTCCATAGATCCCACATATCTTTTGCTTCTCTGCTTTTGGAGCACTTATCAGGTGCTAATATGTGCTCCTCAAAGGGGCAAAAAACAGGGTGGGTGTTACATGGTCAAATAAATTTGGGAAATGTTGGATTAACCACTATAAAGACAGGTTTCTTTACTAGAGTACTTCTCAGAATCTTTTAAAATCCTAATGTTCATTTAAATCTCCAAAAAGGCATTATGGTATAGAAAAAGAGTAACTACTCATCTCAGTTTGCCTGGGACAGTCTCAGTGGACACCTGTTGTTCTGGCGTAATTAACAGTATCTCTTCAGCTTTTAAAGTGCTTCATGTTGTACAACATGGTTTTCCTACATATAGTGCTTGCTAAACTAATCTGACCACCATACCCATTTCTCATAGAATATCTAAGTATCCTGTATAACAGTTTGGAAAATATAACTTTTGCTAGTCATCAACATCAACCTAAATCTCAAATCCTATCCCAAATAATTGACTCTGTGGTGAAGTTTCTCCTATTATTGGTCCTCCACAACTGGAATCACTTTCTCCCTCTGCTGAAGGTCATAATACCTCCTCTGTATCTTTCCCTTGTGACATTTAGCATGTTCTGCCCTATTTTATTTTGGGGGTTCAAGCCTTCCCTCCTCTACTGTACCATTCACAGTAAAATCCAGGTAGTGTTTCACTTAGTATTCCCCTACAATGCCAAACTCAAAAAATATCTTTGAATGATTAAACTTAGTTGTACCTGAACAACTCTTTTTCTCGTTACACAGAAGTAGACCTTCAACGCAGGCCAGGTGACCCCACCACTGCCCTCTCCTGCTTTCTTGGAGACCTCTGCTGATTATCACTACATCCATTTCTGTCTCCCACAATCTCTTAAACATACTCCAGATTCTCCCATCTTAAAAAAAGCCTGGTCTCAGGGTGCCTGGGTGGCTCAGTTGGTTAAGCATCCGACTCTTAATTTTGGTTCAATTCATGATCTCATGGTTCGTGAGTTCGAGCTCCATGTTAGGCTCTACAATGGCAGAATGGAGCCTGCCTGGGATTCTCGCTCTCCCTCTCTCTCTGCCCCCCATCCCCCCATAAATAAATATGCTAAAAAAAAAAGAAAGCCTTTTCTCAACTTTTCTCAACTTTCTTTCTCCCATCTTTCAGAGTCCACATTCTCAAAAGACTTGAGCAAATGTCTGTCTCTACCTGTTCACTTCCATTCACTGGCCAGCCCACTGTCATCTAGCCCCCATGTCCACCCCTTCACCCAACCTGCTCACATCAGAGTCACCAATCACTTTTTCTTTTTTTCCTGAATCCAATTGGTACTTCTCATTTAGGTTTGAAAAGCTCAGTATTCTAAAACAAGTTGGCCTCTGTGATTTATACTCTTTAAAAGTTTCCAAAGTTTCTCAAAAAGTTAAACATAGAATTATCATATGATCCAGCAAGTCCACTTCTAAGTATACGCCCAAAGGAATTGAAAACAAGGGCTCAAACAGATACAGTCATGGTAGCAGTCACAATAGCCAAAAGGTAGAAACAACACAAAGAGGGGTACCTGGGTGGCTCCGTTGGTTAAGTGTCCGACTTTGGCTCAGGTCATGATCTCATGGTTCCTGAGTTTGAGCCCCATATCGGGTTTTGTGCTGACAGCTCAGAGCCTAGAGCTATTTTGGATTCTGTGTCCCCCTCTCTCTCTGTCTCTCCCCTGCTCATACTGTCTCTCTCTCTGTCTCTCTCAAATGAAAGTCTAATACATGCAACAACATGGGGTGAACCTTGAGGACATTATGCAGAGCATAAGCCAAACGCAAGAGGAAAAATATTGTATAATTCCATTTATATGATGTACCTAGAAACAGCAAAGTCATAGAGACAGAAAATAGAATAGAGGTTACCAGGGGCCAGGAGAAGGAGTTATTGTTAAATGGATATAGAGTTTCTCTTTGGGATAATGACAAAGTTCTGGGAATGAATAGTGGTTAATGGTTGCACAACATTGTGAAGTATTTAATGCCTTTGAATTGGACACTTTAAGACACTGGTTAGAATGATAAAATTTATATTGTGTATATTTCATCACAGTATGGGGGAAAAAAGAAAGAAAAGAAAGTGCCCAAAGTATTGAAGTCCCTGAAATTAAAAACTTTTGCAGTACATAGAACTGCAAAATCAGTTTCATAGCACCCTTCTGTTCAACTCTAATGTCATTCTGGGGGAAAACCTGCAGTGGGGAATTCCCAACCCGGGTAGGCGTCCTGAGTAGGTATTTTGGAAAGAGCTTTCCACTTAACCTTATCTCTGGCCTTTCTGGTTACACAGCCACACCTTATTTTACCAAGACCGATGTTTCTATAAAGTAAGAAGCTGAAGCCTATTTTCCCAATAACTTAGGTTATATAGTTAAAGAGGTTTTATGTCACTTAAAATTGCTCTTCAGGAGGCATTGCTTGAAAAGTTTTCCCTTCAGGTTTCCTCCTGTCCCCTCCTACTCTTCTGCAACGTCTCCTTCTCTTAGAGGCTGTGATTGTAACAAATAGATGGATAGGCAAGGAGAGAACCAGACACTTGTGAAATCAAGTAAAAGAAGTGCATGTGATGTGAATGGTCGTGGGTGGTTGGGAAAGGGCATAAGAGTCCACTCCTGCATGCACAAATTAAATCTCATTGAGCATTAAGTTATCAATGCTCAGGTTTCCTGCTCATGGTATATTCTGTATTTGTGCGGTATTTTCTGTCAGTAATGAATGAATGGCCTGCTCCATATGCCCAGATTTGTAACAACAGAAGACCAAATACATGAAGGTGATTTCTCTGGCTTTTCACAGGTAACACATTACTTGTTAGTCTTTGTTGAGGATGTACCCACTGCCTGATATGAAAGTCCTTATTCCTAAACCTTATAATTCTCAACCCACAAGTAAAGCATCTTGGTCCCTCACAAAGTTCGCTGTAAGTCTGTCACTGGAAAAAGCCCCTAGTGTTTCAAAGTGTGAGCTTTTATTTGGTTTGGTAGCACTTGGGAGCTCCTTATAAAATTCTCACTTAAAGGGTAAGTGGGATGTCCAAATTCCCGCCTGGGGTGATTTTTACTGTTGTGAATTCGGTAGATTTGAGGGAGGACAGATAAAAGCACTGAGGCTTTTCAGTATGCCGAGTTGCTAAGGCCTGACTATGGGCTGTGGTAGTGGAAAAGGAATGATTCCAAAAATATTAATAACATGAGAAAGGAGGGTACTTGGTATCTCAAACATTCGTTTCTCTGAGTGTCTTATCCTTAGATTTTCTGAGCTACCTGATAACGTGGGAGAGAGTTCCCCCTTAGAATAAAGTTACAGGAGGCCTTTTCTCACTTTTTTCTGCTTAAAAAAAATTGCCACAAAGGTTCTTTACTCCCATGGAATTTCGAGGAGATCCCATGAAACTGTGCGTGAATTGTACCTCCTCCAAGGACACTCCCTCATGCACACGACGCTGGCCGGATTTTGTAACTGCATTTATGACTGATTTACGGAACTTTTACTTGGCAGGCCCTGCTGTTACTGTTAGCTGGTTACTATGGATCTTTCAACATGCCACTCTGGCATGTTGCATTAAAAATAACCTCCCAAGACTGTACAGAATGCATAGAACAACGGGAGTACAGTCATAGCCGCGGACTCCAGGCTCCACTTTGGTGCCTATGTATTCACATGTGCTCCTCTATAAAGCAACTGCAGGGGAACAATTCAAACACCTTCTAAAATGTCTGGTTGCATTGTAATTTTCCGCAGCTTCCCCAGAGCAGAAGTTCTCAGAGATCAGCAACATCCCAGAAAACTGTAGGCCAAAAGAACAACAAAACACAAATTATAAGTATCTGTTAAGGGCACAGATCCAAACACAGACTGTCTGGGTTTGAATCCTGACTCCAGGACTAACTAGCTCTGGGATCTTAGCAAGTTCTACCACAACCACAGCACTCTCATCTGCAAAACAGTGACAACATCATCAATCCCCAATGGGTCCTTCTGAGGGTTAAGGGAGATACTCAGGTAAAAGTTCTTCATTCAGTACCAGCACACGGAAGGTGATCAATAAATAGATTATTATCCTTTGAATGCCATCCTTTTAGTACAGTCTTTGCGGCAGTTAACAACATGCAACTTCAGTTACAGTGCCTGGCAATGAGTAGGTGCTTAACAAATATCTGTTGACCGACCGAGTGATGCCCGGTTACTTATGCACACATTTCATACTCTTTTCAAGATTATATACTTCTTAAGATAAGAGCTCTATTTGATTCATCTTTGTATTCTCCACAGCTCCACGGTGTGTGCTGAATAAACATTTGTTGAAATAAATGGAAAGAGAAAAGCTGTCACAATGTAAGAGGCAATAGTTAGTATGTAAACTGGTAGTAAAAAAAAATTTTTTTTTAATCACAGGCTTCAAGTGCAGATAGAATCTAATGCCAAGAAAACACTGACATTCCCTGAAACTAAATGAATATATCAAGCTACATATGAATACAATATTTGTAATGCTGGGTCTGGTTCTAGCTGGGTACTGCAGAGGGGAGGAAAGCTTTTAACTCTATCCCACCACTGGCCTCAGCCCATGACTCAAGAGAAGACTTGCTTTCCCAGAACCAGACACCACGGTCCCCACAAGCAAAGTAGTTTCCTTATGCCACTTCAAGCATCACTGGATTCAGTGGCAGCAGAATAAGCAGAGGGCTTGTGAGAGGCCAAAAGAATATAGACTCTGCCTCAGATTCCACCACTAGTGCTTGAACAAGTGTGAACACAGCTGTGTCCACAGAGTGGTGAGAGAGGGATATCTCCTCCTGATCAGAAAGCCAGCAGGCCACTGTGGATCCTTAGCAGAGAAAATAGTAACAGGGTTCTGTGACTATCGGCTCATGTCTGATCCCCAAAACAAAAGTAAAAATAGTAAATCTTTGTGTGTGTGTACGTGTATACACACACAAAGGTATGAAGAACACCATTTCCTTCATTCTGACAGTATGTCAGCACTCTCCAACCAAAAGCTAATAGGAACATACCTGTAGTCGACCTAGCTGGGTTTATTACTTGGTACAGGAAGGGATCGCATTCACTATGGGGAAACCATGGGGCATCTTAGTAAGAGGATGTTCTAAAGAACCTATTATAGAATTGGGGCTTTGGATGAGTGATTTGGTGAAGGCTCTAGAAAAGTGGGATTTATTCTAGATTGGATACTATCAGAGAGCAGGGATAGTTCTATGATTAGGTATCTGTAGATAATAAATCTTATCTACAGAAAGGATAGGCTAGAGCGAGGATAAAGCTATAATTGCCAAAGCAGCAGCAGTTACTTAAATTTGCTGGGAGAAGGGAATGATTGGTAATTTGGGGATTGGACAATATTCATGTTTTCTCTGTGTTCAGACATGTATTTCAGTAGTATTTCAATAAAGTCTCTTGGAGTTTGGTACAACCATATAGCATTTTAATTGATTGATGATGATAGTAAGAATTGATTATCAGGTTGAGATCAACCTGTGTTATTTACTGGTTTGCCACAGGCACCACCCTTGGTTATATCTTATCAATTTGTTTATCACTGAAGGCATGTGATCAAAATCTAAACATATAGTAAATATATTAGGGTAGCGGATTTTGAATGAAAAAAAAAAAAAACCTCCACAGGCCTTGATGATGGCCTGAGTCAAATAAGATGAAGTTTAATAACAATTAATGAAAAGCAGTTAATTTAGGTTCCAAAAAATCAGTACCAAAGACAAGATGGGAAAGACCTGACTAAGAAGCAAAAGAAGGGGGGGCGGAGACTAATGTTTGGCTGACTGTAAGTTTTATTATGGTCAACAGTTAAATAAACAAGCAATAAAGTAATTTTAAACTACATTAATGGAAGTATGGAATCATTAATGAGGGAATTGACAATCCGATCTATTCTGTACTGATCTGACAATACCTAAAATACTGTGTTCAGGTCTGGGCATCACAATTTTGAAGAATATAATTCCTCAGTCAGAGAATGTTACTGACTGCCCCACTTCACTTAGAAACTAAAGATGGGTCATGTCAAACAAAACAAAAACACAGAATCAGAAGGAGTGACTGATGAGGTAGTAGACATTCAACCTGGAGCCCAGGAGATCCAGGGGAAACATGAAAACTATCTTCAAGTATTTTAAGGTCTGTCATGTGTAAGAGGAATTAGACCATTTTTGTCTGGTTTAGGGACTTAGGATCAGTTAAAGTTAAAAGCAGGCAGATTTTGCTTTTAAGATACGCATACATGCATTCACACACATGACATCAGAAATCATCTTTCTCTTGAGGAAGCAAATTCCCCATCATTAGAATTTTGCAAACAGAGGCTGAAGGACCACTGGTAAGGATATTATAGGAGGGTATCAAGTGGAGAAGATTGAATTTTTGACTCCTTGACGAGAGATTTATATAATAAATACCTGTAATATGATATTCTCTTGTATCTTTCCAGATTCTGAATCTACTTGACATCTCTAGAAGTTATTTTTTTTTAGGCACAGATCCCATTCAGAACCTTGTAGAACAGCCTGCATGCTTATCAAATTTATATATAACTCAGCAAGAATCCTAACAGGAGCTTAAGTTTGTTCTCAAACAATCCAGTGATTTTGGACTTGGTTAACTCATTTGGCTCTATTCCACCTGACTATTTCTACCGATTTATATCTTAAATTATTTGCTTTGTATCTGAATATTAAATATTCTGAGTTACAAATTCTACTTATTGTTTTCATAGCTACGCTGATCTGTGCTACCTCATACTCTTGTGTAATGACTAGATTTACCTTCAAAATATAGTTCTAGTTCTGTAGAACTTGAGAGTTATAAACTTTTATAGGATTTGAAGGTCCCTGAAACTCTGTATCCTTCCCAACTTGATAGTGAAACATTGCCAAATACAAGCAGGAATCCTTTCTGAATATGCACAATTGTCTCTTAATTTATAAGCAACTAAACTGATATTCTTTAAGTTTTCTTAATGTAAATCTTGCATACAACTAGTATTTTTAAACCTTAAATAAGCTTGTATTATACAAGCTTGTGTATATATATATATATATATATATATATATATATATATATATGTATATAAAGCAAGCACCACACCCAATGCCTGGGGTGGCCTCAGTTCAGCTCAGGTCATGATCTCACAGTCATGATTTCAAGGTCATGAGATCGAGTCCCCATCGGGTTCTGTGCTGGGCACAGAACCTGCTTAAGATTCACTCTTCCTCCCTCTCTGCCCTTCCCCCCTACTCTCTCTCTCTTAAAAAAATAAAAAAGTAAAAAAAAATAAATAAAAAGTATTGCATGTTCTACTGACTGAGCAAGCCAGGCACCTAAGCTTGTATAATATTAATTCATCTTGTGGGCCACCTGGGTGGCTCAGTCAGTTAAGCATCCGACTTTGACTCAGGTCATTATCTCGAGGTTCATGAGTTCAAGCCCCACATTGGGCTCTGTGCTGACACCTAGGAGCCTGGAGCCTGCTTCAGATTCTGTGTTTCCCTCTCTGTCTGCCCCTCCCCTGCTCATGTTTTCTCTCTCTCTCTCTCTCTCTCTCTCTCTCTCTCTCTCTCTCTCTCTCTCTGTCAAAAATGAATAAGCATTAAAAGAAAATTAAATCATTTTGCATGAAGGCTTCTTTTAGTCTGGGATCTCTAGAAAACACAGCCTAATCTCTGATATGTTGATATCTGTGATATTGTGATATAATAAGAAATACATATTTGAGGTTTTATCCCTGGCTCCTGGCCAGAGCTCCTAAAACCTTCCCTAAGCAATAGGGGTGCTAGGGGCATCTTTTGTTCTAACATTTGGTCTTTGACCCTGGTTCCTGATACAAAGCTCTTAAACCCCTTGAAATGTCCTGGGTGATAGGAGAATCTTTTGTTTTAATGAGGTAACTCTTGATAGGGTCCTGGATAGCTTCAGAATGGGTGTTGATCACCAGAAAGACTAAGCCATGATTAGAAATTTGGAATTTTCAGCCCAATCCCCTATCCTCCAAGGAGGGGAGAGGGACTAGAGATTGAGTGAGTAATTAATCATACCTATGTAAGGAAGCCTCCATAAAAATCCCTGATCTGTGGGGTTCAGAAAGTTTCTGGCTTGGTGAACACATCCATGTGCCAGAAGGGTGACACATGCCAACTCTATAGGGACAGATGCCCCGGTTCTCAGGACCCTTATGAACCTTGTACTACATATCTCTTCACCTGGCTGTTCCATATCCTTTATCACAGCCTCAATTATATGATAAACTAGTAAATAAAAGTGAGCATTTTCCTGAGTTCTGTGAGCTATTCCAGCAAATTACTGAACTTGAAAAGAGGGTCATGGGAACCCAGAATTACAGCCAGTGTGTCAGAAGTACAGGCGAAAACCTGGGACTTTCACTTGGCCTCTAAAGTGGGGGCTGTCTTGTGGGACCGAGCCCGTACTCATGGGATCTGACAATAATTCAAGGTAGATAGTGTCAGACAGAACTGAACTTAACTGCAGGACATTCAGTAGGTATCCACCAAGAATCGGAGAAGTGCCTAATGTGTGGGGAGAAACCCCACATGTTTGGTGGTCAGAAGTGTGAGTATGGTAGTACTAGAAAGTAAAGTACTAGAGGAGGAAACTTAGGTTTTTCTTGCAATGTTTTATTTGGGAATATAATCCCAAGCCATCAAGAGTAGGGGGGAAAGAATATGAATCAGGAAAAGATGGGGAGCCATAGAAGGTGAAAGATTTCTATGCTGGCCACTGCTTTACAATGGGCCAGATGCAGCAGGTCTCCTGACTGACCTTCTGGAAAAACTATCCCTCAAGGAAAGGAGGAATAAGAGGGAATGTATCTGCCTATTTCACTCCTGACTCCTGTTTTCCATTAGTCAAAGTTTGACCCACAAACAGTTAGCTTCCCAGTCCTTCCAGGTTGCCACACTCAGCCCCTTTAGCATCCTCTTGGAAAGTCATATTGCACACCCTGCTGTGCACATTTCATCCAAGTTCAGAATACACCAGAGAAGTTCCACAGTCCAGCACTCCCAGTGACTTGTCAGCCCCAGGTGCTAGAACCACTTAGACTCTAACCAAGACCAAGGCAGAGCAAGTGGCTAGGAGACCAAGAGACACTGGTACAGAGTAACTCTGAGGAAGCACTAGCCATTTCTGATACACTTTCTCTGCCTCTCTAAGCCTCTGTCACTTTCTACCTTTAGTGAGCTTTTAGCACTTAATCGTTACTCTTCATGCACAGATGTCTAGTGTCTCCCACATGCAAATGTCCTCTCCCTCCTAGACACACAGGAAGATTACACTTCCTGCCTCCTTACTGTCAGGTGGAACCATGTGACAGGTTCTGACTAATGGTCATGAGAGGAAGTGCTGTGTGTGCTCCTGGGCCAAGGCATGTTAAGAGACAGCTTAAGTTCTCACATTCTTTTATTGCTGCAGCAACCTTGCAAGTCAGGCTCAAATAGTGGAGCCCAAGATGAAGAGAGACTGAAGCCCTGAGACAGCATGTGTGGAAAAAAGCTACATTTGGACTTCATTAATTAGACTTAGCTGATAAGCAACAGAAATCTTGCTCTAAGTAACTCAGGCAAAATACAAAGGGAGGCTGGAGAAGCAGAGCCAGAGAGCAGGCAGGAACCAGGATGACAGTCAAGTTCAGGCCATGGGAACTTTCTGGCTAATATACTGCTGCTGACCACACCATCCCTACCCTAACAGATACCACTACTACTGGACTCTCTACCCTGCCATAAATAATTTCTAAACAATCCTATGTCTTTATATTACAGCTTTCAGGATAAAAGTACCAAGGGGAGAAAAGATCTCAGCCTACATCATCATGTCTACACCCTAGATACAAGAAAGATTCTTGTTCCATCCTACCAATACCACATTCCATTCTTCTTCCATCCTACCAATACCACACACTAGGGCATAATGAATGAAATATTTGTGATTGATGAAGAGCTGAGTAGTTTAAATTTAACTGTACAGGAAATAAATGGGAAGCTGCAGAATTCAGCACCTAAATCCTGTTTATTTCTGATGAGCACAAATCAGGATTTAAAAAGAGAATGAAAGTTAGGAACAGAAGTTGCTAAGTCAATGTAACTATTGAGATACCTCTATAGTTGCCTTCCTCACAGGTAGAGCTTTATCAATTCTATGTGGGCCTAGATATCTCCTTGTTTTTCCTTCTGAAGTCCTATTTTCTGGGAGAAGCAGAAATCACCCGATCAGCGTTTTTCTCCCCACTTCTTTGTTGAAATGAACACATGATCTCAATTATCACCCAGCTCAAGCACCTCTAACTTCCATGCCTTAGGTGACAGTCTCCTCTTCTCTGGAAACCTTGAGATTAACTAAAAAAAGATCCATATCCTTTCTCCTTTGAGACTCTCTCTACCGTAAAATATGTGACTATCTGTATCAAGAAACCAATGTGAGGAAACAAATTCTAGATATGTAAGCAATAGGTTATTAGAAGTTGTTGAAGATAACTAAGATATTTTCATAATGTTTTGAGACTCCCCATATAATTTTCCTTGTATTAAGTATTAGAAACAAAATACTTATATGGATAGACCCATAATCTGACAGGTTAGCACATCTTATCTCTTCAATTCTTTTTTAAAAACTTGTTTTTTAAATGTTTATTTATTTTTGAGAGAGAGGGAGCAGGGGAGGGGCAAAGAGAGAGGGAGACAGAGGGTCCGAAGCAGGCTCTGTGCTGACAGCAGAGAGCCCAATGTGGGTCTCAAACTCATGAACCGTGAGATCATGACCTGAGCCAAAGTTGGATGCTTGACCAACTGAGCCACCCAGGCTCCCCTATCTCTTAAATTCTTGAAAGAAGTAATTAAATACTGAACTCACTATTTGAGGAAGATTTTCCTGGTTATTTGTATGGAAAGAACTGGAACAAGGTCAGCAAATGTAGGTAATAAAAACCTAGATGTGGGCTGTGGAGATTTAAAAAGGACAGCATAAATCTAAGAAAATTCTGGTGTCTTGTCCAGCATAATTTGTATGATAAATACCAGGAGAAAGTAGTACCACTAGAAGCAAGATGGCTTCAGATAGACAAAAGTCGTGGCTCCCTGGTGCAACACATGGTGACATCCCCAGAGTGAGAGCTAAGACAGTGATTGTTTTGGCAATAATCAGCAGGGCAACAGTTGAAAGCAACATGCCCCAAGGAAACAACCTGAAATGTGCTCACTGCTTACTTATTGCCTTAAAAATATATGGAATGGTCTGAAGTGTCCTAATTCAGGACAACCAGAGGACAATTGGAGTTTTTTCCCTTAATAATAACCATCATTGAGTAGCCACCGTACAAAGTCTACTATATTAGATACTTGACATATACTACCTCCCATACTGTTTCTGTCATTCTGACAGATGAGGGACTGAGGCTCAGAGAGGTTCTAGAATTTTTCTAGAATCACATAGAAAAAGTGGCAAAACTAGGAACTGAAGCTAAGAATGCCTGATTTCAAGTGCATCCTCTCTTTACTGAACTATGGTGTCTCAAAACAAATATGCTAGAAGAGAGGGCATTTGACTTATGGTTTAAAAAAATGCCGTTGTGGATTACATTGATGCGTGATTAAAATATTTCCTTCGGTGGCATAGTAACTCACCAATGATAAAGCAAAAAACAGTTTCATGGTAATATTGTCATAATTTTTAAAATAAATGTAGGGACTATTTGTCAATGGTACTGGGAATTTCCGGATATAACTCTTTGACAAGCTGATCACTGTTTTACAGATATGTATCCTCTATTTAACATGAAACTTCTGCTTGGAAAAATCAGTTTATAGCCTACGACTTAAATGTCTCCAAATAAGGTTAATTAGGCACAATTAGATCTAAACACTGCTACTTCCCTAAGAATGTGTTTGCCTTTTCCTTATGGTAATGATAATGTGATTTTTTGTGTTTCTGTTTTTTTCCTAGCTTCCAGAACCAAAACTGATGGCTGATGCCTCAAAACAAAAATTTATATATATATGTACATATATACATATATATATACATATATACATATATATATACATATATATATATATAACTTGCTTTCTCTTATTTTCTTTGATTCTGATTTTTAATAATTTACTTATTCAGTAACTATTTGAGTACCTAATATGTGTCAGACACTTTGCAAAGTACAATGCATATAGAGATGAACACAGCTTGATTCCTACCTTCAAGGATCTCATAGTCTAATAAGAAAACTTACATTTAACAGCTAACTGTGAGGCCATATGATAAATGCCATAATAAAATTATATGCATGGAACAGCAGTAGGACAAGATAGAAGGGTCAGATTGATGAGGAGTTTTGAGTTGGGTCTTTAAGTATGTATGAGTTGAGTTTAATGGGTGGTTGACTGGGGGCAAGAGGTTAGGAAAGAGCATTGTAGGTAAATTTGTAATTATTTAACTTTTATTAACCTTTTTGGGTAGATATATTTTGTTTAAAATTGCTGAAATCCTTTTGGAAAAGAAATAGGAGGTGATAAGCAAATTTCTATGCCAAAGGAATTCTATCCAGTTGGGGCAAAAAAAAAAAAAAAGAGGCAGGCAGCCAATAAATCCTGATCGTAGACTCAAGAATGAAAGGTCCATCCATGTTGTCACAATTGGCAAGATCTCATTCATTTTTATGGCAGAGTAATGTTCCATTGTATGTATATACCACAACTTCTTTATCCATTCACCTGTGATGGACACTTAGGTTACTTCCATATCATGGCTATTGTAAATAATGCTGCAGTGAATATAGGGGTGCATATATCTTTTCATATTAGCATTTCCATTTTCTTTGGGTAAATACCCAGTAGTGGAATTACTGGATTGTATGGTATTTCCATTTTTAATTTTTTGAGGAATCTCCATACTGCTTTCCAACAGTGGTTGTATGAATTTATATTTCCACCAACAGTGTATGAAGATTCCTTTCTCCACATCCTCATCCACTTGTCTTTCAGATACTAGTCTTTCTGACAGGTGTAAAGTGGTATCTCATTGTGATTTTTTTTTAATGTTTATTTAAGAGAGAGCACACATGTGCCCCTGTACACACAAGTTGGGGAGGAGCAGAGAGACAGGGAGAGAGAGAATCCCAAGCAGGCTCCAAGCTGTCAGTACAGAGCCCAACATGGGGCTTGATCCCATAAACTAAGAGATCATGACTTGAGCTGAAATCAAGAGTCGACACTTACCTGACTGAACTACCCAGACACCCCTCATTGTGATTTTGATTTGCATTTCCCTGATGATGAGTGATGCTGAGCAGTTTTTATGTATCTGTTGGCCATCTGTAATAGCATTATATGGTGACAGATGGTAGCTACACTTGTGTTGAGCATAGCATAATGTATAGAGTTGTCAAATCACTATGTTGTATAGTGGAGCTGTATAACTGAAACTAATGTAACAGTGTGTGTCTACTATCCTTCAATAATTTAAAAATGGAATGAAAGGTACACTTATCTGCAAATCCAGAGCTCTTAATTGTCCACTTCTTGAGGAAGGTTGAAGCTTTTCCTGTTCATCTTTCCTCATTGCTCTTTTTCTCCATGGTCACACCATATATATCTGCTGTCTGGTTGCTCTGCCTGTACATTAGCATAAATCTCAACAGACTTTTCTTTCTTTATATACCAGTGGTAAATGCAATTCACTTCAATCATTTAACTTACCAGCAGTGACTCCACTTTTTCTCACATAAGGTAATTTACTCCCTTAAATGCTGAAGTCTTTGCATTGGATTGTTGCTGAGGGTGTACAATTAGCCTATGTTTTAATTCTCCTGTTTCTCATTTCTTCATGTTCTCTTTGCTTTGTAGGGAGTGCAGAGTAAAAAGTATAAACTTTGGAGTCAGATCTGACTTTGAATTCATGCTCATCCTCTTACTAGCTGCAAGGTACCTAACCTGTCTGAGCTTCCACATATGTAAAATGATGACACTAAAATTGGCTTTTTGGAATTGGTGAAATAACATATACAAGGAGCTAGTACATTGCATGTGGTAGCTTCAACACGTTGTGGCTGCTACTGAAGTACTAACACTTCTTCACTATTCATCTTATCGTTGTCACAATCCGATTCATTTTTCTTAACCTTTTCCTTTGCTCTCACAAAGTCTTTTCAAGGGCATTACACTGACTAAACATCATGCTTACTTTTAAAGGATTTCTTTAAAAGTCCTCTATTCCCTCCATATTCCCATCCCCACTTTTCCAGAGACTTCAACTTCCCTTCTCTCCTACCTAGGCAGCCTCTCCCTATCTGCCAAGTCTTCCCCAAGCCAAGATCCTACCCCTTCTGTTCTGTTTGTCTGAATTGGAATATAAACTCCCCAGGGCAGGAAACTTGTCTTTCTGCATATTTGTCAAGTATCGTTTGCATGTAGAGAGCTAAGTAAATAACAACTATTGCACAGTCAGAATGAATATGTTTGATAAATACCTTAGGTATTATCTCTAAGCTCTAATTACATGAAATCTATGGACATGAGATGGATAAATATAGGGCTGGCCACAGAGTAATAAAGTTACATTTTTGGCTGCTTTTTGTTGGTAACAGCCTGTCAATGTGGATGGGTAGCCAAGGCGTTTCCTATCCTTTACTCCTAAAGAACAGAGCCTTAACTAGCGCTCACACCAGGCATCATACTCAAAGGGCTAGCCGTTGCTCAAAGGCTAGCCCAGGACAATTTCCTTCCCCTGTGACATCGCCCACAGCCACGCTGCTGAAACCACTCAGGTCAGATTCCTCCAGCGGGAGCAGACAATTCCTTGCCTGCATCTATGTTACTTCCTAATTGTTGTATAGGTCTGGCTCTGTCTCCTTACTAATTGCTAGGCTCCTAGAAAGTACCTTTCCTTCCCTTTATTCTCTCACAATATTGAGCACTTAATCTGTGTTAGAGAAGTACTTTGTTTTCATTTGCAAAGCCACAAAAATGATGGTCCCTCTGTGTAAAGTTTTGGCTAATTTCTCATTTGTTTTGAATGTTTTCAAGTTGTGTATATAAAATATTTCTAACATATAGATAAGAATGAAAACATAATATGATATTTGTGTACCCAGTACCTGCATTAAACAAACATTCATATTTTGCCATATTTTTATCCACCCTCTCCTTTGTGTTTAATGGTACAAACACAGACAAAATCACCCTCATTCCTTCTCTCTCCCTCCATCCCTCAAGATATCTTTCAGTCAATCTAGTTCATTCACATCTAAAATTTTTAACTACTATATGTATAGCTATCTGTAAACTACGTATTATTGTTTCGTGTGTTTTAAAATTTTACATCCTTGGTGTTATTGTGCATATCTTGCTGTACCTTGCTTTTTTTCATACAGGAATCTGTTCTTGAGATTCATCCATCTTGATATTTGTGAGTCCAGTTCATTCCTTTTAGCTCCTGAATATTAGTCCATGGGTAGATTCAGCCATTCGGCTTTGGAGAGGCAGTGAAGCCATTCACACCTTTTGGTTTTCTAAGCATTGCCGTAGTGAACATTTATAAACATTGCTTCTGGGGTGTGAACTTCAGAAAGTTTGGCGGATAACAGCTGAGGCTTTGACGCCCAATTGCCCACTCTAGATCCAAGCTCCATCTTAAAATCCCAACAGTGTGATCTTGGGGATGTTTCTTAATTTCTCTGTGCCTCCTTCAGGAAAATTAGGATAATGACAGCACTTTCTTCAAGAGAATACAGCAGTGAAAACAGAGTCTTACACAAACCAAGCACTCAATATATGACAATTATTATTAGGGCAACCACCTAGGTAGGAGGAGGGTCTGAGCATCTTTGCTTTACTGAATTTACCAAATTGATTTCCAATTGGTTGTGCCAATTTACATTCCTACCAGCACTATATGACTTTCTGTTCCCCACATCCTCACCAGGACTTGGCATTAACAGTGTGGCTTCCTAATCCTTTCACATATAAGAAGATCCAAGAATGAGATGAAAGAATAGGAGGACTCAGAGGTGTGTTGGTAATGAGTAATCACAGAGATCAGGTGACCAGCAGGAAGGAAAGGAATCAGTGGGGAGGTTTGCAAAAGTGGAGGAAAGTGAATTCTTTTAGGTAAGAAATTTAAAAATCATTTAGAGTCAGACTCAGTGGAAATTGGAGATTTACAGAAAACAAGGAGGCATGGTACTAAGGAAAAATGGCCACATACGGAGTATGTAATGTGAATAAAGGAGAAGCTCAGTGGACAACAAGCCTTTTGGGAACCTGTTGGTAACTTCTCAGAGAGGGTCTATTAGGTGGTATAGGTAGTGACAGGATAACTTTTTCTGAAAAGGGACAAGGCAAGAGAGAGAGAAAGAGAGAAAATGTCAGGGTTTGTAGAGTAGCCAAGGTGAGGAGATGGAGTTTCAAGGAAAGAATTCAGTTGGAAGCACTATTTTTTTCTGAAGGCCAGAGGACCAGAGTCACCTGGATGATGCAGTGTCAGCCTCTGCAGGGCCTTTCTGATTTCTTTCTTCCACTCAGTTTCTGCATCCACTGCTGCACTCCAGATGCTGATTTCATCACATCCGTGTGACTACAGTGGCCATCAGTGGTGTGCTGAGCCATTCCTGTTTACGAATGTAAGAACTAAGGCTCAGACAATGCACTAACTTGCTCAAGATCACATGTCTTAAAAATGGCGAAACCAAGACCAGAGCCTAGGTGTTCTGATTCCAAGTCTAGGGCTCTTTGTCTCAAAAAGAATTCATGGTCATCTTAAATCTTGCATTCTCAACTCTAAGGAGGGCTCCATTTTTCTCCCTAGAAAATTGCAAGTTCTGTGTTTGGCTTGCAAGAAATTTCACTAGTTGGCACTTGTCTCTCAGTCCTATTTCCCAATATACTCTGGACCATACTCTCACGTCCCCACCCAAAGCATGTCTTGGCTGATTTGTGAGGTCACCAAGTACATTCTCACCTCTGTGCCTTTGCCCATCCCATTCCCCTTTCATAGAGACACATCCCTCTTTTCTCCATCATTCCTCTAGGCCCTGTTCAAGTCTTACACATTCTGCTATGGCTTCAAACCACACTCTTTGGACTGCCATACTGGTTGTTTCATCATGAAATATCATTCCATTGTTCATTCTCCTGAACTGTCCTCAAATTGTTACCCTGTGCAACAAAATACAAAGCAAGTCACTGAAAGCAATTGTTTTCTTGCTTTGTATTTTCTTACCAGTTATTTCTTGTTCTATAGGAATTGTTCAGTTGCCCTTAGCCTAATGCTGAACATATATCAGGCCCTCCATAAATACTTGATGACTGATGAAGTATGGAAGAATCACGATTAATAGGAAATATGAAGTATGAAGACTTTGGAAGTTATGACAAAATCGGTAATCAAGAAAAAAGTCTATTGGACATGATAGAAAATTTAAATGACGAAGTTATAAGGCAACCTGGTTAAAAAGATGCAGAGACAGAGATCATCGCCAGACCAAACCATAGTGTTTTCTGTTCCTTCTATGATGACTCTGGTTTTCTGGCACTCTGCAAGGGAAGTGACTTCTAATCACTACTTAACAAACAGGCTCACTCATGTTCAGAAATAATCAGTATTATCTGCAAATGATGATCACATTGTACATCTGGGCAGCCAAAGGTGTATTTAACATTTTATGATGTGATGCAAAAGATTGTGTGTATTCAACTTTTCTAATTTAATGAGCATCTTGTTGGTGAAGAGATATCAAGAAGATCATGACCCCAAGCCCTTGGGGAGCTGAAAACGTGTGTAATTAGGGTAAAGTACTCCTATCTATGCACAAGTAAATGGATCCTCTGCAGAGCAACATGTAAACAAATCCAAGTTAACACAGTGCTGTATGTATTTCCATGTTGAGGTGATACTGATAAAAAGGAATAAAAGGAATTATGTAGAAGATTTCCAAAATAAAGTGTGTAAAAAAGATGAACTTAATTTCATGGAGAGGAAAAGGGAAACATTCTACTGTGTGCAAGGTCATAGAAGTGGAAGCAAATACTTTATCACAGCGTACCTGGTATAATATGGTAGTAGTAGTAGTCGTAGCAGTAATATTCCCATTGAATAATAGGAGATGGCTGGACACTTACATAAACTTTCCCTAAATCAGATAGCAAGTTACTGGCACAGCTAAAACAAGTGGAATTTTGGGAACAATTTGCATCATGAAACACTGAGGCTGTATGTTTTTTCAATACATGCTAGTACTCCCACGTACTTCTTGGACAACAATGAGTAGAAACTAAAATGTATGCTTAAAATGCCTACTTCATAAATATTGCAAATTACAGGACAAGGAGCCTTCTTATTCTACTACTTCAGGAAATCAGAGTATTAAAAAAAAAAAAAAAAGAATCAGTAACAATATTTCCTGAGGGAGAATATGGACTTCCAGCCTATGCCAGAATTCCACGTTATTACCTGAATTCAAAGATTATGGGTGTGTTTTGCCCACACCCTACATTTTTGGGAACACAGGCCCTGCCATTATGTAAGGTCTACTGAGAAGGATAACATGACTCGTCTCTTCACAGACAGAGCCCTTATTCTAATCCATATTATATATATTTTTAAATGTGCTCCATTAGCCAAGCTGACAGATTATCACCCAGACTGACACACATCTATTCATCTCTATGGCTGCCCACTCCTATAAATGGTAGCACTTACACAAGACAGAAAAATCTCTGGGAATGACCGGTATATTTGTTTTAATTCTACAGAACCATAAAATGGGGAGGACTCAGAGTAGAGGAATGGCTGGTTTTAAATACAATATAATTTTCCTCCCAGACCACTGCTGAGAGCCCAGCACACTACTATATAGTATGAGCCTTTGTTGAGACTTATATTTCCCACCTGTATTTCTTTTTCTTTTTCCAGCAACAGTCTGTCTTTGTGCCAGCTCCTAAATAACCATAAATTTTGTTCTTATAAACCTTAATGAATGCCTGGCCAAGATGCTGTAACTATTGGCTTCTACACTGGAGCATAAGTGGAAAGGAAAAAAAAAAAGTGTGCACAGTGAAAAACTGGATAAAATGGAAAAAAGATCACAGCAAACCCAAAGTCGCAATTTGCCTTTAATGTGAAGGAGGCCTTGTTTTCACGGTGTGGCAGCTTTCAGGGGTTTTAATCTCAAAGTGGCTGATCAATTTAAGGTAAGTGGCAGGCATTTGGCCTGGTTCCCAGGCTTGGCTTTGCTGCTCTGAGAAAAGAAAGGATTCAGTCAGACACACAGACAACAGGCATCCTCGGCGGCTCCCACATTCCAAGCATTTTAACACAGATTAGGTTGGCATGATTCTACTGTTTACTGAAATCTCCTAGGTGTTGCATTTTTCCCTCTCCTTGCGTGGTTATCCAAGATGGTTTTCTCAGGTCAGGACCTTCATATGCCAAATAGCTTGTAGGGCTGTGAAGGGAAAAAGAAGAGCATGGGTCAAGACTTCTGATTTAAATTCTATTTTACTTGCTCATTGCAAAATATGAGACTTCAGAGAGCAGGTAATTGAGCACTGAACTTTTTGCCTTAGGCATACATCGAGACAGGAACTGTTTTACATGCATTCCTGAGGGGGGAAAAACGAAGATAATTTCTTTAACAAGGACAAACTTAATTCAGCTAGAAATGCCCAATGGATTAACAGGGTGATTTGTAGTTATTTTCTCTCCAGATTTTATAGGCATGAGCCTTTCACATATGTTGAGCAGTATTGCAACCGAGACAGTCCATTTTTTAAATTAACATTTTCACATTAAATATTCTTTATTTTTTCAAAGCCATTAATGTTTAATGCGGCTCGACAGATCCCTTACCACCATCTCATTTTTTTTATTTTAGCAAAAGAAGATTTTCTTAATTCATTTGACCTAAGTTAAATAAAATATACATTCGATTGATCAAACTCCCCAAAAAACTGTTAGTTGTCTCCGCATGTGCTTTTGGCTATATTATGCTTTATGGAAATTTTATATTTTTTAAATACATTGTCACAGTTTTAAAAATACTTTATTTTACTTTAATATAGTCAAGAACCCATTTCCTTTAGTCATCCTCATGGCAGATTTCCTCATTTTTTTTCCTAAGAATTTTATTAAAATAAATAATTAATATAGAGTTAAATTTTTTTTCCAGCTATCAAACTTTTCAAAAGCAAGGTCCAAATTATTATACTTAACTGCACCCAGAAATGCCTTCTTAACATTTCATAAATTTAAATTAATAAAATTCTTCCAAAATTAACATTGTTGCAATTGAGTAATTATATTAAGACTGTTTTCTTGTCTGTAAGGGTTAGCTTAGAAACTAATGCAATTATATGTACAATTATATGCATTTATAATCCAATTATATGCATATATATAATATATATAATCCAATTATATGAATTTATTTTAATTTCTATTGTTATATATGCAAGTGTGGTTTTGTAAAAAAACAATAGGTGATTCTACATTGATTAGAGAAAGAAAAAGAGATAAATGAGAAAGAGCAACCATCCTTCTGCAGCAGCCAATGTGTCTTGTCGACATGGGATGCCTGGAACTGCAATAGCCGTCTTGCAACCATGAAGAAAGCTACCCCAACAGACCAAGCTGGCATTCTAGAGAAGGCAGACAGGGAACATGAAGAGAACCTGGCTCTCAGTTATGTCTCTGAGCCATAGAACCAAAAATCCTGCAAACACCCAACTTAGGACTTCATCTTATATGAAATAATAAATTCCGTTTCCTTCCCTCAGCAATATTTGTTGAGCACCTACCAAGTGGGATGCTCTAGTGTCCCGTTCTAGGTGCTTGGGATATCTCAGTGAACAAAGTACATAAGAGCCTTGCCCTTTTAGAACTCACATTCTAGCCAAGAAAGATAATAAACCAAAACCATAAATAAGAAAATTCTATAGTATGTTAAGAAGTAGTAAGTGGATAAAATGTAAAAGTAGAGCATGGTAAAAAAGGATCTGGAGACAGGTGTTGGTGTTGAATAAAGTGAAGGTTGGTCAGTCTCACTGAGGAAGTGAGATTTGAACAAACACTTGAAGGAAATGAGGAAATTGTTCTTTAGCCAGTAGGAAGTAGGTTTTTTGGCTTTTAATTTTTCTTATTATTGAAAATCCTCTAAATGAGAAGGTAGGCAGAGATAGATGGATATTTGGAATATATATGATGCCAGTTCCACTCATTTCTTCCTAGTTCCCATAAGCCAAAACATTTCTTCCTTAGTTTAAGTTTGAGTTGGGTTTCTGTCACTTGCCACTGAAAGAGACAGACTAATAAATTTGAAGTTGATCACAATAAAGTAGCTATGGTTCTACAAACAATGAGTCCAAATAGATACTGGATTGTAATTCCATCCTCTATGTAATGAGTTTGACTTTCCACACTGGGGATGTCTAGGCATCCAAAAAAACATGACTTAGTAATCTGGACAGAGTGGTATTGATGAAAAAAAGAAATAAGTCAGTGGAACAGAATAGAGAGCCCAGAAACAACCTCCATAAATGTAGTTAACTGATCTTTGACAAAGGAGCAAAGGCAATACAATAGAGAAAAGACAGTCTCTTCAACAAATGGTGTTGGAACAACTGGACATCCATATGTAAGAAAAGCAAATCTTGACACAGACCTTATATCCTTCACAAAAATCAACTGAAAATGAATCAGACAGCTAAATATAAAACAAAAATTATAAAGTTCCTAGAAGATGACATAGGAGAAAACCTAGATCACCTTGGGTATGTCAGTGGCTTTTTAGAGTCGTTATCCATGAAAGAAATAATGGATAATGTGGACTTCATTAAAATTTAAAACTTCTGCTCTATGAGAGACAATGTCAAGAGAATGAGAAGACTAGCCATGTACTGAGAGAAAATATTTGCAAAAGACATGTCTGATAAAGAACTATTGGGGCACCTGGGTGGCTCAGTTGTTTAAAGGTCTGACTCTTGACTTCAGCTCAGGTCATGATCTCACAGTTCATGGGTTTGAGCCATCAGGCTATGCACTGACAGCGTGGAGCCTACTTGGGATTCTCTCTCTCCCTCTCTCCCTGCCACTCCCCCACTTGCACTTGTTCGCTGTCTCTCTCTCTCTCAAAATAAATAAACTTAAAATTTTTTTGAAGAACTGTTATCCAAAATATACCAAAAAAAAAAAACCCTTAAAAGTCAACAATAATAAAACAAACAACCTAGCTTAAAAATGGGCCAAGGACTCTAACAGACACTCTACCAAAGAATATAGACAGCTGAAAAATGAATATATGAAATGATTCTCCACAACACATGTCATCAGGAAAATGCAAATTAAAATAGCAATGAGCTACCACCACAGAACAATTAAAATAGTAAAAATCCAGAATATGAATAATACCAACTGTTGGCAAAGATGTGGAGCAACAGGAGGTTTCATTCATTGCTGGTGGGAAGGCAAAATAGAACAGCCACTTTGGCAAACAATCTGGTGGTTTCATACAAGACTAAGCATATTCTTATCATATGATCCAGCAATATACTCCTTGGGGTTTTTTTAATGTTTATTTATTTTTGAGAGAGAGAGAGACTAAATGGGGCAGGGGCAGAGAGAGGGGAACAGAGGATCCAAAGCTGGCTCTATGCTGACAGCAGCAAGCCCAATGCGGGGCTCGAACTCATGAACTGTGAGATCACGACCAAGTGAGCCACACAGGTGCCCCTTCTTGGTTTTCACCCAAAAGAACAGAAAACTTATGCCTACACAAAAACCTGTCCACAGATGTTCATAGCAACTTTGTTCATAATTGCCAAATCTTGGAAGCCACCAAGGTGTCTTTCAGTAGGATGAATGGTTAGATAAACCATGGTACACCCAGTCAATGAAATGTTATTGAGTGCTAAAAAGAAATGAACTATCAAGCCATTAAAAGACTTGGAAGAACCTTAAACTCATATTACTGAGTGAAAGAAGTAAGTCTGAAAAGGCTATACACCATATGATTCCACCTATATGACATTCTTGAAAAGGTACAACTATGGAGACAGCAAAAAGATTAGCAGTTTCCAGGAGTTGGAGAGAGATGAAGAAGTGGAGCACAGGAAAATATAAGGGAAGTAAAACTATTCTAAAGGATACTGTAATGATGGATAAATAGCATTATGCATTTGTCAAAATGAAAAAAAAAAGTGTCCAACACTTCACAAAGTGTTCACACTTTTTCACAAAGATGAACCTTTATGTAAACTAGGACTTTAGTTAGTAGTAATGTATTAATATTGGTTCATCAGTTTTAACAAATGTACCACACCAATGCAGGATGTTAATAATAGGGGAAACTGGGGAGGGGGAAGAAATATATGGGAATCTCTGTTCTTTCTACTCATTTTTCTGTAAACCTAAAACAGCTTTTTAAAAAATAAAGCCTTGGGGCACCTGGGTGGCACAGTCGGTTAAGCGTCCGACTTCAGCCAGGTCACAATCTCGCGGTCCATGAGTTCGAGCCCCGCGTCGGGCTCTGGGCTGATGGCTCAGAGCCTGGAGCCTGTTTCAGATTCTGTGTCTCCCTCTCTCTCTGCCTCTCCCCCGTTCATGCTCTGTCTCTCTCTGTCCCAAAAATAAATAAACGTTGAAAAAATAAATAAATAAATAAATAAATAAATAAATAAATAAATAAATAAATTAAATAAAGCCTAATAAAGAAGTTGTGGTGTGTGTGTGTGTGTGTGTGTGTGTGTGTGTGTGTGTGTGTGTGTGCATGGAGTACTGCTTGGCAATGAAAAAGAATGAAATCTTGCCATTTGCAACACATGGGTGGAACTGGAGGCTATTATGCCAAGTGAAATAAGTCTGTCAGAGAAAGACAGATATCATATGTTTTCACTCATATGTGGAATTTGAGAAACTTAACAGAAGACCATAGGGGAAGGAAAGGAAAATAAAAGTTACAAACACAGAGGAAGGCAAACCATAAGAGACTCTTAAATACAAAGAACAAACTGAGGGTTGATGGGAGTGAGGGGGCAGGGGGGGCAGGAAAAACGGGTGATGGGCATTAAGAAGGTCACTTGTTGGGATGAGCACTGGGTGTTGTATGTAAGTAATGAATCATGGGAATCTACTCCCGAAGCCAAGAGTACACTGTTTACACTGTATGTTCGCTAACTTGACAATAAATTATATTTAAAAAATAATAAAATTTTAAAAAGTTTTAAATAAAAAGTGAAGTCTATTTGGGCTCCTTGCTGGCTCAGTCAGTAGAGTATGAAATCTGATCTTGGGGTTGTAAATTTAAGCCCCACATTGGGTATAGGGATTACTTAAAAAATAAAATAAAATAATAAAAATAAAGCCTATGTTTTTTAAAAAGCATTAAACATAGGGGCATCTGGGTGGCTCAGTTGGTTAAGCATCCAACTTTAGCTCAGATCATGATCTCATGGCTTGTGGGTTTGAGCCCTGCATTGGACTCTGTGCTGACAGCTCAGAGCCTGGAGCCTGCTTTGGATTCTGTGTCTCCCTCTCTCTCTGCCCCTCCCCCACTCACACTCTATCTCTCTCTCTTCCCAAAATAAATAAACATTAAAAAATGTTTTTAATTTAAAAAAGCACTAAACATAATAGGAAAGATTGATCATTTAGACTTACTACAATTTAAAACCCCTATTAATCAAAAGGCATCATTAAGAGAATGAAAAGGCAAGATGCATTGTGGGAAAAGATACTTTACATATATAAATTACACAAAGAAATATGTCTAGATCATGTAAATATCTCTTATAAATCAATAGGAAAAACATAGACTCAATTACTTTTAAGAAAGGGTAAAAGACATGAATAAGTTTTTTACAAAAGAGAATATCCAAATGGCCAATGAACATGAAAAGATGCCCAACATCATTAGTTATCAGGAAAATGCAAGTTGAAAACAAAACAAGATATCTCTACACACACCCCAGAATGGCTAACATTTAAAAGGTTGACAATACCAAGTGCTAGGATATAGACTATAAGAAACTCATACAATGCTGTAGGAGTGCAAATTGGCAAAACTACTTTAGGAATTGCGTTGCCAGTAACGTTAAGCATACACCCACCCTATAATTCAGCAATTCAACACCTAAGTGTAAATCCAAAAGAAATGCATACATATGTGCAGAAAAAGGTAATTACAAGAATATCCTTAGTACATCATTCTTAATAGAATCAAACTAGAAGCTACCCAAATGTTCATTAGCAATAGAATGGATAAATAAAGTATACACATTAATATATGCACAATGTAATAATACTATACAGCAGCAAAGAAAACCATTCCTATGTGTAACAACATGGTTGCATCTCAAAGATACAACATTCAGCAACAAAAAGAGTACATACTATATAATCTGGTTTATTTAAAGTTCAAAAGGCAGGCAAAACTAATTCTCCTCAAGAGATATCTGTGTAGTGATTACCTTTGGAGAATGGGAGCACAAAGTAGGCCTTTGTAGTGTTAGTACAATATCTTGCTTTCTGTGATAATCAAGCTATAAACTTAAGATTTGTGCCCCTTTCAATCCATATGTTAAACTGAAATAAGTAACACTAAAGACACGGTTGGCTAAATCAACCAACCATAAATTAAAGCCATGAGCCATAAAAATTCCTAGGTTATTGGGGCGCCTGGGTGGCTCAGTCAGTTAAATGTCTGGCTCTTGATTTCTGCTCAGGTCATGATCTTGAGGTTCGTGGGTTTGAGCTCTGCCTCAGGCTTTATGGTGACATCACAGAGCTTGCTTGGGATTCTCTTTCTCTCTCTGCCTTTCCCCTACTTGTGCATGTGCTCGCTCTCGCACTCTCTCAGAATAAATGGATAAGCATTTAAAAAAAAATAAATTTTAAAATTAAAAAAAAAGATCATTGTATAACTTATAGAATCGCCAGCATGGTGGAATGGTGGATTGAGGACTCTGCGGTCATGAGTAATGCCCCAAATCAAGTCATGGATAGTTAATGACCAGCACTGAGAAGTGCCACCTAGTCTGCCAGCCAGGAACCCAGATGCTGCCATCAGCAGAACCACTGCTGCTATGCTGGAGCTTGCTGTAACCTCTGCCACTGTTGCACCGAGGATGTAACAATCACAGTAAGAACACACAATTCATGTCCTAGGGCAACAAAGAATGATATGTGCACACTTCTAAAATCAGAAGTCCAGGGATGGCAAGTAGGGATTTGAACCCAGTCAGCTTGGCTCCAGCACCCAGGGTCTCAACTACTATGCTAGGCTGCCTCCAGATGGGTTGATATTACTGGACCGTTTTAAGAACCAGATGAAGCAAAACACCCAACAACACTTCATGCCACCATATCATGTAGGTCAGAAAGTTTCAACATTTGTTGCTTGACTAATTTGGAAAGACAGAATAAAACTACTCATATGTAAATTGGGCTTCTAAAATCACCAGCTGCTTTAATAAAGGCAAGAAGAGTGCGCCTGATATGACAGCTCATCGAGAGCCATCATGCACCATGTGGGGCCATGTGGCTGCATGCTGACTCAGATTGGTGGTGGAGAAGGGGGGCCACTTCTGAATCACCAACACCACATCCTGCCCCTCCCTCATTTTTTCCCCTGGAAGCTGCCCATCAGTCTTCTTGCTGAGATCTCCACCCAGCACATGGGGCTCAGGTATTTGTAGCAAATGTCTATGAAGCTAAGAAGTCCCATTTTCCAGGAACATTTGGCTCTGGTTCTTTCAGTGTTGTCTGCGTGTGAAGTTGACTGTGACTAAGTGTGAAACTGATAGTCTGTGCATGAAGACTCTGGGCTCAATTCCTGTCATTTCTTATGTTTCACTGTGTTGTGGTGGGCACAACATAACATCTAACATCACATATACTTGCCTTTGACACATCTTTTAACATATTTAAACTAAAAGAAAATTCGTAATCTAAACACAAATGCTAACTAGATAATGACTTGGGAGAAATGTGTTCTTCCTGAAAATTGTGTCATAGACACATATTCATTATAGCCAAAGTCTAAGCAGGCATTTCATTCTGCTCTGATTCATCTTAGAAGAACGTGTGGTAAGCAATTCAAAATTCTCCCCCATTTGCTCTCAAATAAAGAACAAGAGGAAAGGTCTTTTTTTTTTCTTTTTTGGTAAAGGCAGTTTAGTAAAATTAGTATCTGTTGGGGCTTTTGTTTTGTTTTGTTTTGTTTGGGATTTTTTTGGCTTCCACTGAAGACAGTAGTAGGTGTCAGATGACAAAGGCTGAGGTCTAGGTATAAGGAGGAATTTGAATATGGAGGAGTCTGACCTTTATCCTGTAGGCAGGAAGTAATTCAAATAGATTTTTAAAATATAATTTACTTTCAACAATTTTTAAGTCAAATACAACGAACAGAAAAGTAAATTTAATTTAGAAAATTATCGGTCAGAATCTGTGCAACCATCACATGTAACGAGATGTAGGTGGTAGCTAATACAGTTGACCCTCAAGCAATGCAGGAGTTATGGGTGCTGACTACCTTCCTACAAACCCCGATTGCCCACACAGTCAAAAATCCAAGTATAACTTTTGATTCCCTCAAACTTTAACTGCTAACAGCCTACTGTTGACCAGAAACCTTACCGATAACAGTCAATTAACACGTTTTTTATGTTATATGTATTATTTACTGTATGCTTACAATAAAGGAAGGTAGAGAAAATAAAATTAAGAAAATCATGAGGAAAAGAAAATACATTTATAGGAATAAACTGTGTTGAAAAATATCCACATAGAAGAGGACCCAGGCAGTTCATACCTGTGCTGTTCAGGGTCAACAGTACTAGGGTGATGATCATTTTGCAATTTATAAGTGCATTGAATCAACACAATGTACATGTTAAACTTACACAATGTTACACATTAATTATATCTCAATAAAGCTGGAGAAAAAAGGGAAATAGGAGACTGCCAACACCGCAGAAAGTTCCCTAGTGGCATTTTTTTAAGTTGCAATAATAGAGACAAAGCATAAATCATCTGTGTTAAGTTTAACATGTTGTCCCCATCAAAGTCAAAAAGTCTAAGATCAACAGCATCCTAGAGTTCTCTTGAATTCACCTCCTCAATCACAACTCCCTTCTTCCCCCAGCTAAGGTAATCACTACCCTAACATCTGGAATAATCATTTACCTCCTTGTTTTTCTTTATGGTTTTACTACCTAGCTATGCATCTCTAAATAACGTAGTTTAATTTTGCTTTGCTTTGAACTTTGTTTAAATGGAATCATACTTTGTTTTCTTTGGTTTTTGCTTCTTTTGTCCAAGAATATTTTTGAGAGTCATCCATGTTAATGTTTGTAATCTACAGTCCTTTCATTTTCTTTATTGTAAATATTCCATTACATGAATGCATCATAAGTTATTTATCCATGCTATATTATTAGACATTTGGGGTGTTTCTAGCTTGAGGCTGTTACAAACAGCGCTGTGGTATGTGGGATGTATGTGAATGAGTGTGTATGTATGTGTTAGAGAAAAAAAGAAAATTAAGATCTATCTAGCAGTAGTGTGCAAGTTGAACTCAGAGAGTAAGAAAAGGATCAGGGAATTCAGTTGTTTGCCTCAGTCACACAAGACTGATTCAATATTAAGAGTAAGACAATAGATTCATAGCAGTAGTTCACCAAGTAAAAGTTACGCTCATTTAAAATGTTCATATACTGCTAAGTATCTATTTTAAAAGGCTTTATCAATATACACTCTCAACCAAAAAGTTGTATATGGGGGCGCCTGGGTGGCGCAGTCGGTTAAGCGTCTGACTTCAGCTCAGGTCACGATCTCGCGGTCCGTGAGTTCGAGCCCCACGTCGGGCTCTGGGCTGATGGCTCAGAGCCTGGAGCCTGCTTCCGATTCTGTGTCTCCCTCTCTCTCTGCCCCTCCCCCGTTCATGCTCTGTCTCTCTCTGTCTCAAAAATAAATAAACGTTAAAAAAATTTTTTTTAAATAAAAAAACCCAAAAAGTTGTGTATGAATGAGAATGCCTATTCTTCTGTATTTTTGTCAACTTGAGATATTATCCATCTTTTCAAATGTTGACCAAAATTATCAGGAAATTTTTCAACTTTTTAACTTTAAAATTTTAAATCATTTAAAATTTTATTTTCTTACTTCTTGATGAGTTTGAGCATTTTGTTACATTTTTCACCAGACATATTTTGCATATGACTTTCCTTTTTTTTTTAATTTTTATTTATTTATTTTGAGAGAAAGAGCACAAATGGGGGAGGGGCAGAGAGAGAGGGAGAGAGAGAGAGAGAGAGAGAGAGAGAGAGAGAGAGAATCCCAAGCAGGCCCTGAGCCATCAGCATGGAGCCCAAAACGGGGCTCAATCCCATGAACCATGAGATCATGATCTGAATCAAAATCAAGAGTTGGACACTTAACCAACTGAGCCACCCAGGCACCCCTGTGTATGAGTTTCCTATTCATATTTGCCCATTTTTCTATCAGCTGTTTATTGACTTTTTCATTGATTTCAGGGAACTCAGTAATTTTGAATATTAATCATTTTATTATCTATGCTGTAAGTACATTTTACCTATCTGTTGTCTTTCTTTCTTCACAGTATCTTTTGCTGTACATAAATTTTTAATTTTTGATGTGTCAGCTTGGCTAGGCTATAGTATCCACTTATTCAATCAAATGCCTTGGTTTTGCTGTAAAAGTATTTTGCATGTGAAATTAAAGCCCATAATCAATTGACTTTACTAAGGGAGATTATCCTTAATAATCTGGGGGAGCCTAATTCAATCAGTTGAAAAGACTTGAAAATAGAACTTAGGCCTCTCCTAAAAGAAGATACAGTTCCAACCTACCTGTGATATTTCCTTCCTGAAGACCTGCCTTGCTCATTTCAAACTTGCTTACCTAGCTTATCTATCTATCTATCTATCTATCTATCTATCTATCCATCCATCTATCTACCTAATATTTTTATTTATTTATTTTCCCCATTGGTTCTGCTTCTCAGGTTGAATCCTGACTGATATTCAGTATAATATTTTTACATAGCCAGTCTACCATTCTTCTCATTTATAGCATCCAAGTTTCATGTCTTGCTAACGTAGGCTTTCTTTCTATGAAGATGTATGTAAATCATGCTTATGCAGCATTGACAGTAATGACTAAAAATTGAAAACTTCTCCTTCACTCTCCTTTACCATCCCTTCCCTATCTAGAGGCACTTACTGTCAATAGGTTGACAATTTGTCTAACCTACTTTTTATGTAAAAAACTGGGAGCCCATATGTGTGTGTGCTTGTGTGTAAAAGTCTACAAAGTGTGCCAGAAGAATACACCCCACTTTAATGACGATAATTATCTGTGGATGAGGAAGGGTTGGTGGGGAGAAGTAAAAGAGGACTTTTAGGGCTTCTGTACTTTAGGGATTTTGTGATTGTCTAAATCTTATACAATGGGAATATATTCATATTTAATTTGGGAGTTTTTTTTTTATCATCTTAACTATTTTTAAGCCCAGTTCAGTGTGGTTAAATAGAATGATGTTTTTAAAGGCAAAAAAAAATTTTACAAAAGGTATCAACAGTGACTCCAAGATTTTAAAGTTGGGTGACCAGGAAATGATTCCACTGAGATAAATAAATATGCCAAAAGCAAGATGGTTTATTACAAGCATCACAGACTTCAAAGCTTTTAAGGGCCTGGCTTAAATGCAGAATAGAAGATAACAGAAATGTTGAGTGTGGTGTCTGCCTACAGAGAACACTCTTGGCCTAAATTTCAAAAGCCTATAGACCAAATAAAATATACTTACAAGCCAAATTTGCCTCATAAACCATAAGTATATCACCCTTGCAACTATTCAGGAAAAAATGAGGTTGCTTTCAAACCAAGAATGATAAAATTTGAGACTTAGAGAAATATTAAAAATGACAAAACTATGACTCTAGAAAAAACAATTGTCAAGTGTTTTTAAGTCTGAGTTGAGCAGGTACGAGAATGGACAATAGCCCACAAATGCAAGGTTGACTCAACAGCCAACAATCAATTAATGTAGGTTGGAAGATGGTGGTGGGGTAGGAGGACCCTAGGCTCACCTCATCCCATGAATATGACCAGATAATCATCAAGTCATCTTAAATATCCCAGAAATTGGCCTGAAAACTGGCAGAACAAACTACACAACTACAGGTAGAGAAGAGGCCACATCCAAGGTAGGAAGTATGGAGACAGAGTTTGGGAGAGAAACAGATCATGACTGCTGCAGAAGGGAGAGAGATGCAGTCATGGAGAAGGGCAAGAGACAGACTAGCATGTAGGTCATGGCTCATGGGGAAAATGAATCACTATAGCAATTGGCGAGGAAAGCAAGAGGGGCTGAATTTTGTGAGTTCTTACAACCAGCAAGCCTGGAGTTTTAAAGGTCAGCAGGCATGGCTGGGATACAACCCAGAGGTCATTGCACTGCTCTTGAAGAGAAAGCAGGCAAACAACCCACAGATGTACAGCATGGAAACAGTGATCTGAAGAGCACCTGGGCACATATTGGGGAGATTATTTGTTCATCTTAGAGTACCTCCCAGAGAAACAGCATTCACAGAGAGAACCCTCCAGAAACAAAGGAACTGACCAATGCCATTTCCCTCCTCTGCCCCTCAGCATAAGCATGGGGCCACCTGTGGGAACCAATGCAGTATTAGATATTTACTACCTAACTGTTTACACTAAACTCTGCCCCATATTCTGCAGTGGGACCACCCCTCCCTGTCATGCTTGTCTCAATGCCAGCATAGCAGGCCCCCTCCCCCAGAAGACTGACCCAAACCTCTGCTCACACTATGCCTCCTGACCCATGAGTTATGCAAGGCCTTTGTTCCAGCAGCAATGGTGACAGGTCTCATTTCACAAGCAGACCAGGGCATACCTAGTTACAATGTGCCACATTCAGACCAAGGACTAAACACTGCCTACAACAGGTGAAAAGAGCTTATGAAGATGAATTGCCTGAAGGATAAAGCAGCCAGGACAAAATAGCAGAGTATATACAGCACACATTGAAGATACTCCTGGAAGCACTAGGCTCTTGAAAACAGAGGACATCAAATGGCAGCACACTACAGGACTTCTTCATAAAGCCATTACCCTCAAGAACATAAGTAGCTGAAATAGGCACAGAGAAATAGGCACAGAGACTTAGACAAAATGAGAAGACAGAGAAATTTATCCCGAATGAAAGAATAGGACAAAGCCATGGCCAGAGATATAAGCAAAACAGATATAAGTAACATGTCTGATAGTAGAAATTTTAAAATAATGATCATAAGGATACTCACTGGACTTAAGAAAAGAATGGAATACATGAGTGAGACCCTTAACACAGAGATAAGGAATAACATAGCAGAGATAAAGGGTTCAATAAACAAAATGAAAAAAAAATGCTTGATAGAATGAATAGCAAGATAGAAGAAGCAGAGAAACAAACTATGGACTAGAAGACAGAGTAAAGGAGAGTAATCAAGTTGAACAAAAGAGAGAAAAAGGAATTATGCAAAACAAGAATAGATTTAGGGAATCTAAATCTCAGTGACTCCATCAAACCTAATAACATTTGTATTATAGAAAACTAGAAGAAGAAGAAGAGAGAAAATGGGGCAGGAAATTTATTTGAAGAATAATAGCTGGGGGCGCCTGGGTGGCTCAGTCTGTTGAGCGTCCGATTTCGGCTCAGGTCATGATCTCACAGCTCGTGAGTTCGAGTCCCACGTCGGGCTCTGTGCTGACAGTTCAGAGCCTGGAGCCTGCTTCTGCTTCTGTGTCTCCTTCTCTCTCTGCCCTAAACCACTCGCAGTCTGTCTCTGTCAAAAATAAATAAACATTAAAAAAAATTAAAAAAAAAAAAAAAGAATAATAGCTGAAAACTTCCCTAATCTAGGAAAGGAAGCATATATCCAGATCCTGGAGGCACAAAGAACTCTGATCAAAATCAGCAAATGCAGAACCACACCAAGACATATTGCAATTAAATTGGCAAAATATAGTGATAAAGAAAAAATTTAAAGCACCAAGACAAAAGCGGATAACTTACAAGGGAAAACCAATAAGGCTAGCAGGATATTTCTCAGCAGAAACTTTCCAACCCAGAAGGGAGTGGCATGATTATTCAAAGTGCTTAAATGAGAAGAATCTGCAACCAAGAATACTCTGTCCAGTAAGGCTATCATTCAGAATAGAAGGAGAGATAATTTCCCAGAAAACAACAACAAAAAGAAAACTAAAGGAGTTCATGACCACTAAACAGCCCTGTAAGAAATATTAAAGGGGACTCTTTGAGTTGAAAGGAGAGACCACAAGTGATGGAATAAAGGTAGGAAACACAAAAACAGTAAAAATGAATATTTCTGTAAAAAATAAGTCAAGGAACTCACAAAATAAAAAGATGTAAAATATAAAAACATATACCTAAATTGTGGGGAGTAGGAAAGTAAAAAATGGCTTCAAACCTAAATGATCATCAACTTAATATAGACTGCTGTATGTTGAAGAGGTTATATACAAACCTAATGGCAAACATATATGTGAAGAATAAGGAGAAAGAAATCCAAATATATCACTAAACAAAAGCAGCAAACCATGAAGGAGAGAAAGACAATAAAGGACTAGAGGAAATCTTCAGAAATAACCAGAGAACAAATAATACAATGACAGCAAATACATATCTATCCATTAATTACGTTGAATGTGAATGCACTAAATGCTCCAATCAAAGACACAGAATGACAGAATGGATTAAAAGAACAAGGCCCATCTATATGCTGCCTACACGAGACCTAAAGATTAAAAGAACAAGGCCCATCTATATTCTGCCTACACGAGACCTAAAGATCTTTAGACCTAAAGACACGTGCAGATTAAAAGTGAGGGGATGGATGGGGTGCCTGGGTGGCTCAGTCGGTTAAGTGTCTGACATCAGTTCAGGTCATGATCTCACAGCTCATGGGTTCAAGTCCAGCATCAGGCTCTGTGCTGACGGCTCAGAGCCTGGAGCCTGCTTCGGATTCTGTGTCTCCCTCTCTCTGTCCCTCCCCTGCTTGCTCTCTCTCTCCCTCTCTCTCTCTCAAAAATAAACATTAATTTTTTTTTCAAAAAGTGAGGGGATGGAGAAATATCTATCATGCAAATGGCACAAGAAAGCCAGAGTAGCAATACTTACATTGGACAAAATAGACTTTAAAACAAAAACTGTAACAAAAGACAAAGACACAATATAATCATAACAGGGGCAATCCAACAAAATTTAACAATTGTAAATATTTATACACCCAACATAGAGGCACCCAAATACATAAAGTAGTAAGCAACAAACATAAAGGAACTACCTGATAATAATACAATAATAATAGGAAACTTTGACACCCCACTTACTTCAACAGAGAGATTACCTAAACAAAAAATAAATCAGCAAGGAAACAGTGGCTTTGAATGATACACCGGAACAGATGAATTCAACATATATTTAAAACATTCCATCCTAAAGCAGCAGAATACACATTCTTTTGAAGAATACATAGAACATTCTCCAGAATAGATCACATATTAGCCCACAAAATAAGCCTTAACAAATTCAAGATAATCAGTCATACCATGCATCTTTTCTAATCACAACCCTTTGAAATTCAAATACAACCATAAGAAAAACTTTAGAAAGACCACAAATACATGAAAGTTAAATAACATGCTACTAAACAATGAATGGACCAACCAGAAAATTAAAAAAGAAATAAAAAATGTGCATAGAAACAAATGAAAACTTGAAATCCAAAACTTTTGTGCTTGATTCAGCAGCACATATACTAAAATCCAAAATCTATGCAATGCAGCAAAAGTGGTTCTAAAAGGAAAGTTTATACCAATAAAAGCCTACCTCAAGAAGCAATAAAAATCTCAAATAAACAACCTAATCTTACACCTAAAGGAAGGAGAACAAACAAAACCTAAAACCAGCAAAAGGAAGAACATAAATATTAGAACAGAAATAAATGATATAGAAACCAAAAAAAGTATAGAACAGATCAATGAAACCAGGAGCTGGTTCTTTGAAACAAAATCAATAAAAATTGATATATCTCTAGCCAGACTTATCAAGAAAAAAAGAGAAACAACTCAGGGCGCCTGGGTGGCTCAGTCAGTTAAGCATCTGACTCTTGATTTTGGCTCAGGCCATGATCTCAAGGTTATGAGACCATGACTCTCATCAGCCTCTATGCTGGGCATGGAACCTGCATAATATTCTCTCTCTCTATCTCCCTCTGCTCCTCACCCACTCTCTCTCTCTCCAAAAGAGAGAGAGAGAAAGGACTCAAATAAATAAAATAAAAAGAAAGTGAAAAAATAACAACCAACACCACAGAAATACAATTGTAAGAGAATATTATGAAACACTATATGCCAACAAATTGGACAACCCTAGAAGAAATGAATAAATTCCTAGAAACATATAAACTACCTAAACTGAAATAGGAAGAAATAGAAAATTTGAACAGACTGATAATCAGCAAAGAAATTAAAACAGTAATCAAAAACTCCCCAAAAACAAAAGTCCAGGACCAGATGGTTTCACAGGTGAATTCTGCCAAATATTTTTTTTGTTTAAATGTTTATTTATTTTTGAGAGAGAGAAAGGAAGGGGCAGAGAGAGCGGGAGACAGAGAATCCTAAGCAGGCTCTGCACTCTCAGCACAGAGACCAACATGTGGCTAGAACTCACAAACTGTGAGATCATGACCTGAGCCAAAATCAAGAGTCAGACACTTAACCAACTGAACCACCCAGGTGCCTAAAAATTCCACCAAACATGTAAAGAAGAGTTAATACCTATTGTTCTCAAACTATTCCAAAAAATAGAAGGGGAAAAAAAACTTCCAAATTTATTCTATGATGCCAGCATTACCCTGATACCCAAAACCAGATAAAGATGTCACTAAAAAAGAGAACTGCAGACCAATAGCCCTGATGAACATAGATACAAAAATCTTCAACAAAATACTAGCGAAACAAATTCAATAATACATTGAAAAAATCATTCACCATGATCAAGAAGGATTTATTCCTGGATTGCAAGGATGGTTCAGTATTTGCATATCAATCAAGACACCTCACATCAATAAGAACAAGGATAAGAACCATATGATCATATCAATAGATGCAGAAAAAAAGCATTTCACAAAGTACAACATCCATTCATGATTACAAAAAAAAAAAAAAAAAAACCTTCAACAAAGTAGGTTTAGAAGGAACATACCTTAACATAATAAAGGCTGTATATGAAAAACCGCAGCTAATATCATCCTTAAAGGGGAAAAACAGAGTTCTTCCCTCTAAGGTCAGGAACAAGACAAGGATGTCCACTCTTACCACTTTTATTCATCATAGTACTGGAAGTCCTAGATGCAGCAATCAAACAACAGAAAGAAATAAAAGGCATCCAAATTGGTAAGGAAGTAAAACTTTCACTATTTGCAGATGACATGATACTATATAGAGAGAACCCTAAAGACTCCACCAAGAAAACTGCTAGAACTGATAAATGAATTCAGTAAAGCCACACGATTCAAAATCAATGTACAGAAATCTGTTGCACTTGTACACAGCAATAATGAAGCAGCAGAAAGAGAAATTAAGAAAACAATCCCGTTTACAATTGCACCCAAAGTAATAAGATACCTCGGAATAAACTTAACCAAAGAGGTGAGGGTCCTGTACTCTGATAACTATAAAACACTGATGAAAGAAATTGAAGATGATACAAAGAAATGGAAAGACATTCTATGCTCACAGATTGGAAGAACAAGTATTGTTAAAATGTCTATACTACTCAAGCAATCTACACATTTAATGCAATCCTTATCAAAATACCAGCAGCATTTTTCACAGAACTAGAACAAACAATTCTAAAGTTGTATGGAACCACAAAAGGCTCCAAATAGCCAAAGAAACCTTGAAAAAGGAAAGCAAAGCTGGAGGCAACACAAATCCAAACTTCAAGTTATATTACAAAACTGTAGTGATTAAAACAGTAAGATACTAGTACAAAAATACATAGATCAATAGAAAAGAATAGAAAATTCAGAAATAAACTCACAAATGTATGGCCAATTAATCTTCAACAAACCAGGAAAGAATATCCAATGGGAAAAGGACAGTCTCTTCAACAAATCTTGTTGGGAAAACTGGACAGCAGCATGTAAAAGAATGAAACTGGACCACTTTCTTATACTATACACAAAAATAAAATAAAAATGGATAAAAGATTTAAATGTGAGACAGGAAACCGTAAAAATCCTAGAATAGAACACACAGGCCATAACCCCTTTGACATCAGCCATAACAACTTTTTTCTAGCAAGGGAAGCAAGGGAAACAAAAGCAAAAATAAACTATTGAGACTATGTCAAAATAAAAAGTTTCTGCACAGCAAAAGAAACCATCAACAAAACTAAAGGGCAACCTATGGAATGGGAGAAGATATTCGCAAATGACATATCTGATAAAGGGTTAGTATCCAAACTGTAAAAAACTGAGCTTGGGTGGCTCAGTAGGTTGAGTGTTTGGCTTTAGCTCAGGTCATGATCTTGCAGGTCTTGAGTTTGATCCCCACATTCGTCTCTCTGCTATTAGTCAGCACAGAGCCTGCCTCAAATCCTCTGTCCCCTTCTCTCTCTGCCCCTCCTCTGCTTAATATCTCTCCCTCTCTCCCCAAAATAAACATGAAAAAATAAATAAACATTAAATAAATAAATAAATAAATAAACAAATAAATAAATAAAATCAACAACACAAGAAACAAGAGGTGTTGGCAAGGATGTGGAGAAAAGGGAACCCTTGTGCACTATTGGTAGGAATGCAAACTGGTACAGCCACTGTGGAAAACAGCATGGAGTTTCCTCACAAAGTTAAAAATAGATCTACTCTATGCTCTAGCAATTGCACTACTAGGTATTTACTGAAAGAATACAAAAACACTAATTCAAAGGGATACATGCACCCCTGTGTTTATTGCAGCATTATTTATAATAGCCAAGATATTAAAGCAGCCCAATTATCCATTGATTGATGAATGTATAAAGAAGATGTGGCATGTATATATGCCAAAATATATATAATGGAATAGTATTAAGTCATAAAAAAAGAATGAAATTTTGCCCTTTGCAATGACATGGATGGAGCTAAAGAGCATAATCCTAAGTGAAAGAAGTCAATCAGAGAAAAGACAAACTATGTGATTCACTCATATGTGGAATTTAAGAAATAGAATGAATGAGCAAAGGGGAGAAAAGAGAGAAATTAAGGAACAGACTCTTAATTACAGAGAACAAACTGGCAATTTCTGGGGCGGGGGGATGGGCTAAATATGTGATGGGGATTAAGGGGTGCACTGGGTGTTGTATGGAAGTGTTGAATCACTATATTGTACACCTGAAACTAATATTGTACTGTATGCTGAGTGGAATTAAAGTAAAATAAAGAAATAAAATTCTACATTTAAAATGTTTTTAAAAATCAATTAATGTAATACATCAAATAGAATAAAAGACAAAAGTCACATGCATCTCAATAGATGTACAAAAAGCATGTCACAAAATCCAATACCCTTTCACAATTAAAAACACACACATACAACTAAAAAACTAATAGAAGGGAAGTTCCTCAACCTGATAAAAGTGTATCTGTGAAGAAACCCAGTTAATATTATCGTACTTAATGGTGAAAAACTGAATGTTTTTCCTAAGATCAAGAACAAAATGAAGATGTCCACTCTGAAAACTTCTATATAACATTGTACTACAGGTTCTAGGTGAACTATTTTATGGTGAGGTGGGGGAGTGCTTGAAAGAAAAGAAATAAAAGGCATATAGATTTGAAAGTAAGAGGTAAAACTATATTTACAGATGACATGATTTTGTATACAGAAAATTTTAAGGAATTCACTGAAAAACTATTAAAACCAATGAATAAATTCAGCAAAGCTATAGGATACAAAATCAACATACAAAAATGAATTGTTTCTATACACTTGTAATGAACAATCTGAAATGAAATTAAAACAGTTCCATCTACTATAGCATCAAAAGAAAAAAAAGACTTAGAAATAAATTCCACAAAATGCAAAATGTGTATTGTGGTATGAAACATTGTGAAATAAAGAAAAGACAATGTAAATAGGTGAAAAGATATGTAATTTTCATGAATTAGATACGATGGATACACCCATGTTCATTGGCAATACTCCCCCCAAATTGATTTAGAGATTCACTTCAGTCTTTATCAAAATCCCAAGTGGCTTCTTTACAGATATTACAAAACTGATCCTAAAATTCATATAGAAATACTAGGGACCCAGAAAAGGCAAAAAAAAAAAATCTTGAAACGGAAGGACAGGGGCACATGGGTGGCTCAGTCGGTTAAGCTTTGGACTTACCCTTAGGCTATGATCTCACAGTTCTTGAGTTCAAGCCCCTCACTGGGCTCTCTGCTGTCAGCTTAGAGCCTGCTTCAGATCTTCTGTTTCCCTCTCTCTCTCTCTCTCTCTCTCTCTCTCTCTGCCCCTCCCGAGCTTGCACTTTTTCTTTCTCTCTCTCAAAATTAAAAAAAAAAAAATAGAAGAACAAAGTTGGAGAACTCACACATGCCAATTTTAAAACTTACTACAAAGCTACAATAATAAAGTAAGGATAGTATTGCCATAAAGATAGCCATGTAGAACAGTAGAATAGAATTTAGAGAACAGAAATAAAGCCTTGCATTTATAGTCAATTAATTGTCAAGACCATTCAGTGGGGAAAGAATAATGTTTGCAACAAAGGGTTCTTGGACAACTGGATAGCCACATGCAAAATAATGAATTGGTCCTTTGTCTCACACCATATACAAAAATTAACTCAAAATAGATGAAAAATCTAAATGTAAGAGCTGAAACTATAAAACTTTTTTTTAAAAAGGCCTAAATTTTCATGACCTTAGAGAAGACCATGGTTTCTTAGGCTTGACACCAAAAGCACAAACAATAAAAGAAAAAAAAATAGATAAATTGAATTACATCAAAATGAAAAACTTTTATGTTGCAAAAGTTGTCACCAAAAAAAGTGAAAAGGAAACCCACAAATGGGTGAAAATATTTGCAAATCATATATCTGTTAAGGGACTCCTACCTAGAATTTATAAAGAACTCTTACAACTCAATAATTAAATAATAACTTAATTTTAAAATGGGCAAAATATCTGAATAGACTTTTCTCCTTAGAATATATGCAAATGGCCATTAAGCACATGAAAAAAATGTTCAACATCATTAGCTCATAATAAATAAAACTCAAAATACAATGAGTTACCACTTTACAACCACTAGGTTGGCTATAATCAAAAAGACAGACAACAGCAAGTATTGGTGAGGATGTAGGAAAACTGGAAGTCTCATACTTGCCAGTGTCAGTGTAAAATGGTACAGTCATTTTGGAAAACAGAAGAGCAGTTCCTCAAAATGTTAAACGTAGAGTTACCATGTAAACCAACAATTCCACACCTAGTTATACATTCAAGAAAATGAAACCATATGTCCACACAAAAACTTACACAGGAATGTTCTAGAAGCACTATTCATAACAGCCAACAAGTAGAAATAGCCCTAGTGTCCATCAACTAATGAATAGATAAATAAACTGTGATATATACATACGATGGAATATTCTTCAGCAATAAGAGGGAATAAAGTAATGATGCATGTACAACAGAGATGACCTTTGGAAACATGCTAGATGAAAGAAGACTGACACAAAAGATTAGATATTGTATAATTCCATTTACATGTAGGCAAATTTATTGAAACTGAAGGTAAATTAGTGGTTGCCTAGGACTGGCGGGTAGGGGTTGGTGAGAAATAGGAAATAGCTACCAATTGGTCCAGAGTTTGGGGGAAGATGTTGAAAGTATTCTGGAATTAGTAGTGTTGGCTAAACAATTCTATGAATATACTGAAAACCATTGAATTGTACACTTTAAATAAGTAAAGTATATGGATATGAATTATATCTCAATAAAACTTGTTTTTATTCTTTAACTTTTTCATTCTCTCATTTTTTTAAATTTTTATTTAAATCAAAGTTAGTTAACATATAGTGTAATAATGATTTCAAGAACAGAAGTTAGTGATTCATCACATACATATAACACCCAGTGCTCTTCTTAATGCCCATCACCCATTTAGCGCATCCCCCCCCCCCCCCACCCAACACCACACCAGCCACCCTCAGTTTGTTCTCTGTATTTAAGAGTCTCTTATGGTTTGTTTCCCTCTGTTTTTATCTTTTTTTTTTTTGCTTCTCTTCCCCTATGTTCATCTATTTTGTTTCTTAAATTCCATATATGAATGAAATCATATGATGTTTGTCTTTCTCTGACTATTTCACTAGTATAATACACTCTAGTTCCATCCACATTTTTGCAAATGGTAAGATTTCATTCTTTTTGATCACCAAGTAATATTCCATTGTATGTATATACCACATATTCTTTATCCATTCATCAGTTGATGGTCATTTGGGTTCTTTCCATACTTTGGCTATTGCCAATAGTGCTGCTATAAACGTTGTGGTGCATCTGCCCCTTCGAATCAACACTTTTGTATCCTTTAGATAAATATCTAGTAGTGCAATTGCTGGGTCATAGGGTAGTTCCATTTTTAATTTACCTCTGTACTGTTTTCCAGAGTGGATGTGCCAGTTTGCATTCCCACCAGCAGTGGGAATACTGCTCTTTCTCTGCATCCTTGGCAACATCTGTTGTTGCCTGAGTTGTTAATTTTAGCCATTCTGACAGGTGTGAGATGGTATCTCATTGTGGTTTTGATTTGTATTTCCCTGATGATGAGTGGTATTCATCATTTCTTCATGTGTCTTTTGGTCATCTGGATGTCTGATTTGGAAAAGTGTCCATTCATGTATTTTGCCCATTTCTTCACTAGATTGTTTTCTTGGGTGTTGAGTTTGATAAGTTCTTTATAGATTTTGGATACTAATCCTTTATCTGATATGTCAGTTGCAGATATATTGTGCCATTCTTTTGGTTGCTTTTTAGTTTTGCTGATTGTTTCCTTCACTGTGCAGAAGCTTTTAATCTTGATGAGGTTCCAATAGTTCATTTTTGTTGTTGTTTCCCTTGCCTCCAGAGACATGTCAAGTAAGCAGTTGCTGTGGCTGAGATCAAAGAGGTTGTTGCCTATTGTCTCCTCTAGGATTTTGATGGTTTCCTGTCTTAAGTTTAGGTCTTTCATCAATTTTGAATTTATTTTTGTGTATGGTGTAAGAAAGTGGTCCAGGTTCATTCTGCATGTTGCTGTGCAGCTTTCCCAACATCATTTGCTGAAGAGACTGCCTTTTTTCCATTGGATATTTTTTCCTGCTTTGTCAAAGATTAGTTGGCCACTGTTTTTTAAAACACAATAAAATTAAGTTAAAGACTGGATGGCAGAAAGACTGCCCAGTCAAAGCCCTACAGAGAGTGGGATGAGGTAACTATAAAGGCGCACTATTGTTGGACAGGTGGAAACGTGTTAATTCTTACATTCAAATCTTTATATAAAGGCCAGAGATTTCTGAATTTTCTCCTACAGCCCCCTAACCTCACATTGAGTTCAGTATAACACAAGTTAAGTTAGCATAACCAGTGTGTTGAGCCATTCTCTGGGAGAATTGGCACACTAGAAGATCAAACAAGATCATACATAGAAATCAAGGCCAGGCAGACTTTTGGACAGAAGTACCAGGCAAGCTAAAAGGCAAAAAATAAGTCTCAAACAGTTTCAGCCTCTAGATTATAGCTGTATCTGCATAGTTCTACATTCACTTCCCATTGAAAAGACAGTTGGTCAATATTTCTGATTATGTGCCTACTGTATACCACACACTCTGCCAGGTGACAGAGACATAAAAATGAGTAAACCAAGTTCTCTGCTTCTGAGAAGTTCCCAGCCTAAAGGGAACCAAATAATTACCCTACAGTAATAGACAAATGCTATAGTGGAGGTCTGGACTAAGTGCTGTGGGAGCAGAGAAAAGGGAGCAACTGACTTTGCATTAATAAAGCTGAAAAACCTTCCTGGGAAGGTGACCTTCCAGCTGGGTCTCAGAGAATGAACAAAAAAATACTTGCAATGCCATCTAGGCATTTTTTCTATGCATATAAGATTCTTGTTATGCTATTAATCCAGTGTTTATATATATATACACACATACATACACACATATATATACATATATATGTATACACACATATATATATATGTAATTATATATATATTTATTTATATATGTCATATATAAATATACTCTTATCTAAAAATGAAGAATTAAATATCCAAAAAGCTATTCAGAGAATAAGACATGAGTATGTGATTTGAGACATTTACAGGCATTCTTTATCCTGCATTTTATAAGAACACAGATAATTAAGAAAATAATCTATTGTAGACTATAATTTATCTGCTAATATTTAAGATTTTTCTGTTCTATTTTGCTCTATCAAACAGTAGACTCATTTCTGAATGAAAGACTAGGCTAAACCACAAAATCATTTAATTATAGGGATATGCACTATGTAGCCTGTGCACCTTGACTTTAGGCCCGGCTGGGTTTAATTACTCCTGGCTTAAAATATTTCTTTTCTTAAAATAGTTTGGAAGGACTTTCCACAACTTCCCCTGATAATCTGTCTTTTGTCACCTGCAGTCTCAGATGTCATCTGTTAAGTGAAACAAAGTGGAGTTTCAATGTGCAATTACTAGTAAAAACAAACTGGCAACCCAAAAGAATACTAGCATGGAACTTCTCAAAAGCTTGAATTCCTCTGACATAGAAACTTATCAGCAAATGGTCTGTCAACCAGTTTTGGCCCCCAAATATTTTGCTGGGTCTCTGAATGAGCAAAGTGCTTTTATCTCAATATGATTTTGTCAAGCAATTTCAAAGACACCCTACCATTTGATTTCCAGGATGACCATCTCCTGCTGTGATAAAATAGAAATTTCTTCTTTTGAAAGGGGCAAAAATATGATAACAGGAAGTAAAGTTTTATTTTAGGAAACAGTAAGAAACTACCCACTGGGGGTCCTGGGTAGCTCAGTCAGTTAAGCGTCCAACTTTGGCTCAGGTCATGACCTTAAAGTTTGAGCCCCGCCTTGGGCTCTGCGCCTCGTGCACTCTCGGAACCTGGAGCCTGCTTCAGATTCTCTGTCTCCCTCTTTCTTTCTGCCCCTCCCTCATCTGTGCTTTCTCTCAAAGTAAATAAACATAAATTTAAAAAAAATACCCCTTCATAGAATAGAGTTTTCTTCCTTTCCAACCTTGGATACTGCTAATGTCCCAGGAACAGACAAATACCTTCTCTTGCCTCCTATGCCTGTTTACACTCCAAATTAGCCAAATAAATTTACTACTTATATTTGTGGGTTCCCCATGATTTTGTGTAACTGACAGTGTTATATGGTTTTGTTAAAACTATGTTTGCTGTTTAGAGGTAGGACTCTAATTTCAACTCCTCTCTACTTATTTTCTTTAGATTTAGTTCTTGCTTTAAATTATTTAAATTCAATGTTTCAATCTCCCCTTCCCACCCCCAGGAGGATTGGCTTTGATATGTTTTTAAAAAAAATATGTGATTCAACATGTGATTGAAACTCAGGAAGAACTTTGAAAGTAGCCAGAGGTACTTGGAAGTCTTTTTCCAATATAATTTGGCCACAAAGCACAAGAGCAGAACAATCAGGGACTTAAATTAGTACTGAAGGTTTACAGACCTTCTACTAGTGGCAAATAATAGTTTCACTAGAAGCCAACTGAGTCACTGGTTTTATGTAAGCAATTTCCTAACAAGCACAAAAGCAGAATGTTATTTCTTCTCAAATGAAAGGTTAATTGTATATGGCAGTGTAAGAATTGAACAGAGAATTAGGGAGGAGGCCCAATTAGGAATCAACAGTCCTCTGCCCCCAATTCCACAAGCTCTGTCCCTCACCCCAGCCTCAGACACTAGCCATCACTAATCTAACCACTTCCTAGAAGCCCTTGTGACAAGAGCCTTGAAACCAGAGCCTCTCCTAGAGTAAATCCAGACCAAGAAGTTAGTGCATCCTGGCCAACTCCTTCCAGAGGAGACCAGAGGTAGACTCTTCCTCTGAGTCCATGGTTTCTTAGATGTGTGGTCAATCCACTCTTTTCAACAAGGATTCACCCTGGGCTGTTACTATTTCCAAAGTCTGTGGAAAGTTCACGATGTCTTATGGTGGCACTAAGCCTGAGAAACAGTCAATCCTGGTCAGATGAATCCTTGCTGAATAGTTTCAGAGCACCTCAACCCATCATTCGTTCTTTAGGCAAGTTTATAGGTGGCCAATCCAACCATGCAGCAGTAAATTGAGCTTTGGCAGACCATGCCAGCTATAAGGAGCCCATCAGAAAGCAGCACAGCAGAGTGATCAAAGGTTTGAGCTCTGAACCCAACTGTATGATCTTGGACAAGTCACATAATCCCTTGGTGGCTCAGTACCTTCATCCATAAAATGGGGATAATAATAGTATTATCTTATAGGAAATTTTGAAGAATGAATGAGTTAACACATCTAAAAGTGCTTAGAATAGTGCCTGGAACATGGTAAATGCCACGTAAATATTTGTTATTATTATTTTTGAGCATGGCCAACACAGAGGTATTTAAAAATCAGTATGATATAATTAAAAATAAATGAAACTGCACTTCAATATTGAATATCATAAACATACATTAAACATACATTTAAAAAATCCCTTAAATATTCAGTGCAAATTCAAAAATTGCACTTCAGCTTTGATTGAATTTCCTGTATGTAGCATGGAGACACATATTTGATTATTATTCAAGAGCAACTATTCAAACACTTCTTAAATTGGTTTTTAACAGGAGATTATTCCAGGAGATGTTAATTAGGTGTGTCAGAAAAAAATTTTCCTGTGGCAAACAAATTTGTTTGTTCATCTAATAAACAAAATTTAACTGATTTCTTGACTCTAGGACTTCTTAGTCTTTCGTGTGATATGTACATTATGAAACACGCGAGAGGGATTTGGTATGCAAAGCTTACCAAGTATAATCGAATACAGAAATCTTCATTCTTAGAGTTCTCACACATCCACTAGCTTCCCCAAAGGGAATGCTAATAGGTGTTACTTGGCAACTGACAAAAAAACTATTACATCAAATAAATTTAAGTCCTGCCTTCTTAATTCCTAATTGGTATGAACAAATTATGTCAGACTGAAAAAAATATTCACAAGTGTGGAAACCAATGAGCAGTTTCCAGATTTGAAGTTTTCAAATACCAGCAAAATCAATATGTTGCCACACTTTTATCTTAGCAAAAATGATCACTAAGATAAATTGTCATTTATTATTACCATTGTTTCATAAAAGAACCAATCTCAATAACCGAAAAAGTGAAGGAATAATATAACTTAACAGTAAAGGACAATTATTAAATTTGAATGAATTCAGCTATATGAGAAAACTCACTACATTATTTGTGTTTTTGTCATTTTGCCTCAAATCAGGGAAAATTTCTTCTTGATCCATCATCTGGGAATCACTGATGTACACAGCAGCATATGGAGCTTGTGAAATTAATACTATGTATGTCAGATTTATTTTATTTTGCACAAGATTTCTTCTTATTTATTGGCCCATTGGTCACTGTCATGGAGTCCTGCATGTGCAGATGACTATCATATATATGTCTGGATAATATTATTATGCAGAGAGATGGTGCTTGTAACTTGCTGGTATGTTTGGAACACTGTGGTGGTAATAGGAGGAATGGACAAGACCGCTCCAGGCATACCACTACCCTATGAACACATCTCCACACTTCTCTGGGCATTTTGTCCAGACTTAAACTATATCCTCTGGAAATCCCTTCTGTAAAAAAGGAAAACCCTCTCTTTTCTCAGAACATATAACACCTTGCCTTAATTAAGACACAGGTCTCCCTTAAGGAGACTACAACTTCTACAGTCTTTCAAGTAGAAGTTACACATTTCCTCCACTCCATCTGGGTGAAAAAGAGGGGCTGATGCCTTCTTCATTCCCTACTACAATTTCCAAAACCATCTTGCTCCACTTTTAAATGAAAACGACTTGAAACACTCTCTTCTCAGATTTTAGGAGTACTCCCCTTCTCATGGATTTTTCTCTCTCTCCTGCTTCTCAGACTCCTTCATAGGATCCTTTCTTCACCATCCCTCCAAATATGGCATTCCTTGCTTTGGTCTGAGACCCTACTCTTTCTCACTTTATATTCTTTCCCTAAATTTCTCAATCAGTCCATTGGTATCAATTATCACTGATTTGCTAATGAATCTCCGATTTTTACTTCTTGTCCAAAACTCTCCTCTGAGCTTCAGACGTGTATATCCTGTTACTCATTCTCCTTGTACATACCTAACAGGTTCCTTGAATTCAGCATGTTTATAACTAACCTCATTTTCTTCACCCAAAACCTGTTTCCTATCTCAGACACTGCACCATCAGTCATCCAGACAATGCTGAAAACTAAGAGATACTTTCACTCTTCTTTTTCCTTCACCTTCCCAATCCCCCAGAGCACAAATCCTGTTTCTCCTGGAAATCAGTCATTTACTTTCCAAGCATCTCTAGAAATCTACCATTTTCTCTTTTTCTGGACCATCTCCTGCCATTATGCAAGGCATATCATCTCTTGCCTGCATCACTAGGACCCCAGCCTCACTCCTTCAGTATTGTCTTCACTCTGCAGAGTGATCTTTCTACAACTCAACTGTGATCACAGCATCTCCAGGTCTGAAACCCTTCAATGGCTTCCCTATCCAACTCTTTAACATGACAGCAAGGTCCTTCATGGTCTGGCTTCTGCTTGCTTCTGCAACTTGTGCTATCTCCCCTCTGTGCCCAGTGGCCCTCAGCCCCCCCATACACATACACCATTTACCCCACACCTCTCTTTGCCTGGCTCATTTTTTTCCCTCTGACTTCAGGCCTCATCTTAGGATCTATGTAACTCTGCAGAATGAATGTTGTTTTTATTAATCATATCACATTTCTTTTTCTTTAAATTTCTTTTTTAATGTTTATTTATTTTTGAGAGAGAGAGACAGAAAACAAGCAGGGGAGGGGCAGAGAGAGAGGGAGACACAGAATCCGAAGCAGGCTCCAGGCTCTGAGCTGTCTGCACAGAGCCAGACCCGGGGCTTGAACTCACAAACCATGAGATCATGACCTGAGCCGAAGTCAGATGCTTAACCGACTGAGCTACACAGGTGCCGCTAATCATCACATTTCTTTTTTTTTTTATATATTTTTTTTATTTTTTTTAACATTTATTTATTTTTGAGACAGAGAGAGACAGAGCATGAATGGGGGAGGGTCAGAGAGAGGGAGACACAGAATCCGAAACAGGCTCCAGGCTCCGAGCTGTCAGCACAGAGCCCGACGCGGGGCTCGAACTCACAGACCGCGAGATCGTGACCTGAGCCGAAGTCGGCCGCTCAACCGACTGAGCCACCCAGGCGCCCCAATCATCACATTTCTTGAGCTTCACACTTGTCTAGCTCATAATAGGCACTCAATAATAATTCAAAAAAATGAATTAGTACATTTGATGGTCGTTTTCTTTTTTTTTCCATAGAATCTTAAGAGATCTTTTTTTAGTTTCATTTTTAAAAATATTTTTTAAATATGAAATTTATTGTCAAATTGGTTTCCGTACAACACCCAGTGCTCATCCCAACAGGTGCCCTCCTCAATGCCCATCACCCACTTTCCCCTCCCTCCCCCCACCCCCTCAACCCTCAGTTTGTTCTCAGTTTTTAAGAGTCTCTTATGGTTTGGTTCTCTCCCTCTCTAACTTTTTTTTCCTTCCCCTCCCCCATGGTCTTCTGTTAAGTTTCTCAGGATCCACATAAGAATGAAAACATATGGTATCTGTCTTTCTCTGCCTGACTTATTTCACTTAGCATAACACTCTCCAGTTCCATCCACATTGCTACAAAAGGCCATATTTCATTCTTTCTCATTGCCAAGTAGTATTCCATTGTGTATATAAACCACAATTTCTTTATCCATTCATCAGTTGATGGACATTTAGGCTCTTTCCATAATTTGGCTATTGTTGAAAGTGCTACTATAAACATTGGGTTACAAGTGCCCCTATGCATCAGTACTCCTGTATCCCTTGGGTAAATTCCTAGTAGCGCTATTGCTGGGTCATAGGGTAGATCTATTTTTAATTTTTTGAGGAACCTCCACACTGTTTTCCAGAGTGGCTGCACCAGTTTGCATTTCTCCACATCCTCGCCAGCATCTATAATCTCCTGATTTGTTCATTTTAGCCACTCTGGTGTGAGGTGGTATCTCAGTGTGGTTTTGATTTGTATTTCCCTGATGAGGAGTGAGATTGAGCATCTTTTCATGTGCCTGTTGGCCATCTGGATGTCTTCTTTAGAGAAGTGTCTATTCATGTCTTCTGCCCATTTCTTCACTGGATTATTTGTTTTTCGGGTGTGGAGTTTGGTGAGTTCTTTATCGATTTTGTATACTAGCCCTTTGATACAAAATTAATGTGCAGAAATCAGTTGCGTTCTTATACACTAATAATGAAGCAAAGAAAGACAAATAAAAATACTGATCCCATTCACAATTGCACCAAGAATCGTAAATACCTAAGAATAAGACTAACCAAAGATGTAGAAGAGCTGTATGCTGAAAACTATAGAAAGCTTATGAAGGAAATTGAAGAAGATACAAAGAAGTGGAAAAACATTCTGTGCTCATGGATTGGAAGAATAAATATTGTTAAAATGTCAATACTACCCAAAGCTATTTACATATTCAGTGCAATACCAATCAAAATTGCACCAGAATTCTTCTCGAAGCTAGAACAAACAATCCTAAAATTTGTATGGAATCACAAAAGACCCCAAATAGCCAAAGTAATATTGAAGAAGAAGACCAAATGGGAGGCATCACAATCCCAGACTTTAGAATACTACAAAGCTGTAATCATCAAAACAACATGGTATTGGCACAAAAACAGACACATAGACCAATGGAATCGAATAGAGACTCTAGAATTGGACCCACAAAAGTATGGCCAACTAATCTTTGACAAAGCAGGAAAGAATATCCAATGGAAAAAAGACAGTCTCTTTAACAAATGGTGCTGGGAGAACTGGACAGCAACATGCAGAAGGTTGAAACTAGACCACTTTCTTACACCATTCACAAAAATAAACTCAAAATGGATAAAGGACCTGAATCTGAGACAGGAACCATCAAAATCCTAGAGGAGAAAGGAGGAAAAAAACCTCTCTGACCTCAGCCGTAGCAATTTCTTACTTGACACATCTCCAAAGGCAAGGGAATTAATAGCAAAAATGAACTATTGGAACCTCATGAAGATAAAAAGCTTCTGCACTGCAAAGGAAACAATCAACAAAAGTAAAAGGCAACCAACAGAATGGGAAAAGATATTTGCAAATGACGTATCAGACAAAGTGATGATTCTTTTCTAAGTATTCTTATTAGTGGATGTATCACTTAGGTTTCAGGAGGAAACAGCACACTCAAAATAGGTTAATTTGGGGACAGGTGACTTACAAAGGGATTATATACAAGTATGGGGTATACATACTTGTAGTAATTATGCAATAACTTAGGCTGTTACCACCCTTTGGCCAGAAGCAGTTGCAGAACAGAAAGGAAAGAAAGTCATATAGAGTCAGTCACTTGACAGGAGCCTTGGCCTTTGGTTAAGAGACATAAGCCAGCTCAAGGCTACTATATCAGTCAGGATTCAACGAGAGAAACAGAACTAGTAGGAGATAAACATTAAGACATTAAGTGTAAGGAATTGGCTTATGTAATTGTAGAGACTAGCAAGGCAAGGCCAAAATGTGTGTAATAGGCTGGAACTCTTAGGCACAGGATGAAGCTCCTGTCCACAGGCAGAATTTGGTCTTCTTAGAAGACTCAGTTATGCTCTTAAGTGCTTTCAACTGACCGAATCAGGCTTGTCCAGATTACCTAGGATAATCTTCCTTACATAGAGCCAATTATAGACTTTAATCATATCTAAAGATTACTTTCACAGCAACATCTAGATTAGTGTTTGATTAAATAACTGGAAAATAAAGCTAAATTGACACATAAAACTGACCATCTCAGCTAACTTGAAGGAACGGAGTGAAGGAATGCACATCCTGTCCTTACTGCCCAGGCTCTCCATTGGCTGAGCCCTAGTGGTTGTCAGTCAGAAGACAGAATCTATTGATGGAATTGTACAGGTTGCTGGATTCCACACATTGCCTGGAGTGTGAAGCAAGGAGATAGAGCCAAGCTCCACACCACACTCTGTGGGTTGGAAGTGAGATTTCACCAAAAAAAAAAAAAAAAAATGAATGAGGATTCAGACTGAGCAGTTTTGGGTTTTTTTTTTGTTGTTGTTTTTTTTTGTTTTTATTTTTTTTATTAAGTTGCTTATTTTAATTCAGTATATTAACATACACTATTAGTTTCAGGTGGACAATACATTGATTCAACAATTCTATACATTAGTGCTCATAAGTGTACTCTTTATTTTTTTATCATTTATTTTTGAGAGAGAGATAGAGACAGAGACAGAGACAGAGACAGAGACAGAGACAGAGTGTAAGCAGGGAATAGGTCAGAGAGAGAGTCAGAGACACAGAATCTGAAGCAGGCTCCAGCCTCTGAGCTGTCAGCACAGAGCCCAATGCGGGGCTTGAACCCACAAACTGTGAGATCATGAGTCGAAGTTGGATGCTTATCTGACTGAGCCCCCACGTGCACCAATAAGTGTTCTCTTTCTTTAATCCCCATCACCTATTTCAACTATCTCCCCATGCACCTCCCCTCTGGTAACCATCAGTTTGTTCTCTGTAGTTAAGGGTCTGTTTCTTGGTTTGTCTCTTTTTTCCCCCTTGGCTCATTTGTTTTGTTTCTTAAATTCCAAATATGAGTGAAATCATATGGTATTTGTCTTTCTCTGACTTATTTTGCTTAGCATTATACTCTCTAGATCCATCCATGTTGCAAATGGCCAATTTTCATTCTTTTTTATGGCCAAATAATATTCCATTATGTATATATACCACCTCTTTTTTTTCTTTTTTCTTTTTTTATTTTTTTTATTTATTTTTTATATGAAATTTATTGACAAATTGGTTTCCATACAACACCCAGTGCTCATCCCAAAAGGTGCCCTCCTCAATACCCATCACCCACCCTCTCCTCCCTCCCACCCCCCATCAACCCTCCAGACTGAGCAGTTTTGAAGAAAGAAGCTCCTTGAAGAGGAGAGGAGTCTCAGAATTACAGAGTTAGGTGAAAAACAAAGGTGTTTCTAATCATGGGCTCCCATGTAAAAGGTTTGTCTTTTTTTAATGCTTTTTCTTGGGGCTATAGGGATAGACCTATGTAGTATACAGTTCCACATATTGCCCTGTTAAGGCAGAAATCCCATTACTCACACCAAGACTTTCTGACAATTTCAATGCACCTCTACAAGTTCTTGTGGCATGTTGTGAGGAATGGAGCCAGCACAGTACAAAGGGATGTGGCCTGACCCTCATCCTTTTTCCTATGCTATCTACATAGGGAAACTGCAGCCTGGTGAACTAGGGCTAACCAGTCCTGAAGTGGGTGTAAAGCAGCCAGTTGGACGATACAAAACTGTGAGGTAAGCTCAACTGCCAGTCTTTACCCACTGCAAAATAATAAGGTGACACTGGAAAAGAGTGAACTGTCTCCCGGCTAATATTTACTTTTCAGAGTTAAAAGTTCAGACTCTGAAATTAAACTTACAGGTGCAAATCCCTGCTTCACCACCTGCTGAGTATGAGATCTTAAAGAGGTTAGTTAACGCATGGAAAGAAAATTGGTATGGAGATTAGATGAATTAGTGAACATTTCAGAACAGTACTTGGCACATAGTGTCTAATGAGTGCTAGCTATTACTATTGTTATCAAAGGCAAATTGATGTTTTTGATTTCCTAAATGCAATAACCTTCAAGAACTCTAATGAATTTAGAGTAGAGATCAGCAAACAAAGCCAAATCCAGTCTGTCACCTGTTTTTGTAAATAAAGTTTTATTGGAAAATAGCCACGCCCAGTCACTTACATATTGTCTGCGGCTACATTCACTCTGCAGAGTTACATAGTTGTCACAGAGATGGTATGACCCACAAAAACTAAAATATTTATTCTGTGACCCTTCATAGAACCCCAGATTTAGAAAATATGTCAACTTGAAAGAGATTAAGTGGAACTGCTTTATACCCACAAGAATAGATACCCTCTTATAATACATAAAACTCAATTTTTCCCCCAAAGATATGTTATCATTCATTACACAATATTCAGGCACAAGTCTAAAGGATGTTCCCTCCACCCTCTTTTTTTTTTTTTTTTTTGCCTTGACTAAAGAGAGAAACCTGAGATAAGATTTCAAAATTGAATTTTAAAATGAAGACCCAGAAAATTCCCTTTCCCTTGGTTCTGTATGTACAACTTTGATCACAATCTGTCTATGGCAAGTCAGTTCAATAGATTAGAGAAGGGTGTTACTGGAACCAAAGTCAAGATTTTCTGAGGCGCCTGGGTGGCTCAGTTGGTAGAGCTTCCGACTCTTGATTTTGGCTCAGGTCATGATCCCAGATCGAGCCCCGAGTTGAGCTACGTACTGAGCATAGAGCCTACTTTAGATTCTCTCTCTCTCTTTCTCTCCACCCCACCCCCCGCCCCCATCTCCAATGCTCTCTCTCTCTCTCTCTTTCAAATAAAATAAAATAAAAATTTTTTTTAAAAAAAGACTTTGACCTATAACTGGTCAAAGCTGATGTTTTATTCTGTACAATGACCTTGAATTCAGACCAATAGCTAATTCTGGTCAACTCTTTTACCAAGCCATGTACCAGATGCTCACAATGCTATCTCAAGTGACACTTTATCCCTCCAAAATGTATCATCACTACTGATACAGTCAGTCAAGAAATATACCTTCATATGATGGTTCAGAAACATTGTTTATTTGCAACAGGTGATTGGTTTTCATGAACCATACTATTATGGGTCTTCAGCAAAACACATGGACTGACTATATAGGGTCTTATCTGATAGGTGAGGTCAGTTGGGAGATACAAGAATTATTAAACTCCATAAAACCTCTGTTCCAGCAATCTGCCTATCCTTTGTTGCAATATTTCCTTTAACTTTTCCTACTTTACTGATCACTACATGTCCTGACCTTGACTTGGCAACTCTTGTTTTGTTTTCTAAGTCCTGATTTAAACATAGCAACTACTTCTGCTATCCATCTTTCCTAGATTCTCCCCTCCATGATTTTATTCAAACCTAGTGATTTGACCCTTAATTTGTGTTATTTTCTGTTATTTGATTTAAGAGAGAGGGATAAGCCCCTCCACAAACATAAAATAGTCTCCCATTGAAAAGAACCTATCAGTGCAAAACAACATCAAACATGGAGAAGGTCAAATACTGAGTATTGTGTTTCTTCACTTCATATTGTACTTGGTATCACATCCATGATCAATCTGCAATAAAATCTACACATGGATTACATGTATGAACAGTAGACATTTGGGAAACGGCTTTATTTTTAAAACACAATGTTCTGTCTCTCAGCCAAGAATACTTATTTTAAAGAGTTGGAATGCAATTAATGTATTTGGAACACATGACTGATTAAAAATAGCAGCACTGTTAAGTTCTAACTTTGTTCTTTTGCCAGTTTTGAAGTTCCATGAGAGCAAAGGATTTAACGATCATAGTAACTAGATAAAACTGATGCTTATGTATGTTTGCCTGCTTTGTCTCCTTGAACATGTCCCAAACTGCATATGTAATCCAAATCAGGTACTGCTACAGGCATACATTTTCAGTTCAGTAGATCATTTACAAACCTGATATCACTTAAAGCTTTCTAAAGTATTTTACATATTAGCTTACTTTATTAGATACACTTACTTTCAGTGGAACTAGATATTTTTATTATTGAAGTATAATTAACATAGAGCGTTATGTTAGTTTCAGGTGTACAACATACTGATTCTACAATTCTATACATTACTAATGCTCACTGCAATAAGGGTAATCATCATTTATCACCATACAGCATTATTACAATTATTATTGACTATATTTCCTATGTTGCCCTTTTCATCTTCGTGACTTATATATTTTATAACTAGAAGTTTGTACTTCTCAATCCCCTTTATCTATTTTACCCATTCCCCCACCCATCTGTTTTATTGTTTGTTCATTTGTTTTGTTTCTTAGATTCCACATATAAGTGAAATCACATGGTATGTATCGTCTTTCTCTGTCTTATTTCACTAGGTTCAGCCATATTGCTGCAAATGACAAGATTTCATTCTTTTCTATGGCTCCGTAATATTTTCTATGGCTCCATCTATCAATGGACATTTTAGGTTACTTCCATATCTTAGTAACTATAATGTTGCAATAAATATAAAGGTGCATATATCTTTTCAAATTAGTGTTTCTGTTTTCTTGGGTAAATACCCAGTAGTGGAATTACTAGATCTTATGGTAGTTCTATTTTTAGTTTTTTGAGGAAACTCTACACTGTTTTACACAGTGGCTGCACTGATTTCCATTCCCACCAGAAGTGTATGAGGGTTCCCTTTTCTCCATATCCACACCAGCACTTGTTATTTCTTGTCTCTCTGATACTAGCCATTCTGACGGGTGTAAGATAATATCTCACTGTGGTTTTGATCTGCATTTCCCTGGTCATTAGTGATACTGAACACCTTTTCATGTGTCCATTGGCCATCTGTACGTCCTCTTTGAAAAAAATGTCTACTCAGGTTCTCTGCCCATTTAAAAAAAATTTTTTTAATGTTTATTCATTCTTGAGGGAGAGAGCATGAGTAGGAAAGGGGGAGAAAGAGAGGGAGAGAGAGAGAATCCCAAGAGGGTTTCACACTGTCAGCATAGATTCCGATGTATAGGGCTTGAATTCACAAACTGCAAGATCATGACCTGAGACGAAGTCAGATCCTCAACTGACTGAGCAACCCAGGCACTCCTCTGCCCATTTTTTAATTAGATTTGTTGGGGGGTTTTGTGTGTTATGTAAATTTTTTTAATGTATTTTGGATGTTAACCCCTTATTACATAAGGGGTTTGAAAATATCTTCTCCCATTCACTAAGGTTGCCTTTTAGTTTTGTTGATGGTTTCCTTTCCTGTGCAAAAGTTTTTATTTTTGTGTAGTCTTAATAGTTTATTTTTACTTCTGTTTCTTTTGCCTGATGAGACACATCCATAAAAATGTTGCTAAGGGCAATGTCCATTGCCTATGTTTTCTTTTAGGAGTTTTATGGTATTAGGTCTCACATTTAGGCATTTATTCCATTTTGGGTTTATATTGTGTATGGTGTAAAAAAGTGACCCAGTTTCATTCTTTTGGATGTAGCTGTCCAGTTTTCCCAACACCATTTATTGAAAAGATTGTCTTTTCCCCATTGTATATTCTTGCCTCTTTTGTCATAGATTAATTGGCCAGATAGGCATGGAGTTTATTCTGGGCAACAGGGTAGAGATATTCTGTTCCACTGATCCATGTTTCTATTTTTGTACCAGTACCGTACTGTTTTGATTACTATAGCTTTGCAGTATATCTTGAAATCTGCAACTGTGATGCCTCCAGTTTTGTCTTTCCAAGATTGATTTGGCTATTGAGGTCTTCATGGCTCCATGTAAATTTTAGGATTATTAGTTCTAGTTCTGTGAAGAGTGTTATAGAGCTTGCATTTGAATCTATAGATTGCTTTGGGTAGTATGAACATTTTAACTATATTAATTCCTCCAATCCATGAGCATGGTGTATCTTTCCATTTCTTTGTGCTGTCTTCAATTTATTTCATCAGTGTATTATAGTTTTCAGAATATAAGTCTTTCACTTGCTTGGTTACATTTATTGGTAGATAATTTATTTCTTTTGGTGCAATTGTAAATGGGATCGTTTTCTTAATTTCTCTACTACTTTGTTACTAGTGTATAGAAGCACAACAGATTGCTGAATAATGGTTTTGTATCCTGCAACTTAACTGTATTCATTTGTTAATTCTAATAGTTTTTTGTGGCATGTTTAGGGTTTTCTATATATAGTATCATGTCATCTGCAAATAGCGACAGTTTTATTTCCTCCTTATCAATTTGATGCCTGTTTTTTTTTTTCTTATCTGATTATTTCAGCTAGAACTTGCAGTACTATGTTGAATAAAAGTGGTGAGAGTGGACATCCTTCTCTTGTTCTAATCTTACAGGAAAAATTTTTCACCACTGAGTACAATGTTAGCTTTGAGTTTTTCATAAATGGTCTTTATTATATTGAGGTACGTTCCCTCTAAACCCACTATGTTGACAGTTTTTATCATGAACAGATTTTGAATTTTGTCAAATGCATTTCTGCATCTATTGAGATTATTATATGGTTTTTATCCTTACTCTTGTTAATATGATGTATCACATAGATTGATTTGCAAATATTGAACCACACTTGTATCCCTGGAATGGAATAAATCCCACATGATTGTGGTGAATCATCCTTTTAATGTATTGTTGAATTTGATTTGCTTATATTTGTTGAGGACTTCTGTATCTATGTTCATTAGAGATATTGGGTTGCACTTTTTAAATTTTTTAATGTTTATTAAACATTTATTTCTCTTAATGTTTTTTAATTCATTTTTTAGACAGAGAGAGAGAGAGTGCAAGCAGAGGAGGGAAAAAGAGAAAGGGAGACACAGAATCTGAATCACGCTCCAGGCTCCAAGCTGTCAGCACAGAGCCTGACGTGGGGCTCTAACTCATGAGCCTCAAGAACATGACCTGAGTTGAAGTTGGACACTCAACTGGCTGAGCCACCCAGGCGCCTGCACTTTTCTTTTTTTATCATGTTTTTGTCTGGTTTTGGTATCAGAGCAATACTGGTCTCATAGGGTAAATTTGGAGGTTTTCCTTCCTCTTCTATTTTTAAGAATAGTTTGAGAAGAATAAACATTAGCTCTTCTTTAAATGTTTGGTAGAATTCACCTGTGAAGCCGTCCAGTTTTGGACTTTTGTTTGTTGGGAGTTTTTAAATTGCCAGTTTAGGGGCACCTGGGTGGTTCATTTGGTTAAGTATCTGACTCTTGGTTTCGGCTCAGGTCATGACTTCATGGTTTCATGAGTTCGAGCCCCACATCAGGCTCCGTGCTGACAGTGTGGAGCCTGCTCTGCCTCTACCCCACTCACGCTGTCTCTGTCTCTCTCAAAAATGAATTAAATTTTTTTTAATAATATAAATAAATTACCAGTTCAATTTCATTACTAGTAGTAAGTCTGTTCAAATTTTCAATAATCATTTTCAATAATTTTCAATAAGCAGCCGACTTTGGCTCAGTTCATGATCTTGCTGTTCCTGAGTTCAGGCCCTGCATCAGGCTCTGTGCTGACAGCTCAGAGCCTGGAGCCTGCCTTAGATTCTGTGTCTCCCTCTATCCCTCTGCCCCTTCCCCACTCATGCATGCACACTCTCTCTCAAAAATAAAAAACATTAAAAAATATTTTTTTAGGGGCACCTGGGTGGCTCAGTCAGCTGAGGGTCCAACTTCAGCTCAGGTCATTATCTCATGGTCCGTTAGTCTGTGAGTTTGAGCCCTGCGTTGGGCTCTGTGCTTACAGCTCAGAGTTGGGAGCCTGCCTCAGATTCTGTGTCTCCCTCTCTCTCTGCCCCTCCCTCACTCACACTCTGTCTCTCTCTGTCTCTCTCTCTCTCAAAAATAAATAAACATTAAAAAAAATTCAGACTTTCTATTTCTTCCTGATTCAGTTTTGGAAGATTGTATTCTTCTGGGAAATATATCCATTTCTTCTAGGTTGTCCAATCTGTTGGCACATAATTTTTCATAATATTCTCTAATAATCCTTTGTATTTCTGTAATATGGATTGTTATTTCTTCGCCTTCATTTCTTATTTTATTTATTTGAGTCCTGTCTCTTCTTTTTTTTTTTTTTTTTGAGAGAGAGAGAGAGAGCATCAAAATCAAGAATCAGACACCGAGCCGCCTCAGCCACCCAGGTGCACCATCTCTCTCTTTTTTCTTATTAAGTGTGGCTAAAGGTTTATCAATTTTGTTTATCTTTTCAAATAATCAGTTCTTGGTTTCATGATATTGATTGTTTGCTTGTTTTTTAGTCTCTATTTCATGTATATTCATTCTAATCTTTATTATTTCCTTTCTTCCACTAGCTTTGAGCTTTGTTTGTTCTTCATTTTCTAGTTCCTTTAGGTGTAAACTTCGGTTGTTTAGTTGAGATTTTTCTTGTTTCTTGAGATAGAACTGTATCACTATAAACTTCCTTCTTAGAACGCTTTTGCTGCATCCCAAATATTTTGGAGCATTGTGTTTTCATTTTCATTTGTCTTCGTGTATTTTTGGATTTCTTCCTTGATTTCTTTCTTGACACACTGGTTGTTTAGTAGCATGTTGTTTAGCTTCCATGTGTTTGCGAATTTTTTAGTTTTTTCCTTGTAATTAATTTCCAGTCTCATACCATTATGGTCAAAAAATATGTTTGATATGATTTCAGTTTTCTTAAATGTATTGAGACTTGTTTCATGGCCTGCTATGTGATCTATCTTGGGAGAATGTGGATCTAGACTTGGGTAATAACAATCAGGCATAATTTAGAGGTTTCTCAACACAATAAACTTTTCTTGCCCAAACTATGAACCTTATGCTTCCCCAAATTCTTTCTGAATTTTATCCTCTAGAACAGGTTCTTTACAGAAAAAAAATCTTTTTCTGTTAAATTTATTTATTTTGTTTGTGGGTTTTTGCCCAAACCTTAAAAAACCATTTCTGCCTTGCCAGTTCATGAGACCAAATGTATCAAAATATTTCTTTCCTCTGCTTCTGTGCTCCTAGAAAAATTAAATTAAATAACTATTAATTGGTTCAATTAAAATTTTGATGGGGCCTTACACTTAACCAAATACACTTCTATTCTCTTTACATAGCTCCCAGTTATTCTCCATGGCTTCTCTCTTAGACTGAAGTAATGATGGAACCTCTTGCTTCAGAAAAAATACAATCCACATTGCCTCCAATCAACTCCAGACTTCTGTACTATTAGTTACTCTCTCTTCCCTCTTGAAATTCTCACTTTGTTCTCTTCCTTCAGGCTATACACAGACTTAAGTTTCTCTGAATCTAAAACTTTTTAGATGACTACATAGATATAACATAAGAAGAGGAGTGCGTGGGTGGCTCAGTTGGTCAAGCAGCTGACTCTTGATGTCAGCTCAGGTCTTGATCTCAAGGTCGTGAGTTCAGTCCCACATGGGACTCCATGCTGGACAGAAAGCCTACTTAAAAAAAGAGAGAAAGAGAAAGAGAGAGGGGGAAATAAAACAAGAAGTAAGTCTTGTTTCTTCTGTGCATTCTCTGTCAACCAACAACCCTTTCTCTTATTTTTTAACTGGCTTATTAAAAGGGTAATCTATACAGACCATTTAATGTCCAATGAATTCTTAAAATCTGATTTCTTCCTTATAATTCTACACAAATAATCTTGGCCCTCTTTCTCACTAATCTTTCTATTGAATTTGACCTGGTTGAACGCTCCCCAGTGTTGGGAGGGTGTCTTGATTTCTTTCTGGCTTTATGTTTTCATGTGAAGCAAAGACCACTAGGGTAGTACTTTCTTTGCTCTCCTAGGGAAGGAGTGAATTTTTTGATTGATGAGTTTGGGAGAAGGAGCAGAGTTTGCTTTCTCCATAACAGGGAATGACTTCAATAAATTATAATAAATCCATATGATGCTTCCTCAGCATCTACTTGCATGAGAGCACCACACATTCTTTCTTGCCTTCTCCTTGCTGTAAGTGGAGGTTGTCACTTACTGACATTGGAAAACTAGACAATTCTGTTAGCTAAGCAGGCTTGCTAACAGCAATATCTGGTTCTGATTTCTATTTGCCTTTCTCCATTAGTGCCAAAGTCATAGGGTAGATAGGTGTTTTTTTATTGGCCCTTCTCCCTCAACTTCAAAACCACCCTCTTTAGCCTCCTCTTATGACTTTCATGTCTTCTCCCTTTGCACATATCTATAGGTGCTATTTTGCAGGACAAATTACGTTGCATCCTTAATATTTTTCTAATTATTAAAGTATTTCCTGTTATAGAAAATGTTTTAAATAAAAAATTATGAAAATAAATGTAAAAATTTATAAACTTAGAACCCAGAGATGTCCACCTTTAACATTTTGGAAGCTTTCCATCTAGTCTTCTTTTTCTAAGTGTATAATAAAAAATTATATATATATTTTCAATGTTAGGATCAAACTTTATATACTTTTGTATTCTGGTTATTTTTTAAGTTTGCAGTGAATATTTTTCTATGTTGTTAAATATTCTTGTAAAATATGATTTTTAGTGCCTGCATAATATTCCATCTCATAATTCATTTAAACCATTTTCTATTATTGAACAATGTTCCCTTTTTTTTCTGTTAAATACAGTAGCTATTATCTGTTCATGTTTATTACATGCCAAGAACTATCTTATGTCTTTTTACAAAGGTTGCCTCATTATTTATTCAAACAATCCAATGAGGAGGTGATGTTATCACTGTTTTACAGAAGAGGAAATTGAGGTTCAAACAGTTGATCAACACAAACAGCTGACTGTTTGCCACAAAGGCAGAGTATAATCCCTGTTTCTTCTGACACCAGTACCTATGCTTGGAATCACCTCTCTATACACCATCTCTAAACAGTGATGTGATGAACATCCTAGCACATCAATGATTATAATCTTAATCTTTTTGAACACTCTTCAGTCACACAAGTCCATCCTTTTCATTGTAAATAATCAGAATATCAGATAAGCACATACTTTTCAAAAGATTCACCCCTACATCACACAATCGTCAAAAACAAAGTCAAGAGGAATTAAGAAGTAAATATTTTAAAATTTTTTAAATTTTTATTTATTTTTGAGAGAGAGAGAGAGAGAGAGACAGAGCATGAGTGGGGCAGGGGCAGAGAGAGAGGGAGAAAGAATCTGAAGCAGGCTCCAGGCTCCAAGCTGTCAGCACAGAGCCTGACACGGGGCTCAAACTCACAAACCGTGAGATCATGATGAGTTGGCGTCGCACACTTAACCCACTGAGCCACCCAGGCACCCAAGAAGTAAATATTTTAAATATATACAAAATGTGGCAGATAATATGGGAAAATATATTTGTAAATTTAACATTAAATGAGATATAATCTCTAGATGCAATAAAGGAAAGGACTAACAGAACTATAGAAAAATTTAACTCTATTAAAAAGTATATACCAATCAGTGGACACAGCTTGGATTAGGCTGCCCAGTGCTTAAGTACCCCCATTTAAGCAACAGCTGATTCCTATTTGGCCACCTACCCTTACCCTACTCTTACCTATTATTTTTCCAATGCAGTTGATTCCACCCCTGGTTCCAGGGTGGTCAGGTGATCTGTTCCTAGTAATAAAAGCAACACAGCTACCTAGCAGTGATTAAGAAATGGACAGAAAATCCAAGTCAGAAATATCAAAGCCAAATTCAATTGCTGGCTCTGGGAGAAGTAGATCTTCCCTCTTCCACTGGACTTGGTGTTGGGATGATGTGAGCTGGGAAATGCAAAGTCAAACCTGAGAGCAAAGCTATCACAATTTAAGGCAGAACGCAAACTCCATAGAGACAGGGATTTTTGTCTGTTTAGTTCACTCAGTGATGAAATTTTAGTTCCTAGAATATTGGTTGTACAAATTAGGCACTTAAATATCAGTTAAATGAATGAATAAACTGAGAGAGAAAGAAGTTAAGTCTTGATGACATGATTGAAATCCTGATTCCAGTTGTAACTGGCACCAGTCCATCCCTGAGTTTTTAGATATATTAACAATATATTTCCATTTTTACTTAAACCAGTTTCAGTTGACTTTTCTGTCATTTGCAACTTGCTGTGGTCTGAATATTTGTGTGCCTGCTAAAATGCATATGTTAAATTCCTAACCCCCAAAGGTGATAGTAGTAGTTAAGTGTGGTCTTTGAGAGGTGATTGGGTCAGAAGGGTGGAGCCAGTGTGCATGGGAATAGTACTTTCATAAAAGAGATGCCATTTATCATTGCTGTTTTTAATATCAATATTAATTTACATTTGCCCATTTATTTACTCTCCCATTTCTCTTACTGTCATTTCTACATCTCTGCTTCCATCTGTTATTATCTTGGCTTTTTTTCTCTCTCTCTCTCTCTCTCTCTTTAGTGTAAGGCAGCTGGTGGCACATTCTCTCAATTTTTGTCTGAAAATTAATTTACTTCATTTTTATTTTTAAAAGATATTTTCAGGGGCACCTGCATGGCTCAGTCGGTTGAGTGTCCCACTCTTGACTTTGGCTCAGGTCACGATCTCACAGTTCCTGAGATTGAGCCCCAAAGTCAGGTTCTGTGCCAGAGATTGCATGCAGCCTGCTTGGAATTCTCTCTCTCCCTCTCTCTGCCCCTCCCTGCTTGCACACTCCCTATCTCAAAGAAGGAATGAATGAATGAATGAACGAGTAAATAAATAAATAAATAAATAAATAAATAAATAAATAAACTTTAAAGGATATTTTCACTGGGCATAGAATTCTAGACTGGCATTTTCTCCCCAACACTTTGAAGACATCATTCCATATATTTTCTGTAGTTCAATGTTTCTGTTGAGAATTCAACTATCATAATTTTTGTTCCTTTAAGTAGGTACTTTCTGCCACCTCTGACTGCTAAGATTCTTTTTCTTGAGAGAGAGAGGGAAAGAGACAGGGAGCGTGCCTGTGCAAGCAATGGGGAGGAAAGGGTAGAGAGAGAGGGAGAGAAAATCCCAAGTAGGTGCTGATGTGGAGCTTGATCCCATGAACCATGAGATCATGACCTGAGCCAAAATCAAGAGTTGGATGCTCAAACTGACTGAGCCACCCAGGCACCCCTGACTGCTAAGATATTTTAAATTGCCTTTTATTTTCAAAGTTTTACTAAGATGGACCTAGGTATCGTTTTCTAAGGATTTATCCTGCTGTCTGATACTTTCTTGAATAATGTTCATTGGTTTTGAACATTTTCAGACATTATTTCTTCCTGGTTGCTTCTGCCCCATTCTCTTGCTAGTCTCCTTCTGGAAGTTAGATATTTTCACTCTATCTCCTGTATTTCTTATTCCGATATTTTTTATATTCCATTCTTTTTTACTCCATGCTCTGTTTTGGATTTTTTCACCTATCTACCTTCTAGTTCTTTATTATTTACTTCAACTGTGTGCAATCTAAGGTTATTAATAAAAATAAATAAAGGGAACAATAGAGATCCCACAGAGCAAGAAAAATATCCAATGGGAAAAGGACCGTCTCTTCAATTAATGGTGTTGGAAAAACTGGACAGCAACATGCAAAAGAATGAAACTGGACCACTTTCTTACACCACACACACAAATAAATTCAAAATGGATGAAAGACCTCCATGTGAGATAGGAAACTATCAAAATCCTAGAGAAGGACACAAGCAGTAACCTCTTTGACATCGATTGTAGCAACTTCTTACTAGGCATGTCTCCTGAGACAAGGGAAACAAAAGCAAAAATAAACTATTGGGACTTCATCAAAATAAAATCTTCTGCACGGTGAAGGAAACAATCAATAAAACTAAAAGGCAACCTTAGGAATGGGAGAACGTATTTGCAAATGACATATTTGATAAAAGGGTTAGTATCCAAAATAAATAAAGAACTTATAAAAACTCAACACCCAAAAACCAAATAATACAGCTTTAAAACGGGCAGAAGACATGAGAAGACATTTTTCTCAAAGAAAACATACAGATGGCTAACAGACACATGAAAAGATGCTCAACATCACTCATCATCAGGGAAATACGAATCCAAACTACAATGAGATATCACCTCACACCTGTCAGAATGGCTAAAATTAACAATACAGGAAACAACAGGTATTGGCTGATGGGGATGCAGAGAAAGGAGAACCCTCTTGCACTATTGGTGGGAATGCGAACTGGTGCAGCCACTCTGGAAAACAGTGTGGAGGTTCCTCAAAAAGTAAAAAATAGAGGGGTACCTGGGTGGCTCAGTCTGTTGAACATCCAGCTTCAGCTCAGGACATGATCTCACAGTTCCTGATTTTGAGCCCTGCATCCTTGCTGCAGTCAGTTCAGAGCCTGCCTCAGATCTGTCCCCCTCTCTCTGCCCCTTCCGTACTTGCACTCTCTGTCTCAAAAATAAATAAATCTTTTTAAAAAAAAGTTAAAAATAGAGCTACCTTGAAGCACCTGGGTGGCTCAGTTGGTGGTGTCCGAATCTTGATTTCAGCCCAGGTCATGATCTCACAGTTTGCAGGATCAAGTCCCACATTAGACTCTGCCATGATAATGCAGAGCCTGCTTGGGATTCTCTGTCTCCCTCTCTCTCTGCCCCTCCCCTGCTTGCTCTCTCTCTCTCTCTCTCTGTCTCTCTCTCTCTCTGTCTCTCTCAAAAATGAATAAATAAGCATTAGAAAAAAAAGAGCTACCTTATGATCCAGCAATTGCACTATGAGGTATTTACACCAAAGATACAAAAATACTGATCCGAAGGGATACATGCACCTCAATGTTTATAGCAGCATTATCAATAATAGCCAAACTATGAAAAGAGCCCAAATGTACCAACTGATGAATGGATAAAAAATATGTGGTATATATATACAATGGAATATTACTCAGCCATCAGAAAGAATGAAATCTTACCATTTGCAACAACGTGGATAGAACTAGGATGTATTATGCTAAACAAAATAAGTCAGAAAAAGACAAATACCATATGATTTCACTTATATGTGGAATTTAAGAAACAAAACAAATAAACAGGGGAATAAAAGAGAAGCAAACCAAGAAACAGACTCTTAAATATAGAGAACAAACTGATGGTTGCTGAAGGGGAAGTGGGGGTGGGGGGATGAGCTAAATGGATGATGGGGATTAAGAAGGGGTTTTGTTATGATGAGCACTGGATGTTAAAAGTAAGTGATGAATCACTATTCTACACCTGACACTAATATTACCCTGCACGTTAACCAACTGGAATTGAAATAAAAATTTGAAGAAAGAGGGGCACCTGGGTGGCTCAGTTGTTAAGCATCTGACTCTTGATTTCGGCTCGGGTCATGATCTCACAGTTCATGAGTTTGAGCCCCACATTGGGTTCTGTGCTGACAGTGCAGAGCCTCCTTGAGATTTTGTCTCTCTCTGCACCTCCCCCCCTTGCACACAACGTCTCTCTCTCAAAAATATATAAATGTTAAAAAAAAAAATTGGAGAAAAAAAAAAAGCATGGAAAGTTCTAAAAAAAAAAAAATAGGAGAGAGATCTCACTTCCAGCCCCTTCTGCCCTATGAAGATACAAGGAGAAGTTTGTGACCCAGAAGAGAGCCCTCACCTGACCATGCTGGTACCCGATCTCAGACTTTCAGCCTCCAGAACTGTCAGCAATAGATTTGTTTTTTATAAGCTACTCAGTCTATGGGTTTTTTAATAGCAGCCCAAACAGACTAAAGAAGAAAATTAGTCCAAAGATGGGAGTTGCTGCTTTAACGAATACCTAAAAATGTGCAAGCAGCTTTAGAACCGGATAATGGGCAGAGGCTGAAAGAGTTTTGAGGTGCATGCCAGAGAAAGCCTACACTGCTATGAATGGACTGTAAAGAGCAAGTTTGGCAAGAGCTCAGATGAGGAAAGCTGTAGAGAAAGCCTCCATCTTCTTAGAGAATACCTAAGTGGTTGTTAGCAGCATGTTGGTAGAAACACGGATAATAGAGGTCATCCTGTTGAGGTCTCAGACAGAAATGAGGAACATGTTGTGTTAACTTGAGGAAAGGCCATCCTTGTTATACAGTGGATAAGAGCTTAACTCATTGTGTTCTTGTCCTCATGTTTTGTGGAAGGTAGAATTTGTAAGCAATGAAAAGTAGATATTTGACTGAAGAAATTTGTAAGCAAAGTTTCGAAGGAGCAGCCTGGTTTCTTTTGAATGTATATAGTGAAATTCGAAAAGAGAGAAACAATTTAAAGGTGGAATTATTAATCAAAAAGAACGCAAAAATTAAATTGGAGAATTCTCAGCCTATCTATGTATAAAGAAATAAGAAAGCTTGTTTGGGAGAGAACACAAGGAGTGGGGCCAAATTTGATAAGGAAATTAGTCTGGATTGACCAACTCAACAGAAAATAAGAGTTATTCATCAAGACAATGGGTAGATTGGTGGGCCTTCCAAAGAGAAGCCAGGACCTATTGTTCAAGACAATGGAAGAATCACCCAAAGGCAGTTCCAGACTGGCCCTACCTCCACAGGTCCAGAGTTCAAGGGCCCCAGGGCAGATCTATTTCAAAGCCTCACAGTGAGGCTGTGCTCCCCCAAAAGCACGAGCCACACCCCTTAGCCTCCAGGTGCTGTGCAAGGAGGCCAAGGCAATTGTCACAATGGAGGGGAGAGGCAGTAAACCTTGGCAGAGCCCCTCCGGAGATCAGAGTACATTAGCCTGAGCAGGGTGAAAGGCAAGGCCAGGTAAGAATCACAGGATTGAGACCTGTTTCAAATAGCTGCATAGCACCAACATTAAATTCATGAATCATTCAGTTGATTGCACAATTTTATCACACAAGTTACTCAACACAATAAAGTTAGAAGGGAATTAATGAACCACTCCAAAGAGGATACAAGAAGGAGGCATCACAGTGTGAGCAGAGAGGCACCGGTCCCATTGTTGTTCCTATAACAAGTGTTGGCCTGGACTGCAGTTAGGTGGCCTTCTGCGCCTGCCAGAGTCTCTGGCAGCTCCTGTGTGGAAAGCCTGTGAACATAACACAGCACAGAAGGTCAGTCAGCCCTCTGGCCGCTGCTAGACAGCTCCTTCTTTTAAGGGTCCACTGAGCTGGGTGTAACGGTTCTGCCCGATGGTCTTTGCCATATCAGCTCAGTCCACTAGGTCTCACCCAAGTCTCTCTGTGGACCTTTCTTAATAAGTTTTACTTATCTATCAGTCACAGAGCTTATCTACAGAGGCACACTCGAAGTCCTACATCTCACGTTGACAACTGTTATGGGAGTTCACATTGGCCACTGTGACTCCATCTTGTCTTACTCTGACTTAGCTTATTCTCTATCTTCTATGACTAGGAATCACATATAAAGTATTTCACGCCATGACACAGCCACTAGCCATTAGCCAGTGGGAACATGGATATCTCCACCTAGATTTGGAAGGATGGGGTCTCCCAGAGCAGTGGGCTCAGGAGGGGGAGGGGCCACTTCAGAGAGATCTGACTAGGGCAATGACCATCTGAGTCCTAGGGCAATGACCCCTGCCCCCGAGAGAGGCATGGGACCCCAATCCATGAGAGCTGCTGTATGGGCTGCACCCAGCAAAGCTGTGGGAGCAAAACCACCTGGAGCCTCGGGGGCCCCAACTTTCACCCCAGTTTGTCGAGAAGGTGGGACCTCTGCCCCATTGGGGTTTAAGATTTTGGACTTGCTGAGAAACTATTACCTATATCTTCTTTCCTATTTCTCCCTTTCGGAATGGAAATGTCTGTCCCATGCCTGTCCCTCCTTCGAAGCACATAATTTATTTGATTTCACAAGTTCATAGCTGGAGAGCAATTTGCCAAAACATAAGTGTCTCACCCATATCTAATTCAGATGATATTTAGATGAGACTTTGGACTTAGGCTTTTGAGTTGATGCTGGAACAAGACTTCTGGGGCTACTGGGGTGCAATGAATGTATTCTGCATATGAGGACATAAATTTGGGGGACCTAGGGGTGAAATGCTGTAGTCTGAATGTTTGGGTCCCCTCCAAACTCAAATGTGGAAATCCTAATCTCCAAAGATAAAAGTATTAAGAGACTGGGCCTTTGGGAAGTGATTAATTCATGAAGGTAAAGCCCTCATGAATGCATTTCACATCCTTACAAAAGAGGCTCCAGAGAGATCGTTTGCCCCTTCCTGCAAGGGAGGACACACTGAAAGGTGCCACCTATGAACCAGGAACCCTCACCTGGCCATGCTGGAACTTTGGTCTTGGACTTTCCAGCTTCCAGAACTGTGAGAAATAAACTTATGTTGTTTAGAAGCCACCCAGTCTGTGGTATTTTGTTACAGCAGCTGAACAGACTAAGATACAACTAATAGAGTCTTATAAACAGATATAGCCAAGTTCAAAGTTAAATGCTAGAGAGCAGATGAAACACTTGCTACAAACATAACAGACATAACAGCACATAAAGTATTTCTTCAAATCAATTAAGACAACTATCTAATAGAAAAAATATGCAAAGGAAATAAGCAAGCAATTTATAGAAGTAATACAAATGAAGCATGTGAAAAAAAGTTCATCACTACTAACCTAGTAAATATAAGCTAAAACAACAGTGTGATGTAATTTTGCAAATATAACTGGCAAACTTCTAAAAGATTGACAAGGTCTAATATTAAGATTGTGAGCAAACTGTCTCTTCTGTGCTGTTGGCACAAGAGTAAACTAGTGAAGCCTTTTTTAGAAAACAACATGGCAATATCTATCACAATTCTAGACGTGCATACCCTTCAATCCAGGATTTCTATGTCTAAGTATCAGAGTCCTTGAGAAGCATCTGCATCCAGTATATGACCAGAGACAAGTACAAAGGCATTTACTACAGCATTGTTTGTAATAGCCAAAAATCAAGAATGGTCAAATAAATGACAGTAGAGTTCTTTGCATCATTTAAAAAGGTTGAGGGGCACATGGGTGGCTCAGTCGACTAAGTTTCTGACTCTTGATTTCCACTCAAGTCACACTCTCATGGTTTATGAGTTCAAGTCCTGTACAAACAGCACAGAGCCTGCTTGGGATTCTCTCCCTCTCCCTTCTCTCTCTGCTCCTCCCCTGTACTTGCTTGTGCACTCCCTCTCTTTCTCAAAATAAATAAACTAAAATTAAATTAAATTAAATTAAAAAGTTGAAGTAGAGCTTTATATACTGCTTGGAAAGATCTCTAAAATATGTATATAAAATAAAAACATAACTACAAAATAATATGTATAAGCAGAAATATCCTATTTATATAATAAAAATTATTTATGTGGGTAAATATACATACCTATATTGAGAAAAATCAGGAACGATGCACATCAATTCTCAACAGAGTTGATTAACATCTATGAGCATCGAGATATGGACAAAGTGAGATGTTAACTTCTTACCCTATACTCCTAGAGGAAACCTCTGTTAATATCACTTTATTCTTCAAGACCCTTTCTAAGCACTTATTACCCAAATATCACCAGGCTTCAAAGTACTAGGGTTTTTTGTTGGCTTGTTACTACCATGTGAAAAAATGTAAGAACATGGGAAGGAGTTGCCCTTGTGCAGTTGCCCTTGCCCCAGGGCCACATGTGCTGCTGGAGTCGCTCACCCTCACACAGTTCTGTTCAAGTTTCAGCAGCGCACAGTACAATCCTGGCTCCCCATTTGAACTACATTCAAATGTAGTGCTTCACTGTGCTTCACTCAGGCCGGTATCTCCACTCCAGTGTCACCTCCTCAGCAACTTTTAGGACCTATGCTCATCCTTCCCCTGAAAGTGGACAGGCATATGGCTATTCTTCCTGGGTTAGGCTCTCTTGGGGGGTTTCCATCACAGGGTGCCTTGGGCCCTAAAGTGTTACAGCTCTTTTTAGCTTCACACATAACACATCCTTTCTCCCACCAGGGTGCATCTCAGAGAGAATAGCTAGGTGGTCACTTTGAAATTAACAAAAGCACTAAAGACTCAGAATTATTTTTGGAGGAATTTATCATGCAGATACTCATGCATAGGTAAGAAATGACTTTTGTGCAAAGTTATTCTCTGCAGCATTGTTTGTAATAGCCAAAGATTAGAAACAACCCAAATGTTGATCAAAAGTAACTGGTTAAATAAATGATAATATGTCTATATCATAGAACATTAAACAACTGTAAAAAAGAATGAAGAAGCTTTCATTATACCAATAGGAAAAGAAGCCCAAGATAAACATACAAACAAAAAACAAGGTGCAGAATGGTATGTAAAATATGCTGCCTTTGGAAGCAAATGAAGAAAAATAAGAATCTATTTGATTTTGCTTGTATATGCTTGAACAAACTGTGGAAATTTATGTAGGAAATTAAGGACAGTGCTTACCAGTGGTAGAGACTGGGTAAGAATTGGTTAGATAAATGACAAGAATGGTGGGGAGACATTTTACTGTATATCATTAATATTCTTTGGTTTTTAAACCATATTTATGTTTATTCAGCCTTCAGATTTTCTTTTCTTAAAGTCAAATCCTTGCCACGGGCCTACGTAAGAAAAATCCTTGCAAGTTGGCTTTCTGGCCCCAATCCTTGTTATATTTTCATTTTGTTTTTCTTCTCCCCAGAGGTTCCTCTAGGAATTTTTTTATTTAATCAATGTAAATGGTTATGGGACAGATAGAGCACAGGCCTTTTCAATCTGATCTCCCCTTGCTCAGGAGAAACTCTGTTTTACACACTGAATAGAATAAATAGAGTGTAAATAGAGTATATAATGACATATGCGTACATAATAACATGTATCATGTTTGCATAAATGAATACTCTTTGGGTTACAAATACCAGAAATTCAACTCAAACTCTTATAATAATCCTGAGATTCCCCATGCACACTAAGGGCATGAAAGCACTTAATAAAATTCCTAACTTCCAGGGTTGATGGAAATATGAAATAAATTAATGCAGAGATAAAGAGCTTGGTCATGCAGCTACTTCATAGTAAATAGAAAATAAATGTTAGTTATTGTTATCATTTGTGGTCATATTAAAGCATAATGCTCATTCTTTTGTGCCACATGTCTGAGTATTGTTTATAAATGTGCAGGATCTATTATACAAGTTACAAAATAAGTCGTAGGTTTTAGGGTTAGTCTTTTACTTGCACACACAAATTTTTATATGGAAAGACAAAAAAAAGTCCACGGTAAATTTTGAAAAATTTTAAATGGTTAAACAAATTTAATTCAAACTTCCAAGTGTAATTGAGACCTAGAGTATAGGAAAACGCCAAGCAGGAGAAAATAGGGGATTCCGAATGGTGCCTGATAAACACTCATTCAAGATCTCAAATACTCACACAGGGGGAAAGATGAATGATTTGATTGGGCAGCAGTTATTGTTAAAGGAAAATAAAGTGGAAGAAACTGAAATATTTAGGTACCTATCAAGAAGTGATGAAAGCCAGCTGTGGAAAAAGATTCTGTAAGGGAGTTTCTGTATTGCAAAGGAAATAGCTGCACAATGTCAAGAAGGGAATCAGTGAGATACAAAGCAAGGAAACCCACTGCAATAAGATGCCATATTCACAAAAGTATTATTCACACATAATCTCAACATTTTCTCCCTACTGTGCTGTGGTTTGAAAATTTTGCTTCATTACTCATGAATTTACCTCCAAACATTTGTGGCTCTATCTCATTAATTTTAATATTTGTCTTCTAAAATATTTTTATATTTGTCTCTTGGGATCCCAGGAATGTACTGTGGTATGTCTCTTGTTCCACAGGTTGTATTTATTAGTTGAGATGGGAATGGAAAGTGGAATGTCTGTGGTAATTTTCAGAAGATAATATGTCAGTGCTAAAATCTGAATGTCTAGAATGTCTAGATTCCTACACATTTGTGACAACAATAAATCAATGATTTTGAATTATTCTTAATGTATATTTAAATATCGAATAGCTTTTATATACTGGAAGATAGACCTGTTGGCATCACCTTTCTTGTAATAAATATGATCATGGTGATGGTGTTGATGATAGCAAACTAAAATTTTCTGTTTTTAAAAAATATTTTGAGGTTTAGCTATAAGAAGTCCACTGAAACGTTTTGCTGTTAAGATATGTAACAACTAGAATATGAAACTAACTGTACATGTAGCCACAGTTGATGTTTGTGCTCCTTGAAACTTCAAGTGTTTTGAAGCAGTATTGTGGACTGGAAAACCATAATAAGTGCCCTGAAACTAGCTCATTTTAGACATTCATCAACAACATTTTGATGGTTAATTTTATGTGTCAACTTGAATGGCCCACAGGGTGCCCAGATATTTTGTTAAAAATTATTTCTGGGGCGCCTGGGTGGCTCAGTTGGTTAAGCGTCTGACTTTGGTTCAGGTCATGATCTCACCATTCGTGAGTTCAAGCCCTGCATCAGGCTCTGTGGTGACAGCTTGGAGCCTGGAGCCTGCTTCGCTTTCCGTGTCTCCCTCTCTCTCTGACCCTCCCCCACTTGCACTCTGTCTCTGTCTCTCTCTGTCAAAAATAAATAAACATTAAAAAGTTTGAAAAAAACCATTTTTTTCTGGGTGCATCTGTGAGGGTATCTCTGGATAAGACTCACATTTGAATTGGTAGACTGAATAAAGCCGATGGCCTTCCCCGTTGTGGGTGGGCCTCGTCCAATCTGTTGAAGACATAAATAGAATAAAAAGTTAGGAAAGGACTATTTCTCTCTTCCTGTCTTTGAGCTAAAACATTTGTTTTCCCCTGCCTTTGGATTCAGACTTGGGATGGAACTTATACCATTGGCTCTGCTGGTTCTTGGACTCAGACCAGAACTATATGCCATAGTTACAATAACTTAAAACTCATAATAACTCTCTTTTGCGTGTGTGTGTGTGTGTGTGTGTGTGTGTGTGTGTGTGTTGTATAATTTTTTTTTCTCCAGTTGGTTCTGTTTTGTTTCTCTGGATAACCTTGACAAATACAAACATAAAATGCTCTATTAGGTCTTAAAATCAGGCTAGACAACATGAAGGAACAGACGGTCTTGCAAGATTTCCAGGACTTCCTGTGTTCAGTTAAGGCAGCAATGCCACGAGATGAGCCTTTCTTGTTTATTTTTGTACTTCCACTTCCTGTCAAGTGCTCTTAACCAGTGAATTCAGAGGTGCATGAACATTTAAATAAACTCAAAGAGTGCATAATTATGTGTTTAGTATTTCTCCCCCGCCCCCACCAATAATTTCAATTTCTTTAGAAATTTCTGTAATCGATTGACTGGCAGAATTTTCATTTTAATTCAAAGATGAACACCATTACCTCTCTCACTTCTCTAAGGGCACATGTAAAGGTAGTGTTCTTTCTTGGGTAATAACTATAGTGACAAAAATTGTAACACCATCTATCAGTTTGTTATGGCTTATACCAGTGTTTCTCAAAATTTTGGTCCCAGACCAGCAGTGTCAGCATTACATGAGAATTTATCAGAAATGTAAATTCTTAAGGTCTATCTACTCCAGACCTTCTGAATCAGAAACTGTTTAAAGTTTGAGAACCACTGGTTTATAGAATCACTTCATAAGCATTATCTCATTAAATCTTTGAAGCATGAGTTTGGTACTATTATCTGTATTTTACAGAAGAAGAAAATAAGGCTTGGAGAAACTAAAAGGTCTTCCAACGACCACACCAATAAAATGCAGAGCTAAGGCTTGAACCAAGTTCTTGTGACCCAAACCAATGCTCTTTGCACAACATCGTTGTTCTCTCCTGATATAACTCGCGTATGTTCCTAACATGTACCCCCACTGCCATAAAAGACTTGGGGTACTTTACATAATAACTCCACACAGTGGAAACGTGCCTAACCTAATCGGAAAACAACAGTAAGTGGCCCTTTCATAGAGCTCCTGTGTGTTTCCTCCTATTTATGCATGGCAATGAGGCACACAGAGAAGCAGGACCTAAAAACATTTGGTTCATGTGAAAACAGTTCATTCTGTCCTACCTTGCCTCCGATGCTCCCATCAAGAGGTTTTCATGTTCTTTCTGCTCAACTCTGATGCAGTATAGTTTTGTAACAGAAGAATGTAAACAACCTCAATGTCCATCAGAATGGAATGGTTAATTAAATTTTGCAGTGGTTGTAAAGCATAAGGCAACTCTATATGGACTCATAAGGAAAAGATCTCTAAGACACCTCAACAAGAGAAAAAAGTAAGGTGCAGACAGTGCATATAGTATGCTATCATTCATGCGGTGAAATGAAGAATAACTAACACACATATATGTTTGTAAATGCAAAGAATTTCTCCAGAAGGATAAATAACTCAATAATGGTGGTTTTGTCCAGCCAAGGGAACTACAGGGAAAGGAGAGGGGAAGGGAGACGGTGATTAAGAAAGGAAAGAGGGGGAATTACTTTTCATTGTTTTGTATTGTTTGAATTCTTTTAAAGCCACAATTAAAATGGTCTATTAAATTGTATCTTTATTATACATATATATTTATTTATATTTTTTATAGATTGGAAAGGACAGCATTCCATCTGCCCTTCATAATCAATTATGTTTTCATTCCCAAGAAGCTTCTTATAATTTTAGTCTAAACTACCTCTTTATGTAAATTCCCAAATTTCATCTCATTGGGTGAAGTGGAATTAATTCTTCTTAATTAATAGGAATTAATTCCTATTTCTAGCATACTAGGAATGCTTTCTTCATCTTTCAAAAGCTGTTAAAAACTCCCCAATCCAAAATCCTCTTGCAAACCTGGGACATCTCTGAGCCTAGGGTTCTCCATCTTGATTTTTTTCTAACACAAATTGCTTTCCACCCTGGTTCCTCCAATCTCAAATCCCAACCTGCTTCATACTTTTTAAATGAGCCAATGCCCAATAGATAATTAATGAGCTGTGAAGTGCCCTCACGGCCAGGTGCCTTCTTCCTGTGCGAGAATTAACTCCCCCCAACTCCTCACCCTCTACAAAAAGCAAAACGGATGAGGAGGGGAAAAAGAAAGAATAAAAGAGTTTTGATAATTACATATAAGAGCCAGCTATAATTATGCAAACCAGGATGAGCAATCGTGAGTTCATTTAGAATGGATGTTAAAAATATTGCAAATAAAGGAGGAAGAATGGCTGTTATATACTAACAAGTAAATGTGTAATTTCTGGAATGAGTAAAATTTTGAGTGATTCATAAATAAAAAGAGTGTAGGAAGCAGGATATGGGCTAAGTAAAAAATGTTTGTATAGGGGTTGGTAATTTATTGGGAAATACCTATAACTTATCACAACCTGATTCAAGTAGGGAGGAATGGGGAAAGGAAAGGGAAAAAATATATTGGGTTGGCTGAAACAGCCCTATTTTGCTAAAAGAAAATGTGGAGTTATCTTATTAACATAACTACCAATTTATATTACTAATGATTTAAATCACCTAACTAGGTACTAGAGCATTCACAAAATAACTCAGTTTGTTAGGGCATAGAAAATGAGAGCTCTGAAGCCAGACTCACCTCAGATTTCTGTTCCAATTTACAGCCCAGGAGCTTAACCATGTTGACTGATTGTTAAACAATGAATAGACATTATCTGTGCAAATCCACAAGGGTAGGCAATGTAGGGGAAGAGAGAAGACCTGGTTTTCCTTGATCCTTGCCTCCCCCATGTTTCTCCAGTTCACCCTCACACCAACCTCAGCTGATTAAAAATAAGATGCTTTCTTTTGTCCTATAACTTGACAATTATGGGGAAACTCTAATAGGAAGACACTCTACAGAAACACTATGGTTCTGGGGACTAAGGGAATTTTTAGTGTAGCTTTTAAGTTGGTTTTTAGCATAAATTTGTTAAGTAACTTCAGTTACCTTCTATTTGACTTTCTCTTTTCTAATTGATGAGGCTAATAAATTATTATAAAAATAATAACTCCAGACTGTGGGATGTTACATATTTATTGGCATGCCAATGCCATGAGTAAGCATTGTTATTGGCATGCCAATGCCATTGGCAAGACATGGCTCACTCTTTCCCTTTTAATTCAGCACTCTCTGAGGCTCAGCTTCCCACAAATCAAGATTGTTTTCTACTCTTAGTGTGATCTGTCTCTATGACTGAGATTTTTCTTTTTTTTTTTAATTTTTTTTTTCAACGTTTATTTATTTTTGGGACAGAGAGAGAGAGAGCATGAATGGGGGAGGGGCAGAGAGAGAGGGAGACACAGAATCGGAAACAGGCTCCAGGCTCTGAGCCATCAGCCCAGAGCCCGACGCGGGGCTCGAACTCCCGGACCGCGAGATCGTGACCTGGCTGAAGTCGGACGCTCAACCGACTGCGCCACCCAGGCGCCCCAGATTTTTCAATGAGCTATGCAGGTGGTAGTCATTATAGGTGAATATTCATAGTATATTAATAGGCATTTAAAAATGTATCTTATATAGCTATTCAAAACAAAAGACTAATAAAGACTTAGGGGCATGACAGATGATTTAACAAACATTTATTTGGTACCTATTGTGTTCTGGGCACTGTGCTAACCATTTGGATGGCAATGATGAATAAGATGAGGTCCCTGCTTTGATATACTCTCAGTCTAATGGAAGAAATGGAAAGTACACATACAATTTCAATATAATAGTGCTGTAATAGAGTACATGAATAGAAAATCGTGGCAGGACAGAAAATCGTGCTGCCTGAGGCACTCAGCTAAGGCTTTCTGTTTCATCTTGAGGACAAGGTGAGCATCTTTGGCATAGCAGGAAAGGTGAACATGGTTTTAGAAGAGCTAGTAGCCCAGTAGGGGAGAGAGAGTAACAGAAAAATAGCTATAAGACAATGAGGGAAGGACTTTAAGTGGAAGCAGACATAAAATGCTATGGAACCCCAACATAAGAATTAGTTTTGTGACAGCAGTGGGAATGAGGTGGAGGCTGCGGTCAGCAAAGATGAGTGTAATAGAAAGGAGGTGACACTGCAACTCCACATAAAAGTAGAATTGAGATTTGCCAGACAGAAGAGGAGAGAAGAGACATGAGCATTCCAGGGAAAAGGAGCACCTTGATCTTAACTATGAAGGCACAAATGAGGAACATTCTGGAGTGTGTAAAGGCATATGGTGGTGGGAGACCAGAGAGTAATTAGAAAATCAGACTTGGCTATATTCTGAAGGGACTCTTATGATGCACAAAGGAGGTTGGGCTAAAGTATATCCTGTAGGCAGATGGAAATTGAAGAAAGTTTTTGATCCTGGTAGTGACGTGATCAGATCTAGTTGTATAAATATGACTAAGGAAGAGCTGTATAAATATGACTAAGGTCACCTGGATGTGACCTTCCAGGTGTGAGGTGATGAGCTCTGATCTAGACTGAAGCAGTGGAATGAGAAATGAAGGGGCAGGAGAACGTTTCTCAAGAGGTAGAACTGAAAGGAAGTAAGGAATTTAGAGGAAGGTCACAGTTCACTCTGGGAGAATGACAGGGTTTTTTTGGCTGAGCTAGGGAGAAAGGGAGAAGACATTTCTGTGAACAAATTGTAGGGACAGTGTCATTTCAATTCTTCACCAGATGTTGAATTTTTAGGTGCTTCAAAGGGAATTCCTTTGAGTAGTTGGAGATACAGATTCTACTGATGGAGGAGAAATCAAGCCAAAGCATGAGATTGCCTAAGGGTGAGGGGGACTAGCGGAAGGAGAAGAAACAAGTGAGAAAGAAACACTAGGGAACCCCAACTTTTAAGGGCTGGACCGAGGGGCAAAAAAATAAGGTAAGAGGCAAAACACTTAGAAGGATACATGAGGATGACCAGGAGAGGAAGTGAGGCAGAACTCGGAAGAGAAGAAGACTTTCCGTCTGGAGATAGTAACAGTTAGTGGCAAATGGAGAAGAGAGGCTAGTAGGATAGTGTCCATGGAGTGGTAACTCAATGTTCTTACCCACCTTGGTGACAGCAGTAGGGTGGGGGCAGAAATCCGATGGCAGTGAATTAAAAAGAGAATAGGACCATGCTCCCTTTGGCAGCACCTATACTAAAATTGGAATGATTAACAGAGAAGATTAGTATGGCCCCAGCGCAAGGATGACCCACAAATTCATGAAGCATTCCATACTTTTGTCTTCCAGAGGAGCAGTTCCAGGAGGCCAAGCTTCTTGCGTGCATCCCTTCAAGCCCAGGCCGGTGTGGCTGAGTAGATGGCTAAGTGCCCAAGGAGCTAGAGTTTTATCTGAGGAAAACCAAAGCCTGAAAAGGCAAATAAATCTTCCTCCCTCCTGTCTTTGGTCATGTAAAAGAGGTGTTTATTATTCAAAAAAAGAAAAAAGAAAAGAAAAGAAAAAGAAAAAAAAAGAGAATAGGACCTAATGAATAGAAGAAGTCATGTAGCCTTCTTTCTTGAGAATTTGATGATGAAAAGGTGAAATGTAAGGCATTAGCCCAGAAAAAAAGGAAGTTGAGCTAAAGAAAGAGTGGTTGTTTTTGTCACTGTTTTTTATTTCTTTAACGTCTGGTGGAGTCTCGAGCACATGTGTGTACCCAGAAGAGAAAGGGTACATGAGAGGAGGGGAGATAACTGAGGAAGCCAGATTCTGGGGGCTCGGGGTGAAAGCCAAGGCTTGGAAAGTGGCGGAAGATTTTCTTCTGGGGTAATAAGGAAGAAGGAAGCATATGTTGAAGCCGAGAGAAGTCTGAAGATGGTGAGGAAGGCCACATCAGTGAGTTTATCCCTGACGTTCTTTTTTTTTTTTTTTTGACAAGGCAGCTGGCAAGGAAATCTCTGAAGGTGAAAAGAGCGTGAATATACTGAGAGGATGTTAATAAACACCAGTGTCTTGTTGTTAATAAACACCATTGTCTTAATAAACACGTTTAAACACATTGCTTCAGTTTCTCCAGTGAGTTCATTAAAGTCTTATCTCAAGAAAGGTAGTCAAAAATGACTATGGGAAATTCAGACCACAAACTTCTAGATACAGAAGAATCTACATAGAGCAGGACTAACACTGGGCTTACATAGCTTTGCTTGGGGTTCCACAAATGCTTTTGATAATGCTTCCTTTAAGCAACTTCAAGGCAAATTTTGGGTGTAAGATTTACATTTTATTTGGAGTAAAATATTCTAGTACTTGGTATCCTACCAAAAATAAAAAATATAAAAAGGCACAACAACCAAACCTGGACTTCGCCTTAGTATGGGAAACATCATAAGCCTGGGAGAGAATTGATGTATCTCTCCAGCCATTTTAGAAACTCAAACTACTGATTATCAGGTCTGGTGTGTGCTGCATGGTTGCCCTGAACAAATGAGCTTCAGACACGACCATAAAAGAGAGACATCAGACTAGACAAACTATCATTTAGAAAGAATTAAGACAGCCATATTGTATGCTAACCATCCGCTCATCTATGGCTGTTCTGGTGTCACTACTCTCCAGAGGCTACTTAATCTCATTGAGACAAGACAGCCAGCCTAATTGATACAGAAAATGAAAGCCCTTTGATCTCATATCAAACAGAGTCAGACTAAGAGAAGGATCCAGCAGGCAAGATGACTGTCTTCCAAAGGAGAATTAACACTGCAGGCAGGAAAGTGGGAAAGTGGTAATATCTTACTTTGGAATTTCATGGACTTGGTTTACTTAAATAATGACTGAAAAGTAATAAATTCATCTCAATGAATGAATGGGGTGTGTGTGCTCTTACTGATAAAGCGCTAAGAAATCTTTCAAATTATCAACATTTTCAGTTGAGTGTTATAGTACTGATGAAAAGCACAATAGAAGCATAATAAATGTAAGAACACCTGCCTCTGGGCACTTAACTCTACAGGACAGGTGTTTGCCAATGTCAACCTTTACTGATAGGATCTGCTGCCCCTACTAAATAACTTCCTTGGAAGAGGTTTATTATATTATGATTTAAATAGCATTCACTAAGCTTTGTGAACAAATTAGGTAGCTACCCATGCAAAGTACCTGGCTTTGCAATAATCAGAATATCTATGACTATACTAATATGTCTGTAAAGTTATCAGAACACTTATTTGTGTGTCAGGAAACTCATAAAAATTGGTGTTCTCTATTCTAATGCAAAAAGTACACATTTCAACGGTCATATCAGTTGTATTTTACATACTTAATATAATGGTGGTTTTGAAAACCAGCCCAAGACTATGCTTATATAAGTAGGATTAACTAAATTATGGTATTTAGAAAGAAAAAAAGGATTACTACAGTGTTTTCCTTTCAGATACAGGGGATTACTCTGAAAAATAACATACTCTCTAGTTTAGTTGGTTCTGCCAACTGGATCTTATTCTTGATATATGTAAAAAGCCTCGAGTATCTGATATTTGGGAAAGTGTATCCTCCCAGTATTTGACATTTTTAAAGCTGAGAAACCATGAAAAAATACTATAAAAGAAGTGTTAGAAAGGAATCAAGACAGAATATAAAATAACATCTTTTTCTTACCCAAGACAGTATCCGTAATGATGAATAATCAAATCAACAACAACAAAATAACATGTATTTGAATGAACCTAGGAAAAAATGTGGCTGATTGCATATAATATATGGATGTCTCCAAAATAAATTCTGGCCCTCTTGGGATTTTTCTTCCAGTAATTTACAGGGCCAGACTTTAAATTTTGGGGCTGCTCAACTGTCCACTTCTTTTTTCTCCTCATTTAAAATTGACACCACTTCTTTGTTCCATCATCTTAAAGGCACCACAGCTGTTGTTTACTGAACTCACATGAGACCCATTTCCATCTTTCTAAATGAATATAGCACCTGGTTTATGATCTTCCTCCACATCCTCATTCCTCATCACCACTTTCTGACAACTTCAAAATTCATGCTGGGGACCCATCAGTTACCTCAGCTGTAGAGGCTCATGATCTTGTTCCCTGCAGTCCTCCAACTCCACCCTACTTCAGCCATGCATCAGCAAGATCATCCCTGAATTTAACCATTATAGGCACTATTTGTTTTTGATGCACAACCCCCATATGTGCTACTGCACTCCTCCCCTTCCCAACCTTCTCCCTGCTTTCTGCTCACTGAGTTTAAATTTTTTTTTTCAACATTTATTTATTTTTGGGACAGAGAGAGACAGAGCATGAATGGGGGAGGGGCAGAGAGAGAGGGAGACACAGAATCGGAAACAGGCTCCAGGCTCTGAGCCATCAACCCAGAGCCTGACGCGGGGCTCGAACTCACGGACCGCGAGATCGTGACCTGGCTGAAGTCGGACGCTTAACCGACTGCGCCACCCAGGCGCCCCATCTGCTCACTGAGTTTAATAAACACTCAATCCTTCATAGTTTAATCCATCCATAAACACTCTTCCCAGCCTATTATTGCCCTCCCCACTGAGGTCCCTGTCATATTCTTGTGACCCACCATGTCAGTGGGCATACCTATGTCACACATGCGGTCCAGTGTTCTGTGCGTGCCCAAGAGCATTGCTGGAGAAAAGCTGGGATGACTCTGACTCACTGTAACACACTCATGCTCCCTACCACTGTGCCACAATGCCAACAACAATCCCTGATTCAGTGCCGAGAACATTCTCCTCCACGGCTCTGCACACATAATTCTCTCCCACGTACCTCAAAATCTCATATAACCTTCCTGTGTCACTCATAGCAGAGACTTCCTGAAGCAATTGAATGTAACAGGTCTCATATCCCCTCCACATCTCAAAATACACCTGTCTCTTCATTTAACTTCCTTCAATTTACATCTGCTTCAAAGGCACTTTTAACACCATTTATCTGACTTCCAATTCTCACCTCAAGGTCTCTCCAGAAGCCCAACATCATATTACAACTTTTTACCTGAGGGGTTCCTGGGTGGCGCAGTCATTAACTGTCCAACTCTTCATCTCGGCTCAGGTGGTGATCTCATGGTTCATGGGTTTGAGCCCCACATCGGGCTCTGTGCTGATGGTGCAGAGCTTGCTTGGGATTCTGTCTTTGCTCCTCTGTGCCCCTCTGCTGCTTGTGCTTTCTCTCTCTCAAAATAAGTAAACTTAAAAAAAATAAAAGACAAAAAAACGTTTTACTTGAAATCATTATTACAATATATGTTAACTAACTTGAATTTAAATAAAATTTAAAAATAAAAAAATAAATAAAACCTTTTATAACATGTCCCCATGCTGAGTACTAAGCTGGCACGTGGTAGGCACTCAATAGATATTTATTGAATGAATGGATAAATAGATAAATCTATACCTGGATGTTTTACTTCCAGTTTGACTCTAGGTAAATGGCATTAACTGGAGAAGAAAAGGATCGTCAAAGAGGAAAACTGCTTACTGCCTCTTCCATTCCAGCTGTTGCTATTACCTTTGACTCTAGTCTTCGGTGCTGTATTGATTTTTCAACAACAGAGCTTTTTTTTTTTCTTTTTTTGAAAGTAATTGTAAGATGGAACCAGGCCCACATATGATTACTCTAAGTGAAATGAAAACAACTTGATTGCACATATGGTGTTTTAAAGGGCAACAATTAAATATATATTACTTAAGTACACAGCATGCATAAAGTAACCTATTTATAAAATCAAAGGGGCATAACATCACCCCAAAACCATCCTGATCACTATCATACTTCTGCTACATTCAAATTCTTATAGCCTGATGACTACTGTTTTTGTGTTCTTCAAATGTATAGGATCCTTATGATGGTATAAAAAATAGTCACCCACCACATCGTTCTATATATTTTCCTACATGCTGTTTCTATTATGTAAGCTATTTTAAATTTCTTATGATCTTGTTAAAAATATGTGTTTATAAATTGTAAATTCTGTTTTTCTGGTTTCTACAGCTATGATTTTTTCCCCCTCTAAATATGGATGGATTCCAGAAAACCCAGAGACAATATCTAACAAGATCAGAGCAGAGGAAGGAGAGGAATGGCAAATAAACATTTTCCAGTGTCGAGTTAGGAAGATATTCGATCTTTCAATGTGCTCAACAAATGGGTTTAATAATGCACATTTTGGTATAAAACAGTTCACAACAGAAATATTTGCTACTCAGCCCATTTATCCTGGGAATTACACAACATGGACCATTTTCAATAACTCTTTTCATTGTAATGATTTCCTCCTGCTCAAGCAACAGAGATGTACAAACCATTTTGGTCTAGAAATGTAATATGTCGAGATACAAATGTATTAAAAAAATTAAAATACAATCATTTTCATCACTTTGGTTCAATGTTATATTGTCTTTCTCAAGGTACTTTAGCCTTCTAAACTCTTTCCAATGAGAATATAAAACTTCTTTTTATTCAGAATCCATACAACTTGACAAAACAGATTTATTTAAAAGTCATAGTAAACTATTGATAGACCAAAACAAGAGATGAATATACTTTTTTAGGAGACCAGTTGGCTTCTCTTAATCTTGAAAGTTAAAGATCTTGAAGTGCCTTTTGAATCATAAGAAATAACATTATGTTTGGTATAATTTTGACTCATGCAAATATATGTATGTATGTGTGTATTTATTTCTTTTGAGAGAGAGAGAGAGAGCAAGCAGAGGAGGGGCAGAGAGAGAGGGAGAGAGAGAATCCCAAGCAGGCTCCACACTGTCAACACAGAGCCCAACATGGGGCTCCATCTCACAACTGTGAGATCATGACCTGAGCTGACATCAAGAGTCAGACACTTAACCAACTGAGCCACCCAGGTGCTCTTGTAATTTTATATTTTAATGTCAATCTATACATATCATATAGATAGTAACTTTTTTACTTAATTGAATTACGGAAAACCTCTTTGAATATTCTGAATGAGTGGAAGTCTAACATCATCCACTTAATCATTCATTAATTTATTCAGCAAACAGGTATTGAAAGCATATGATGTGTATAGCACAACAGTAGAAACTAGTTCACCGAGGAGTTTAACAATTAAGAGAGAGAATTAAGATATATCTCTATATCACTATAATTTACAGTATAGTAGTCTTCTCCTGCCCCAACTTACCCACCAGGGATATGTTCCAAGATGCCCAGTGGATGTCTGAAACTGCAGATATAACCAAGCCCCATTATACTGGTTTTTCTTATGCATGCATACCAATGATAAAGTTTAATTTATAATGTAGGCACAGTAAGAGACTAACAATAATAACTTACCAAAATAGAACAATAATAACAAGGCTATGTGAATGTGATCTCTATCGCTTTCTCTCTCTCTCAAAATATCTTATTTTATTGTACTCACCTTTCTTTTTGTAATGATGTGCGATGATAAAATGCCTGCATGAGGAGGCAAAGTGAGGTGAATGACATATGCATTGTGACATAGCGTTAGGCTACTACTGGCCTTCTGACGATAGGTCAGAGGGGGATTATCTGCTTTCTGACAAAGCTTGACCACAGGCAACTGAAACTGTGGAACGTGAAACCACGAAAGGGGGGGTCTACTGTAATTATTGCCACAGAAGATATGTTGTAAAAGTTTACAGGATCATTGAGATTTGAGATAATTTTTTTTTTTTACTGGCCTGACAATTTAGTCTTACAATTTTATGTTTCACAAAGCTACATGAATGACAACAACATAAAGCACTGCACTCACTCATGGGTTTATTCTTTCAGCCTTTGTGTACTCAGAATTTTTACCACGTTTGTCTAGTACTTGAAAAGCAAAAGTTTCATTATTGAGCATGTATTGTGAGGAAGGCACTAAGCTGAGCACTCATCCCAAACATTAAAAATGAAGGTAGCGGACATGGTCCCTTTGCTCAAGGAGTTCCTAATCTAATAGGACAAAGAGGAAAAAATACACATTTGCACTGAACATGTCTTTCATTCCTTCCTACATTCTCACCATCACTGGAATTGAATTTTATTAGGCATCAAAGTAACCACATTATTTCATCCATGCCCCCTAGGAGCAGCAAGCAATACAATTGGTTATGGTCGATTTTATGGTTAGCCCATGATTGTTGATAAGACAAGTCAGTGTTTTCAAAAGCACTGGATGCTGCTGGTATAACCCACACATAGGTTAAAAGTGCTGAGATGGCATTTCTGATCAACTTGAGCAGCAAACAGTCTTTGATAAAGGGCCTCAGATGTCTAAAGCAGAAGCTGCTTGAAAGAACAAAATTCTACCCAGGAAGTGAGAGCCTGAAAGATTTGCTTCTGGGGATTCTTCCTGGTGACATGACAGGTCTTTTCCCTCCTGTGAATGAGAGCAGAAACAACAGAAGAATGGAGGAGAGGACTGACAGCTAATGCAGAACAGACTGCAATGTATGAGAGAGGAAGTGTAGGAGAAAGTAAGAAAAGGCAAGATTTATGAGAAGAAAGGGAGGGAAGAGGAGGAGGGAAGGAAGGAAGGAAGAAAGGAAGGCAAGAAGGAAGGAGGGAGGGAAGGAAGGAAGGAGAGAGGGAGGGAGGGAAGAGGAAAGGAGGAAGAAAGGAGAGAAGAAAGGAAAGAAGGAGGGAGCAAGGGAGCAAGGGAGGGGAAAAGTAAGAAGGGGGAAGACTGCATATATCACTAGTAGCAAGGGATCCAAGGGTGTGGTGGCTTTACCGATTGAACACAGAGTACTGTGCAGTAAATCCTGGGCCAGGTGCCCAGGAAAAAGGACAGTAAAACTCTTAAGAAGTGGCAGCTGTTTTATCAGGAGGAATATTAGTAATAATCATAACTAACTATGTACTTTCTATGTGCCAATCCTGTTAAGTGCTTTACGTGGATTAACTCATTAAATCCTCAGGACAACCATAAAGGCAGGGAGTCTTAACCCAGATAAAGAAACCAAGTTTCAGAGAAGTTAAGTAACTTACCAGGGGACACAAACAGCTCAGTGGCAGGACCTGGGTTTGAATCACCAAAGCCTGGCTCCTGTGATGCGATTTCTTAAGCACTGAGCTACACCTCACTGGCTCTTACCGGGCTTGCAAGACTCTAGATTTGTAATATGGTAGGAAAAAATCATGATGGATTGAGACCTGAATCTGCTCACCTCTGGCTTCCAAACTTCTTCCTACTCTTTATATGAGAAGAGACAAGTATTTTAAACAAAACTCACACTTGTTATATACACATTCCAGTGTAAGACACACATTCCAGTATAATTTCAATTAACTGAATATACTGACTTTATAGTGGCAATAATTTTAGATAACACTTTATCTGTGGTGTGTTGAATCAAATTATCCTTAAGTAACATTTTTGTGAACAATTTCGGCTGAAGCCCCTAGCAGAATATTGGTTGCATGTAAAATACATAAATTCAGAAGGATTGCCCTAAAGTTATGTATTATAGAGAGTTATTTTCATTAATAAGCTGTCGGCTAGCCAACAATGGGCTAGTTGTGAGCTTGGGTAAGAGGAGAGATCATTTATTCATTCATTTGACAAATATTTATTGCCCACTATGTGCCAAGGAATTATTTTAGTGATACAAGAGAACATAAAACAAATTTTGAGCTCTTCTGTAGATTATATGCTGGAGGTGGGGGGAGACTGACACTAAACAAATAAACAAATAAGCCTATAATGTGTTAGAGGATGATAAGTGCTAAGGAAGAGAAACAAAGTGAAATAAGATAGATGGGAGTAGATGCAGTTCATGTAGGGTGGTCAGAGAACATCCCTCTGATGACTTCTGAGTGAGACCTGAAGGAAGTAAGGAAGACAGCCATGCTTATGTGTGGGTGAAGAGCATTTCAGCAAAAAACAACAACAACAACCAAAACTCCAGCAAGTGCAAACCTCAGAGGCATGAATGTGCTTGGTAGGTCTGAGAAACACTAAAGAAGCCAGTATGGCTGCCGCAGAGGAAGCAAGGGTCAGAGTGATGAGAAGAATCAGAGCAGAAGTGGTGCAGGGCAAGACTGCGATTTTATTCTGAGAGAAATGGGATAACAATGGAGTGTCTGACACTAGTGAGCAGTGATTTGAACTGTGGACATAGACCTGGGAAGTTGAAAAAAAGAAAAAGAAAAAAAGAGGGTAGGATAGGGGAAGTGAGGTATCTCCCCTTGCATGCTTCTAGGGAGAGAGTATGGGATAGGAAATACAAGGTTGTCTAAGGACAAATAAGCTTCTGCTAAGCTCAGAAGGCAAGGTTGACAGAGAAGAGATTGAGAGGATGACAAACAGCTCTTAAAGGGAAAAAAGTGGGAGCCAGGGACTGTGGAAGAGTGATCAGTGGAGGAACTCTTGCAGGGAAGCAACAGAATGCATGGCTTTTAAGACAAATGTCAGCAAGTATGGGTCACACCAGAGCAGTGGGAATGAAGAACAAAGAGCCACATGGAAGGAAAAGGATGAGGAAGACGGGGGGGGGGGGGGGGGGGCTGGGAATAGATGAAGAAGGTTGAGCAGTACTGGGGTAACGTCTCAGGTGAGACAACCCACTCTCTCCTCCATCTGTCACATACCCAGAGACCGTTGTGGTTTTGTCAAAGCCTAAGATGTTTAGTGTGTACTATTTCTGGGGTTGTTCCTCCTGCAATGGGTAGATGTTTCAAACCAGTTTAAAAAAGAAAATCTTGTTGGTCAAAGGGTTAGCTGTCTTTAAAAAGAGATAGAATAGGAAGTGTGATTTCATGAAAGGGATATTGGTTGCATACTAATATTTATTAAAGGTCTGTTAAATGCAAAATGCACAAAGTAGAAAATTAATTCTCACCCCGGTTTATTATAGCAGATAATTGTATCCCTACTTTATGGGTGAGGGAAACTGGGGTTCTGAAAGTTTAGTAACCTACTCCAAGGTCACATTGTGGCCAGGCTTCTGGTTCCAACAGCATAAATGTCCCTGCACATCTAGGGAAGACCTTCAAGCCAACTGTGCGCGTGAGCCAACGTAGTAGAAAACAACACAGGGACAACAGCCTGTTCCTCTGCACACGTTTTGGATCGGCAGTTCTCAGGATTTCTGATATATCTGGAACTCCTCAGATTCACAGCATACTGCCTTTTACTCTCCCGACCCCCCCACCCCCATCCACCACCACTTCCCACTGCCTCACAGGACACTGGCTGCCACTCACATTTTCAATGGTTTACAGATATGTCACATCTCCCAAAGTTATGCTTCATGGTATCTTTAAAGAATTGCTGTGATTAGCCAAGACTTCTAATCTTTAGTATCCCAGCTCTGTGAGTACTACTGTAATTTACTTATCACATTTTATTAATGAGGGTTGATTGACTTAATCCATCACATTTAGTTTTAGTCCAGTAATTAAAAACCTGGCTCCTCTCGCCCCATCTAGTGAATTTTTCTAATGTTTTTTTCCCCGAGGTATTCATGTCTATTGTCTTGAAAATCCAGAGACTTATGTTAGAGAGCCCCAATATATTTCACATTTGAAGTCCAGACCCCTCTTTGGGTTGCTAACATCAGAGTCCCATCCACTGGCACTGTTCTTGTTTAGGGCATTTATAAGAACAGATGTAGAATGATGGTGCCAGACGATAGCATTTTCAAGCTGCAGCGGCACCTACACGAATCGTTGAGTCTTATCATCTTTTTTATTGACAAAGACCTTAAGGTCTCGGGGCTTAAGTGTGTTGCCCAAGGTCACACAGGTAGTTCATGGCCAACTCAGGTTAAATTTCAGGTTTTCTGACCCACAGACCAGCAACCTCAATTACTCTTCCAGATCTTCTCTTGCAAAGGTAAAACTCTCTGTTGCCTCTCTCCAAACTGTTTTCATACCATCTTCCTAAATGATTAGCAAACCCACTTAATAGACATAGACACCGAAGGTCAGAAAGGTTACATGACTATAACTGGGGGTACAGTGAGCATTGCTGTGAGGAAGAACTAGGAATAAAACACAGGCTCTTGACTTAGAAATCAAGGATTCTTTCCTTTCACATACACTCACATAGATATTAAAGACATTGTTCAATAAAATTAGCAATCTTTCTCAGTTCTGGGCTATGTAGTTTCTAATTGATCTCATAACTCAGTACTTGCTCTTTTTAAAGAAAAATTGTTTAACTGCAATTTGCAGGGGGAGGAAATGCAGAAAATTACGTCGGTATTTTTTGCAGGTAAGATTTTAGAACTTGTCTTTCAGTCAAATTTAGAAATTTATCTGAACACATTTTCTTTCAGACAAATATGTTTTCAGTGACTAATATCTTCAACGCAAGAGAAAACATAACAAATCCACAGAAAGTAACAGGACAACCTGGTTCTTTCCTATTTAAGCAAAGTGGAACACTGTCCTCAACTTTTCAGATGTTATTCTATTTATGCCACACTGTTCTGGTCTGTCTGTGCCTGCTTGATTCCATAACACTCATAGAGAGAGACAAGAACAATTGCTGCATTTCATTGATCACCTACTATGGTCAAATGGCACAACCAGGTGCTGGATAGTTGCCAAGAGGAACAAGGATGGTAAACTCGCTTGGAGAGCTCAGGGTGGTAGAAAGCAGAGCATCAAGCTTGTAAGGAGGTAGAAAGCAGATGGCCTCAAGGAGTCAGAGCTGAGAGGGATGTCGTTCAGCTGAGGGGATCTCCCAAGTTTTGAGAGCTGGGCCCTAAAATGATCATAGGATTTAGAGAAGAGGAATAAAAGGAAGGGAACTGCAGGTAGAAGAGACTGTTTCTGAAATCCTGACATCCCTATCCTTAAACTTTGCTGAGATTATATAAAAAATTATTATGCTGTATCTCCCAGAAGGGAGTAGGAAGAAGTAGTCCCAGAAAAGAGGGATGAAGGATATAAAGCCAACTTTCTCATTGACCAGTACTTACTAGACATAAAATACTTGCCAGTTACTGTGCTAGGCATTGAGGACACTATGATGTGAATGACAACAAATTTATAACAGAGTTTAAAAATAGGACTCTCCAATTTATGGTAAAATGTTTGATCCACAGAGCTATGCTATTATATACTTTCTTACTGAAATTCAAAGACCCCTGCAAAGAATGCTGTTGTATATTATTTTGGGGAAAAACCCATAATGAGACAATGTAGAAGAGTTACATGAATATGGGTACATACATTACACAATCTCATTTAATAAGATGGATTTCAGTGCATAACAGGACAGACACAGAATGCCACTCATCCTAAAAGAATTAGATTGCGAGGACACTCTATACTCAGAGCCCTGAGGCTACATCTCTTGGCCCCAGGACCTCAGCTTGTACTTCCTTCACCTGCCCCTATGGTCAGGCCATTCACAGAAGTTTCTCTCAGATGCCCAAAAAGAAGCTTCTCCCTTTGCCCTTCCTTCTACCTCCCAGATCCCACTTTATCATGATTTACCCCCACTGTGTTGTACCCTCACTGCCTCATCTGAATGGTCTATGTAAAGCATGTACGCACCTTTCAGCTCAACCAAAGGCAGTTATGCCAACACAATTGTTAGGCCATGTGTGCAGCGGAGATTCAAGTATTACCTTAGAAAAGAGATGTTAGAAGTCAGTGAAAACTGTAGGACACTATAAATCAAAAGGAAATGTAAATATTTCAATGTGATTATCACCATCTTTTATAAGTGTATTTTTACAGTTATTTTACTGATTATTCAGGATACTAATATAGATGATGAAAGGATCTTAACACGTTTCGAACATGTCACGACAATATGCCAAGAACACACAGGTATTCACACACACATACATAAACACACACACACACACACACACACACACACACACACATACACACTAAGCAAAGAGAAGATATGAGTGCCTATCAGAAGGGAAAAAAAGAAAATATGACAATTATACAAACATGAACATAGTACTGACATGTTGCACAGGAATAATTATAGAGCAGTAGAACCCACAAAAATGGAAAGTTCCAAAAAATAATAATGTCTGGGTTTTTTCTTAAATTTATAAGCTACTACCTGATACATTTTTTCCCTCACGACAAATATCAAAATTTGCAAGTTTCACTGTTTAAATCCAATATATTATATCACATCACATGCAACAACAAAAAGAGAAAAAAAAACAGGTGTTTTCCAAATCAACTAGAAGTAATTTATTTGGAAGACTGAATTAAAAAATCCTTTAAAATGCAGAATTTTACAATTGAAGAAAGTTGGTAGTACAATTGAGTTTTCCTAGAATATTTAGTAAATTTTCAGTATTTTAAGGGAAAACCTAAGAAAACTTCTTGGAAAATGCCTGGGGAAGAAAGAATGCATTAAAATGCACTGCATTATATTATACTATTTCTGTTAACATTATAATTTTTCACAGTAATTACTCAACAAAGATAACATTTACATACACATATAAATCAAGTTAAAGATGAGGGCAACTGATCTTAAAGTTATTAAACCAAAATAAATTTTTTATCAAAACAATAAATAGATCTTTATAGACAAAAAGTATACATTTGCATGAACCTCCAATTAAAATTATTGTATAGTGGATTATAGCAAAACATTATTTCTGAGTTTCTAGAAAATATATTTTATAAATTCAAATAGCCAATATAAATCAGAGATGATTTAAAATTAGATGTACATTATAAAGTTACTAATTTTAAATAAATTACTCATTCCTTAAACAAGACTACAAATTATAGAACAATTTTAAATTTCATTTTTGTTTTAGGGAAAACAAAAATTTACAGATATCTGATATAAAATGTTCACAAAGAATGCATCTCTTGTGTGACACTAAGAAAACTTTCAGCATAAGCTACAACATCATATTTGAACATAAATACATTACTTCTAATTTTTAAAAGCCTGTAAGATGATCTACAACTTTCAGATACCAGATACATGGCATGCAAATCATAATTCTTGAATGCTCCGCATTCATTCATAAAAGACTCCTAAACAAAGGGGTAAGAATTTGGTTCACAGTGTAAAAACTTTGCACAAATTTTGTTATGATAACCTATTACCCACAGAGGAAGTTATCCATAAACAAAAACAATCTGGTATTTACTAATTTTACACAATCCATTTTAAAACTTCCTGGTCTGAGGCTTGAACCAACTGGATTTTATGTGAACCATAACCAGAGAGAGTGAACAATGATAAATTAATAATATCAGAGAAAGCAGATGACATAAAGAGAGCTAACACTCAGGAATCATAATTAAATAAAATTTCTTTCTCTCCTTCTTTCCTTCTTTCTTTCTTTCCTTCCTTCCTTATTTCTTTCTTTTTCCTTCTTTCTTTCTTTTCCTTCCTTCCTTCCTTTTCTTTCTTTCTCTTTCTTTCTTTCTTTCTTTACCTCGTACAAGTGATATATTAATCTAAATGATGGAATTTCAAATCTATCCATGGTTGTTGTCAAATTCAGTAATTAAAAATGCAACCCAGTGTAGAAAAGACATTTTTCTGTTAATTTAAAAAATATTTATGGCTTACTATCTTTCAAACAAATTATTTACCCAAATAAATTCTTGCAATCATTTGCTGGTTTCTATGACTATTTATTGACAATTATTTCTAAATTACATAAATGTGTTAATTACCAACAAGTAAATTTTGTTTTAAAATCATTGATAAGTGTAACACTTATAAAAATGGAAGATTCTCATTTGTATCTCTGTTTTAAAGTCTAATCATTTGTAGTGATCTAATATTTCATATAAATACAAAATCTAATAATTGGTTTCTTAAGTCTATAAGGTATATGAGGTTATAGATATCTTTACAAATTTTGTTCAGAAATTGAATTTTATTTTAGAAGATATACTCCTAAGCACAAAATGTATTTTATGAATTATCTTAAGTATAAAGAAACACAAATATCCACTTTATCATTCAAGAATAAATTATTATAAGGGATTGCAAAATATTTGCTAATGGAAATGCAACAATTTTTATTTACCTAATCTGTTACTTCACACTGTAGTATAGGATGAATTTTATAAAGGCAAAATTGATTTACTCTGAAATTAGCAACATGGTTTAATAAAAAAAATCAAGATTTATAGAGGTAATATTTCCAATTCAAATAGTGTTTTGCTGGGCTTCAATTTTTCCAGAGAGCACTGAAATAAATAAATATTTTTTTGGCTTTACTTTAAGATATTTAAAAGGGTTTTAAGTATTCTACAGATACAGACTGTAAAGAACCCTGAATTCTTTAAAAAAAAAAACAAACAGCTATTTCTTTCTTCTTTTTTTTTTTTTTTTTTGGTTTTGCTCCATTGTAGGAAGTCTTGAAGACTTTGTCTTTTTTTTTTTTTGTCCAAAATCTCATTTTCACCTGAAATAATTGTATTCAGGTTTTCTTAGAAGGTAAAGTATACATTCTTACAAGGTTTCAAATTTCAGAATTCCAATAATGCATTTAAACTGAGCACCCACTGAATCACGTTCTCTACTCTTTGTGTGTGTGTTCTGTGTGTGTAAATGTGTGTCTATTATCTTGCAGTTCTGTTATTTGTATTAAATTTTAGTCTTTTTAGCTCCCTAGAAATGCCTTAGTGAACCCTCAGCAATTGCTAACCACTTAATAATTGTGAACCCGCCAGCCCCTTCAAGTAGATTGTTAACCACAGAGTGCCTGACAATTTCCAAATCATATCCTCTGTCCAAAAGGAATAGATAGGGCTTTGTGAGGCCGAAAGGAAGCGAAGGAAAACAAAACAAATGTAGCTCATGCTGAAAGTGAAAAGTGCTTGGACAGATTAGTATTTTCTTTTCTGCAAGGCGCCCTGCCAGATTTTTTTTTTTTTTTAATAGAGAAGAGTTATTTTTTGGTTTGATTTTTCAATTTCTTGGAAAGTGTTGGTATTTACCATCCCCACCGGCCCCTCATAATTATGGTTGGTTGTTTTGTGTTTTTTCCATCCGTCCACATCACAGACTACTGATCTCCCCGCTTCACTCTGTCAAAACCCCAACTCTGGGCGACCGTGGGTTTGGAAACTCCGCGGACTCCCGACGACACATCCCACCCTCCCTCTCACGCCTCTCATTTTAGTAGCAAGATCCCCCACTCCAGTTGCAGCGAAAGCCGGAAATTTTCATTTAACTCCCCCCCCCCACACCCCCCACTCGGAGCCGAGAGCTGGGGAGCTGAGAGGCTCAGAGCACAGCCGGGTCTCAGCCGCCTCCCCTCTCTCCGGAAGGCTTTAATTTGCACACTTGCTTGCCGCTGCGCAGCGAGCCCCTAACCCCGCCGCCGGGTGGGTCTCCAGCAGAGACAGCCTCCGGGGGCCCCGCCCCGCCCCCGCTCCCCTTGCGCTCTTTCCCCGGCTCCGGCCCCGAGCCCCGGCCGGAGCCCCGCGGCCCCGGTTCGCCCCCAGCGAGCCGCGCGGGCGGCGCCCTCAGCTGTCCCTCCGCCCTCCGCCGCTGTGCCCACCCCTACGCAGTAAAGAGTGCTGGTGACTCCTTCCTCCTGACGGGTTACCTGCTTGGCGCCGCTGTGGACACGTGCGGAGGTCGGACAGACACTCGCAGCCCCCTCCGGAGGCCTGACGCGGCAGGGCCCCGCAGGTGAGGAGCCGTGCGTTGGTGTGGGTGGGCTGCTGGGTGGGGGGTCCCCGGGGGAGATTTGGGAGCTTGGCCAGGGTCGGAAGCCAGGGTGTGGGTGGGGGTGACTGTGATGGTGGTGGTGGGGGGGGGGTGTATTCGAAATCGGCTTTAGTTAACCCCTTACGAACCGAGGCAGGCTAATTACGGAGAGCAATTTTGGGGAGCTAGAGGAGTCCCTCCTAATCTGGCGAGAGGAGGACAGCCTACCCTAGGGACACCCCGAACACTAAGATCCTGTGCCTACTCCCACATAGCCTTACGCACAAACACCCACACACTCATCCAGCTTCTTAAAGCGGAATATCAACTCCACTCAGACATTCACAGAATAATCCACACTTTAGAGTTTAAAATGCACTGCCTCTGGGGACTCCATGCGGGACAATGTGTTTCCGTGCCCCATATTCATTTCCCCACGAAAGCTCTCTCCCCAGCTCGCGGAGGTGTGGGTGTGGCCTCCACCTTCCTCACCACGAGATAAATGTTAACGCAGGCTTCTTGCTGGCAGCCCCTGCGGGGGTGTTATCCACACTTACTGGAGTGCACGCAGGCGGCCAGTGCACAGGCTTGGAGCCCCACAAAGACGCACGTTTGCTTTAGTTTATAAAGTATAATTTACTTTTATAATTTAAAATATCCGAGTTAAAACGCACACCCTGCGGTAAGCAGCTCCGGGCCCTGCATTGCGCCCGACAGTGTGCACGTGGGGCGCATCTGCGTGTGCGCACACGCGGGAGTCGTGGTCCCAGTGCGGCCTCTTGTCGCTGCGCTGGTGGCGACCCTTGCGGTGCTTGGCAGGCTTCGGGAGAGGCACATGAAGGATTTCATTGAGTGTGAAGACAGAGAGCAGAGACAGAAAGCAGAGGGAGGCGGCTGCAGCCTTTGTAGTCGCGGAGGAATGCGGAAATGTTGAAGCACTATGTCAAACTTTTTTGAAATGGGGTCAAGTCACATTCAGCCAGCGTGGGAAAGCAACAACAACAACAAAAAAAAGTGGAGGAGAGGGGGGGAAAAGGCACTGTTGCTCCCGTTTCTCTCCGCCGGAGCCGACCGTCCGGGCAGCTAGGGGGGAGAGGTTGGGCGGGCGGTGCGGGGCCAGGCCCGGGCAGCGGGCGCAGCTCCCTGCGGGGGTGGGACGTCCGCGACGCTGCCTTAGCAGCTGAGCCTCCCGCTGGACTAGGGCAGGGAGGGGGGTGCGGGAGGGGCGGGCTGCGCTGCCGGTGGCTGCTCCTCGGCTACCTGTGTGGCCCTTTGCCTGGCTCAGACCCCTGTGCAGGCCCTGGGGGGGTGGGGTCTCGTTCCTTGGCTCCTCCAGGATTCGCCTTCACTTTCTAAGGAGAGTTTCGAATGGAGTGAGTGTGAGGGGCTCTGCCCCCGCTGAGGTCCCTTCTGCCCGCACACCGTGGGGGTCGCGCCATTTGTTTCTTTAATTCCTGGCAGAAGGCGAGCGGGCCAGAAGTTGCGGGGCAGGTAATTCCGAGGCTTCCCGGGAATTCCGGACACGCGGCCGGCGTGGTGAATGCCCCGCCGAGGCCGCGGCGGCCGTGGGTTGGAGGCTCCCTAGGTCCTGGATTGCAACTCAATGGGGAAGGAAAGTGTGCCCCTCCCCTAGCCCCCTCCCCGCACTTTGTTGTGCGGAGGGCTGGGGGAGGTGGTGCGTTTGGCCCCTGATAATACCAGGCCTTAAGCCGAAAGAGGAATGGAGCAGCCTCCTCTGCTACTTACTTCAGAGACGATCCAGGGAGTGGGAAAAGGTTCTGGAGTCCTGGCCCCGAGGACGCAGCCCCTTCTCTCTCACCCCCAAGGCTTGGCATTTACACCCCCCCTACTTCCAGCCTTTTTAAGACGAGGTTAAGTTTTGTTGAGGTTGAAATTAGTTGAAATTTTCAGGGCGAGTCACGGTTATGCTACCTTCTTCCCGAAGTTATTCTTTAAGGAGATGACAAGCTAAAGAGCGGCGAATACCCTTTTCTCCCACCCTTATGGTCCCGTGGGCGACTCCCCCTCCAGGGCCCCAGCGTTCCTCCACTCTCGAGTAGCGGGAGCCTCAGCCCTCCCCGACCCCCATGGGTTTCCACCAGGGAGGTCCTCCGAGTCGGAGAAAGAATTCCGTTTCCAATCCAGACTCCTTTACCCCAAAAAGACCATTTGTGTGTGCAAGTCGTTTTTAAATGTCTCCTCGTAGAAAAACTGAAAGTAGAAAGAAAGGAAGCAATTTCCGAGCAGATGTCTGACCACCCCTTCTCGCACACTCCCAGCATCGGGTTACAGGGTCCTGGGAGCCCCCACCCACATTCTGCAGCCCCACACCGATGGACCCACAGTCTCTCCACAGCAGCCTGGGTACGACCCCTGAAAGGCCCACGGCACCCTGGGAGCCCCACTCCCTGCACGTCCAGGCCCGGGGAGGTGGGGTGGGTAGCAGTACAACACAATGATGTAGGGATAAATATTAAGCCGTGACATTGACGTGCCCGGCACCTCCCCTCCCCCGCGCTCCCGGCACACTCTGGGCTGATCGGCACGCCCCCTCCCGTCCACTGCGTCCCGCGCCGCTCGCTCATCCCCGAGGGGCCCCTGCAACCTCTCCGCGCGAAGACGGCTCCAGCTCTGCAGGGAAAGAAAAGTAACTTCGCTTTTCTCGGAGGAACCAGGAAGGATTAAGCAGCCTGGGAGAGGGCAGGAGCGCACAGAGGGTAGCGACGGGGGCTTTTATGAAGGAGGAGGAGGGGAGTCTGCGGGGACCCGGAGGAAGGCGCTTGGGATGTCTGATTGCACTTTTTCTTGTCCTCCCGTCTCTTCTTTTAGGTGGAATGATTGTGGACTGAGACGCGCTGGGGCATAGGCTATGTAATCGCCTCGGTGTCTGTGCAGAGGACTGCGCTTCGGGGAGGGAAGAGGAGGGATCGGCTCGCTCCTTGGCGACTCGGCAGGCGGAGTTTCGCGGCGGCACCGGGGTTGCGCCCGCCCGCGGGGAGGTCGCTCCATCCAGCCCCAGCAGCCGCGAGAGCCGGAGCGCGGGAGAGCGGTAGTCGGCGGGGGCGAGGGAGAGCGAGACCGAGCTCCGGGGCGTGAGGGAGCGGGCCGGGAAGTCCGGGAGGAGGCGAGCGGCGGCCGAGAGCGAGTCGAGCGCGCCCCCCGCCCGTCCCAGCGGCGCCGCGCCGGGCGGCGTCCAGACGGCATGGAGAAGGACGGCCTGAGCCGCGCGGACCAGCAGTACGAGTGCGTGGCGGAGATCGGGGAGGGCGCCTATGGAAAGGTGTTCAAGGCCCGGGACCTGAAGAACGGAGGCCGGTTCGTGGCGCTGAAGCGCGTGCGGGTGCAGACAGGCGAGGAGGGCATGCCGCTCTCCACCATCCGCGAGGTGGCGGTGCTGAGGCACCTGGAGACCTTCGAGCACCCCAACGTGGTCAGGTGAGCGGGGGAGCGGCGCCCTCGCCGTCGGAGGCCGCGCGCGCCGGGGGAGGGCCAGGGATCCTCGGGGCCGGGACGCTGCCAGGCCGGAGGGCGGCAGGGAGGCATGGCGCGACCCGTCGCCCTTACAGAGTGAGAGTAAGTTGTGTGGACAGAGCCGCAAGCCAGAGAGGGTGACCTTGCCAGACAGCGAGCAGAAAGACAAGTCAGGAAATGTGACCTGCGCAGGCTTCCCTGCCGCTGTGCAAGTTCTGCGTATTCTCCCTGCTGGCCCTGAAAGAGGGTCCAGGAAGTTGGGTGCCTTTTAGGGACAGAACGAGCCAAGCTGAGACGTGCCCTGCCAGCCCCCGCATAGTTTCCCTAGCCATTGGGGAATTTTTGAGAGGCTGAGAATAAGAGAAGTAGCAGGATGCGGTGAAAATTGGGATGAGAATTTTCTTGGTGGAGCTTCGTTTAAATAAGGTTTAAAAATATAGAAGCATAAAAATATTTTTGCCAATCACATCCAGTTTTTCTTTAAAGTTATATAATGAAAAATAAGCATCAAATAGGGTGGCCTAAGAAACTTCTTCCAAAAATGTTGCCTATTAGTGTGTATTACTTTATGTCTCTGGGTCAGCATAGTCTTTAGACTACTTCTCAAAAGTAGTGATGTTGAGTCCAAGATGTGGAATCTTTAGATTCCAAGTGTTCTGCTTTTGCTTTTTCTGGAGGGGTTGTGGCAAGTGGATGGAGAGACAGCATTTCTTAAAGCCTCTCCTGTGTGGTAACCAGTAATTAAAGTGTGTGTGACTACGATAATGGTGTTTTCTTAGTGATCCTGGAATTTTCCCATTGTGTGGTTGACATTGTGTGGTGTGTCATCCTTTTCTTTTCTAAGCAGATATGTGTAGTTTTAAGTAAAAAAGGAATGCACAGAAACTTGTACAAATTCGGGTGGGATTTTACCTGTCAACTCTCAACCATAGTGTGTTGGAAAAAGGAGGTCTTGGGTATTCTTCCTGTCTTCTCATCTATGTGGGGATTCTGTTCAACAAATACATGCCTACTGTGTGCGCTGTGGATGAAATTATGTAAACAAACACAGCTAAATATTTTTGTAGAAGTCCAGCAATTTAACATTAGTCATCAAAGTCAAGAGACCCAAGACTGACCTTTGAAATACCAAGCCCTCTAGAGACTCAGGGAGCCCAAGTGTCTACAAAATCTTCCTGGGAGGTTTTAACTTGTGTCCCCTTATCCTAGGCTGTTTGATTTGTGTGGTGCTTTGTTCCCAACACAGACTAAGCCTAGAAGGCTGCAAAGAATCATAAATACGTAAAAAAGGTAATAAATGGCTATGAAAATAGGACCCCCATTATACCTCTGCTTTAGCCAGTTGAGGAGAGGGGCAAAGGAAAATGAGACCAGAAGAATGAGTGTTTTAGGAAGTTGGGATTATACATAACAGCAACAGGTGACCTTTTGTGCGTGTTTTCTTTGTTGCAAACCGACAAAAACTCTTTGGGTGAATCTTTGTGATGTTGGAGGGGAAAGGGGTGAGTACATTTTGTCCCCTGTAACTTAGGTATCTTCCTGGAAGAATCACTTAGGTTCTTCCCAGAATTTTAGGATCAAAGTTCTTGTTTTATTTTGTCTGTTGCCTATGGGGAGTGTCCAGTTTTTTACATGTAGATAAATAAAATACTGTCCTTCCAGCATAGAGGCATTATAGAGGCACTCCTGTGTAACACTATTTTTTACAAAGCACTATCCCTTTAACAGCAGGATGGTTGTTTTTGACATAGTGTTGGTAGATTTTGGCTAATCTATCTTATTCTCTTGATTTATACTCTTGAAATTGGTATGTCTTTAGAGATTTCTAACTGACCCGTGACTTGAATTCTGTACTGAGAAATTTCAGGAGGCTATACTCAAATTGAAGGTGAAGATATCTAAAGGTTTTCTAAAATTATTTTTACAGGTTAAGTGGTGATGATGATACCTACCTCTTAAGAGTTGTGAGTAGGAGCTGAGATGGTGTATATGAGAGCAGTTTAAATTTAAAAATGCTTCAGGTGTCCAAGTGTTATTTGTTTTCATGCTGATTAGTGGGGCTGTTGCCTCCAAACAGGTTCCCAGTAAAATATCAGTTCACCTGACCTTTTCTATAAAGCAAATCATACTCAAACCCAGACATTAGAGGCTCTGGAACCAAGAAACTACTTGGATAGAACAAGCCTGTGGTTTGTCAGAAAAGACCCATCAGTCCTATGCCATGAAATTCAGTGGCATTTGAAAAAAAATTATTGATGATGTCATCTTCATGAGCTACATATCTCCATTCCATTTTGTTTCCTTTCTGTTTCTTCTCTTTGCCTCTGCCTTGGGGCAATCTTTGGTCCCCATGACTTCCTTAAGTAGACTAGGAATTCCAGATTTTGAAGGTTGCTAATATTTGTTCAGGCAGGGTTGGGAAATCAAGGACAGGTAACAACAATTCTTTTCCTTCCAAGGGAGAGTTGTCAAAGTTGGACCCCCAAACCTGTGACTTATTGGTGCCCCACAGTGTCAGCTTTACAATGCTAGGGCTGGTTCTTAAAAGGTTTCTTAAAAGGACAGATAACTCTGTAAGCACCTTCAAGTCATAAGTAATTGATCAGAATTATAGGCCCTTCCCACAGGTAGTTAAGCCTCAAGCTTGAAGGGGCATCATAAACATATTAGTTTTTTCAAACATTTAAGAATTAATTTTGATGGATTTGCCAGAAAGGCTGACTTGTTATTGCTGGCACTGATACTGCCTGTATGCACAGGGATAATGACTTGAAATTCTTGTTTACCTGTGCTGGATGTATCCCAGGCCCAGGCTTGATCAGCCAATCACTGTCTAGCCTGTAAATTTACTCTTATTTTACAGTTGGTAATCCTAAATCCTAGAGCATTTGCCAAAATTAGACTTCTGTGTGAACCTATGTTGGAGCTTCTATACTCCACAAAGGAATCGTTTTACCTTCTGACCTAAATATATATAGGTTAAAATATATATATATATATATATATATATATATATATATATATATATATATATATATGTTTAAGCAGCAGTCTGTTGATTCACCAAATATTTATTGATGGCCTATCATGTACCAGACACTGCTAGTAGTTCTTTTTTCTCTTCAAAAATTCACTTCTCTTTATTTCCATTGGCTTGTTGTGCTATGTTTAGACTAACTAGTTTTATGAAACAACTAATATTTGTAATGATTTAGTTATCAAGAATTTGCTGATTGAATAAGACAGCCAAAACACGAATCAGAATAAAATGCTTTTCATAAATTTTTTTAATGTTTATTTATTTCTGAGAGAGAGACAGACAGTGTGAGCAGGGGAGGGGCAGAGAGAAAGAGGGAGACACAGAATCTGAAGCAGGCTCCAGGCTCTGAGCTGTCAGCACAGAGCCTGACGTGGGGCTCGAACTCATGAACCATGAGATCATGACCTGAGCTGAAGTCAGACGCTTAACCAACTGTGTCACCCAGGCGCTCCTGAATCAAATGCTTTTCAAAGATTAACTTTCACCTTAGGGACAGATGTACAAATAGATTGCTACAAGAAGATATTGACGTGTAACTAACAGATAGGAACATTTGGGCTCCATGTATTTAACAAGGATTAGGAAGAAGGACCTACTATTTAAAAACCATGGGGGTTAGGTGCTGAGAAAGATGCTTGGGTAAATCACTTCTCTCAAGTAATTCCCGGCCTGGTGTTTGAAGGAATAAGATGATCATCAAACCCTGATACTTGATAGTAGTGTGTCATTACAAAGATACTGGTAAGCGCTACCAGCCTTGTCCCCAGGTATTAAATTTGTTAGTGTAAGTGTAATTCAAATTCAAGTACTGGTTCAGAAACTCAAGGTGAATTTTCCAATTTTCTTTTTATTTTAAAAAATTTATTTAGGGGCACCTGGGTGGCTCAGTCGGTTGAGCATCTGACTTCAGCTCAGGTCATGGTCTTGCAGTTCGTGAGTTCGAGCCCCTTGTCGGGCTTTGTGCTAACAGCTCAGAGCCTGGAGCCTGCTTCAGATTCTGTATCTCTCTCTCTCTCTCTCTCTCTCTCTCTCTCTCTCTCTCTCTCTCCCGCTCCTCTGCTCATGCTCTGCCTCTGTCTCTCAAAAATAAATAAATGTTAAGAAATTTTTTTAATTTATTTATTTTTAATACTTCTTTATTTTAAGCTTATTTATTTACTTTGAGAGAGAGCATGCCAGCAGGGAGAGGGGCAGAGAGAAAGGAGAGAGAGAATCCCAAGCAGGCTCTGCACTATCAGCATGCAGCCCGATGCAAGGCTCGATCTCCCAAACCATGAGATCATGACCTGAGCTGAAATCAAGAGTTGGACACTTAACTGACTGAGCCACCCAGGTGCACCTAATTTTCTCTTTTTAAAGATCTTAGTAATGTATAACATAAAAAGAAAATAAAAATATTATTTTCTCTAGGAAAACCTAATCATTAATAGGGTAGAAGAAACCTGGCATGTTGATGCAGCAAAAAGCTGGCCCTTCAGGTGGATTAGTTCATGGGAATCCTTCTGAATAGAAGTGTTATCTTGCAGGTAAAGAATATGTTTTTTCGGGCTTGTTTTAGTGAAAGCAGGAAACACAGGAGTTTACTTTTCTTTTTAAGTTTCAGTATGTTAGAAGTAAGTTTGGTCCTTCCTTCTCTAAGAATTCCTTGAAAAGTTTCCAATTTATCAAGGTTATTTAATAAATAAGCATTTTCACAGTTATGTTCTGCCCATGCCTTGTTGCTGCAGAAGAATTTGGTAATGCTGAATTGTTGGCCTTGTGCTTATATTCTTTTTTACACAACTGTTACCACCCTGGAATTATTAGAATTTCCCTATTAAGGAGGAAATGGATTACAGGAGGGAAACTTGTATAAACTTGAATATCTCTTGGTGTATTTCCCTATGTTTAAGACATGGACAAGTGAATATCTATGAAAACAGGTTCCTTGTTAAAAGTAAATTATCCTTTTTTTTTTTTTTAATGCCTCACTATAAATGATTCCTTAAGAATTTTTTTTCATATTGAAACATCTAATTCTTATGCTATGTCATTGCAAACTCATGGGTATTAGAGTTGGAAAGACTTTGGAAGTCTTTCAGCCCTTTTATGGTATAGATCAAGAAACTAAGGCTCAGAGGTTAAGCAATTTGTCTATTGTGCCATTTTTAAGTGGTTGACTTGTTCTAAAATCTGAGTAGCAATTTTTAAAAAATTCTTTTTGTTTGTTTGATGGAAGAAGTTAAGCAAGTGAGTACATTTCTAGTTTGGAAAAAAAGAACTATATGTAGACAAAGGTAATGATTTGCCAGGAATAAATGACATATCAATTCAGGAAACTCCTGAATTCTATGGTGTGCCCTACTGAAGCTTGTCTGTAAAAAGTGATTATCTATTAAATTCTGCCATTAAGGAATTTGGGTAATAACTATGATCATATAAACAGCTATAGTTAAACAATAATGTAGGTTAATAATGTACTTAAATAAGTAATAATAGTGAATTCATTTTAAGGAAAACGATGGAAAAAATCTAAATGCTTGTCTGATGAATGAACTATCACATAATGTGGCTCTGGCATCTACTACCCATTTAATGAAATAAACACCATAGTACTTGAAAATTAGGCAGCATAACAACCTGGAGACCTATGAGCAAATATGGTACTAATGCTTCTTGAAGAACTGATCGCACTATTGCTTTATTTGTCATGAGGTTCAGTGAGCTTGTCTTCCTAGGAAGGAAATGTGTGAGTTTCTTGGTGTAATAGAACATGACAAATGAAATCTGGGTGCAGGAGGTTTGGTAATAGGACAAGGTAGTGTGCATGGTGTTGGGCTTTGTCCAGTGGCCAAGAAGCAGCATTGAAAATGGGCACTGGTGGTTGGTAGCAAGCGTGCCTACATAAAGGTCATCACCATCTGTGATGATCTATAGATGCTAAGTCTGCAGGTAGGTCAGTAGTCAGAGGGAGGAGTTTTATCAGAGACACTGGCCAGTTGTTTTAAATATCGCCAGTTTGCTGCCATACTTGCTTCTATTTTACTATCTGCACACGTAGCTCTCTGTTGAGAAATGAAGTAAAAGTACCTTAAGACATGTGGCAAGGGGGCACCTGGGTGGCTCAGTCGGTTAGGCGGCTGACTTTGGCTCAGGTCATGATCTCATGGTTCATGAGTTCGAGCACCGCGTTGGGCTCTGTGCTGACAGTTCGGAGCCTGGAGCCTGCTTCAGAATCTATGACAACCCCCCCCCCCCCCGCTTTGTCCCCTCTGCAGCTCATGCTCTGTCTCTGAAATATAATAAAATAAAAATAAATAAACATTAAATTTAAAAAAAAAGACATGGGGCAAGAATCTGTGTGAGTACCTAGTAGTAGCCTGGAGGTCCATTTGGGATAGGATAATTATTAAACATTTAGTAGTTTACCTAAATTTGGGCTACTGTTTGTTGGCTTTGTCATTTAGGCAATGATTTTAATTTTTAATTCTTATTATCTGGCTTTCCTAAAGGATTTTAATGCAGTAGAATTAGAATTACAGTATATGGATTTTTGAATTGGAAGGAGTCTTAGATATAACCTACTCCAAACCCCTTTGGTCTGTGTAGGAATTGTTTTGTAGATATGTAAAACAATTGTCTTATTTTTAGTCAACTGTTTTATTCCACAGTTATATGCATTTTAGATCCAAATTGAGGATGTCCAAGGTTCAGACGCAGGTTTATATCCAATGTTTGCAGGACTCATGGTCATTGCATGTCAGAAAACTCCCATTGGGGGTGCCAGGGTGGCTTAGTCAGTTGAGCATCCTACTCCTGATTTCAGCTCAGGTCATGATCCCATGCCTCTGCCCCTCTCCCCACACTCGTGGCTCTCCTTCTCTCTCTCTACAAACAATAAAAATTTTAAAAAGAAAACACTTCCTTGGGTTGTAAAAAGTGTTTTCAATTTAATGATTTTGCGTTTTTTCTGACTTGAGTACAGGATTATGTCTTTTATATCTATAAATAACAATGTCTGCAACCATGAGTTGCCCAGTATATATTTCCTGAATGAATGAAGTAGAATAAATTAAATTATAAACCCCCAGATGAGAATTTCTCATCCTTTAGAGCTGGATACAGCATTAGCAAGTATTTCCGGCTAAACACTGGGAGATGATTGGGTATTAACTGCGATGCATCTGCACACCAAGACTGTTTACTAAGAACCTTCAAATACTTCTTTCCATTTTTAAATTATACAAAACCCATGTTTTGTCTTCAGTACTAGCTTGGCCTTTGGTAGGATTTTCTTGTGTTCTTCCTGTGCATTTGCTACATGTATCCTCCAGGCAGACTGACTACTCCGTGTATGCCCCTTGCCATCCACCTCTGCAGCTTTAATTAGGGTTGATTTTGGAATGTGCGCTCAGTGCTCTTCCCTGTACTACTGTTTCCACCTGTTGAAATGCTACCCATCCTTCAGAGCCAAGTTCTGCTGCCACCCTTTTTTTGTGTGGTGTACTCCTTAATACCTACATTTGGATAAAATTTGTTTCCTTTGAACCTCGACATCTTTGAACTTCCTTTATGACATTTAGTATATGTCTGCCCTTTTAAATTATTACATCTGTTATATAAGATATAATCTTAATTTTCTGCTCCACTCACCCTCTTATGGTCCTCTAAGACCCAGAAAGTGTCTCGTGGTCATGTTCACTTACATTCTACGTCCAGTAGAAATAAAGTGAATAAATGAACACATGCATGAAATAATAGAAAAGAGGTTCAATTATTAAGGAGGGAACCATTTGGATTATTTCCATCAAATGAATATTAATACTAAGGAGTGTCAAATAAAGAGGGAGAAGGGATCTGTATATAGAATTATACTTAACTTGGTTTCCTGGGAATAATAAAAAATACTGAAAAGAGAACATTTCATTTTTGTTTTACTCCAATCTATATAGTTTATATTGAAGTGAGTTTCTTTTTTTTTTAATATGAAATTTATTGTCAAATTGGTTTCCATACAACACTCAGTGCTCATCCCAACAGGTGCCCTCCTCGATGCCCATCACCCACTTTCCCCTCCCTTCCACCCCTCATCAACCCTCAGTTTATTCTCAGTTTTAAGAGTTTCTTAAGGTTTGCCTCCTTCCCTCTCTGTAACATTTTTCCCCCTTCCCCTTCCCCATGGTCTTCTGTTAAGTTTCTCAAGATCCACGGAAGAGTGAAAATATATACTATCTTTTTCTGTATGACTTATTTCACTTAGCATAACACTCTCCAGTTCCATCCAGGTTGCTACAAAAGGCATTTCATTCTTTCTCATTGCCAGGTAGTATTCCATTGTATATATAAACCACAACTTCTTTATCCATTCATTAGTTGATGGACATTTAGGCTCTTTCCATAATTTGGCTATTGTTGAAAGTTCTGCTATAAACATTGGGGTACAAGTGCCCCTATGCATCAGCACTCCTGTATCCCTTGGGTAAATTCCTAGCAGCGCTATTGCTGGGTCATAGGGTAGTTCTATTTTTAATTTTTTGAGGAACCTCCACACTGTTTTCCATAGCGGCTGCACCAGTTTGCATTCCCACCAACAGTGCAAGAGGGTTCCCGTTTCTCCACTATTGAAGTGAGTTTCAAATTTTAAGTAATTTCCATAGATAACTGTATAGTCGTGGACTTATAGCTTGTACAGAAGACATCAACATTAGGAAGTGTGCATACATTCAGTAAAAGTTGAAAATGATTTGAACATTTTTGAATATAACAATGGAAGGTATTCTGAATCCACTCAGTTGCTTGAATTATTTTGTTTTTCCCCCCACTAAATTTTAATATTGTTGGCTTTCTTTACTGGAAAAACTCTTAGGAAGAGGAAAATTAAGGAAAACTTTCCTAATATTTTCTAGAAGAATATCAGGATTCTGAGTTCATGAAAACTTTGTCTTCCACTCCATTTCATAATTTGTGTATAGAGAATTTGGATTCCACCTTGACAAACTGGTAGGTTTAGTTAAGTACTCTTCCAGCCAAACTAATTCCAATTCCTCAAGACCTACATGGTTGGGGTGTGTGTGTGTCTGTGTGTGTGCAATTGTGCGTGCACACATGTACACACACGCATGTGTGCATGAGTATGTATCCAGAATAATTGAATGCAAGATCATGGAAAGAAGGGACTGTGTTTGCTTGTTCCTTTTGCTGTATACTAAACACTTAGCATGGCAGCTGGCATCTTGTAGCCCAGAATAAATATTTGTGAATGAATAAGTGTGTACAGTATGTACTACCTAGGAATTCAGAATTGATTTTTTTTTTAGTGAGAATTGGATAATAATGTCTGAAAGCATATGTAAGATCTATAGAATTGAACCAGGTATTTGTTGGTTATCTGTTGTATTCAACATTTTATTAAATATGATTGACTTACATCTTGAAATATTTATCAAAAAAGCGGTATTAGATCTGGAATTTATTTCAAAATGGGGTGCAGGTAAAGATAAAATAACTTTATCCTTGTTAAAACTGTGGTAGTTCATTGTTCTCTTCTCTCTTCATTTGTATATGTTTGAAATTTTCCATCATAATCTTTAAAATGTTCCTAGTCAGTGGAATAGTAGTCTGAGTACTTTCCTTTTGACTTCTTCCACCTGTTGCTGAGTGACCTAGAGTGAATTCCTTAATGTCTCTTCACTGTGGTTTCCCCACCATAAAATAGGAATTATTACTACTCTTTTGACTTTAGAGAGTTTCTGTGATCAAATGAAGTTGTGTGTACGAAGATCAAAGTTACACGAATATCAGGTGTTTTTAACAAAACGAATTCTTGCCCTCAAGTTTGTGATTTTGTGGAGGACATGGACATGTACACAGATTTCTATATTGCAGATTGGTAGTATGTACTTTTATTTTTTTCACCTCACAGTGTGAAAGTATGAATGGAGCTAGGTATTTCTGAAAGGACATGTATTGGATTTGCAGTAATTATAGTAAAATACTGTCTTTAATCTGGGTATTGGTAATTGGTGTCAAGTTTACCCAGTGCTGTATCCTTTTCATTAATGGATTACTGCAGGAGGGTCCGTGGACAGAATGCTCCTAGGAACACATTGTCAAAACTGAAGGGAGCTTGATGATTTCTTTTGTATTTCACTATTCAAATTAAGGAGAGGTTGAATTCTTTGTTTGTTGTCTCTCTCTCTTTTAAAGATTTTGTTTTATTTTTTTTTTTAATTTTTTTTTTGAGAGAGAGCAGGGGAGAGAGAGGGGAGACAGAGGATCTGAAGTGAGCTCTGTGCTGACAGCAGAAAGACCAATGCAGGGCTCGAATTCGAGATCATGACCAGAGCTCAGACTCTTAACCTACTGATCCACCCAGGTGCCCCTAAAGATTTTATATTTACATAATCTCTTCACCCAACATGGAACTTGAATTCATGACCTGGAGATCAAGACTCTCACACTCTTCTGACTGAGCTTGCCAGGCACCCTCTCTCTCTCTTTCTGTTTTTAAATTTCAAATCTGAAGTGGAATTATTCCTTTTTATGTCACACATTGGCATTTAAAAAAATGTTTATTTATTTTTGAGAGAGAGAGAGCATGAGCAGGGGAGGGACAAAAAGAGAGGGAGGCACAGAATCCGAAGCAGGTTCCATGCTCCCAGCTGTCAGCACGGAACCTGATGTGGGGCTTGAACTCAAAAACCACAAGATCATGACCTGAGCCGAAGTTGGACACCTAACTGACTGTGCCACTCAGGCGCCTCACACATTGGCACTTTTGCTTGTTCACTTTCTGAGGCTCTTCTTGGCGTGCCTGGCTTATGACATTTGAAATTCTGTTCCATGTATGCTGCATTTATGTCATTAAGAACTTACATCCACAGAAAAGAAGCAGTTCTCTTTCAGCAGCACTAATCTCTAGTGATTTTTTTTTTTTGCTTCCTTTTATTTCTGAGTAATTTCATAATTTCTGTTAGGTATTTCTAACAATATAAAACATTTATTTTTTTCTAAAATGCTTTATTTGTATAAAGTTGGGAACATTAACAGCAACAGAACCGGAGAAACAAAAGATATCTTTGCATTTCAAGGGTACGACTTTTAAATTTTAGGTATTTGGCTCTTGTCAATACATTTTTTAAACTTTTTAGTGGAAACCAAGAAGCTATCTGAATAGTTTCAAGTTGGGAGTTTTAGATGATATCATCTACATTTCAACAAGTAGAATCACTTGAAGAAGTTATTAAGTAGTCTTGGGTAAAAACGGGTTGTTTTCTTGTTGAGCCAGGAAAAAACAGGAGAGATTGAGAGCTTGGGCTAGAACGTACTCCCAGTGCTAATCATGAATGCAGTGTATTTAAGTGATGGAAGTCCCCCTTCAAGAACCAGAAAAGCATCCTTTCTTTGAAATAACACACCTTCACACATTAAGACACAAATAAAAAGTTGTGACATCCTGATAGTCATTACAGATTATTTTAAGCCCATGGGATTTAATCAGTGGTAATTTAGCTAATTACTAGTTCATTAGACTGGAACTTGGGGTTGTTGATGGCAGTTGGGTTCTCAACTAATAAACCAGTTAGTAAGGCAAAGAGAAAAAAAGTCTGTTTCAGAGGCATTATTCTCTATTCCTTAAATGTTGGCTGACTCAGAATAATGGGATTGATCTCAAGGAGAACCAGATAAGAGCATGGTTGACTCAGTGGTACCAATTCTAAATCCTAGAAAAACAGGACCTTTGCGATGAGTAAAGAGTAGTATTATTGTTTATGAAAGATGGTAGTTTTTTCCCCATCTTACTTGATAAAATAAAAGGTGGATTTATCATTAGGCAAATAGAGAATGGTCTAGAGATGTACCTTGTGATCTGAAAGGACCATATGCTTTCAAGGTGGGGCAGAAGATGAGCTAAGTTAAGGTAGAGATGAGAGATACAGTGAGGTAAAGCTACAATATGGTGATAGAACCTGGGATAGTTTATGTAAATCTGAAGTTTCTTCAACTTCGAAATCTGAAACCCACTGATCTGAAAGTAGATGAAAACTGGTATGTTTAGAAAGGCCTCAACCAGTACTTGCTGAAAAAGTAAACTCAGAGTATCATTCTTTAATTACATAATAATGAAATGGAACTTTATTTTCTGATTGCTTTTTCTTGGAGACCTTATTTTAACATTCTTCATATTGTCCTTTGTGCCTAGCACTCAGATTGATGCATGACTTAATGTACAATGTATGCTTCCCATTAGAACATAAACTTCATATGGGCAGGAACTTTGTTTTGTTTACTGTTTTATTCCTAATATCTAGAACAGTGCCTGGCACATAACTCAGTTAATGTCTGTTGAGGAACTGACTGAGGGAATAGTTAAACTGTGACTAGAGATTACTCTTTTTACAGTAATTTTATTGACAGTAAAAATGTAAATTAAAACCAAAATTTAGCAGTTATTTTTCTATTCACTTATTAGTATTGCACTTAATAGTCTTTAATAATTATAGTAGTAAATTGGATTCTGACTTAGGAAATCATTGAATAATTTAATGACTAGCAAGTAGATTGGATGCTCAGATATATCCCTTCTAAGCTAGTTCTTCCACTAATATTTTCATTTAAAGTTATAAATATAACTTTAAATGAAAATATTAAGTGGTATCTTAAGTGGTTATGTCATTTATAGCAGAATTGATTTAGATGTTTTGGTAGAAATTTTAAGATATAGTTTTAGATTCTCTGAGTTATGAGATTTTTATAAAAAGGATTCACATACATTCTCCTAAAGAGTTTGACATAAGCTCTCAAGCCATTGTATAAATGACTATAGCTGCTCTTAGAAGTAATAAAGCCCAAGTGGCCAGTCCCATTGTGAACCTTGCCCCAGTACTCCTGTTTGATGCTATAAGACCTTCATTTTCAGCTTAAATCAGTTTATTGTGATCATATAAGAAATCTGGCATTATTTAGTTATAACTGGCTATAAAGAAAAAACAATAATGATAAGAAGAAGAGGGAGGAGGAGATGGGAGAGGAGGGAGGGAGTCAAGGAAGGAAGGGGAGAAGAAAAGGAAGGAAGGAAAAGGAGGAATAGAATAAGAATAGACTAGACTAGACTAGACTATCAGGTATGTTGCTAGGAGTTGTTACTAAAGTAGAATACCATAGGACACCTGCGTGGCTCAGTGAGTTAAATGTCTGAGTCTTGGTTTTGGCTCAGGTCATGATCTCGTGGTTTCATGAATTCAAGCTCCGTGTCAGGCTCTGTGCTGGCAGTGTGAAGCCTGCTTAGGATTCTCTCTCTCCCTCTCTCTCTGCCCCTCCCCCACTCATGCTGTCTCTGTCTCTCTCAAAATGAATAAACTTAAAAAAAATTTAAAGTGGAATACCAGGAGAAATGTTTGCAGTTTTTTAGTTAAAGCAATTACAGTTTTCTGTTAATTGTTTTGGTTATTATTGCCATGTAGTAAATTGCCCCCAAATTTAGGAGCTTAAAGCAACCATTTTCTTATGCTCAAAGATTCAGCGGGTGGGGAATTCTGACAGAACACAGTGAGAATGGTTATATCTTTGCTTCATGATGTCTGAAACTTCAACTGGAGATAAAGTAGCAGCTAGAGGTTTGATTCACCTGGAGATGTCTTCACTCTCAAGTTTGTTGTTTCCTGTGGGCTGACTGACGTAGGAGAGGACCTGAACTGGGACTGTGGTCCCACCTGTATTTCCTGTGGTCTGGGGTTCCTCTAGCATCAAGGATTCAGAGTAGTTGGGCTTAAATGGTGGCTCATGGCTCCAAAAGCCAGTCATTGTCCTTAGGAACAGGCAGTGTCATTTCTCCCACATTCTGTTGGTTATAGGTGAGTTGAAAGAGTTATAGATTCCAGGGGAGGGGATGTGTATTATCACTTATTGGAAAGAATGTTAAAGAATTTGTGCACCTCTCTGTTTTTTTGGTTTTTGGTTTTTGTTTTTTTTTTTGTAATTATGACATTAATTCTTGACAATTAGTACAGAAGATTTATGATAAAAAAGCAAGGCTCCTGCCCCATTTATCCCTACTCCCAGTACACAGGTACAGCTTCTTCTAACTCTGTTTTTGGTGCTTCTAGTAGTTCCATCTGTTAATCTAGATAATATGCTGTGCTCTATTTCTTGATATTTAAACTTAGGATACCTATTGATTTCCTTCTCTGAAAGATGAGGATTTAGCTCATTGAATGCAACTATTTGTCTTCTTTACCTTTTGTTATATAGGGCTATTTTATTTCATATAATAATTTAAGATAATATCCTTAAACATCAATTTTTTGTTCTTTCATTTTTGGCAGTATCTCTTGATTCTCCATTTAGTAATACCCATTTAGAAGGGTATTTTATCCCCCTAACCTTTGTATTCCTTTTAACATTACAACTTTTGTCATTTACTTTGTTAAAGCTGTTAAAACATTTGAATTCTCTTCTGCAACCACAACTTTAGGTTCAGTGTTACAACTCTATGAAGTCAAAGGCATCTTTCTTTCTTAAATACAGACATCTGGATTCTCTTTTCTTACTCTACATCACTTTTTAAAAATTGTACTCTATTTTAGTGTATAGTATTTTTTATTTAGACCATGACATTTTTATACTGTTTGCGTTTTTCCTGGAGTTTACAATTGCCTTTCTATTTTTTCTTGCACTGTTGGCCTTTATCACAGCCTAAACTTTCTTTTCAAACACTTTATCATACCACTCATTTCTATTGAATTGCCTCATTTCCTGAAGTTTTCTCTGAAGTTTTGGTTTACTCTGGGCTAGTTATTTACTATGTCTGATGAACAGTTGTCTTTCTGAGACTTTTTCACTGCCTCTCTAGTTTAGAGCTACTCATCCTGCATCTTGGCCTTTCCTCTCTAGTGGTTCACACCCTCGTTTTGCTAGTGTATGTTTGCAAGTAACTTCCTAAGAAATTGTGTGTGGGAGATAAACTTGCTGACCAATTTGGAAACACTTTTATTGTCCTGCACATTTGATTATAGTTTGACTGTTTTTAGAAGTCTAGCATGAAAAATTTTACCACTGAACTTGAAAGCCATTGTTCTTCTGTGTTTAGTGTTGCCAATGAGAGACCATCTGCCAGTGTGATTTTTCTAATTAGTTTTCAGTAATTTTTTGTCTAGGAACTGCTAGGATGTGTTCTTCAGAACTAAGTATCTATATGTGGTGTTTTTAAAAATTGAATTTGCAGGGCATTCTGTGAGATCTTTCTGTGTGCAGATTAGTTTCATTTTACTTTTAAAAATTTCTTCTTTATTCTATTCTTTCTTTCTGAGGTTCTCGTGTTAATCAGATATTTGATCTTCCAGTTGGGACCTTGAAATCTATTAAAGTTTAGTTTTACACATTGGATCTCTGTATGTGTCTTGCCTTCTTGTCCTCTGTTTTCTAACTATTCTTATTTGCTTTGGTTTTGCTTTTTGTTTTGCTCTATATTCTAAAGAAATCTTCTCTATTATTTTCCAAACTGTCCATTGAATCTACTCTTGGCAATTATATTTTAACCTCAAAGCATCTTTTTTGTTATTGTTCTGTGCTTGCTTTTTTTTTTTTTTTTTGCGTTATTTTCTGTTTTATGGGTATAATATGTCCTTGAATTGCTCTAAATGTTTAAAAACTTCTCCATATTATCTTTGTTTTAGTAAATCTTTAGTTTTTAACTTTTTCTGTTTTCCTGTTGCTAGATGTTTTAAATGCCTGGTGATGTTTGCATGTCCTTTGCTTTTACTAAGAAAATCAGGTTTATTCATATATACTTCATATGTGGTCAAAGATATCCATTTTTAGCTCTCAGACCAAGGAGCCCAGGGGCAGTCCAGGGCCAGCCCGGCTACCTCAGGGGCCATAGATAATATGACCAGGACTACTTGGGCACCTAGGTACCCAAGAGAACCCCAGAACAAAGCAATAGTCTAGGCCTAAGACATGAGGGATCCGGCAGTTCAAACAACAGTCAGCCTTTCCTAAGATCAGGGCAAAATGTGGATCAGGAGGTCAGAGAGAAGAGCGGTCAGGCCCCCTGAGTCATTTAGCGGTATTGCCAACAGCTCCTGGCCCATGTGGAATCTTCCACGTGGTTCCTATCAGAGAACCGGTTCAAACAACCCATCAGCGTCAACATGTACCTGCCACGTGCAAGGCACGGGTTCAGAGTCTGGGTGGCAAACAGAAGAATGAAATTGGACCCCGCTTGCCAAACACATGGTGACCCCAGGTCCTCAGCAGGCCACAGCATGGAGCAGGAATGGTTCCTGAGGTGGCAATCGGCACCATCAACATGAGGCTGGCTTTCTTTTGCCAGGACACAGCCTCTACCTACCCTCCTATTCCTTCCAATGAGGGTGTCTTCTTCAACCCATCTAGATGCCTGGAAGACTCACATGCATCCTTCATGAGTTAATCCCTTCTGGGACACTACTGCCCACTCCTCGTCATTTTGCATTTGTTCCAACCATTGCTCTGGTTGCCTTGTGTTGTGAGGTGGCTTATTTTTTATCTCTCCTATCAGATGATGGGATCCTCAAGATCTCTGATTTCCCCACAGACTGACTTTTATTAAGTGCCTCTATGGACCAGATGCAGAGATAGGTGCTTCATGTATACTGTTGTTTCACAGTTTCCTGCAATATCATTTAGATGACCGAAATATATTTCTCATATATGTTTGGCTTTGATCATGGTTCCTGGCTCATTAGCTCCCAAGCCCTTGGAGTTCCCTGAGTAATAAGAGCAATGGGAACATGCTTTTGTTACAATATTTGCTCTCTAGTCCTCAGTTCTCAAAATCACTTCAGAGAGTTAAGGTGGAATGGGTGTCTTACTATTCATAACAAGCTCCTTTCTACTATAATTGGGTTTCTCTTAATGAGGTGACTCTCAGAAAGCACCTAAGGATGGGGCCTGGTTACCAGGGGAACCAACTAGGATTAGAGGGGTGGAACTTTCCATCTCAAGCCCTGATTTCCAGGGAGGGGAGAGGTACTAGAGGTGAGTCCATCACCAATGGCCAATGATTTCATCAATCATGCCTCTGTAATGAAGCCTCTATAAAAACCCCAAAGGAGGGAGTTTGGAGAGTTTCCGGTCTGGGAAACTAGAACGCACTCATGTGCTACCATGTTGGGCCCCAAACTGCACGAGAACAGAAGCTCCTTTGTTTGAGACTTCTAACTATATATCTCTTTGTCTGTTGATACATACCCTTTAATTTTTTTAATTAAAGTTTTTAATTGTAATTGAAAAAAATCCATTAAAATTTTTTTTTCGTGTTTATTTATTTTTGAGAGAAAGAAAGACAGAGTGTGAGTGGGAAAGGGGCAGAAAGAGGGGGAGACACAGAATCTGAAGCAGACTCCAGGCTCTGAGCTGTCAGCACAGAGCTTGACACAGGGCTGAAACCCATGAACCAAACCCATGAACCATAAGATCGTGACCTGAGAGGAAGCTAGATGCTTAACTGACTGAGCCACCTAGGTGCCCCAAAGACATCCATTTTTTTTTAAATTTTTTTTTTAACGTTTATTTATTTTTGAGACAGAGAGAGACAGAGCATGAACGGGGGAGGGTCAGAGAGAGAGGGAGACACAGAATCTGAAACAGGCTCCAGGCTCTGAGCCATCAGCACAGAGCCTGACGTGGGGCTTGAACTCACGAACCGCAAGATCATGACCTGAGCTGAAGTCGGATGCTTAACTGACTGAGCCACCCAGGCACCCCGAAAGACATCCATTTTTAATAGTGTGTTTTTTTGTGAGTTCTGACAAATTTATACACCTACATAACCACCATCACAATCAAGATCTTAAATACTTCATCACCCCCAAAAGTTCCCTCAGACTCCTTTATAGTCCATCTCCTCCCCCTACCTGGACCCTTGGGAACCACTAATTTTTTGTTTCATTATAGATTATATTTGTCCTTTTCTAGAGTTCTGTGTACATGGTATCAGACAGGATTGGGTTCTTTTGTATCTGGCTTTCATCGCTAATTTTGAAATTCTTTCATGTTGACTGTATCAGTAGTTCATTCTTTTCCAGCATATGGGTTTGCCACAATTTGTATATCCATTTGCATGTTGACAGTTATTTGTGTTTCTTCTAGTTTGGGGCTGTTATGAATAGTGCTGGTATAAACATTTATATACAGGTCTTTGTGTTGGTAGGACATATGCATTCATTTCATTTGCATAAATACCTAAATGTGGTTTGCTGGATGTATGGCAAATGTGTGTTTAATTTTTAAGCTTATTTATTTATTTTGAGAGAGAGAGAGGGAGCGAGAGTGCAGGAGTAGGGGAGGGGCAGAGAGAGAGGGAGAGAGAATCCCAAGCAGGCTCCAGGCTGTCAGCACAGAGCTCAATGTGGGGCTCAATCCCACAAACCATGAGATCATGACCTGAGCTGAAATTAAGAGTTGGATGCTCAACCGACTGAGCCACCCACATGTGCCTTGTTGTGTTTAATTTTTAAAGAAATTGCCGAACTTTTCCAAACTGGTTGTGCCAGTTTACATTTCCACCAGCAATGTGTGAAGGTTTCATTTGATTTGCATTCTATTCAACTCTTGGTGTTGTCAGTGTTTTTAATTTTAACCGTTCTATATTAGGTGTGAACTGATATTATATTGTGGTTTTAATTTGCATTTACCTCATGACTAATGTTGTTGAACATCTTTTCATTTGCTTGTTGGCAATTCTCTTAATTTCCTTTGGGAAGTATCTATTCAAATATTTGACCATTATTTAAAGCTGGGTGTATTTAAAGCTTGTTGTGTTATGAAAGTTATTTATATTTTCTGGAATAGTCTTTCACCAGATACATGTACTGCAGATATTTTCTCCAGGTATATGGCTTGCCTTTTTCTTTTCCCTTTGTTTTTTCTTTTTAATGATCTCTCTCAAACAGAAGATTTTAATTTTTCCGAAGTCTGATTTATCATTTTTTTTCTCTTAAGGTTTGTGCTTTTTTTATATCTCATCTAAGAAATCTTTGCTTACCCTAGAGGCACATAGATTTTTTTCTTTTATTTTCTTCTAGAATTTTATAGTTTTTGCTTTTATGTTAAGTCCATAATACATTCAAGTTAAACCTTTGTGTGTGGCTTGAGGTAAAAGAAGTTCATTTTTTTCTTTATATAGATATCCAGCTGTCCCAGCACCATTTGTTCAAAAGTCAATGCTTTCTTTATTCTGAATACATTGGCAACTTTGCAAAAAAATCATTTGCCCATGTATATACATTTGGGTCTATTTTTGGACTCTATTCTGTTCTACTGCTTTATATATCTGTTTTTTTGCCACTGCCATGGTGTTTTATTCACTGTAGTTCTACAGTAAGTCTTAAAGTTAGGTAGTGTAAGTTTTTCAGCTTTGTTCTTCTTTTTGAAAATTATTTTTTGCAATTTTACCTTTGGAGATTTTGCTAAGAATTTTTACGTCTATATTTATGAAGGATATTGTTTTGTAATTTCCTTTTTTAATAGTGTTTCAGATTTTGGTTTTGAGGTAATGCTGGCTTTAAAATATGAGTTGATAAGTGTTTACAGCACCACAAAGATTTTCTGAAATATTTCCTGTAGCATTACCATCAATTCTTTCTTATACATTTAATAGAATTTACCAATGAAGTTATCTGGCCTAACATTTTCTTTATGGTCAGGTTTAAACTACAAATTCTATTTCCTTAACAAACATGGGGGGCCCTATAGGTAGAATCACTTCTTGTAGTTTATTTTTCAAGGAATGTGTGTTTCATGTAGGTTTTGAGTTTATTAGTATACATTCTTGATCTTTATTCTCTTATATTTTTGTCTGCAGAATCTGTAGTGATGCCCTCTTTTTCATTCTTGATACTAGAAATTTGTATGTCCCCCCCACCCCCATTTTTTTTCTTAATCATACAGGTAGAGTTTTGGCAGCTTTATTGATGAAAAATCAGTTACTGGTTTCATTAACTTCCTTTATCCATTGTCTAGTCTATATTTACTTTTATTTAATTGCCTTTCCTACTTAGGGTTTCATTTGCTCTTTTAGCTTCTTAAAATAGAAACTTAGCTCATAGATTTTAGAATTTTCTTCTTTTCTAATGTAAGCATTTATGTTGTTTTATTCACTTCCCACACATTTTAGTATATTGTGGTTCTGTTTTCATTCATTTCAAAATATTTTAACCTTTTGGTGATTCTTCTTTGAGCCATGGGTTACTTAGATTTGTGTCCTTTAATTTTCAAACATTCCAAAATGTATAGGATTTTTCAGATACCTTTCTGTCTAATTAAATTCTGTTGTGATCAGAAAACAACTCTATATGCTTTTAATCCTTTTTAAATTTATTAAGACTTCTTTTGCTCCAGGTAGTTTATCTTGGTACATTTGCATTTGATTCTTTTTAAAATAATTTTCCATTTCCTCCCTCATTATGTTCATGTTTTCCTTTAGGTCTTTGAGCATATTTATTATATTTATTATAATAGTTGCTTAATGTCTTTACTATTATATAATCTTTGTCTTTTCTGGGTCTGTTTATATTGGCTGAATTTTCTCCTGGTAATCTGCTACATTTCCTTTATGTCTGCATGTTTAATACTTTTTCATTGGATGCCAGACATTATGAATGTTACATTGTTGACCGCTGGATTTTGTTCTATTCTTTTAAAGAGTGTTGGACTTTGTTTTGAGGGGCTTGTGGTTCAATTTGATCCTTCCAAGGTTTAATTTTACTTTATTTTGGTTTGTTTGTTTTTAAAGTTTATTTATTTATTTTTGAGAGGGAAAGAGAGAAAGAGCATACATACCTACATACACACATGAGTGTAGGAGGGGCCGAGGGGGGGGAGAGAGAATCCCAAACACTGATAGTGCAGAGTCTCACATGGGGCTCGATCCCCCAAACCACGAGATCATGACCTGAGCCAAAATCAAGAGTTGGAAGTTTAATCAACTGAGCCACCCAGGCACCCCCGGTTTTTTTCTTTTAATGGGGAGGGCATCTAGTATAGGCTTTACTTTAGGTCTAATGTAGGACCATTCATTCCTCTCTGGCTGGTGGGAACTAAAAAGATGTCTTCCCTTTGTGAGCTCTAGGAATCATTCAGTTTACAATTTTCTGGTAGTTGTTCTTTCCTCAGAAGCAGTTTTTGCCTGGTCTTCTGCAGTTCCACATGTGTAGGATTCAATAGATTGTAGATTTCTGAAGCTCTTTTTTTGGGTGGCTTTTTGTTTTGCTTTGTCTTACGAATTTTAGTCATCTCACTCTCCTTGTCTTCTTAGCTCTGATCTCTTCCTGCTCAACTAAGTGATATAGTCCTCACATTGAGTTCCTCCTCCCTGTGCCTGTCTGGAGGTCTGGAAACTGGCTCCACACAGAAAGCCAGCAGGACAGCTTGGGGCTCCCCTCATTACTTCTCTTCTCAGGGATCACAGTTCTGTACTACCTGTAGTCCGGTATCTGAGAACAGTTATTTCATATATTTGGCCAGTTCCTAGCTGTTTGTGACAGGTAAGTCTGAACCCTCTTGCTCTCTTGCTGCCTTGTATATCCATTAGTTTTTATAAAAACTGGGTATCTGGTATGGTTGTTAAATAAGACTTTTTTCTCCTTTCTTGATCTCATTTCTGAGTAGAATTTCTGGGAGGCTCATTTGGAGTAGGGACTCTTGGGGGGAGAGTATCTTTTATCAGGCTTTACTTTTGAGTGAATGGGAAAACTGGCTGTCAGGATTAGATCCCCCAAATGCCATAATAAGAAAGGTTTTATCCCAATATCTGTGTTCTGGGGATGCTGACCACCGCAGTTACCTGGTACAGACCTTCAGTTGACTCCCCTGCTTGGGCTGCGTTTCTTTCTCCCTTTCTCCACCACACATGCTGGCTCAGTCCAGCTCCTGCTTCCTCCACAGCGTCCTCATAGCTTATTCCAAGGCAGTGGCCTTCCCTTCAGTAAAAATATTTGAGCATGCCACTGATACTCACTGACTTAGAGAAATTATATCCATATACATTTACATATGTTAAAAAATAACGGTTCTTATAATTAGAAGATATTTTCTTAATATGGTTCCTGAATTACACGTTTGCCACTTTGGAGACCACTGTCTTTTTGGTGACTTTCTCTGTCAATTTCCTCCGTTAACGTGCTTCTATTTATTTATGGTTATCCAGAAAATCTACTCAACTCTCAATTTTTTGATGATACCTTTCTTTACTTATGGGTTTTCTTTCTTTTACTTCGGTAGTATCTTAAAGACTAGAGGCAGATGTTTGTGATGGGTCTGCCATTTTGAACGGGAAGTCCATCTGATATGTTTCTGAAAATAAATTTTTAAATAATTAAAATGTCATTATTTCTTACAGTTTAGTTTGCTTTCCTGAGTGGGAGTAGAAGGATGGAGCTAAACGTAGTGGCCTGAGAATTGCTTATAACCTTCAGGAAGTTTTATTAATGTAGCAGTCTTTACATTTGGATGTGTTGAAAGTAGTGTAACTCAAGGAAGTAGCCCGCAGATTTCACCAGGAGCAAACAAAGTTGAAGAACGTGCTCTGGAGACATATGGAGTTCATGTGAGATAGACTTCTCTTCTATTTTTGTGACATTCCTTAATTTTAGCAACAGTCTAATCACCTGGAAAAGAGCCATGAATGTAGAGGAAACATTTTCACAGTCTCCTAATGGCACCTGGTTATCTACCATCATTGTTATTTCTAGGTTTTCATATAGCATCCCAATAGCTAGTGTAAACCCATAACAAGCAATAACTAATTTGACATCATTATTGGGAATGTTAGTCAATTGATTTTTCTTAAGAGAAACAAACTGAAAAGATAAGCCCACTATAAATTAATTCTTTGTAGGAATTTCCCATGTCTGATGATTTAAAAGAATAAATTCTGCATGTAAATGAATCATTACAAGCTTAATTGAAGCTTGTTGGATATTCAAGATTACTCACTGTGGTGTGTTTCTGATGGAGACAGGAAGTGAAAAAGCAAAGTATGAGATTTTTTTTTTGTGCATGAAGTCTCAGCCAGTCTTTTAATGTTTCTCATTGAGGCTTTGGTCTCTAGGGTAAATGACTCAAGGTATCTATTGCTGCTTAGCTGTTTTTAAGGGGGAATTTCCCCCCACAGTCCTCCCCTCCCCAAAATAGCTAATTATATACTGGAAGTTTCAGTACATTGTTCACAGTTTGTGAAGTCAGCATATTTCTGGAAGCTCACTGTGAATGTAATTCTTAGCTGTACTGATGCTTTTGTTTCTCCATCTCTGCAGCCAGCACTGTACTGTAAGGACACAATTCTATCGCTATTTTTTCCTTCACATTTGATGTGGTAGTTTGCATACAGCTGCAGAGTAGACAGTTACCTTTGAAAGGAACATTTGGCTGCTCTAATTTGATTAAAGAAAACCACCTCAATCATTTCTAGACTGAGAACGTTTTCATTTTAACTTGGCAGTAGGAGTTGGGAATGTACTCACTGCACTTAGATATGTGGGGGAGCAGTCAGGGAACAAAACCAACTGCTCGAATGGAGAAAGCTTTGGTGCAACTTTTTTTTTTTTTTTTTTTGAGGCAAGCGGTGTTTTATAGGATTGATTCTCTTTCTCTTTCTCTCCCAAATATTCTACAGCCTTGATTTTCACTTCTGTCCCCCCTTTCACGTTTGTTTTTTTTTTAAATCAGCAATTGCAGTAAACTGATTGTGGCAGGGGTAGGATATTACCCTAATGTGATTTGAAGGACTTTGAGGTCCTCAAAAAATTATTCCATTTTTATATAAAGAGAAAACCCCAAATCATAAATGACTATGAATTGCACATGCTTTCCTGGCCGCTATTGAATGGCTAAAAAAGTTTTTAGAGCATGTGTATACTGACGACGGTTGGGAATTTAGTGGGAACTTGCATGGAAGAAAATTGCTTATTGTTGGAAGCCTGCAGCCCTAGCTCTAGACAATTACCAATTATGTCACATGTGTCTACTTTGCTTCTGAGATACCAGGTCTAATCACACAGCTAGTATGACAGTTGAAAATATATTCTGCTGATTGTGGGTTGACATCAACTTTATACATATGTTACTGTGAATGATTGAGCAGGGGCTTTGTTCGTAGGGTAATCCATGGATGCATTCAGCATGAACCACAGTTCAGCAATGTGGTATATGGTGTTCTTGGGCAAGGTGCTATGTTGGCATCCTAAAAAGTTTGAACGCAAAGTTTTAAATAAAAAGTATGAGGGTACACATGCAGTCTTGGAAATACAACTATGTTATTTGTTTTTAGTTTTTTATATTTATTTTGAGAGAGAGAACATGCGCAGGGGAAGGGCCCAGAGAGAGGGAGAGAGAGAATCCCAAGCAGGCTCTGTGATGTGGGGCTCGAAACCACGAAACTGCGAGATTATGACCTGAGTGGAAATCAAGACTCCATCGCTCAACCAACTGAGCCACCCAAGTGCACCCAACCATGTTATTATTAATTGACCCTTGGATGTTATTGATAACCTTAGAGTTGAGGTCAAATGTGGGCTCACATTCTCATTCTACCATGTGACAGTATGACTTGACCACATTATACTTCTCACCTCTAAGCTTCAGCTTTTTCATTTGTAAAATTAGCACACATATTAAATGATGTTTCTAAATTTAGGTTCCTGTTATGTTTTTGACACTTGGCAAACATTTAGATACCTCACTGCCTCTTCCTCTCCTCCTTGGTATCACTACTCAACTACTTGTAATGTTTTGAGGGAGGGTTTTGTTCATGGAATGTGTGGCTGAACTCAACAAAATCCCCTTGAAATTCTAATATTATGTGCAGCTCTTATTCTCTTGGACAAAATGATTAAGTCCAGCAGGACTCTATCCAGTCTGCCTAGTTTTCCTATGGGTAATAAGCCCTAGGCAGACATTATATCAGGTACTAGTTAGGATATAAGCACAGAGGACATGAGAATTGTTCAGCAAATGTTAGCTGTTTGGTAGAGTTATGTTGTCATCTTGAGTTCTTTTCCATCTTATGTCATCTTTGGGTGCTAAAATCATCTCCACATTTAATCTCAAGATTTAATGAAGTCATCTTGGTCTGTTCTTCCTTTTGGGAATTAAGGCCAAGAGGCAGTCTTCCTGTTTTGTTTTCACACACAGTCAGAAGAATATAAATCTCTTCAGTCACATCTGCATTATCTAAACATACAAGGATGGCAAAGGGACTGAAAAGATGATTGTCCAGAGGCCGCTACTACATCTGGATTTGGCACCCCAAGATTTCTAGTAGGTACAACTTGGTAAATGTACTTGAATCCCTGGCTAGCTCACAATGCTTATTTGCTCCATAACATAACTGAATAATTTATTACAATGAAATAAAATATTACAAACAGTAATGCTTGCTGTTTTTGTTTTTTTCAGTTACCAAAATTTTAATATTAGATGATGTTAAAAATTAATTGCCAGTGATTGAGGAAAAGTTGGTTTAAAAAATTTTTTTTACATTTATTTAGTTTTGAGAGACAGAGAGAGACAGAGCACAAGTTGGGGGAGGGGCAGAGAGAGAAGGAGACACAGAATCCGAAGCAGGCTCCAGGCTCTGAGCCGGGGCTTGAACTCGGATCAGGACCTGAGCCGAAGTCAGATGCTTAACCAACTGAGCCACCCAGGCACCCCGTGGAAAAGTTTATTTAATCTGAATAGGTTTTTAGAGACCTGTAGGGATTCTGCAGAGAAATGCTGAGTACTAATTATTGATGTCACTTCAAACTTTCTCTTTCTTCAATAAAGTATTGTGATGTTTCTCATATGTAATTGCCTTTTTAAAAATACACTTTTACATAGCTCAATACTGTTGAACTGTCCGTGTACTACTATTAGTGTTCTGAGATTTTCTTCTTGTGTGGACTCTAATCTGGTGACAACATAAACATTAAAATCCAGCGAAATTATTGAAAGTGTCCAATGAAGTGCATTAGAGCCTGAGACCAGAGTTTGGTTTTGTGTTGTTTTTAAATAATGAATGTGTCATTCCTCTTTGCATGGCAGTTATCTACTTAGGTGCTATTAATGTAATTATTCTCACAGCTGGGAGGACTTGTTATTCCTATTTTATAGGTAATGAAACAGACACAGAAAATGTAAATGACCAGTTCAAGGTCACCTTGACTCCAGGTGTTATTTCCCCCATCATAGGGTTTTCTGTCTAGTACTGTAAGTATTTTAGTCATGCAAAGATAATTTGGATAGGACTATTTTGATAATGCCTGTTTGGGAATTAAATGCACATAAACTGCATGCTGGCAAAGGCATACTGATTATTTGAGGTGGAAACTGTCTTCTGTTACCAGAAACTAGTGGTATAATCGCTTCATTTGGCAGATATTAAGTGTCATATATTTTTTAATTTAATTAAAAAATTTTAACAATTTGTTTTAATAGGCATATGTAGAGACTGTGCTCATGGAATTGGGACTGAAATAGAGTTATTTGTTAGGGTTCATGCTGGTCCTCAGCTTGGTAGCAGTCCGTTCTCCATTGCCTACGCTGGACCAGTGAGGAAAGGAAGAGTGGCAGGTCAAAGGAAGTACACTCACCTCTGAACCTGGCACCAGAAGTGCTGACGAGGACGTCACTTATGCTCTTGATGACTCAGCACTTCCTGGTTTCTCTTTGTAGCCCTGCTAGGGCTAATAATATCCAATGACCTTAGTCCAAACTGAGGGTTTCAAGGAACCTTTGGTTTCCTCATCATCAAAAATTTGAGGTCAGGAATCATTCTTTTCCTTTCTGTTGCGAATTAATTAATGGTACTAGGTCTCAGCCATTATGTTCTGTGTTGGACCACATGCGTTTTGTTCTTAAGATTAGAAGATCCAAAGCTACTCTGGAGTATAAATAAATATATCCTTACCTTTCAACTCAATGGCAGTCCTGTTATATAATGCATTTGGTCTTTGTGTTGTTTCTGTGCAGTCTAATGGCTGGGGAAGGAGTGGAAGGAAATGAAGTTCAAACTACACTTACAGTGTATTTGCTTCTCTGATTTTAGGAAAGGCTTAAGGGCGACCTAAGAGGCCTAGTGAGGGTGGGCAGGAGGGAAATCGTGGATCTGTTCATGGGGACCCTCATCACCTAACAAATAGTCCAGGACAGGCGGCCTGGCCTGTTCTGTGTGAATGAAACCAAATTGTATTTATTAATTAGTTTTATATTTAGAACTAGCCAAAATTGTTAGACTCAAAACTTGTAAGTATTGAGACATCTGGAGATGAAACATTTCAGAAAGCCTAGAAAAATTTAGAAAACCTTGGAACTTTTTTACCTGTTTTCCTGGGCTGTTATAACATTAATTACAGGACATGGTTGAGAGTTCATCCATGTCGACAGCCGATTTATTTAAAAATTTATGAAACAGTTTTAAAGTTATTGTATAGATTATCCAAACATCAAGTTTCTGTTGAAATATATTTTTATTAAAGACAGTCTTAAAGGTGTAGTTTACAGTGAAGAGATACTTAGAGTAAAAATAATGCTGTCTTTAAAACACAGATATTTATTATTAAATGTTTCCTTATGTGTTTTTATCTTTACAGAGGGCCCTAAATAGCAAGAACTTCACTGCTTCCAAGTAAGCAAAAGTAAAAATTCCTACAGAAAACATAGCCCTGACCTTTTTGCACATGTAATCCAAACAAAAAGTTAGCTTTGAAGTGGCGTTTTGTTACATAATCATACTGAAAATATGCAGTAATATGTATTCCTTTGAATGTCTTTCATTCAGAAACATATTTTTGTTTATTTGACTATCCTACCAGCTGAAAATGGATTATGTTCTGGTTGTTCATCTAACCACCCAACCTCAAAATACTTGAGAAATTACATGAAGAGCTTCATTCCAAAGCATAACATTTTCAGAGAGATTCAGACCATTTGGAAAGTTGAACATGGAATTTCACTCCATAGATGATTAAAATAAAAAGCAAATAATAGGAGAAAATAAACAGAATTTACAAACCCAGTGTTTGCCAGACAGAACACCTGTCCAATCAGTAGTAAATTATTTTAAAGAGCATTTACTTTCTAGAAGGTACTTAATGTGGATCATTTGTTTCAGACATGTCTGTATACATTTCTACCAGACTGTTTGGTCAGCTCAACATTAGGGAACAGAGCATTCAAAAGCATCACAAATCATTACAAAGAGTATGAAAATTATGACCAGTACAGGCAAAAACAAATGAAAGCCCTTCTTTTCTTGGGTGTTCTCTGAGATGCTGCTATAGAAATCTGAGAATTGATAGCATATGCTTAAGACTCCCAAGTTTCTGGTGCTGCCCACAACAATACAAAAACTGACATTTTGATTCCTTCTGCATTTCTCCTCATCTGATTTAGTGAGCACTCTGTATATTGAGGTATGGTAAGAAATTCTACTTATCACGGAAAAAGAAAAATACCATATGAGATTTCTAACTTTTGTAATTGTTTGACATTTGTAGGGAAGTCTTTTTGTTAACTTGCATAATTGAGCAATCAAGCACTCCAGTTAATAAGGAAACCTAGTTAATAGAAAGTTATCTCTTCTGACCATTAAGACCCATTTTCAAAGAATTCGGATATGACAAATACACTTAACACTAAAACTCATAACATAAAAACTCATAATTTAATACTTTAGTGATTATTGAGAAAATATTTCAAGATTTATACTTTACTGTAATCCTTCTGAACTACAGTTATGATGAACACTGACTATTCCTGCTATTTAGAGAATTATAGTTGACAAAATGTTAGCTTGGTTATATGATTTGGCTATCCATGCTAGAGGAGAGAAGGCCTTCAGTCATGTCTTTTAAAGAAACAAAATCTATTGTATTATGTTTTGGTTAGGTATAAAATTTCGCTTTTTAAATTTAGAGATTATGGAGGGAAAGGTTGAGAGGTTGAGATGCTAGTAGTGAAGGGCAGGCAGGGAGTTTAGATCGAGAATAAAGTAATGAAAACTGAGAAGACAGTATAAGAAGAAGAAAGTTCTGAATGTATAGATGTAAATAAAGTAGAGAATGACCAAAAAAAATCAGAAGAGACCAAATTAAAGAAATTATTTTTTAAAGTTTTAAAATATCATGAGGTCAAAATTAGTATGGCAAAGAACTCCTGGTTCTGAGAGAGTAACCCTAGAAAAGACAGAAAGAAAAAAATGAAGTTAAAGGAGAAAATAGAAGAAGAAAAAAAACCCACCTAAAACTGCAAGAGAGTAAGAAAGAATTAAAATGAGTTTGGATCCAAAATTGGTAAAAACTATAACTTCAGTATGGTTTATCTTAAATTGTTGACCTGTTACCCCAAACCTCAACAAACATAGATTTGTTTGTTCTTTTCATGTGGAAAACATAAGGTAAATTCATCTTGTACTCATCAGGTTTTGGTCTTATTGTAGAAAAATGGAGATAAAAAAGTTGTTATACTTGACATGCAAATAAGAGTTTTTGGTCTGTTCCACATTTTTTTTTTAACATTTATTTATTTTTGAGACACAGAGCATGAGCAGGATAGGGGCAGAGAGAGAGGGAGACACCATCTGGAAGCAAGCTCCAGGCTCCAAGCTGTCAGCATTGAGCCTGACGTGGGGCCCGAACTCATGAATCGCGAGATCATGACCTGAGCTGAAGTCGGATGCTTAACCGACCAAGCCACCCAGGCGCCCCAAGTTCCATGTTTTAAAGTTACTGTTGGTTTTCATTAATAGCATTACTTTTTTTACATAATTAAAAAAAATGTTTATTTATTTTTGAGAGAGAGTGCGCATGCCTGTGCATGCAGGGGAAGGGCAGAGAGAGGGAGACAGAGGATCCGAAGCAGACTTCGTGATGAAAAGAAAAGAAAGGTGATCGCGGAGAGCTAGGTGCAGGGCTCCAACTCATGAACCTTGAAGTCATGACCTGAGCAGAGTCGGACACTTAACTGTTGGAGCCATCCAGGCATGCCATACAATTGTTTACTTTTTTAAAGGAACATTTTATTGCATTTTATTTTGTTTTATTTTATTTTTTGTAAAGATTTTATTTTTAAGTAATCTACACCCAATGTGGGGTTCAAACCCACAACCTCGAGATTAAGAGTCATGTGTTCCACTGACTGAGCCAGCTAGGTGCCTCAAAGGGGCATTTTAAACACCCTAGATACATTCTCAAAATACATTGCTAACTTAGGGGGAGTTTGAAAGATGTTTTATATATATTTTGTAAGGAGAAAATCTCCAACTCTCTGGTTTTACTTAATGTTGAGCATTAGAAGTTTCTAGAGATAGGAAATTGTAATCATACCTTTCTCAAGAAGATAGTGTTTTTTTAACCTTTTTTTTTTTTTAGTGAAATATATATAACATAAAAGTTACCATTTTAACCATTTTCAAGTGCACAATTCAGTGGTATTAAATACAGCCACACTGTTGGAGAGCCATCACCACTATCCAACCCCAGAATTTTATTCCTCTCCTCCTTACAAGAAGATAGATTTTTAAATGACATTTTACCACCAGGAGATGAGAACCAGGCAGTAGTTCATGATACGGCCAGCAGGCTTAGTGTTAGGAATGGAAATAATAGAAGCCCACCAAAGCTAGCTCCAGAAAGAGATTTTATTGTAAATGAACAGGGCCCTCATGAGATTCTTTACACATTTGGCTTCTTGGGACAGGGGTTCTGGACTCTGGGAGCCTATAAGGAGTGCCTGTGGTCTGTCTTGCACCAGGGAATTGCCTCTGAGTGTTTGTCCTCACTACTTCCTGTGTGTCTTCACCCAGGGCTTCCTCATAACCTCCATTTCCAAGGGACCATGGTGGTCATCACAGCACTGGTTCTGTGTGAGGTTTTTGTGTGGTGCCCCACACCAGCATGCAAACACTAGTTCTTAGTTCATATTTCAGAGAATCTGAGGCATGGTGTGGGGGAAGAAAGTCCCAGTCTAGGAAAGACTGGATTTTTGCCCTGGTTTCAGATGGTGAAGAAAATTAATTGACATTTGATTCTTTGTTGTTCTAGCTAAGGTCTGAGTCTTGAAGGAGCAAAAACCATGTTTGTCCTGAAAACGCAGCTTTACGATAATTCTTAAATCATCTTGAAGTTTAAGTGTTTCAAAGCCATATATATATGTGTTACCCGAACAGGTTTAAAATTGTATGCCAACACTTAACAGTAGTTTTTAGTCATAGAAAGTTGGAGGACTTTCAACTTGAGAACACTGAAGATGTTCATGAAGAGTAGGTAGCATGGATGAGCATAATCAGTTCCTAGCCACAGTGATGTCTGGACCTTACTCGTTTTGGTGGAAAAGTCATGCTCTTCAGATTGAAAAGTTGGAACATCATTACAGAAAACGAATTTTTATTTTAAACCAATTGAGCAGAAATGCTGCTTGGCTTCATGATGGGTAGAAGACACCTTAAGTATAATTAACTCACGAGCTAATGCCTAGAAGTGGCAACATGGCATTATGCCAGTGGGGCAGGCAGCTTCACGAATCCGCTTCCAACACAGGTCTGGCCATGCCACTCTGTGTGTGCCTACTTTGGGGGCACTGGTTATTTGACCAGTTTTCTTCCACTGGGGCTCCAAGAACCCTTGAGTCAAGAGAAAGGGCCATATGTTTTTTCAGGTTAAAGAAATCATAGACTTTCAGTTATTCCTACTCATTTGTTTTGTCTTTGAACAGGAGTTATTTATACGAGCACCGCTTGACCAGTGTTTGTCTTCCAAGATCACATTATAGCAGTGGTCGTCAACTGGTAGCGGTTTTACCTCTCAGGGGATATTTGGCAATCTCTTTGTCATAGCTGGGGAAGGATGTTGCTACTGGCATCCAATAAGTGAATGTCATGGATGAATATCCTACAGGGCACAGGACAGCTCCCTACTGCAAAGAAAATGCAAAATGTTGATAGTGCTGAGGTTCAGAAGGCCTGCGTTACAGAAAGGCACTGTTAACATCAATTCGTAAGAAGCAAAAAACAGTAAAAGTCTGTGTTATAAATTGATCCATAGATAGGTCCAAAACTATCTAGCATTAATAGGTTTAACATTTAGGGCACCTGGGTGGCTCAATCCATTGAGTGTCCAACTCTTTTTTTTTTTAATGTTTATTTATTTGAGGGGGGTGGGGTGCACAGAATCCAAAACAGGCTTTAGGCTCTGAACTGTCAGCACAGAACCTGACACGGGGCTCAAACTCCTGAACCATGAGATCATGACCTGAGCCAAATTTGGACGTCCAACCAACTGAACCACCCAGGGGCCCCTGAGTGTCCACCTCTTGATTTTGGCTCAGGTCGTGATTCCAGGGTTGTGAGATTGAGCCCTGAGCTCCACACTGAGCGTGGAGCCTCCTTAAGATTCTCTCTCTCAGAGAAGGAGAGACAAACCAAGAAAGAGAATCTTAATTATAGAGGGGTGAGGTATGTGGGGGGCTCTTAAACAAGTGACGGGGGTTAAGGAGTACAGTTGGGATGAGCACTGAGTGATGTTGGAGTTGTTGTATCACTGTATTGTATACTTGAAACCAATGTAACACTGTATGTTAACTAACTAGAATTAAAATAAAAACTTAAAAAAAAAGATTCTCTCTGTCTCCTCCCCCCCCAAAATAAAAAATAATAATAATAATTAAAAATAAAAATACATTTAACATTCATATCATCAGCTCTCTGATGTTCGTATTTCCCTTACCATCAATGGATGAGAAGAGGAAAACCCAGAGGAGGGATAAGTTTTTTCCTTAATTGTTTAATTGGGAGCAAGATGAGATGGCTGAGGTAGATGGAGCTAAAGTCAACTGGAAAATTTAATATTTCCTTAAGAGTGTGGCTTAGGACTGCAACCCATGATGAAGGTCAAGAGGTAAAAGGTTGTTACGTTTTTTTCTAATTGAATTTTCATTAGTTTTATTTTATCCTTACCGGGAAATCAAGGGTTTTAAAAAAAGGACCAAGGAAGCAGGATGGCTCAGTGACCCCTTCTTCCAAGAGTATATATTTATCCTCAAGTGAAGAAAGCCCAAGGGAGTTCAGACAACTGACACCTTCAATTAGAGCCCTTTCCAGATTATGGATGCGTTGCTTCATGTCTATTCTTTATTGTCTTAACATATATCACAGTGGCTGGTATATTAGGTTTTACAGTTTTCCTTCTAATGCCTCCGTTTATAAACTGTCCTTAATCCATATGAGGGGATTAAATAAAATAACCAGTGGAGACGAACTCTTTTTTTTTTTTTTAATGTTTATTTTTGAGAGAGAGAGAGCAAAAGAGAAACAGAGCACAAGTGGAGGAGAGGCAGAGTGAGGAAGACACAGAATTGGAAGCAGCCTCCAGGCTCTGAGCTATTAGCACAGAGCCCAGTGCGGGGCACGAACCCACCAACTGTGAGCTCATGAGCTGAGCCGAAGTCAGACGTTTTACCGACTGAGCCACCCAGGTGCCCCAAGACAAACTCTTAAGATTCATTAAAGTGGGTGATTCTGAAGTCTATGAATATGGTAGATGGCATAGATAGGCAGAGGCTTCATTTGTTTTTCTAGTCCTCTAGACTTGACCCTCGAAGGTTAATTTCCCTTCTACTTGAGGTGGTCTGATATTAACCAAGTCCAACAGGCTTTTCCTTCAAAATGTCCTTGGTGCCCATTTTTTTCTCTTCTTTGTCATTGTTATTATGCTAGGGTTCTGCCAACATAGAGCTATATGGTTTAACTTTTTTCTCTCTTGTGTTAAGCATCTTCCAGTTTATATCCTGCCCTCTTCCCATATCACTCTGTACTCAAAATGCCCTTTAATTTCTACCAACCACATCAAATCTGGATTTTTCTGCCTGTCTTTCAGAGCCCTGCATAATGTGGATCTGTTCTACGTGTTCATGCTCCACCATCTTGTGAGTGAACTCTGCCTTGCTTGGCCCTCAGACAGAGCTTCATTGCTATCCCCAGCAAGCCTTGCCCATGTGGCTCCCTGTATGGCCTGCCTTCTCCTCTCTTTACCTATTTGATATGCACCCATCTTCAAAGGTTAGGCTCTGATCTCATCAGCTCCATAAGAGTATTTCTGGAAACGTGAGTGCTTCCATTGATCATTTCTCCTCTGAGAAGTTTGTTCCCGTGGTTTAACTCTGTGTTCTATCTTGTCCTGCAGTATGGGTGGTTATTTCACATGGTCATGTCTTCTTTCCTCAGCTGTAATAAAAGATCTTTGTGAATAGAGCTCGTGACTTTTTAATTTTTTTTTTAACGTTTATTTATTTTTGAGACAGAGAGAGACAGCATGAACGGGGGAGGGGCATGCTCCAGGCCTGAGCCATCAGCCCAGAGCCCGACGCAGGGCTCGAACTCACAGACCGTGAGATCGTGACCTGAGCTGAAGTCGGACGCCCAACCGACTGAGCCACCCAGGCGCCCCTAGAGCTCACGACTTTTATTTGTCTTCAGTGGTTAGCATACTGCTGACCATACTGCAAGTGCTTAGTAAATGCTCTTGTTTGGTGGATTGTGTGAGATACTCTGTTTCTTTAAATATTATATCGAAATAATATGCACAGAGGCAGTAATAACAATTATGGGGTATGAGAAAGCCTGAAAAGATTAATTACTACCCATCATCCTAACATGGGGTTACATGGGAAAGGTATGTCTTAAAAATAGTATCAGAACATATATGGAGTGAACACTCCTCCCTCAATAGCAGTTTTTCAACTGAGGGAGATTTTGTCTTCGGGACATTTGGCAATGTCTGCAGATCTTTTTTGGTTGACAGTTGGAGGGATGCTGCTGGTATTTAGTGGGCAGAGGCCAAAAATGCAGCTAAACACCCTAAATGCACAGGGCAGCCTCCCACAACAAAGAGTTGTTTGGCCCCAAGGGTGAATATTCCCCTGGTTGAAACACCCCCACTCATAACGCTGTGTGGACACCACCATCAACATCCTTCACCACCTAAAGGGAGGAGAGCAAGCAAAAAGCAGTGCATATTTTTATATGGAGGAAATGATTATATATTATAAACTCCTAAACAGTGGGAACTGCAGCCTTGTACATAAACCAGAACGGTAGGACAGTTTTAAAAAACGTGTGATAGCTGCTTAGGTAATAAACGGGCACTTCATGTCTTTGGCCTTGCCTTTGGGAGGACAGGACAGTAAACAGAATTCTCTTAAGGCGAACCACATCTATCCCACAATTTCAGAAAATGAGAGGCATCTGCTAACCCGAAAGATATATTCGAATATTAAGTCACGTTTTTAATAAGCTGGGATTCCTCCAAAAGGTTTGATAGTATATTAGAACATGAAAGCATACATTCTTCTGTTTTTTCAAAAATTTTAAAAGCTTCCCTGAAGAATACTTGATAATTTTTAAGGTATAGGAGTAATATGCTTTTCCTCCCGAAATTAATTTTGGGCGGTACTTTTGCTGCATCAGTGGTAGAATGGTCCAGTGGGAAGGACAGTTCACAGAAAGATCCTAAGCAGGTCACCTTAACCGTTACCTACCTCATTTTCTTCATTGTCAAAAAGGAGATTAAGGCTTGATGACTTTTGGTTTTAAAATTCTACGTTTTGGTTTATTTTCAAATAGTAAAAAAAGAGATTATTTAGTTATTTATGAGAGAAAATTTGAAGGCATAAATTATACCAGTTTGTTTCTTAGAAACTTCAGAAATATCCTTTCCTACACAGGCTTACTTCCAGTGTTTAAAGAAAGCAAGGAATTCCTGTTATAAGTAAAAGTTGTCCCCACCTCCAAACAAAATAAAAAGAGTCAAATAAAATTTACAGCTGAAATTAAAATGTCATTGTTAGCCAATTTTGAAAATTCTGCCCATTTTCTTTTCTATGTTTATACTTAAGTATAAAGAAAATATTTTAATAGTACTAATAACGCTGAGTTTTTCACATAATTCATGTTAAGCTAGATGCTTCCAGAAATTTGCTGTTTGTAAAGGTGTAAAACACATTTGAAAGCTTTATTAAGGTTTTTAGTCTACTATTTCGTAAGCTCTTGGGCTCTGAATGAAAGGATGAAGCTTTCCTATCTGCTGGATGGAAAATTAAGTGGGACTTTGAAATTTCCTCCTTTTTCCTAACATGGCAATTCATATATTCACAAGATTGGGGATATTATAATATCACAAGTAATGAAGCTTGCTTTTGTGGTGTCTCTATTCTGATGAGACTGGGAGGCTGACTTTGGCATATCCCAGTTCATCCAGGGACCTGTTCTAGAACTTAGAGATTAGTTATTAGGATTGCCTGATTTGAAGATGCTTTTTGGATACACTCGAAGATGCTAAGGGCATCCAGGATCTCATTCCGAGAGTTGATGTTGCCTGCAGGGAATAGCACTATGTGACATGGGATACATTCATAAAATGGTGCCTTAGATGACTTTCCACTTAGTAGAGGCTACCTGAACACCTCCTGAATGCAAGGCACTTACTATAAGCAGTATGTACAGTGGGGAATCAAAATGTGTATAAATAGTCCCTGTTTTCAGTGAGCTTAGGATATAGTGGGAGGAAAGAGAGAAAGGGCCTATGCAAAATACTATAATTCGAAGAATAAAATAAGGACTATTCAGAGGCACAGATACAATTCTAAGCTACTTCAGAAGAAATGGTTTAACTTGTGGGAGTAGGAAAGTTAGACACCACAGAAGAGGTGAACCATGAGCAGAATCACACAAGTGGAGATGAAGGAAATACGATGCATGGCAGACGAGTCTGAGGTGTTAAGTTGACCACAGTAAGAGAAGAAAGGAAGTAGTAGAGATATGCACAAGTGGTGGGGTCAGAATAATAGAATAAACCAGGTTGAAATAGAATCTAGAGACAAGCAAACCAGGGAAAGGACCATTTTTGGCAGGGGAGAGAAAAGAATGGTGACCCAAATTGGCATAGTTTCCTTGTAGTAAGAGGAGAGGTTAAGTAGGAGAGAACTGAGTGCAAGAATTGGCAGTCTGGGTAGCTGGTTGGTTGTGCAGGCGAACAGGGACATAGAGTCAGCAAGGTGAACTGGGGTTGTAAGCCTGCGAGAGAAGATGGTGGTGCTACTGTTGGAAATAGAACTTCAGGAGAAGGGGTGGGTTTGATGGGACCCTGGTGAGTTCTGTTTTGAACATGTTGAGTTATATGTACTCTCAGGCAATAGCCAAGGCAGGGTTATAATTGAAGTACAGGAAATTGCGAGCTCCAGAGAGGAGTCCAGAAAACCTGTGATGGTCTTGAAGGAGACATAGATCTTTTTGAGTCCCACTTTGGAGTACCATATTGCACATAATATGTGTTCCACCTCAGGGAGCGACTCACAAATGCCCCGTGTGGAAACTGAGCACACAACTGGGCTTGGGTCATCAGCCAAATGACTTGTTAACACACACACCGGTTTTCAGAAGCACAGGTGGTTCAAATCATGCCTCAGAAACAGTTGCCGTCTGTAGTAGATCCTTATGGTCACTGTCAAATCAGATGCCACATGTTCAGTCAGTGACTGAGCAAGAGCAACCAGATGTTGAAGGAAAAAGTAAGACTGTGAATGGAACCTTGAGATTACCTGCATTTAGAATTGATGGGGGGAAATGGGTTGGAGAAGAATGCAGAGACCAGAGAAGTAGAGGTATTCGGGAGAACTCAAGGAAGCCATGGGAGGGGAGAGTTTCCAGGAGAAGGAGGCATTTCATTCAGGTATCCCAGGTGCTGTCAAGAGGTTGAAGAGACTGCATTTAGTAGTGGGAAATTCTCAGTATCCATTTGAGAGACAGATTTGCTGGAAGAGAGAGAGAGGGGAAGCCAGGTAACATAACAAAGGAATGGGAAAGTGTAGCACAGAGAGTAGACTATCATTAAAAAAATTGAGGGGATGGAATGTTGTTGGTAGAATGACAACCAGATTGAAGTAAGAGTGGTTTAACATTTTTGTTGTCATTATACAAAGGAACTAGGAGTGTGCTCGTAGATGCAAAGGAGAGATTGGAGAAGAATGATAGGGGGTAATAATTGATGATGTGAGGACTTAACAGAGTGTGGAGGGCACATTTGTTGGGGGACATCTCTCCTTGGATAGAAGGATACTTTCCTGTGAAACACGAGGGATGGAAGACCCATGGATGAGGCAAATGGCTTTGATTTTCTTCTGTTACAAGAAAAGACCATATGCAGATAGCAGGGAGAAATTGGGAGTCCTAGGTGAAAGCTGAAGGAAGTATCTAGAATTAGGTAGAGAGGGTGGAGGAAGAAGAGCCACGTGTCGAAGACCAGGAAGTGGAGCAATTGTCTGTCCTAAGAGAGACCTGAACAAGTAGAAGAATCTTTTTTTTTTTTTTAAGTTTATTTATTTTGAAAGGGAGAGAGAGCACTAGCAGGGGAAGGGTAGAGAGAGAGCGAGAGGGAAAGAACGATCCCAAGCAGGCTCCACACTGACAGTGCAAAGCCCTACACGGGGCTCGAACTTACCATGAGATCATGACCTGAGCCAAGATCAAGAGTTGGACACTTAGTTGAGCCACCCAGATGCCCTCCCCACCTCTTTTTTTTTTTTAAGTTTATGAACAAGTAGAAGAATCTAAAGTGATCAATACCCTTAGAGTCCCTTAGCCACAGAGAGAGTGTCCCTCATTCACAATAAATTAAGGCTTTGTAATGTGCTAAAGGCATGCATAAGAAGCCTTATGCTTTAAAAAAATTGTTCTTGGGGCGCCTGGGTGGCTCAGTCGGTTAAGCGTCCGACTTCAGCTCAGGCAGGTCACGATCTCGCAGTCCGTGAGTTCGAGCCCCGCGTCGGGCTCTGGGCTGACAGCTCAGAGCCTGGAGCCTGTTTCGGATTCTGTGTCTCCCTCTCTTTGACCCTCCCCCGTTCATGCTCTGTCTCTCTCTGTCTCAAAAATAAATAAACGTTAAAAAAATTAAAAAAAAATTGTTCTTGTAAATGAAATAAAAATGAAGTGACTTATTCTTAAGAATTTTTATATTAATCATCATCTCACAACTAAGATTCTTAAGGATAAGTCATATCATCATCATCATCTCACAACTGACTGAACCCCTAGTTTTAAAAGCTGTACATATATATATATATATATACATATATATGTATATACACACAGATAATTTTTTGGCATGTACTTAGAGTAGATTATTTAACTTATGTGTAGACACTTAAAACTTGTTAGGGTGATATATTTTTTAAAAAGTATACATAAAAAATATTTTAAAAACCTCTTTATAAAAGAGCTCTTCCATAGCCAATCCATCCAAATTTATGCTCACTTGAGTAACGCATACACTAAAATTGGAATGATACAAAGAAGATAGACATGACCACCATGCAAGGATGACACACGAATTCGTGAAGTGTTCCGTATTAAAAAATAATTAATATGCTTAACTGGGCTTAGTAAAAGGTGGGTGAGCCTTCCATAAAACAGTTACTATTTGTTGAATTCCTTTTCCATCAAAATGTTAACTTAGAGTTGAAATGCAAAAGGAGATTTGATACAGCATTTTGGCATTTGACATTTTAAAGTAATTTCATTAGATCATCAAGCTGTGAATTATTGAAGACTGTTCTTCTGTAAACAGTTTTTTCCATTATCTTTCTTTGAGTTAGAAACAAGTTGCATGCCATTTGCCTGGCAGAAGATAAATGTATTAAGTGCTAAAATATACAGAAATTTTGGCATTATGTCTTCTCTGCTTTTTATTAATGAATGCTTTTGTTTAGTCTTACATCAGATGACTAGAACAGATTTGTGTTTTGAATAGTTAAAGCCAGGAACAAAATTCTCTGTAATCTTGTTGACAAAATTCACTTGAAAAGTCGAATCTCACTTGGGATGAGTCATTTTCAATCTTCTTCCTACCCCAGCATGCCCAAGCAAGGAAGTAGACTCATCAGTTACAGTGGTTCCTCAAGACAGTGATTCCAGTCATGTGGGGACAATCTTGCTAACTGCCATATCTCCAGTGTTAGTGCATCAGAAGTGTCCAAGAACCTACTGTTGATTAATTGGCTGATTGTCAGTGGAGGGTAAGGAAGAGGTGTTTGACAAGGTCTGCAGGGGATTCTATATTATTTGGTCCTCATCCTCCAGCATTTCCCACCACATGAGGCAATTCATAACTGAAACAATTCAATCTAAACTAAGGCTAAGAATTAGCCTTCTCAAAAGTACTTTATGTGCTGCCCAAAGAGATGGTTGCTTTAGAGGTTCTAGCAAACCTGTAAATATGTCCTGAGGTATTGTTTTTATTCTAACAGTTTATAAGTTGCATGCATTAGAAGTCAGAATGCAGAAACATTTCTGTTACAGTGTGAAGAAAAAGTATGTCTCAAGGTCAAGGTAACCACTGTTGTCTTTTCAGGAGTCTGTCAGAATGATGGCTGGCTGCCCATAGACAGGGAGCCAATTCTGTGGTGTGGTTGCCATGTTCCAAGATCTGCCTGGCATTAAAGGCTGGAAGCCCAATTTTATTAGTATACCTAGAGGGATTGAGAATCCAGGGATGACAGACTCATGCCAACCTCATAAGAAACCGAAGTTTGAACCAAAATGTTAATTTACTCTTTTCCAGTAAAAGCTGTACTTCTCGAGCGTATTCAGATCTGCCAACCAAGGCATTGCCTTCCCTGCATGCTTATCTGTGAGAAAGCCAGATTATAGTGGGACAGTTTGCACTGTGAGTGTGGAGCCCGTGAAGGGCGTGGGCTGATGATCTTAACGTCTGATGGCCTCAAACCCTGTGCTCAGTGCGTCCATTTTGACTGTAGGGAAGAAATCTGTTTGTCATACAAACTCCCTCCTCACCTGTGACAGGGTCTGAGCCACACTGCCAAATGGGGTCTTTCCAGAGTTTGCTTCTGTAAAGATAAAATCTAGGCTTTTTAAAAAGTACATTCAGTTGTTTCCTCTATGCTCTGTTAGTTGCCACCACAGCCCTGTCCCTTAGATTTGAGGTGGTCATAGTCTCTTGGGCCTTTTCTGTTGGCAGTTCACCCTCATCCCTTATGTTTTCATTTTATCCACTTCAGTCTTAGACTTTTTCCCTTCATTTTGGTTCAGGGGCTAAAATGGTTTCTGTCCCATGTCCTACTTACCCATCCTTTGTGTCTGTTCATTGAACTAACCTCCCTGACTGAAAACTAACCTCCTACAGATAACTTTTTGGCACATCCTTTAATAGTGGCATTTAAAAAAAGTTTAGTATATAAGTGGAGTATCTTAGAGTTCCCTAGTATTTTATTTACCTCCGTGTTTAACAAATACTAAACTATAAACTGTATGCTTGGATGTTTTAGAATTTTCGCGGATGGTTTTCTTGTGAATATCTAAAGAATAATGTATCGATTTGAGGGGAAAATGTTCTACTCTTACCAATTCAGTTTTTCTTTAAGAAACTGATATTCTAATTCTGAAAGGGAAATACACTGTATATCTGAAAAAGAAAAGAGAAGTGAAATATCAAAGAAGGAGGTCGGAAACAATAGAAATACAATAAACAAACCGTATTTACACATTTAGCCACTTGTCAAGTATAATTATCTCTCAAGTTACTCTGTGAGGGGATTAGAAAGACTAACCAGAGACAGTATAAACTATCGGGTTTATTGTCATTTTAGCCTGTCAGACCAAGTCAGTAAAAACTGTGCCCTCCTAGAACAACTTGTTAGCTATTCATTTCTCTGTTAGTTAAAGGGGGATATGTAGCCACTTTTGCTTCTTGGTTTTACTTTGAACAAAGAAGTATAAGCCAAGAGGGCAGTGATTAAATATCTACATGTCTATAACTTTTTGGAGGTTGTAAGAGTATGTTCGTTCCTGAGGTTCTATTTTTCAAAACTATTGTTCGTTACCCAACCAGATGGGAATATTCGAAGTGATACTCTGTTAACAGCCAGGAAGCAACTAGTCAGTGACATTAGCAGAAATGTGTTTATCAGGCTAATACCGAGATCTAACCTTTGTATCTGCTCCTTGCATACACATAATGTAAAAATGTATAAAATTCTGACATTAAGAAAAACTACTTACGTTAACGTACCACGGGTAGTTGTGCTTAGAGAATTGGGCGCCATCACAGACGGGCTTATTGGTGTGTCAAGACTGAGGGTTGGAAGAAACAGAGAAATCAACTGTCTGCTGGAGCACAACTTAGTTATCTTCTGTTGCTTTGTTGGGGCTCTGAATCCAGATTGGGGTAGGGCTTATCTAGGATGTGATTGAAGATGTAAAGTTGTTTGTTTCGAGGAAGCTCTCTTTTTGTAGTTCCTTGGAAATTTCTCAAAATGTTGGAAGAGTGAAACATGTTGTCATGTTAAAACATTTGGTGACTAGTTTTGGCCTAAGTGTACTTTTGTACTGGCAAGATACATGGGGGATTTAGGCTTTACTCTGATAGCTAAATGAACTCAAATACATGCTGAATGCAAATTGCTTTGATGGCGATTGGATCACACATTCGTAGATTCTGTACTTTGTTTTTCCTTTCATGAGCAAGACCTTCCTTGGAGTTAAGGGTAGAGTTAAGTTAAAGAGTAGCAAATTATTTCCCTCTTTGGAAATAAGCAAAATCACCCTCTGATAATAAAATATTTCTTTAACGTGTCAAAATAGTTACCGAGGAAAGAAAGCATGAGTGGGGAAATGGGGATAACTCATTTAGCGGCTTGCTGTTTAGGAAATGAATTATGTTTAATAAAAGTGCAATTGCCTTATACTGTGTGACTTGAAAATAATGAGACAAAGAAAAAAATGAAAAGCACCATACTAGAACTTATATGACCAAATAAATCTTATCCCACGGGATGCAGTCCGGTTTTCTAGCTCTCCTCTAATTGAGCAAAACATTTTCAGACTCTTTCGGAATTGTCTTGAGAACCGTTCCATGAGCCAAACCCTAAAATCAACATCTTTACTTTATTATCACACCTCTTTTTGGACCCAAAAGAATATTACTCAGCCTGATCCCCCACTTAATTTATCAGAATTGGCTCAGGCTATTTCCAAAAATACAGTGTGCTCTTTTATAGGACAATTGAATATTTGTATTCATTTATTTCTTCATTCGGTGATGGAGGCCTAGTGCCTCCAGTGCATCAAGTATGTTGTGGTAAGGTATAGGGGTCTAGCTCTGGGGGCAGCAGGGAGACCAGTGAGGATCACAGAAGATGCGCACCGCTGAGCAGTCTTTGCAGATGAGCAGGAGGTCACCGGATGGATAGAGAAGAGAAGAGCTTTCTAGACAGAGGTATCCGCGTGTGTTGAGGCATGGAGCAAACGCCACGCGCATTTCAGGAACTGCACATGTTTCAGGATGGATAGAATCTACTTAAAAGATGAGAACAGATTGGTAATAAGGGGCGAGATTGTAAGGATCCTAGTAAGCCATGGAATGGAGGATACAGTGGTTAAGAGTGAAGGTTCTCTCTCTCTTTTTTTTAATGTTTATTTATTTTTGAGAGAGACAGAGAGAGTGTGTGTGTGTGAATGGGGAAGGGGCAGAGAGAGAGGGGGACAGAGAATCCAAAGCGGGCTCTGTGCTGACATCAGACAGTGCGATGCCAGGCTCGAACTCATCAACTGCAAGATCATGACCTGAGCTGAAGTCGGGCGCTTAACCAGCTGAGCCACCCAGTCACCCCAAGAGTGAGGGTTCTCTTGCCTGACTATCTGAGTTCAAATTCTGGCTCCTTCATTTATAAGTGTTGTGACACTGGGTGATCTCCGAATCTTCCAGCCTTAGTTCTTTTCATCTGTAAAAGAGATGATGATGCCTACATTATAGGGTTAAGAGGTTTAAATACATAGATGCAGATAAAGTTCTCAGTACCATGCCTGGCACAGGGTAAGCGCTCAATAAACATTAGGTGTTTGTACTGCTACTTTGTCCTGTTGGCAAGAAACAATAATGGAAGTATTTTAAAAAACAAAATATATGTATACTTTATTGCCTTGTGTAGCGTTGACCACTCCTCTCTTCTTGAAACAGTCTCTTTCCTTGTTTTTTCTTTTCTTTTTTTAATTTTTTATTTTTTTATTTTACAGAGAGAGAGAGAGAAAAAAGAGCGAGGGCAAAGCGATAGAGACAATCCCAAGTATGCTCCAAGTTCAGTGTGGAGCCCGATGTGGGGCTCGATCCCATGACCCTGAGATCGTGACCTGAGTCTGACATTCAGCTGACTGAGCCACTCAGGCGCCCCTGCTTTTTCTTTTTCAAATAGCTTTTTGACACATAATTGACATGTCGTAAAGTTTACCCATTTGAAGTGGGTGATTAAAAGATTTTAGTGTATTCGCAGGGTTGTGTAACCATCACCATAATCTAATTTTAGAATGTTTTCATTCCCCCTTATAGAAACTCCACCCCCGTTAGCAGTCAGTCCCCATTTTCCTCCACCCCCTGCTACTTAACTGCTCACCCTAAGCAACCTCCAGTCTACTTTCTGTTTTTATCGATTTGCCGATTCTAGCCATTTCATATGAATGGAATCTATTCAATATGTAGTCTTTTATGACTGGCTTCTTTCACTTAGTGTAATGTTTTCAAGAGTCATCCACATTGTAGTGTGTATCAGTCCTTCATTCTTTTTTTGTGGCTGAATGATATGCTACTGTATCTACATGACATTTTATTTATTCGTTCATCAGCTGGTGGACATTGGGTTGTTTCCACTTGTTGGCTATTATGAATAATGGAGCTGTGAACATTCCTGGTCAAGTTTATGTGTGGACATATGTTTTCGTTTCTCTTAGGTGTATATCAAGAAGTAGAATTGCTGGATCGTACAGTAACTCTATACCTAACAGTTGGAGGAACTACCCAACTGTTTTCCAGAGTGGCCACACCTAATTACATCCCTACCATAACAATATATGAAGGTTCCACTTTTTCTGCATTTTTGCAAATATTTGTTATTTATTACCTTTTTAATGTTAGCGGTCTTGGTGTATATGAAGTGGTATCTCATGGTTTTGCTTTACATTTCTCTGGTGACTAATGATGTGAACATCTCCTGTGTTTATTGGCCCTTATTATATCTTTAGAGAAATGTCTATTCAAATCCTTTGCCTGTTTTTATTTTACTTTATTTACTTTATTTTATTTTATTTTCAGCTTTATTGAGGTGTATTTGACAACCTCTGCCCATTTTTAAATTAGGTTGTCTTTTTATTATTGATTATTTTATTGTTGATTACTGATTAGTATAATAATATTATTATATATATTTATATATTCTGGCTGCAAGTCTCTTATCAGATATATGATTTAAAGATAGTTTGTCCCATTCTTTGGGTTGTTTTTCATTTTATTTTTATAAAATTTATTTTACTTATTTTGAGAGAGAGAGAGCACACAAAAGCAGGGGTGTGAGAGAAAGGGAGAGAGGGAGAGAGAATCCCAACCAGGCCCCGCACCGCCCACACACAGCTCAATGTGGGGCTCAGACTCACGAACCTCGAGACCATGACCTGAGCTGAAATCAAGAGCTGGAGGCCCAACCGAGGGAGCCACTCCAGTGCCCCTGTCTTTTCATTTTCTTGATTAAGTCCTTCATAGCACAAATGGCTTTAATTTTGATGAATCCAGTTTACCTATTTTTTCTTCTATTGTTTGTGCTTTTGGTGTCATATCTAAGGTATCATTGCTCAACCCAAAGTCCTGAAGATATTCTCTTATGTTGTTTTTTTAAAGAGTTTTAGCCCTGCAGTTTGATTTGTGATCCATTTTGAGTTAATTTTTATTTATGTTGTGAGGTAAGGGTCCAACTTTAGTGTTTTGTGTGTCAATATCCAGATTATCTGGCATCATTCATTGAAAAGTCTGGCCTTTCCCCATTGAATGGTCTTGTCAAACTTGTTGACAATCAGTTGAGCATAAATATGAGAGTTAATTTCTGGACCTTCAAGTCTATTCTGTTGATCTGTATATTTATCTTTATGCCGGTACCACACTGTCTTGAGTATTAAAGCGTATAGTAAGATTTAAAATCAAGAAGTCCCCCATCTTTTTCTTTTTCACGATTATTTTGGCTGTTTGGGCCACTTGCATTTCTGTGTGGATTTCGGGATGATTTTGTCAATTTCTGCTAAAAGCCTGGGGTTTTGCTATGGATTGCATTGAAGCTATCGATCAGTTTTGGGAGTACTGCTTCTTAACAGTTTCAAGGCCCTCTCATCTATGAATACGGATGTCTTTCCATTTTTGTAGATCTTCTTTGATATCTTTTAACATTGTTTTGTAGTTTTTAGCGTACAATGAACTTTTTTTCTTAAGTTTGTTCTGAAGTATTTTTTTTTTTAATTTTTTTTTCAACGTTTATTTATTTTTGGGACAGAGAGAGACAGAGCATGAACGGGGGAGGGGCAGAGAGAGAGGGAGACACAGAATCGGAAACAGGCTCCAGGCTCTGAGCCATCAGCCCAGAGCCTGACGCGGGGCTCGAACTCACAGACCGCGAGATCGTGACCTGGCTGAAGTCGGACGCTTAACCGACTGCGCCACCCAGGCACCCCTGTATTTTGTTGTTTTTGATGCTACTGTAAGTGGAACTATTTCCTTAATTCCCTTGTTTTTTGTGATGTAATTTTGTCAGCTGTTTTCTTGCCCATCTGATTCATTCAGGGATGCTGTTCTTGTTGCATGTTATAGCCCCTAAGATTCTGTCTCCTCTTTATGCTGATAATTTTTCAAAATATTACTTGACCTGTGTCCAGAACTCCAACTATGTGTTTACAGTTGTTCACTGGACATTACCACCTGAGTGTCACAAACATCCAGTTCATCTCTTCTGGAATGAACTCATTAATTACTCCTCATATCTTCTGTTTTTTTCTTCTACTGTTTGGAAATAATACCACTATCTACCATGTTGCCTAAACCAGCACTCTGAAAATCATTCTAATCTTCTTCGCTTCTTTCAACTTGAACATCCTGGTTGATCAACAAATCCTTTGGATTCTACTCCTAGATATTACTATGGGAGTATAAATTGGTGCAATCTTCTGTAAAACCATTTGAATCCAGAGCTTTTTAAAAATATATATTTTTTGATTCAGGAAAATATTTAACTTTTGATTTTTTGCAATGTCACTTACAGGATTTTATCATAGGGTAATGAGCCAACATTATAAGAATAGGGTAATGGTTTAATGAATTATGTAAATTTAGTGCATCTTAAAAATGGTTTTTTCATATATGTACACATATATAGAGACTTGTGAAAGCATTTGATACATTGTCAAATTTTTAAATTGCAAAATATTTATGTAAATTATGATCCTCTTTTTGTTTTTTTTTTTAAAGAAAGGGAATTTTTATTTTTAACTTTTTAAGAGTGAGAGAGCACGAGCAGAGGAGGGGCAGAGGGAGAGGAAGAGAGAGAATCTTAAGCAGTCTCCATGCCAAGCACAGAGCCCAACACGGGACTCGATCTAACGACCATAAAATCATGACCTGAGCTGAAATCAAGAGTTGGACGCTTAACTGACTGAGCCACCCGGGCACCCCTATGATTCTCTTTTGGTTTAACAAAATAGAAGATAAGTTCCAAGAGAGCAGGGATCTTGTCTGATTGACATTGATACCCCCCGAAGAGTGTAGGAGCTCAGTAAATATCTGTTGGTTGTACTGGTCTCTCTCTTTACTGTTCCACTTGCTTTAATATATCTGTATTTCTTACCTAGGCTCTTGCAAACACTTTGAACTTGGTTTCCTCACCTCCAGTTTTATTCCCCTACAGTCCAACCTCTCTTCTGCAGTCAGAATGGTATTTCCAGGTGGTAAATCTGGCCATAGCCTCGCCTACTGGGTCATCATTTGATTCTTCCCAGTGCTCATCAGATAATTTACAGACTTCTTAGCCTGGATTACCAACCCCTCTGTAATTTCACTTCTGTGTACTTTTCCAGCTCTTCTCTTGCCATTTTCCAAGATAATCATCAAGTCATGCCAAACTATCCACAGTTCCCCAAATATGAATTTTCCTGCATACCTACATACCTTTGGACATGCTGTTCCTTCTGCCCGGACCATGCCAAACTTCCTTGGTTTATCTGGCAAATTCCAGATCATCCTTAGAGATTCTGCTCCCCAGCCATTTACCCTCTAGGCACATTTGAGTGCCTCCTCTACAGGGTTTCCATAATTCTGGAACTCTTTTTTTTTTAAATTTTATTTTATTAGTTTTCTTTATTTTTGACAGGCAGAGAGAGACAGAGTGCATGTGGGGGAGGGGCAGAGAGAGAGGAGACACAGAATCGGAAGCAGGCTCCAGTCTCTGAGCTGTCAGCACAGAGCCCGATGTGGGGCCCGAACTCACAAACCATGAGATCATGACCTGAGCCAAAGTCGGACGCTCAACCAACTGAACCACCCAGGCGCCCCCATAATTCTGGAACTCTTTTATAACCCTTAATATATATGAGATAGACATCTCTTTAGGGCTAGAGAGTTAGTGAGGGCAGGGACTATATTCTCCTCTGCCTTCAACTCATCATCTTACTGCTGAACGGACTTCTGCTATATCTCCATTTCAGGGCTTCCCAGCTTTGGTCTGAGGCCTGGTACTAATTTTCTATCATCTGTGATAAAATTAGAAAAATAAGGGCCCTGTGGTAAGTTTTTCAGAAAGCGAAATCTGTTTACATTTTGGGTGTTAAAATGTGCTTTTTCTAATGAAATGATGTTGATAGTGGATGGTAGGGTATATTTAGGTCTTTAGTTGACAACATTCTGTCAGAGCCCAAAATTTGTTGGAAATTTTACAGTTCCCTGAAAACCAAAGGTCTGGGAACACTGCTGTATCTCATGGGGTGGCACCAAGTCCCCAAAGTCAAAAGCCTATGAGTCATCCTTGGCTTCTCCTCCTTCCTCATCCTTCCACCCCCGCCACATTCAGACACTTAGCAAGTCCTGCCAATTCAACCTCCTAAATATTTCTGGAATCTGTACTCTCCTCTCCGTCCTTGCTGCCAATTCCTTAGGACAGGCCCTCTTTATTTTCCCTGTACAACTGCAGCAGTCTCCTGACTGGTGTTCTTGCCACTGTTCCCCTCTTCTCCATGCTCATCAGAATGAGCTACTTAAAAATCAAAAGTAGATATCCATTTACTATGGGATTAGATTTCCTTATGGCATACAAGATTTTCCGCCAGTGGGATTTCTTGCTGTCCTTTGTTCACACTTTCTCCTGGTTTTGAATGCCCTTTCTTTACCACATTCTTGGGTAACTCCTGTCTAAGTTGAATTGTCACTTCCTCCACAAACACTTTCCTACAAGTCTGAGTTAGGTGCCCCTCTTTATTGCTCTTAAAGTCCCTTGTATGTATCTCTACCTCAGCATTTCCAGATTAGTCGATAATTCATCTTTTTATATCTGCATTCCCGCTAGACTCTGAACAGCTTTAAAAAATGTATTTTATCCCTAGATCTTTCTATACCTAGCACCCAGTACAAAGCTAGAAAATAACAAATATTGAATAAATGTTTGTTGGCTGCATGCATTTGTTTGGTATTATGATCTTATGTACACTGTGAAAGGTTTATTGGCCAGAGTGAGGGCTGAGTACAAGAAATCTCTACGAGGCAGAGAACAGGATCCCTCCATAGACATTTAGGCAAGAGTGATGAGTACTAGAACTCAGGAAGTAGCAGTGGATAGAGAAGTATTTAGGTGGTGCAGTTGCTGGTTGATTAGATGTAAAGGGTCAGGAAAGAACCTAAAATTACTTGAAGGTTTCTGGGATTAGGAAATTGGTTGGATGGTGGTGTGATTCACCAAGGGGGATGAGCCCTGTTCTAGACACTTTGAAATTGAGATGTTCAGAATATTGGTTGAAGTTGTCCAAAAGGTAACTGGGTATGGGGTTTGGGGAGAGAACTGTTTTGGAGAGATAGATTATAGATTCTGCAGCCTTTCTTTAGAGTTACATGAAGTCTTTTTTTTAATTTTTTAAAAAATGTTTATTTATTTTTGAGACAGACAGAGCATGAGCGGGGGAGGGGCAGAGAGAGAGGGAGACACAGAATCCAAAGCAGCTCCAGGCTCTGAGCTGTCAGCACAGAGCCTGACGCGGGGCTTGAACTCACAGACCATGAGATCATGACCTGAGCCGAAGTCGGATGCTCAACCGACTGAGCCACCCAGGCGCCCCAAGAGTTATATGAAGTCTTGACCATGAAGGAGATAATTATCATTTGTTGTTGCACAGGTGGTTGGTGGTACATTGGGTAGGAAGAGACAAGATCATGAGATTCTAGATACTGAAGGTACAGATCAAAGAGGAGAAAAAAAGCATATGAAGGTTCTAATTGAAATCCTGGTTGTTTCTTACAGTTCTATCACTCTGGACAAAATTACTGTTTATCTCAGCTTCTTCGTCTGTAAAATGAGAATAATAGTACCCACTTAATAGAGATATTGAAAGAATTCAGTGAGTTTGCATGTGTAAAGTCCCACGCTTTACTCTAGGGGCTCATAAATGATAGGTCAGAGAGGGGATTCAAGAAAATATTTCTCAGATCATGAAGATAGTTTGAAAACAAAGCATTTCTTAGTGGTGACATTGGGAATTACAATTAACATCTTAAACTTGAAACAGTCTAGTTTGAAATAATACTAACTTAGCTTTTATAGTATTGAAAGCTTTTTTCCTGTACAGCTCTATCCCCTTTCATGCTATGATTGTTATGCACTTCATCTTTATATATTGTATGGCCATTATCATAGATTTATAATTGTTGCCATATGCATTTGTCTTTTCAATCATATTAGGAAAAAAAAAAGTTCCAAACCAAAATACAATATTACTGGTTTTCTTTATGTTTATGTGTGTAGTTAATTACCCTTGCCAGTGTTCTTATTTGATTCATGTGGCTTTGAGTTACTCTCTTGTGCCCTTTCATTTCAACCTGATGGACTCCCTGTAGCATTTCTTCTAGGGCAGGTCTCCTGGCCACATACTCCTGCAGCTTTTGTTTAGCTGAGCATGCCTGGAGTTTACCTTCATCTTTGAAGCATAGTTTCTCTGGATATAGAATTCTCGTTTAACAGTTTTTTCCTTCAGCACTTTATATTTGTCATCCACTGCCTTCTGCCCTCCAGTCTTTGGATGAGACATGGGCTATTAATCCTACTGAGTTTCCTTTGTAGGTGGTGAGTAGCTTATCTCTTGCTGCTTTCCAGATTCCTTTTTTGCTTTTTGAAAGTTCTATTTGTACTGTCTCAGTATGGATTGCCTTGCCTTATGTTTATGTGCCTAGAAAGCACTCAAATAAAGGATCATAATAATAATGCTGAATTAAATTATTGTCATTTCATAATAACAATAATGATCATGAATTATCCATCAGTAGAACACAATCAGTATAGTGTGCTTAAAAAGTAGGGGCGCCTGGATGGCTTGGTCGGTTAAGCGTCTGACTTCGGCTCAGGTCATGATCTCATGGTCCGTGAGTTCGAGCCCTGCGTCGGGCTCTGTGCTGACAGCTCAGAGCCTGGAGCCTGTTTCCGATTCTGTGTCTCCCCCTCTCTCTGCCCCTCCCCTGTTCATGCTCTGTCTCTCTCTGTCTCAAAAATAAATAAACGTTAAAAAAAAAATTAAAAAGTCAAGAAAATATTCAGTGCATGCTATAGAGAATTCCATTAAAAACTTTAATTAAAAAAAATTTTTTTTTAAGTTTATTTACTTATTTTGAGAGATAGTAAGTATGTGCACACGCGGGAGAGGGGCAGAGCAGAGAGACAGAATCCCAAGCAGTCTCCATGCCATCAGCACAGAGCCTGATGCGGGGCTTGAACTCAAGAACTGTGAGATCATGACCTGAGCCTAGACCAAGAGTTGGACACTGAACCACTTAACCGACTGTGCCACCCAGGCGCCGCAAAACTTTAGTTTTTAAAAGTAGTGTGAGGGCTTGAGATGGGTAGGAATCAGGTATCGAAAATATTCACTTATGTGGAACACCCAGTCACCTGATAGAATCCCAGTATGAGTTGTTCTTACGGTTCTTTGCAAAAGAAAAATTCTTCTTTGGGGGACATGTAGTTGCAGCCACACTTCCACATTCTTATCTCCTTTAGTTGTTTTTTTTTTTTTAATTTTTTTGAACATTTATTTATTTTTTGAGAGACAGAGACAGAGCATGAGCAGGGGAGGGGCAGAGAGAGAGGGAGACACAGAATCTGAAAAAGGCTCCAGGCTCTGAGCTGTCCGCACAGAGCCCGACGCAGGGCTGGAACCCACAAACCATGAGATCATGACCTGAGCCCAAGTCTGACGCTCAACTGACAGAGCCACCCAGGCACCCGTATTTTTTTTAAGCTTTTTTTGTTAAGTTTATTTGTTTTGAGAGAGACAAAGAGAGTGAAAGTGGGGAGGGGAGAAAGAGAGAGAGAGAGAGAGAGCGAGAATCCCAAGCAGGCTGCATGCAGTCAGTGCATATACTCTTTTGAAACCTGCATTTTCTTTCATTAATATATTATGAATGTCTTGCTTTCAGTGCCATGAAATATTCACCTTATTATGTGAAATATTCCTAGAACAAAGATCAAACTCTAAAATAAAACTATGTAGGCATCCTACATCATAACTTAGTATTCTACATTTTTACATGTGAACAAAACAGCCTAATTTCAGATGCCTGAGTTTGGCAGTTGATAGAGATAACAGTTCTTTCAACTTTTCCAACTATGTTCTGTTTTTCTTATCTTTTAATATAGTTTCCTGATGGTGTTCTTAAAATATATTTATAGAACCTTTCTGAATTCTTAACACAGTAGTTCTTGGAAATTTTGCTTGAATAGATCTAATTTTAAAAGGTAAGATGTTAGATGTTAATTTTTATAATGACTTTTAAAAAACATGTGTTCGTTATTGTGGTTGCTTATACTTTATTATATTAGAAAGGGCACAGAATTCTTATTCATGAGACCCAGGTATCTTATTTCTTTAGTTAGTTTTGCCATTCTGCATTCTGTTGACCTGTGTCTCCTTATCTATAAGATAAAAGTACAAAGCCAGATAATCTTTAAAGCTCCCCATACTTTCAAAATTCCATGATTCTACCTTGTCTTGTATGGCAAACATTAAAGTAACTTGAAGAATTCGTGAGCTGTCATTGTTTCTCTTATATTTCATGGTAATTCTGTTAATTTTGACCTGACAATTAGCCAGGCATCAGAAAGGTAATTTTATTTTTCCCACATTCTTTACGGAGTTACTCCATATTGGAGAAAGATTAAAATCACATACCTTCAGTGAAGCAGTAATGCATACACATTTTTTTTCCTAGAACAAATTTAAGACCGTAAGTTGTTAACATACTTAATTTTTAAAACTGTGGTTTCAGGATTGAGGATTGGGATTTTCTCAGTAACTCAGGAGCAGATTGAAGAAAAGTATATGAGTGATGGAAGGAAGAAAACTTAAATGAGAAAAGAAGCTTTTATAATTCTTTTTTTTGAAATGGGGATTTTTTTTTTCTTATTAAAAACTGTTTAAGTTCTCATTATAGAAAGTCTAGGTAGGCAAATAACAGAAAAAGCAATTCTGTAATCTTATCACCAAGAGATAACACTGTTAGCATCTTGATTCATCTTTTTTATTTTATTTTATTTTGAGAGATTGAGAGAGAGGGAATCCCAAGCAGGCTCCGCACGGTCATTACGGAGCCAGATGTGAGGCTTAAATTCACGAACCAGGAGATCATGACCTGAGCCAAAATCAAGAGTTAGACGCTTAACCGACTGAGCCTCCCAGGTGCCATTCTTGGTTTATCTTTATACCATTTTGTTTATATATATGGAATCATGCTGTACATACTCTTTTGAAACCTGCATTTTCTTTTAATAATATATTATGAATGCCTTTCCATGTTCAATAAATATGAATTTGAATCCTCTATCAATTTGTGTATCTGTCTCTCCAGAAAGGTTTTTTTTTTTTTAATTTGTTTGTTTGTTTTACCAATTTGTACTCCCACAGTGATGTGGGTCCATTTCACAAACACTCACAGATGCTATTCCATTTTATCTTATAAAAATTTGTTACCCAATTTGAGGGGCTTAAACAGTATATCGCTAATGTTTTCATTTATGTTTCTTTAAGTTATTACCATAGTTTAACATTTTCTCATATGTTTACAGTCATTTATGTTTCCTTAAAAGGAACTAATTTCAGTAGTTGTTTTATTAGATAAGAACCTAATCCTAAGTACCTGAATTAGTGCTGGGATAAATTTACTCACCTCATAAGGATGTGATTATGAAAGATTTTTGGCTTACGGTGTAGGTAAAGTTTGGTTAGTTTTCTTCTAAGACCCAGCAGACAGTCTTCAGCACAGACAGCTGCCTAGTTTTGGCTGATTCGTCGTTTTTCCTCAAGAGAGGCCCAAAGCTGGAGAACAGGGCTTTTACAGGTCAGAAATGGAGACAGAACTGAATGTTGAAAGTTTTCCAGAATCCAGCACTCTTTCTGACTCAAGCCAGAGCTGTTGACTTTGCTTTCAAAAATATCATTTAACTCTTATATTTTTGAGATCAGAATATCTTTTTCAAGCCCTGTAGGGTGAACTGAAGTGTGTCATTTTTCTAACTAGTAAGGGGGCCTAGGGAGGATCAGTAGTCTTCAGCTTTATTTTTTCTGTGAATTTTCTGAACATTTTTTTTTCAGCCCAGCATGTAAAGCATATACTGCTATATCCAAGTTTACCAGAGACATTTGTGGATTGGCATTACCACGGCTCCTGCCAGCCAGTGTGTCTCCTTTGCCGTGGAGAGGTCTCTGACCCAAATGCTGCCCTACATACAGAGGCAGGATTGGTTAGGAAATCAGACTCTGGAAGCAGATAGCCTGACTTCGGATCCTGTCTCCACCACTTACTGTAGTGTGCTTTAGGCAAAGTACTAAACCTCTCTCTGGCTATTTCTTTTCTCCTTTTGTTTTTAAGCAATTTTATTGAGATATACTTTACATACCATCAAATTTATCTGTATAAACAATTCGGGGGGTTTTAGTGTATTTACTGAGTTGTGCAACCATCACCATGATCTAATTTTAGACCATTTTATCACCTTAAAAAGAAACCCAGTGGTCATTTTCTATTCCTTTCCACCTCTCCCTGCCCTACCAACTTCCAGCCCCAGGCAGCCACTAATCTACTTGCTGTCCCTATGGATCTGCCTACTCAAGATTTATCCATATCACACCATGTATCTCTACTTCATTCCTTTTTATTATCAAATAATATTCCATTACATGGATATACCACATTCTGTTTATCCATTCATTAGTTGATGGACACTTCCGTTGTTTCTACTTTAGCTATTATGGATGATGCTGCCGTGAACATTTGTTTATATACATCTGTTTCTTTATTCATAAAATGAGCACCATTTCATAGAGTTGTTGTGAAGACTAAAGAATTCTAAATACGTAGAATTACACAGTAGATAGGGAGCAAACTAACAGTGTTAAGGAATAAATGCAACTTATTAGTGTGTGTCCTCATTTACCACCAGTTACAAGATGTGGCTTACTCAGAGTGCCATGCTTTATTTCCTAGTGATGTCTCTGAGGATCCCCTTTTCTTTTACTGCTGACTTTTCCCTGAGTGACAATTCTGAAAACTTTAGTTCATTCAGTAAACATTATTAAACACCTGCTGTGTGTTAGATGAGGTATTGGGTACCATTCTGGGTGTCGTGGAGAATTAAAAGAACAGGATAAACACAAGTGTGGAGAGGCACACAGTTTAAGCCTGTTTTTAGTTTGTAGTCTGCAACCTCTGACCTCCCAGTAGGGTTTAAGACTTGGGGGCCCCTGAACCCCACCTTCACACCAAATGCCACAGTTTTTGAGGTCTCTTAATCCATTCTCTCTTGTCAGGCCCTTATTTTGACCAGCATATCTATCCATGTATGTCAGGTGGCTGATTGAAGCCAGGTGGTACGTAAGAAAAAGGCTAAAAGTGAGGTAATTGAGTCTTGGGGGAGACCTCAACAGGTAAAAGTGTAGGATCTCATTCCTGCGCTATAGCTGGGGTTGCTGAATGGGGTTTATTCTAATCAATATGTAGTAGTCCCTGATTTTCTCAATTTGCAGGTTTCTTCTTTCTATGGAGTTGGCTTTATGGTTTTTGGAACTTACAAAACAACTATTTTGTATTGGAACTGGACTCAGCAGAAGTATCAGCTCAGTATTGTCTAGCTATCCCTGTTTTCTCTCTCTTGATTCTGGGTAGATTGACTCGCATGGTGACTTAAAATACACTTATCGCATATTTGCCTCTGCTACCATCCTCTGCCCTCTAAGAGAACAGATATGTTTTTATGATTTCCTCATTTGTTTTAGCGCTAAAGTAGCGTTTCCTTTTTCCCATAATAGCATATAGTTGGCATAACAGAGTGATGCTGCTACCTCATTCTCTCTGCCTTTCATTGAGACAAAATGCATTAACAGTTGAAAGAACGGTTGGGTAAGAAGTGCTTGCTGTAGGACTGACTGTGAAAGAAGTTTAAATTCTATTGTTTAATGTCCATTTCAGGAATTCATCTTGAATATGAACACAGTAGTATACAGGCACCCCATATTCCCATTAGGACATCCAGAAAGCTTATTTGGGGCCTAGCTAATAGTATACCAATTTTGTGCTGTCTTGTGCTATCATATGGTAGTAGTGTGTTTCCATATATACAGGTTTTACTGTTTGCTCTGTTTTAAATATTTACTGTAGTGCAAGTCATATCTTGTAAACTTGCCCAATTTGGGGGATTCCCATTTAGCTTGTAAAACATTTTCTGATTAATGCACGCAAAGATATTAACTCATAGATCCAGATGGCCACACATATATAGATAGACGCTGAAACCAGATTAGTAGAAACTCTGAGGATGAACAGGAAGATGATGAACCACAAAACTTTCTTATGAACACATTTTATGCTGTAAAGAATCAAGTGATTTCATAAATAAAAGAGGTTGACTTTGCATTCACTTGTCAGGTTATGGTAACTTTAAACTTAACAACATGAATACAAAGAGATTTCCCTGCTTTAGAATTACAATTTGACATTTCAGTTGACCCTTGAATAACACGGGTTTGAATGCGCACACCCACTTGTATGCAGATTTTTTTTTCTGATATAGTACTGTAAATGTATCTTCTCTTCCTTATGATTTTTTTAAATTACATTTTCTTTAGCTTACTTTATTTTAAAAATACAGTATGTAATACATATAACATAGAAAATATGTGTTAATCAGCTGTTTGTGTTCTCAGTGAGGCCTCCGGTGAACAGTAGACTATTGGAAGTTAAGTTTTGGGGGAATCAAAAGTTACACATGGATTTTTGACTGCAGGGAGGTCAGCACCCCTAAAAACTCTGCATTGTGCAAGGGTCCACTTTACTGTGCATGTCCCCTTTTCAGCAATAGGTGGTGGGGTTGCTTAATTGAGGGTTCCAGGAGAACATATCTCTGAGCATTGGATTCAGCCTTTAAATTAAACTTTGTGTTATTTTTAAATACTTCTCCTTGCCTCCTCATTTCCTCTTACCCCACTGAGTCCTTTCCTGTTCTAGGTTACATATTCCTATTTGCGATGAACTTATCCCTGTGTCTTCTGCCTTTCTCTGCTTTTTCTCCACAAAATGTTTCTGTAGTCAGACCAGGAGCCTCAAATGGGAATCCTGAAAGGAAGTCGCATGGTTCCTTGGGAGAGATGAACTAGTCTGTTCTGGGGCTGCCCAGTGCAGCCCAGTGGACATGCTCATGGAGGGACCATTTAAGGTAAATTTTCTCCCAGCAAGTCAGGACTGGTGCAGTCACCTAGAGGAAACTACTATTGTTTATATGCTTGACCTTAATTCATTTTGTCTAATATATAAGACATATTTGAGGTCAGATGTTGATGTTTCAGAATCATTTAACCCTTCTAAGATATGTATAAATGTCTTAAGGCTGTTTTTGTTTTCTGTTGTTGTTGTGTTTTTTTGTTCCTTTGTTTTTGCTAGTAATAAAAGCCCAACCCAATGTTACTAACATAACTAATAAATCCAAGGGTATATCAGGCACAGGTAGGGCCAGTACTTAACCAAAGTCTCTTGCCTGTCATTTCTCTGCTCTGGCTCTTTTCCCTGCTGGCTCTATCCTATGGTATGCTCACTAAAGTGGTGGCAATGACAGGCATCGGCAGCTGCGGGCTTATATGTTGCCGGTTTGGTAATCTCAGATAAAGAGAGTTCTACCCTCCCAGAAGTTACAGTTAAAGTCCTGGGACTGATTCACACGGTCCTGTCCATCCCTGAATCAATCATTATCACTCTCTTTGTCCAGGGTAGGTTTACATGCCATGCTGCACTCATCCCCCCAAAACCATATTGCCTGAGTAGGAGTGGTTCCTCAAAAAAATGAGGATATGGTTTATAGAAGAGGTAATAGGTGTTGGAAAGGCAGACATCACAGATGTCTACTGTAATAGCACGTAGAAAGAATTTGCTTTGATGTGATATATAAAGTTTCATGTTATATTTATAGAATTTATTTGGAATTAATACACAGCCATGCGTCATTATTTATGATTTTATATGTCAGTCTTCTCTCCCCTGGCTAGATAGTAAGGCTCTTACAGACAGTACCCATCTTAGATGTTTTGTAGTCTCTAAAACTTAGTACCGCACCTGCACGTGGTAGGTACTCATAAATGTTTATGGATGCTGCTGAAATGGCAAGCTCCTTCTGGAAGCATGCTGATTATTGTTGGTGGCAAATACCTCTGGAGTTACACCATTCAGTGTTGGTTTAGAACAAGTGCACACACAGTCCATATTTAATGAGCAAAAGGAGAACACCCTGGCAAGGATCCAGTAGTGTAGGGCAAGTGGGATGCGTGAACATAAATTGGGTCCATGCAAGAAGCTATAGGCACAGAGTGTGCTTCATGGACAATAGAGAAAAGGAGATAAAAAAGAATACTTCTCAATTCCAAAGACTGGCTGTAGTTCAAAAAAATTTTGTTTAGGGCCCTTAGGCAGCTGTGCCAGACATCTCTCAGCTCTTGAACTATTTGATGTCCAAACATTCAAGAGTATGAAAAAAAAAAAGTGACAGGAAAAAAAAATCCTCCTAGAACTTCCTGTGACAGGTCAAAGTTTAATCACAGCAAATAATGCAGATTTCCCTTTTATTATAACCACAACAGAAAGGCAGGGCTTGTGTTTACAAAGCATGTTGTTTGGGAGACCTTTGTAAATTGTAATCTTTGGAAATCCCAAACCTATTGGATGTAATCCCATCCATTAGATGAAGGCAACTTGCCTATGCAGTAGATCCAGAATAGCAAGTTAAATGGAAAACATGAACAGGAAGCAGTCATTAAGAATTACAATGGGTAGGATGCAGAGTTAATTCACGGAGATATTTTGTTATGAGATAATTACATCACTAGGACAGCTGGAAGGCTGAGAGCTGTGCTGGGACCGCAGTGCTTGCTCTCTGCCCTGCAGCTGAGGGGTCAGGACAATAGAGACTGGGAGAGAACTTACTTTATGGGATAGTTAGGGGCTTTGGCTGACTTAATTGTGAAATGGTAATGACCTATCTGCCTTTTTTGGATTGCCTTTTGCATAGCTAAACTGGATTCAAAAATTTGGTAAATGCCGAGAACCACTTTTCACTTCTACTTTTTGAATATTCGCTTGGATCACATTAAGCACAGCTCTAATGGATACATATTGAATGGTAGTTTTCATTTCCTCTAAAAGTCATCTGAGATATTTTGCTCATATTCAGCACAGTGTGAATATATTTCTCTTATGGAACTACAGCATGTAATAGTTGAAATGGTATTTTTGTCAGTTTACTGAATAGCAAAAAAAAAAAAAAACGTTCTAGAAAGTCTTAAGATGTTGGTCAACACAAGAAATCATACAGTTGACGTTATTTTCCAGTGTTTATGTTCAAATGTTCAGACCTGTCTGGCTCTTTTGTTTTGCAAGTGTAGGGGTTATAGGCAGCCCGGCCACATTCCTCATTGATTTATATAAATATATTACAGATTGTTAACCTCCTGCCAAATACCAGGGATTTCAGTTCTTGTTTAGCTCAGTTGCTTTATGTGAGACTTATTTGTTATATTAAAACATCTATGTTCTCTTTATTGCCCACCACAGTGACTATTATTTATTTGATTTGGGGTAATTCCAGAGGGAGTCATTGTAGACAAAAAGCATCATAAATATTATGTTCTAAAATTCCTAAGATGAATACAGGCTTTTCCTGCTATTTGGAAGTAGACTGTTCCTATGAAACCTTCTGTAGGCTGAAGTGGTGTAAAGTGAAGAAGCAATTACCATTAATTTATATGGAAAATTTTTTGAGTGTTCCCAGACCCAAAAAATAACCTCTCCTCGGCTTTTCTGATACTATGGGACACATCTTGCTCATGGGTGCACAGAATAAATCGAGAAAAAGCACAGATGCTCTCAGAAAAATTCAAAGCTATGGTGGCTTGATGCCTAGAGGCTGAGTATAGTTGTGAGGACGGAGGTTGGGGGTGCCACCTCTCACTGTTTGGGGTGCATGCTGTCTCTGTAAAGGCTCACTACAAAACAAATATTGAATGCTATTTTCACTTTTCTCCTTTTTTCCTAAAAGTGAAAATCCTCGGGGCGCCTGGTTGGCTCAGTCGGTTAAGCATCCGACTTTGGCTCAGGTCATGATCTCACGGTTTGTGAGTTCAAGCCCCACTTCAGGTGAGCTGGAGCCCCAATCCAGGCTCTGCACTCTCCCTCTCTCTCTCCCTCTCTCTCTCTCTCTCTCTCTCTCTCTCTCTCTCTGCACCTGGTGGGATTCTTTCTCTCCCACTCTCTCTCTCTCTGCCCCTTGCTCACTCATGCTCTCTCTGTCTCTCTCATAAATACATACATACATACATACATAAAATACATTTTTTTAATTTTTTTAACGTTTTTATTTATTTTTGGGACAGAGAGAGACAGAGCATGAACGGGGGAGGGGCAGAGAGAGAGGGAGACACAGAATCGGAAACAGGCTCCAGGCTCTGAGCCATCAGCCCAGAGCCTGACGCGGGGCTCGAACTCACGGACCGCGAGATCGTGACCTGGCTGAAGTCTGACGCTCAACCGACTGCACCACCCAGGCGCCCCCATAAAATACATTTTAAAAGTATTTTTAAAAAAGAAGAAATTGCTGAAAGCAGCAGGAGGATAAAAGAAAAGGGTAGCAGCACTGCCCAAACAGGAGGTTGTTCAAGAAGAGGGAGAGACAATACATGAAGACAGTGAGTGAGGTATTGAGTTGGTATCTGAGGTTTCAGAAGAGGAAATTCTTCAGGTCCAGTTCCTGACTTACCTGAAGGAATTACAGTGGCATATACAATTCCTGAAAAGTAAGGAGATTCTGTACCTGAGGTGACTGTGGGAGATTCTGGTGAAAGCTCAGAAGACCTCTTGGCCGCCAAGATGAAGAATTTGTAGATAATGGACTGACCTGTGTTTTTCCTGAGTTTAAGCCTATGCAACATTAATACATACTCTTTACAAAATTGTTATACTTTTTGAAGATACTGTGTTACTTGTTGCTTTCTCCTTTCAACTAAATCAGTAACTTTTGTCACTTTCTCCCTTCGACTAAATTAGTTACTCTCCTAAAACCCATGTTTCATTCTAGTTAAGAAAAACGTGAAAACTTAGCCACTGAAATGTTTTGGCCTCTTGGGAGGGGTGGGAAGTAAGGACCAATTTGATGCTATATTTCTTTTCTTTCCAGTAATTCTGCGTGGTCTGTTTCCTGAGGCCACGGACAGTAAGTAGTATGTGGTTCTCAAATATAGGGGAAAAGGACAGGAGGTACAACCTGTTGATTAGAGCTAGCAGGCATCTACTCATTGTATTTAGAATCATGCTCTATAAGAAAACTATCCACTACCATTGACTTGGCCAACAGTGAAAATTTATAGTACTAACCTGCAAAATAAAAATATCCTCTCAAATGTTACCTGATGAAATATAAGCTGAAATGTAGCCATTAGAAAATTTTGTAAGCCGTGTATTATATATTCAAAACAAGACAAAGGCAAATAAAAGGAAGCTTTCTTCATGGGTAAACAGATAAAGGTACTTTCCGAAGTACAAATTATTCTATTTCTGCACTGACCAAGGAAAAGAAATAATTGCATCTGTGGAAAAATGTGTCTGGAGTCACTGTACTTTATTGAAGCACAAAGAATAAATTTAGGCTAAGATCATCTAGATTATACCCATTATATGGGCTACCTTCTGAATACTGCATTTTAATTTGATTCTCTAGATAATTAGATAGTTGTATTTGGGGCATAAAAGAGACCTAAATTTCCCCAGCAATGACTGGCATATATTTATTCACTGGAAAGGTATCATTTACCCTGATCATGACCATTACATTATAAATTGATAAACTGGTTGTCTCTGAAGTTGCATACAAATAATAAAAGCTTGGAGAGCCTTGGTTACATAAATTCCCCGTGGTTTGGAAACCAATAAAAAATATGCATATGTAACCATTATCAGTAGGATGTTAATGTGCTATGCTAATCTTGTATTTTGATGATTTTTTGCTTTGAAGATACAAATGGCCGAATTGTATCTCTAGAGAAGGGGTGCCTAGGTGGCTCAGTTGGTTGAATGCTTCTGACTCTTTTCTTTTTTTATTTTAAATGTATTTATTTTGAGAGAGAGGTGCAGAGAGAGGAGAGAGAAAATCCCAAGCAGGTTCCACACTATAAGCACAGAGCCTGATCCTGTGCTCAAACTCACAGTCATGACCTGAGCCGAAGTCAAGAGTGGGATACAACAGACTGAGCCACCCGGGCACCCCTGAGTGTTCTGCTCAGGTCACAATCCCAGGGTTGTGGCATCAAGCTCCACATTGGGCTCTGTGCTGATCCTGGAGCCTACTTGGAATTCTCTCTCTCCCTCTGCCCCTCTACCTTGCCCTCTAAAGAAAGAAAGAGAGGGAGAGAGAGAGAAAAAGAAAGAAAGGAGGAAGGAAGGAAGGAAGGAAGGAAGGAAGGAAGGAAGGAAGGAAGGAAGGAAGGAAGGAAGGAAGGAAAAAGAAAAGAGAAAGAAAGAAAGAAAGAAAGAAAGAAAGAAAGAAAGAAAGAAAGAAAGAAAGAAAGAAAGAAAGAAAGAAAAAGAGAAAGAAAGAAACTCTAGGGAAGAAATGTTAGTACAAAATGAAAAATGCGATCTCCACTTATAAAATAAGGTTCTAAAAGTTGATTTCAGAAAGTGCCCCCACCCAAAAAATAATAGCACCTTAAGAAATAAAAAGAATTTATCTCCTTGAACCAGCATGAGCCTTCTTACCTAACACCATTCTTTACCTAGTCGAGAATACGTTAAGAAGATACATTAAAATTTATACAAGAATGGTAAATACTATGCAGTGTCACATGTGTCTCTTTAACATTCCACATTTTACCAATTGCCAATTAAAATTAGTGCCTTTTCTCCATGGCTTATGATTTACAGCAGTTGGCAGTGGCTTCCATGATTTCACCTTTGCCTAGCTCTCACATGTGGAGTCCCAATCACTGCAGGTGCCATCAGTGAGTCTTTATATCTTGAAGAGAGTGATACAACATTGAGGAAAATAAGTTGGGTGGGTTAGATGTTATTCTTGAATTGTGTCATACGAAGAGTGTTTGAAAACATGGTTTCAGTAAAATGAAGCAACATAACATACTGCCGCGGCTGTTAGGTAACTAACAACGGTTTGGAAGCGGGTGATCTTTGGTTCAGCAGTGTTTTATGATCGTTTTATTCTCCAGTTATGTCCCTGTCAATTACAGATTATAAGCACAGTAAGAACTGGACTTACTAAGATCAGTGTTGACCTGAGGCAGTGATAAACAATGTATTTTTTTTTTCATGAAGGAAATGCATTCATTATAGTGGAAAGCATTTTTAAAGTGATGTTTAAGGAGCACAGCTATAGTGGTGCAGTTCCCATGTTTGTGTTTGAATTTAGTACATCACTGTGGTTTTATTGTATTACAAAAATAGAAGCAGGGGTGCCTGGGTGGCTCAGTCAGTTGAGCGTCCGACTCTCGATCTTAGCTCAAGTCATGATCTACAGTTCATGAGATTGAGCCCCAAATTGGGCTCTGCACTGACAGGGCTGAGCCTGCTTGGGACTGTCTTTGCGCCACCCCCTCCCTCCCCTCCCCCTGGTCAGGAGCTCGTGTTCTCTCTCTCTCTCTCTCTCTCTCTCTCTCTCTCTCTCTCTCTCTCTCAAAATAAATAAGTAAGCATTTTTTAAAAAAGAAAAAAAATAGAAAACATATAGAAAGAAGCTTCTTTTTCTTCTTCAAAAGGAAGGAAAAAGTAAAGCTGGAAAAGTATGTGGGATTAATGGAGAGAAGATGGTTCAAAGGAACCTATGAATAAATGGTAGTTGCCTCACATTACCAAACGGAAAGGGTTGTTTTGATAAACTTCCCAGGTGTCGGATTCATTCATGATAGCAAGTATATTGGTCATAGTATGACACTCATATGATTAATGGCCTTATCTTTAATAAATTTATTAGGAGTTTTTACTTAATCGGAATAATTTTTTAGAATAAGTCGCATCAGTGACTTTAAGAAGACTAGAATTTCAAGAAAACAAAAAAAATCACGTGAAGTAGGTGACTAAAACTTAGAAATCAGAATACTTAAAAGTAGATAAATGTGAGAAGAAATTCAGTTGATCTTAACTGATTTTAGTGGAGTCATAGAACTCATCCCAAATTGCGTATAATTAAAAAGTAGTGCAGATCTGACTGTGAAGTAAGTGTGGTTGGTGATGGTTGTGTTCATCCCACCAGATTCAACTTCATTATATTGTTCTTTAGTTTATTTTAAAGTTTAGTGTAGATTCACAGAGAAGTACCAAATATTGTGAAGGACCTGTTCAGCCCAGAAATGCAGTAGGGTGGCATGCATTAAAAATTCAAGAGGTAGGATGCAAAGTAGATAATTGAGAGTCAACCCGGCGTTTTAGTAATGGGTTATATGCACATTTATAGTTAGTTTCTTTGAAGGGCGTGTTTATTCCGTCTTTAAAAGTGAGAAGACTATGTATAGCATTTTGTTAGCCTTTTCTTAGTATTTATATTACATTCTTGTCAAATTTACAGCTTGTTTACAGGTGGTTTGTTTAATTATTCAAGCATGTGGTGAGCATCTCATGTGTCGGATAGTGTGTTATGCGTGGTTGAAAGTAAAGAAAAATTTGTCCCTGGGCTTAAAAATGCTTTTGACTACCAAGGGCTTTGCTTTTAAAACTTAAATTTTAAATTAGTTGTAGAATTTTATGGAAGATACCAGATTTGCCCATCCAGACTTAATTATAATGTTTGTTCATCTGTATCATTTAATGATGATGTAGTTTACTAATGCTGTTTAAAATACCTCCTCTCTCCAAAAAAAAAACAAAAGTTAAAATTTCAGTTTTGATTAGTGTGATATTTGAAATTTTTAAACCAAGGATTTATGCCCTTTCCAGGGAAATGATTTGATTCCCCAAGATGAGAAGGCTCTCTTAGAAATAAACCATATTTCATCATCCTTATTTTCACAGGCATGATTGTAACACCTTAAATTCCAGGAAAATCTTCATCGCAGAGTGCAACATCTCCAAAGAATACTTAATCTGTCTCTTTAATAATTCTTGAACTGTGAGCTAAGAAGAACCATATTTTTCCTAGGCTGCAGTTTTTTAAACTATCTCTATTGGCAAGTACTACGTAAGGTCTTAACTAAGGAAACTCTCCAGGCAGACATTCCTATGCTCTAGTCATGTTGTTTTCTCTTTGCCGCTGTGGATTTTGTCATCACTTAATGAAGTGTTTCTCTCCTAAATTTCATATTTCAATTAAAGTATCAGATCCCATTAGGCATCCTTACATATTATTTGAAGAAATGATAAACGCTGCCCCCCGCCCCCTCCCCGCCTTTTTTTTTAAACCTGTTGTGCGATTGAGTTGCAGAATATGTTACTTCTTTGCTTATTGCTACCTACTTAATATCTTTCTTTTTTCTTTTAGGTTGTTTGATGTATGCACAGTGTCACGAACAGACAGAGAAACCAAACTAACATTAGTGTTTGAACATGTTGATCAAGACCTGACCACTTATTTGGATAAAGTCCCGGAGCCTGGAGTGCCCACTGAAACCATAAAGGTACCAAGAATCATCTGTCTGTTTGATTAAATAGTCACACTATTATAGCCTATTAAGCAGTCATATTCCTTCCATATGAAAATTGCCAGGAGGGCACCCAACTGGCTCAGTCAGTAGAGAATATGACTCTTGATCTTGGAGTAGTGAGTTCAAAGCCCACATTGAGCATTAAGCTTACTTTAAAAAAATGCCAGGGGCGCCTGGGTGGCTTGGTCGGTTAAGCGTCCGACTTCGGCTCAGGTCATGATCTCACGGTCTTTGAGTTCGAGCCCCACGTCGGGGCTCTGTGCTGACAGCTCAGAGCCTGGAGCCTGTTTCAGATTCTATCTCTCTCTGCCCCTCCCTTCTTCATGCTCTGTCTCTCTCTGTCTCAAAAATAAATAAACGTTAAAAAAAAATTGCCAGAATTAGAGCTTTTGGAACTCAATATATAGTTAAATATATCAACCAAGATGTTCATATAATGAGATATATTCTAATTCATTATTTTTAGGGTTCTGTGAAAAAACTGTTTTAGTTTTTATACATATTAAAATTATTGAAAAATATTTAAATATACATTATCTGGCCATAACCTTAGAAGGTATAGTGTTGTAAATGTAGCTCAGTCTTTTTCTGATGATTCACAGACTCTGAGGAATGTAATTTGAAACTTCACACATGAGCACATTGCATATTATAATTGTATACTGACTACAGGATGTAACTTATACTATGTAAATCTGAAATACTGGCTTTTAGGCCCTCCTTTCTCCATTTTTCTTTCTCATTTATAAAACGTTTATAGGAAGCCTAAGTGCCAAGTACTGTCCTAAACCCTTGGGATTTAGGAGTGATTTAAGACTCGTTACAGGTCAGCAGGCTACATGTGCTGTATTGACCAGACATCCTTTCTTCCTTGAAGTCTAATGGAAAACCTACTTAGAAAGTTTTGTTGGTCATACTTCTGTTCTGCCTAATGGAACTTTCCAGTAGATCTTTTAGATCTATGCACATCGTGTGCAGGTCTTCATGAAAGACCCTTCTGTTTATGTGAGTTAGGTGACTTCACTAAACAGACTCTTTACCTAATCATTCATTGTTGAGAAATGAATTCTGGAATTCAGCATTGTTTTAGATAGTAGGGAATAGCTGGAAATAGTTTCTCTTGTGTTTCAGTAATAGCCAGTTGGTGTTGTCAGATACTGACACATTTAGAACTTTGACATATTGAATGATTTATTTCTTTGGTTTTAGATTGATAAAGAGTTTATGTTCCCATCTGCCTTTCATAAAAGAATATAATGCTCAGTAGTGCTCTCATTTCTTCCTGAGCAGTTTCAAGGACTTAAAGGCCCTTTAAATGCAGGTGTCCCTACTTATCTGTTCTTGGTCCTCTTCTCCTCCATACATGCACCCCTCTTTCCTCTGGACTTCTATTCCAGTTTTGTGGCTTCAGTTCTCTCCTTTGTAAGTTTGTCTAAAACCCCATGTTTAGCATGCAGGGCGTAGCCCCTTTTCATGGACGATATGTTCTTCCAAAATAGACTCTTAGTGTGGTTCATCATTTCCTACCTGTGTGGTCCTCCTGCTCAGTGCCATTTCTTTACTCCCCATCAATAACCATGTGCTTAAGTATCTGGCTCACCCCAGATAGCGTTTGTCCAACTTTCACAGGTGGATGTAACCTTATTTGTCAAACAGCACTAGTTCTACACATCTCCTCTTCTTTGTTATATTTTCTACTTTTAATTGTATTTGTATCCATATTTTAACTATTCATTCATCTTTGTATCCTGACAGTCCCTACACAATGATTTATACACATAAGTACTCAATAAATAAGACACATTGACAACCTTTCTTTAGATGTGATTATTTCAAAATTATTTTTAAGTGACTTCCAACAGCTTAAACTTATACTGTCAAAATAACCATCAGCTTCTTCTGATGCAGTTAGTTCTAAGTTCAAAATTAGTTTGAAGGGGGAGTCAATTTTTTTAAGCAGCAAAACAAGATAACCATATATGTATATATTATATCATACATTACCACCTGCATAGGTGATTTGAGCTTCACATTAAATCCTCCTGGCATTAGAGGAGGATTTCCACTAAGTGGAACTGTTTGCTACAGTATCATGTAGTTAAAGTGGTTGATAAACCAGACTGATGCGCTAAACTATGGTTTGATCAGGTAGGAGTAGAAACAAAGTGGGTTAGGGGGAATTATTATTATTTTTTTTAATGTTTATTTATTTTTGAGAGAGAGCAGGTGGGGGAGGGGCAGAGAGAGAGGAGGACAGAGAATCTGAAGTGGGCTCTGTGCTGACAGCAGCGAGTGCTGGGGCTCGAACTCATGAACTGTGAGATCATGACCTGAGCTGCAGTCAGATGCTTAACCCACTGACCTGGAGGGCGCCCCTGAGGGAATTCTTAAGGGTGGGGTGCAGAGGCAGGTAAGGATAAGATGAGGAACAGGCAGAAAGGTGGCCACCAAAGTGAGGAGAGGAGAGGAAAGGAGTTTGGGGAGTATTTGAGCCAAGGTTGATGGGGGAAGATGGGAGGCAGGAAGGGGAGAGGGAAATAATGCTTGTTACCAGAAGGTTTTGACAAATTGAACTGTTTTGTGGTTAATGATCTATCCATGCTATCATAGTAAATTATGAAATATTTCAGTCGGTTAATGTGTATGGCAATGGTTAATTGAACATTTTTGCTAACTTAAAGGCTAGTCAAAAGACTTTTTGTCTTCATCTTTAGCTTTTGAAAATTTTCTGAACTATGCTATGCTGATCTGCTTTTCTTCCTTATCAATTATTAGAATGTTTTTTTTTTAATAATTTGAGTGTGAGTGATCTTTTAAGGCCATTATTTAAAACACAAGTAATCACTTAGAAGCATTATAAAACTATCAATTGTATAATTTTAGGCCAGATATACAAATGATATAAAATTATTTTTAGTAAAGATGTGTACTTTTGTTTTTGTGATTGACTTCTTTTTAAGAGTTGGTGTGCAGGGTAAACATCTGCTGAGTAAGAGGTTCTGAGTTGGGGTTCTGGTTAAATGAATTTTGGAAAGGCACAGCCAGAGAATAGAAATATTTCATTACTGTCTAGGCTTATTTATAGGAAGTCTCAATAACTAGATAACTAGATCAAGAGAATATTATTGTTCTGAAAAATCTATTGGGAACACAGTTGGATTCTTATGTGGAATGTTTGTTGTAATAAGAGTTTTTCCAGGGGCGCCTGGGTGGCGCAGTCGGTTAAGCGTCCGACTTCAGCCAGGTCACGATCTCGCGGTCCGTGAGTTCGAGCCCCGCGTCAGGCTCTGGGCTGATGGCTCAGAGCCTGGAGCCTGTTTCCGATTCTGTGTCTCCCTCTCTCTCTGCTCCTCCCCCGTTCGTGCTCTGTCTCTCTCTGTCCCAAAAATAAATAAACGTTGAAAAAAAATTTAAAAAAAAAAAAATAAGAGTTTTTCTGAATATGCTGCTACAAATATTTATTGAATATTTATGGACAGTTTTGTGCTAGCATTTGGGGAACACAAAAGTGAATTAGTCATGAAGCTACTCTCAAGGACCTTATACTATAAGAGAAGAGATAAAGTGCACCCAGAAGCATGTGATACCCATTTTCTGTGGTTATTTCAATAGTTTAGGGAATGTTTTCAAGTAAACACACACACACACACACACACACACACACACTTGTGAATGAACACAGTATATAGCTGATTCTGTGTATTATGAAACCAAAATATTTTCTAGAATCTTCTTCAATAATCATAGATACCAGTATTGACATTGGCTTGCAAGTGTCAGAACATGCCAGATTGTAAACTATAAATATGCATAAAATCTTAACATGAAATAGATATAAAACAGAAAATCAAGAAAAGACCTCACATAAGATCGTTTAGGCTAAGGGAACTTTCCTCAACTACCCCACTCTGTTTTCTGTGGCACTGTTTACCTGTTATTCACAAGTTCAGGATATTCTAGTGCCTGCTAAGGACATAAATTGCAGTAGGTAAACAGTACTTGGTTAAAACTGGAATGCTCCATGGTCTTTGACTAGATATTATAGAGGTAAAATCTTTTTGTTCAGTGCTATTTTTATCAACATGTTTGTTAGAAAAGAACCCATGATGGGCTTATTTGACCTGCTTTAATTAGATCACCTAATTTTTCTTTTTTATGTTTTATTATTTATTTCGAGAGAGAGAGAGCCCACAAGGTGGGGGAGGAGCAGAGAAGAGAGAAGGAGACAGAATCCCAAGCAGGCTCTGTGTGCTGTCAGCACAGAGCCCAACATGGGGTTCAAACTCACAAACTGTGAGATCATGACCTGAGCCGAAATCAGGAGTCAGATGCTTAACCGATGGAGCCACCCAGGCATCCCGATAATTTTTCAAGTGCATTTAAATACCATTTGTTATTAAAAAATATAAAAGCCAGAAAAGCATCCCTGAAGTCCTAAGTATTTGTGAAGGTTGGTGGTTGGGTGAACTCACTGGGATAAGCCTGCAATTATTGTGTGGTGGTCATGTGAGACTTTGGCAAAGTAGGTGAAGGGTACAGGCCTGAACTGAAAGTTGCCATTGAGAGGCTCATGAGAACAAAATAAAATCATTAGTGGTTCTTTCCAACATTTTAAAGTGTATCTTATTCTAAAAAAAATAAATAAATGCATACATACATCCTATGCATACTTCATCTTGACGTCTTTATCATCTCTTCTTGATTTTCTAAGGTACATCCATTCATGTTGATAATGACATTTGTATAGAGGAGCCTGCTGACTGCTGCGCCCAGAAATCAACAAATAATCACATTTTGCTTCATAGACTTAACCATTGCCGTATTTTGTTTTCCTATTTCTACTTGAGAATGTTACCTTTTGATTTACTTTATTATGGAGGAATTTAGTGCCATCTTTATTTTTATATGAGATTTGGTATTGTCTTCTTGGGTTTGCTGCTTAAATTTACCAGTCAATAATTGATACCTTATTGATTGTCCTTTTTTTTTTTTTAGGGTTCATGATACATTTAGAGTTTCTGTGCTTATATAGCACTTTTCATTTATGAGAGCTTTATGAGAAAAAAGGGCTTCCAGATTTTTTCCCCCTCTTTTTATGCCTTTATCTGCCACTCTGAGAGGGGATCAGAAAGAAGCTGTAAATAAAATCCCTCTCTTGTTCCAGGTAAAATCTGCTTTATGAAGCCTTTAAAATGGAATGCCCTTAGGGCGCCTGGGTGGCTCAGTAAGTTGAGTACCCAACTCTTGGTTTCAGCTCAGGTCATGATCCTAGGGTCTTGAGACTGAGCTCCACATTGGGCTCTGTGCTGAGCATGGAGCCTCCTTAAGATTCTCTTTCTCTTTCCCTTTGTCTCTCTCCCCAGCTCATGAGCACTCTCTCTCTCTCAAAAAACAAAACAAAAACCATACACACACACACACACACACACACACACACACACACACACACACACATAAAATGGAATGCCCTCTTTTACTGAACTTGGTACATAGGCTTAACTATAATAGTACAATATATTTCCTAGTGTATGACCTGGCTTCTCAACATCTTATAAACTCTTTAAGAACTTAGTATCATTGTTTGGACATTCTGTGCATGTAACATATCTGATGAAATTGGCAATATAATTTCACAAGTATAAATTCGAGGCACTGAAAGATTAGTCAGAAAAGATCAGTTGCCTCTCCAAAATAAAATGAGGTTCTTTTAGCTGAAGACCATATGGCCCCTTTGTATGACTCAATCTTGGAGTAAAAAATTACATTTTATTTATGTATTTCTATGATAAATGAATTCTATAGGGCTTGAGAAGGCCAAAAAGCTCAAGGTTTATGTGTCTGTGTGGGTCATTTTCTCTTTGAATTAGATTTCATTTTATCTTCAATTGAATGTTTCTTACAGATTTCTGTTGGTTGTAATCTTTTCACTAAGAGATAAAATATACTATTAGGTTTATTTTACAAAACCCAGACTTCAGAGACTGACACGCACTCTTAATAGCACCTGTTTTGTGCCTCTGGGAAATCTCTGTTTTCATGAATAATATCTGCTTGCAGTAAACAGTGGCTCTGGTGTCAGTACGGGATGCCCAGGGCCAATTCATCTTTCTCCATCTGACATAATGCAAAGTGACTGATGGGTCCCCCTCCAACTGCAGATGAGGAAAGTCTCCCAGACCCTTCTCTCCTCTCACCCCTAAAGGAATCAAGCCATCACCCCTCTCAGCTCCTGGTGGTCTCCACTTTGCCTGAATTATGAGCAGGTGATTTGTCTCATCTTTGCAGGACACAGAGCAAATTAACATGAAAATATCGCTTCTCAGAAAACAAGGCAGGCTTGAATGCCCTGTCGCTGCTGGTCATTAGCCATCTGCCACCGACACTCATACTCTGTTTATCACATTTGAAATTCAGAGCAGATGTTGCATAATAAGGTGATCCCAAAAACAAGGCAAGAAATTCAAAGAACACATACTCCACAATAACGATAAGGATCCTGGAAGGACATTTTTTTTTCCATCTAATATCATGGCTGGACTAATTGAATAGACCATGTTTTTTAAAACACACATGCACACACACACATCTGTCCTAGTGTTTAATGCTGCTTTTTGTACTAACATGAAATAATTTTAAAAGAAAATGCATATGTGAAAGATGCCTGAGAGGACTGTTTAATAAAATTAATTTTAATAAGCAAAGCAGAATGTCATCGTAAGACTAGTTCTTCTGCAAAGGACCTCAAAGGCCGGTCATGCTGGTGTTGATTTTTACTCTAGGATGGGCCTCAACTTACAGCAATTTAAGTTTAAATAGTTCATTCCTGTAGTACAGTTGGATTGCTCAGGGCTCATGGCTCTCCAGTGCTGTTTCTCAGACAGTTAATTTTCTTCTTAGTACTCAATATCTTATGTTCCCTATACTCTTTCCCTCTGCCCCTATCCCCCCACCACCCACTGTCCCCACCACTCCCACTGTCACCCACACCCTGACTCCCACACTTAGCTTTCCTGGGTTCTGCATAGCTCTGCCCCCACCCCCTCTTCTGTCCCTGGCTTTGGGCTCTTTCCAGTCTGAGCCCTAGGAGTCTTTCATTTTAGTTCCACTATCCTTCCACACTGATGTAGTATTTTACAGGACTGGCTATTACCATGTTTCATCTAATCAATGTAAACACATTCTAGACCCTTATGCCTTATAAAAAGTGCATCATTCATAATATATTAACCATGGTACATGGAGGCATTCTTTTCTTTTTTTTTTTTTTTTTTTAAACAACAGGCATCTGGACTTTCATCAGAAATATAACCTAGATTATAGTTTTGGGGTTTTTTTCCTGTAGAAAGTCAGCTTTGAATATAGTCTTTTGACTCAAAAGAAATGCTTTCTCCACACAAACCACACCCTTACATATGTATGTGCTCCCCCTACACACACACACACACACACACACACACACACACACACACACAGAATTTGGGATATTCTTAAGAGGAACAGCAGCACTATTGCTCTCAGAAAGAGTTAAGCAGCCAGTCCAAGTGGAGTAGCAGAGTGGCACCACAGTTGGCCATTGACTCCAGTATGAGAGATCATCAGAAGGAAGTGAGTCAACACTGAGTTTTGCCCAAATTTAGGGGGAAATGTGGAGTGTAAGAGCTGTAAGTGTGTGGTAACTTTCAATACTTCTTCAGAGAGAACATACTTAGATAATCTAGATTTTGAGGACTCTCCCAGGACCAAATGCTTAGGCAATTTCCCAAGCCCTGTAGTAGCTGAAAATATCAGAAGAAAAAGGACAGAATTATGCAAATACATGATTATCTAAAACTATGTAATAACAGACTATAACAGAATTATTTAGTGGTTTGGATTTTTTTTTTTTTTTTTTTTTTTTTTTTGCCTAACAGGAAATAGGGGTTAAAAAAAAAAAGCTAGTGTCTTTATAAAGGTACTGTAAGACTGACTCAGTAAAATAAATAATACTGACTCACTAAAGTAAGCATGTGACACTTTGATCAAACTAATAACAGGTAAGTTGGAATGTCTTTAGAAAATGCTTCTTCACCTTAGGCATTGAATCTGTTTATAGAGCCCATTAAAAAGTTGCAGGCAGTGTATACCCAGTCTGTATCACCATGGTGACACATAGCAAAGTGATGCTGTGCATAGAAGAGGGATATTCCTCATCTAAATTTAGTATGTGCCTAAGCTCCCTGGTTATAGTCTTTTTTCTGGCTCTCTTCCTCTAAATGTTGGAACATTCAAGGCTTCTCCCTCAGCCCTCTTTTCTTCACTGTCTATACTTTCTGGTTAGGTGATGTCACTCAGCCCAGACTTCAGATATCACATATCCTGTAGCCTGACCTCTCCCTCGAGCCCTAAATACATTATAGTCAGTCAGCCATTTGATATCTCATCACCAAAAGATTGCCCAAGAATTCTCTTCCCAATTGAAGCCTTCCCCATCTGCCTCATTATTTGAACCCCAAACCTAGGCATTATTCTTAACTTCTTGCTTTCCTTCACAATCTTCATTTAATCCAATCTAATCTTCATCCACGTACTTTTGGCTTTATCCCCAAAAGATGTCCCTGGTCCAACTAGTTTTCAGTATCTTTATTGCTAAAGCTCTAGTCAAACCCATCAAACCAGCTTCCTAACTCAACACGCTGTCTTCTAATCCTGCCTACTATATAGACCATCTTCTGTATAAGAACCAGAGGGACTTTACTAGCACATGAATCAAAGTGTTACTCCCCTACTGAAAACTTTTGTCCAGTGGTTTCCTATGACCTGTAGAATAAAAGTCCTACATAATCTAGGGCTCTTTCTTTCTACACCTGCCAAATTCCAATCTGCCTCCACCTACTCCTGGTTCACTGTTCTTTAGCCACACCTGCTTTCTTTCTGTTCTTCCCCCATCCTTCCAGCTCAGTGTATGTACTGACTGTTCATGCTGTTTGGAATGTTCCACGCCTCTCCCTCCCACATTGTCCTGTTTTATCTTCTTCATAACACTTAACTGAAATTATGTCATTCATTTTTTTATGGGTGTTTATCTTTCTCAACTAGAAGGTAAAAGCTTTGAAGTCAGGACTCTGGTTTATTGTACTTATCCCCAGTACCCGCCAGTACTAGTACAGTATTCTACTGTCTAGAATATAAGGGATACCCAGTAAACACAAGTTGGTAACTATACTCCGGTGTTTACCTTATCAACCCTCTAATTCTGAAATGTAGGAATCAGTATTCCTGCTGTGTAAGTGCGTAAATTGTACTTCCTCAAGGATAGATTTTATAAGTAAATATGCATACACACATGTATAGAAAAATAAGCTGATGTGATATGTCCTATCTCCACACATCCACTTTTGCTTTCACATTCAGCTATTTATGGTGGGGAGCAACATTGGGATTATCCATATTGTAACTAACGATTTGCTTTATCGGCTTGGTTTACACATAGTCTAAAGCCAATAACTGATCTCCACTAGAACTATAAAGCATTTTCTCTGTTCATATAGTACTGACTTAACAAAATTCCAGATATTATCCTCTTTCAATGTTGGATTCTGTTAAATATGTTTTATGTGAAAGCTGGGAAACGAAGTCAAATGAAGACAATGATTGATGCTATGAATCCTCAACCCTATTCTCGTCTCCCAGGGATATATATCTAAAAGATAATTCAATAGTTACGCATTTTTTTTAATTTGAAGATAAGCTTTCCATAAAGATATCCTCAGCACTGTGTGCAAAAGTTCTTCCCCATCCCCACTGGAAAAAGTAGCAACTTTGAAGAGTTACTTTTAAAAATCTAATTAAAAATACTCTCCTATTCTTATTCATTTGGATTTGTATCATTCTTATCCAGAAATCTCAGATACTCATATGCATTATGGAGTTTGGAAGTTAAGAAAGTACCATTCTTTGGGGTGCCCGGGTGACCCAGTCGGTTAAGCGTCTGACTTCAACTCAGGTCATGATCTCGCAGTTCATGAGTTTGAGCCCCATGTCATGCTCTGTGCTGATAGCTCAGAGCCTGGAGACTGCTTCAGATTCTGAGTCTCCCTGTCTCTCTTGTCTTTCCCCCGCTCGCACTGTGTATCTTTCTGTCTCTCAAAAAATGAATAAATGTTCAAAAAAATTTTTTTAATTAAAAAAAGAAAGTACCATTCTTCTAGAGCATTTGCTAACAATTTACAATTGCTTTATTTTTAAATTAGTGAAAGGCCTGTATAAAAGGAATCCATGAGTTATCTAAGGTGGTATTTTATTTCTCATTCCTAAGCGAGGTGGAAAGGACTAATCAGTCCTCTCACTGCACTTAAAGAACTCATTTTGGCTCTAGTAAATATTTGTTGAATGAATAAGTGCTTTCACAAGCACTTCTGTCATGAAAACTTGAAAGCCCCATATAGAGGGGCAGTCATAAGAATCAAATATCTCCAGTGTATGAAATATCGTTATGATTCTGTCATTCTGCTCTTTCTCTTCCTCCCCATCATTCTGAAAGAACAAAATTCTCCAAAAAGATTTACTTCAATGGAATATCAAATAAGGAGAGTTTGACCTGAATTTGGACTTACCTATCTAAATCAGGGCCTAATGCCAAGCATCTGGATCCTGTGACACTTGAAATCTTAGGAAGTGAAAGATAATTCCTTGAATATTAGAAATAATCAAGTATAAATCTACTATCTAAAAACTCTGGCTAGTACCATACAATGGTAAGCCTAATTTAGATGCCTGAAAAATACACTAAACCCAACAAATTTTGAAAAATATAAGTTCCATCTAATAAAGGGTTAATGGCATTAGGTAAGCATGATGCTCCATGTCTCCAAGTGTGGTCATGAATCACCTACAGAACCACTGTCCCAGGGTGCTCATTTAAAACAATAGTCCTGGGGCGCCTGGGTGGCTCAGTTGGTTAAGCGGCTGACTTTGGCTCAGGTCATGATCTCGTGCTCCGTGGGTTGAGCCCCGCATTGGGCTCTGTGCTGACAACTCAGAGCCTGGAGCCTGTTTCAGATTCTGTGTCTCCCTCTCTCTGACCCTCCCCTGTTCATGCTCTGTCTCTCCCTGTCTCAAAAATACATAAAACGTTAAAAATAAATAAATAAAACAATAGTCCTGCCCTAACCAATTCCCCAACCTAATCTCGGGAGAGAGTTTCTAACAAGTACCCTCTGGTGATGCTTAGGGACAACTATACAGTTTAAAAAATACACTCCTACAGTGTGACATAGGTCAGTACTGGAATGGGGAATGGAGGACATTCTGAGATGACTCAAACCTCTAGAGTATTTGCTTGATGTGCATGGGTAACCCCAGCCACCAGAAGGTTCAGATCTAAGTCCAGGTGAAGTCAGGTGTGGCATTTTAACTAAAGTCACCCATACACACAACACTAGTTTTATTTTTTTTTAAGTTTATTTATTTATTTTGAGAGAGAGAACAAGTAGGGGAGGGGCAGAGAGAGAGAGAGAGAGAGAGAGAGAGAGAGAGAGAGAGAGGGAATCCCAAGCAGGCTCCATGTTGTCAGTGCAGAGCCCGACGCAGGGCTCAAACTCACAAACCATGAGATCATGACCTGAGCCGAAGTTGGACTCTTAACCACCTGAGCCACCCAAACACCCCCACAACACCTGTTTCAAAACCGAGGTTTTATTCCTTAAGATGTCCTATTGACAAATGCTAACTCACTAATATACATTAAAGAGAAGACAATTAGGAATATATGAGAATTCTAACTAGAAGCTCTTAAGCCAGCCTGAAATCTTAACTCTTTAAAAAAAAAAATGTTAATGACACATCATGATTTGACCTTGAAAGATGCTTTTTGTTTCATTTCACTTATGTTTTCACAGTTCTCTGTGGTCTTAAATTAGTGAACAATTACTGGACTTGCAAGCGTCCCTGGTACAGAATTCCAAACTCTGTTTTATAGACAAGGAACCAAAGCCATGTGAAAGTTAGGTGGATGATAACTTTTTAACAGTGACACCAGTGCCAGAAGCACAGTGTTCACGTACTATCTTGGAAGCCCATGTATTAGAAGCAATGAGCGCTCAGAATTTCTCCCAACTGTCACTCTAAGCTTTTAACAAATATAAGCTACTAGCTTTGTTTTTTATATTTACAACTGCTCTCTGCTGTCCCTAACCATACTTGTTCATTTTTCCTTTCTTGGACAAAACCAAAGAAATATTTATCATTCTATTCTAGTATAGTCATACCACTTTTAGATTGGAAAGCTAAAACAACAAAGCAGGAAATTGGGGACCACAGGGCATAGGAAATTGCATTATGATTTAAGTTTGGGAACTGCGACATTAAAGGGTAATTAAGTCTTCATTGAGCAATCAGATATTGATTGATCTGGAAATAGTTATCCCCAGTTTAAGATATTCTTTGGATACGGTTTGTATGAAACGAACACTTGAAGTGCTCCTTGTTGCCATTTTAATTTCACTTATATGTCACTTTTTAATGTTCAAATCTGGAACTGAGGAATTCACATCACCCATAGCTGAAGACCTGAAGTGTTTGTGGAGACTGATTTGGTGTAAAGGCTGTAGGCAAGGGCCTTGCCTCCCTCTGCCCCCTCCTATGAAAATATATTCCTGTCAGCAAGATGGGGAACAAGAAGAGGAAGAAATAAGTTGGTGGTAACAAGAGAAAAATTAATTGAATAGGTCCCCAGGAAAAAGGAGAAATTTATAACCCTCGATAAACCCCCAATGGTAGCTCTTTAAAAAGCATGTGATTATGTTGAATATAAATATCTGAAATGCTCTTATTCCCCCATTATGAGTATTACCCCAATCACGGCAGTTTATCTTGTAAACCTAAGTTAACACTTCATCCAGATATTAAAGATTGGTTGATTCATGTCTTCAGTGAAAAACTATATGAATGCCAATAACTGACATAGAAGGGCAAAAATACTAGTTAAGTTTTATCTTTAATATCATCTGTTCTAAATGTGGCTACTGTACTAATGGCCCTTGATATGCATCTCATCATTGCTGTAAGGCCTTGATTGAAAACACTTAAGAACTGGGAAGAAAGTGAAATATAAATTACATTAGAGTGAATTAAGAAAAGAGTTGCATTTTGGTATCGTCCCAAGCAGAGAGATTTATGAAAGCATCACACACCGAGAGAAAGGACTTCTTTCCTTTTCTGTTTCAATTCTACCGTCACTTTCACCACCACGGTTTCTCAGGACCTTCTTACTTTATTTATCACTAAGTTCCATAATTAACATATGGTTCATGTTATTGATTTCTCAGGTTTCAAAGTAAAATAAATTGAGCTTTCTTCCACATTTAGAATATACAGTTTTTTTAAGGAACTCTAAACAAAGACACGCATTATTTGTAAGTCAGAGAGCAGCTGCCAGAAAACAGAAAATTAGGAATGGAGTCATGGGTGAAATAATGGAGATACTGTTCAGAGGTAACCCTTTGTACAGCAGGAAATTTTCCTTAGAAAAGAGACAGCTGAGTTTGCTTGTAAATTTTGCTAGAAACAGGCCTGATTTAGTAACATTTAGTGCTGGTTAGGAGGCTGAAGACAGCACTTTCAGCTTCAGATACCAAGCAAGTGCCCTCTTTTATGGTTTTGTATAAAGTCTAAACACTTTATAGTTTCAAAAGGCATGTGTGTATAGGGAGTCGCTATTAATTTTTTAATGAATAGAATAATACATAAGCAAATACCAGATCCAGGAGTAGAGTTTTCTAAGCAAAACACTGTGGACATTATCACAAAGGAAACAATTCATAGATTAGACTATAAAAGTTTTAAATTTAAATAAATACATTAAATTAAAAGGCAAATTAAGTATTTACAAAAATATGACATAGGTTTGGTGTCCTTAAAATATAAAAAGCTTTTATAATCCAATAAGAAAATTACCCAATTTAGATATGGGTAAGATATGAACAGAAGTCACAAAGAAATACACACACACACACACACACACACACACACAAAAGAAATACATATACACAGGATGGCTGAACGATAGGTAGGGGAAATATTCAGCCTTACAGATAATCAGAGAAATACACAGTAAAATCAGAATGTACTATGATTAAATAAATTATGAACATCTATCTAACAGAATTATTTATGTTAAAAAATCATATTTTTAAGAATAATTGCCTAAAACGAGACAAGCTCCAAACTGTTTATATGATATGATCTTAATTTTGAAATCCATGTCAAGTACACGTATAGACAACTAGAAGGAAATCTACTAAAATACTAATAATAGTGTGTATCTCTGTTGAGATATTACGGGTTGTTTACATTTATGGTCTGAAGTGAGCAGTCGACTGCTTTTGCCCTACAGAAATAGGAATTTCATATGATTTAACCTCTAATATTCTTATAATCTGACAAAAGCATGTTTTAACATTCATTTTTATGGGGAATACACTCTATGACAGAGACGTTGAAAGTTCTTACATCTGAATCTTTTCTTTATATCCCAACATGAGTATTAACAACATAGTATCGTTTCCTTTGCTGTTAAGCAACACAGTAAGACAGATTTCATAAAATAATCAGTGTTTACATAAAAAAAATTTAGTACATGCTTATTGATGCTGATACTGATAAAATGGTAAATGTAAGACTTACTGACACCATTGTTATTATCTCCTTTAATCTTATTGTCATTTTACCATTAAATAGTGTAATTGGGCTATGGAGGAATTTCACTTGATTATAAATGGAAGTAACTACTGGTGAGTAGTAAACCCTATAGAATAAACTTACAGGCCATATTTGCTACAGTGGAAGGCATAGGTGTGTCTTTAATGCACATTAAATGTTTTCACTATTTTTTACTTAAAATCAACTGTTAGTCGTGTTAAAATGAGTTCATAACAATTACATTATATAGTGAAGCAAAGGTTTTTTCAGACTTTGTGTTATTGTCTACCTGCTAAAAAAAAGAAAAAAAAAAAGAACACTTCTTTCAAACTCTGGATTGCCTATACAGGGAGATTACCACGAACAGGTAAGATATTAACCTATTTGCAAAATTAGTTTAATGTAGGGCTATCTGATGTCTTTGCAGTTTTTCCTGAAGTAAGATACTGAATATGGGACTCAGTGCTAACAGTTGTCTTTGCAACATGTAATTGCCCTTAAAATAACAAATAACTCCTCTATCTATTCAAGACAGCCTATATTTCTTCAAAGTTAAAGGAGGGGGAAAAGGGAGAAAGGTGACACCAGATGGAATTTGGATGTCTCTTTAGTATTTTCTAAACTTTTTTGGGGGGGTGGGCTTTCCTTAAAAGTCTGTCGTCCCTTCCTACTGCGCTCCTTTTGAACATAGGAAGATGAAAATAGACCACACTGGGAGATAGTAAATGAAAAATCATTAAGGATATATCGTTTACAGAAAGATAATACCTGCAGCTTTGGTAGTCCCCTTGTTGGATTTAGAAAACTGGCATTACCAAACAAGCTCTTCAGAATAGCTTTTATTCCAGACCGAATCATTTGTACAATAGGTGACATTTGCTGTGTTCCAACTTAGCGCTGTGAGCCCTAGGCCATTAAACCAAATACTCTTAAGATGGAAGGCAACACACCCTAGATAATAACGTAAAGCATCACATAGGAGAGAGTCTCATTTCACCCGGACAGAAACCACTGAGCTTTCTTTCCTGCAGCCAAAATAACAAAGTCCTAGCCTCTGGTGATTGATGAGCATGTTGCCAGGGGAAATGGACTGGAAAATCATCGCCTTGTCTTTTACTTGCCACAGGAAAGCCATAACAGAGATCTCTATTCTTCTTGTTCTGATAAGAGGCCTAACGAAGCATCCAGAAGGACTGGGAAGCCTGGAAATGTTATATCCAGCTGCTTGCTGGATTGCCTTTTAAGTACGATTCGTAGCTCCCTAACTCACAAATCAAACCTGTGTGCAGTCAGACAGCCTTTAATAAGTTGTGCAGCTTTGTGACTGCTACGGTGTGGCAATTGAGCTGAGAAAGGCTATTTTAATAAGTACAGGTATCTCCTATTTAACTGAAAAATATGCATTTCTAAAATGTATCTCTGTGGTGAAATTACACATGTAGAATTCTTTTACTCCTTCTGGCATTGTTGAGTTAGATATTTATATCTGGAAAAACTTGGGAGCTCAGAAATGTAAGTTGGAGCTAAATTCATAAATGCAAATAATATTTTAGTTAATGAGAAACGAGGTAAAAAGCACCCCCATAGCACCCCTCTTGGCAGAGCCTTTGGTGGGAGGTTGCACAGCCGCTGAGAAACCTGTGGGCATCATACTTTAGGCTCAGGATTTTGCCTGCTTGGGTCTTCAGAAATATTTGCAGAATAAATTCTGAGAGATTCCAATTTGCACCACCCAGTTGTCCCATAACAGGGAATGTCTGAAGTTGAGTGGGATTCCTGTCTATTGATGTTTCCACATTGGTCTTGGCCATACAGACCTATTATTTAGACAGTTTGTTCTCAGCATCCTTTGGATTTTGAATGTTTGAACTGTCATTAAAATATTACTTTGTGATCAGAAAGCAGGGATCCTTAAAGACTATGCTGAAAGTGACAATTTTATTTTAATTTTTTTATTTATTTACTTTTATTATTTTTTATTTTTTAACATTTATTTTTTATTTTTGAGAGACAAAACATGAGCAGGGGAGGGACACAGAGAGGGAGACACAGAATCTGAAGTAGGCTTCAGGCTCTGAGCTGTCAGTACAGAGGCCGACGGGGGGCTCAAACCCACGAACTGTGAGATCATGACCAGAGCCGAAGTCAGATGCTTAACCAACAGAGCCACCCAGATGCCCCATTTTTTTTATTTTAATTAAAAAAAAATTTTTTAGAGACCACGCCTATGTGCACGAGCAAGGGGGAGGGGCAAAGGGAGAGGGAGCAAGTGACTCTTAAGTAGGCTCAGCACAGAATTCAACATGGGGCTTGATCCCACGACCTGGAATCATGACCTGAGCCAAAATCAAGAGTCAAAACGCTCAATCAACTGAGCCACCCAGGTTTCCCTTGGCAGTGACTATTTTAAAAAGACTCAGTGTAGTGTTAATATAATATATTATATAACATATTTCAGGAATGTGTTTAAGAAATTAGCATTTCTGTTTCCATAATTTCTTTCTTTGTGTTTTTTCCAGGCCTATAGTCCAATTGAGAGTTAGAAACATGTTAAGCCTTTCCTAATAAATTCAGTAGATCTCTCACAGATTATATTTGCAGAAATAACCACCCATCTGTTATTTGGTGGAGGGAGGGCATGCATACTATTTCATTCTCTCTCTGGTCTTGTGCTTCTTTTCAGGGTGAGTTGGAGAATTTTGTTGTTTCCATTTGTTGGTGGAAAGATAGAATGCCTGTCCCCATACCTAACTAACTCTTTGTAGCCAAAGAGTGACCATCCTGAGGCCATCGCTCTAATGTTGGCTTTGAGAAGTCCTCTCGGAAGTGGAAACACATGTCCACTTTATTCCACAGGGTCAACCTGGTAACACTGTGCAATTACATTCTCCCCCTTCCCCGCCCCCCCCCCGCCCCCCCGCAAAAACCAAGAGGCCTAACTTAGACCAAAACCTGCACATTGTTCATTTGCTGAATTCCCTGGTTGCTGTGAGTGTTCCTTATTTTCTCAAACTATATCTTTTTTTAAAAATTTATTTATTTAAATTCAAGTTAGTTAACATAAAGTGTAGTATTGGTTTTGGGAGTAGAACCCAGTGATTAAAACTAGCTACATCTTTACATCATCTAGTACACTTTAAATTTTTACATAGGAGAAAAAGTGAGTTGAATATATTCTTGTTTTTATGAGAGTATCCACTACTTCAGAGCACCAAAATTTCACTCTATGCCTTGTCCAGACACAAAATTGAGGAGCCTCTTTGTTGTGCCTTTTTGAAATAACCTTAGGGCTTCCCAAGTTTGTTATAAACACGTACCGGTGTAATTTTCCTATTACAACTTTCTGTCTTTCTTCCTAAACTCGACTTTTGAGTTATACACAAGATCACGGTTAGGTGACTTTTCTACTATGCCTTTTTTTGGTTTTGGTTTTGGTTTTTAATTTATGAGCCTTTATTTGTTTGTCTGAGCCAAAATCAGCAGGGCCTAATCTATAACAGCGCCACCGTTTTAAGTGACCACCAGCAGAGTTTGATTTCTGATTATAGTGAGAGGAGAAAGTGGATCTTGCCAAGGTTGGGGCAGATTCCCCAACCTTGTAAAACGTTGCAAATAATGGGCTTGAACTCGAGATTCTTTTGTGTGTGTGCTTGTATGTGTGAGAAAGAGATGCATGTGAAAGAGATACCCATGCACAGAATTTTTAAAACGGACAGCACCATGGTAGTTAGCTAGAGGCAAGAGATACCCTGTTGGCTCCTAGGCCTTCCTGGAAGCTGCCTGCTGGAAAAGCCTCCTTGGAGATGAATCTCATGTGGCTTCTTTTTGCCCGAATGATGTTCCTACCCTAAACCTGAGAAAGCCTTGGGCGAGGAATACTTCTTATATCTAAAGTACTTTGCACGTTAGAGTCTTGTACTTTGTCACTCAGGAAAATAAACCAGCATATGAACTCCCAGCAAATGCTACCTCCTTGGTTTGAAGCCGTTTGTAAAGCATTTTCTTCCTGGTTTATGCGCCCTACATTGTTTCGGCTCCTCTCATCACTGACCAGCTGGCTTGTTGGTGAATAGAGCTGTGGGCCCCTCGCCATGTTTCATGTGAGGTCTTGGCTGGGTGGCAAACAGGCAGCCTGTAGCCAGTGTCAGCAATTCAGGAGGAATTGGCACAGCAGTGTCCCCATTAATTTCTGCTTGTCACATACTGTCATGCAAGTTACACCAGAGAGGAAATGACCGTTAAAAAAAAAAAGGTACCCTTGTGGCACTGGGTCCCCTCCAGACGTTCCCCGAGGTTAAACAAGTGGATACAATTAGCTGTACACAGACAGCTGCAGGGAAGGGAAAGCCTAGAAGTGGGCCCCACAGCAATGTGTCTTTCCTGTTAGCAAGGAGTGTCAGCTATCAACATCTGCCATATTTTAACCCTTCAAAGGGACCGGTAAATTAAGGGGAGCTATTATCCCACGCTCTGCTGATCATTATCAATCATAATGCCTTGGGAAATTACCACAGCACTGCTGCCTTGGTGGCAGGTTTTGTCCTTTGGGGAGCGTTTTTTATGCTTCTGCTGGGAGCAGAGAAGAGTGGTGGAGGCAAGGAGGGTGAGGGGAAACTGGCCCTTTAATCGTTGGTAATTTACTGCCACAGGGAAGGGGGCTAGAGGGCAATAAACTCCTCTTCATTTCAAACTGAAGTCGTTAAAATTGGTGGGCTCCAGACAGCTTCCATTTCCAAGGAGATCGATCTTGCTGACTGACTTTTGTCAAGCCGTCTTCATCAAGAGCTATGGCGGCTTTCACAACACAGACCAGAACTTTGGGAAATGAGAACCGGTTTTAGAGGAGGGCCATCCAAGATGAGAAAAGAAAGTCTAAGAGAAATTAGAGGCTTCTGGGAACTGTTACTTTATTTTTGAAAGATTGAAATGGTTGATCTGTTTTCCAGATAGAGCCCTGACTAACCTTTGTAAGCACATACTTTGTGTTGCGGTAAATTTGTCTAGTGCAAATCTGATTCCAATATGGAAGGATAGGTGAATGAGATGGTCATCCCATATAAAATTATGTTTGTTGAAACTTGTTTGTCTGAACTCGTCTTTAAAAGTGGTTGAGAAAAACAGAGAACCCATAACTCCCAACTATGTTGAGTTCGTATTTGTGTACTTGGAACATTTCTCTTTTGAAAAGGTACCATTTTGCTTGGGGGCATGGTGTTCAGATGGGTGTTCTGAAAATGACCAGCAGTGATGGCTGTAGGAGACACAGATTAATGGTTGTCTATATGATTTGCACCAAGGACAGAATATTGCAGGGAATACTCATACTTCGAATTTCACTGAGTTCTTAACATTACTGAGTAAAATTCTGGCACCATTTAACATAATCTTAAGTGAGGGCTGGAAGCAACCAGTAGGATAATTGAGTAGAAGTAACCCTGCATCATATTATCTGGACTTCATCACTTCTTATATGGAATAAGAGATGGCATGATCACCAAGGACAGCTTGGGAATAGGGTCAATGATGAATGTTAGAGCTGTTGTAATTCTATTGCATCATCTAGTCTGAAACCCTCATTTTATAGATTAAAAAACAGAAACCCAGAGAGGTGAGGGACTTGTATAAATCTCCAATGAAGCCAAGGCAGAGTTCCAGTCTCTCCTTCCCAGGTGAACTGTTCCTATCATTCCATAGGCTGACTCAGTACAGCAGGAGTCCTAGCCAATCTCAGCAGTAACAAAGGGGCCCCTGCCCTGTTGACAGCAGGGAGTAGGAAGGAACCAAAAATCTGGGGTAGAGGTGACTTTATTCAGAAAGAGTCACAGTCAACCTCTGCCATGATGTCAGGCTGTAAATTTGATGTACCCATTTTAAGTTGGCCCTATTGGAGCAATAGATACCAATTTTAAAAGATGGTCTCCCTGTCCAGTTTTAAGTATATCTAGTAATACTTAAGAGTATTTTTTAATGTTAATTTCAAAATAATACATAGATTTAGGGAAATTGGCCTCTTTAGGTATTCATAATCTTTTACATATTAGATTGCAAAAGAGAATAAGGAAAGTATATGTAAATGTGAGTCCACATGAATATATGTTCAGCCCCTAACTATGGGATCTCTTCTTGTCTTGTATGGGTAGAGTATATGTGTTTTTCTATTATTCATGTTGATCTCTGATTTTAGGGGATAATCAGTAATTGACTGCTGTTTGAGCTTAGGTGAATATAGAAGCATATAATTTAATACTCTAAGAAATATCACATTTTTGTGTTCAGAAGTGTATTTATTCACTATAAAGTAGATTTTTATTTCAGTTAAAAGGGAAAACATGCAGAAACTAAATTATATTCATTTATGTTTAAATAGCATTGTTTTCTCAAAGGTGTTTCTTTGGCCTGATTTGAGGATCTGTCATACAATGTCAGGCTTTAATTAAAGCCCATACCTGAAGATTGTGCAGACTCTAGAGGAATACCAGATTATTGCAAACAAGATGGCAGAGAAAATGCCAATTTAGTGGACAATGACGAGCCAATTTGACCAAAAAAAAAAAAACAAAAAAAAACAAACACCCACTGGATTGAATTTCATGGGAAGTCACTGAATGATTACTAACTCCCATGGTATTCAGAATCATAACATCAATCATGATGAACCATTTGGTAGTCATGTGTCCATAATATGTAATTCCATAAAAATTCTCTGGGTTTTGGAATTAATAGTGCTATATTTTATAAAATGGCCAACTTCATTGAAGACACTTACACTTACATATCAGCCAAGAACTTGAAAATCTTTCCTAGCATTCATTAAGATTATAATTACTGAGTTCTCATGGGAAAAAGTAGTTTCTCATTTTAAGTCCTAAAGTTTTGACAGGATTTGGTATAGCATTTCATTTCACTTCAGTCCTAATGACTCATTACATTCTTTTCCCCAGAACTTATCCCCTGTTTACCCTCAGCTTTCTCTCTCATGTAGACACAAGCCTGGTGAATCAGTAAGCATGACTGTTTTCACAAACAGTTGAATAGTTCATCTTCAATAATGCCACTGGAAGACATTATCTAGCCCTCAAATTTAAGGAGAATTAATATTTCCTGTACATTTATATCTTAATTGGATTTGGCTTTTTAAAAAGGTTAAATTCTGGGGGAAACTTCTCAAAGCTGAGCCGGTGACATTCTCATATAGTTGAGAAGTAGCACTGTCTTCACTTTACAGATTGAGGTAGCTGGCATAACCAGCTAATTAATGACTTGCCCAAGTTCACACAAGTAAAAAGCCAGGAGCTACTTTTGTGACTCTTGCACAATCCATTAGACTGTTTTCATCTAAGTCACCATAGTAGAATTAAATATAATTTATATATCTTTGTGAGTGCTATTTAATAAGTCCTATTTACATAAATGTTGTAGTATTTCTATGCCCTCCAGGTCATTAAGGCAATTTATTTTCATAATTTAATTATTATAAGCCTCTAAGTGTATAAAGTAAATTCAGAAACAAAATGAAGACAGATACATTTAATTTTATTAATATTATTATTATTAAACCCCATGGTGTCAGTGATAGGATTCCAAAATAAAAGCTTTTTAGTAGATACTGGCTGTTCATTTCATGTATCGTGTTTTAACACCTCTAAAAGTAGATTCAGAGTTAAGGAGAATATGCTTTTATTTCTACAGATTTACTTTTAAACCATTAAGGAATACATAGCATGTTTTCAGAGATACAGCTTGCTTCTTTAGCGTTAAGAATCTTGTAAAAAGTTAGCAGAACTACCTATGTGATCACTACTTTTATGATGTTTCCTCACAAATCTAAACTGTCACTTGTTGGTAGTTGTTTTTTCCATATTTTTTGTCACAAAGAATCCACACTAGGATAATCTTTAAATTCTCTTCTCTCCAATGAGAGGATTCTGCCCCTTCCTTTTTATTTATTTATTTATTTATTTATTTATTTATTTATTTATTTTTAATTCTGGGAGAACAACACGCGAACTTTAACACAATTGTGAATTAGAGCCCAGTTTAGTTCAAGGCAAAAATTTATCCCGAACATCCCTTTTCTCCTTAAAATATCAGTAATAATCTGGCATCTGAAATGCAAGATCTGTGACCACCTGAAGACTTAACAGTTTTCCTTGTGTGACTTAGTATTTTATGCCTTTATTTGAGAACAAATAAAGACTGTGAGAGACCACTGAAAATAGAATTTTTGTATTTAAAAGGAATTAATTGTATTATTACCTTGTTCTTCCAACCACTCCTGGTGACACCTAGGTGGCCACTTAACTGACTGACTCTTGATTTCAGCTCAGGTCATGATATCACAGTTCATGGGATCGAGCCCCACATTGAGCTCTCCACTGGCAGTGTGGAGCCTGTTGGGGATTCTCTCTCTCTCTCTCTCTCTCTCTCTCTCTCTCTCTCTCTCTTTCTGCTCCTGCCCCGTGTGCGCTCGCTCTCTCTCTCTCTCTCTCTCTCTCAAAATAAATAAATAAACTTAAAAAAAAAACAAAAAACAAAGAAGAAACCACTCCTGGGATTTCTTTATTTAGTGCCTTATAGATATTACAATCTGTGTCTACTTCCTTTGTTAAAAATAGGAAGGCCTCCCAGGCTATAATTTTTACTAGCAACTTTTATAAGGATAAAATATAGTGCCCCTATAGAAAATGTGCCTTATAGTTGTTTTACTGATAATCTAAAACTTAGGAATAATTTTAATAAACCATTAAAAAATCTGTCATTAAATATCATTAAGTCCTTTTTTGAAAAACTTAATTTATGCCACGTTAATTTTTATATGGTGATACCTGCACTGAACCAAAGCAGACCTTGTAAAAACCTGTTAGAGTACACTTGAAATTCACATTGCAAATATAACAGGACAGATTTTCAAAGTCAGCATTCTAGTTGTTTCATCAGGTCCTCTTAAGATGACTAGAATGTTGAAAAAGGCTCACCTACAATGTGACATAAGTCCACTTCTTTGTTTTACTTTTCTTCAGAAATGGTTTGTTGCAATACAGTTTTGTCATTGTGACTCTGTGTTACTCTTTACAAATGGTGTACCTCCAGCCCATTCCCATCTTAAACTTTCTTGTAATTTTCTTTTTTTTTTTTAAATGTTTTTATTTATTTTGGGTGCACGAGAGAGAGAATATGAGTGGGGGAGGGGCAGAGAACGAGGGAGACACAAAATCTTGGGCTCCAGGCTCTGAGCTGTCAGCACAGAGCCCAATGGGGGCTCAAACTCATGAGCTATGAGATCATGACCTGAGCTGAACTCGGATGCTTAACCAACCGAGCTACTCAGGTGCCCCTAATTTTCTAAATATTATATAGTACCAACTCAACTTGAAATCTTGAGAAGATGACAAGGTTTATCTAGTAGGATCTAGAAATTAAAAGTGTCCACAAAACTGGGTGAATCATTTTAAACCTACTCAGGACAGCATTTTTAGAGGCTTGAAGATATCACTTATACACAAATTAATGAAATACAAAATTTTCAAAATTGGAAAATGCCTTTGAATGTATGTAGTCCAGTTTCCACATAGTACATTTAAGGAAATGAGTCCCAAAGAAGTAGGGTGAGCTGCCTAAAGTATGTAGTTAGGACCAGTGCTAGAACGATAATCCAGGTCCTATTATTGTAGTCCAGTGGACTTTCCAAAGGCTGTATAAGTGTGGTTTTGTTCTCATTTATATAGAATTATTTGCTATAATAAAGACCTAAACCTGAAACATCTTGTTATTGGTTTGAATGAGTTACCATACTAACTTGCACATTCTTCTAAAAACAATGTTAGTTTGAACTTTGCCCTTGTTTTTACTGACCTAACCTCAGAATCTGTAATGTTTCCTTTGCTAGAACTTTCATTCTTAACATTCTCTTCTCTTCAAGTAAAGCCTCATTCCAAATGTGCTTCTTTCTGTCCATGAAGAGTTGTAATGATTTCTGTATACTTATTTCATTTTAGTAATGCTCATGCAAAAGTTATTTCTTTCTCTTTCCCTGGTAGTTTCTAAGGACAGCTGTTTGTGTATTTGTCAAATAAGGATATCTGTCAGATAAACACGTGGCTTTTCAGTTCAATACATTGAATTGTGCATCTTCTGGATGTGAAGCACTGTGCCATCAAAGGGCTAGAGATGCCTAAAATAAGTAAAGCAGAATGCCTTCGAAAACTCACAGGGCAAGCGCTGCCAAGTATCAGATGTTCCCTGTGGGTCCGTAAAGGGGGAAAAGGGAGTGCAGTAGAAGCTTAAAGGTTCAAAAATGCACACGTGGTTAAAGGAATAAAAATTTAGCATGCCTACCCCAAAGAATTTCTGGTTTGGTGTTTGGACACTGGCATATATTTTACTTCTCAGCTGACTTTTTTTTTTTAACCTTTGTTAAAAACATGTTTATTTCAAATCTTTCTTACTGCTTCACTACATACATTATGGAATTTGTATCACTTCCATTCACTGAAAAACACTGCTGTGTGCAGCTGCAAGTAGCTTGCTAGAATCAGTTGACTTTAAGTTGCACAAATCACCTTGCAAACTTTGCATTAACATTCATTAATTCTACAGGTGTGGATGGGGAAGTAGGGGAGGGGAGTATAAGTAGTAATATATTTTTGCCTTGTATGGAGTCTCAGGAAGCAACGTCTCAACTAGATTTGGGGAAGTACTACAATACTTGAAGGTCTTAAGGCCCAGGAGAGACTGTTTATTTCATTTTATTTATTTGATATGGAGAAAGAGTCCATGGCAACAAGAGGCCTGGTTACTAGCCGTGTGACCTGAGCAAGTCACTGAAATTTTCTGAGCCTTAGGTTTTGTATCTGTAAACGAGGATTAAAATGTACAAATCCAGTTAGTTAAAAATGTATACAGTATTTTTAGAGTCCAGCATCTTACTCATACAAAGGATGGTGATTGTTCGCTTATGTACTTTCTAGTTACCTGCATGTATTTTTCAAATGTAGAGACCCCAGATGATCACAGCACTACCCAAGGTCTGACCAGTGATGGCAGTGGCTTACCAAAAGTGTCTAAAATGGTGCATGGAGGCGTTAATGACCCACAAAGATCACTTCATCTATTTCGTGTCCCTAATGGTCTTTTTTCCTTCTGGTTTGGGCCCTCAGTGATTACAAAATGCCTTTTTGTTTTTCCTTCCACTTATTTCTTGCTGTTGATATGACAGTTACCTCCTGAATTACTATAAAAAAGGTCTTCAGATTCTCTGGAAAGTTAAATCCTACAAACTTTATCTCTGAAATTTCTAAGTATAGAGCACACAATGTGCCATCATGATTTCAGAGAGTTGATTTTAAGAGTTTTCCATTGTGTGGGGCAGCCTGGATGGCTCAGGCAGTTAAGCATCTGACTTCAGCTCAGGCCATGATCTCATAGCCTGAGTTCCAGTCCTGCATCAGGCTCTGTGCTGACAGCTGCGGAGCCTGGAGCCTGCTTAGGATTTTGTATCTCCCTGTCTCTCTGCCCCTCTCCCCACTCTCTCTCTCTCTCACTCTCTCTCTCTCTCTCTCAAAAATAAAATAAACATTAAAAAAAGTTTTCCATTATGAAAGGTGGAAGGCCTGAGAATAGTATATTTAACATTTGTGTATTTTCCCTCAATTTTTAGTTGTTTTCCTGATGGCAGCTGACCAAATTAAAATGCTAAGTTTTAGGGTTACCTGGGTGGCTCAGTTGGTCAAGCATCTGCCTTTGTTTCAGGGCATGATTTCACGGTTCATGAGTTCAAGCCCCACATTGGGCTTGCTCCTCTTGGCACAGAGCCTACTTTGGATTCTCTATCTTACTCTCTCTGTGCCCTTTCCCCATCCATGTCCTCTCTCTCTTTCTGTGTCTGTGTCTGTGTCTGTCTCTCTCTCTCTCTCTCTCTCTCTCTCTCTCTCTCACACACACACACACACACACACACACACACACACAAATAAAACATTTTAAAAAATAAAATGCTAAATTTTAAAATAATCTTTGATGTACCTCAAATGCACCTTTTATTGGATGGTTTAAATGAGAATAGGAAAGCCTGTCTAGCAAGGAGATACATTTCAGTTTTGCATCTAATTTATTCTGTGAGCCATGGTACAGCAGAATGTCAAGCAATGGTGCTAAATAATGTGAATATATCATATAAACACAATTTATACAAGGTTTAAAATCTAGAAAGGAAAAATAAAATATAGAGAGAAAGACATAAAGCACAGTATACCACATAAAGCATCAGTATATGGCAGATGCCATGTGCGTGTTACAAATGATGAGTGCTACAGGAACTAAGAGGAGGGAAAAATAAAGCCTGGCTTCGCGAAGAAACAGGCACTTGGGTAGGACCTTGGTGATGTCACTCTAAGGCATGAATGACACAAACCAGAAGAGGCAAGGACTTGGAAGTCTTAACTCAAGAGTGACCCTTTGCCACTTGAGGGAAGAGAACAGTAGGCTGGGCACATCCAAGAGATAAGGACAAGAGGCCAGTTAAACAAGAGAGAAACAGACTTGATCGTGTGGGCACAGAGAAATAACGGCAGGCTTTTGGGTGGGTGGCTGACTTTGTCATTGTAGGGTTTTTAATTGATTGATTTGGTGGTGATGTGCTCATTTAGGAGCATTTACGGCCAGAGTTCAATCAGAGAAGTTGCTCCAATGGTTTGAGAGGGAGATAATCAGGGTCTCTACTAGAAAGGTAGCAGTGGTGTACTGCTGGTGGGAATATAAACTATACAGGTTTTTTTTTTAATGTTTACTTATTTTTGAGAGAGAGAGGAGGTGCAGAGAGAGTGGGAGACAGAGAATCCCAAGCAGGCTTCATGCTGTCAGCGCAGAGCACGATGGAGGACTCGAACTCACAAACTGTGAGATCATGACCTCAGCCGAAATCCAGAGTCAGACACTTAACCGGCTTAGCTACCCAGGCGCCCCTAAACTGATACAGGATTTTGGAAGCAATCTGACAATATCTGTTAAAACTAAAAATGAATATTTTCAGTGACCAAGCATTTTCACCTTTCAGAGATACCCTGACACTAGTGCAAAAGGAGCTTTGAATCAGGAAGTTTGCTAGAACATTAATCATATTGGAAAAAATGGAAATAACCTAAGGGCTCATCAGTAAGGGAAGGGCCAAATTGACTGTAATACCGTATGGAATTCTATGTGACAATTAAAAAGAATGTTGTAAATCTGTAAGGAATTACGTTTAAATCATAGTGTTGAGTGAAGTCAAGGGAAAAAAAAGATGGTTTTAGAACTGTGAAGACAACTTGGTTCCATTTTTCTGAAACACATATGTATCTCATATAATTACAGAACCAAGTCTGGAAGAGTATACAGCAAACTGATAATAGTGGCTACCTCTTTGGAAGACACTAAGGTTAGAATAGGTGGTAAGTGTTTCAGATGTATATCTGACAATCCTAATAGGTAGTCAAGTAGAACTTCTACTCTTGAAGTTTTGCATCTTTTATAACACAAATATATTCACATGGTTTTGTGTGATAAAATAAGGCTTAAATGTATATAAAGAAAAATATGATAATCACTAGGAGTTAGCTTAGTTTCCATAAGAAATTGTCCTCAGGGGCGCCTGGGTGGCTCAGTTGGTTAAGCGTCCAACTTTGGCCCAGATCGTGATCTCGCGTTTGTGAGTTCAAGCCCCACATCGGGCTCTATGCTGACAGCTTGGATCCTGGAGCCTGCGTCGGATTCTGTGTCTCCTTCTCCCTCTACCTGTCCCCCACTTTCTCTCTCTCTCTCTCTCTCTCTCTCTCAAAAATAAACATTAAAAAAATTTTTAAAAAAAGAATGATACATCATAAAAACCCAAACCTGAAGAAGTCGAAGGAGCCCTTTTCCTAAGTATAACTAAACCCTCTATATAAGAAAGAGTAGTGCCATAGTTTCATTGGCAGTTATCTTCCTTCTTTAGTGATACATTAAAATAATAGTAAGTCTTAAAATAGATGGTGTTTTAGATTCGATGAAATACACAGATATGCCCAATGTCTAGCAGGAAAGGTACAGTCAGAACCTCATAAGCCCGTCCCCTGAGGCACTGCAGTGAACTGTAGGCTGAAAGGAATAGGTTTGGACACTTTGTAATCTTACTCATAATTAACCTCTGGTGTTTTGTATTTCAAGAAATTGAGAGTTGTCAGGGAAATGACAGTGATAAAAAATATTATATCTTTAAAAAAAATAGTGTCTTTAACATTATTTGGAGAAACCTTCAATCTTCCAAATGCCATATAAATAACAGTAATATGTACATCCATATAACCCATAGTGCTTTTCATAGCACTTACATACGCACGTTACCTGATTATTGTAACAGGATGTGTCATCCTGTGTCATCCTCCCACCTACCAGTGAAGAAAACGGATACAGGTGGAAATTAGGCCAAGTGATTATACTGCTGAGAAGTAAGAATGAACAGATCCCAAAGGAAAACTGAGAGCCTCGTCCATGAAGCCTCTAACACTGTGCCTGCCAGACAGGTCCTGAATAGTATGACTGACCTGGATAACTTCCCAGATTTGGATGGATATTAGAAAGACAGGGAGTTTTTTTTCTAACTGAGGTATTAGAAACATATAATAAAGAAGTGCACTCATCTCAAGCATTCCTTCCACTTGATGGTTTTTTACTGTTGTAACCACAGCCCAGATCCAGAAAGAGAACATTTCTGAAGACTTCTTCGTGAGCCCTCCCAGTCTGTAACCTCTCCCTAGAGGTAATTACTACACTGGCTGTTTCATAGAAACGCATGTGCTTTTTTGTGTAAAGCTTTTATCATTCAGCATCATATCTGTGAGAGAAGTTTTTGTTCTTCTGTGTACAACAGTTTTGCCAAACAGTTTCCCACGTGGTTTAAACTATTCTGTATTTCTCCATCAGTACTATGAGAGGCTCAGTTGTTCCATGTCTTTGTCAACACTTGTTGTTGTCAACTTAAGCCATTGTAATGGTGTCTATTTATGCTTTTCAATTCCATGATGACTAATAAGGGTAATGAGCACCTTTCCATAAGCTCCTGAACATTTGGATTTCCTATTTGGTGAAGTTCCTGTTCACATCTTCGCTATTTTTAAAGATTGTGTTATATGTCTTTTTCTGATTGAATTGTAGCAGTTCTTTACATACTGAGCGTGTAAGTCCTCTGTCAGATATGTGCAGGGCTAAAATCTTCTCCCAGTGTGTTGAAATTTGAATGGGATCCTTCTCTTTCCACTCAGAGCATCAGATGTGACTTTATCATCACTTGTGTCTCTCCTAGCCAAGCACTTCAAAATACATGGAGGCAGGACATTTCCCTACTGCCTTTTTAGCCTATTTTGACATTTTAAGTATCTAGTAAGATATTTTTAGCTACAAACTAAGTATATGTGACAGATGGTAAAATCCCATATCTGGGCTTTTAAATGTTAGAAACTTTCTGTTTCCAGTGTGTAATGTCACTGCCCAAAAAATGACAAAAATACAATGCCAGAAGAGAAGAGTTTTATGAACTTTAAGTATGAAAACCATTCTTTTGGCTTACCCACTGTGCTGCTTTATAAATACATTGTGTTTGTTTGAGTGTGTGTGTGTTGGGGGGTATAAATATCATATTCCTTTTAGGTGTATGGTAGTATATAATAAAAGTAAATCACATTGGAATATAAGCTATTAAGGAAACACCAATAAGCACTGGCAGACCTGGTACCTCTTGGCAAGCCAACAAGTGTCATATCTGACAGAGCTTGAAATGACCTTAAAATCTATGCTGACAGTTGCCTGCTTTCAGCCAGGAGGTCGGATACAACATTTCAGAAACCATTTTGAAAGGGTATGTATGGTGATTCCAACAAACAGGAGGGAAGAAGCAGGGATTGGAAATAAGGCAAGGTCACATCTTTTTTTTTTTTTTTTTTAAAGTTTATTTATTTATTTAGAGAGCATGCGGAAGGGGCAGAGAGAGAATCCTAAGCAGGCTCTTCTCTGTGCAGAGCCTGTTGTGGGGCTCGAACTCACGAACCATGAATCATGACCTGAGCTGAAACCAGGAGTCTGATGCCTAACCAACTGAGCCACCCAGGCTCCCCAAAGCAAGGTCAGGTCTTATTGCGATGGGTGCTTCTTCAAGGTTTCTACATTGGTTATTTTGCCTGCAAACTTTTCAGCTTTGGACTCTCAGCCTAAAGAAAGTTGGGGGTTGTTCTAGGAAGGCATTTTTGATTTAGCTTTCATTCTAAAGTATTTCAGCAGTTAACTGAGTTAAGAGTCTAAAAACAACCCAATAATTACTTGTATCATGTAAAATGGATCATTTTATTGTCTTTTTAGAACCACTTGTAGCTTTTACTTTAAATATTGAAAGTATAAAATTTATTGAGTACCTATTTTTCTGTAGGATCTGTGTCAGGAAGTGGAGGTTAAAATGTGAATTGCACTTAGAACTTTTAGGCAGCAGTAGGATTTTTCTTGGTTCACAAATTTTATCAGAGACTTACTAATTTTTAGATTTTCAAAAGATTGCTGCCTACTGGTTTTAAAATGTGGTTGGCAAAAGGGACATTTATATATATAATTATATTAAATTATATTAAGTATTAAATTGTATGTCATATTATATAAGATTATATTAAAATATATTTTAATAAATATATATGTAATTTTAACTGGCAACCTCAGAAAAACATCAGAAAGTAAAAATCATCCACAATGTTACCAATTTAAAACTTGACATAAAAAAGCAGAAATCTCTTCCTTTTGTTTCTCCTTCCTACCCCCACCTCCAGTGGTAACAACCTTTAATTGTAGCTATACTTCCTTCCAAACATTTTTATATGTGTTCAGAGAGGGTTGCCAGATTCAGCAGATAAAATAAAGTCACTCAGTTAAATTTGAATTTCAGATAAACAACAACTACTTTTTTAGTTTAAATATGTCCTATGCAATATGTAAGATATTTATATGGAGAAGTATTTGTTGTTTATCTGTAATTCAAATTTAACGAAGTATTCTGTTTTTTTATCCAGCCACCTTGATACAGACATAGCCACACATGCATTAATGAACATGTACACATTTCTTTTACCAAACCAGAATCAAGCTCTGTGTATTTACTCTAAGGCTTACTTATGCCTTTTGCTGTTGATTTATCTAGTTTACAGAATTACCCAGGTTCTCCCTAATTACTCAGGTTCTCCCTTGCATTGTAGACTCATAATTTACTGAACTTTTCTCCTATCGGTAGACATTTTAGGTATTTTCATTTTTTTACTATTTCAAACAACATATCATCGATCCTCTTTGTACTGACTTATTGTAAACTAATGCTGTCGCTTCTGTAGGATGAATTCCTAAAAGTGGAATTGCTAGGTCATAGCATATTTTAAAAGCATCGTTTGTTCAGTTCCTTCATACTTACTCACTGAGACCCCGGGCATGAGCAGCTGAGCACCAAGTGAGTTGGCCCCTCCTCCTCCACTGTCAACTCCATGAGACCAGGCACTGTTGTTCTCTAGTGTAGCACAGTACCTGTGACACAACTTTAGAATGAATGACTGTGCATTTACTCAAGGGGTTGCTGGGAGAATTAAATGAAATAATGTCTGCAAAGTGCCTGGGATGCTTCTTTATTTTCTCATCTACCCCCATTTGCAGTTCCTTCCTTAGCATTAAGGATCTCTAAATTAGTGAGGGAGATACCATGATTCCACTAAATTAGGATAAATTCTGTAATAGAACTATACTCAGAGTGCTGTGGGATTACAGAAGGGGGCGCCTAGCTTAGCCTGGGTGTGTGAAGAGAGTTACCCAGGTCTTGGCCAAGGTCTATTTAAAGTAAGTCTTGAAAGATAAATTGGAAAGAGCCAGGCAGATAAGCTGTGTGTGTTGGGCAGTAAGGCAATGGAGGGAATATCCCAGGCAGAGGGAACAGCATTACAAAGGGGCAAGATATAATAGAGTTCATCACCTTCAGACCATGGAAAAAGCCAGAAATAAAACCAGAGGTGGTTAGGGATCAGACATAATATGCTTCAGGTAGCAAACTAAGTTCTACCTTTGTCTTATAGTGAACAGTAGAGAACTTCTGTATGATTCGAGTTTATATTTTAGAAATGTCATTGAGTCAACACTGTGAAAAAAAAGATTAAAAATGCTTAAATCTAAAAACAGATAGCTTATCTGTGTTGGAACACTATTACAGTCATCCAGGCAAGAGATACTGGCAACTTGACAAGGACCATGGAGATGGGAAAGAAGGGCTGATTTAAAATGTAATTTAGGAACTGTAGTTACCAGGATTTGGTGACTGATTAGCTATTTGGTCAGGAGAAGAGAAGGAATCTAAAATGTCTGTAATATTTTGGCTTGATCATTTGGGTGAATAGTGGTACCATTTACAAGGTAAAAAATAAAACAGGCTGAAGAACAGATTTTGATGGGGCTGAAAAAACTGTACTGTTGTTTTGGGGTCATATTGAGATTGCAGTTGCTGTGGAATATTCTAGAAAACATGAACAGGAAACTTTGAAGTTTGCATGTCTGAAACTCAAGAGAGCAGTCCCACCTGCCATTATGACTTGGGATACCTCAGAATATGACCAAATGTTGGAGCCATAAACGAATAAGGTGAGGTAGTTAAAGCAGAATTTAGAATTTAAGATACTTTCAAAGCACATACTTGGGAACACAGATAGTGTAACTATTGTGGACAACAGAAAAGGGAGCTTACCAGAGAGCCAGAAAAGGTAATACTGAAAGCCCAGATGAAAGTGGAGACCATGATGTGGTGGTGATTTTCTCTCAGCAGCTTTAGTTGTAAGAGCAGGGATAGGCAGATAGGTACTAGGGTAAGGCATTGGAGGATCAGCGTAAGGAGAAATGCAAAGATGATTTTGTGGCGCCTCGAAAGAGAAAGATCAGAAATGCTGACTGGGAGTTTCAGATGGGCCAGGAAAAGATTTGAAGGCAGGAAGGGCAGGTTTGAGACCACAATCGGTCCAAGAAGTTTTGGGGAGGGACAGCCTTAAATCAGAGCAGCACTCAGTGTATATATGTACCTATACTTGGATACCCTTCATAACAAGTTCTCTAGCCATAGTGCCGCCCATCTTTTCCTGGACAAATCCTATTGTATTGCCTATTTTAATGGTAACTTGCTGAATTCTTTGTAAGATACACATTAGGTTCTTAATGTCATTTTCATTTTTGTTTTGGTGACAGTTCCATTTAGCTTAAAGATCCCCTTTTCTCTTGGCCTCCATCCTCTTCCTAACTAGATATGAACACCTAGAGCCTCTCTTCTTCCCATAGATTGAAGGAGTTATTAGTAAGGAGCGTATGGTTCTTCTCCCCCTGGAGATGCATTTGCTCTCCTAACAGGATCAGCTTAAAAATTCAGTCCGTGCAACAACACAGAATAAAAAATGTTGAGCCCCCATAAACAGCTGTGCATGCAACTTTCCCCAAAATAGATAATATGCACAGATGTGTTTATGGGAAGGAAGCATGAACACTCAGTGAGTTGTTTTCGGCTTCTCGCCACTGTAGGGATTTCTTTTCTTTTTCAAGGAAAGGTACGTTGTGGTAAGCAGTGTTTTATGACCTATAATAAAAACCTTTGTAAAGACCATTTTTTGACCAAATGAAGCTAAGTGTTCTTTTCACAGTCCTCGTTTGCTCCTCTCTCCCCCTCTCTGTATTGGAATGCACACAGCTCGGCATTAATGGATAACATAAGGAAATAATATCACAAATTCTAGTTCTTATTTGTTAAGCTCAGAAAGCAACCAAAGTTGATTATGTAATAAAGTTCATTAGTAATGTTTTTCCCTCCTCCGTATTAGTTTCTGAATATATATGTTGATTAAGTAAAAAGTTATATTGCATTCTTTGAGTAAACGGTTATTATCCGTGAAAGCACCTATGAGACAGTTTGAGGGAACCTTACCAGTTGGACGCCTCATAGAAAAATCAGTTTAGATACAAGGTAGAAAGCAACTTAAAGCCGCTTTAGAAAGTTAGGTTATTTGCAAAAAGAGACATATTATGCATTCAGTAAATAACGTAATTTCTAAGGATACATCTAGATCTAAAATGCTAGCCATCTTTAGACTTGCAAAATAAAGAACAGGCAACATAACACTTGATTTAATTAAAATAATAAATATTTTAAAGATTGTACCTTCTAATAGGCACACAGTAGTGTTTGTTGATCTTAATAATCACTGTTTGGGAAGATGGGAGGCTGTCCACGTCCTAACAAGAGAAAACTAGATGGATCTGAACTCTGCCAGATGCCATGGCTAATGGTGGGTCCTCTTCTTGATTTAGTGGCACCAGTTCCAAACCTGTTCCAGTTCCAGTTACCCAAGCGGGGGGGTTCACACACTGGTTTTAGTCTCCACAAGCATCCTAGAGGAAAGTATTATCCCCGTTTTACAGATGAGGAAACTAAGGCTTGATGCGAGGGGAGGGGAGCTTAAATAACAGGCCCAAGGCCACCCAGTGTGAAACCTCAAAAGATGGTCTGTTAAAGTTGACCTGTGAAAACAGACATTTACATATTGCATTTCTCTTGTGAATTGACTTTCCTCTTGCTTTCCCTTTCTAGTTCAGACCCTCCTGTCTTATGTCCAGAGTAGGGGAATAGGCTCCTCACAGCACCTCCCATCCATTCTGTATGCAAAAGCATCAATAATAACGTACCATTCTTTTACACATTTTCACTAGTTTCCTGACGACAAGAATCTATCCTCTCCTTACACAGGCCCAGCAGTAAAACCCTTTGCAGTGTGGTCCCCTTTCGCAATGCGCCCTCTGCAGGGGTGGTTGCTGGTCCTGAGCGCTTGTTCTCTAAAGCCTCTGCTAGTGTGGCCTTCCAGGCAGATGATTCCCCAACCTCCAAGGTCAGTGTGGATGCTAGCTTCCTCCGCAGTGCTCACTCGATGCCGGTAGCACCCATGCCATCTGTAGCCCTTGCCATATACCGACCTGAAGTGTGTAGGGTAGATTTCTCTTTTCTCTCCCCAGTAAAACAAGAGCACCCCGAGTCTCTGTCTTAGGTGTTTCTGTGTAACATCACCTACATGATGCCTGACACATAGTAGGGGCTTCATATTTCTTTTGTATAAATGGTAGCATTACGATGCATGTACTTTATACCATTTAAGTACTTCAGTATTTCATGTTCTACTTATTACATGTAATTATATATTATTACAATATATGTAATTATATATAAATATATAATATCTTATTAAGTGTCTCCAAGGTTATTTCCATTTTTATAGCTGTGAAGACCAAGGCCCACAACGGTTGCAAATGACCTGCCTTAGAGTATATGACTAGTAAGCTATATGACTAGTAAGACTAGAAATTCAGATGTAATGCTTTTTGCTCTAAACTTAGTGCTTTTTCTTTTAAATCATTAAATGGAAATTTGGAATCTCACATGCAGGTGGCTTGCTTAGGTTATATACATTTCCAAGAGAGATTTCTTTTGTGTTTCCACGTGGCAAACACTTAAATTCTTAGTGAATAACTGATAAACCACAATGGAGGATTGTAGCCTTTTCTCTAACGACTCAGGAATCAGCTTAATCAGTGAGGATGTTTTATATAACTGCTGTGCACAAAGCCAAGAGCAAAAGTCATTATACTTCATCTTCATGTCTATCTATATACACTGTTAAGTAATTCATCAAATCAAGTAAAATCAACAGATTTCTCTGTGTGAGATGCTTTGTTGGATTCCATGGAGAGTATAAACATGCCCCACATTCCTGTTTCTCTGGGAATTTATTGTCTAGCTCAATAGCACTTGACAGTTTAAAAAGCAAATCAAATATATAATGTAAAATGATAATAATATCTCTTTGCAGTTCTGTGATGGAGGAAGGGAAGAATTTATCCTGATTTTTATAAATGAAAAACTGAGGTTCAGAAAAATTGGGCCTTGGTGAGTCAATCAGCCAGTGGCCAAGATGAAATGGAATTTAGTAGCACTGGATTAAGAGACCACACTTTGAGAAACATTGATGTGGTGGCATGAAATTAAAGTGCTGGGAGATTTAGCCCGTGGTCCAATTCTGTACCTAAGTGATGTATTAAGGAAAATTATTTGATCTATAGAGTGCTTTTCTTAGGGATGAGAGAGGGTAAGAGACTTACTTATAGCCATACTTCTAGCTGTGGAACAGTGTGCTAAAGTCCATGTCTCTTGATGGTCAGCTGCTAAAAGAATTTGGGATAGAGGTGGTAAGATAGAAAACATCTTTAACTGTTTTTATTCCATTCTTCAGTGAAGTTCATTATAGACATAAGGGTATTATATTTATGAAATAATGAACCAAAAGTCTTAACACACATATGAAGATGCTGTATTGGCTAATAGGTAGGGATACTGATTTATATGTGATTCCTCTTGGATCCCTATCCCATGATCCAAACCTACTTTTTCTGATTTCCCTAGAGTTTTATCACTGCTAAAGTATTTCTTCCTGGGAAGAATCAGTGAGTCCTTTTTAAGCCAATGGCTTTTATAGATTGCATAGTCATTTCCAGTTTAGTTTGGGTCTCACTTCTTAGTGAAAAGTTATTGAACATTTACGGACACCTGTTAATATAGTGTCCTAGGAGCCTCATATATATGAAGGAAGAGTGACTAAAGCAGGCCCCTCTTTCAGAAGACGGGGCCATAGGGTAGCGAGTGGGTAAAGATGGAGAAAGTCTTCAGGAGTTCCAAGAGACAAGGCCAGAGAGCCAGGTGGGCTTTGTCTGAGGGCATTCTAGCATAAGACTAATCTGATGGGATCAGGTCTGCATGTTAAAAAGATCAAGCTAGCCAGAGAGTAAAGGGTAGATTTGAGGAATGAGATCAGTGGGGAGACAGTACAGTACATGTAAGCAAGGATGAGCACCAGCCTACTATAGTAGGGGTCTCACAGATGTAGGAATTATGTGAAAAAAAGTGACAAAACTTTACTGAGGGAGTCAGAAGAAGACTTGAATAAAAAGAGAGCCACAATATGTTGCAAAAAGGAAAGATTCAAAATTATAAAAGACTCCCCAAATTATAATTTCTTAAAAATTAGTGAAAGGTGTTTGTGGAAGGATATGAGAACTTAACAAAATGATCTTAAAATCGTTTGAGAACAATAACATGTAAGAATATCCAGGAATATTTTATAAAGAATGGAAAGAGGACACTTGCCCTACCAGATATGAACACAAATTCTAAATACTTAATTATTAAAGGAGAGAGATACCCTGTACCCTAAACAGAGCCAAACAAGTTAAAGTCCAGAAACAAGTTCAAGTAATTTAGAACATGATAAAAGTAGAATTTAAAAAGTGGGTAATTTGATAAATTAAAACTTCTGGCCAAAGATAGTATGTAAATAAAAGTAGAATACCACATGACCATTAAAAATTGAGCAGTAGACGAATGGATAAAGAAGTTGTGGTTTATATACACAATGGAATACTACATGGCAATGAGAAAGAATGAAATCTGGCCTTTTGTAGCAACGTGGATGGAACTGAGGAGTGTTATGCTAAGTGAAATAAGTCATACAGAGAAAGACAGATACCATATGTTTTCACTCTTATGTGGATCCTGAGAAACTTAACAGAAGACCATGGGGGAGGGGAAGGGGGGAAAAAGTTAGAGAGGGAAGGAGGCAAACCATAAGAAACTCTTAAAAACTGGGAATAAACTGAGGGTTGATGGGGGGGTGGGTGGGAGAGGAAAGTGGATGATGGGCATTGAGGAGGGCACCTGTTGGGTTGAGCACTGGGTGTTGTATGGAAACCAATTTGACAATAAATTTCATATTAAAAAAAACAAAAACAAATATAAAAAAAATTGAGCAGTAGACCTGTATTCATTGATGTGCAAATGAGAGTCCAGTATACATTATGTGAAAAAGGCAATTACAAAATCACATATACTAGTATTCCATTTATAAAAGGAAAATAACTTTCTATATGAGAATACATGTACAGAAAAATTATGGAAGGAACCATCAATGTGTTAATTGATTATGATTGTCTTTGGATGGGAGAATTGTGGGTGGTATTTTTTTTCCTTGTGTTTTGGCTTTTTTAACAGAACAAATATGTTTATTATGTTAATTATGCATTACATTTCTAATGAGAAACATAGAAGATCTTTTTATTTTGGAGAACAGTGAATAGGAGGGCGAGACCCAGTGTGAAATGCCATGGCAAGGTTAAGTGAGGAGTGGAATGTCCCATTGGTTGTGGCAAACAAGTGGTTATTGGTGATCTTGGAAGAGCTGCTGCATCTGCATTCATTGTAGTGATGTGATGTGGATGAGAATTAGGAAAATGTGCATTGCTGTGTAAAGATCCTTGTCTAAGAAAAGAAGAGGAGGGACTCCTGGCTGGCTCAATCCATGGAACATGTGACTCTTGATCTCAGGGTTGTGAGTTCGATCTCCTCGTTGGGTGTAGAGATCTTAAAAATAAAATCTTAAAAGAAAAAGGGGGCACCTGGGTAGCTCAGTCTGACTCTTGATTTCGGCTCAGGTCATGATCTCATGGTTCACAGGATCGAGCCCCCGTGTCAAGATTCTCTCTCTGCCTCTCCTGGGATTGTCTCCCCCCACACCCCCCCTCTGCCCTTCCCTCACTCATTCGTAAATAAATAAATAAATAAATAAATAAATAAATAAACAAACAAACTTAAAAAAAAAGAAGGGGGTCGCTTGGGTTGTTTATTGGTCAAGGGACAATAGAAAGGGAAGAAGTCCCAGGTGTAGTAGGGGAATGGCTAGTAGAGCAAGGGGAGGTACTTGAATAAGCTACACTGAATGAGATCCAGAGCATAAGGAGGGAGATGAATACTGTGTAGAAGGATGGAAACCTTTCCTACCAGAAGATAAAGAAGAAGGGTAGATGCCAGTGCTTTTAAATTTGTAGGTGGACACAGGGAGGTAATAGCATCCCCTTGATGGAATGAGTTTCTCTCTGTAGTGGAGTATAGGCTAGTGTGCTAAGAGAAGAAAGGGAGATCGTAAGTTAGGGAGACAGCAGTAGACATTCGGACTGGCCTATAAGGACAGCAAGAGAGCTTATTGGGGACCACGGGAGACTACCTGGTGGCACTATGGTAATCAGGATTTAAGACTGACTTCATATCGATAAGGGACACATACGTGATCATGCTCTACCCCTACCCCATAACAGCTGTCTGAATCACTGGTACAACAGCCAAGAAAGAGAGAGTGGTTGGGCTAACTGAGGATTAAGCTTTGTAAAGAAGATAAGATAAAATGACCAACAAGAGAGATGAGGGAATTGGCAGACCTAGCACATGGTGTGTGAAGAAGTTGCTCTCCAAATTTAATTAGTTATGCTGTCTGATAAGCTTATGTAAATTTAAGTGACATGTTGATATCCAAATAAATGTGATTAAAGTAACTTAAACTTTTTTTATTAAAAATATTTTATGTCAGAGTTGAGTAATAACACATTCCTAGTTTTAGCCATGGAAATAAATGGTAAATAATGGAATGGGGTTAATGATGTCAAAGGTCTCTGAAATTAAGGTACTAGCTAGGGCATCCTAGCTGCATAATGTTGAAGTCATGCAGGAAAATGGTGAGTGTAGGGTAGAGAGGATGAGCCATAGTCCCTGAGGAATATGGAGGATTGATAGCAAATGATAGCGATGAAGAAGAAAATGTTGTGACAACAAATGGAAGGAGGAATAAGTCTCAGAGAGAAAAAGATAACCCCCTGGAAGTGATAATTGGCAACAGGAAAAGAATGTTGATACAGGCCCCATGGTGGGCCAGGGGCAGGGTGTGGGGAGAGAGGCAGTGCACACTGGCAAAGAGGGCTCTGAATGAAAGATAGTGACCTTAACAGGTTTCAGTTGATACAATTTTAGTTAAGTTTGGTTTGTTAGAATAATTGTCAACTGCAAATTATGGAAGACTCAACAGAAAAAAAAAAAGCTTTAAATAAGGGCATTACTGTTAAAACTATAAGACCAGAGGTGGGCAACCTCAAAGTTGTTCAGCTATTCAGCAATGTCATAAAGACCCAGACTTTTTCTCTCATTTACACTCTGGCATTTTATGCGTACAGATGATGTCTCCCTTTGTGCTTCAGGATGGTTGCTACAACTGCAAGTTCAGGTCCTCAAGCAGCAGCATTTAGTGTAAGATGCACGGATAGGGAGTGGGGGCTGGGAGGTGAGGAGGAAGTACAGCAAGAATTTTCTACTGTGGTCCTCTTATAAAAGGGAAAAATACTTCCTGAAACTCTACAGCAGATTTGTCCATACGTCTCGCTGGCTAGGACTAGGTCTCATGTCTATCCCTAGATCAATTTCCAACAAATTTATGGGAATGTGATTAGCTTGGACCAATCATTCGTGGCTGGCAACCAACAATGTCTGCTACTGTAAACAAATAATAATATGCTCCACTCTGTGGAACAGAAAACCAACTTTTTGTAATACATTACCTCATTTGGAGAGGAGGGAAGTACTAAGGGAGGGGAAAATTCTCAAAAGAGGGAAATGAGAAGGAGAATGGGGAAAGATGAGAAGGTATTTTTCCAAATGCAGCCAATAGAGCATATTGTTTAAAGAAATTATAAAGAATATGTGTTGAAATGGGGATATATCCACAGTATGTGGTTAAATGTTTTTAAAAAGATTACAAAACAACGTGAATAGAACAGAAACCGTTTGGGTCATTAGTCAAAAACCTAGGCAGTTGTACTTTGTATTTTCTTATTTATGCAATGCTGATTTTTATATCCTGCTCTGAAAAAGTTATAATTAACATTGCTATTTGTAGTTTCAATTCCTGATGACTTTCCACTGTGAGTTAAAAATAGCCATTGCGGTGACGTAATGATTCCTTCTTTCAAACTGTCCACTTATTTAGTCATTACATTGTCCTTCAAGTACCAACATTTCCAGGCTTGGTGAAAATTAGTTATTTTCTTCTTCCTGGTTGGTTGAAATGGATTCTTTACTTACTTCAGCATTAGCATCACTCCCAGGAATGAATAATATATGGATTCTTTTCATTCTGTCTTTAGAATACACATTTTATTAATGAAATTGGCATACAAAGCCACTTTTATTATGCTTTTATCCAGTTGCCTAGAAGCAGTAAAAATAGAAAGTCAGCACTTGAAATTAGGGGCCTTGCCTTTGTTTCTGCTGAAGAGCTGGTGAGGAGCAGTGTTGCCCTCTGTTACCCATTCCCACCATCCCTGACCCACTGGGCACAGTGGTGATGTGACGGGGAATATGAGGCAGCTTGACTGCCCTTTTCTGAAACAAAGCTCACTCATGACTCTTGCAGCTCATCTCCACCAGGTCCTCCCACTTATTGCTTGCTTTGAATTCACCAATTACATCCTTCCAGGTGGTCTGAGGTTTTAAGGAACCTGCTTTAACCCCCCTCTCTTGCTTTTCCAAAATTTGTTTTGCCCTTTGTGATTTTGGGTGAAGCATTCTTTGGGTATTCCTGAGGACCAAAACAAGAAGTAGGGGGGGGATCTGTTTATAAAGCAGTCTTTGCAGCCCATTGTTATCGTTGTGAATTGATCAGTGAAAGCTTGAAGGAGCTTCTGTCAAGTTTTGAAGTAGAGTAAAAGGTGTGTACTGTACAGTGAGCTTGATGTGGTGACAACAGCAGATTCTCCTTGAGCACAGAAATCAGAGTGAGTGACATCGCCAGTGAGTGTATGACCTGCTGAATGATCCAGATATGGCTCTGTCATTCACTACTCCGTTGCTTATGTAGAATATTGTACCATACTTTGTAGGAGAACTGTGATTTTAAAAGATCCTGAGACTGCATCTAGCAATTCCACTTCTGGGTGTGTGTGTGTGTGTGTGTGTATCTCCCAAATAATTGAAAGCAAAGTTGCAAAGAGATATATGTATACCTGTGTTCATAGCAGCATTATTAACCGTAACCAGAAGGTGGAAACCACCCATATGTCCCTCAACACATGAATGGATAAGCAAAATGTGGAATATACATACAATGGAATATTATTCAGCCTTAAAAAAGAAGGACATTCTGACATATGCTACAACATGGATGAATCTTGAAGACATTATGCTAAATCACAAAAATACAAATACAGTATGATTCCAATTACATGAGGTATCTACAGTAGTCAAATTCATAGAGTATAAGAGTGGTTGCCAGGACCTGGAGAGAAGAGAATAATAGGGAATTGTTCAATAGGTATAGTTTAAGTTTTGCACGATGGAAAAGTTCTGGAGATTGCACAACCTTGCACAACAAGGTGAATATACTTAGTACTGAATTATATACTCAAAAATGGTTAAGTTGGTAAATTTTATGTTATGCGTATTTTACCACAATTAAGAATTTTAAAATAGGGGCACCTGGGTGGCTCAGTTGGTTAAGCGTCCGACTTTGGCTCAGGTCATGATCTCATGGTTCGTGAGTTCAAGCCCCACGTCAGGCTTTCTGCGGACAGTTCAGAGCCTGGAACCTATTTCAGATTCTTTGTCTCCCTCTCTCTCTCTGCCCTCCCCTGCTCATGTTCTCTCTCTCTCTCCTCAAAAATAAATAAACATTAAAAAAAATTTAAAACCAGCATTTTAAAATACATAGTCTTAATCAGCATAAACAAAAAAGGATCCTGGGCCTAGCCCATGTTGTTGTCATTATTATTAAAGTGCTCTACTTTTTTTTTTTTTTTCAACGTTTTTATTTATTTTTGGGACAGAGAGAGACAGAGCATGAACGGGGGAGGGGCAGAGAGAGAGGGAGACACAGAATCAGAAACAGGCTCCAGGCTCTGAGCCATCAGCCCAGAGCCTGATGCGGGGCTCGAACTCACGGACCGCGAGATCGTGACCTGGCTGAAGTCGGACGCTTAACCGACTGTGCCACCCAGGCGCCCCTACTTTTTTTTTTTTAATGTTTATATAATTAATTTATTTTTATTTTATTTTATTTTATTTTATCTTATTTTATTTTATTTTTATTTTATTTTATTTATTTTTTTTGAGAGAGAGAGAGAGAGAGAGAGAGAGCGAGCACAAGCCGGGGAGGGACAGAGAGAGAGGGAGACACAGAATCCAAATTAGGCTTCAGGCTCCAGGCTCTGAACTGTCAGCACAGAGCCCCATGCAAGACTTGAACTCAGGAACTGTGAGATCAGGATGCTTAACTGACCGAGCCACCCAGGCGCCCCCGAAGTGCTCTACTTTCTTTGTGGCTTTCCCATCACCCTTTCTATGTAGGCTGTCATGATCTTTTATTTCTATTCCTAATGCTAACCCCCTACCTTAAACCAGAATGTTGTCAGTTTAATTTAAGATACCTTTGTTGTATGTAATCCATTTTAGACTGTAGACTCCTGTAACATCCTTCATAGGAAACAAACTGGATAGGAGGCTTTTGTAGGAAACAACAAATCATTAGGAAGGTACTTCTATCAAAACTTGAATAACAAATTTGAAGACTGTAGTTTACACATTATAAGGAGAAAAAAATGATTATCATTGACTATAGCTTGTACATGTCTTTTTTTAGTTCTTTTTTTTTTTTTTTTAACATTCATTTATTTTTGAGAGAGAGAGAGACAGAGCATGAGCAGGGGAGGGGCAAAGAGAGAGAGGGAGACACAGAATCCAAAGCAGGCTCCAGGCTCTGAGCTGTCAGCACAGAGCCCGATACAGAGCTTGAGCTCACAAACTGTGAGATCATGATCTGAGCCAAAGCCAGACACTTAACTGAGAGGGAAAGAGGGAGAGAGAATCCAAAGCAGGCTCCATACTCAGCATAGAGCTCAACATGGGGCTCGATCCCACCACCCTGGGATCATGACCTGACCCATAATCAAGAGTCATACGCTCAACCGACTGAGCCACCCATGTGCCCCTTATTTTTAGTTTTTAGACTATTGATGTACATTTTTGTTGCTAAAATCTTGAGGATGTGACTACATCACATAGATCTATCCAAAAACCCAGAATTGTCTATTGAAAGCTGTCATTTCTGTGATTTACTATATGATATAAATTAGATGTTTTCATTATCTTTTGGAACTAATTATACTTTGTAGTTGGGGGAAAAAAAAAACCCAATGAAAAATCTTTTTCCCATTAGGAAAGCTTGAGGTAACTTTTCAGCTGGCTTGTTTGTTTTGTTTGTAAAGAAATAACAGGATTAAACTTGTAGAACACCTAAAAGAAATGATTACAAGGCTTTACAGATTTGTGGTATTCAGACTAAAGTCTGGAATCTTCCTAGGGGGGTTGCCAAGGACAAAACCCCACCCAAAGTCCCTGGGAGCCAGACTTCATTCCATGATGGGGTCCTGTTGAAACATGCTTCCATGGCACGTGTTTCAGAAAGATACAGAGTGATGGCCCCAAGTGACTGTTTATCTGTCATGAGTATGACTAGATGTTTAAACCTCTTCCACCAGAATTGTGCACTGAAACGTAAAAAGGTTTTAAACCTGTGTTTAACTTAAAGAGCCTTAATTGGCAGTATCCGTAGTCTCACTGCATTGCATCATCAGGATTACTGTGAAATATTTGCGTCTTGTATAAAACAGATTAATTGAGATTAAAATCTTGAGGAGCTAATTTAAACGTATGTCTCACGATACTATAAACTGAGATAGAACAGATAATAAGCTTAAGTAGAGAATCCTTTGAAATATCTTTGATCCAAGCACTTCTTGTGATTCTGAAGTAAAGGTGTTTTTTCCTGCCTTGTTTACTGTTACAGTTTATTCATTCATATAATTCTCAGGAATTGGGACCACATCTTCTTCTTTGTGACTGGAGTCCCCAACATAGCTGCATATATTTTCCCTTTGAGGTTAGGTGTTCCAGTGAATGATGGTTAAAGGTTGAGGAGGGTCCCCAAATCACACTTCTTACAAGTCTATAAAGTGTATCAACCTACCTTACAGTTGAATTACTGAAGATCATGAGACTTGGGCAAAATTTTTCAGATCATTTAATTCAAAGCTCACATAGTTCAAAAAACTCTTATAGCTGGGTATTGTAGGTTTAAAAGAAAGCCCAGTTTGCTCAACAAAAATATTTTTTAAATAGCCTAATAAAATCTAAAGAATGTTAATTCTTATGTAAAACCAACTTACCATATATCTGTAAGCATCATTTACATGGAATCAATGTTAGTGTAATTATACCGGTTGGCACTATTTAAACTATGCTGGTGGTAATAGTTATAATGGAGCAAGTCTCTTTCCTGTGCCCTAGTGTTTAAATGAAGGAGAACTAAACTCTGGGTATAAGTTCCAAAATAACACAGCTATTGGGACACCTGGGTGGCTCAGTCAGTTAAGTGTCAGACTCTTGATTTCAGCTCAGGTCATGATCTCTCAAGTTGGTGAGATGGAGCCCCGCATCAGGTTCTGTGCTGACAGCACAGAGCCTACTTGGAATTCTCTCTCTCCCTCTTTGCCCCTCCCCCACTCAGGCGCGCGCGCGCTCTCTCTCTCTCTCTCTCTCTCTCTCTTTCAAAATAAATAAATAAACTAAAAAAAAAATAAATAACCCAACTAAAACCAAATAGTAATTACTATGGCATATCCCAGGGAGGAAAATCATGTAGTCATTAAAAGTCATATTGTATTGGGGCACCTGGGTGTCTTATTTGGTTAAGCATCCAACTCTTGATTTTGGCTCAGGTCGTGATCTCACAGTTCTTGAGATCAAACCCCACATAGGGCTCTGCACTAACAACATGGAGCCTGCTTGGGATTCTCTCTCGCCCCCTCTCTCTCTGCCTCTCTTCTCTCTTTCTCTCTCTCAAAATAAATAAATAAACATTTAAAATAAAATAAAAATGAAGAGGTTAGAGTGGGAGAGAGCCAAAGCATAAGAGACTCTTAAAAACTGAGAACAAACTGAGGGTTGATGGGGGGTGGGAGAGAGGGGAGGGTAGGTGATGGGCATTGAAGAGGGCATCTTTTGGGATGAGCACTGGGTGTTGTATGGAAACCAATTTGACAATAAATTTCATATATCAAGATAAATAAATAAATAAAAATAAAATAAAAATCATATTGAGTTAAAAAAAGATACATTGCAGAAGAATTTTGTTGAAGTGGCAAAACATTCATAATGAATTATTAAATGTTTTTAAAAATCACAAAATAATGTGTACAGAATAATCATTTTTATTTATAAATATATTTATATATTAGTATTATTTGTATGTGCTATACATTATTTAGCACATATTTAATATGTAAATATATATTTATACCTACAAATACAATAATAGCTGTAATTTTGAAAGACAAGACAAAAATTATTTAACAGTGAAGTTTTCTCTGTTCTCTGAGTGATAGGATTTTGAGTAATTTCGATTCTTCCTCTGGATTTGTAAAAAATTTTGTTAAGTTTCTGCATTAAACATATACCAGTTTAATAATTAAGAAAGATGTAGTATGTCCTATATAAGTGAATACACAAGTAAAAGCAATACACACTTTTTTTTATTATTAAATATAATTTATTGTCAGATTGGTTTCCATACAACACCCAATGCTCATCCCAACGGGTGCCCTCCTCAGTGTTGTTGGTTTTTTTGTTTTTATTTTTTTTTACTCTGTGGATCAGCCTTTTTATAAATTTAGATGGGCTTTATTATTAATGAGTTCAAATTTCAAAATTTTTATTCTGCTAATTGGCCGCTTAAACTGTTTGAACACGAAAAAATGAACCAAACAGATTTATTCTTTGTGCAGTTTTACGTGGTTGATGTTCAGCATGTAAGAAGTTATAGGCGACAAGTCAGCATGGCATTACTTTAGGTTAGTCAAGCTGTTTAAACTCCAGGGCTTACAAGTCGTGTGCATACGTTTCCAGTAGTGACGGATTTGCCCCAGTAGACTTTTGTTAACATCGCACACTTCGTTTTCACACTGGAAGTGTGTGCATTGAGAGGTGTGTGACCTGCAGTGGTTCTCAGGTCTTGAAGAACTGACCCTCGACAGTGCAGTCTTCTGCAAGGGTTTTGTCCTTGAAAACTTAGAAGGTAAACCCTGCCCATTCAGAATATCCATTGAGGTGCATCAGAAAGGATTCTAGTACACCTGTCATTCATTACACACCACTGCTTAGTCCTTTGTTCACCGAGCTTGTGGCACTGGCCACATTTTCTTACGGATGTTTGTGACTCTGTCTCCCCCTGGGAAATGGGACACTTTAATGACTGTCATTCATTGAATGCTTAATATGTGCCAGAACTGCACTGCCCCTGTTTGCATACATTACTTCATGTAATCTCATTACATTATTTTTAAAAAGTAAGCACTGTTTTCTCTTAGTTTTATGGAATATTGAGGTTTTGGTTTTAAACAAGCCAGGATGTAAAGACAGAACCCCCAGCTCTGAAGGAAGAACCAGTACCATAACCCAATAACCAAGTATGGTCCAGCTAGTGAACAAATGTGTCCTTGCAGCCCCTGCCAGCTGTGAAGCCCATGATACTGCCTTACCATTTCTCTAACCCTTATGTGAACAAAATAATTCCATCCTCCCTTGTTTCGCACGATATATGGGGGGTAGGTCAAAGATTTCAAGGATCAAATGCTCAGGGTCTTAAATTCCTACTTTCAGACACTGTTTCTGAGTTTTAAATCTTATAATTTACGGGTTCCAAAGTTAGAAGAAGATGTGACATTAGTTTTTTTTCTGAATATCCCCCATTCTCCATTCCATAAGTGGTAATAGCTACCATTTATTGAATGCTTACCACTGCGTTAAGTGCTTTACAAACAGTGATCCTAGAAAGTAGGCTTTGTTGCATTCTCATTTTACAGACAGGAGAATTGAGGCTCAGCAAGATTAAATGGCTTACCTGGCTTTACATGCTCATTTGATCATTGATCTAATAAAGGAGTGCACTGGGAATTTGAATTTGAACTCACTTTTTCTAGACTATAGTTTGATCAACACTATTTCTTGAATAGTGGTGTTACTTTGGGCTAATTACAAACACCTGTTTCTTGGCCTATAAAATGAGGTAATGATATTATTTACCTCAGTGTTTCGTTGTTCACTGAGTTTCTAAACAGAAAGTGTTTAGAGTGGTGGTTGACCTGTAGTGACTGCTTAGTGTTAGGTGCTATAAAAATAATAGGAATTACTGGGGCGCCTGGGTGGCTCAGTTGGTTAAGCGTCCGACTTCAGCTCAGGTCATATCTCATGGTTGGTTAGTTCGAGCCCCGCATCGGGCTGTGTGCTGACAGCTCGGAGCCTGGAGCCTGCTTCGGATTCTGTGGCTCCCTCTCTCTCTCTCTGCCCCTCCCATGCTCATGCTGTGTCTCTCAATAATAAATAAATGTTTAACAAAGTTTAAATAATAGGAATTACCATTAATATTACCATTTACTGGATTTTAATTGTTGAAATAAAAAATTAAATCATATAAAAGTATATGAAGTAAAAAGTGTCTCCCTTCCCACCACCTACTTCCTCTCCCCAGCATGAACTACAGACACCAGTTTGGTATTTATCTTCCAGAATATCTCCTATGCCATCTGAACCTATTTTTAAATTTTCCTTTCATTAATAAAATACAGGCTGATGTGAAATTTTTTTGTAGTGACCTTGAGAATAGTGGACTGGAGAGATGGAAAGGGAGACGAATTCATTTATTCAGCAAATACCCGTCAAGTACTTCCAACACAAAGGATTCAGTATGTTAAATTTATTGTGACAGTTTATTGATTTTCTTTTTTGTTTGTTTGTTTTATTTAGGATATGATGTTTCAGCTTCTCCGAGGTCTGGACTTTCTTCATTCTCACCGAGTAGTGCATCGTGATCTAAAACCGCAGAACATTCTGGTGACCAGCAGCGGACAAATAAAACTGGCTGACTTTGGCCTTGCCCGCATCTACAGTTTTCAGATGGCTCTTACCTCAGTGGTGAGTAAGAAAGTGCTATTCTTTCATTAGGTTTGTTTCCTCTTTTAAATGATGAACTTCCCCATACCATGCCCCTAATATTATTACTGCCCATGGTCACTTGGGGGACAGAATGGAGCCTGGGTGGCTCAGTCAGTTGAGTGTCTGACTTCAGCTCAGGTCATGACCTCACAGTTCATGAGTTTGAGCCCCACGTCAGGCTCTGTGCTGACAGCTCAGAGCCTGGAGCCTGCCTCAGATTCTGTGTCTCCCTCTCTCTCTCTCTCTGTTCTCTCCCACTGTGCTCTGTCTCTCTCTCAAAAATAAATAAACATTAAAATAAATAAACAAACAAACAGGGCTAGGAAGAAAGGGTTTTGCTTACAACTACAGATATATCCAGGCTGGGCTTGCCATGAATAGGACCTGTTGCAAAAATAGTCTGTTACATTGTAGCCGCTAGAAAAGACTCAGTTACAGGTTTCCAAATGTTTTTTGCCATAACCACTATTTCCAGAGCTGCATATGCAAAGTCTGGGGAAATACAGCTCAAGGGTTAGGGAAGAAGGGCGTCAGGAACATTGACCTGTCTGTAGTGACCTGGTTTGAGAAACAGCTAGGTACCTGCAAAGGTGTGTGAAGGCGTTCTTCTGGAGCTGTGTTGCTGTGAAGATACTAAATTTATAGTAAACTTGGATAGCCCATGAACAAGCAGCACCCCACACCCCACACCCCACATCCCACACTGGGGGAAGCCTTCATCCAAGCCAAAATACAAAGAGCAAACCCAAGGCCCTATGTTGGCAGAGAATGACAGTTACGGCATCCTGTTTATTTGGTCTCATTCAGACACAAAACCATAATAAGCTATTGACTTCGGTTACCTTCTATTTCTCCTTCTAGTTCATTGTTTCTGAGATGAATTTTTGTGAAATTCTGCACCCAGAGTATAAAAAGAGCCCAGAAGTAGGCACCAGTAACTCTTCCCTTTGAAAGACCTGTTTTACATACAGTGAATTCATGCAGAGATACAAAAAGCCAAGGAATGTCCCTTTACTGTGCCACTTATTTGGGATAGGAGTTTGATGCTGAGCATCCCTTGGGATCCGTGAACACTATAAAAATTGCCCTCAAAGCATTAGATTAAGCCTTAAGAAAAGGAATCCTCTTGGGTCAGTATGTTATTTTTCACCTGGTCTATCTTTAGCCTCTAAGTGATTCTCAGTCAGGGGCAGCACTGCCCTGGGTGGAGGGCACAGCTGAGAAATGGATGGCAGCATCTTTGGTCATCTTAATGACTTGGGGAATGGCAGTGGCCACAAGGAGGCTGGTATTCTGCCTACCAAAGAATTGTTTACTGAAATTCCAGTAATGCCTCAACTGAGAAATAAACAGCAGGGGAGTTGGAAATTTTCTAAGAGAGATAATTTGTCTTAGAACAACATTCAGTTTACAAAAGTATTCCATTTCCTCACCTCCAAAATATGGATACTACAACCTGGACACTTAAGACCAGGTACTTTGGCAACTTTCGCAACATTGTGTACTTTACCTAGGGCCGTCAGAAGTTTTACAGAGGATTCCTTGGAGTGTGTCACCATTGTTAAAAGAGAAATCATACTTGTTTTCTCTTTGCCCATCACTTTTGAGAAGACAAGGCACAAGATGGTATTTAAAGGATACGCCTCAGCTTTGGGCTGGGTCAAGGGAGCCCTTGTATTCTTACATAATCACAGCAGAAATGCTGAGTATGTGTGTTTCCTCACTGGGAAGGGTTAGGTAGGCTGCGAGCTTCCTTAGAATGTAGTTGCAGTCCCTGAGGAAAAGCTTAAATAGGCTTTGTGATCCCTGTGGTCATCAGAGGTAGCAGATGGAAGGAACTGATCTTAGGTACATTAATTGAGGGAAAGATGAGCCATAACTGAGACAGACGCTTTATTTTGATCACCCCCAAATGGGCACAAAGAATCACAAATAAAAACAGGAAACTCAGTTGGTTTTGTTTTGTTTTTGTTTCTTTTTTGCTTATTAAATTTGAGGAATGATAGCCCAGCTTGTGCGTAACATCAATTAACATTCCATTCTTGCTGACAGTGGATATGTTCAGACAGGAAAATGTAGACAAATTATTTCATAGAGAAAAGGGGAAAGGCAGTCGTAAATACCTGATTTTTCAGTGTCTGGTTTGTACTGCATACTCTATTTCTTATAGTGACATAAAGTAAAAAATACTAGCAACCAGGAAAGACACTGTGAACAGATTTGACTTTTTTTGCAAGAATGATAGCTGGAATTTCATGCCAGTAATAAAGCTTATGATTCCTAAAGGTCACTGCATTTAAAACTTTTCCCATTGTTTTGTCTTTTTCGATTTAGGGAAAATCCACTTAGTATCGTGATGCATGTAATTTACGTACAAATGGCAATGTATAAAGACTTAGAAGCACAGTTTTTCAGACTGAACTGGTATTTATTTTTAGAATTTCTTGAAGAGAAAAAGACTGCACTCCACTTCCTGGAAATACACATTTTTTAGTGGGCTATGTCATACCGGACCTGGGAATCAACTTAATCTGTGGAATGTTAAAGGAATTACAAGTTAACTGATTCGAAACTGACATCTTACAGCCATGAGAAATGCTTATCTATTAGTCATCTTCCAAACCTGACTCAAATGTCCCCTTCTGGTACTCCATACAGAAATCAATCCCACCTTCGTCCCTCAGTGTTTCCAGAGTAACATCTTATTAATGTCCTTCATAATACTGCTTTCTGTTTTGTTTGTAATTATTTTGGGAGTCTGATATATCAGGCTGTAAGCTCCTTGAAGGAATTAGCCTTAGAGGTAGAAATTTAGGACAATTGTTGTAAGTCTGGTCCATAGTTGTAGCTGTAGGTGGTGCATAACTTAGGGTGTATAAAAAATGATGAAGCTTGTCTTCATCTGATAGGGGAGGGTTAAGTGTCCTTTAGATGCCTGACTTCACAGGGATGCCTCCAGCATGACACTCAGATGTCTTTAGAGAGTATTGAATACTTGCTGCTCAGTATACAATCAGACATGCATGTGTACCCATACAGAGAAACGGTGTTTATACCTATTTATTCAAAGGTTATAGAATTAAGATGTGAATGGCTACCATGGATACCTTAGACTCAGGCAAGAGGGGCCCCTGGCCTGGATCTCATACTTTATTTTTACTTTATGTTTGTTTATTTTGAGAGAGAAAGCAAGAGCATTCAAGCAGAAGAGGGGCAGACAGAGAGAGAGGGAGAGAGAAAATCCCAAGCAGGCTCCGTGCTGTCAGTGCGGAGCCCCGTGTGGGGCTCCAACTCATGAACCGTGAGATCATGATCTGAGCCGAAGTCAAGATCCGGACGCTTAACTGACTCAGCCATTCAGTCACCCCTCTCATACATTAGAGGAGCCTGCACTGGCCCCTCTCCAGCCAGGCCTCCATTCATGGAGCGTGGATTCCAAGGTGCAAGGCATATTCCAGCTAGAGCCTGAGACCCCTGACCCTCTGTTGCCTCGCTCAGGGCATTGGAGTTCCCTGACTGACAGAGAACTGCATGGACTTGCCTCAGGTCCTTCCTCCTGAGAGCAGATTGCACCACTTGTGTGTTCACCCAAGTCAGACAGCAACGGTTCGCAGTCATACGGGCAGAGTGTGGACGTTTGGATTGGAGTGTCCGTAAATATGTGCCTGAGACCCCTTGTGGTCCAAGAAGGATCTGGGTCTGCAAACAGCGGGAGGGCCCATTACACTTGCCACCTGACATGGGTTCTTTTTAGCAGCAATTTCTCTGAAACCGTGAAAATCAACTCCTGTGACCTGTCTTGAAATATTGCCTGTGTGGGAAACCGAAGAGAGTAAGGGAAGGTTCTTTCCATTGCACATAAGTAATGCACGCAAGAGTCATGACTCATGTGGTTCTATGATCTCGGTGACAGAAGTGTTTTGAGACTATGTGCTTATTCAGTAAAATGACTACAAGGCTAGCTAAAATTATATTTAGAGTCATTTTAAACTTGCCATTTCTAAGTACTTCCCATGTCAGATGCATTGTACGGTGCACCTCATTTTTGTCTGTCAAGATCAAAGAGAAATGGAGAGCAACCACTCAGCCAATGATCATCCGTGATTGTGCAGGCAGGTCTGACAGGGAGTCTGAGAAGCAGAACCTAGGACACCACCACTAGCCCGAGGATGACTATGATAATCATGAAGCACGGTGAGCAGTGGCTCAGGGAGGGAGCAGTCTTCATATCTCTATGATGCAAAATCTTTACTATTTTTTTTTCTAAATTGGATCATACATCATGCAGGGTGACACCATTGCTGTTAGATCCAGTGTTTGGAGAACTCTTTATCAACCATCTCATTTTGGAAGTAAGGAAGCTGACACTGCGCAGGCCGTTTGTGGCCAGGTTAGGTCTGAATTCACCAGATAGACTGTAAATAGCTTGGGGAATTCTAACATCTATATTCTGGCTCTTACCTACCATCCCCTTTCCCTTCCTCTTCACACCATAGGCTCCAGTACTTCAGGGGACATCAGACTATTTTCTGTGGAATTATTGGGTCTGCAAAGGGCATCCAGAGATTCCACAAGTGTCCCAATAGTCTGTTTTCTAAAATGTATTTTAAGTTTTGTTAACATTGTAATTAAAAAACAACTAGGTCATGCCACATTTAGACACAAGGTAGAGGCATAAAGGGAGGGAACTTAACACCTCCTGGTTAACTTACTTTCTATGCAGACCTCAGAATAAAACTTCTGCCGCACTTGTGCAGACTGGAACATCTTGTAAATGTATCGTTGCTTAGGAAGCACCAAGCATTCTCTTGATTCGGTCCTGTGGGTGTCCGCCCCCTTAAAATCACACAGATGCATAGCTGCAACAGTGACATGCCGTGCTGCACTCGCTGTACATCAGACTATGTCAAGGGCCATCCAGAGCAATGCCAGTGTTGATGTGTTTATATCCAGATGTAATTGCCAGAACACCCAGACAGTTATAACGAGCCAGTCACTCCCTAGGACAGTCACGAGAAATCTGCCCATGGATAGAGACAAGACCGCCGCGCCTTAAAATGAGGTCGTTCCTTTTACCGTCTCTAACTTTTCACGTGCTGAGATAAAGTCCAGGAATGGCCTGCCATAAACCAGTTTCTGCTCTGCAGTGAACAGTCTTACAGCTCATTTGGACAGTATATTTGGAGGGCCTTTATCCAACCCTTAGACAAAAGGTACAATTAGCATTTTTCCCCCAAATGCCTGTGTGTAGTACACATAGTTTGGAGAAAAAAATCCACATTGTACTGTAATGGAAGAGTAAGCAAGTTTTCCGTCTTTTTAGTGACTTAATGACATTCTCACTAAGCTGAATTATATTCCCCTTCTCCAAAGGTCTGTTTTTCCATATCATCTGTCCTATTAAGAGGCACTTGTGTTCTGAAAACATCTTCCACTCCAGAAATCACCAGTGACAACAAGTAAATAATAAACATGGGAAGACCTTTCTTTGACAGCTCTACAAATTGGAAGAATTCACCTGGGTTTTGTTTTTTTGTTTTGTTTTGTTTTGTTTTTATGTGGAACTTACTGATGATCATTCATCTATTTAATACCACAAGTATTACAAAAATTAGAATTGCTTACAACCCATTCTTGGCCTCCAGCAATACATGGTTCCCTACTCTCCCCCTAGTTTGGTAGCATTCGGTAAATACTGAAGGAATCTTGCAGATTCAGAAACCTTTGGTAAGCCTAAGGGAGAAGAGTAATGAAATGGAGTTGTAACATTCAGTCAACAAATAATTACTGATGACTTTCCACGTGCCAAGCATTGTCCATGAACCTCAGAGATGATGGGGACTAGAAATGGGCACGGTCTTTGCTCTCCTGGAGCCCATCATCAAAATGAGGAGACAGATCTTCGTCACATAGTCACACAAAGGGATGTATAGTTAGAAACCAAAGTGCACTAAAGGAAAGGAACACGCTTCTATCAGGCCCTGTGTCTCAGGAGCCCTCACAGGCTGGGGTCAGGAAAGCTCTCCCTGCTCACCCCTGCCAGAATGTGAGATGCTTGGAGGGTCTCCTGTCGGAACCTGCCTGGATGCAGGCCCCGTGGATGTGCACATCACACAATCTGCACTCGTTTTCTCTGTTGATGCTTGGAGTAGTTCACTTTCCAGCAGCAAGTGGGTACCGCCAGGCTGACACAGTGAAGCAGGACCAGAGATAGGAGAACAGTATCATCTTTTACAGGAGAAAGTAAATTGTTTATGCTTGTTTCCTCTTCGTGCGTGTTGTATTTACTATGGAGACCTGGCAAGGTTTGTGCCTCAGCTTGGGCAGCTGAGTTACTCCCACAGAAGCCTGCAAATGCTGCCAGTGCATACTGAGTAAATCAAACGAAGAGCATGAATCGAGTATAATGGAAAAAACCCAAAGCCCTGTCGCCTCAGCACCTCAGCGAAAGTGCAGGACAAACCTCTGAAGCCGGAAAGGCTCCTGTAATTCCCTCCCCACTCGACATCCCCTTGCCATGACACAACCAGGTCTGTTTTGTGAAAATTTCCAGTTGCCAGTACATATTTCATAGTTAACAATGGAGTGTTTGTGCCGGTTTCGTTTTCACTTTCACCAGTGAGGGAAGTGGAACACAATGGGGCAGTGCACAGAGCTGGGAACAGGACACGTTTTCTTTAGGATTCCCAGGGCTGGGTACGTGGAAAATGCTAGAGCCAAAACAAACATGAAAACCCATCCAGATCTTTCATTTGCACATTCTCAGTGGTAATAAAACATTTTGAGTTACCATCTTAGAGGTTAACTCTGCCTCCGTAGTGAAGGCAAGCATTGATGACCACTGTGAGAATTTCTCCCATGTAAAAAGATAATGTATTCCATACTGTAAAGAAAGCTGCTGTGGGTGTGTACATGTGGGTATTTAACTGCACCACGTATACTTGTGAAGTTAACTGAATGACTGCTTTCCTCATTTATAAAAGGTAGTCCTTCATTTGACTCACCTAATTCTATCTAGCTTCTTCATAAGTGGTCACTGTTGCCAATTAGTTCTGGACGAAAACGGTTTAACTGTAATGCTATTGCCTGGCGGGTGTTTTACTCGAAGAAAGGACAGGATGTTCTTTGATTCCATACATCTGTTTGGCCACCGTGTCCTTTCGAGGTACCATAAAGACAGGATCTGCTTGTCACCTAGGTTTTTATATTACCTTCTATAGACACCCTGTGTGATGCCATTCAGATCTCAGAACTTGAGGCCAAGTCTGAGTGTAAACACCAAGTATTGTCTAAGCCTGGCAAGATGGAGTGCTTTTAGAAAGGTTTTTTGCAGACAAAGGGTTTGTCAGGGATCCAGAAGATAGAAAAAGTTCTGTTTAACATTTTTATGGGCATGTGCCTTCTTTGGTTGGTTAGGGGCTTGTCCAGGAAATTGTATTTAATGAGATAATTTCATCTCCCCTATATTTGCCTAACTCAGGTGTGTTAATGTTCATCCAAAGGAGTAGAAGACAAAATCCTTAGAATTGAATATAAAACAGTATTTCTATAACTTGCATTTTTACATCCTATTTCACATATTCTTTGGATATGTGAGCTCTCTTGTGTTTTACAAATGTTGCTACTTACTTCCAGATAAGGAAGGGAAAAGTGGTAGTATCTTCATGTTGCTTGGACTTTGGCAGGTCTCATGGTATAAGTGCCTACTCTGAGATATGTTATTGAACTTCTGTTAATGTATCCATTTTTATTCCCTGAATCCAAACCTTACACTATTTGAGTGTTCCCCACAGTACCTTCCTGGCCCATGGTGGGCACTCGATAAATACACGATGAAGGAATGAAATGAATCCTCATGATTCTTCAGTGCCTAAAGAATGAATTCCAACTCAGTAGCATGGCATGCAAATATTTTTTTGTAGTGTAGCCCCAACCTACCCTTCTGTCCTGCTGCTGAGAGACCACCCCAGTACACATAAACGCATATTCCCTGTCATCCAAAAACACCAAATTTCTCACTTACTCTTTGAACATTCTTTCCCAGTTCCCTGCTTTAACCAATGAATCAATGAATGAATTTCCAACTCGGCATTTTCCATGTTGCTGCTGGGGTCACTGCATCATCAGTTACAAGGTTTTGTGTTTGTGTTTATGAAGCATCTAAATGTTTTGTTTTGTTTTGTTGGTTTAGACACAACTTTCAGCTAATCTTCCCAGTTGCCTGCGTCACTCCCTGATAGCAATTTGGGCTCTGAGGAAGTAAAACAGTTCCACTTGCACTTACACTTTGAATGTCTGTCTGGGCAGTCATTGCTAACCTTCAGATAATCACTGTCCTTCATCCCTACTTCTTCAACATCATAAACTTTCATGCACCTCCCCACCTTGTGCACTTACATTTTCTGCATGCTATGTTTTAATTAAAAATTAAGATCTTTTGGGATCTTTGGAGGAACCATGACGTTATGGGGAAAGGTTGATATGTCTGCGTTGTAGTTTTCTTTTAGTTATTTTATTTAGTCTACTTGGGTTCTTGAGATTAGGTCCATGTTTATGTTAATCTGTATACAGGTCTTTCCAAAAGTGAAGCTCAGACTTTTATATGATTGCTTTATAATGATGGATTTTCTTTCATATTTCATTGACCTTATTGCTGATATGCCAAATTAGTTTCTAGATGATGCTCTTCGGGTTGCTGAGCTGTTCCCTCTTACTGCTCCCGCTTTCTGTTTTCCTTTCCTCTAAGGGATTGAAGCACAGAGTTTGAATGACATCGTTGCCCCTGACATCTGTACGGATACTGATGATTTTTAAATCCCTCATAAATTTGAATGTTAAACTTTACAGTTGGCTGTGGAGGAATAATCTACCTTCAAGTCTCAGCGAAGCATCCAAAAGAAAGCAAGGGAAAGCGTAGGAGAATTTACTTTAGCGCTGCTCATATATTTATTTTGAAGGTTGGCAGAATCTAAAAGTGGGGCTGTAAATTTAACAACTCAGCCATAAAAGCCCCAAAATCAAGGAGAAGAATCTCTGCTCCTTCTAGGTTTGGGTACAAGGTTTCTATTCTTCTTCCACCTTAAATTTTGTTTTTTTAATTTCTAAAGCTACCCTTCCCTTCCCTCTTTCTCATTTTCATATTGGTTAATTACTTTTTTAAAGGTTACAATGCTTTGAAATGTAGGGAAGCTCTAAATACTTGCTGGGAGACTTCAGTTGATCGATTTCACAGTGACGTTGAATACTATCTGTACCTTATGTAACGCTGGGTGATTTCAGTGAGGTGGGGACTGCACATGGTATCAGTTCTTGTGGGAAAATATGCTTCAGTGGCTTACTGGCACCGCTCTTGGAATGTGGCATTTAAAAGTACCTTTTTACAGTGGGAAAGAATTCTGTCAAGAATAAACAGTCTGACCTTGTTAAATGGGCCAAAGTCTGTCTGTAACCTAGTTCCAGAAAACTAGCTTTTACTAGTTTAGAAAAAGCAGATACAAAAATTACAATTAAAACTCTCTAAAGGATGGGAAAAGATACTATGAAGAATATGAAATTCCAAAAATGATACTCTTCACATGTATGCATGAAAATTTCTTTAGATGACTATAAAATCCCACTCCTCCGGAGTGGATGAAAGATCAGGGCTACAGTCCGAAAAAGCAGATGTTCTTTTTCCTGGAAAGACAAGACTGGCTTATAGAAAGGAGCCGTGGGAGTGGCTACGTAGCATGGACCAACTGTGGGAAGCCAGCAGGCTTGGGGAGATGAAGGAGTAAGAATTGTCATGGACTCCCCCATTGCCCGCAGGTTAAAAAGTCTGAATATTCTGAGCTCTGGAATGCAACAGTCCGTTCCTAACTTTTCTCTCCATCCCTGCTGTCTCAGCCACGCCAAACCCATCCACACACCCCCGTGATCTTGCCACTCCAGACCTCTTTCCTCCTGCATGAGACCACATGCCATTAGATTTTGTGCCTCTGGGCCTTAGACATTCTCTCTGCTTAAATTGCCTTTCCCTTCTCAGCCTAACAAACTCCTGCTCATTCTTTAAGACTCTATGCAAATGCCATCTCCTTTTTTGAAGTCAGCTTCACTCTGTAGCATAAAGCTAGGCATTCCTTCTCTGTGCACATTTGATTTGCCTCTAATATAAGCCCATTTCAGCACTTGGGTAACAACACACAGGTACATGGTACTGCTCTGTGAATGGAGAGAGAAAGAGAGAGAGAGAGAGAGAGAGAGAGAGAGAGAGAGAGAGAGAGAGTGTGTGTGTGTGTGTGTGTGTGTGTGTCTTATGAAATAAGAGGTTTCTGAGTAGAGGAGTGGAGGGAGGCTGCATTGGGGGTACTGAGTGAGTTTGGGAAGAGAGGCTTCCCCTAAACAGCTTCCCTGAAAGGTATTACATTTCTGCATCTGTATCAGTATCCGTTTTGAAATTACAGCACCAGAAATCAAAGTTGTTTCATTGACCACTTTCATTGCTAAAAACCTTGTGTTCATATTTTCCTGGTATTTTGGAAAACCAAGACTTGATTTCTTTTCCTCAGATGCATGACTAGTAATTAGTTGGTTAGGTGTTAGCAGAGTATGCTAGATCTCAATGATGCTTTTTCCAGTACTAGCCATTTTTCATGTTAAACAGCTAATTCATCAGTAATAATTTAAATTGGGGAAAATGTTTTAATGGAGTTACAGTAATAACCAAATCTTGTGTTCTAAAACATAGCTTTAAGAAAAGTGTGTTAACTTAAAAAAAAAAAAAACCCTAATGTGTAAAATAGATAAATAATCAAGTACTTTACATTTGCATTTTTACAACCATATCAGGATTATACATATTTTGTAAAGCTTCTTATTCTGTCTGGCCACCCAGTGTCTTACTGGGTGTATGTACAAAGGTAGTTAACAACAGCCAGAAGGATCCATTGTGAGTGTAAGTGTTGAGTCCAGGAAGAAAGAAACTCACATGTTCTTCTTTTACCCAAACACAAATTGGCCACTCTCATGCCTTTTACTAGCAAGTTGAGGTTAAAAATGTAGCATAGCATTTAAGATTTTGACAAGATTGAATAATCAATCCATTTGAAGCCAGTAAAACTTCAAGTGTGTACTTTCTTTAGTAATTTTATAGCAAGCCAAAATATAGTATTTGTCTAGAATATCCGTCATTCTACTTTTATATCTAAAAGGACTCCTTGATTTTAGGACGTACGTCTGAAATGCCACATGCAAGTGCATGTTGCTGGTACCATGCCTAGAATGTCATCCAGTTTGTGTTTTCCCTCAAGGTTCTTTCTCATTGGTAGTTTATGTGCTCCTGTTTTTAAGGCATCAAATTTTCCCAGTTTTTTTTCCATCAAAAAAATTTTTTTTTCATTTATTTATTGTCAACTTAGCTAACATACAGGGTAGTCTTGGCTTTCAGGAGTAGATTCCCGTGATTTGTCACTTACATACAATACCCAGTGCTCCTCCTAACAAGTGCCCTCCTCAATGCCTATCACCCATTTTCCCCATTCCCCTGCCCCCATCAACCCTCCCTTTGTTCTCTGTATTTAAGAGTCTCTTATGGTTTGCCTCCCTCTCTATTTGTATCTTTTTTTCCTTCCCTTCCCCTATGATCATCTATTCAGTTTCTCAAATTCCACATATGAGTGAAATCATATATCTTTCTCTGACTGACTTATTTCACTTAGCATAATGCCCTCCAGTTTCATCCACGTTGTTGTGAAAGGAAAGACTTGATTCTTCTCCATTGCCAAGTAATATTCCATTGTTTATATATACATGTCTTCTTTATCCATTCATCAGTTGGTAGACATTTGGGCTCTTTCCATAGTTTGGCTATTTTTGATAGTGCTGCAGTAAATACTGGGGTGCATGTGCCCCTTTGACTCAGCACTCCTGTATCTCTTATTTTCCCAGTTTGTGAGTGTAGTATCATTATTAGTCATCCAATATTTAATAAAAGTATTATATTCATCAGTTGCTTTAAACTTCTGATATTTATAGCATCCATTTGCTCTCTAGTTTTATTTTTAGAAATTTGATATCGGGAGACATTTTTTTAGAGGGAGAATTAGCATTACAGTTATCCCTGCCTTATCCACATAAGATATTTTCTAAGACCCCCAGTGGATGTCTGAAAATGCAGATAGTGCCAAACCCCATATTTACTATGTTTTTTCCTATATATACATACCTATGATAAAGTTAAATGTCTGAATTAAGCATGCTAAGAAATTAACAATAACTAATAATAAAATAGAACAACTACAATAATATACTGTGACAGAAGTTACATGAACATGGTTTCTCTCTCAATAGTTTATTGTACTCTATTCACCCTTTTTCTTTTTGTTTGTGACGATGTGAAGTGATAAAATGCCTTTGTGGTGAGATGAAGTGAAGTGAATGGCTATGACGTAGCATTAGGCTTCTGTTGACCTTCTGACAATACTTCAGAAAAATTGTCTGCTTCCAGACCATGGTTGACCACAGGTAACTGAAACCACAGAAGGCAAAACCACAGATAAGGAGGGCCCACTGTATTTGTAGAGATAGTTCACCAAATCCAGAGGCATTTTCTGCCATTTCCTCTGCATTGTCTTTGTGGCATTTGTATGCATGAGTCAGAACCCTCCTCTAAACCCTTATCCTTCCTTAATCCATTTTTTAAGTCTACATTCTTTTTTAATTGCTACAGTTATTTTAAAGTTCAAAAATTCCAGATAGATAAAAAAAGAAAAAAGAAGGAAACTCCTCAATAATGTTTCTTCCCTAAAAAGCTACTGTTAACAGTTTGGTGAATGAAGTTTCACACCTTTTTCTATCTGTATGCAATCATAGGTGTGTGGAGACAATACATACACAATTATTTTTGTTTGTCTCTGCAGGGTCTTTTGTTGATTTAATGTATCTTGTGCATTTTTCCATATCTAACACTGTAGGCTGTTTATTTTTCTCTTTCTTACCTTCACTATGTAAATGTGCCTAACAGTTTTCACCCAGTCTCCTAGGATGAACCTCGCGGTGATTTCTTGTTGTGTGGCTGCAGTGTGCGTCCTTGGGCATATATCTTTTTGACCAAATACTAACCTTTTTGTAGGGTAAGTTGCAAGAAATGGCATTACCAAGACAAAAGATGAAGAGTATGCACGTTTTCCCCCTTTTTAAATGTTTATAAGAAACTGCCAACTGTCTTTTAATGTGGCTGTCCCATCACATCTCCTCCTATCCCCCAGCAGTGAACAGGACTTCCTGTTGTTCCACATCCTCACCAGCATTTGGTAGTGTCAGTGTTTTGAATCTTGGCCCTTCTGGTAGGTGTGTGGTGGTGTTTCATTGGTTTAATGGGTATGCCCATTTCAGAGTCTGATAGTGCCAAATTGTTCCTCAAAAGGATTTCAGTTCTCCTTCTCTCTTCTTAATGGAATATGATTGAACTCTGCTTTGTCTTTTTGGAATGTCTTTGGTGATCCCCTTTTCCTGCTCTTCCTGCCCCTCCTGCCCACTAAGAAAACATCCTAAACGTTCACACCTCAGTCCATCCTCAGATCTCACTTGGGTTATGGCTTTAACTCCTATCGCTATGCAGAAATGTCCCCTCCCACCTGTCAGACCTCAGCCCCACTTTCCCATTCTGTAAGGGGTGGAAACATTTTCCCTTCTCCCTTTCTAGGTTCTTTGGCTGGTCTAATAATTACATTCATATATAAGACAGATTAACAGGAAAAAGAACAAACCAACTTCATGTATACAGAAGCCCGATAAAAATACGAGACCCAAAAGGCAACCAGGGAATTGAAGCGTATATAATTATCCTGAGCTAAGGAAAAGGGGTAGGGGTCCAGGGATACAAAAGAGAGGAAGACCATTGACAGGAGGCAGAGGAGATGTTTAGAAAGGAAAAAGTACTCTTACGCAGATGAGTTTCTTAGGTAAAAAGGTATCTTTGGTGATAGCTCTCTTCCTGATTCAGGCTCCCTCTCCAGTGTAAATTTAGGCATTTGAGGAGAGGACAAAGAGCTTTTCCTGAATCTACTGGGTTTTGATTGCCTTTAGCTCAAAACGATCCTCATGCCAAAGTGACATGTTTTGGGGTGACAAATTTTGCAGCCCTTCAGTCCCACCTTTGAAATGTCAAGTAAGAAGTGTCATGGTCCAGAAGTTAAGTTGATAGATTGCTCCGTATCTCACTAAACCAGTCTGTCTTGAGAAGAGGTCATTTCAGTTAAACAGTTATCTCATTTCAGAAGGTGGTGGTGCAGCTGGGCTCCCAAAGTTAGGCCTACATCGTGCAAGCAATCAGGTAATTAATGAGAGGCATTTCTATAGAAACAAAAAGAAAACAAAAGTTAATGGCTAGAGCAAATTATTAACCCAACCCTGAGAACTTCCAGTTGGGAAGATTTCTAGATGTCAGACATGAAGCATCTTAAGATGGAGTGAGGGCAGGGAGTGGCAGTCTGATAAATATTCCTGGTTTGCAGTTGGAATGTCTCTGATCGTATCATTAGGTCTCCTGGGAAACTTTGAGTAGCCCATACAGCAACAGGCACAAAGAAGATTGTCTAACATGAGCTATTGTGACAGTTTCTCTGAAGTTTAAATTAAGTTGTCTAGCTTCAGTTTGTAGGACTTCAGGAAAAAGGACAGTTTTAGTTCTTAGTGATTCCAACTCAAAAGATGAGAGAAAATTGAAAACATTAGTTTGGAGAGGCATAGCCAGATATTGGAGAGAACTAGAAGAATTCAGGATCCAGTCCAGTTTACAGGTAGAAAACAAACTTCAAAAACAATGCACTAAAATCTAATGTCTATAAAGGTACAAACATAATTTTTCTCTCTGAAATTGCTGCCATTTCTACCAAAGATAATCATGGTAAAACTAATTTGTTTGCAAACTAAGTCTCATTTCAGTAACTTCGGCCTGATGAGTTACATAAGTGCATCAAGAATAGCAATTGATCATACAGGGTCTTTAAATCTGCTGTTTTGGAACTTTTCATGAGGAATCTCAGATTGAACTTCCAAAAACATCTTGAGGCTAGGAAGCCAAGCCAAGGTCTTGCCCTCAGACAAAGTATTGCCATCAATACCTATTGATCTGGGTGAATTCCTCTCTTCTCACATTCCTAAGTATTCTGAGGTTCCTGTACCTGCCAGGAAGTGACCTTCCTTACTCATATGGTTAGGCTATCAAAAACAATGAACCCTAGGTATTAAGTTATTTTTTTCCCAGGGGGCTCCACAAAGTCAGCCTTCGTTCCTTAAAGCTGTCTGGTCAAATCTGAGTCTATGTCCGTTCTCAAATCTGACATTCTAGTCAAAACCTTGATGATACTACCAGTGCTTCCAGTTGTGTTCTGTTACAAAGAGAACAGATTCTGATTGCACTTATGCAAATAACTACATAATAAATATTGCCATGAAAAATGAGAATACTGAGTTTCCAAATTCTGGAGAGATCAGATAGGGAGAAAAATTCTTTCATCTTTGTTCGTAAAGGTACACTTTACCAAATTGCTGTAAGTCATAGTTAGCTTAAGAGAAAAGGTTCCCTCGAATCTGGAAAAACAAAACCTTAAAGAACCAGTAGTGTTTCAAACAAAATGTCATAAAAGTTATAATCTCCCTCTTCAGTTCATTCAGTCCCAGAATTAATTTTTGTTCTACCTGAGTGTAATTTTTTATTAATTCTGGAAATTCTTACCCTGTTCACTTTTGTGATCTTAAAGTTATCTGAAACCTGTGCTCGACAGAATCCTTTCCATGAATCTCCTTGAATGTGAAACACTTTTGCAAAAGTATCAGAATAAAACAATAACTTTCTATAAATTACAAAAAACTCAAATGGTTAGAGATCTAATGAAAGTTCATTATAATGCAGTTGACAAGGAAATTTGCTTAGTAACTAGAATTATATAACTGAAAACAACATCCCAAAAACTATCAAAATTTTAGGAATTTTACCCAATTTCTGGAATACTTACATACCTATACAAACAATATACTGTATTGCTTTTGATTTAACAATCCTTCCCATGTAATTTAACATATCAACTAAACCTAATTAGTTTAATAGCTCTCTATATTTTTATAAAGAGAGAGAACATATCTTTTGAGATGTTCCAGGGTTGCTCTGAAAAATTCCAAAGTTAGTTTAAAGTCAAAAAGACTTCATTTAGAATTTGATTTGGGGAAGTTTGTCAAAAATATCAAAAGTTTTGGACATTTGACTAAGGATCACATATCATTATGAAACAATACTTAGTTATTTAACCAAAATGATAATAAAAGATTACAAAGGCAAGCACAAAAGGTTACATAGGTGTTAGCAAAACTTAGCTCTTTTGACATTGAGAACATTCAGTTTCCTAAGTAATCAAAGATCTAATTCAGACAAATGAAGCAAAGGAAATTATTTTGATAAGACACAGAATCTTTGCTTTCTAGGCAGAATACTTAAAAGTTAAAGAAAAATCCTTCACAGTCTCTTACGAGGAGTAGACCAATAACTCCAGAAAAGCTTTGTCCAGATGAAAGAAAATTAGGTTTTAGTTTTACATAAGTATACTGTTGATATTAAAGCTCATTTTAAAAACTCTTATAACAGTTCAACTTCCGCCAGCTTGAATGCACAAGGTAAAATCCTCTTTTTCTTTCTCTCTCTTGCCAACTTTCTATACCATTCTGTCCCTTATTCTCTTCTTTGCCATTCTGAAATAACCAGTTTTATTTTAGGACAGATTTACTTTCCTTCCCTCTACAAACTAATCTCCATACCTCATACCATTTTGTTAGTCAAAAACACATACTACTTTCTTTGCATACAGAGGTTTCCCTTACTGTTTTTTTTTAATTTATGAATAAAATTTATGAATACATTTCATGATTCCTAGAAGCAGGTGCTCCTTTTTAATAGTGCAGTCTTTTCAGTATGAAACAAGACTGTTTACTAACCCAAATTTATCTTTAGTTTCTCTATAATAAGGAAACCAAAAATCTATGTTCAGAAATTAGTGTTCAGTATTTTGTCTATTTGGAGATGATCTAGACAGTTCATGAACTTCACACCACTTAATTTAACTTAGCAAAACTTTAAAGTTTCAAGTTAACAAAGAGATTTGGAAAGCTGTTTTTAAGCATACATACCAGAAAACGTAATTATTGTTAGAAAGTTCACCTAAAAACTCTTACTCCACATATATCTGTCTAAATCACTTACTCCCAACAATTCTGTTTAAACTACTCACAGAAACTTCATGAGACATTAAACAAAGTCTGCCGTCATTCCAGACTATTTCTCTTGCTGACAAATTTTTGTGAGTGATCTAACATAAACTTATTTGACTAGTAAACTCAGGCAGAATAAAAGTTGTATACCTATATTATATTCGGTGTTGATAATACTAAAGACATGTCTATTTTAATTAAATCAATGAACTTAAATTAGCTTTGCTACCTAATATTTTCAGATCATATGAACCTGAAAAACATTTGGGTTAGTTTCAGTTATATTCCTGAGACCTTTACAGAATATTTCATTTATAAGTGCTTAGTTTTAAGCCAGTTAAATAAAGCTCTTTGCAATATTAATTTTGGCAATACCCTTCAGAGACAGAAAAATAGCACACAATATAACACACACACGTGTGTATAGACCAACATAAACATATAGGCAGATGCAGAGACTTACAGCTTTTGTTTTAGAATTTTAGCCATGAGTCAGGTACAACAATACAAAACTCACTAGTGTATAAAAGAACAGTTGGATTCAAATTTTATTTTGGCAGTTGGAATTAATTACGTTTACCTTAGATGGCTAAAGCTTTTCACAAATATTTGTAGAGAGGATGTACAGGATTTTTTCATTTGCCTAATTTTCAAAGACCTCCTCCTGCCTTTTTGTTTCTTTTAATGAGAAGCATGTCCATAAAATTTGCCTTTTAAAGAGTGGCTATTAGGTCCCAGAGGAGATGAGGTAGAAAATCTACATCACAGAGACACAGAGGTACAGAGGGACACCTGGATGGCTCCTTTGGTTAAATGGTTAAGTATCCAACGTTTTGCTCAGGTCCTGATCTCACCATTCATGAGTTCAAGCCCTGCATCAGGCTCTGTGCTGACAGTGCGGAGCCTGCTTGGGATTCTCTCTCTCTGCCCATTCCCCACTCATGCTGTTTCTGTCTCTCTCTCAAAATAAATAAATAAACTTTGGAAAAAAAAAAAAAAGGCACAGAAAAAATGTCCAAATTTTATCCAAGGTGGAATCTAGGGGCAGATTTGTTTTTTATCAGAAGTTTTAAAATTTTTCCTTTCCTTAAGTTCAAGACAATTCTGTTTTATTGTTTTTTGTGGGGTTTTTTTTTGTTTTTAAAGAGAAAGAGCCTGCGCACTAGCAGGGGAGAGGGGGGAGAGAGAGAGAGGGAGAAAGAAAGAAAGAAAGAAAGAAAGAAAGAAAGAAAGAAAGAAAGAAAGAAAGAGAGAATCCTACACAGGGTCCATGCTTAGTGCAGAGCCCAATAGCAGGGCTCAATCCCACAACCCTGGGATCATGACTTGAGCCAAAATCAAGACTTGGACACTCAACGGAGCCACCCAGGCACCCGAAGACAATCTGTTTTTCATGTCTTGATCTTGTACAATATCCACAAGCATTTTGAGTGAACAGAAGAAGTTTGGGAATTCCTAAGGATAGGTGAGCTTTGAATTGTTTCTAGAGTCACATTCCTGGTTTTGTAAAATTTTGCAAGACAAGAGATTTCTAATTCCTCAAAAAACTGGGTTGTATCCTAAATATCAAGGGACTGACCAGCCCATCCAATTAAACTTGCTTCTTGGGGTGCGTGGGTGGCTCAGTTGGTTAAGTGTCCGACTTCTACTCAGGTCATGATCTCATGGTTCCTGAGTTGGAGCTCCACGTCGGGCTCTATGCTGACAGCTCAGAGCCTGGAGCCTGCTTCAGATTCTGTGTCTCCCTCTCTCTCTACACCTCCTCCGCTCATGCTCGCTCTCTCTCTCTCTCTCTCTCTCTTTCACAAATAAACATTAAAAAAAAAAAACTTTATATGAGGAAGATTTCCAACTAAGAAATGAAAAGATTTCTAGAACTTCAGGGTTTAATGCAGTATGCCTTTAAAAACTTAGGGTGCCTGGGTGGCTCAGTCAATTAAGCTTCCGACTCTTGGTTTCGGCTCAGGTCATGATCTCAGGGTTGGTAAATTTGAGACCCACATTGGGCTCTGCATTGACAGTGCAGAGCCTGCTTGGAATTCTCTCTCTTCCTCTCTTTGCCCCTCTCCCACTCACATGCACATGCACTCTCTCAAAATAAATAAATAAACTTAAAAAAATAAAAAGTCTATCTAACGTATTTAACAAAGACCACCTTTCTAAGTTCACAGTTCAACGTTGGATCAATTCACTTTAGGGGGAAGGGTCTTCACTGTTGGTTCTGTCAGCCCCTGAACATTGGCCTTGGCTGATCCATTTCCCTGATCATTGTAGGAGGGCCTGGGAGAAATTCTGGTAATCTATTTCCTCTGTGAAGGGTGTCGAGGAGTGGGGGGGGGGGGGGTCCCTAGGAGGCCATCTGGCATGTCTGATACCTACAGTGTAATCGTGGGTGACAAGAACACCCCTTAGCAGTCAATTGAGGCTCCTGTGAGTAGGGTTGTGAATGGCCAGGAATCTTTCCAATTCCTCTGTGAATTTGGTAGGCTCTTCTGAAAGGAGAGGTGAAAGGAATTCATAATTTAGAAGATCTACTCCTTTCCAGCAGACATGAATTATTTGAAGTGAAGGTACAGGGTATATTTACAAAGGATGTTGCATAGGAAGACCCAAAGCTGACAGTCAGATTACTGAGCTCTGGAAAGGAGGAGGAATCTTGAGCCCTACCACCCATCCCTGGTGCTTATGCTGAATTTATTTCCTGCCTTTTTTATTTGCATGAATAACCTGTATACCCCAGGTCTAAAGAGAAGGCTGGAGTGTTTTCTGTAAATCTTGTAAAGAAAAGAAGTCAAATAGGTAGCTGGATGTTTGAGGGATTTTCTGTGGAAGTTGGAGGAGTTTGGGGATCCAAGGGAATTGGCTGAAGCAGTGGGGCTGGATTTTGAGAGGGGGTGTTTAGATCAGGGCCAAGAGATCTAAAAGATCTTTTTTTTTTTTAAATTTTTTTAATGTTTATTTTTGAGAGAGACAGAGTAGGAGTGGAGGAGGGGAAGACAGAGAGGAAGACACAATCTGAAGCAGGCTCCAGGCTCTGAGCTGTCAGCAGAGAGCCCGATGCAGGGCTCGAACCCACAGACCGTGAGATCGTGACCTGTGCTAAAGTCAGACACTTAACCAGCTGAGCCACCCAGCGGCCCCCCCAAAAGATCTTCTGGAGTGTCAGGGAGAGGGAGTTGGTGATAAGGGCCTGTATAAGAAGATAGAGAAGGGGACTTTACGTTAGATGTGGATTTTAATTTTTGTTTTTCCATCTTATTAAGGGAGTCCCTACAACTACCCATAATACTCCTTTGTATTCACTTCTCACCGTGGTCTTTCTATAGGTACCAATAAATCAATTGTTCAGGATGAGAGCTGTCCAAAAAAAAAAAAAAATGCTTTTAAAATGTAGGCAAGTCAGAGGATCCATTATCTGACCAATGACGAGTAAGATCTTAGGTTAATATAAATTTTTTAATGTTTATTTATTTTTGAGACAGAGAGAGGCAGAGCATGAACAGGGGAGGGGCAGAGAGAGAGGGAGACACAGAATCTGAAGCAGGCTCCAGGCTCCGAGCTGTCAGCACAGAGCCTGGTGTGGAGCTCGAACTCACGGACCGGGAGATCATGACCAGGACCAAAGTCTGATGCTTAACCAACTGAGCCACCCAGGTTCCCCAGATCTTAGGTTAATCTAAATAGCAACTCTCAAAGCAGTAAGCCTCCTTAAGGCTTAATTGTGGACACAGGAGGCAACCCAAAGGAGACTACAAAAGATGAAGCCCTCCCAAGATCCAGAATGAGACCATAAAGGTTAAGACAGCACAGGCCCCTTAAGGACACCTTACGACAGACTTTCCTGAGAGCTGGCATAGTCGGACAGAGATGCCGTTGGAAGCCCAGGTTGTTACCTGTGATTCTGACTAACCAGCTCCAGCTAAACTTACCCTAACATGGGATCTTGGAGTTGGGTGGCTAGTGTTCTATCAGCTGTTAAGTGCTCAACCTGTGCCCTCCAGTTTCTGTGGTTGCTCCCATTAGGAAAGCCTTTACCTTATGTGCTATTAAATCACAGTAAAGTTTGTCTAAACAGATGCTGGTCTGTTAAGAACACGAACTCAGCATGTGAGGCCTGCTTGAACAGTGGGCTTATAGGACCCTGCCTGTGTTGTATCCTGTTGTCTTCTTCCTTACGACAAACATAAAAGACAAAAACAGTGGCTATCTCTGGGAGTAAAAGGATCAATGGAAAACAGGTACTCCTCTAACAAATTTTTGCCAGAGTCGCTATATCCAAAGAACAAGTTCATTCAAATATTTTACCTTGTTAATCTAAACTGAGAAAAAGAAAAGGGCTCTCACCACCCATGCCTCCATCAGACCCTGCAGGCAGAGTTCCGGGAGACTGACGTGGTAAAGAATTCTTATCTTCTGCTGGTCTCGAGGGTTTCTTGGCTGCAACAGCCCCAGAGCCAGCAGTGTTCAGACAGTGAAGGTCCCTTCACAGTTGCCAACTCTAAGGGCTGAAAATTTTTCCCTTCTTCCCTTCTAGGTTCTTTGGTTGGTCTCATAATTAAATTGATATATAAGACAGATAAACAGGAGAGGGGCGCCTTCCTGAGTGGCTCAGTTGGTTAAGCATCCAACTCTAGGTTTCACCTCTGGTCATAATCTTGCCGTTTGTGGGTTCGAGTCTGGAGTCAGACTCCACGCTGACAACACAGAGCCTGCTTGGGATTCTCTCCCTCGCTCTCTGCCCCTTCCCCATTCACATTCTCTCTCTCTTGCTCTCAAAATAGATAAATAAACTTAAGAAAAAAAGATAAACAGGAGAAAAACAAATTTTGTACATAAAGGAGCCGCATAAAAGTATGACAACCAGGGGGGCCCTGGTGGCTCAGTTGGTTAAGCGTCCAACTCTTGATCTCGGCTCAAGTCGAGTTAATGTGATCAAGCCCCTGTCGGGCTCTGCACTGACAGTGTGGAGTCCGCTTGGAATTCTCTCTCTCTCTCTCTCTCTCTCTCTCTCTCTCTCTCTCACTGCTCCTTCCCTCCCCCCCCCAGTCTCGCTCTCAAAATAAATAAACATTTAAATATATATTTGACAACCAAAAGGCAGCCAGGTAATTGAGGCTTCTATCCTTACCCTGCACTAAGGAAAGAGAGGGGAGGGGTTCTGGGATACAAAGAGGAACGCCATTCACAGGAAGGCAGAGGAGATGTTTACAAAGCAAAGGTGGTCTTGTTATGCAGATAAGTTTCTTACTTAAAAAGGTATCTCTGGTAATAATTCTCTTCCTGTTGTAGGCTCCTTCTCCGATGTAAATTCAGGCAGTTTGAGGGGAAGGTAAAGAGCTTTTTCTGAATCTGCTGGGTTTTGATTGCTTTAGCTCAAAGTAACATGTGTTTGATTGATTTAGACAAAGTGACATGTTTTGGGGAGACAAATTCTTCCCTTCACTTTACATCTCCACCTGATATGCTGTGAGCAACAGAAACATCATATGACAAAAATGTCAGTCCCTGCCCCAGGGGATCCTGCTTCATTTTCCTTTCGTATATGACTAGTGACCACCAAAGCTAGCATCCTCAGAGTCTTTTCTGGATCCGTTTATGTCAGCATTTCATTTGGTTACAAGTACAGAATACTCCATCAAAAGTGTCTTGAAGAATAATAATTTTTAAATCTTACCTAAAGAAGTCTGGCAATTAATAATTCTTCAATTAGTGCACTTTGATTCCTATAACCAAATTAAGAAAAGTCCATTCTTCCCTTCTCAGTGAATTATGTTTTCTTTCATGGTCTCACGATGACTGCTGCAGCCTCAAGCGTCACCTTCCTCCTACAACGGTAGTCTAAGCAGCCAGTGCAGAAGCAGGGGCCAGAAGGCATTCACTGCCCTTTTGATCAGAGAAGACAATCTTTTCCAAAGGCTGTTTTCAGACTCTCACTTAGTTTCATCTCCCATAACTGGATCATCTACCTGTTCATAGACCAGTCACACTGCTGAGAAGCATACTGCTAGCTACCCAAAGAAAATCAGGTTATGTTCACCAGGAAGAGGGGGGAACGGCTGTTAGTAGACAACTAGCAAAGACAGGCTTTCATTGATCTAGAAAACTCCCCAAGGCAGCGGGGCCACTGTATATATAGAAACTTGTACTGTTGGTTCCTTTCAGAGGTACACAGATATATTCAGTGATCTCTAATAAAATATTTTATGAAGTACAGTGCCTTTTTCCTGAGTGTTTCACATATGTTAAAAGCAGAAAGCTTTAGAATTTTATGAGAATGTTAATTAGGCAAAGAATGAATGCTTAGCATCCTCACCAGGACTATGATTGCTTGGATTCTTTAGTAACAGTAATTCACATACATTTAGGGAGCATTAGTAGTCTACAAATAATCTGCAGGTTAATATCTTCACATGAAATTCAGTTAGGTGTATCAGAAGCTAAGGATGATGGTTTTTAGAACAACGAAGCAGCAAGAATTATTTTGTTGAACTAATTACTTTCTAAAAGATTTTACTTTCACTTACATATTATTCTTAAAAATATTAATATATTAATGTTTATATTCAATGAATGTATTAATTTATGTTTAAAAAAATTTTTTAATGTTTATTTATTTTTGAGAGAGAGCGTGAGCAGGGAAGGGGCAGAGAGAGAGGGAGACACAGAATCTGAAGCAGCCTCCAGGCTTCAAGCCATCAGCACAGAGCCAGAAGCGGGGCTCAAACTCACGAACCATGAGATCATGACCTGAGTCGAGGTGGGACGCTTAACCGACTGAACCACCCAGGCACCCCTAATTTATGTTTTTAAAGTAATACTAACTATTTTTTAAAACGTATGTGCGTATATGAGTCTGAAGTCACCTCTACTACATCTCCTATCTAGCCAAATACACCGAATGAGTCAGGAGGCAAGCATCGTTACACCTGAGAGGTAGGGGAATGCTTCACAGGAGAGGTGACTATTGAGCCAGGTCTACAAGAATGAAGAGTCTGCCTGGCAGACACAGGAGAAATGTGGTGTCTAGATACAGAATTGGGAAATGGCAGAGCATGCTCACAAGCCAGAAGTATGTGAGTGGATGAGCATGGTGTCTTGGGAGAATATGATCAGACTCTTTATTTTCTGACTTTTTTTTCCCCAAAAAGATCACTCTAATGCAACGTGATGAATGGATTGATAAGGAGGGTTTGGCGTAAATTAAGAAATTGCTGGCAGGAGGAGCAGTGTGGAGGCTGTTTTGAGAGAGATATAGCATGAGGGTCTGGATTCAGGCAGGAAAGAAGAGATAGAAACTGGACATATTTAAATGTAGATACAGTGAAAAGGAGGGAAACCCATTACATGCCAAAGTCTGATATGAATTTACCTTATAAAAAAACAAGAAATAGTTTATTTCTCTAAATCCAGCAAGTATCTGTGGTCATAATTCTCTTCATATTACGCTGTTGTGATAGTAATGTAGACACATGCTCAGGACATAGTGGTAACTATTGATGTAATCAACACTGTTTTTACTGGCAGTTGTATAAATATATATAGTAATTTTTCTTAGTATAATGAATGTGTCCATTCAAAATAGATTGTATAACAAAGAGTCTGCATAAGGCATCTCACTAGTAGTTGTGTGAATCACAAATTTACTAATGGTTTAATGTTTATCCCAATTATAGTTAAGATAATCAGTCGTAAAATTAACTTTTTTTTCCATTTACAAATATAACCGTTTTCTAAAAATATGTCTTTTCATCAGGACTTTAGCTTATTAGGCCTAAAGACCCTATACCATGGTTATGTTCTAATTAACCACTTGTCTGTTTCTCCTTTTTCATTCCCATAATGCAGGTTTTGCTAAAGTTGGCAAATTATATACTTCACATGTGGTCATTATATGACTAAGCCCTAATGAGGGTTCGGTAATGTAAACAGCCACAAAATGCCACAGTTTACTCTTTTCATTAGAGAACAAGCACCTTGAGGGAAGAAACCGGGCATCACGTATATTGTGCTCACAAAATAGTAATTGGTAATGATGATGTGCTTTTCAGACGTTTATGTCCACAAAGTAATACATGCTCATTATAAACAAATTTGTGTGGTCTTGCTTTATCCCTGTCTCCATCCTCTTAGTTCAGCTTGTCCATTTTTTTAAAAAATGGTAACATGGAGTTGTTTTTCAGTTTTCAAAGTCAGAAAGCCAAAGTGGAGTTTGAAAGAAAGATGTCCGTAAATAAAGGTATAAAATATTTTGTCAACCCTTTGTTAAATTGTTCTGCACCTGGGGCTTCTTACTTTCTTTCGTCTTTCTTCCTTTACTATTCCTAAGGAGTATCAAGTTTAGAAATTAGATATTGGATAGGATTCCAGTAAGAGTCTGTTGAATTTGAGGATTAAAAAAAATTTTTTTTTTAATTTCACTGTCAGCATCATGTGCCTACCTCTCTCCCCCAAATGGCATACACTTGATAGTGGCCATTTCTCAATGTCATTTTTTGGGGGTCCAGATGTTGTTAAGTTGGAGAAGTGTAGGAAGAAAAACATCAGAATTTAAAACATTGTATATGCCTGGTGTTCTTTCTAATAATGCATTGGGGTGTGTGTGTGTGTGTGTGTGTGTGTGTGTGTGTGTTTTATATCTCGTCAGGTATTGTTGAATAAATAGTTCACACCCTCCCAAGAGAATAAGTTCTTTCTTTTCTTTAAACAGTGACTCCATTGATTCTGTTTTAGAATTTCTTGCCTTGTTTCTCTTCCTTCTTGGCAACATTGTTTTTGAAGTCTTAAATTGATTCAGATACTCCTGGAATATTCCTTTCTCTCTTCTACCATTTTCAACTATAGGCAAAGAGATTTTTCCCCCCAAAATCTTGCTCTATTCAAGAGGCAGTACAGGGGCACCTGGGTGGCTCAGTTGGTTAAGCGTCCACCTTTGACTCAGGTCATGATCTCACAGTTTGTGAGTTCGAGCCCCGCATCAGGCTCTGTGCTGACAGCTCGGAGCCTGGAACCTGCTTCAGATTCCGTGTCTCCCTCTCTCTCTGCCCTTCCCTCACTCACACACACTCTCTCTCTCAAAAATAAATAAACATTAAAAAACTAGGGGCGCCTGGGTGGCGCAGTCGGTTAAGCGTCCGACTTCAGCCAGGTCACGATCTCGCGGTCCGTGAGTTCGAGCCCCGCGTCGGGCTCTGGGCTGATGGCTCAGGGCCTGGAGCCTGTTTCCAATTCTGTGTCTCCCTCTCTCTCTGCCCCTCCCCCGTTCATGCTCTGTCTCTCTCTGTCCCAAAAAAATAAATAAATAAACGTTGAAAAAAAAAAAACTAAAAAAAAAGAGGCAATACAGGACAGCACTGTACACAGTACACAGGACAGGAGATTGATTAAGGGGACAGATTCTGTCCAGACCTTTTATTTGAAGTATATCTTGGTATTTAACAAGGTGAGTGACCTTAAGTAAATTCTATAGCCTCTCTATCTTCTGGGGGTTTTAGTTGTTAAAATGGAGACATAATTCTAACTGTGTTACAGTGTTGTTATAGGATTTAAATAGTTAATACATGAAAAGAATAAATGCTCGATCTCGATACAGTATTCTAATTGAATTACGTAATTAGTAATGTTCATCTTTGCACCTGAACATGAAGACAGGTACAGAAATGAGAGTAACTAATTAAATCACCCTCCTAGTACTGGCTAGTTACTTGGGACCACTCATACTAGGATTCAGGTTACTAACATCCCAGGAAGACCACTCTCTCATTTTTTCATTATTATCTAAGTGTTTCTCAAAAGGGAGACTGTTTCTAGTATTTCTGAAATGAGTACGTTGAGGAACCCTTCTTTCCACTGTAAGTATTCTTTAAACAGTTTTGAAGTTTAGGAAAAATAAATATATCCTTTCCAAGAGTATACATTTCCTGGTCTTTGAATATCAAAAATTGAATATGCAAATCCAAACAGTTGCAAAATTTTCACTAATAAGACTGAGAATGGATGAGCATGTTACTGTGAATGAGCTTCATGGACAGTATAAACTCTCCAGTTTTCAGGCACCATCTCTCAGTGTAGGACGCCAGAATCCCAGAAACACAGTGCTTCAATCCAGTAATAGAGGGTAAGAAAAGAGAAACTGAGTTTTGACTTTATAGCACAAACCTTCATGATGGTACTCTTTTCTTTACCACCTACAAGGCAAACCCTAGAAAGATAAGAAAAAATTTTTTTCAGGAAGGACACGTTCTGTATTTAATCTCTGGAGAGAGGAAGGTAGTTGACTGAAAAGTAACAATTCCTAAATTATGAAAGTAAATTTATTTCCTTACTGTCGTCAAAATGGGCCTTTTTAATCTTAATTTCTGGACTAAACCATTTTGTATTCCAGTTAATCACTTTTCTCCTGGGAGTTAAGTTGCGCCATGGTTAATATTCAGAAAGTTTCCTTTCCCAAATACGTTAGATTCTTCCCTGGTCAATAAGTGACTCGTTGTACCAACCACACACAGATTAGGAATTAATTTCACAAATAACGTACACTTCCTTTCCATAGTCTGCTTCAGATGTGTCCCATAAGAACTCTTTCAGCTATTAACCTTTCAGAAAAATTAGTTAAAAGAAATTCTTGAGGCTCTCAGCCCAGCCCTTGAATAACCGAACTGTTTTGTTTTACAAAGCCTTGCAGGAATGCCCCCCACTCACAAAAGGAGTTGGTACCTAAGCTGATGCTTCAGTGGCATCTTCAACCTGCCATTCAGGGACTTGGTGTGTGGCATTTTACACAGTTGCTTACTGTCTAGTTTTTAAGAACATTTGTCTTAGTATTGCTCTTATTTACCTAGGCCCAGTTCAGGATTCAGATTAAATAATGATACTGTCTCTGAAGAAAATGTACTCTGGCTTTTCTTAGATTCAAGGTAAAGGTGTGGTTTGGCCACAAAAACAGTGTTATGTGGAAATGTAATTCAGAAGCTTCTGGAACATGACCTGACTGGAATCCAGCTCTCTTTAGACACTTCCTGCTCTGAACTCCTGCAGCACTTCTTAAGCCACCCAGTTCGCCTTTACATGAAGCCTTTCGCCCTCTGCTTAAGTTTCCTGTAACTTCCTTCTTTTTTTCTTTTTCTTTCTTTCTTTTGTTTTTTTTTTTTTTTTTTTTTTTTTTGCCATGCTGCTCAAAGCTCCTTGACATCAGGAACGATGACTCATGTGGGCCCTGCATGCCTAGCACCATCAGGGTGGACCAGAAACCGAGGAGATGGTTGATTGCTTGATGAATAACTACCTCTTACACTCTTCTTCTCTTGGTGTCTGTAGGACATTGTAGTGGAAGTATCATCACTGTTGCAGATATTTTATTATTCTTCCTATGTATATGTAGAATTCTAAGTACAGAATACACTCATGAGATAGACATTTTCAGATAACTAAAACCAAGAAAGTTTACCATCAACTTTTCCCTAAAGAAACTTGTAACGGACATGCTTCAGAAAGAAGGAAACTAATCCTAAAAGGAATATCTGAGATGCAAGAAAGAATGGTGAGTACATAAATTGGTAAATATGTCCAAATAAATTGTTAATCACATTAAGTGTAAAATGTACAGAACTCACCAGTTAAAAGATAGAGAATGTTAGATTGGATTTTTAAAATATTTACCTAATACCAACTTATGCTTTTTCAAGAAACACCTAAAACTTTGATCCTCCCCTGGCAGGAATGTAAAGTATTACACTACTTAGGAGACTAATTTGCTATTAACCGTGTAGTTTAACACGCTCATAGCATGAAACCCTGCAATTCTGTGCCTAGTTACATATATTAGAGAAATTTGTGCACGTGTGCACCTAGAATCACACTCGGGTATATTCATAATAGCATTGTTCTTAACAGCAAAAAAATGGAAACAACCCCAATGTTCATGGACGAAAGAATGATTAAATCAACTCTGGTTTATTCACACAGTGGAATTATACAACAGTGAAAATGAAAATGAGCTGTAGCTATAGGCAATAACATGGGTGAATCTTAGAGATGGTACTGAGTGAAAAAAAAGCAAATTGAAGAAAGTTACAAAGTATAGGAAGTATTTATAAACTCTAGAAACAAGCAATACTAAATATTATATTTTAAGCATACTTGTATGATAAAACCAACATTTTTTTACAGCAAGGAAATGGAAACCATGGAATTTATCATAGTGGTTACATGGTGGGGGCAAGGAAGGTAAGGAGGCATGGGAAAGTAGCAGAATGTAAAAGAACAGAAAGGGGACAGGAGGGATCTGAGCACCCCAATAGCTATAAAATCATTACAGCCTTGCACTTACCTCCTTGGGCTTTTCTTTAGATTTCTACTCTTATTTAACATGATTTCTTGAAGTTCTGTGCTATGGTTTCAGCTGGCCAGGCACTGAGAGTGTCCATTGATGAGACGGATAGAAACTCTCCTCACTCTGGTGGGGCAAGTGATTGAGATAAACAAGTAAACAAACTAATATATAACTGTAGACCGTGATACGTTCTATGAGGCACTGTGATGGGATAGGATATGACAGACCAGGAATCTTAAAGAGGGAGAGTGGTCAGAGAAGGTCTCTTATAAAAGAAGTGAGGGGCAGAAGCATGCTAAGATCCAGGAGAGAGCATTCTAGGCAAGAGGGAGTTTGACCTATCCAAGGAAAGCAAGGTCAGTATGGCTGAGGCAGAGCAAGTGGTTGGGACAGGGGACAAGGCTGACTGAGTTTCAGGGAGGTAGTTGGGGTTCCTACCCTGGGGGCCTACCGGAAGTGTTTAAATTCATGGGTTTTTTTTTTAATGTTTATTTCTTTTAAAAAAATTTTTTTAACGTTTATTTCTTTTTGAGACAGAGAGAGACAGAGCATGAACGGGGGAGGGTCAGAGAGAGAGGGAGACACAGAATCCGAAGCAGGCTCCAGGCTCTGAGGTTTCTCTTTATTGTGTATTGTGACACACATGCATACATGCAACCCAAATGCTACATATTCTTTTCATGACACATTCATGTCATAAAAATGAGACATTTTAATCTAGTGAATTGAGAATACTCATTTTGTGCTTGAATTACGTAACTGGAAATATCCTAACGATTAGTGAGGGCATTTGAAATATGTTCTTGCCCATCCTGAGATTTGCAACGTGTGTGAAATGAACAGTAGTATCATTAATTTTTATGCAGTGTAAAAAGAGAATTTTTTTTTAAATCTGCCCTTACTCATTATTAAACGGAGTTCAGCTGGAACTCTTTATGATCAGAAGTGTATTTACTGTGCCTAATGGGTTTTCAGTTCAGAGCCCCTCACTTACAGCCCCTTCACACACACCAAGGCCGCGGGAAAGGCCCCAACAATGTGTGCATATGAGCTTTATTGTAATTGCAGAAGTAAGCTGTTTTAAATGCAATCGTTCCCCCCTGCCCCCCGCCACATGCCTCTACCCGAGCACACTCCCCCTTATGTCAGGTGGCATTGGAGTGGCCTTCACTCTAGATACCGTTAACCCTTCAGTTTCATGCAGAGAGCCTTCTGCTCCCACCATATTACTGTTGTCAATATTCTAAGGTTCTCATCTGGCTTAGCATCTGCTGGTACATGTCTGCTTCTCTCTTCTTCATTTCTTGTAAGCATCCACCTTGGCTTCTGTGACACCATCGTTTCCTGCTTTTCTTCCTATCTGTCTAACACCTCTGCCTTCCCCTCTCTCTGCCCCTACCCTGCTCGCACTCCATCTCTCTCTCTCAAAAATAAATAAACACTCCTCTGTTGTCCCCATCGGTTCTGGCCTAGGTGTGCTCTCTCTCCTTCAAGACCCTCTCCCTTGAGCCCCAGACCCAGAAATTCAACTTGTATGTCATCACAAGCAGAAAGCCTGCCTGTCATTCTCCTTCTGGATCCCCCATTCAGGCTGATGACCCCAGCATCCACCCTGTCACCAGGCCAGAAACCTGGGGCGCTTATCCTATGTTTCTTTTCTCTCCCCTTCTGCTTCATTTGACTCATTTAAAATTATTTCTCTTGCTTCTGCTCTTCTCACAGCTATAGGTCTGTAGGTCCTCTTCCCAGTGCTCCTAGATCATCACGGCCTTTTTTTTTTTAATTTTTTTCAGTGTTTATTTATTTTTGAGAGAGAGAGAGATGGAGTGCAAGCAGGGTAGGGGCAGAGAGAGGGGAAGGCACAGAATCCAAAGCAGGCTCCAGGCTCCGAGCTGTCAGCATAGACCCCTATGTGGGGCTCGAACACACGAACTGTGAGATCATGACCTGAGCCAAAGTAAGATGCTTAACTGACTGAGCCATCCAGGTGCCCCCATCACAGCCTTTTGATTGAGTTCCCTGCCTCAAGGGTCACCTCTAGCTTCATCCAACACAGTTACTAGAATGTTCATTCTAAAATGCAAACATAGGGGCACCTGGGTGGCTCGGTCGGTTAGGCGGCTAACTCTTGGTTTTGGCTCAGGTCATGATCTCATGGTTTATGAGTTGGAGTCCAACATCGGGCTCAGTGCTGACAACGGAACCTCTTTGGGATTCTTTCTTTCTCTCCCTTCTTCTGTGTCCCTCCCCTGCTCATGTGCACATACACAACATACTCTCTCTCTCAAAATAAATAAACTTTTTAAAGAATGTTAAAAATAAGTAAATAAAATGCAAATGTGAATACATTCCTGCATAAAACTCTTCAGTGCCTCCTTTCCCCTCAGGATAAAGTCTAGGCTCTGTCATCTGGTCCTTTGTCATCTGGTCCATATGATCAAGTTCCTCAACTTTGTGCTCAATCTTCTCCCTTTGCCATTCATGCCTTTACACCTCCTCTCTGAGGCCTCTACCAGTGTATACCCTGCCCTTCTCTGAGGAGTTGACATACATATTTGCTGATAACCAAAATTTATAGAGCCAGGCACCTGCAAAGTACTTCATGGACCGTACATCATATAATTCTCCAGTTGTCCTATGAAGTGTGGGTACTATGGTTCTCCATTTTGCAGATGATGAAACAGAAGCATGGAGAGGCTGTGATATTTGGCCAAGGTGATACAGCTCATAAAAGAGGATCCAGGATTTGAACCCAGCCTCTTAAATCATGTATCTCTACCAGGCACAGGAGTTTATGCAATTGGTAGTTACACGTATGCATCTCCTGCTCAGCTGTGAACTTTTGAGTGCAGATACCCTATCTTCAGTCATCTTCACATCATCTTTATAACTGGGATCCTGCCATCACCACATAACAGGCACATTCTTATGTGTATGAATGACTGCCTGAATGAATCATTGAAGTGTGTTGTAAATGTTGCATAAACATGAGAAGTGATACTAAAAGTATGTGGGAGTAGTACAGATGTATGTGTATTTCACCCACCGTGTTTTCTGAGGACATAACAGAAGTAAAAATGTTGTTATTGCCTTTAAGGAGAGTTTGGTTTAATTGAGAAACTTAAATAGTTGAAAGAACTTAAATATTGAGCTTTTTACAAAAGCCATTTTTATTTCTGTTAGCAGTGAACAATATTAATTTACAGGACACAACTTATCTTTTAAAGGGTTCATCATGTGCTCATAGCTAGGAGCATCAGCAGCTCAATTATTGATTTAATCGAGATCTAGAGCAGACAGATTTCCTGGCACTTTGTGAACTACTGGCCACTTTACATGTCAGCCCTGCTTTGCAAGGGACCTTAAACAAGCATAAGCGTGGTAAGGTAGTTTATCAGTTAAAATGGAAGGAATGCTTCCCAGCCCAGTTAAAGTTAGCAAGATTATTGATCTTGCGTATCAAATTTACACATCAGAAGAATTTCAGTTACTATTTTAACTGCAAGAATAATATGCTTAAAATATAGGTGTGGGCATATGGCGGTTTCTGGAACTGTCCTTGCTTGTGGAGAATCATTGAAACATGGCCTCCAATGCTCTTTGTAGTAGTAACATGCTTATTCCATAAATCAGAGCCCATGTAGGAAAGAGCTTTTTTTTTTTTTCCCCACGCAAAGGCTTATAACTGAATGAGAAAAAAATTAATTAATTACATGAATATTAAGAGGTTACTTATCTATTATAACATTGGGCCACAAGTTGACTAATTAAAAGGAATGCAGGTTGGAAAGCTGCCACAAATCTGCTCCTTTCATTTAGAGGACCACAGGCTGAAGCCAGTGATTGTGCGTGACAGACCCTGGGAACAATGGTGCAGTGCACAGACCGTCCAGATGAAGCATGCTAGTCTGAATTACACCGACAACGGGGTGGCCTACAGGCAAACAAAATGGTTAAACAATACATAATCAAGTTTTTATTTGGTATTTCCTGCGAGGCTGTACCAGTTGCCAGGGAGTGTACTGTATTTTTTCTACGGCTGTATTAATTGTTGACCATAGTTGGCAGAGCACCAAACAGGGACAGATAAGGGGGAAAATGGCATCTGGACATTAAAGCCCCAAGCGTACTGGGGGGAAAAAAAAGCACAAAAAATTACAGCATATATCAGGAATTTTCCAACTAACGATGTGCGGATGTGGTAGCGCGAGGGAAAAAGAGCCAAACTGAGCTTGCTTTGTTCACTAAGAGAGGCCCCCCTGTAACATTCCTTTTAGCTGTGCATATTTTGGCTTCATTTGTACAGTTTTAACTTTATACAGTGTGTGGAGAAGCTCCGTTGTAACTAGTTGTTCCTAATAATTATATTGCAATAATTAAAGTTCATGGTTGACTGTTTTGCTCTTAGTTATTTAGGAGCTGCTTCAAAAACCAAGTCTTAAGTTGAAAACCTTTTTTAAGTGATATGTCATTACTGTATAAAAGATGGCAACAATTATTTTCTTTGATTTCACGAGGTTTTGTGTGTGTGTGTGTGTGTGTGTGTGTGTGTGTGTGTGTGTGTGTTTAAAGACCATATTCTTTTATGGAGACCACTAGGAAACAGTGTCTTAAAATCTTGGGATAGGACTAGCAGGTCCACACTGGGAGTGATGAGAGTGATGAGATTTTGTAGCCTGCAAATAAAACATTCCCCGACCTGTTTGTAAAACATGAAAATTCGTGATAAGGATAATCCCACTTGCTACTTTTAGGTTCCATTTAAAATGTAAAGGTAATGTATAAATATTAGCAAATCTGTTGCCGAAATCAAGTATTACAATTTTGTGACCTCTGTGCGAGATCATGGTACTGTTTTAATTCAGTAATAAAATGAAAACTCTCCAACTGCACACAGCTCTCCTCTCGATAGATTGGTAAGCCTTGGGGTCCCCAATAATAATAATCATAACATGTATCCCGCTGTCAGAGCCATGTAGTATGTCCGCTGGGGGCTTCTGCTGGGGGCTTCTGCAGCAGTCACGATCTGTCTGCGCGTGTGGCTCTCAGGCCTCAAAGCTACACCTGCAGCCCCGGAATTACACTGGGTTTGGTCCTAGCCCCAACACGTGGCCAGCTGTAGGGCTTTAATACAGTTAGTAGCGTGTTCTGAACATCAGTTTCTGACCTAGAATACAGGTAGAAAATGTGGTACCTAACTCACAAGTTATTACGGGATTTAGATGACATAAAATTTGTGCAGTCTTTACTGAAATGGCAGGCATTTCACTGTGGAGAACTCATAGTAAATTTTAGCTGTCATTATTACATCTTCTCTGTGGTAGAGCTCTGGGATTTCTTTTAGATTCATGAAACATTATTTCTCGTCGGTGTCTGCATTTACCTGGAATATGTGTGCTTAATCACCATTGACTTTTACAGTGACGGCAAGGAACACGTTGTTTGGTCTGTAATGAGAACAGGGACAGCGGTTTTGATTATTCTTAAATATTCTTGGTGAAGCCGAAATTTTAATAACTTATTAAGACCCACTTATTCAGGAAAACTGAAAAATAGTCTTCTCAAATAGTGCCATTCTTCTGGGAATGGATCTCTACAGGATACGCATACTTTATGATGTTAGAGGCAGCTGCCTGGTAGTACAAAGGCCGTGACTTCATCTCCAAATGTTGAGAGAAAATCCTCCCTTACTACTCTTTCATATTTGATTAAATGATTTTCATAAGGTTTATTTTAATTACTTTGGTGCGTATCAGTTGCACTGGTGTTTGCTGTTAGTCATTTGCATCTCCAGAAGTCTTAACCCTTAGCCTTAAACCTGTGTCACGGTTTTGTAGACTTAGAATATTAGGACTGCATGATTCATTTCCATAACCCAGAACTCCATGCCCTGTCCCTTCAGTAAAGGGATGCCAGTATTAATGGTGATCAACGTATAGGTCCCAAACATTGTTAAATCCACAAAACTTCTCATAGGCCAGAGCGTTTGTTAAAATAGACACGAGTGCTTGACATCAGACCAGTTTTTTTCCCCAAAGTAAATGTTACACCCTGAAAACATTTTGAGGCCTTAAATAATATTACTGCTGCATCACATCTTTTGAGTCATTTAATAAAGGCTCTAATAAAACATGCACATATATAGATTTTTTATAGGATCTTTACTTCTTAGCATTAGGAATAAAAGATGATTAATTCTCCCTCACCAAAACAGTAACAGCAACTATAATCATAAGGCAAATGTGGTCAGCTTTAACTTAAGAGCTGGAAAACTCCCTTTTCATTTCTACAATTGGCTTTTTCTGTTCCGCTGCTTTTTAAGTTGGGCTGTTAGCAATTTCGCCTGTCCCTAATTTTAAGCACCATTCTTGCAGTCCGGAGATCCCTATAGGAAGCCCCCCTCTCGTAGCCTGGCCTCTCATTGGCTAGCTGGGAAAAGAGCATTTCTGCATAAATTGGATGCTTCCTTCTCCCCTGGAGACCGAATATGCTCATGTTTCACAGTCCCCTGGTTTTGAGCTTGAGTCCATTGCCTGAAGCTGGAAACTTTCACTTTGTAGAACACAGCACACATCGAAATCTAGATCCAATACCCCTGACATGCCCGTGGGTCCGATAGCAGATTGAATACATGCTTCTCAATCCAGTGTTTCTGAGCTGCCCCGACTGAAATCAGAAACCGATGTGCGTGAGAGAGGTGTCCTTCAAAGAAAGGTATTTCCTTTGTGCAGCACCAGCGCACACAGAAATCAAGGGGTTAACCTGAGAGCTGCTTTGAAAACAGAGGCGAAGGTCACTGGCGGCAACAGCAAAGACTTTTAAAGCCTGCCGTCCTGAGCCTTTCACCCTGCCTTTCCCACCCAGGGGATTGTAAACATTGGCTCCCAGCCACCACGTCCCACAGCACAAAACTTCTCTGTGCTTTCAGCATATAGCATATACATTTATGCTTTTTTATGGAAGCTGAAGCAAAGGCGCATTATTGCTGTGGAGCACAGAGAACATGTTTCTGTTCCGTGAAAGAGGAGGAATCCTGTTCTGGAATGTGGAAGCATATAGATACGCTTATTTAGCAGTGCTTCACATGTAACTGAGCTGCTGCTCTCCTAGTCTGACTTTCTCAAGTCAAAAGAATGTGTAGAATGCTGTCACTTAATCAGAACCCAGAAGAGCTCTTTTATCTGCCATTTGTTCCTAACTAGCAATATTGCCCTTATCTCTTTGTCCTTTAGCTTGGTCCAGTGCCCTTGGATATGAGAACTGGTAACATGAAAGCGCTTATTACCTTGAGCATTGTTTCTTCTTTTTCTTTTTTTAAGCTCAGAGTTCTTTAATCACCAACAAAAAGTTGTGGAAGTCCTTTAAAACTTAAATACAGTTGTCTTAGTCCTAGGACCACAATTGCCTGATAATGTTTAAAAGAAACCAAGATGGGGGTGCCTGGATGGCTCAGTTGGTTAAGCGTCCGACTTTGGCTCGGGTCATGATCTCAGAGTCCATGAGTTCAAACCCCGCGTCAGGCTCTAGCTGACAGCTAGGAGCTTGGAGCTTGCTTTGGATCTGTGTCTCCCTCTCTCTCTTCCTGCCCCCACTGGCCTTCTCTCTCTCTCTCTTTCAAATATAAATGAAGATTTTTAAAAAAGTAATAAATAAATAAATAAATAATATAGTAAATAAGTATTTACTTATTTATAAGTAAATAAATAAATAAGAAACCAAGATGTTTCATAGATTTATGCTTCCATTTATACCTGATTCTTCAGAAGTCTCTTGTCCATGCAACTTATCATAAGAAGTCAACCTTCATTGACTGAGTTGCATGAAAACAGAATGAAATTTCCAGAGATACTATGTGTAGCTTAAATTTCTCCCTCCTGAACTCAATGATATATTGTGTGTGAGTTAATATCTTTCCATCTATTAGTGATTTCGTGTAATTTCAGTCACTTAATACAATAACTTTTCAGTAATTTCTAAAGAAATGAATGGAGAATTCATTTTAATAAATCCATGTGATGTAGTAGGGAGGGGCAGAAAAATTACACGCTATACCGTTCTTTCTCGTCATGGCCTTTTTTTTAGAAGGGACTGTACTTCACAGGCAGACATATAAAATCTTACCCCTTTCTTCTGAAATGGCTATTACGAGCATATTTTTTAACAAGTTTGGATGCTTGCCTACCTAAAGTACAGCCAGGCACTATACATTCCTATTTGAATAATGACACCAGATTCTGAAAAGAATACAGGACAGACAGCAGCCCCTACCGTATTACACAGACACACAGACATGACTGCTCTCTGGCGTATAACCACAGGATAAGAGATATATGCCTTTGCCTTTTGCCTTTCCATGTAATGACTTGTTAAGGTTCTTTACAGTCTCTTCTGGAATTCCAGTTTTGCTTTATGGGATCAAAAACTGTTATTGGGCACTAATTCATGCCCTTTAAATTTTCATCTTGATCACAGTTCCATTTCTTAAATGTAGAGTTTCTCTGAACAGCATCATTGACCTGGATGAATAGGTACATAGTACATTGTCCAAATAGTGTCACTGAGTGTGTAGAAATTTTTTATTCTTGATTTTAGGATTCTAGGGTTGAAAGGACTTTAAAAATAATCTAATGTGACTCCTTGATTTTATAGTCGGGGAAACTGGGGCCCAATGGTATAAAATTACTTTTTTTTTTTGCAAGATAATTCACAGAAGTTATTTGGTGGTATATCTGAGAGTAAAACCCAGGTCTCCAGATGTCAGTGCAGGACTCTTTCTTTCCTTTATTCCATGCAGTCTTGTACCCGCTGGATTGTACGAGTTCACTGATGACCAAAAATGAGATTGGTGAATGTCTGATATTTGCACCATGGGTGTATCTCAGCAGGAAGAAGTTGGCATAAGTGATTATGAGCAGATGTTACGTACACTAAGCAGGCGGCAACATGAAGTCTTGGTCTTTACTTGTTCCCAAGGCATTTGGTTCCACTCATCAGCTTGTCACACCTCAATTTCACTGATAAGTTTCTCACAATTTCTGTAGAATCTTCTCCTTCTCTAGCCTATTTAACTTGTTCTGAAGTGAGAGTAACTTCACATTTTAACATTGAACTCTACATCAAAGCTGACAATATAACCAAAGCCATGCATGAAGGCTGAGAGCACCGAATGCTTTTATGACTAGATAAGAAGGATTGAATATAAAGGTAAAAGCCTTCAATCCAAGGATCATTAAAGAAAAGGGATTCTTTTCAACAAGCATCTATTGAGTAGTATTGTTTTTTAAAGACAAATGCTATATATCCTTATTATGAAACATAGAAACATAATGATAAATTGGAGAAATACCTATATAAATCAGGAGACGAGAGCAAATAAAGTTTTGAACATGAATGAATTAGAAAAATTCATTCATGGGCGCCTGCGTGGCTTAGTCAGTTAAGCATCCAACTTAGGCTCAGGTCATGATCTTGCAGTTCGTGGGTTTGAGCCCCACGTCAGGCTCTGTGCTGAGAGCTCAGAGCCTGGAGCCTGCTTCAGATTCTTTGTCTCCCTCTTTCTGTGCCCCTCCCCTGCTCACACTCTGTCTCTCTCTGTCTCTCAAGAATAAATAAATGTTAAAAAAAATTGTTTTCAATTTAAAAAAAAATCATTCATTAGAATGAATTAGTAAGAGTACAATGGAAAATAAACCTAAGAGTTGGTCCCTCATGAATTCTCTGCAAAGCTGATCAAGAAGAAAATACAGTATGGAGCATATCTGCCAACTTTGCTGCTGGGTAGCAGGGCTAAATTGAAAGAACTGGCCACATACAAGACTGGACCAGATGGAATAGGAGGGAATGCTGATCAGAGTAACCTAGAGCATCAAGGCTCCTCCTGGGAACCCAGCCTGTCACCAGATGTCAAACCCGGTGCCCACATTTTTCCCTTTGCGTGTGTCCCTTTCCATTAACCTGGGTACGAAAAACCAGTATCTCCGATCTATGTATGTTGTTAATTCTCATGCAAGCAAGAGAATGGAGAAAATACATCCTACAAAAAAAAAGAGTTTGGGACTGAGCAAGACAGGCACTCCGGCTAGAACTTGGTAAAGCTCCTTTTAGTCATTCTCGGCAAACACTGACTGCACATCACCTCTGTGCAAGGCATGAGGTGCTGATTCAGTACTGGGAGTATGCAGTGTTAGGAGACATGGAATACTCTGGAGAAGTTTGTGGTTTGGTGGGTGAATCAAATGTGAGAAAAAGGTACAAGAGGTGCCCTGTAAAGGGCAATGATGATAAAATATTATGGATATACCAGGGGTGAAAGTGGCTAAAAATGCCTGGTTTTCATTAATAAAACTTTTTTGTCACAATACTCCTCATGAGGAAGACCATGGAAAGGCTTAGTCCTGTGTAGCTCTGTTTTGAAATGAATTTGTTGTAACGGTCGCAAATGATTTGGGAGTGCCATGGTGAAAGCGTCCGTTCTCTTCATAAGGTAGCAGCTTCTCAGTGTTAGAAATTGAGGCAGAAATGTACTGTTAATGGTATATATGGGCTTATCTTTGAAGTGAAACTGGCACTCTGCAGACAGCTCTCGCTAATCAGTGAACGCACGATTGAAGCTCCTTCCTACTAATGCCAATTAGTTAGATTTTGCTGCTGGTTGTGTTTTACGGAAATTTGTGATTGCTGTCACTTTCAACTGGGAAAATTCATACGTTTAGTTCTGTAGGTCTCATTGGAGCAATAAGATGACAGCCTTCAGTTATTCAGTAATTGCTTGTTACTCTCTTGCATTATGTTTCAGGAATTTTAAAAATATAAATTATTTGTCTATGCAGAGAAATATGTGTCTCTGCACTCTGGTTTTCTTTTATGTCAAAGCTTTTTCTTTACATCTGAAGTCTTAAATATCTCCATATATACCTGAAGCTTTTCTTCGACGAGATTTACTCCCTCTGCTGGCTCTAACTGCGAAATGATTACACATCCCCGGAATTGCTTGCATATGATGTTCTTTGCTTTAGAGTTTTTCCAAAGTGTAAAATTAAACTTTAGCTTGGCTCCCTCTAATTCTGGATATAAAATTGCCCGAGAATCTGAGAAATATTTTACATTCCTTTTGAGAACAATATGAAATTCTATGAGACTAGTAGTAATTTGACATTGGAGAAAGTCTGGCACACAGATTTATAGTATATAATAGGTGCTCAATAAATATTTATTAATTTCTTGATTGCAGTCATATTTTTATTGTATACAGACAGATTGTGTGTGCTTTATTGTAGGAGCAATAAATCACCCATTCTCTTTAATGAAGTCATCTGTGTTTCCATGGCACTTTCTCCGTGCCTTATTATAGTTCCAACCACACTGTGTTACAGTTATTTCTTTTTATATTCGCCTCACTAGACTATGAACTCCTCCAGAACAGGCATTGTCTATTATTTGTCTTTATAGTCTCAATCTCTTTCATGGTAGGTTGCCCAGTAAATGTTGGTTAACTTCAACATTACACTACAATAAACTTCTTCCCAAATGAAGTGCACATAGACAGAAAGCTTAAGTAACCAGAATTTTTCCTGCATTCTACTTTTACCATAAAGGGGTGATTGAAAGTAAATGAAGTATGTATTCAGAACAGCCACTTCCTAAATGTGAGCACATCTGTACTAACACAAAGAATATAGTTAATACAGACATAGCAAGACTCCTTCACCATCTACATCTATAATATTTTATAGTGATAAAAGATATTATAATGGTTATACCGTAGCCCTGGGGGGGGGGGTACCTTTGCAACTCTTATTTACATTTTATCCTTTCATTTTCAATGCAAAACCATATTTTCATAAATGTGGCTTACTTAAAGCAAGATATACCAGCTCTTATTTTTCAGGATGTTAGTTTAGAATGTGAAGTTGCTTGCATGCATTACACTCCAAATTTTATTTTGGATTATTTGTGCTCTTAATCCTGGACATTGTCATAGACTATTGCTTTTCAGAGCATTTTCCAGGGAAATCTAACTCTATAGGTGTTGCATGGGGGGAGGGCAAGGGAGGGGAATCATTCCATGGACAATACATGGGAAATGTTAAATAGGTTTCTGTTTCGACTGTAGAACTTCTCAGAGCCTTTAATATGTCAGGGTAAAAATGTGAATTTCAGAAGTGAATTCAGCATATTCCCAAAAGATTTAGAACTGGTTTTCATGAAACATCTCTGGGCATTATTATCCTCTAAACTCCCTTTGGGAAACAAGTGTGTAGACAGTGAGGACTTAATGGTATAACAAAATAGCTTCCTCCCACATCTTCTCCAAGATACTAGCAATATTTGTCTCTTACTGAAAATGTCTTTATTAATAGAAAATACTAATGGATTGTTTTGTATCTGTTTCTTTTCGAAGTTAAATGTAGAATCTCCCAGATTCTTCTGTTCACCTCAATAAACGTAACTTTCAGGGCTGAGTCAGAGTATTCCTTCCCATCTTTTCCCACTACACTTCTGCAGTCAGTCAGTCTGTGAGCCCCATCAGGGCACAAACCATGGTTCATTCATTCACAGTGAGGGCCAGCCACCAAATAGCAGTCTGCAAATGTTTATCCACTAAGTGAAGAAAATAATTTCTATAGTCATTCAGAGTTTCTAAACAAGGGAAAATGGTGCCACATGTACACCAATTATTGTCCTATAGACTACCCCGCCCCTGAAATAGTTGCTGTGGTTCACCATGTTTACATTTCATGCCTGGGCAGGGGCGCCTGGGTGGTTCAGTTGGTCAAGCGTCTGACTTCAGCTCAGGTCATGATCTCACAGCTCATGAGTTCGAGCCCCACGTTGGGCTCTGTGCTGACAGCTCAGAGCTTGGAGCCTGCTTTGGATTCTGTGTCTCCCTCTCTCTCTGCCCCTAGCCCACTCACATTCTGTCTCTGTCTCTCTCAAAAATAAATAAACATCAAAAAAGTTATTTAATTGCATGCCTGGGTGAATGTGAACATAGGCTCACCACAGATGGAAACGTGACTGCATGACCTGTTGGGAAGGAAACGAGGCAACAGGGGCCAATAGCATAGGGTTTGCCTCTTAACTAAGCCACGGGACTATATTCTGACCAGTACGGTTCTGTAATTTAGTTTATACTGATATGTCTGATATGTCTGATAGTTTATACTGATATGTCTGAATTTTGTCCATAGAGGAAATCTAGTAAAAACTACCATCCAACAGCTTTGAAAACTTTTACGTTATTAATATTTTAACTTAGAATCTTGGCACAGACCCTTCAAAATACTTTCCAACTTAGTTTCCCTGTTCAATGTGCAGATTGTCTAAGAACTCTGTGTAAATATATAGTTTCTCTACCTCAGGAGAAGAACAAACAGATGCTTAACGGGTTGGGAATTTGCTAAAAGTGAGATGTAGCAGGGGCAAAAGTGAAAAGAGAAACATAACATTTAAAAAATTATCTTAAACTATTGAGTCACGCATCTATACACAAATGATAAATATCGTTATTTATTCTGTCATGACAAAGAGAACCTAATTAGTGCTTTAATAAATCCAGACTATATTTTCAGTTTTAGAACCTTATATATTCTTATAAATTGGTTAGTCTGAAGTATACGAGGTGCCACTACACCTAACTTGAATGGTTGGGAATATCAAGTGGTGGCAAATTGGAAGTGTCCTACATTCCTAATGGGACTAGAGAATGGCTTAACTACTTGGGAAAACTCTTTTGTAGTATCTGCCACACATATGCCTACTCCCTTTGTTTTTTTCTCATAGATAGATAGACAGGTAGCTGTAGAGATATATATACCCAAGAGAAATTAGTGCTTATATCCAACAAGAGACACACACAAAAATATTTATGGCAGAATGTTCATTCACCATCCCCAAAAACTAAAAACACCTATTAACAGAAAACAAAAATGGGTAAATAAAATTCTGGCATGTTGACACAATGGAATACTACAGACCATTGAAAGGGAAAAACTACTGATATGCACAACAACATGGATAATTTACATATTAGGTTGAGCAGAAGAAATCAGATGCATATTGCATGATTCCTTTCATATGAAGTTCAAGAACCAGCAACATGAATCCATGGTGATGTAAGTTAGAATAGTGATTCCAGATTTCTGGTATTGAGTAGGAAAGGCACAAAAGAGCCTTCTGTGGTGATAAAAATATTCTGTACCTTTGGTCGGAGTGGTAATTACTTAAGTGTGTACACATGTAAAAATACTTTGTACACTTTAACGTTCGTGTACACCTTAATATAAGTAAATGAATGAATGATTCTTCAAGCAGTAAGGTAGGTAGGTAGGTAGATAATGTCTGTCTAACTATGCCAACAGGTAGCTAAAACTTGTTTGCTGTTTACAAGAAGTTTCCTCTAAGGTATGATGTATAAGTCTGGAACACCTTTTGTACCTTTGGAATAATTCAACGATGGACAGATTTTTTTCGCTTCTGCTTTTATTTTGATTTTGTAGGTTGGGAACAAATTTGAACTTCTTAGTCATACAGTTATCAAATAGTCATTGAATGCTTGATGTGTGCCAGGCACTGTGCCAAGATTTGGAGATCCAAAGATAATTACATCCCAGTCCCTGTCATTCAATCTTGTGGGGGTGATAGAGCTAGAAGTCGATTCTTGTGGTCACACCACACATCATCAGGGGTTATAAGAGATGTGTGCTATGGAAGTGTAGAGCAGGGACCCTCTCCCTAGCTCAGAACCTCTCTCTGGAAGCCCAGAAGGATCACTAGGCCCTGCTTTTATTTTTGCCATAAATCAGAGCCCTTCATATATTAACCATCTGCAATGATGATTTAAGACTACTTTTCAATTACTAAAGAACAGTTAAAATATTTCATATAATCTACAGGTTTTCTTTGATATCATTGTGATCACTTCTTAGACCATTTCAAAATCCTGGCAGTTTCAAGGATAAAAGAAGCTACCTGCCACAGGTTTCTAGAAAGCAGCAACATTCTTTGAAATGTTTGTAAGTGGAAAAGCAGTATTTCTTTGAATTCGTTCTGAACTAAAAGCTAAGTTTTACCCAAACTGGAGGGTTACTTTTCCTTTCAAGTAACGTTTGCATGCAGCAACCACATTGCCCCGAACATACGTGCAGCATGAGCCCCCAAGCTTAGGTGAGAAGCCTTCCGCTGGTTTTTATGTTCACACATGTATTTCTCCTAATAACGGATGTACCTAGAAGTACTCTGTAAAGTCCTTGGTATTCGTGTGGTTCTTCCTAGAAACTGAGACAGTTTTAAGACAAGTATTGCAGCTCATCACAAGCAAATGAACTTATGTTTTATAATTACCTATTTAATGAAGAGCACTGTATTCTTGTAAAGTGCTTTTCAAACTTCCCCTCTGCTCATAGAAGATACAAAAATATCAAAAATCCTAGGAGTGTAGGAAGGTGTTTTATAAAAGAAAGGAGAAATTAAATCAAATAACAAAACATTAAAAGAATAAAATTTATAAAAGAAAGAAGAGGAAAATAAAGAGGGAGGACATATATTTACACGTGACCTTTCCTGTTTTTAATAACTTTGAAATCAGATGGTAAAACCCAGAGTGATGTCATCACATCCATACAATTGCAGAGTCTTCAAACCTGAAAATTTCTTGTGCCCAGTGATGGTGATTTTTTTCTCTTACTCGGGAACGTTTTAAAATGGAGGTTCTCCAAACTGTATTTTCCATTTTCCTGTTTCCACAACTGTAGTCCAATGTGCTTTCTGCTTTTTCTGGAGGTAAGAAAGCACCCTCTTCACATTGGGGCGGCATAAATGGGTGAGGGGTAAGTTTGAGGAAGAGCCTGGCTTGGGGAACTGGTTAGATGGTGCTGTCATTTGCCGAGATAGGGAATACAAAAGGAGAACAAGTTTGGGAGGAAGGACATTGTTGTGGTCGCCAGGGAAGGAGTGTTCTGAGAGGACACCCATGAAACATTTGTCATCAGAAACACGCCTGTGCACACAGCACCAGACCCAGATCCCTGTGCAGAGCATGTGGGTAGGGAGACTTTCCCTGCCCTCCACCCAAGCCCCAGCCATTTATTTACACATCCATGACCTTGATGCCTTAAGTGGTAGCCATCTTGATGAAATCCTTTGGGATACCATCATGCCAGGAAAACTGTTTCTTTTGTTCTTGTCCGCTTTTCTGTTAAACCTACCCTGCTACGGAAATGATTGTTTTGGAAATACAGACTTTTAAAAAGTATAATTAGGCTTAAGGCAAACAAACACACAAAAAAAGACCCGAGGTCATTCAGTCTGCTCAATGAGAATGGACCTGAGTCGGCTAAGCCCTACTTCAAATCCTTGTATTTACTAGCTAATTGGTCCTGGACAGGTTACTTAACTTGAGTTTCAACTTCCTTATCTTTAAAGATAGATTCATTGATACTGCCTTCATATCATTAAACTGAAGATTATAGAAGGTAACAGATGAAGTCAATCCAGCATAGTACTTTACATCTTTCCCTCCTTCCCTAGCCCACTTCTTTGCCCCTAGGTAGGATGCAAATAAAAAGTATTTAGAGGAAAGATCACAAAATCCCACAATAATCCATCTGACATTTAACAGTCTTGTCAGAAAATAACTTCCTTCTGTCTAACTACCCTGTTCCTAGTGCTGCAATCTAAGTGCTTCTCTCGGTTATGTCCTTCTTCTTTTCTGTTTGCAGTTGTAATCTTGCTAAATGCACTACGTGAAACGTCCTAGTCTTCAGAAGCATGTTTTAATTCTTGCCTTTAATAGCCAAAAGCACAAAATATAGTGGGAGCTCCAGAATCTTTGGTAGTTCTTTTCTGGTAGCCCAGGTCAGTTGGAAATTCCGTAGCTGGTTTTCTTTTCCAGCATGCATTTTTGTGAACCTTTATGGATGGAGATGGGTAGCTAAAACTATGGGGGCAGTGGGTACTGAAGAATGAACCTGTGCCTTTTTTAGCTCCTTCCAGCTGAAGATCTCCAAATCCTTCTTGTTTAAGGAAGGCAGTGCCCACTGAGTTTTAAGATGTTGAAGAATGTTTAAAGCTGAACTTAATCTTAAAACTGCTCTCCCAGAGGTGCCTGGATGGTTCAGTCGGTTAAGCGTCCGACTCTTGATTTCGGCTCAGGTCATGATCTCGTGGTTCTTGAGTTCGAGCCCCACATCAGGCTCTGTGCTGACAACACAGAACCTGCTTTGGTTCTCTGTCTCCCTTACTTTCTGCCCCTTCCCCACTCCCATCTCTCAAAGATAAACATTAAAACATTTTTTTAAACCATGCTTTTCCATTTCCCTGGTCACTTGCACTAACCATGTAACTTGCCAGTGCTCGTTTGGTAGGTTTTCAAGGGAGGCATGGACTTCAGAGACATTTGACTGTTTTCATGATAAAAAGTCCATTTTGAATACTCTTACAAATCTGAGTGATGATATTGCCTCCCAGAGCATATAGATTTTCTTAAGAGTTAGAACAACTTTTGAAAGGAAATGATGAGTTCTGCAGCCTGCCATATCCTGTGCTCAGAATAATTTTCATTTCTACTTATCTGTGAAGGTTGAAGGAATGTCTACAAATATTTGCTTGGTTTCTATGGTGAAGGCAGAGAGATCAAGCATGTGATTGTTTAGTGTCAAAATCAAAACTACACCATACTGCACTTCTAAAAAGAGAGTAAGTTTGTTACTTGAAACGTAATAGACATTTAGCAAGTGGTAACTATTTTTAAGTTTCACAAGTTCAAGATGAAATTTAAACAATACAGCCTGAAGGAAAACATGCCCTTTGGACATTTTAAAACTTTGTTTTACAAAAATAAAACGGTCTTCAACTTTATTAAAAAGTCCTGTGATAACTAAAGATGGTGGACTCTCAGAATACCTGGTATAGGGATGGGGACATGATTGTGGTTTGTGTATTTATGCTATATCGGAAGCCCTGCATCCTGCCCTGGGTTATCTCTCCTAACTCTATAACCCTCTATTCTGCTGTCTTCTGGCTCCCCATACATTTTTTGGAATATACATTTGTTTTGTGCCTGCTATACACAGCACTCTGAGGTGGTGTGGGTGTAAAGTCCACATGGGAATGATGTCTGCCCTCAAAGGGCTGGCTTTGGGTCTAGTAGGCAGTAAGTACACAGTGAACGGGATATAGTGTGATAAGTGCTGGGGTTACATGGAATTGGGAAGGACTAGCCAGGGCAGGGTTCACAAGAAATAAGAATGATATTGTGAGAAGACATTCCCGAGAAAGGTCTCAGCATACGGCAAGGCCATGAGGCATGACACATAAAGCATCTGAGCAGCTTGAGGAAAGCATTCGTGTCAAGGAGGAGCAGGAAATAAAACCAGAGAGCAGGTGAAAGCCAGATCATAAGGGCACTGTGGGTAAACTGGACTTGAACTTGTTCCTAAAAGCTCTGAAGAATGGATGGATTTTAAGCAAAAGTGTTGTAAGCATGGCTTCAGATGCAGTAGAGAGGACAGAGTGGAAGGAGGCAGACTGGTAGGAAAAAAGCCCAAAGGAAGTTTGGGACCATCAGGAGAGGACAGGTTCACAATGGAATTGTCAGAATCTGGTGACCTCACTGATAGTGAAGCTGAGTGAGGAATGTGGGTAGCTGGTGATTTTGCTTGCAGACACAGGGAATCTAAGAGGAGAAACAAATTTCAGAGGAACAACAGTGCATGCGTTTTGAAATTGAAATACGTGTATGAGTACTGCATGGTTACGTCCAGGAGAGAGTCGGATACATGGGTCTATGGAGTTCTTGCTACAGGGTGGCGCTAGAGGGCATCCACATATGATGTTCCCCAGAGGTTGTGTACATCACATAAGAATAGTAACTGCCTGAGGATCTTAGCCTTAAAGAAAACAACTACTTAAGGGACTGGTAGGGGAAGAGACCTCCAAGTAGGAGGGACAGCAGGACAGGACTCTTAACATTATGCATTTAAATCACTACAGCCCACCCCCCACCTCCATTGTTTTTCAGCCAACCCATTTGACTTGCTGCTTTCCTAATTTGTGACCATCCTGTCCAGGACTGACAGGGTGCCTCTCTAAGAGTGGGCGCTAACGTGATGAACTGAACTGAAGTTCACTTGGGCCTTTAAGGCCTGATGTCTGGAGATTATCTTTTTTAGGTTGATATGCTAAAATATTAGCAGAATGAGAGAGAGGTATACGGCTCAGAAAGAGATGGTAAATGCCGCTGGTATCATGAAAGGTCAGAAGCCTGGATCCCTGAACTCGACCTCCCTTCATCCTTCAGTGGGGTCATTATCATCGCCCCTTGAACACAGTACACAGGCCCTTGACTACTGAGTCAGGGAAGATTCCTTCCATCTCCACTTGGAGGGAATACTCATCTCAGTTCTGTTTCCCGGTGTCATTACCCTCCGAATCTCCTTACAAATCCTCTGAATCACATTGGGTTCAGCCTCACCTCACTCCAAAAATCCAGTTTCTTTTTTAAAGATTCATGATTATTCAAAAGTACTAAGTTTTTATTAAATGTTATTGTCCCCATATTCTCCAGTCTGGCAGAGTGCCTCCATCCACCATCAGCACTGCTACTAAGGTTCCCTGTGCTTCATTTATGTATCCAGTCATCAGATAATTACTGAACACCTTTCAGGCATGACCCTGTGTATACACTGTGACCAATAAATTGAATGACCGTAATGGAAAATAGAAGGTTCAAGTGCTGTAGAAATTCGGTGGAAGCTCAGGAGAGAGCAATCATTTCCAGTTGGGAGACCAGGAAAGGCTTCATGGAGGAAGTGATATGTGAAGATTCAGACCTGCAGAGACTGACGGAAAGAATATCCCACAAAGAGAACCACAAGCAATGGCCAGGTGGTTGGAAATCACATCTAGATGGAGCCAGTGGCTCCATTTGTGAACCAGGACAACTGTAGGTCCTAGGAAGGATAGACAGCCTTGCTGCTGATAATGGATATGTCAGAGCAGAGGCCAAGATCGTTTGTTGTTGGCGCAGTGCTGTGTTGAGAATCTCATTTTTTGTCGTCTCATCTGTCAAAACATCTTATTCTGGCCCTTAGATTATAACTGAGTCTATTTGAAATGACTCAGTGATTTGTTGCAAAGTACTTTGTGTGTTAACTTTTATTGGTATTTATTTTTTTTTAATTTTTATTTATTTTTTTAAATTTACATCCAAGTGAGTTAGCATATAGTGCAACAATGATTTCAGGAGTAGATTTCTTAATGCCTCTTACCCATTTAGCCCATTTAGCCCATCCCCCCTCCCACAACCCCTCCAGTAACCCTCTGTTTGTTACTCCATGTTGAAGAGTCTCTTATGTTTTGTCCTCCTCCCTGTTTTTATATTCTTTTTGTTTCCATTCCCTTGTGTTCATCTGTTTTTTATCTTAAATTCCTCATGAGTAAAGTCATATGATATTTGTCTTTCTCTGACTAATTTTGCTTAGTACAATGCCCTCTAGTTCCATCCACATAGTTGCTAACGGCAGATTTCATTCTTTTTGATTTCCCAGTAATACTCCACTGTGTGTGTGTGTGTGTGTGTGTGTGTGTGTGTGTGTATCACATCTTCTTTATCCATTCATCCATCAGTGGACATTGGGGCTCTTTCCATACTTTGCCTATTGTTGATAGTGCTGCTATAAACATTCGGGTGCATGTGTCCCTTTGAAACAGCATCCCAGGGGCGCCTGGGTGGCGCAGTCGGTTAAGCATCCGACTTCAGCCAGGTCACGATCTCTCGGTCCGTGAGTTCGAGCCCCATGTCGGGCTCTGGGCTGATGGCTCAGAGCCTGGAGCCTGTTTCGGATTCTGTGTCTCCCTCTCTCTCTGCCCCTCCCCCGTTCATGCTCTGTCTCTCTCTGTCCCAAAAATAAACGTTGAAAAAAAAATTAAAAAAAAAAGAAACAGCATCCCTGTATCCCTTGGATAAATACCTAGTAGTGCAATTGCTGGGTTGTAGGGTAGTTCTGCTTTTAATTTTCCAAGAAACCTCCATACTGTTTTCCAGAGTGGCTGCACCAGTTTGCATTCCCACCAGCAGTACAAAAGAGATCTTCTTTCTCTGCTTCCTCGTCAACATCTGTTGTTGCCGGAGTTGTTCATGTTAGCCATTCTGACAGGTGAGGGGTGGTATCTCATTGTGGTTTTGATTTGTATTTCCTGGATGATGAGTGATGTTGAACATTTTTTCATTGTCGGTTGGCCATCTGGATATCTTCTTTGGAGAAGTGTCTATGCATGTCTTTTGCCAGTTTCTTCACTGGATTCTTTGTTTTTTGGGTGTTGAGTTTGGTAAGTTCTATATAGATTTTGGATACTAACCCTTTATCTGATAGGTCGTTTGCAAATATCTTCTCCCATCCTGTCGGTTGCCCTTTAGTTTTGCTGATTGTTTCCTTCACTGTACAGAAGCTTTTTGTTTTGATGAGGTCCCAATAGTTCATTTTTGCTTTTGTTTCCCTTGCCTCTGGAGACATGTTGAGTAAGAAGTTGTTGCAGCCAAGGTCAAAGAGTTTTTTGCCTGTTTTCTCCTCGAGGATTTTGGTGGCTTCCTGTCTTACGTTTTGGTCTTTCATCCATTTTGAGGGTTTTTTTGTGTAGCGTGTGAGAAAGCAGTCCAGGTTTATTTTTCTGCATGTCGCCATCTGGTTTTCCCAGCACCATTTGCTGAAGAGACTGTCTTTATTCCATTGGATATTCTTTCCTGCTTTGTCAAAGATTAGTTGGCCGTACGTTTGTGGGTCCATTTCTGGGTTCTCTATTCTGTTCCATTGATCTGCGTGTCTGTTCTTGTGCCAGTACCATACTGTCTTGATGATTACAGCTCGGTAATGTAGCTTGAAGTCCAGGATTGGTATTTAATTCTTAATAGCTTCCATTTAACTGGCTTGGCAGAATTAGAATTCTGATTATGCTACTCTATTTTTTTTAAGTGTATTTATTTATTTTGAGAGAGAGAACATGAGCAGAATAGGGGCAGAGAGGGAGAGAGAGAATCACAAGCAGGCTCTACGCTGTCAGTGCGGAGCCCGATGTAGGGCTCGATCCCAAAACTATGAGATCATGATCTGAGCCAAAATCAAGAGTCGGACACTTAACCAACTGAGCCACACAGGCATCCCTGAATATGATATTCTTTATTTAAATGTGTAACTTTAAAGAACTGAATTTTGAGACCCTTTATGAAAAGTCAGTGAAATTGCCACTAATTTTGATTTTTGCTTTGCAAAACCATAGTAGTTTTGTGAAAGGAAAAAACCATACATGCTAGAGAGTTTTATATTGGTTTGAAGCCAATAAACAGCTTAGAGCATGGCTTAGAAAGCCTTCATTTTGGCACTGTAAGGATTGAGTTCTTCCAAGGATCGTATCCATATTCCTCAGAAATCCTTATCTAACTTTACATTTTAGATGTGATGTTGAAGTGGACCCCAGAAGGAGAATATCACCATACTGATACCCTCCTTAAGTAATTACCAAACCAAAGTACAGGCAAGGAAGTCCAAAGAATTCTTGGGTCTGTACAGTATCTACATTTTTTAAAGCTTCATGAACATTGCCGCATTATTTAGGGACTCTTAGAATCCGAACAGAAGTCATCTTACAGATGATTTTAGTCTAAATGCCCTTGTTGACAGAAATTAAAATGAAACTTGGGTAAGACTTTGCCAGCCATGTTCGTTTCTTCATCTGCAAATCCAATGTGTTAGTCAAGGTCCCACCGGGAAATAGATGGCACACTCACAATAAGATAATTCAAGAAAGGTTTGTTTACAGAGACCGGATCTACAAAGGTGGTTTAGAGGAAGTGCAGTGGATGGTGCTGGAACTTTGATCTCAGTTGCAGCCAAGCTGTTACCATTCCCAAGCTTGACGGGAAGGGGGCGAGCAGTTCCCGGAATGGGTAGAGCCCAGGATGGAGAGAGTTTGTAATGGCTGCACAGCCAGCTCTAGACAACCTTAATGGGAAGCAATCAGGGTGTTAAAGACTCACCTCAGGTTTCTCCCTTCCTTTCCCTGAACTCCTGCCTAGGCTTCCCAGTGGCTAAGCCCAGGAAGAAGCTGGAGGGCATGTGGTAGGTACAGATCCACCCCCGCCCCCCAGGGCAGAGACCATCTGAGAGGCAGAAGGAAGATGACCAGCAGAGTGTTCATGACGTGCTTTTCTGCTCTTCGTGCATGTAGCCGTGCAATAAGGGTGGTTCAGATAATCTACAAAGTTTTTTCAGGATCTTGGTGAAAGGATCATGAATAAAAAAGACTGTTAAATCGAATATTAAGGAAGAGTGGTTTACTCTGATGTATTTTGAGTCTGAATTGGCTTGGGCTCTACTTTATCTTACACTGTTATTGAACTTGTTCAAAAAAATTGTGGGTAGAGATCAAAGCAGTTTAAATAGATACATCCACTTGAGTAAATATCCTTGAACTCCTCTCCCACCCTGCCGTCTTCCGCTCCCCCTCCTGTTGCCAAATCCATTCAGCACCTCTAGAGGCTGTTAATACATGTAATGATTATAATAAACATCGCATTTGCTTTGGTTCCAGCTGGCTCCAGCCACCAAACTCTGTCCCATAGTTCGTATTGTTGTCTTTGCTTAATAGACAATTGCATTGTTATCATTAGAGGCTACCTTTGTCATAGATTTCTAAATGTTGATCTTTATACATTGCATTCGTTGATTCCCTCTACATGTTTTTAAGTTTAAACTCACCATTATATTTTGTATTTAAGAATATTTAGAATTATGAAGTCTCAGGTAGAATTGATTACATTGTTGAGAACATTCCTCACTTCATGCCCTAAAATCTTGAAACATGTTTTTTCAGTTTTGTCCATTCCTTAAAAAGCTTTGAGGTAAAAATTAATAAATCTGCTTGCGTGTGACAAATTGGTTTTAAGTTAGGCAGTCTTCCATCAGAAAACTTTAGAAGTATAGAAGTGTGATAATTCCAAAGCAAATAGAATGTATATTTTACTGTCAGGAAAAATTGTTAGTCTATTCTAAAAAACTTTGAATTTACATATTTTCAATCCCATGAAGTTGTAGAAATTATCATCATTTGAGATATTTTAGATAACAGTGACCTAAGTGAGGACTGAGAGACTCTGGATCAGAGAATATGGAATATTCTCCAGATAAATTAGCGAATTAAAACTGGGACACTGCTGATATATGAGATAATATTACATAAACTAGGGAACAACTATTAGATTTATACCTATTGCAAAAGGTAGTAATTTGTTATTTTTAAATGAAGGCCTTGAGCATTGTTGGGTTTATTATTTTTTTTTTAGAGAATTAACTGGAAATGAAAAGTCAATTAATACTTTCTTTTGGAATCCAAGCCTCTTGAATTCCACACAGACGAAACCGAAAAGATGTCTCTTTAGACAAACGCTGATAGAGTATAAGCAGACACCTAATTAATAATTCTGACTCCTCCCATTTTCTTACAATGATTTACACATAGACCAACCAAAAATCTTAGAAATGCCAAAGAGATTTTTTAATCTTTTTTATTGAAGTTATTAAATAGGAATTTGACAAATAGATGTCATACCATACACAGCACTGTTGTTCAAAACTGAATTTTGAAATCTTTTTCTTAAACCTTATTTTTAAGGAAATCATTTAACCCCAAAGGATAGCTGAGGTTTTGAGATCTGTAAAACTCTTTTAAGAGTTCACATTGAAATATCTCAAAGTGAATTTAAAATCTTTCCCTCTTGGTTGTTTAATTACAACCTGTATGCTCGCCTGTTGATTTATGGATGTTTCCTGTGTTGGATATTGAGGAAGGAGCACAGAGTTGGAAGCAGATGGTCCTGGTGAGAATCCCAGCTCTTCAGCATCTCTGCTCCATGATTCTGGCCAAATGACTTAGGGTCTCTGAAATTCAGTTTTCTTAGCTACCAAATGTGCCTACTAACAGCAGCTGACTGACTTTGTACTTCTGAAATCATCCTCCGGCCCCTTTTTCCTTTCCACGTTCCATCTCCTGGACTGCCATATTTTCATAGCAACTGTTCATTTAAAGCTTGCTGTTCAGGGGCACCTGGGTGGCTCAGTCAGTTAAGCGTCTAACTCTGGATTTGTGCTCAGGTCATGATCTGGCGGTTTGTGAGTTTGAGTCCTGCATCAGGCTCTGCACTGCTTGGGATTCTCTCTCTCCCTCTCGCTTTCTGCCCCCCACCCCAACTCGTGCACTCTCTCTCTCTCTCTCAAAATAAATAAAAAAAATTTTTTAATTAAAAAAAAAAAGGCTTGGTGTCCATGTATAGAGTCCTAGCAGACATGCTATATATGTATATGATTATTGTATTACTACATATAATCTGTTAATAAAAATGAGAAGGAGAGCCGGGGGAGGGTGGTCAGTCAGTTGGGCATCACCTCTTGATTTTGGCTCAGGTCATGGTCCCAAGGTCATGAGATCGAGCCCCATGTCAGGCTCCACACCAAGCATGGAACCTGCTTGAGATTCCCTCTCTCCCTCTGCCCCTCTTCTTCACTTGCTCTCTTTCTCTCTCTCTCTCTCCAAAAAAAAAAAAAAAAAAAAAATTATTGCAATATATTTCACACTCTTCCAAAACTTACTTATTCACTTAACAGTATATCATGGACATCTATCTGTGGTAGCACAAATGAGTGGAAATGAAAACTAGCTCATCTTTTTTGATGTCGTGATAACTGAATAATATTCCCCTATTGGACACTTTGTGAGGTAAACATCCTTGTGAATACCTCTTTGTATACTAGACTAATATTTTGGATAAACTCCTGCAGGTAGAACTCTGGTTCAGCAACATGGGCACTATTCCTTTTATAAATACTATCAGATTGTCCTCTAAAAAGGGTGTGCCAATTTAGTTTGAAACCGTTTTCCCATACCACAGCCAACCTGGAATGCATTTCCACTAATCAGGCAAAAATAATACCCCTTTATTGTGATGGCTTTCTTTATTCCTTCCTTATTTTTTTTTATGAAATTAAGTAGTCTTTGATAGTGTGTTTCTTCTTGTGAATTGTCTTTTTATATTCTTTATCCATTTTTCTGTTGTATTGTTTATTTATGTAATTTGTTTTAGATGTTTTAATCCAGGTTGTTATTTGCCTTTTGCCTTTATTTTATACTGTTTGACAACGAGAATTTCAGCTTGAAATAGCTGGATATGTGAATCTTCATCTCAAGGTTCTATATTTCTCTTCATGCTGAAGAAGTCCTCCATATCCTAAGGTCCTCTTCTGTTTTCTTTCTTTTTTTTTTTAAGTTTATTTGCTCTGAGAGAGAGAGAACATACGCAAGCAGGGGAGGGACAGAGAGAGGGTGAGAGAGAATCCCAAGCAGGCTCTGCACTGACAGTGTGGATCCTGATGTGGGGCTCAAACTCAACAAACCACGAGATCACGACTTGAGCCGAGATCGAGAGTCAGATGCTTAACCAACTGAGCCACCCAGGCACCCCTCTCTTCTGTTTTCTTCTAATACATTTTTCTAGCTCTACTTTTTAGGTGTTCTATGTATATACCATTTCTCCTTATACATGGTGTAAAGTAGGGATCAAGCTTACTTTCTTCCAAATGGATGGCCAGTTGTCTTGATTTCAAATGTTGAAGTATATTTTCTAACTAAGATGAAATTCAGCACCTCTAATAAGAGTGTTAAACTCCATAAATAGATCAGTCTCTTTCTGGACTTCATTCTTTTTTTTAACCTGTTAGCACCCACTGTTTTCATTTCCATACCTTAGAATATATTTACAAATTCTCCTCACCCGTATTTCTCAAAACTAGTTTTAGCTCTTTTTTAAGCATTATTCTGCCAGAGGCCCTGTATTGTCAAAGTTAAATTCCTCCCACAAATCATTGCATTGCCTTAAACTTCCATGTTAATATAGGAATGACAATTTTTTTTATAGTATGACTTTTTCCCCATCCTAGTCAGGGTCTGTCTCATCATTTATTTAGTTTTTAAGTTCTTCAACAATAGTATATCATTTTATTTATATAGATTTTTCTTTTTTTTTAATTCTTCAGTGTGTTTTTGTTACTATTGTGAATAGGATACTTTTTACATTGTATTTTGTAACTGACTTATTAAGATTTATGTATTTATTTTATATCTTATGTCTACCATCAGCTAAATTATTATTATCCTAATAATATTTTTGTTGTCATAAATTTTATTTACCAGAATATAAGGCCAATGTGTATAGGGCAGAATCCCTTAGAAATACAAGGAGATTCTGGGGGAAAAAAAACAAAAACTCAATTCTCTTCCAGAGTTTGACAAAGTATAGAAAAATATAAGGATCTGTATGAGACAAAGTCTTATTAATAAAGAACCTCAGACTTAAGAGAATTGCTCTTCTGATACCCCATGATACAAAATCCAGGTATGCACATAGTCCTTCAGAAAGCAATAATAAATTCTTTCAAGTAGAAATTGTACAGGTTACATTCTCTGACCATGGATTTGTAAACCTGAGATTCCAACAATTAAAAAATAACCATAGGGGCACCCAGTAGGTTGAGAGTCTGACTTCAACTGAGGTCACAGCGGTTCTTGAGTTCGAGCCCCGTGGGCTCTGCACTGACAGCCCCTGCTTCAGATCTTCTGTCTTTCTCTCTCTCTGCCCCTCCCCCACTCACTCAAGCATGTGTACTCTCTCTCAAAAATAAGCATTTTTTAAAAAGAGAGATAAATAACTTGGCCATATGGAAATTTTAAAACATTTTTTTGAGTTTATTTATTTATCTTGAGAGAGACAGAGAGAGTAAGCAGGTGAGGGGCAGAGATAGAAGGAGAGAGGAGGGATCCCAAGCAGGCTTCTCACCGGCAGCACAGAGTCTGACTCGGACTCAAACTCATGAAACTGAGATCATGATCTGAGCCAAAACCAAGAGTTGGACACTTAACCAACTGAGCCACCCGGGCGCCCCTAAAACACTTTTCTACATAATGTATTCTTCAAAGTAGTTTATTCTTGGATTAAAGAGAAAATTAAAGTTAAATTATATATTATTTAAGGAACGAAAATGAGAAAAGTCCACTTAAAAATATATAAGTAAATCTTCTATCATTATTTAGAATTGAAAATAAGTCAAGTTTCGACAGACAGATAAAGGCAAACAAAGAAACTAGGATGAGGAAATTTATAAAGATAAAAGTGGAAGTCAATAAAGTATAAAATAAAACAGTTATTCCCCCAAAAGGGAAATAAAGCTCTATGTCAGTTGTTTTTAATAAATAATACAACTTAAGCTCCTGGAAAACTTGATATGAAGAAAAAACAAAATTACACAACATTAAGAAAGAAAATTCGATTTTCTCTTTCTCAGAAAACCGAGGAAACAAATGACATTACAATAATTATAAGAAATATTATGTACAGATTTAAGCCAATACATTTTAAAATCCAGATTAAGGGTTTTCATGGGGAAATCCTTTATCATTACCAAAATTGACTCAAAAAGAGACTGAAATCTAAACAGACTTAAGAAGAAATTCAAAAGATTGTTAAATACGTAACTGCTAACAAAGATCCTGACCCAGATGGTTTTATGAGTGAGTCCTTTTAAGAGACTGATCATTCTGTTGTTGCTTATAATATTCCAGAATACAGAGGATAGAAACCTTGCACATTTCTAATATCAAAACATGAAAAATTAACCCAAAAAATAAAACTGTAGATCAATCTCACTTATGAATATAAGTTAATATTCTAAATAAATATTAACAGATAGAATCTAAGGGTCTATGAAAAGAATAATATATCATGATTGGGAGCGATTTACTCCAAAAAGGCAAGGATGGTACAATATTAGGATATCTGTTAGTGTGATTAATATACCACTCATAGAATGAAGGAGAATGATCACGTGGTCATTATTAATAGACATTTAAAGATATTTCATAAAAATTCATTATCCATTTTGAGTGGTAACTAATTTTTAAAAGGAATAGAAAGGAACTTTCTAAACATATCAGTATAGTTATTTTAACTGTCTACACATTGATTTGATGATCACGATAGGTACACTGATTAAAGTACTACAAGTGAAAACAGTCCTACTAAAGAGTTTTGGGATGGGTAATCAGTCAGAAATCAGAGCCTCTTTAGAACAGCTTAAAATAATGCAATATTCAGATTAAAATTTTCATTCCATATGATGCTAGACTTTATTTCAAATGGAAGTGAGAAGGTGGGTGTGTGCCTGTACACTATGTTTATAAACGACTAGCGGAAGAAACTTTATGGGCCATTTACACCCACACTTTTGTTTGCAGTGTACCAGAGAAGCAGGGAAATATTGATAAAGCAGAAATAATTTATGCAAGTAAAAACTAGAGCCCAGAATTGGATGCTCTTCTTAGCAAATGGAGTAAGTGCCTTCTTTCTCAGGAATGACTGGTGATTGAATTTTGCCCGATTATCTTCTAGCAATGATTGCCTTAAATCATTAATTAGGTATTTGTTAAACCCCAGTTGTTATGCGAGCAGTATTATGATGGGTATTTACAGATGTAACCATGGATAAAATCGGGTCCATGCCCTCTGAAACAAACCGTATTATGAACTATGTTACAAGGTGTGATTTTCAGGTGGCACTGGGTTCAGGGAGGTGATGGCATCAGAGGCAGGCTTTGTAAGATAAATAGAATTTCCACATGTGGAGACAAGAAATGCTTCCCAGACCAGAACAGTATCAACTAAAGCATGGAGGCAGGAGCTGGAGGAAATGTCTATATAATTGAGTGGTGCTCAGACCTAGCCAAGGATCAGTATTACCTGAAGAACTTTGTTAAAAAAAAAGAGAGAGAGAGAGAGAGAAGAACTCCAAGGACCCCACCATGGAGACCTAATTCAGTGACAGAGAGATAAGGCCCAGACATCTATGTTTTTCTAAAATCCCCATGGATGATTCTGATGCACAGTCAGGGTTGAAACCCAGTGACGTGGTCTAGTATGTGACCAGCCTGTAAGGATTATGGAGATGCTATGGGATATACTGCTGGAAAGATAGAGCAGAGCCAATGATAACTGAGTAACACTATATGGTATTGTAGGTTTGTTTGCTTCCTTTTTTTAAAGTTTATTAATTTTATTTTGAGAGACAGAGAAAGCACACACATTAGTGGAGAAGAGAGAGAGAGGGAGGTAGAGTATCCCAAGCAGGCTCCACGCTATCAGCACAGACCTCAATGCAGGGCTTGATCTCCTTAACTACGAGATCATGACCTAAGCTAAAATCAAAAGTCAGACACTTAACCAACTGAGCCACCGAGGCACCCCATCTGCTTCCTTTTTTTAATTTCTATTACATCACCACCATCCCTCCATTAGATATCAACCAGATATCCCTTATACAAAATTTGACCTCTTGTGTGAATTCAAAGGAAAACCTGTTAAATGAGAGGAAGAGGAGGAACCGATCAAGAATCTTGTTCCAGTAAGATATGGCTGTATAATCCGCCACCCCCCCAAACTTAAAACAACAGTCATTTTATTATCACTTCTAATCCTGTGAGTTGACTGGACTCAGCTAGGCAGTTCTGCTCACTTTGACATTGGCGGGGGTGGGCCACAGTTGTCTGGGGGATCAGTCCAACTGGAATGTCCAAGACGGCTCACTCGCATGGCTTTCAGCCAAGAGCTTAGCTGGGGCTCTACACTGGAACATCTTTGTGGGCTTCTCACTGCATGGCACCTGGGCTCCAGAGGAAGTGTCTCAAGGGTAAGCATTCAAAAAGGCCCCGACTACCAGGCTTCTGCTGACCTAGTTTTGGTAGCCTCAGATATATTCTGTTAGTTGAGTTGACCAGATCACTGAGGCCAACTCCTCAATGGAAGGTGAATTTAACTCCATCCCTTGATAGGAGGAGCAGCATGTGCCCACAGGAAAGAAGGAAATAGATGGCTGTCGTGTTTTGGAGAATTGCTACTGCATTCTTCATGCACCAAGTACTATAGCATCAAAGTACATAAAGGAGGCTTTTAGGAAGTTTAGATAGATGTCAACAAAAGTACAATTAAACAAAACAATAAGTAAGGATAAAAGGAATCTGAATAATACAAAATGCTTATGTAATAGGTTTATGTCTTGAATTCCTTATCTGACGGTAAAGAATATTACTTTATTTCAGGCATTCATAGAATATCTGCTCTCCCCAAAAGAGAAGCACTTGAACTCCTATATACTGTATACAGTATTTTTTTTTCAACGTTTATTTATTTTTGCGACAGAGAGAGACAGAGCATGAACGGGGGAGGGGCAGAGAGAGAGGGAGACACAGAATCCGAAACAGGCTCCAGGCTCTGAGCCATCAGCCCAGAGCCTGACGCGGGGCTCGAACTCACGGACCGCGAGATCATGACCTGGCTGAAGTCGGACGCTTAACCGACTGCGCCACCCAGGCGCCCCCTGTATACAGTATTTATACAGTATAAGGCTGAAGCCTATACATCTGTTTCCTTACCTCCCAGCCTTGCAGAAGTAGTTACAGTTGTGTTTGTTTCACCTGTTACTGTACACTACTCTGTATTAAAGGAGATTCTTCCTATTTAGGAATCTGGTACTCTGGATGGCTTTTTTACATAGTAAAAAAGCAAACAAAAAATTGTTTATACATAGTATAAACAATTCAGTTACACATTCTGTCTTAAGTTGTTTTTTATTTGTTTTCTGAAAAGAGCGGCATTGAAGGGGGTTTATTTTGATTTTGCACAGTCTCATGATACGAGTAGTTTTGACTTGTCCTGGGTGCTCTTTATACTTCAAGGTCAACATCCAGCAACCACTGGACTCATCTTCTGATTTCCCAATACTGCTGACCCAGGAATTGAGCTAGAATCATTGCCTACACTTATTTTCCATGTATTGTTTTTTTAAGCCCCTTAACAAAAAGAACAATTTTGAGATTCGTGTTTTTTTAAGTCTTTGCTTTGCTTTCTGAAATTCAGTTATTTTACCATCCTAGTAAGAAACACCCAAGCCTGAGGTGGGAACCCAGGTTGTGGGGATGATGTCATTTCCTGACCTGTCAGTAATGAGTCCTAGTTGTTTATTGCTTCTATCTCAGCGTCCCCATATGATGGCTAAGAGCTCTTTCTGAACTGGCTCTTGGCATTAAACCAGCCAGGATGAGAAGTTTAAGCAACAGCCATCTTCCTCAGTAACGCTCAGATCTGTTTGCCGTTGCAGGTCGTCACGCTGTGGTACAGAGCTCCAGAAGTCTTGCTTCAGTCCAGCTACGCCACCCCCGTGGACCTCTGGAGTGTTGGCTGCATATTTGCAGAAATGTTTCGTAGAAAGTAAGAGATGCCTTTTGTTTCCCTCTGTCTTCCTTAGAAAGAGGCTTTTTGGTCTTCAGTAATTTAAGTGACAGCATAGCATTTCTGTTGCAAGTAAGCTCATGCTAGGTCCAGATCCACCTGCTTCGGGTACCATGTCAAAGCCTGTCCTGGAGATGCTGTCTCTACGGTGTACTTAAACGGTGTAAGTCCTTACGGTGTACTTTTGTATGACTCCAGCTTCCAGCTCTCAGAAACTCTGTTTGGAAAGTAACATGCCACTGTTCTTCTGACTTATTTTTGTTGATGATGATAGGACGTAAAAATATCCTCACGGTGGACTTTGTACACAGGAGAAGGACCAAGGCTGTTAAATGTATGGAAATTTTGATGGTGAGAATAGTTGCTTAAACAGAATGTTCAGATTGAAAAGGAATAGGCAAAGAAGATGTCAGCACTGCTTCAGAATACTGAAAATGCTGTCAGATGGAGGAGAGATTAGACATACCCAGGCACCACAGAGAGCAAAACAAGGACCAAAGATACAGAAATTACAGAAATAAAGACTTTTGCACAGAAGTGGGAAAATCTAATGTTAGGCAGTCCTCTGAAGAGACGATTGGGGTCACTGAAAGTGGTGTATCGTCACTGGGTATTCAAGAAGAAACTGGACCACCACACATTGGAAGTGTTTGCAGTGGCATTCGTGGAGTGGGTGGATGGGCTAGATGACCTCCAGAGCCCTCTGATCCTGAGAGTCTATGATTCATTTGATTTTCAGGTCACAACAAGTAGCCAAACAATACAACAAAGATTTGCCGGGAAAATAATCCATTCCCAGGCACAAAATTCAGCAAATCAAGATTAAGCAGAGAACCTAATCATAATCTAATGACTCCTTGTTTTCTATTTTCATTTCCCTATGTCCCTGGGAAACCTGAGTTGGGAAGCTGAGTATATTCCCGTTGCGCATGTTATGTTCAGAGTGTTGGCTACATGGTAGCTCACAAGGAAGAGAAGTGCTTGACTCTTCTTCTGTTTTAACCAAATGAAGTTTTAGTGCATGTAATAAATTTGGGGACCTATTTTTAGAGTTCAGCATTTTTGTATATTGCTCACAGGAAGGGATCATGCCAAAAAAATCAAAGTACATAGATGTTTGATGCAGGCCTACTGTATGCCAAGTACAGGACCAAACTTCTTCCCTTCTGTTACCTTTTTATGCTTCCTTATCAAAGATAACTGAGAGGCACCTGGGTGGCTCAGTGCGTTAAGCGGCTGACTCTTGATTTTGGCTCAGGTCATGATCTCTTGGTTCGTGAGATCGAGCCCCACCTTGGGCTTTACCCTGACAGCCCAGAGCCTGCCCTGACAGCCCAAAGCCTGCTTGGGATTCTCTCTCTCTGGCCCTCTCCTGAGCACATGCTCTCTAAATAAATAAATAAACTAATTAATTAAAGATAATTGAGATGCAGTGATAAATTTATTTGTCTAACATCAAGCAGCTAAAAAGTAGCAAGGGTATTATTCCAAATGAAGTCTTGTGAGTTTTAATCTAATGTTGTTTTTCTACCAAGGAAGGAAGAAAATAAGTAATATTGAATTCAGCTGCAATGTTTACCAAACAAGCTAAATAAGTGGTTTGGAAGTGTAGTCCTTGGACCTATGGCATCAGCATCACTAAGGACCTTGGTAGAAATGCAAATTCCCAGCTCCCCCCATCCCTACCCCAGCCCACTGGATCAGAGGCTCTTGGGCTGGGGCTCAGCAACTTGTGTTTTCACCAGCCCTCCTGGCGAGTCTAATTCACCCTCCAGGGTAAGAACCACGGGGTTGGATGACAAGATCACCAGGGATGAGCAATGTAGATGTGCAATTCCCAGACCTCTCTCTTAGAGATTCTGATTCATTACTAGGCTGGGGCCAGGCATTCTTGTTTTTAAAAGTACCTCATGTAATTCTTTTCATCAGACAAGTATAGAAAACATTGGGTTAAAGCATTATGGTCAGAACAGGAAATAATTTACTGTCAGTATGGCAAGGTGGGAGACAAGCAGGCATTCTAGTTCATCCCATAAATAACTTCGTTCACCTAAGAGCTGATTAGAGAAATGTCCGTTAAAATTACATTGATATGTCCGGAATTGTCCTCAGATATAAAGATTGATCCTGCTTTTGTAATAAGGGGGAGAGTGATCAGTTTTGGGGGTTTTGTTTTGGAGGGACTATTTGTTTTTAAATAGGCTTCATGCAGGGTTTTTGTTTTGGGGGGACTGTTTGCTTTTAAGTAGGCTTCGTGCCCAGTGTGGAGCCCAGTATTGGACTTGAACTCACAACCCTGAGATCAAGACCGGACCTGAGATCAAGAGTTGGATGCTTAGGGGCACCTGGGTGGCTCAGGTGGTTAAGGGTCCGACTTTGGCTCAGGTCATGATTTCTCCGTTCTTGAGTCGAGCCCTGTGCCGGGGTCTGTGCTGACAGCTCAGAGCCTGCAGCCTGTGTCTCCCTCTCTCTCTGCCCCTCCCCCGCTCACACTCTGTCTCTCTCTCAAAAGTGAATAAAGATTTAAAAACAAAACAAAAACAAAAACAAAAAACGAGTTGGACACTTAACCAACTGAGCCGGCTAGGCACCCCTGATCGGTTTTTTTTTCAATAGTACAAGACTTGAATACCAGCCACTATTGATGATAAAACCATTATTTTTCTGAAAGATGTTAAAAGAAAGATAAAATTTAAGATATGTAGTGTTAAGCATTCACTAGTAAGGAATTTGCTGTATTTCTAAGCTAGTTGCTACCTATGCAACGGTTGTAACCTGAATTTTCATTTTATAGCATTAAAGCATTTTCCCACTGAAGTGGTGACATAATTGCTAATTGGTTCCCAGTCTAGCTTGCAGAATCCTATATAACCTGGGATATATATGAAACATTATTTCTACTAATTCATCAAAACCTATTTTCCATTTATAACATTTTTTTCTACGGAAAAACTCATTCTCTCTTCCAATCCAACATGACAGGGATACCCGTCTCTTCACCCCAGCATGGAGTCTGGGAAGGGGGACTCAATGTTGGAGGCTTAGGGAAACGCTGCTTTCATGATGGCAGCAACAGTCTGCTTCAGTTTACTAGGAAAGTGAGATGATGAGTAGAGACCCGTTGGCTTTTTAGATGTGCACAAAAGAAAGTACTCTGTCTCTTGGAGCCTTGCATAGAGGTAGTAAATTGAGACTTAACTGCCTGAAGGAGGAAGCAATATCAGAATCCAGGCCCATGTGGACGAAGGAGAATGAATCCAGGCTTAGTATACACCATTCACAGGGTGGGTGCCCTGTCTCCTAAGTAGTTCCTGCTTTGGCTTTGACCTTGAATATGGCCGTAGGATCTGACCTTTGTTCCTACTCTGTTCTTGTTTGGTATTTCCTATGATAATACCAAGATAATCTGATTGTGCCTGCTTCTTACTTATGTCAGATGAGTTCTGTGGTCCAGTCCCCAGCTGGTCCTGATTCTGTCTTGATTCCTGAGTCCATCTTGACACACCTATTGCAGTGTCCAGCTGAGAATTTACAAGCCATAGATTCTGAAAGTAGACTCCCTCATTACCTTAGGCTAACTCTAAATCAGAGAATCCTGGCATGTGTCCACTCTGGGTTCCTACTTGTTATTATGGCAGTATTTCCCAAATTTTGTCATCTTTTTTAACACTTTCATGATTTTTGCCATATCCTCGGAACAACTATACTTACTTAATTTTTTAACCTAAACAATTTACCTTTTTTTTAAATTGGAGTATAATTGACATACAATATTATGTTAGTTTCAGGTGTACAACATAGTGATTCAACATTCGTATACATTACAAATCAATCGCCACATTAAATCTAGATCCTTTCTGTCACCATACGAAGTTGTTATGTATTATTAACTCCAGGCATACCTCATTTTATTGTGCTTTGCAGATGCTTTTCTTTTCTTTTTTTTTTTTTAACAAATTAAGGTTTGTGTCCTGCCCCAAACAAGTCTGTCAGCACCATTTTTCCAACAGCATTTGCTTACTTCATGTCTCTGTGTTACATTTTGGTAATTCTTGTAATATTTCAAGCATTTTAATTATTATCATATTTGTTATGATGATCTGTGATTAGGACTCACTGAAAACTCAGATGATGATTAACATTTATTAGCAATAAAGTATTTCTAATTCATGTATATTCATTGTGTTTTTAGACATAATGCTATTGCATTCTTAATAGACAAGAGGGTAATGTTAAACATAACTTTTTTATGCACTGGGAAACCAAAAAATTCATTTGGATCACTTTACTAATATTTTATTATGGTGGTCCGGAACTAAAGCCATGGTATCTCCAAGATTTGCCTATATTGCATTCATTTCTCCTCTCTTTATTATTATCTTTCTTCTGCTAACTTTAGGTTTGTTCTTCTATTCCTTTAGGTGTAAAGTTAAATTGCTTATTTGAGATTTTTCCTGTTTCTTGAGGTAGACCTGTATCACTGTAAAATTCGGTCTTGGAACTGCTTTTGCTGTGTCTCATAGATTTTGGACTGTTGTCTTTACATTTCATTTGATTTCCTCTTTGATTTTTTCATTGACCCTAAACAACCTAAGTTGTTTAGTAACATGTTGTTTAGTCTCCATATGTTTGTGGTTTTTCTAGTTTTCTTCTTGTAACTGATTTTTAGTTTCATACCATTGTGCTTTGAAAGACACCATATATGATTTTAATCCTTACATTTATTAAGACTTGTTTTATGTCTTAACATGTGATCTATCCTGGATAATGTTCATGTACACTTGAAAAGAATGTAAATTCTGTTGCTTTTGGATGTTATGTTCTGTAAATATCTGTTCAGTTCATCTGCTGTAAGATGTCATTTAGGCTAATGTTTCCTTATTGATTTTCTGTCTAAATGATCTATCCATTGGTGTAAAGTGAAGTGTTAAAGTAGTCCCCTGCTATTACTGTGTAACTGTCAGTTTCTCCCTTTATATTTGCTAATATTTGCTTTATATGTTTAGGTGCCCCATGTTGGGTGTGTACATATATGTGTTATATCTTCTTATTGGACTGATCCCTTTATGATTATATAATGTTTTTCTTTGTCTCTTGTTACAGTCTTTGTTTTAAAGCCTGTTTTTTTCTGATACGAATATTGCTACTTTAGCTTTCTTTTCATTCCAATTTGCCTGGAATATCTTTTTACATCCCTTCATTTTCAGTCTGTGTGTCTTTAGATCTGAAATGAGTCTCTTATAGTCGACATATAGATAGGTCTTGTTTTTTTTTTTTTTTTAATCCATTCAGCCACTCTGCCTTTCTATTGGAGCATTTAGTCCATTTACTTTTAGAGTATTTATTGATGGATATGTACTTATTGCCGTTTTATTGATTGTTTTCAGGTTCTTTTTATAGTTCTCTGTTCCTTCTAATTTTTTTCTCTTCCCTTGTGACTTGGTGACTCTCCTCAGTGTTATGTTTTGTATTTCTTTCTCTTTATTTTTGCATGTCTGTCAGAGGTATTTGGTTTGTGGTTACCATGAGGTTCATATATAATATTCTATATATACATATAGCAGTCTATTTTAGGTGGATTGTTTCCTATTTTCACACACATGCTAAAACCACTACATTTTTACTCCCTTCCATCCATGTTTTATGTTTTTGACACTATATTATATACTATTTTGTGTATTCCTTGACTGATTATCATAGGTCTAGATGATTCTACTATTTTTTCCTTTTAACCGTCATACTAGCTATGTGGTAGATAATCTACTACCTTTACTATAAATTTACCTTTACCGGTGAGATTTTTTTTTTCTTTCATAATTTTCTCCTTTCTAGTCATGGCATTTTCTTCTCCATTTAAGAAAAAAATTTTTTTAAGTTTATTTTTGAGAGAGGGAGTGCATGCAGATGTGCTCATGCAAATGGGAGGGGCAGAGAAAGAGAGAGAATCCCATCTGGGCTGTGCATAGTCAACACAAAGCCTGAGGTGGGGCTTGATCTCACAAACTGTGAGATCATAACCTCTGCCGAAATCAAGAGTTAGCCACTTAACCAACTGAGCCACCCAGGTGCACCACCCCCTTTTTTTTATTTTGTAGAGAGTGTGCAAGCAGGGGCGAGAGGCAGAGGGAAAGAGAAAATCTTAAGCAGGCTCCACACTCAGTGCAGAGCCGTCCACTGCAGGGCTGAATCCCACAACCCTGGGATCCTGACCTGAGATGAAATCAAGAGTAGGATGCTCGACCTACTGAGCCACCCAGTCACCCCTCTTTTCCATTTAAAGAAATCTCTTGAAGATTTCTTGTAAGGTTAGTTTGGTGCTGATAAACTCCTTTAGCTTTTGCTTGTCTGCAAAACTCTCTATCTCTCCTATTCTGAATAATTACCATGATAGGTAGAGTATTCCTGGCTATAAATTTTTCCCTTTCAATGCTTTGAATATATCCTACCAGTCCCTTCTGGCCTGTAAAGTTTCTGCTGAAAAATCAGATGATAGCCTTATGGGGGTTCCCATGTTTGTAACTAGTGGTTTCTCTCTTGCTGCTTTTAAGAGTCTCTATCTTCAACTGTTGACACTTTAATTATAATGTGTCTTGGTGTGGATCTCTTTGAGTTTATCTTATTTGGGATTCCATGTGATTCCTGGACTTGGATGTCTTTTCTTTCACCAGGTTAGGGAAGTTTTTAGCCATTTTTTTTTCAAATAGGTTTTCTGTACTTTTCTGTCTCTCTTCTCCTTCTAGGATCCACGAAATATCAAATATTAGTGTCCCAGAGGTCTCTTAAATTATCCTCAATTTTTTCTTCATTCTTTTTTCCTTTTTCCTATTTCAGTTGGGTGATTTCTACTTATATTGTCTTCCAGATCACTGATCCATTCTTCTGGGAACCTCTAACCTGCTGTTGATTCCCTCTAGTGTATTTTTCATTTTAGTTATTGTATTCTTCAGCTCTGATTGGTTCTCTTTTTTTTTTAATTTTTAATTTTATTTTGAGAGAGAGAGAGAGCGCACATGCAGGGGAGAGGGCCAGAGGGGAGGGGGCGGGAGAGAGAGAGACAGAGAGAGAGAGAGAGAGAGAGAGGGAGAATTTCAAGCAGGCTCCATACTCAGCATGGAGCCCAATGTGGGGCTCAATCCCATGACCCTGGGATTGTGTCCTGAGCCAAAATCAAGAGTCAAACACTCAACCAACTGAGCCACCCAGGCACCCCTAGTTGGTTCTTTTTTATATTTTCTAGACAATTTACTTTTGTTAGCCTCATCCTGAGTAAAAATATATAAAATCACAGATTTGAAGAACCATTTATGTGCCTAGTACACACTCAAATAGATATATAACCATTAAAATTATTGAGAAACATAGTCCATGTTCAACCCCTAAAATCATCTCTCTCACATGTCACCAGTGGTCTATGTCACATGTTGGAAACCTTTTAACAAGCATTTCATTTAATCTACAAGTAACTTACTGTGTGGCTACTATATGCAAGACCCTTTTCTAGAGAGATAAATTAAATTCTAGTGGGGAAGAGAGGCATTGCGTGCATGATTAGTTAATTAGCCAGAGCCAGGTAAATGCTATGAAGAAGCATAGGGTTCTGTGAATAGGTATAATGAGAAGAGTGTTTCCAGAGAGGGAAAGAGATTTCTTAGTGGAAGGCCAGAAGTCAGGATTAACCTAATTTAGAGGTCACATCCTAGTTGTTTAAATAAAATTATTGTGGGGTGCCTGGGTGGCTCAGTCGGTTAAGCGGCCGACTCCGGCTCAGGTCATGATCTCGCGGTCCGTGAGTTCGAGCCCCGCGTCGGGCTCTGTGCTGACAGCTCGGAACCTGGAGCCTGTTTCAGATTCTGTGTCTCCCTATCTCTGACCCTCCCCTGTTCATGCTCTGTCTCTCCCTGTCTCAAAAATAAATAAAACGTTAAAAAAAATTTTTTTAAATAAATAAATAAATAAAATTATTGAGGAATAGTCATTTATGTATTAGGAAGGCTCACCATTCTCCATAAAACCTAAGGAGAAAAATAAGAAACAAAGGGAGGTGACATTTGTCTGTCATGTGACAGACACAGGGCCAGGCCCTTCACACACATTATCTCACTAAACCCACATTCTGAGGACTATTATCCAGTTTCCAGATGACAGGCCAAAGTCTCCTGCAAGGAGAGTAAATAATTGTCCATGGGCACACAGCTCTTAAATGGCAGAGCCAAATTTGAACCCAAGTCTGCCTGACTGTATAACGTTTGATTGTTTTTTCACTCTGTCATGTTTCTGCCCTTGCTGTTGTTTCACCTGTTAGGTTATATTTTTATCTGGAATGTTTTATGCATTATTACAGTGTAGCAGCAATGACATTTTAGAAGGTCAAGAAGCAAACCATGCATTTAATACCTTTGATTTCCAGTCTCTCCTGTCTTAGAAAAGTTGGCCAATTCTCTGTGATATTATTAAGAGTTGCCAGAGAGGGACGCCTGTGTAGCTTAATCGTTTAAGTTACCAACTTGATTTTCGGCTCAGGTCATGATCTCATGGTCTTGAGAACGAGCCCTGTGTCGGGCTCCACGCTGAGCATGCATGGAGCCCACTTAAGATTCTCTCCCTTTGCCCATCCCCACTTGTACACGCATGCTCTCTCTCTCTCATAAAAAAAAAAATGAGTTGCCAGAGAGTTTTAATACTATCTATCAATATCATCTGGGTTTAATAATTGCCCCAATGACTTACAGCAGCATTTTACAAAATGGCTGAGAGTTGAAGTTTTTTTTATCCTCCTTTAGCTTTTTGTCTATGGGTAGTCCATCTGTACTCCACATTGAGTTACCTTCTAATACTAAAAAACAGTGTTAGGAATTTGGTCAGCTAGCCAGGCTGAAGGATGGGACGAGATGGGATAGGATGGATGGATGAGATAGATTGATGTTTAACTTCATAGCAAATTAAATTCACAATTGCTAACTATCCAGGTTATCTTGTGATCCTGATCAGAACTATTGTCTGTGGTTTCAAGGTTATGGGGTTTTCCAGGTTATAGCAAAGTCATAAAAAGAAAATGCACGTTTGAAAAAAAAAAACTAATTCTAAAACTAGTTCTTTGAATATGGAGATTGTGGTAAGCAGATAGTAATTCTTAGAAGTTCTCAGTTGCCAACTCTACTGATGCCTAGCTAAGAAATGCCAAATGCTATTAGGAAGAATATAATAAATACAGTCACTGTTGGAAGGAAACAAACAAGGCTTCATGGTTATATTATCCCATGTATGGTGGCCTCTCTAGGCTTGTCGTCATTGATTTCTATGAATTAAATACCCAGTAGCTGAGAAACAGACAGTGAAACTGTCTTTTGTGGCTGAGTGGTCTGTGAACAGATGTCTTTAAAATGTCACTGAGTGCCTTGCCAGTTTTCCCATTGGTTACTGTGTTGGTGGTTCCCCATATTTGAATGCTCTCTCCTTAGTGACATCAGTAAAATGTGGTCCTTAATTAAGGGCTGACCTGAATAACAAGGCACCAGAAGGCAAGCTCTAACCTGTAAGTGGAAACCCATTACCTCAGGTTAGGTCAGAACACGTGTGTGGAAACCAGGGCACTTAGCTGGACCTTGAGATTTCTTATCTCTTCTTGGGTCCTTTCCTAGGCCCTTTTATTTATGTATTTATTTTTCTTTAAAGAACCAACCAACCAAGTGGGAAGAACTTTAAACAAGCCTTTTCTTGAGTAAGGAAATACCCACAATGGTACTTAGGAAAAGAACTGATCTTGGTTGAATAATGCATAAAAGGTAGTTCTAATAACAAAGGAGCACCATTAATGTAATCAGTGTTGATTTCTCTTATTCTTAATATGTGTTTTACTTTAACATGAATTTGAAAAATGCATTTGTTTTCACGATGTATATCGAGATGCTGCCTTAAGCCGTGGCCTTTCCCTGTCGGGACAGCTCTGCGGCACTTGGGCATCCCAACCCACAGCCACTTGAGTCTGGCACCCTGGGTCTGCCTGTTCTGTGGTCTTCTCTGCAAACTAGATTTTATCTTTATAGTATTCTTCTGCCATTCTGTCATCCTGCCCTTCCCTCCAACTGCCCGAGTCATTGCTTCCCTTTTACTGACAATTACTGCTCTGTGACTTCTCCCCATGGTCTCATCCCTGTTCTTTTTTATTTTTTAAGCTTATTTATTTATTTTGAGAGAGAGAGAGAGAGAGAGAGAGAGAGAGCGAGCAGGAGGGGCAGAGAGAGAGGGAAAGAGAGAGAATCCCAAGCAGGCTCCACAATGTCATTGCAGAGCCCCATATGGGGCTTGAACTCATGAACCGCGAGACCATGACCTGAGCTGAGATCGAGTCGGATACTTAACCGACTGAGCCACCCAGGTGTCCCTGGTCTCATCCCTGTTCTAAGCAGCTGCTTCCCCCTTCTCTGGCTCTCGCAACTTCTGCTCATCCTTTCTACTCTGTCCCTTGGAATCCCTGTTCTGAGCCACAGGTTGCCCCACTTCGCTGAACTTTCCTCACAGTCTCCTTCTCCAGGGCATTTTCTGTCCATGCTCTCTTCCCTCAGAATAGAACTGGAATGTTCTTGGGCATCTGCTCCTGAGGGCAATATTCTGCCATTATTCTCTCATCACCTTTTTGCCATCCTCTCCTCCTCCCTCTCCCCCATCTTAATTACATCACCTGTCACATACAGGACCAGTGATTTTGTTTTGGTTTTTTTTAAGCATAAAGCTTTTTTGAAGCATAGTAGCTTTTTCAGAGCTACGCTGAGGTAAGAACTGTTTCCAATGGAAGTGCTTTGAATGTAGAAGGAAACAGCAGATTGAGGGTCCTGACTGACTTCGCTCACATCACTCAGCTTACCCTGTCTCCCTGTCCCCCAGCCTGTACTTAAGCATTCAGGACCTTCTGATGTACTTGTGTCCTTTGCTCACTCCTCATGGGCACTGCACCTTAGGCGTCATCATCCAAGTGATGTGACACCTCATCCATTTAAAATAAAGCCCGGCTTACAGACAGAATCAAGGGCAACTAGAGCACACAAGCTTTCCAACACTTGCCATCCGAGCTTTTGGTGGCCACATCTCCTGTCCTCTGGATCCATAGTCTCAGACCTGGTCCCATGCACAATTTCTTACCCTCCGAACCCCTCTAGTCTTTAAACCCAGTCCGTTCCCATAGTCCCAACCCAACATTCAGCCATGTCTCCACTTCATTGAGATGAGTGAGGCTATCCAAAGTGAGCTCCTCTGTGCCCCTTCTTTCAACCCAAAAAATCTCTCCTTATCCTCGCCCTCTCTCCTTCTTCTCTCCCGTTTGCAAGAAGGTTGCATTCTTCTTCCTTATAAGACAAGCCCTTCAACTTATGTTCTTGATCCTACCCTGCTTCTGGACTCTCCCCACCATCCATCATCCCTTCTGATTTTCTGCTCCAGAGTCTCCCTGTCTACTAGCTCTCATGGCTCCATCTTAGAAAAGACCTCACTGCCCCTTTCTGTGCCCTCAGTCTTTCTCCTTCCTTTCATGGCCAAACTTCTAAAAAGAACAGAGTCTCTACATTGCAGCCTCCACCTCTTTACCATTTGCCATTCCCTAAATCCTTCCAGTGATAAAAATAACAGATAATGTTTATTAGGAACTTGCTATGAGCTAAACACTATACCAAGGGCCTTAAAATATATGATTTCTTACATCTCAGAGTAACTTCACCAGATACTGTTGTCCCCCACTTTACAGGTAAGAAAACTGAGGCCTGAGAAGATAAAGTAGTACAGCAATCCCACAACTAATAAATGCTGAGGAGATGCTCTGAAGCCAGGCTTCTCTGACTGCACAATCCTCCTAGCGATGCATCCGCTGCCTTCTGAGTTGATACGAACCATCTCTCCATCCTCATCTTGCTTGGTGTCTTCAGCATCTGAATCCCATGACCACTTGTCCCATTAACCCTCCCTGTCCTTGCTGTTGGTGAAGAGCACACTACAGGGTACCTCTGCCTTTGTCTCCTTTACCGGCTCTTCTTCATCTTTCTCTTCCAAACCTAGATGTTCCCAAAGACTTTCTGTCTAGATAAGATGCAGATGGGCTCCAGAGCTACGTTCCTGTTCCCTGATGGACTGTCTGTCTGCCAACCATCTCACAGACACCTTGCCTTCACCAGACCCCCACACCAGCAATTCCTCTTGCCATCACTTTTCCTGTTAATGGAACCAACATCTTCACAATTACCCAGCTGGGTCCTCAAAGTCACTTTGGGATCCTCCTCATCCTTCTCATATTTCCAAGCCCTGTGGTTCCCGTCTCCACAGGGTCAATCAGATCTTGGCTCTTTGTATCATGACTTCTGTCACCTCAGTTCAGGCCTTGACAGTCGGCCTAAAGCACTAACTTGCCAACCTGCTTTCCTGTCTCCTGCCTGTTCATGGATTCAGGATAAATCGGTCTTTCCATTGTCACCCCTTTACAAAAACCTGTTAAAACTGGTGTAGGATCTTTGGCTCTCAAGACCTTCTAAAGAAGCCCCCAACTTTATTCTGGCCTCAGCACATATTCCTGTCCAAGATGTAACTTACAGGTTAGTGAAAGCAACCTACCTTTTGACCCTAAAATACACATCATGATTTTCCTCCTTAGAACCCATGTGATTCTCTTGACCTGGGTGCTCACCTGCCCCCTTTCATTTTCCAGAGCTAAACCTAGAGGCTACCTCTTCAGAAGGAGACCTGCCTCACTCCCCCCACCTCCATGACTCCTCAGCACCCTGTGTGCACCTGTCTCTTGGCACTTTTCTCAGCCACTTTCTTCCTGCACACGTACGTCGTCCACCACAGCTACAGTAATGATGTGATGCAGAGCCGTATTCTTTCTTAGGAACCAGATACTTAGCCCTGTTTTGGCCCTGCCCTGCCAGCTCTGTGACTAAAGGCAAGCCATCAGCCTGGAGTTCAGTGTCTTTATCTGTAAAATGGAGAGGCCACTGTTGTAGCAACGTGGATGGAACTGGAGAGTGTGATGCTAAGTGAAATAAGCCATACAGAGAAAGACAGATACCATATGGTTTCACTCTTATGTGGACCCTGAGAAATTAACAGGAACCCATGGGGGAGGGGAAGGAAAAGAAAAAACAGGTTAGAGTGGGAGAGAGCCAAAGCATAAGAGACTCTTAAAAACTGAGAACAAACTGAGGGTTGATGGGGGGTGGGAGGGAGGAGAGGGTGGGTGATGGGTATTGAGGAGGGCACCTTTTGGGATGAGCACTGGGTGTTGTATGGAAACTAATTTGTCAATAAATTTCATAAAAAAAAATAAATAAATAAATAAAAATAAAAATAAAATAAAATGGAGAGGCCACGAAAAGACGCAATAGCCATGGTATCCAAACTCCTCTGCCTAGCTCAGGAACTACTGTCCTTTCTTGCTCCCACACTCCGTTTTATTCAGAGCAGCCTCACTTCATCTTTTTTATATATTGGGCTCCTGAGATTGACAAGAGTTTTAAAACACAGCAGTGGATAATGGCCAAGATTCATTCTAACTCTGATATTCTTTGCTTCTGGGTAAAAGCATGACTTGGTCATTTCTGGAACCCTTGACCATGTCTGGAATAGCTAACATTTGCTGACAGAGTTTATTACATACCCTTGCATGTGGTCCTGAGCACTTGACATGTATTCTGCAGTTTAATCTCCCCAAGTGACCAGCCCCAGGATCCACATCTGGTCATTGGCAGAACTTGAACTCACAGCTGAAGACCTATAACAGGTACACTGAATTGTAACAAGCAACACTGAATATTAGAGAGACATCAAATAATAGAGAGTAGCATTATAACGGTTAGTGTGTGTGTGCATGCATTCGTTCCTCCCTCTCCACCCTGCTCTTCCTTTTCCTAAATATTTGAATATATAGATATCCCATCCAAAAAGGTCTAAAGCAGCTCTGTCCGATAGAAATACAACGTGAGCCATGGCGTAAGTCAAAATTTTTAGGAGCCTCGTTAAGAGGGGGGGAAAGAAACAGGTAAAATTAGTTTTATTAGTGTATTTTATTTTAAATCAATGTATCCAAAATATTATTTCAGTGTAATGAATATTTAAGAATATGAATGAGTATTTTACATTCTTTCTCATAAGTCTTCAGACTCCAGTGTGTATTTTACACTCACATTTCAGACGAGCCACACGTCAAGTGCTCAGTAGCCACCTGGACTATACTAGACAGCACAGATCTACACCATCAAATAGAAGGAAAAGTAAAGAAAAAAACAGGCTGTCATTTATTGGCAAGAGGAGAAAAAGTGAGTCAGTGCCCTTCTCTCCTAAACTCATTGAATCTCAGTGAGATTCCTTTTTCTTCTGTCTCCTGTGTCTTTTCTAGTTTGGGCTGTAAAAGTTGGGGTCCTCATATGTAAAACTAAGAGAAGTGACGTTGATGCAGGTGCTTGGCCTTTGTCCCTGACTTGGTGGCACTTGGATGCCAACCTGCACGTGGTTCGTCAGCACCAGCAGATCTTCCCCACTATGTCCTCTTTTAAAATTGCTTGCACCTGGAGCCTCGCCGTCTCTGTGATCTCTCTACATACCACTTTCAGAAACAAGAATTGCTGAGTGCAGGAACAAATTAGGAGATGTAGATGCCAGCTAGCTTTATTTAAAAGAAAATAAAAATTTTTAGGGGCACCTGGGTGGCTCAGTCGGTTAAGCGTCCAACTTCGGCTCAGGTTATGAGCTTACAGTCAGTGGGTTCAAGCCCCGTGTCTTCAGAGCTGCTTCAGATTCTGTGTCTCCCTCTCTCTCTGCCCCTCCCCCCACCCAAGCTCCGTCTCTCTCTCTCAAAAACAAGCGCTAAAAAATTTAAAAAAAAAAAAGGGAAAAAATCTTTAACCACAAGGTAAAATAGTATGGTTGCAGAAATGCCAAGTGGTACAGAAGTATAAAAAGTGAATATTATCTTTTCTGTACTCTCATCCAAAATCTGCTTCCCCAAAATAATCCCCTGGATACACCTCCAGATCTTCTTTATTGCAAATTCAAAAGTGTGTATGTTTATAAATGCATATATACATACTCACACAGGCACATCTGTAAATTTATGTCAGAGAGATGGGCTTACACTATATACCACACTCTTCTGTTCATTGCTTTATTCACTATTTTATTATAATGGGTTATGTCAGTTCATAGATATCTAGCTCATTTTCAAACTGCTGAATAACTGTCAGTTCATTTATTTCACAATTTAGTTTCCCATTCATGGACATTTAGGGGTTGTTTTTAGTCTTCTTGCAAACAATTTTGCAGTAAAATCCTTGTGCTTATTTTGTGGAACATTTGTCCAAGTATTTCTGTATGGTGAATTCCAGAAGTGAAATTACAGGGTCAGATAACATGCATATTTAAAATTCTGCCAGCTAAACCAAATTGCCCTCCAAAAAGCTTCTATTAAACTCGTTAAAATTTAAGGTGGAAGGTAGGATTGAGTTTCTCAAAGATTAAGAAGGGTTGTCAAGACTAAAACAAGATACAGACTCTCATGTAAGCCCTGGCTTCCTTCTCTACCTGCATTTTAGAGTAATATTAAGAGGCACTTGGGTGGCTCAGTCAGTTGAGGGTCTGACTTTGGCTCAGGTCATGATCTTGTGGTCTGTTAGTTCAAGCCCCATGTCGGGCTCTGTACTGACAGCTCAGAGCCTGAAGCTTGCTTCAGATTCTGTGTCACCCTCTCTCTTTTCCCCACTTGTGCTCTATTTCTCTCTGTCTCTGTCTCTTTCTCTCTCAAAAATAAATAAACATTAAAAAAATTTGGGGGGGGGCGCCTGGGTGGCTCATTTGGCTAAGTGGCTCAGGTCACGACCTCACAGCCTGTGGGTTCAAGCCCCACATCGGGCTCTGTGCTGACAGCCCAGAGCCTGGAGCCTGCTTCAGATTCTGTATCCTTCTCTCCCTCTGCCCCTCCCCCACTCATGCTCTGTCTGTCTGTCTGTCTGTGTCTCTCTCAAAAATAAACATCAAAAAAAATTTTAAGATAATATTAAGAGTGAAATATAAGTAATATGGTAATTTTATAAAAACTGCTGTTAAGCTTGGTTTGAAGCATAAGAGACCTCCTTCAACCGTAAAATTCACTGTGGGTTTCCTTTTTATCAGTTGTATAGCGATAGGGAAGGAATCAACCTCCTTTTGTCAGTTTAAAAAAAAAAATTATCTCAAGATTAAAGTCCCCAGCAGTTTTGCAGAGTAGTTTTTTTTCCAGTTGACAAGACAACATGAAGGTCATTCTGCAGAGCTCCAGAGTGCCTAGGCTTGGAGAATAATGTGTATTGATTTCTGATCTTCCTTCAGGGCAACACTTGGAACGTGGCCCTCTCTTCACATTGCCTTCCTTCTTAGTCTTCTTATTTTCCAGACCCTGTGCATATTTACTTCAGATTTTGCATTCTGAGTCTACTCACTGGAATTGTTTCAGAAGCCCTTGCATTGCTAGCACTAATAGTCTCTGTTCTACCTTGGTCATAAAGTCTCCGGTCTTCCTGGTCACCTCTTTCAGCCATTGTTTGGGATAAAAACATTTGGTTTGAGACCAGAAGCCATCCACTTCTTATTATAGAACAGCGGCAGAGAAAGTAGCTATTTTATACAGTGAGAGCCAATTCTTAACAGTCTAATCTTCAGTTGATGGCAAACTTGTCTTCGTTGTCCCCTGGCTCCCATGAATAAGAGATGCCTCTCAGCCCTGCAAAATAAAAAGTATCAGGCCTTCACAGAATTACTTCAGCTGGAGTTTGGACCTCTGATTTGGGTCGAGTCTGGCCTTGGTAATTCCTTCAAAGCTTCATGTAACATTTTATTTGTGGCTTTACAATGATCTTGCATATTTACTAGACAAGACAATAATTCTCTCTATTCGGGAGACTTTTACTATATACCTGAATAGTTTTCCACAGAACAGTATTAAGGCACCAAATTAGAACAAATAGTAAGATGTGACAAATGATTCTACTTGGTCTTGTCCTAAAATGATAGGGTGTAATGACAATCTGTCCATAACTCCATGTGGCCCAGTGCTGTGGGGTGGTCTGGTCTATCTGGTACCCATGCTTCATTGTTTCACACTGAGTTTCTGCCTCCCATTGGCCTTCTCAGGGTGACTAGATGAGCTAGTCATCTGATAAGACCCAGAACTTGGCTTCACTGAGAAGCATTGGACATTTTTCTTATAAAAATTAAAGAGGTTTCCTAGTTTTTCTTATTTTTCTCCTTTCAGCTTTTCTCCTCTTACCTCCTTCATACTTCTGTCCTCCTCTTCTGACTCACTCTCTTTCTTTCTTCCATTCTCCCTGTGTCACTCTCTCCCCTCACATTCCCAGTTTAACCATGGGAGACACAGGGCATTTAACACAGCCTTCCCTGTATCCTTCTCTGATAGACACATGGTAGTACTGAGTTTCTGGTTTATTGCTCCTGTTTTGCTGGCTCAATTACATTTTCAAATGATAGAATCTACTCAGAGATAGGCCTAAGAGTGATCAGCTGCTTTAGGGGTGTGTGTGTGTGTGTGTGTGTGTGTGTGTGTGTGTGTGTGTGTACATGTACATATGTGTACACATGTATGTGCATATGTGTGCCCATGTGCTTTTATAAAACCAGGAATCTGGTTTATTATTTCTAGATCCTTTCTTGTTTTCTTACACACATTTCACAAAACCTTAATATGTGACAGATGCGACACAGAGACAGCTATAGACGTGTGGGCTGTATTTACTTGCTAATTAAACCATTGCAAGGGACTATTCAAAAAGCAGGTTTCCATTGGAAATTAGATTTTACTGTGAGGTGAATTGGATAGTGCTAGTTCTTTTCTTATCGCTGGCACAGTTCTAGTTTGCTGGACATTCTCAGTCCAAAACCTGGGAGAAGATTCAAAACCTTAGAATCAAGCATCAGGAGGCTGCCAAATGTGTTTGTGCTATGTTGCCCAACCATTTAATAATCACATAACATACTAATATTTTGATATTCAGAAGTAGTTTGGAAGCCAGTTACTCTGTGTTTGGCTGCTCAGAGTCCTATTGGATTCTACAGGTATCAGCATGCAGTAAAGTTAATTTGGAAGACAGTTAAATCGTATATAGTCCTGATTAAAAATGGGAATGAATTGAATATATGGACATTTCGCATTTTTTCTCTAAACTGGCACCTTTTTTTAAGGATTACAAATTAACAGCTTCTTGTAGTGCCTCTGTGAGCCCTCAATCAAAAGTCATTAAAAATGTTAAGAGCTTGGGGGCGCCTGGGTGGCGCAGTCGGTTAAGCGTCCGACTTCAGCCAGGTCACGATCTCGCGGTCCGTGAGTTCGAGCCCCGCGTCGGGCTCTGGGCTGATGGCTCAAAGCCTGGAACCTGTTTCCGATTCTGTGTCTCCCTCTCTCTCTGCCCCTCCCCCGTTCATGCTCTGTGTCTCTCTGTCCCAAAAATAAATAAAAAACGTTGAAAAAAAATTTTTTAAAAAAATGTTAAGAGCTTGTAGTTTAAAATGATACCTACTACCCCTCTCTCAGTTTCTGACACCAGAATTAAAACTGGCACTGAAATAATTATCAGAATTATTTGGAAAAATTCCCATTTAGCCTGAACTAGATTTAAAAACCCATTTGGGGGCACCTTGGTGACTCAGTCAATTAAGCCTTCAACTCTTGATCTCAGCTCAGGTCTTGATCTCAGGGTCATTAGTTCAGGCCCCACATTGGGCTCTGTGCTAGGCTGGAGCCTACTGGATACGGTAGGTAGGAAGATAGATAGATAGATAGATAGATAGATAGATAGATAGATAGATAGATAGATAGATACCCATTTGGTGACTCGGGTTTGTTATGTGCACCTAAAAATTGTTAGATAGACCTTTTTTCCTCTCCCTCCTTCCCTTGTTTCAGAAACACAGGTTGACTCCAATTCAGAAAATGGTCAGCTGTTCCCACCACTGTTTCTGTTGAGATCTCCACTGTGTGTTGCCTCCCCTGTGCCATCAGCATGGTATCTCTTTCTTTTGCAGGTATGAGTGTATATACCAGAAAAACAGATGCAAAAAGGGAACAGGGGAGCTGAGAAGAATGGGATATTTAGGAGGTAGACACGTGAGGGCAATATTAGATGAAACATGGTAGATGTTAAAAATGGAGCTAAGAGCTGGGATGCCTGGGTGGCTCAGTCGTTTAAGCATCTGACTTTGGATTTTGGCTCAGATTACGATCTCACAGCTCACGAGATTGAGCACCATGTTGGGCTCCATGCTGAGAGCATGGAGCCTGCTTGGGATTCTGTCTCTCTGACCCTCACCTGCTCGTGCATTCTCTCTCTCTCTCTCTCTCTCTCTCTCTCTCTCTCATCAAATAAACATGTAACTTTAAAACATTTTTTAAATTAATCTAAGAGCTACTCAGAGAGTACTCAGTATTTACATAATGCATTCAAAGTAATGTCTACATTTTGTTGCCTACAACTTGTCTGGATTGATTGACCCTCTTTGAAGAATGAGAAAACCAAGCCAACTAAAAGAATAAAATTGTTATGACTTTTGAAAAAATACTACTGATCAAGAGAAGTAACATTATCCAGAAGCCTAAGTAAAAGATATAAAACTGAAAAGATTAGTGAAATCAGAAGAAATTTTCTAAAAATTAGTAGACTAATTGAAAGAATACCAGAAGACACACTCTCCAAAACAAACAAAGGCCGCAAAAATTGAACATTCTGAAATGTAAAAATAGCAAACTAAGATGGAAAGGGAAGTGGATGAGATGTGGAATTGTGAGGAAACCCAGTACAGTGGCACAATTAAAATCTGGTCAGAGGGAGTAAGAAGTAGAATTAATACTAAAGGAAATTGAATCATTGATTTAAAGGACAGTATTGAGACATTGTCACAGAATGCTGAGGAAAAGAACAAAAGGTTTGAAATGGTAAGAAAATAACAAATATGAAGGATAGAGAATGGAACTCTGGTTTAAGAAATTGATGGCCTTGGGGCACTTAGGTGACTCAGTTGGTTAAGCATCCGACTTCAGCTGAGGTCATGATCTCACATCACAGCTCATGAGTCCGAGCCCTGCATTGGGCTCTGTGCTGACAGCTCAGAGCCTGGAGCCTGCTAAAGATTCTGCGTCTCCCTCTCTTTCTGCCCCTCTCCTGCTCGCTCACATGCGCATGCTCTCTCTCTCTCGCTCGCTCTCTCTCTCTCTCTTTCTGTCAGAAATAAATAAATATTTTAAAAAAAGAAAAAAAATTGATGACCTTGAAATGCAGTAATCAAAAACATAATTATAGAAATGTGTTCCTGAACAGAGACAGGACTTGGGTATGTGGATTAAAAGGTCTCAGAATATTTGGATGGAAGACATTGAAAAAGAGACCCTAGTAGTTTGGGTGCTCAGGGCTGTGAGTACAGAAAATTCCATTTGGATCAACTAAAGAATAAGGAATTTATTAGTTCACATGAATGGTGATTCCAGAGATAGGTGAGCTTCAGGGTTGGCTTAATCCAGAGGCTGCAGCTCCATTTCTCTAAGATTCCCTTGTCTATGTCTTGGCATCTTAGAAGACTGTCTTCCCGCATGGCAAAGTGGTTATAGCGGTTCCAGGTTTCACACCTGCACACCAGGACACTCAGACAAAGAACACATTCTTCTGGACCAGGGCTCCAAAGAAAAGTGCAGAATTTATCCTTAGGACTGCTTATGGTCTATGCCTGCACTTGAACCAAGGACTGAGACCAGAGGAATGGATTCTATTGACCAGATAGATGGTGGTCTGAAGAACATCAAGTTCTCTTACAAGGTGAAAGGGAAAAATGGATACTAGAGAGGCAACCCACGGAATCTGCCACACAGGCTGTCACAGAGCACATCTGGCGAATGTCTGAACTGCATGGAGAAAGGGAAAAGCCTACAAAGAACAAACTAATTTATTTGACAGTTATACAAAAAGGTAGAAAAGTTGGGCTGGCTTCAAACTTCTCTTTTATTTAACCTTTAAAAGGCACAAGAGATTAGAGAAAAATCGATAGCTTTGTCGGGGGGAGTCTGTGCCAAAGAACTTTATACTCAGGTGAGTTATCTTAAATAAGTGAAGGCAGGGGCACCTGGATGTCTTAGTTGGTTAAGCATCCTACTTCAGCTCAGGTCATGATTTCACGGTTCATGGGTTCGAGCCTTGTGTCAGGCTTTGTGCTGACAGCTCGGAGCCTGGAACCTGCTTCAGATTCTGTGTCTCCCTCTCTCTCTCTCCCCTTCTCCTGCTTTTGCTATGTCTCTCTGTCTCTCAAAAATAAATAAATGTTAAAAAACATTTAAATAGGTGAAGGCAACAGAAAAGGTTCCTATGTACAAGGATTTAGTTACTGTTTGTTTGTTTAATACAATTTGAGCAAATTTGAGCTAACTGAAAGAGATACCAAAATTAGCACATCAAGAACGGGAGGCCACAGTCTGAAAGGACTGGCTGTCTACAGACCGAACACCCAACTTTTCACAGACGTTCTGAGGAGAACTGGGACTTAAGCAGACCTCACCTGTTTGTACTGGCCATACTAATGACCCTATAGGAATGTGGTTAGGTTAGTATATTTTTCACAACAGGATCTGGATGAAGCTTAAAAGCAAATAATTCCATTATGAATTAATAGTCCTTATTATGAGACTAGCCCTATAATTGGACTTCAGAAATTCCCCTGAAAAAGCTTCAGGCAGAGAGTACCATCAGATTTAAAAGTCTAATTAAATACGACTAAAATTATGTTTCATTTTAGCCCACCTATAAGTAGAAAAAAAATGGTTTCTAAAGACCTTTAAAAATAACAGAAGAGTAGGTCAAAGTGAAACACTAAAGATGAAATAGAAAGGGAGGTAAATGGGATAAACAGTTATGAAGATGGAAATGGAGTAGCTAAATTAAAGTCCCTTAAGGAGGCACAGAAAGCTGAATTGACCCTTAAGAAAACTGCAGAAGTGATACAAAAGACAGATTGGGTTAAACTTTCAGGTTGATGATTTGTTCCTCCTGATATCATAATTTCTGGCATCTTCCCATTTTTCTTGAACGCTGACTTTTTCTATTTAAAGATTATATTAATACAAAAAGTGGAATTGATCAAAATGTTCAACATCAATGGAATTGCTTCATAAAATAATTGTATCAATATAATTTATGAAAAGTTATAAATTATCTCTCATGATATTCACATTGTTGGATATCTTAGGGTTGTTAATAGCACTACATCCCGTACCCATTGTTAAAATACTGGCATACTTCCATACCCATTAGTACAAAAGCCACTGCCCGGAGCACTCTAGCTGCCTAGATGCTGCTGCATCCCCCAAAGGGTCACCATCTGGCATGCCAGGGTTGGTCCAGAATCCTGCTCCTGCCCTTCCATGTTAAAAAAAATGGGGTTTTTTTTTGTTGTTTTTTTTTTCACTATTATCTCAGTCAATGGAGATGCACTCCTAGGTATATACATTTGCAGTAACCCTCTTTGAAGTTCCTGGAAATCATCCTGTGCTTCTGCCCATCATTTCTTCCAGCTCCCATTTGAACAATTGTTGATCTCAGGCAATTCATTATGCAATTTATGTCATAGACCTTCTACCAGTCCCTAACTGGCTGCTGATCTTTACCCTATTTCTTGGACCTAAAAAGTCTTCTGGAAGCAGAGTAAAACTTGGAATTTAACATCAAGCTGTGAAATTCTCCCTTTGTTTTGTTTTGTTTTGTTTTTAAGTTTATTTTTATTTGTTTTGAGAGAGATATATAGAGCAAGCAGCAGAGGGGGCAAACAGAGAGGGAGACAATACCAAACAAGCTCTGTGCTGTCTGCGCAAAGTCCATTTTGGGGCTGGAACTCGCGAACAGTGAGATCATGACTTGAGCCAAATCAAGAGTCATATACTTAACCAACTGAGCCACTCATGTGCCCTTGTTTGGGATTTTTGTTTTTGTTTTTTGTTTTTGAAGTAGTGTTAGTGTTATCATTCACTGCTGTTTAGCGATCTTGGCCAGAAACGTTCATCAAAAGTTGTACCAAAATGGCCCATAAATATGTCTGTACCCTACTCCCTGTGAATTTGTTTCGTTATAATGGCAAAAGGGATTTGGGAGATGTAATTAAGGTTATGAATTTCAAAATAGGAAGATTATTCTGGATTATCTGGGTGGGCCAAATCTAATCACAGGGGTCCTTTAAAAGAGAGAACTTTCTCAGGCTAGAGGCAAGAGATGGGGCAGAAGGGGAAGTCAGAGAGATTCTAAGTGTGAGAAGGATTCAGCCCACTGTTGCTGCCTCTGAGCCGTAGGGGCCACATTAAGAACCAGAGGGAGGCCCTTGGAGCTAAAAGTGGCCTTCACTTGACAGCCAACAAGGAAGCAGGAACCTCAGAACAGCAACTGTGTGGAGCTGAATTCAGCCAACTCCCCGAATGAGAGGTGAAGCAGTATATACCCCAGAACCTCCAGAATGGATTGCAGCCAGCCAGTGCTTCAATTTCAGCTTTATAAGACTCTAGCAGAGAACCAGCTGAGCCCAGCCAGCCCTAGACTTTTGATCTACAGAACTGTGAGGTGGATCATGGGTGTTGTTGAAGCCAGTACACTTATCATGATGTGTTACAGCAGCAAATAGAAAATTAACAAATATGCCAACATATAAAAGAATGGCAACACTGCAACAAAACCAGTGGAATAAACTATAAACATTGCAGAGTACAGAAAAGCTGTTGAATTGCTAAATTCAGAAAAGCTGTTGAATTGCTTTCTGGCTGAGAATGTCTACACAGTGAGGAGCACCAGTTCCAAAGGCCAAAAGGACCTAGTGGTACACTCAGCCAGCAGTAGGCACTCAACTAAGAGCATACAAAGGATTGAGTATTAGGGGCATGGGGCGGTGGGGGGGGGGGGGGGGGGCATGGGGCGGTGGTGTATGCCTGAATATGCATACACATGTATATCATTTTTTTGTAAGAAAGATATTTTAGAGATGAACCATTTCAACAAAGTGGCCTTGAGCATTACTGTGATTAAAAGAGGATGAGTATATTAGTAGTGTCTTGTTTCTTTACGTAAGGTTAATGTTGTACATGTTGTACGTAGTAACAAATCAGTGAAAAGAAATCATGCCAGGGGAAGATTGTTTTGACAATGGGTACATGCTGTCTCTTTTGTATTTTCTTTCTTCTGGCACAACTGTAAAACTTTGACAGACTTTTCAAGTTGTGTTAGCATGTGTTCTGGGTGTAATTTTATGGTCCCTGAGCTCTGCAGGCGACTTACATAAGGCTTCTTGACCCAACTGGAAGGTTTGGCGAATTGCTTTGTGGTCTGAATTGCACTTGTAATATGGAAGTTTGCTGATACATGCTGTAATTCCAAATGTAGTAGAGTATAAGTAGGGATCAATAACTCTCGAGCCAGACTGCCTGGGTTTAAATCCCAGCTCTTTCACTTACCAGCTGTGGAGCCTTAGCCAGTTACTTACTCTCCCTGTGCCTCAGTTTCCTTTTCTGTGGAAATGGATAATAAGAGTACCTGTCTCCTAATTTATTGTGAGAATTTAATGTAAAGTGCTCAAAATAGCACCTATCACATTGATTGGCAGCAATAAATGTTGGCTATAATTATGATTGTTAGGCTTTGTGGAAAAATGGAAATATTCCTGAAATTGGGGCTTTTCAGACCCAAGAAAACAGAAGATCCTGAGGATCCCCTCAAGTTAAGATGATCCTACACATCCTGTATCAGCTACCCAAATCAGGAAATCTTTTCTGTACCTGTCCACTGTTATTTTCCACTTCAATTCAAATTAGTGAGGCTTTATAGATAATGTTGGCATTATGGTATATTCCTTACCATAAAAATCTTTATCTTTTTAACACCTTTAAAGGACATTTCTCTATCTGCTGTTTCATAGAATAGTGTTTCATAAGATGTGATATAAGGCATGCTGTGAAGTAGTAGGATAATACTAAAACAATCTTCTGACAAATGCTGGCTTAAACAAAAGTTTCCTTACTTGGGACTGACTCATCAGAGCTCTTAATATTAATGTAGATTTTAGAATTTCCAGGATATATAGTGCATTGCTCCCCAAACATCTTTAACCACAGAACTTTTTTTTTGTTGTTGTTGTCAAGATATGCCTGTTAAAGTTTACTGGAAGTATTCTGCACATCCAGTTTGGGAGGAAACTGCCCTAAAATATGAGTGTTATTTTACCAAGATTATTTCTGATTTATGGTTAAGATTTTTATGAACTGTATTTTTGCTGTAAAGGAGATTTTATAGTTACCCATCTCAAATATATATCTGTATGTATGTGTATCTAAATTAGACTTCAATAAAACAGTGAAGAGTTTAATTTTTATTTTGTAGATTAAAAATGGCCCTGGTGAGGTCGGATTAATAATTTTTCCCAATAATCCTTCTCTGACAGAGATACTGAGACTTGTGTTGCAGAAGGACATGATCCTGCACTTGGCCAAGACTGAGTCATCAAATACATATTGAATTGGGCATTCTAGGTCTGTTATCCATAAACTGAGTGAGGCCTTTTGAAAACAATTTATATTTTCAGCCAGCACCATTTACTGAGATGGTAAATTCTATAAGGTGAAGAAATTCCTCTTTTGTCCTAAATTTACCTCTCCTAAATGTTAGGGATTTACCCCTTGTTTTGATATTCATGTTTGGTGAACACAACCATGTTTCCTCTGGTTGATTTTAAGACTTTGGCCTTATCTACCTCTGGGGTTTTACTTTTCTGAACTAAAAAGTCCCCATTCTTCAGTCTGTCCATTGACTAATGGCAAGAGCTGTGAAGCATCTGAGATTTTACCCTCCTTGCAAGCTAACAAATTAGCCTGCCACAGTTTCATGGAGGCTGGCAGAAGACACAAGACTTCTAGCTGAGAGACAAGGACAGTTTATTACTACCAGCAATAGCAGCAGCTAGAGTACCAGTGTATGCACAGTTCCCTTAGGGAAATGAGAAGAGGGCCAGTGGGTTGTGTTACACAATCAGACTCCAGGGAACCTGACTCTTCTAATGGGCAGCATGTCCACCTGACCTTTGCCCCAGCAGGAGACATTATTATGTTGAAGAGTAAACCGACCTGCTGGTGCTCTAGAGGGAGATACTGTCTATCTTCCAAGGCTGTTCACTTGAAAATCTAGTCCAGGACAAAAGCTGCCAGTGCCTCTAACTCAAAAGATGCACAAAAACACAAGGTTCCCATGCAGAATTATAACAGCTGTCCCCTCCATCCCTTACATCACGATTCTTTCCTCTGCTTTCATCACATACGTACCAAGATCTGTTGCCAGACCTGCAGTATTTAGATGAATATAAGTTCATAAGTGAATGCTTTATGTCTTGTCACAGAACATAAACTCCACAGGGAAAGGGACATTTGCTTTGTTTACTTGGATATCCCAAGGGCATAGAACTGTATCTTGCACATAGCATTCCATAAATATCTGTTGAATGAGTCCATGAATACCCCAAATCCTTTCTATTGAGATTCATACGTGTATTGGCTTTGCCATGCAGATGCAGCAATTATATCCATGCCTCCAAGGGACTGCTTGCAGTGATTCCTGAAGTCCTTGCCTGAACTATTCCCCGCCCACCCCCCAATTCACCTCCTGACTGCTCCATTTCATCCTTCAGATTTCATCTTAAATGTTATTTCCTCAAAGAGGTCTTCTCTAATGCAAAATAAAATCAGAATCCTGTGGTATTTTCACTGGAATAGCACCTTGTTCTTTTCTTTTGTAGCACTTACCACAGTTTGCAAATACATGTTTATTATAATAGTGTTTCCAGGTTTAAAACCCGTCTGTCTCACTACTCATGCTGACCACCATATACCTAACATCTAACACCCATGGCATAAAGTAGGCCCTGAGCAAACAAGTATTGAATGCATGAATGAGTCAACATGCAGCCTATGGCTCACAGCCTATTCTGAGTAGTTTGGACATAAAGTGGACCGAGTGCGTCATTCATTCCTTGCCTTCCTCAAAATAGTTTTGCCATATTTCTCCCCAGTCACGCAGTCTCCACATTTTTCTTCAGTGAAGTTTGGTTTTTACTTAATATTCCCAGAAAACACTTATTTTAAATATTGAAATGTTATATCCTTTTACTAATCAAAATGATATAAACATATTAAGTAGACACTGGTTCTAACATGTTTCCTCTGGGTAATTCTAATGTTTACACTTCTAAATATTCAGTCCACTTGAATCATAAGGAAACGAAACTTTACCAAAACCAGGGATTCCTATAGGTTTTTTTCTCTGAAAAACCTACCAGGTGGTTAAGATTATTCTGGGCACTATGGAAGATAGCAAAGAAGTAAAAAGAAAAGACCACTTCTCTCTTATACATACCAAGGTTGGTGGCCAGGACCTCAAAGAGGTTATAACCTACATGAACAAATAAGAAAAATGGACCTGATGTGTTAGGATGTCACGATTAGCAAGTGGACCGCAGTCTGTGCACATGTAAGTGCTAAGCTACGTGGTCCGGTTTTAAATACTACAAGAGCTTAGAAAAGCTCCATATCATTCTGAACTGGACTAGAAAAATAGAGACTTCACGAAGTTAGTCCTGAGCTGGATCTTGGAGATAGTCAATTGGATCTTTAACAAGAACTGCATTAGACAAGCCACAGGGATAGCAGTGTGTTCTGGGAAAAGCATGGCCTGTCTGGAGTGGAAGGTGTAATTTGGGAAATAGTGTGTTTTATGGACAATCCCTGCTGGACTGTGAGAGCTGCACACACGATATTTAGGACCCCTTTTCCAGTCAGTTTAACGGTGCACAGCGATGAAGCCACACCTGTGGGCAAATACAGGTGGGATGAGAGAGGCCAAAAGATGGAGCCCTTCTAAGGAGTATCCATGAAGTAAAAAAAAAAACTCTAAAGGAAAGACTTGGAAGATCATCCAGTGTACTCACAAAGTCCAGCTATTACCAGAGATGAAAGGGAAGCGAGAGGCATGAAGAACAATAGGAAAGAGTGTTCCCCAGGCCCCTCCAACTGCCTGTTTACAGTAGGGGAGGAGCAGCGGGCCGCCCAGATGGCAGAGCCGAAGTTAGAATGATGCTTCCTTGCCCTAAGACCTCGTTAGGAAATCCTGTTTGTGACAGTGGCTTCACTGCAAAGTAATCAGCAGCCCTCCTTGTGTTGTAGAAGCACACTTCTGGATTGAACTACAGTTTCTAATGAGCTTGAAATCTTATTATCACGTGCACTCGGCAAGATAGAAACTGCGGATCAGGTGAGGCTTGGATCAGACCTTATTTTGCAAGCGTTTACTTATCTTTCTTGTGCCATTGAAATGCTGGTAACACAATAGTTTAAAAACAAGATAAGCCTCCTCTTTCTTCCTGTATGGGTATGTTAGGGAATGATGGTTTGGATGGCCTTTAAAAAGCAGGAAAGGGCAAAGCCCTGTGATGCCATTTCTTTGGCATTGTGTTACTTCATTAATAGAATTCTCTTAAAAGCCTAGGAAACACAGCTTAAGATTGGTCAGAGCTGGGTGAAAACACCCTGGAATCCAAATCAAATTAACCAGAAGGTTCATCTCCAAAGAGATCCCCTTTTATGTCCACACTTGGGGTCTATGCTTTTCCCCTCTTTTGCTTCTGCCACTCAAGTGCTTTTGGATATGGAGGTAGACAATTTGCTTTCTATGCCAAGCCTCATGAAATAGGATTTTCTTCCCTCGAAGACAGGTGGCCAAGCTGTGACAGAGAGGGCCCTGCCTGGCTGGCTGCTGGCCTCTTTGGAGACACAGCCCTGCCCCGGCGCAGCGCCAGGCCACATATCTGACCCTATGACCTCACGGTCTGGAGGCCCACACTGGCAGCCCCAGGTGCTGACAGCTTCGGTCAGTTGGTGTGAAGTTCCACTGGCAGACAAAGCAGGACAACGTGCTGCTCCATGTCACTTCTGTGTGATGGAAGAAACCAAGGCCCTGGATATTTGTGACACAATAAAATGGCTGCTCTGATCATTCGAGTACAGGCTTTCCTCCCTCTTTTTTGTGGGGGGACTAGGCCTTGGGAAAGGAGCGTTGGCCTTGTCAGACTGTACACGTTACTTAATGGGTAATTCTGCACTTACTCTGTGCATCTCTGTGCATCAGGAGCAGATTTCACAAGCCTTTTTCTTTGAGATGAGATTAGTCATTAGGGTTAATTTTTGGTATAGAGGAAGTATTACAATGGAGAAAAAATAGACTTCTGGAAGCCAGGGAGTAGAGGGTCTTGGAATATCAAATTGCCCCATGTAGAGAGCATACAACCATTTTGTTACAGGCTTTGAACACAAGAAAGTAATCATGATTCGAATCCTCTAAACATCAAAAATACTGCCTTCTTAACTGTAAATGGCCTCCAGTCCCAGTCCCACATATCTTTAGGGGGTTTCCCTTCCCTCAGAGAAAATGCAATCAGATTCTAGTAAAGAAGGAGCCTGGGTCTTCTGTGCTGTTGCCTTCAGCCGACTCTCCAGAATCTCTACTCTTGAGATGATAAAATAACCATTTTCAGAAATACAAAGAGGCTGGGTCAGGACTCCGCAGTGCTGACTATGAAAAAGCCTTTGGTTCTGAGTGCCGTATCTGACCACTACACAGACTGCATTGGTGGGAAAAAAATTGGAACCAGTTCACTGCTTTTGCCTTCTCCTGTCCCCCTCAGGGCTCATATGTGAATAGCACATTTGGCTTTGTTTCCTTAGGACCCTCCGGACCCATTTCTTTTCTTTCATCATCTTTCCTAGAACTGATTATCACCATTCCACAGGGAAGAAACAAATGGTACACTTACTTGGATGAACTCCGCAAAACACAAAGAGCTTCTCTCTTATCCCTGATTCTGAAGTGATTTGATTTTCCGTATTAAAAAAAAAAAAATAGGGGCGCCTGGGTGGTTCAGTTGGTTAAGGCATCTGACTCTTGATTTCGGCTCAGGTCCTGATTTCATGGTTTGTGAGATCTGTGAGATCGAGCCCCACATCGGGCTCTGCGCTGGCAGCAGGGAGCCTGCTTGGGATCCTCTCCCCCTCCCTCTCTCTTTGCCCCTCCCGTGCTCTCTCGGTCTCTCAAAATAAATAAATAAACTTAAAAAAAAAAATTAGAACAGTCCTAGGCTGAAGCATAAAATCTCAATTTATATCTAATTTGGGACATTTTTAACTACCGGGAGAAAGCACTAGTGATAAAGCACATGGATTGTGAAGTGTAGTGGTTGACCTCCTTAACAGAACCCAAGGAAAGCATTCTTGAACAGTGCCTGAAAATTCCAACTACTTTCACAGACGAAAGGGACGTGAATAGACCTCATCGGCTCTGCCTCTTCTGTGTCATCTTTTAGATTAAATGGCACCCCCTTTAGGTGGCCATCCCTCATTGCTCTGTTGTTCCCCACCAGAGCATGTTACTTACTTCAAAGCACTCACTGCTTATCTAACGATTATTTTCCTTTCTCTCTCCCTAAACCATAGCCCCACAAGGTCAGGGACCACCCACGTCAGTCCTGTCGTTTCTGTAGTCCCCACGCTCACCATGGTGAAGAGTCTGTCACAGACCCCCAAACGCGTGGAAGGAACAAATGAGCTACTGAAGTGCTAGGTGGCAAACGCACTCCGTGTTCTCCGCCGACTCGTGGTTACGTGGGATCCCCTCTTTTCTTGGGTTCAACCAAAGAACGTTACTTGGTCTCAACATCAAGCTCACCAGGATGGTTTCCATTCATTCGTTTTTCTTTTTGAAACCTGGAAATTTTTGTTCAGGCAGGGTCTCAAGTCCCAAGTCCGCACACGGTTCCATAGGCCTGTCTGAAGGACACCATACAGTGAAACAGCCACAAACTGGCTTTGGAGCATCTGATGTTGCCTCCACCACTTCTTAGCTGGGTAGTAATGAGTCATTATTAACCATCTCTTGACCTCAGTTTCCTCAACTGTAACATGAGGGTATTATTATAGACTTCCCACCTAGGGTTGATCTGAGGTTAAATGAAACAGTGCATGTAAAGCACTGAGCTCTGTGTTTTGCATTGCCTATGCTTCGTAAAACCGAGCCACTGTTATTATTGTTTATGTTGTTAAAGCACCTGGGTGTGTCATGTTTCTAGATCAGGATAAGGGCTAGATTCTTGTCACAAGTAATATCGGATGTTAGAAGAATTTAGTCAAAAAGCCTCGGGCCTGGAGTGCCAGGATTTGGGACAGAACCTCATGCCTAGGGCACAGAGCATGAACTTAAGTCACAGCTGACTGGGCAGTATGGCCAAATGACTCAATAATGAAGTAATGACTAATCTTTGCAGGGCTCCCTGTGTCCCCTCCACCCCACCACAGTCACCACAAAGGCTAAAACTGATCCTGGCATCTGGCAAGAGGCTGTGAGCATACGATGAGTTTCAGTAAACCCATCTAATAAGATTAGAGAAACCAGACAGTGCACTCTTCTGGTGAGGGGTCTACTCACTCCTTGAAAGGGAGGAACGGGGGCTCCAGTTTTCTTTACCTCGGTGCCTTACAGAATAGAGGGTGCAGTTCCCAACGTGCATCGGCCCTCATGGAGTCTTTCTCTGAGCCACAGGAAGCAGTGCCTCACACCAGCTCATAGGGAAACTCCAGACAGTCAGCAGGAAGAAACTCAATCACAGATGAAAATGATTTTGTCTCACTATTCTATGCAGTTTTTGGGAGCAGCCGGGGAGGGGCAAGGAGGGGGTGGGGAAAAGGAGACGTTTGGCTATGACAAATTCACTGGACAGAGTGTACTTTAACCATTTCCTTTCGTATCTGGTGTTGCATGGTTGCCTTATTGGTTTCAACCAAGAAAAGAGCCACTTACACATTTAATGATTTTACTGGATATAATTGCCTTTCATACCGCTTTGTAAGGCAGATGCTCCCCTCTGCCATCTCAGTTGGAACTCAGAGAGAAGCCCCATTTGTTTAATTATTTCTAAACCATACAGTGTCAGCAATCTGTACTTTTTAAATAATCTTACATTCTATGTAAGGTTTTTTTTTAATAGTATGTATTATGTTCCTTCATTTAACAAAAGTAATACATGGGTATTTTAGGACTGTTTTGAAAATATGGTTAAAGAGGGGTACCTGGGTGGTTCAGTCAGTTGAGCATCCAACTCTTGGTTGCTGCTCAGGTCATGATCTCATGGTTCGTGAGATCAAGCCCTGTGTCAGGCTCTGTGCTGACAGCACGAAGTCTGCTTAGGATTCTCCTCTCTCTCTCTCTCTCTGTCTCTCTCTCTCTCTCTCTCTCTCTGACCCTCCCCGCTCTCTCTCTCTCAAAAATAAATAAATATTAAAAATATAAATATATATGTGAGAAAAGAATATAAGATAAGCCTAGAGCATCTTGCTGTACCAGAAAGTAAGAAAATAATAAAAATGGGAACATGTCAAAAGCACACGGAATTTGGCTTGAGGAGACCCCTGGACAAATCTGAGACAATTTGAGCATGAAAATATGATTACATATTACTATAATTACATATTAATGAATTATAACCCATTAAAAATAATGAGTTATTTTATTGAATAAAACAAAATCCATGAGTCCATACTGACATAAATAGGTAAAAAGAAGAAAAAGCTCTTTCTTACAGTAGAATGGTAACTAATAAATACAAAAGGAATGATAGTGTTAGAAAATCATCAACAGATGCTAAAACTTTGAGTGAACATTTGATACAGATCAGGAGATTTACATCATTTCAAAATTGATTTCTATAAAATACTTTCTCTTTTACAAAGGTAAGGAGAAAGAAGAATAAAGAAAAATAAACCATAAGCCAGTGACCCAAAGATTACTGTTACTGATGGTTTAGCAAGTTGTCTTTTGACTGTTTTCCTATGCACTATAACCTTTTGACTTTCTTATAAAAGTGAGCTCATGGTTTTTTGTAACCTACTTTTCTCATGCAAAAATACATCCTGACCCTGGGGCAGCTGGGTGGCTGAATTGGATAGGCATCCACTTCAGCTCAGGTCATGATCTCACGGGTTCGTGAGTTTTAGCCCCGCATCATCTGTGCTAACAGGTTGGAGCCTGGAGCCTGCTTCAGATTCAGTGTCTCCCTCTCTCTCTGACCCTTCCCTACTTGCTCTCTCTCTTTCAAAAATAAACATTAAAACGTGTGTGTGTGTGTGTGTGTGTGTGTGTGTACATATATATATGTATATATGTATACATATCCTGATCTCATTTATGTATATATAAACATTCGCGGGCACATAGTAAGCATGTAGCAGATATTTATTGAATGAGTGAAATTTGCAAGAATTTTTAAAGCATACCTGTGATATCTGTTCTGATACTAAAGTTTTCCACATTTTCACGACAGTTTCGTTGGGACTAATTCCTGGAAGTGAAATAGTGTGGTAAAGAATATTAACAAACCTAAAGCCTTTGATGCATGGAACCAATTTGTCCTCCAGAAAGATTTTTATTCTTTATTTATGACAGTGGTGTCTTAAACACATGCCTTTCACTACATTTTTAAAGAGAAAGATTGGGATTGATGTGTTTGAAATACCACCCAGAGTAGGACGTAACAGTTGTCAGTTAGAAAATAATAATCGTCAAGTCCTCCTCTCTCTATGTAGATAGATTCTGTCAGGACCAAAAGATGAGGACTACTAACAATTTCCCAAACCCTTTACTCATCTAATGGAAAATTCTGTTAATGCAGAAAGCTCCAAGGTGGGATAGACTCTGATTTTTGCTGAGCCAACCATATATTATATCATATACCATACCATCCTCTCTTAGTATCACCTGCACTAGGCCTGGAGTCTGCTATGTCAAAGTAAATGATGACGAGAAAAACCAGGTTCCTGACTGTGATAGGCTAGCATTGAGTGGTACCTCCATTATCAACACAGAACCTCCAAGAGGGCCTCCTTCACTTGGACTTTGATGCTGGATGCTTAACATCCTTGAACACCAGCCTCCAGTGCAGTTTCCAAAGGTGGACAGTGCAAGGTGAAGGATACAAAGGCATTCTGTGGGCAGCTGAGCACTTTGCCCTCTTATGCCATGACAGCCCTTACCAGCTGACTTCAGCCTCCAGCTGGTTATAGCAGGAGGGTATTATGTCCTGATCCACACATTAGGCAGATCACTAAGGAGAACCAAGTAGAGGATATCCAGAGAGGTACTTTTGGATTCAAAAGATGAGAAATCAGTAGAACTACACCATGATTTGGATTTGCTTCTATTTTCCCTTTTGGCTTCACTGGCTCTCATGTTCTCAAGTGATGACAGTTAGGCTGATTGAGAGCCGTTAGTCAAATCCAGTAATAGTATTAATCTGTGGTTGGAAATGACTGTTAAAGTAAGTGCCAGCCTATTCAGTTGTGGTTTTTCTTCCAGCTTCCAATTGTGCCAGGCTTCCAGCAGAAGGAATAGAGGCTGTGGTAAAGGAAACCGTTGATAAACGAAAGAAACCAGAAACTGTCACTACCCATAACAACGAAACAACAACCAAAAAGTTAGAGAAAAGGTGGGGGAGACAAAGGAAATTGTACAAAGCAGCTTAACCCTGCACAGTCTGATGGGATCTTTGGGCATGAAGCTAGCATGGTGGTGGTACTCAGGCACTGACTCCAATTTTCCAGTGAGAACAGGAAGACTTTAAGTACCAAACCCGAGCTCTCTGGTAATACTGCTGAGCAAGAAAGCTTCTCTTGAGGGAAGAGAATGACTGGAGCTTAACTGAAGCTATTTTTATCAGCTTCCTAACATGCTCCTCAGTCCACTAATACACAAAGGAAGCTGGAGGTCTGGTCACCAAATTGTGTCAAAAGAGTTTACCCTATAATCCTCTTTACTGAATTTTCCATGACAAGTATTCAGTAAAGTTGCTACCACTCGTCAGTTATCAAGAAGTGCGTGTTGTAACTGAGAAGTGCTTAGCAATCAAGGTTTCTGTTTGCTGTTTTTAAGAACTTTAGACTGGCAGCTCTCCATGTTTTTTCACCAAAGCTCCAATTTTTTTTTAATACTTTGAAAAGAAAAAAAAAACTATAAGTAAATCTGTATTCAGTGAACTGGAAAATTAAATGGATCTCTAAAGCAACAGAAGACACAAGTTCCAGAGTAATATTGAAGAGAGTCTGAACACAGTACCTGGAATATTTCACTACCTCCCTATGAGAAAATAACTATTTTATCAGCTATTCTACCCTATTTCAGTGTTTCCGAGATGTTCATTTTTTTTTCATATTTGATTATTTCTAGAATCAGGATGTAATTTGCGACTGGTAGCATCTTACATTTGATGAGCAGAAGTTAGTAATTTTCTTTGTACCATTGGTATCCAAGAGCTGGTTAACTCTGAGCGTCAAAAGACATTTTTCAAGCATTAGTAGGGAAAATGTATTTAATTTGTGGACATTTTCATTATAACTTCGTATGTGAGTGATGGGACATTAAAGGAGTAGACTAAGGAAACAGAGTTCATGTTGTTCTCTTGGGTCACAGCTGGTCAGTGGCAGAGCAGGTCTGGAGTCCGTGCCTGCTCTGGAGGGTCCATACAGGGTGTGTTGTCCTTCTGTCTGTCTGTTAGAGCCCACGCCTTGCAAAAGCAAGACTCTGTGAGGCAAACCCCATTTTCTCTGAAGCGTCCTTCTATCTGAGCATTGGCCAAACGCCCAAACAAGTGGGAAGAGGTACCAGAAAAGTTCAGCCTGAAATGAGTGCATCAGTGAAACCTGAGACAGTAGGACATTGTTCTGTGACAGCGCTGTGGGGTCGGTGTGGCTATGCAACTCAGCCACTCCTAGCTGAGCCTGAACACTCTTCCCTGGTATCAGAGACTTCCACTTCTCAGGTGCCAGGTTTATCTTTTGAAATAAATCGTGTATTTAAAGAACGGTACTCATGTTAATAAAATAATAACATCAAAGATATCCTAAAGGTATATTTTGGTAAATCAACATGCTGTTAATTATATCATATACCATACCATCCTCTCTTAGTATCACCTGCACAGTTGATACTGCACACAGGAGAGCGGTTCAGTTACCACATAAAGAAAATTTAAATGTCTTTGAGACTTCAGAGCATGAAAACCCGAAGTAATCAAAGGTGTGTGTTGGTTACATGCTAAAGCAACACAACCTGAAAGTGGGTTTGTTTTTTAATGTTTATTTGTTTCTTTCGGGGGGTGGGGCAGAAAGAGGGGGAGAGAGAGAATCCCAAGCAGGCTCTGCACTGTCAGTGCCAGAGGGTGACATGGGGCCCAAACCTACAAACTGTGAGATCACGACCTGAGCTGAAATCAAGAGTTGGACGCTTAACCAACTAAGTCACCCAGGTGCCCCCTGAAAGTACTTGTCTTAACTAAATGTTTCATTTGTATGACTGGCATAAAGCCTCTTGACCATGATAACCCTTCTCTTATAAAGTCAAATACGTGGCAGATAGACTCCTACCTCCCTAGAGAATATGCAATGTGAACAGATTGTAAGTAGAATCCTCTGCCCTCAACCTCCTCATTCTTGTAAATTCATTTGTTTTCATAAATAAAACAAAGACTGTGCTGAGGCCAAAGACTGACCTTAATATTTGTTTGGTAACATACGTTTTCAATGTGCTTTGGTAGATTGCATTTAATATATGATAAAATAGTATCAAGAAGCAGTCGGAATTAGCAATATTGATTCCAGCTCCTACACTTACCACATACATGACTGTGTCTGTTTAAGTTACAAAACTCTCCTGAGCCCCAGCTTCCTCATCCATAAAATAAAGCTAGTAAGGACTACGTTTCAGAGTTACTTGTAAGGATTAGCAAAGTATGTCTTATCTATCATTCTTACCCCATTTCATTAAGCAAAATTTATATGGCTGTGTTAGAACTGAGAAATAGAAATTCACAGAAGTGTTACCAATGATAAATAAATATAAGAATTAAAATGTTCAAACTCACTACTAATGGGGGAAATACACATTCTAATAATAATTTATTAATGTGTTCAGAGAGAGGGAGTGTATTTCATTTACTACTGTACTGAAGAGGGAGAGGGAATGATCTAACTAATGAGCTTTACTGCCATGGATACTCAATAAGGAAACACATTTCCCCCCATATTTGTCATTTTCCTGACTGCATCATCTTTAAATTTTCTAAGTCAGTGATCTTTATGAATAGCCTAGCAGAATATCATGGGTAAATTAAATTCAGAGATTTTTGTTCAGAGATAGGACCAAAACAAAAGCATTGCATTTTCTTTCCACATTGAGACACAATGAGAAAAAGAAACCACGAAGGGGGTAGGAATGGGGGGAGGTAACACAATATTAAGCAAAAAGGAATAACTTTGGAATGAAAGTTCATTACATTTGCTGTTTGATAGATAGCATTACTTCCACTGAGAAGCTAATTTTACTTCTCACTGGCTCTAACTGCTTCATCCACATAGTTTATTATTTTGGTAGCACGTCTGTGGTATAGAGTAGGGCAGAAGCTGTGATAACCGTCCTTTAACAGATGAGCAGAGGTTAAGTGGCCTGCCTGCCTGCACTCAGTGATTTGTTAATCAGTTACAGAGTCAGCATGAGGAGCTGGGTCTTCTGTCTCCTGGTTTATTCTCCTTTCCATTACACATGGCTGAGTGCTTCTATCTTGTTCTACAGAAGTCTCTACAGGGCACACACCCCTGCCCTGTTCTAGAAATAGCATTGTTACCTGATAGGCTGGTCTGCCAGGGTGACCATTTTCAAATGTTTTAGGGAGCTAGGATATAACAGGGGTTTTTTTTTCCCCAAGAGGAAGTAGCAATGAATCCTGCACCAAAAATAACGCCTTAACTGCTAATTCTGCTTAGTAGGTGGTTTCCCAAGGATGATCCAATGCAGTGAGTCATCAATCTGAGTGCTTATTAGCACATTATTTCTCTTTTTTTTACTAACCCCTGGTGCTTTGGGTTGCATGTTTTTTAACCTTTACAGCCTTTCTGGGAGGTTTATAGTCTTCATACTATGAATATAAACCATTCCCCCCAAAATGTCCCTCTTTTCCTTCTTCCTCCACTCTTCAAATCTAAGATAACCCATGACTCAAGAACAGTCAGGATTATGACCTCAGACAACAGAGTGACAAGTCTTCAGAGTTGGTGGTAGCTCCATTTCATTCCCAGTAAAAATTAAAAATGTAGACTCAGGGGCGCCTGGGTGGCTCAGTCAGTTGAGCGTCCAACTTCGGCTCAGGTCATGATCTCGCGGTTCGTGAGTTCGAGCCCCACGTCGGGCTCTGTGCTGACAGCTCAGAGCCTGGAGCCTGCTTCAGATTCTGTGTCCCCCTCTCTCTCTGCCCGACCCCTGCTTGTGTTCTCTCTCTGTCTTTCAAAAATGAATAAACATTAAAAAAAAATTTTTTTAATGTAGACTCATGTGAACAAATGTGTGGGACCTATATCCAGAAAACTATAAACTTGATCGAGAGATCTAAAATACCTACATGGATGTAGAGAACAGTTAAATGTTAGAAAGATGCTACATCTTCCTGAATAAGAAGATTGAATATTGAAATTAACTCATGGGTTTATGCAACTTCAATCAGAATCCCAGGGGGATTTTCTAAAATTCATCTGAAGAGTTAAACTCGTGAAAATAGCCAAGAATTAATTAATACACACACACACACACACACACACACACACACACACACACACACACACATGCATATGAAGGGAAACTCTCCACCGCAAACCACTAAAATGCATTATGCAGCTACAATAATGAAAACAATTTAGTACCAGCAGAAGAAATGATAGACATTTATAGAACTGAATAGAGACCCCAGTTTAGGAAGTGATGTGACTTATAAAATTCACAAATTCTGGAGGACAGACTGGCTTGTTCAACAAGTAAGATAGGGTAACTAGGGGCGCCTGGGTGGCGCAGTCGGTTAAGCGTCCGACTTCAGCCAGGTCACGATCTCGCGGTCCGGGAGTTCGAGCCCCGCGCAGGCTCTGGGCTGATGGCTCGGAGCCTGGAGCCTGTTTCCGATTCTGTGTCTCCCTCTCTCTCTGCCCCTCCCCTGTTCATGCTCTGTCTCTCTCTGTCCCAAAAATAAATAAAAAACGTTGAAAAAAAAAAAAAAGATAGGGTAACTAGTCAACTTGTTAGGGAGGGTGGGTGGGGAATGATAATCTAATTAGAGTCTCTATTCCTTAGCGTGGAGCAAATAATAATTTATTTAAGTATTAGAAATGAAACCATAAAAGGATAAAGAAACTACAGGAAATACTTACAACCTTAGAATGGATTAGACTTTCAAAGCATTAAAAAGTCACAAAGAAACAGACGCCTGGGTGGCTCAGTTGGTTAAGCATCTGAGATTGAGCCCTGCATCACTCTGGACTGAGAAGTATGGAGTTTGCTTGGGATTTTCTCTCTGCCCCCCACCCCCGCTTGCTCTCTCTCAAAAATAAATAAACTTTTTTTTTAAGTCACAAAAATATTTGTATAAAAATTGAAAACTTTAGTTCATCAAGAAATAAAAATACCTCAAAAAGCATACGGTAATCTTGGAAAAAATGTTTGCAATGAATATGACAAAGGCATAATAGACTTCATGAATAAAGAACTCTTAAACCAATAGCATACCTCAGTGTAGCTATACCATTTTCCTATCACATTATGCCCATGTCACAATGCTAATAAATAGGTTTTGCAAACAGTACAGTTCAGATGACACAAGAGAATGAGAGAAATTTAGATCTTATTTTTCATTCACATATTCTTTGTTCAAAGGCAGTTTAAGGAAACTACACATTATGCTATAAATACTTGAGGACAGTTTGTCCACATTGACACTTCCATTTCCTAAAATGAAACCCTCAGTGGCCCACAGGGAGAAAAAAGCCTGGCTTTGTTAACCAGCTTTATTTCAACAAGCACATCCATATGGTAAGAACTTCCTCTGATGAGTCATCCACAGTTGTCAAACATCAACTTTCCTTTGTTTGACCCATGCAGAAATAAGGTCTGTGGAAGCACAATGCAAGAGTCTGAATCATTTAATTGTGTTTTTTTTCATATCTGAATTTGCATCCGTCACAAACTCAGTGTGCACACCCTGAAAAATTACATTCCTCAAATATCACTGAAAAAATCCCATTCAAATGGGTCTGTTCTGTCTAGATAGTCTGTGAAATTTCTGAGGAATGTTGTGGGCTTTGCTTCCTGTGCTAAATTGTTGAGTTATCACACATTATTGGATTCTACCCAAAATGTACTGGATAGGAATATTATATTCATACAGGATACCAGTTGTCTGTAGCATTCAGAAAGGAAAAAAGAATAGGATGACTGCTGCTCCTTGTCATAAGATATAAACTCTATCTAAAAGGATAGGTAGAAATATGTGTGCAAATATTTTTTTCTTGAATATGTCCTTGATTCTTCTCTTTATAGAGGCTTGAGTTGTATTCAGTCACAGCTTTGTTATGACTGCTAACCACTTTCTTGTCTCTTTGTTCTTGTTCAAACCAAGGACTACAGAGCTGGATTTCAGATTCTGCTGTGGGGTATGGTACCATCCTTTGTTTGTTTGAAAGGGAAGACATCTTTAGAGACACCATCTTATCCATTTGTATATAAAAAGAGAAAAATAATTGAAGTGATGCTGTGTGATTTTTTTTCTTCCACATACTTTTCTCTATTTTCCAAATTTTCTTCAGTGCATATATATTTTATAATCAGCAAAATAACTTGCCCAGCGTGGAACCCAAGGCAGGGCTTGAACTCAGAACACTGAGATCAAGACATGAGCTGAGATCAAGAGTCAGATGCTTAACTGACTGAGCCACCCAGGCACCCCATATTGGTTATATATTTTAAAGTACCTACCCATCGTTAAAAATATAAATGCAATAGGGACACCTGGGTGGCTCAGTCGGTTAGGCGTCTGACTGGCTCAGGTCATGATCTCCTGGTTCCTGAGTTCGAGCCCTGCATCAGGCTCTGTGCTGACAGCTTGCTTTGGATTCTGTGTCTCCCTTTCTGTGCCCATCCCCTGCTTGGGCTCTGTCTCTCACTCAAAAGTAAATAAATGTGTGTGTGTGTGTGTGTGTGTGTGTGTGTGTGTGTGTGTGTGTACATACATACATATATATATATACACAATATATAAGCCTTTTATTTTCTTAAGTTTATTTATTTATTTTGAGAGAGAGACAGAGTGCAAGGAAGGGAGGGGCAGAGAGAGGGAGAATTTCAAGCAGGCTCCACATTTCAGCACAGACCCCAACTCAACACTCGAACTCACGAAACTGTGATATCATGACCTGAGCTGAAATCAAGAGGCAAACACTGAACCAACTGAACCACCCAGGTGCCCCTAAATAAGCTTTTTAAAAAATTAAGGTGGCTCTTGAGTCAATAAAATTTTATCCAGAGAGAATAAATGCTAACTTTTGCTGACCGATCACTGCACTAATTTCTCAATCTTAGTGTCATATGTAGACATCACTAACATTTAAGGGCCAGCACCCATATCTGTATGCTAAGCAGATTTTTTTTAAGGAAAAAATGAGAAAATCAGTCTTCCACTGTTTGGAATATTTTTAACCAACGACTGAATCCAACTTAAGGATATTTTTGGATCATTTGTAATACTCTCCGAGTGATACTTTTGGTTCTCTTTTGAGCAGAGCTTTTTTTTTTTTTTTTAATAAGCCACTTCAACCAACAGACACTTCTATTTGAGAAAATTTCTAGTGATTATTTTCCCCCAAAATCAACATTAAAAACCTTCATCCCTGGATTATGTCATTTTGCTGACAGATGGCTGATGTCAATATTACAGTGTTTGCAAGAGAAAGCATGTGTAAGTGAGCATAAAGGAGGTCAGAACTGCCTACCAAAAGACCCACAACAGAGCTTGTAAGACTCTCTTCGGCGAAAATATTGTGTCAAAGACAAAGTCTGATGGATTCCTAGAATAAATTTAACAAGTGGATTGGAAAGCCACATTTTTGTTACTTTAATATGTGTAATATTTGCTCTTGGAGTATGTCATTATTAGACAGGCTATCTTTTACATTTGCTAACTTTTATTCCTTGTGTATTGCTTTGATGTCAGTTTATCAGAGAGAAAAAATTTGATTCGCCTGGGTCACCTTGATTCCCATGGCTAGTTTATTTTCCATGTGTTCCTGATTAGTCTCCGCCCTCTCTCCTGCCATACCTAAGCAGTACTTCAGAATTATTCTCAGCCCAGCTCACAGCCTATTGCTACCAGTCGATGAGGTTGAACAAGATGAATTACTTCTTGTCATCTTAGATGAGTAACTCCACCCCAGTCTGTATTGGTGGTCACCTCTTTAGATCCTGCACTTCCCTCAGACTGGGTCACCATACTGTAGACAAAGCCACTGGCAGTGCTCTTTCCTTGGGCAAGATATACAGTTGACCCTTAAACAACAACTGTATTTGGTACAGTTAAAGGCACCAAACCCCTCCCCAGCACAGTTGAAAATAGGTATATAACTTTTGGCTCCCCTCAGACTTAACTATTAATAGCCTACTGTTGACTGGAAGCCTTACCAAGAACATAAACACTTATTTTATATGTTAGATGTATTCTATGCTGGATCCTTCCAAGAAACCTAGGGAAAAGAAAATGTGACTAAGAAAATCATAAGAGAATTTTACAATACTGTTTAAAAAAAAATCCTCATACAAGTGAGCCCGTGCAGTTCAAACCTGTGTTGCTTAAGGGTCAACTATGTATAGCTTTATGAGGTCATTTGCTAGAAGAGAGTAATAACATCTTGAATTATGGTAGGAGGAGGGAGCTTACCAATAATCTAGTCCCTTATCACATAATAGCAGTTGTTAGGAAAAAAAGAGAATGAAACCTGTCTGAGCCACCTTCATTCTTACTGTTTTGAGAGATGTTTCTCTGATTTTCAAACAGCCCTCAGAAATAACAATGAAAAAAATTTTTTGTAGATTTCTCTCTCTCTTTTTTTAATTTCCTTTTCTACACCCTCTTGCTCTGGGTTTCCTGGATAGTGTAACCAACCACCCCATTTGCCTGGAACAGAAAAGCTTCTTGGGATACAGGATTTTCAGTGCTAACACTAGGTCCATTGTGGGTGAGTTGGTCACCCTGTTCCTGGGGTGCTCTACCCAAATGGCCAAGTACTGAGAAGCATGGGTGCTAAGGTTCTCATTCATGAACCGGCTAGCTCCCTATTACAGCTTTTCTTTCTCTCCTAGGAAGGCACAGTATAAAGAAAGGCTAGGACTGTAGACAGATGATTTTATGATGGGGTCTAATGAGTTTCAAGTTTGGTTGAAGAAGGTCTCTAGTTCACAGTTCTGCAGAGTGAAGGTGATTGATAAGCCCTAGCCCAATTAATAATAAAAAGCCTGACTAATTAATCTATGGCATCGATTCAGCCAGATGTCCTGGTAATCTCTGATCATTTTTCTGTGTTTCCACATAACCACCATCACCCTTGCCCCAAATGATCTTCCAACAACGTTATCATTAAAGTTTCTCAATATCAAGCCCAACATAAAATACAGTGAGTATTACAGCTACAGTTTCCATATGGGAGAAAGATCCATGCCCTGGGTTTGTTTATATGACAGACCAGAAGACCGCTTTCCCCAGGGCACTGAACCTAAGATGTCTGGCTATTAATGAAGCTTACTGCCCATGAGGCGCGAGGTGCTTCTAATAGGCGTCACAGGTCACACATTCTGGACTGCCTCCAGTTTCCTGGTAATTAGTAATACTGATATAAATGCTTCACCTTGCGAGTTACCTCCTTTTAGGTTTGACTCAGATTTCTTTTCCCTGTGCTAAAACTTTCTTTCAAATGCAGTATTACATAGTATTTGGTCAGACTACAGGGCAAGAGTGAGGACAAAAATGTAATAATGCAACTAGGAACCCAGCCAGTAGAAAATGCTCAACGTACGGCCATTTCTTCCCTGCCTTAAGAACTCCCCTGAGCCGTATGAAGGGAGAGCAAGAGATAAGGGAGGCACTGGGAGAGTAATGAACATGTAATTTGGCAAGAAAACTTACCAGAAAGTATGTAAAATGAGTACTTGGATCCCAGACATGGAATGAGACAAATCATGTTTGTTGCTCCTATTGGAATAGAACGTGTCCAGCTTTCTAACTTTAAAAGTCGGAAGGGTATTGTATTTAGTAATATGAGGAAGGAAGTGTTACGGACTGAACATTTGTGTCTTACCACCACTACCGCCAAACTAAGATGTTGAAGCCTTAACCTCCAATTTTGATGTTATTTGGACACAGGGCCTTTGGGATTATTCAGGGTTAGATGAGGTCAGGAGGGTGGGTCCCCCATAATGGCATTAGTGCCCTTATAAGAGAGACCAAGGGAGCTTGTTGCAAGTGAGTACACAGCAAGCAAGTGGCCATCCACTAACTGGGGAGAGAGTCCTCACCAGACACCTTTGTCTAGGATTTACAGCCTCCAGAACTATGGGAAATACCAGCCTGTGGTGTTTTGTTACGGCATCTCAAGTTGACTGAGACAAGAAAAGCTAGTGCTGGAAGAACAGAAAGATAATTCTGTAATTAAATAGGTATTTAAAAGCAATGATTATTTCTGGCAAACAATAGATAATTAATACTTATTGAAGTGCTTAGAAATGATCTTTTTTTATCTTCATGACCACTTAGGCTTCTTGAGTCATATATAAAATTGACTAAGTCAGTAAATGTATTAATTTGTAAGTTTCGTAATGTTTCAGAAGTCTCAAGTGGTTTGGTGAAGTCTGGTTTAGTTTTAATTCTCAATTTTGAGTTGAAAAGTGGTGGGGTTTTCCTCTCTGCCTCTCTCATGTACTCTCTCTCTCTCTCTCTCTCTCTCTCTCTCTCTCTCTCTGTCTCAAGGAAGTTACTCATACATAGTCCAGTAAAATATGAGCCCTCTATGGAGAAATAAATTATTCACATCTGGTAACAAGGAAAAAAGTAAATTCAGCTATTTATTTGTAAGGAAATGACCAGACTCCAAATCCCCTACTATGGACAGATAGGGCAGCACACTCTCTAAATTGTGTTCATCTGGCCTTTCCTGTGAGGGGCACCTCCCTTTCCTGGTAGAGGTTTTTTCCTATCTGTCTCTGTCTCAGTGACAGAACTTCATCTCAGATTCTTCTTTTTGCCCTAGTACTTGCCTTGTATTACTTGGGCTTTTAATTTTTTTTTTTTTTTCTCACTTGCTCTTTCCCACCAGCCCTTCCTTTCTGGGCTGGTTTCCTTCCAGAGCCTCTTTCCCCTCCACACCCTTTTTAATCCTTCACTCTGTTTGGCCTTTGCTACACTTCTTTTCATCCCTTCTCTTTCTTTGCCTTCCAAAGAGCCCATCCCTGGCCTGCCTACCTGGTGAAGTAAAGCACCTGAGGGCAAAGTTCCTATCCAGCATGCCTCTTGCTGCTTCTCGGGTGATTTTGGTGACATTTGAGATGTAGGAGACCAATGGTCAGCCAGCTCACATTTTTAAATACCCATTAGTTGCAGGATGATACCGTCTAGTAATACGGTAACACAGGCCAGTTAAAGCATAAAACAGATACAACAATATAAATCAAATCGGTTTTGGCTCTAAATGCCTACACATCTATTCATATATATATGTGCAAATACACATGCTCACACTTGAATTTCCCAGAGATGAACCAAGGGCATGAATTTTGAGATGAGAAGAACTGACGTTGATGGGAAGAAGGGAGAGAAGGCCTTCTCAGTGCAGGGAACAGTAACCACTCCTGTGTATTAAATGAGTGCCAGTCATGGACAGAGTAAGCAGTAAATTATGTGCCCTGGATACAGAAGCAAGTAAGGGTTGGCCTTGTTCGCAGAGAGCTTCCAGTTTGGCTGGAGAGACCAACAAGTAACCGAGTAATAGAAGTGGGTTAGCAGAAGACATGGGAATGCAGAAGTGAGGTGGGCAGATTGCATTCATTTAGTACTGTATTGCAAGTAACAGTGTTGGGGGTTTTTTCTTCTGATTTTAAAAAGTTATTAGGGCTCATAAAATGCTCAGTGAAGAATATTAGAAAAATGCAGAAAACAAATCACCCATAATCTTGCCATCCAGAGGAAAGCAAAAGATAGTAGTTTTGTAAGCCCTTTTTGTACAAAGACTTTTTTTGTCTTATTATTTAGTTCTAATCTGATAAATCAAATGTTTGGGGAAATCCAGATTCTTATTAGTAGGTTATTCAGAACTTCCAGAGCACGTGTCTTCAAATGGGTACTTGACCGAATATATGGTAAAATAAATGTTTGTCATTGTATTCTAATACCATGTACTTAAGCCTTTTTTTTTTTATATATATATTTAGGCCTAAATCAGTTTTTTTACTGTCCTTCTGAATCTGTAATGTTTGCTTGGAAATACAGTTCCTTAACTATTTTTTAAAACTGCTTTATTGACATAAAATTCACATACCATACCATTCACCAATATAAATTGTATAATTCAGTGGGTTTTAGTTTAGTATATCCACAGAGTTGGGCAACCATCACCACAGCCAATTTTAGAACATTTTTATCAATCCAGAAAGAAACTTTATACCCATTAGCAGGCACTCCTCATTTTCCCCCAAGCCCCCCAAACTTAAACAGCCATTAATCTACTTTCTGACTCTCTAGATTTGCCTCTTCTATATAAATGGAATCATATGATAAACATGGTCTTTTGTGACTGGGTGCTTTTACTTAGCATAATGTTTTCAAGGGTCATTCATGTTGTAGTAGTGCTTCATTCCTTTTTATGACTGAATGAAACTCCATTGTACGGTTCCACGGCATTCTGTTGACATTCTGTTATCCCATTGTCGGTTGGTGAACATTTGGGTTGTTTCTACTTTGGGGCTGTTATGAATAATGCTGCTGTGTGCATTCATGTACAAGTGTTTGTGTGCACATACATTGCCAGTATTCTCGGGTATATACCTAGGTGTGATAAACTATCATTTGCATGTTTTTCATTCTCAGATTTCAAAGCATTGTTTTATGCATTATTTTGTATTGTAAAGGAACATATTTAAAATTAATTACCTTCCAATCTTCTCCCCACACCACCCTCTCCCCACCTTTTTCATTAAGCTTGATTTTACTAATACTGGAAACTTAAAACCACACTGCTTCTCCCAAGTCTTGTTGAGCCTTTTTTTTTTTTTTTAACCAAATTCAGATCACCTTCCCTTAAATGTCTTTGTGGCCTTTCCCATTTGCTTGTCCACCTAGTTTAGGTCCTTGTCATCTCTTTCATACACTGACCTCCCCACTGGCGCCTCTAGTTCTGTCTCTGTCCCCTCTGAGTGACTCAGTAAATCTCTGCCATATTAATCTTTCTAAAACACAGCTTCTGTTTCCTGCTCATTGGAGTCAGATAGACCAACTTAGCCGCTTACTGAATAGAGTTTCCTTGGATAAGTTTCTTTAGTTCTCATCTGTAAAAAGCAGTTAATCAGACCACCTTCCAACATTCTAGTAAAGATTAAATGATTGCCTTGAACTTTTGTCTCCCACCAGTAAAATGAGATAAACATCTTTAATTCATGATCCTGCATTTGTATCTCTTGTCTCCCAGAAAGGCAAGGATCATTATGGTGATGTGTAATACATATATCTTGTAAATATTATACACTTATATTGTAATGTATTTATATCAAAATGTGTAATATAACTTAAGTATATGTATAGTATACATTAAGACCATATATTATATAATATTTATATTTAATATATTTTTAGGGGGAAGCATTCTCTCCCAGCACCTAATGCAGCCCTGTGTGCTTAGTGAGTGATCACTCAATTAGTGTTTACAAAGTAAATCAATTAATTGGTTTTCTGCTTAAGGTGGTTATTTGAATAGGTGGTAATTGAAAGGTGATAACATTTTTAAGTGAACAGATAATAGCTCTATCTAAAACTGAACATGGGAGCAAGTATAAAATAGTAGGAAATATTTTTCAAAAGGTCATTTTATGAACATGGAAAATTGCTCTACTAATCAAGAAAGATAGCAGTTAAAGCATAGCTGCAGGTCAAATACAGGTTACAGAGGTGTTCTATAGAGTGATCCATGATTTCCTCATCTTTTTAGTACAATGAACATATTGTAACCAAACGTAAGCTTTTCATCTTCCTTTATGCGTGAATCATTTCCTTTCTATAGCAGACTTATCAGCATACATGTCTCATCTGCTAGAAAACATACCCTACTTCTAAATGTTTTCCACTGTTTATTGAGCTTATGAATGACATTTATATGTTCTTTTAGTTGTTTGTTTAAAAAAGCACGTAATCTGAAACGTGGTACCCTTTGTAATTTGACCCAAGGAAATTCACTTCATTGTTAAAAGATAGGGTGCGTGAGTGTGTTGCCAAAACTACATACAGAGGAAGAAATTATATTGCCAATTCAAAATTAATCAAACTTTATCCGAAAATTTGACATTCTTTCTTTCTTTTCTTGATGACAAAGGTGTAAAAGTTGTAAAGGTGTATGACCCTAGCAGAAGAACTACTAGGCTTTAATATGATTTGGGCATCCACCAGGTGGTGACAAATGTCCTCTTCCTTTCTGGTTCACTATGTGAAATACTTTGTCATCTGTGTATAATAGTGGCCAAGGAGCAGGAGAACTATCTACCATGTGTGAGTGTGAGAAGGTATGTGTGTTTAGTTGCCATTTATTTTATAGGTCTGCTATAAACTGGACATTTTACAGATAAAGCAAATAAGATTCAAAGAGGCTAAGTGACTTTCCTAGGGTCATTCAGACAGAAATGGCTGAGTGGGGATTCACACCCAAGATAGTCCATCATCAAAGTCTATGCCCTTTCTCCAGTCCTGAAAAATCAACATGTCAGGGGAGGGGGACTGAAGGTGGTGTGCATTAAGGCTGAAACTCACAAATTCAAAAAAACTTTGGGAAAAATCCTTGCTAAAGAAAACCCCAAGAACCATTCTTGTTTTGATATGACAGTGCCTACGCTCATATGAGAAGAAAATTGAGTTTGCTGTGGTTTGAAACGAATGCAATCTGCCATTATATTTGGCAACAACCCTTTTAGTTAGAAAAAATGCTTTTATGTATAAATTAAAATTTTTTTTCAGAAAGAGTTTATCTTATCAGCATTAACTATTACCAAGTATAACAGTGAAGGAAGATATTTGAAGAAAATACTTGGAAATAACCTAAAATTCTCTTTCATCAAAACATAGCGATACTCAGTTTCAGATGTTTCCCCCCAAATATGATTTATCTTGTCAAATAAATTGGCCTCAAAGGTTGAAATGGTAAGGCTTTCCAGTACAGTCTTCTGTAGGTTAGATGGGAATTTGAAATAAAAAAGAGGTTGAGAGCCATGAGAGGCAGAAGGAGGTTTATGCAAAAGAATGTGAATAGTCCTAGCAAGTGAGTGTGGAGAAAATCTTCTGAGGAAAAGGGAAGATCATAGGCCAGGTGAAGGGAAAAGAAATGTATAAAATTAAAAATGGTTTCATGAAATGTAGATGCAACAAAGGTCTTTAACGGATAATATTTGCAAGCCACTACCCAAACCTTTGCTTAAACTACTGAGAAGTGATCTGAAGCAACTAATAAATCAGAGTTTTTTGTTATAGTAAAGTGCATAAAAGTTACTGACCTTAAGTAAGGTCAGTATAATAAATAAATAAGTCCTGTATAATAAAGGGATTTTTTTAATATATTAATCCAGTAAAACAATTGCACAGTTTTTATTTGGGAATGTTCTTGATAGGCATAATCTTTCCATTTTACTAGTTAACCCCTCCAAAAACTGTGTATATAAAGAAATGTTTTAAAAAATATAACACCAAACTTCAGATTTACTGCTTTCAGCAGAATATCTCTTCTGTTAATTTTACTTTTAAGTAATTAGTGTAAAAGAATTAGTAAGTATGTTACCTGGGAGGCTTATGGGATAATTTAGTGGATCCTCTCCCTACAGTGACTCAAAAAAAAAAAAAAAAACATGACTTTTTAAGAGCCTTTGTCTCATGATATATAATAGAATATTCCCCTTTCATCTTCAGTTTTCATGAAGGACCTATATAAATATACCCTAGGATTTCCACAAGAGATAGACTTTTAGGCACTAGGCAGAGACAGAGTTCAGAGTTATTTTGGACCTCCTCACATTGTCTCTGTCTGATCATCTCTAGCTCAGTCTGTGTTTCAGTCTTCTGTGTCTTACTCTCCCCCATTTTGGTCCTTCAACCCTCTACTTCCTTCCTTCCAGCTCAGCCCTATGTCATGGTAATAAAGAACTAGCCAAGTTTGACTCATGTATTTGTGTGTTTTAGCTGAATCATTCGTACAATTATAAAAATTATTCAAGGCAGTAGAATTAAACTCTCCCTCACCGCTAAACCAAAGAATATAGTCAAAGATTATGTCCATAATGGTCCACCTAAGATATGACATAAATTATATGAATTGAAGGATATTTAATTCAGCTTAACTGAGGAAGGAAGAAATATTCAAAGTAACCTCAGTGAAAATACAATCCTTCTGGCCTGATGCACACAGGTCAGAGACCTGATACAGCCAAGACTTTTGACCACGGAACCTTAAAGACAGATTGTATCATATAATGTCCTTGATGATCTTATTCTTCCATTTCCATACTCTACCATAGCACCCCCAAGAATTCATCGTGATGGAAGGTTTCATCTTTCCTCTAAATCCACCTTAACTCCCCATGCTCCTGACGAACTTCGCATCCTCTGTCATAAAACCAGCTCAAACTTGAGAATTTTCAGTCAAAAACTGAATGGATGGTTCTAAGAGTTTGATCACATTCATGACCAACCTTTTGGTCAACTAAGAGTATCATTACCAGTACCAACTAAGTAGGTCTGTTACCCACTTCATGTGACTCCTTTTGATCATCTTGTGACTTTGTTTTTGCATCCAGAGACCTATCTTATAGGAGTTAATTGCATGCAGTCAGGATTTAGTGGTTCTGTATAACTCAAGCTAATCCATATCTCTTATAAAGCCAAATTAATAGACTACAGAGTCACATGCCAGGTCTTCCTGTGTGGCAAAAGTCATTTTGGGCTGTACACTGAATTGTTGCTTCCAAGTTTCTAGTATTCCCCATAGCAGGTCACAGAAAAGTGGTTATGATTAAGACCTTCTGCTTGTTGCACTCATCAAAGGATGTCAAACTAATGGGCCAGTTCTAACTCAAGGATGTAAAGCACATTTCATTTTGTGGGCCAAGTCCAGCCAATAGAGATAAAACTTTAGGCTCTCACAGTATGGTACACTATATGACTTGAAAGCCCTCTGCTGAAACATGTAGCAAATGTAAGATAAAATATAGCAAGCATTTGCTTGACTGCACAGGGGAGCTAGCAAAGATGTTAAAATATTGCCAAGAAAGAAAAAAGGGAGCTGAAAACCAAACCAGTAAGGGCAAAAGCCACTGCTACCCCTGAGCTTCAGGCTTGGGTCTTGGTACCCCTCTCAGGAAAAAGGTGCTCTTCTCCTTTTACCTGGGAACAACATCCATTTAAGTTAGTCTGCTTTGTTTATTTCCCAGTAGCCACGGCCAGTTGATTTTAAACAGTTCCATGATTCTCAAAGACAATTTCACCCTTGCCTCTGTGGATACCAGTCTTCTCCATGAAGGGTGAGGGGCTTGGCATGTTTACAAAGCTGCCTAACCAGCTCATCAGATTAAATGCATGCTCTCTGTTCCCTCTGGGCCTACTCACGTGGCATGTCCATCACTCGAGCCATGTGAGATACCTGCTAAACAAAGAGGGGTCATTTGTGTTCGTCCAAACCTTGTAATGCTGGTTACACTTAGTTTTGTAATTTCATACTTTAATATTAAGGAAACAGATGAGTGTGAAAATAAGGAGCAGTGTTGTTTCTGTGCAACCCAAGTTCTATGCTTTGGAAAGGAAAAAAAAAAATAATGTACCAATTAAGATGTGAGCAAAACAGCTGTAAAAGACTACACTGGGGGGAAGAATTTAAAAATCTAGAAGGGCCTAACACTGTATGTTAACTATACTAGAATTAAAATTAAAATTTTAATCCAAAAAAACTAGAAGGGCCATCAGACAGTAAGTTTATGGAAAACATAGAGAACTTCAGTCAGTCTGGTGGATTGCTTTGTTCCTTGTTAAAACAGGGCAAGAATTTAAAGACACTTGGACACTTGCAGAGTAGTATGGGTACAGAATCCCGCAGACACCTGCTTGTGAGACACCACATTCTCTATAAAGTGCCCTTCACATATTCTCTGTGCTGTTTCACCCCACAGCCTCAGCGATAGGTACTGTCTATGAGTGCGGAGGACATTAGTAAACAAAATAAATGGATCATAATATAATAATGAAGCAGATAGGCTTTGGGGCAGGGCAGACCTGTTTTGAATTTTAAGTCTGCATTTTGTTATTTGTCCTTAGATAAATCATGAAACATCTCCAATCCTATTAGCTCAACAGCAGATAGGGATGATAATAATAATAACTACCTTGGTCCTGAAATTTTTGTGAGAATTAAATGAGATAATGTTTGGGGAGCCCATGGCACTATGTCAGATTCAACATTAGTGTTCTGGAAATAACAGCTGTTAAGATTCCATTGTTTGGCTTTTCTTTTTTTTTTTTTTTTTTTAATTTTTTTTTTCAACGTTTATTTATTTTTGGGGGGACAGAGAGAGACAGAGCACGAATGGGGGTGGGGCAGAGAGAGAGGGAGACACAGAATCGGAAACAGGCTCCAGGCTCTGAGCCATCAGCCCAGAGCCTGACACGGGGCTCGAACTCACGGACCGCGAGATCGTGACCTGGCTGAAGTCGGACGCTTAACCGACTGCGCCACCCAGGCGCCCCTTGTTTGGCTTTTCTAAAACTTGCTCTTTGAAGACCTGTCTGGATGGCTTTCAAAAGCCGTCTCCCTGGTTCTTTCCGAAGAAAAGAACTAATGGCTGCATTAGTGATGTGGGAGTTGCCTATCTTAGTTTGCTATGGCTGGCATAACAAAATACTAAAGGCTGCGAGGCTTAAACAACATAAATTTATTTTCTCACCATTCTGGAGGCTAGAAGTCCAAAATCAAGGTGTCAGCAGATTTGGCGTCTTCTGAGGCCTCTCTCCTTGGCTTGCCTTCCTGCTGGGTCCTCACATAATCATTCCTCTGTGTGCACACATGCCCCTGATGCCCCTGTGTGTCCAAATTTCCTCTTTTTGTAAGGACACTAGTCAGATGGGATTAGGGCTCACCCTAATGACCTCATTTTAACTTAATCACCTCTTTTAAGACCCTATCTCCAAATACAGTCAGTCCTCTGACTGGGGGTTGGACTTAAGCATGAATTTTGGAGGGGATACAGTTCAGCCCAAAACATTGCCACAAATTAATTATTTTTGGCTGCATTTGCAAATAACCCTTTTAAAGAATAAGAACCTGAAAAAAATTAAAAAGAATAAGAACCTGAATAGAAACTATGGTTGAGGGATTTTAAGATATCTTCTAGCCACTGAAATGCTAGGACTTTGCAGGATTCTCTATATATGATCTATATAACAAGTTTACTTATTATGCCTAAAAAATATTTAAAAGGTTTAAGGCTTTATAAAATAATATATAATACTTATATTTATAACTTGTATATAACATTTTTAAAGTATGGTCTCTGGTAATAGGCTAAAAATAGTTTTTAAAGCACATTGTTGAAAAATACCTGTGAGGCATTGAGCAGGGGGTTAAGAAACATTTATGTGTGTACCATAGGAATATATTAAATGAAATATTTATTAACTGAGCACCTGTTCAGGTACAGCATTAGGCCAAAGATTAGGGGCAAACCAGAGAAGTACTTGCCCTTGAGGGGTATTGATCTACTTGGGAAAATGCCAGAAATGTCACCAAGTGAGCTCATTTAATTGCCAGTTAAATTCTCAGTGTAGACACTGAGGCCTGTGTGTTCATAGTCACCTCTGAAGCCAAGAGTGATGGTTGGCTTCTATAACGTGAGAAAGGAAGGTGAAAATCAGAAAAATAGGTCCAGGGGTTTTCTCCCTGCAGCGTCAGGACAAATGGAAACAGAAAGCCCTGAGGAAGTACTGTATAGCAGAGAGGTGGGGCAAGGGTGCTCAGAAAAGAATCTGACTAAGAGCAGTTTCAAAGCCCACAGACCCCTCGGTTCAGACTAGGACAGTGATGTGTTCCACCCTTTCACTAAGTTAAGTAGGATTTTGACACTGAGGAATGTATATGCTGGTGGCACTGTTTTTGGAATGAGTACAAATAGGATACCCATGGTTAGAAAACGTGGGAGTCAGGTACCACCAGATACTTAGGAGAGATCCTCACCATGAAGTGAAATGCAAGAAAAACCTTCATTTAGCAAAGGAAAGAGGTCTCACTTCTTTACCTCATCCTCACCCTTAAGGAATATTTTACTTTGCGTAAACCATGGTAATGACCAATATGATTGAAATGTAACTTGAGAAAATCCTGTTTAATGTGTATCTTTATTCTTCTAGGCCTCTTTTTCGTGGAAGTTCAGACGTTGATCAACTTGGAAAAATCTTGGAGTAAGTAGTAACTCTAATTTTGCATCAGCATCTGTAGCATTAAAACATTTATAGTGCCTTTCATATAAAATGTTTATCTCTTGTCCTTCCTACCCCAAGCTGCGGCCTCAGACAGTGTTACTATTTGTGTGGTGAGTGGGGACATGGCAGACATGCTGTTTTATGCAGAGCCCATCATGACATGCAGCCTATCCGGGCTCTGTTCTGGCAGCTTGTATGTTGTTCGTGTGGATCTTTTCGCTAATCCTCCTTCTCCATTTGGCTGAGCTCCAGTTCTTTTCAGATGTGTTGTGTGCTTGGGCCGTTTCAGATGTCCACTGTCAGAGGTGGGGCGCTTGGTAGCCTGGTAACCCATTCTTGCCCACTGGGCTTCCTGTCCCCATTGAGTATCCTTTTGTTATCCGGATTGGTTTTGCATTGTTTTGTTTTCCTGGGCAAAAGATGGTATGCTACACAACCCATTTTTCTTGGGAGCACCAAAATAGGAAATGAGAATCCTAGATTCTAACCCTACATCTGTTGCTAAATAACTATGCAATCTTGAGAAAGTCATTTAAAATGCCTCATAAAGTGCTTACACAGTGCCTGGTGCATAGTGAATACTTTAAAAATGGTAGCTATTATTATAATTCATCCTTAATTGTTTAACCTTTTTGTTCCTTAACTTCTTCACCTGAGTAATGAAACTTTGGATATAAATTCTAAGATTCTTTCTTGTGCTTAACATTCTTTGGTTCTAATTGTCTGTTACTTGGCTTGTTGATGATTTGCAGAGTTCCATTCATGTCTACATGTTTATGCATGTGGGGGTATGTATGCTTTCATGTTTCTAGAATGTTAAGAAGGAGCTTTATTTTCTCACAAAGCATGAAGTATGGCATCCTTTTGGGATATGTGCTTGTGCCAAGCCCCATCAGAATTGGGGGTGGGGGGAGAAATAGGGCGCCTGGATGGCTCAGTCAGTTAAGCATCTGGCTCTTGATTTTGGCTCAGGTCATGATCTCCCTGTTTCTGAGTTCAAGCCGTGTATTGGGCTCTGCTCTAACAGTACAGAGCCTGCTTGCAATTCACTCTTTCCCTCTCTACCTCTCTCTCTGTCTCTCTCTTTCTGTCTCTCTCTCTCTCTCAAAAATAAATAAATAAACTTAAAAAAAAAAGAATTGGGGGGAGTAAGAAAAAAGTGGGGATTCTAGAACCAAAAATAGCCCTGATCATTGGTCTATAATATTTTATAGGAATCCCAGAGATTTTTATGATACTTTCAGTCCATCTGTAAAAGTGATGAAAAGTATCCCTAAAGAAAAGAATTATATTTTAACACTGTCTACTCAAACAGGACTGCTTAAAACAGTTGGAATAAAACTGGAACCTGAGTTTTGTCTTTTAGTGACTAGAAAGCTTCAGTAGGCTTCCATTGGTGCTATTGCCACTGCCGAATCAGAACCCGGTGGCCTTAAGGCCTGAAAAATATTTGCTGATTTTATTGCCTGGGGGCTTCCCAGGTCCAGGGAAGCTGCCAAGACTACCACTCCTCCTCTTCCTCCCTGTCCCCTCCCCGCCCCCCGCCCCCCCCCCCCCCGCCACCTCCTACCACTACTACGGTGTAGACAGTGACTATTACTGTCACTCCATAAGGTAGACAGATTCAGGACAAAACTCATGTTCTCCCTGCTTCTGAATGTCAGCTTCTCTGATCATACAGTGATAAGCCCTCCATCTATTCTTCCCCCTCACTGTGTATTTTGTGTGCAGTGCAGTGGGAACTTGAAGCAGGAACTGTGAAAGTCAGACCTACCAGTGACTCTGTTTAAAGGAAAAATGATCTTGACCGAAGCCAGCTTGCCAGACATTGAAACCTGTCACCACCTTTCCCTTACTGACACTACCGGGGCGTTCTCTCCAGCCCTGGGGTCTGCAAACTTGTTAGCACTATTAGTGCCCCTTAGTATCTGAAGCCACTGAGATGGACCCGAAAGAACCTTTGACAACCATGTTTGACTTGCTTCCAGTGGAAAGCCAGTTCCACTTTTGGCAAAGGCCTGAGACCCTAGGTTGCCAGCAAAAAAGAAGCCATAAAGTTCTATATATATTGTGCCTTCAGATATTACTTCTTGGTTCCTGGCGTTGTTTCGCTGAAATTATGTTCTGTTTACTCTGCGTTTGTTACTTTGGCATAAAGAAAAGGGACAATGCTGCACCCTAGTGTCATTTCTAAAGTACTTGAGAAATGATTTCTGTCCCCACTGCCATTTATAGGTTTTGTGCTCTGTCAGTCTTTCCAGTACAAATGTCAACTTTTAAGGCTTATATTCAGCTGTCCAAATACTGAAACTTGATGCAAGCACTTGTTAATGGACCTATCAGAATTTCACAACACTCATATATGGGCCATAAAAGTTCATACTGGATATTAAACTGAAAAAAAATTTTTTTTGAGGAAAGCCACATTCACATTCTCTTAAGGGCAGAAATGTTTCTGCACTTGGAGACATTTATACTTTCAAAGAACAACAAGTACTTTGAAAGTGAAACTAAATGCTTTTAGCTCGTGACATTTTAGAGCATTTTTAGGAGCAGAGTCATAGTTAAATGGAAACAAAATATTGGATTTGGAATAAGGAGAACTGGGTTCACTCGAGTGAGCTGAACTCACTGTGTGTGACTTTGGCAGCTGATTTCACTCCTGTCCTTAGTTTCCACATCTATAAAAAGGAAGTAATAACTGACCTACATGTCTCAGAAGGTCGTTATGAGATCAGAGGAGGTGATAGATTTAAAAATACTTTTGAAAGTTATTTATATAGGTAGCTATGTATATATACATGTAATTATACACCACATATACACATACATACAGAGACGCTGTTTCTTTAAGGGCTTTTGGCAGTCAGCTGCCCATATCGCCAGATTTATTTCGACATAAGTATATTCAAAGCTGCAAATAAAAAGATTTTAAATTGTTACTAAGAATTATTATAACTGATTTCTAGATGATTGGTGATGATATGCAAAAAATGATATACAAATGGCTAAAAAGCTGAAAATAAAAGGAAGAAAATTTTTAAAGTTTTTTTTTTTCAACGTTTTTTATTTATTTTTGGGACAGAGAGAGACAGAGCATGAACGGGGGAGGGGCAGAGAGAGAGGGAGACACAGAATTGGAAACAGGCTCCAGGCTCCGAGCCATCAGCCCAGAGCCCGACGCGGGGCTCGAACTCACGGACCGCGAGATCGTGACCTGGCTGAAGTCGGACGCTTAACCGACTGCGCCACCCAGGCGCCCCTAAAGTTTTTAATAAGTATTCTTTTTTCTTCCTCTGCCTATTCCATTCTATCCAAACACACACATTGATGTCCTTTAATAATCAATAGTGATATCTTTTTTCTCTTTGCTCTTATTCTAGATCTTGCTATTAAGCAAATTTGTATGTTGCCCAAGTCATTTCCATTCATTTGTTCTGGTAAATATGTCCAAGAATCTGTCTTTATTTGCCTCAACAACATGGCTTTCCCAGCATGTCCAACAGATACAGGCATACAGTGTCTTTCCCCGGACACCCAGTAACAGGTGCAATTATGGTATGGGTATTTGCTCTTCCCAGGTGAGGTCTGTGACCTGGGCTCTGCTGAAATAAGGGAAGGAGGAACAAAGCCTTACAGAGAGCCTGTGATTTTCACCACCACATCTTCCTAAAACCTGGGAAACCCAATCAGGAGAACATATCTCAGGACCTCAGTCCCAGGCCAGCACCATCTCTAACTGTAGTTAAAGTAATTTGGTCATGGGGCACCTGGCTGGCTCGGTCAGTAGAGCATGTGCCTCTTGATCTCAGGATTGTAAGTTTGAACCCACGTTGGGTGTAGAGATTACTTAAAGATAAAATCTTAAAAAAAAATAGTTTGGTCAATTTGAAAGCTGTATATTCTGTCCACTAAATTATAACTTTTAGTTCGGAGTTAATCAGAGTCTGTAAGTGAGATGTAATTTCTTGTGTCCCTTAACTTCCCTTGTTCAAACCTACGTACTATCTATACATAAACTTTAAATAACATCTCTATAGTGTATAAGTTGCATAAGGCCACTGACAATATTTCTGAAGAACCTCAAGTCACATATCAGTAGGACTCAAGCAGTTCATATTTTTAGCGTGATAGCAATGCATTGCCCACACATTTTAGATTAATAGCATTATTTTCTTCTCATGATAATAATAATGGGTAATGTATTGATATTGACAAGTACTGTTTATCAGGCACTGTGCTATGCACTTTATGTAAATTATTGCTGTAAATTATCATTTTTTTCTTTTATTTGTTTATTTTGAGAGAGAGAGAGAGAGAGAGAGAGAGAGAGAGCATGCGTGCTTGAGCAGGGCAGGAGCAGAGGGAGAGAGAGAATCCTAAGTAGGCTTCACACTTAGTGCAAAGCCTGATGCAGGGCTCAGTATCACAACCAGGAGATAATGACCTGAGCCGGAATCAAGACTCGGACGGTAAACCAACTGAGCCACCCAGGCACCCCTAAATTGTCGATGTCAGTAAAGAAAGACACTGAGAAAGAAGCTAACTAATTTGTCCTTACCTAGCAATAAGTGGTAGATGCAGAATTTGAACCTAGGTCTACCTTTTCTAAAGCCTGTGCTGTTTTTTTTAATTTATTTTTTGCATTTGAGTATAGTTGACACACAATATCTATGCTGTTTCTATATCATTGGATCCACTCTCCATGTTTCTGATTCCAGAATGATTTTCAGCAGAAACATAAATGATACTGTCTTTCGTTATTGTTTACTCTGGAATACCATAAAATAGTTTGGTAATATAAAATATATATAAGCTAAATTTAATTCAATTAATTTGAAATTAAATTATAAAATAGCATGTGCCTGATAGTTGCACAAGATTAACGTACTTTTTAGCCTCTTTTTGGTCTGATTCTAGTGTATATAATTACTGCTTGGAGAATTATTCTTTAACCAAAAGTGCAACCAAATTTATGTGTTAATCATGTTAGATGAGCATCATAAAGCATGTCAGTATGAGTGTTTGATCAGAATACAAAAAGCATTCTCGGGTGTAAAGGAAATATTATATGCTCTTATGAGCCTCCTTTGAACATATAGGTTCTACTCTGTCGGTACATCAGGACTTACTGGTAATATAATAATTTCCATTTCTGCATCATCCTATATATTTGGTATCTGCTACCAGAGTAATCTTTTATCTCTTCCCAGTGAATTATACAATTCTCCCCTGAGATCATCCTGTGATCACCATACTGCAATTGGACAGAAAGAGATGAGAATCCCGCCAGTAATATAAGTGAGGGGCTCCTGGGCTCTGTGTCCCCCATACTTGCCTCTTAGACTGTACCATCATCTAGAATTTGGTAGGAAAACAGCTTCAGCATAGCATCTAATGCTTATGTTCACATGTGGTTCTTTTGTAGTGTAATTGGACTCCCAGGAGAAGAAGACTGGCCCAGAGATGTCGCCCTTCCCAGACAGGCTTTTCACTCAAAATCTCCTCAACCAATTGAGAAGTTCGTAACAGATATTGATGAACAAGGCAAAGACCTACTCCTGGTAAGTTCATGTGGTGCAGAGTTGGTCTGCACTGGGTGGATGAGAGCCTTGCCCTGTCCACTGGGTGGTCTGCTAGGTGGTGGGCACAGCATCAGTTCAGCATCATGTGCCACAACCACACAGGGCCAAGGCCACAACCTCTCTGCAGCTTTCATTTCCACACCTGCAGCAGCTGGTGGCTTTTGATTCTGGAATGTCTTCATTTCCTATAGAAAGAGAAAGAGAAAGAGTCTGATCCACAAACTTTCAATCTGCCATCTTTAAATGTTCGTTTGAATGCAGCCTTTGAAGCCTCTCAAACTCATCTAGACATATGCTTCTAATAAGTATTAAATGTGCCATGCACATATAAAATACCTCACTGAAAATAAGGACTCGTGTTCAGCTTAAGATTCAGACTCGTAATATTTGGCCTTGTATGTAATTCCCTAACGTGGAGGACAGAAAAGTAGGTAGAGGAGTATACCTGTTGAGCTACTCTTGGTGTTCAGAACCCAGTGACTGATGAGTGTTTCCTTTACCTACTGAATAACAACCTATGATAGCTAGCCAAGAAAGTACTCCTAGACCTGGAGGAGCTAGTGCTCCCATTCTGTCAGTGTATTCTAAATTTCAAATATAGACCTAAGAGTCTATAGGTCTCGGTAGAAATGTTATACCTTAGCTCTGTGTGGACACAGCCATTGATTGGCATGTTTGCAGAGCCACGGATTCTCCCAGGGAAAGCCCTAAGTCCCATCTTCACCTGATGGGGGCTCATTTTCTGATGCTTACTCTACGGTTCCCTCCACTGCCACATTATGGAGAAGGACAGCCATTTTCCCTCCCCACCGTTTATTTCTAAGACACTCACTGACAACTTTGGCCCACATCCTTTGAAACAAATTCTTATTAGAAGGGAGAATATTCTCCTATACAAAAGCTCACTATATATACACACTTGGCTGGCTCACCTACTATTTAGGAAAATTTTTTCTTGGTTTCAATTAATAGACAAGTATTTGCATTACCTTAAGAAAAGGAGGTTTGATGGAATGTTTCACGTGGCCTGGAAGTGAAAAGCCATCCAGAGTGTAAATGCTCTCCCAGTCCTGCTAAGAGCGTCACCTGCTCTTAGCAACTCTGCTTTTCTCTGCCCTGCAGGCCTTTTCTCCTCTTCATTGTTTCTTTTCAGTTGTGCTGTCTGCTCCCCTTAACTTTGGCTGGCCCCTGACTATCAGAATTTCAGCTAACTCATGCATCCTTTCAGCTCTAACCCCCACCACTAACATTTGCTCTGTTAGTATTTCCTACATCAGATTCCTGAAAGGAAGAATGTGGCTGACACGCCTCACCTTTTTGCCAACCCATGATATGGGTTGCTGCCTAGGGCCTGCATTTCTGGTCCAGTCAGCTGTGCTAGGAGGGAGGGAGGGATGATGTGTTATAAAATATGGCCACCATAGGCTTTCCTTTTCAGCAAGAACTCTGAGTGAAATGTTCCTCTTAGAAGAAGATTCTGGACAGTCAGTCACAATGATAAGCAACTTTAGTAGTGAAGTATTCCACTTCTTCAGCTACTGGGACATCCAAAGACAACACAGAGTCTCTCAACATCATTAGGAATCACCAAAAGGAACTTAAAATGTAAAGCGAGCAGACAGTGCCACATGCTCATTCATTCGGTGTCTCCACTGGTGGTGCTGGCTTTCAAAGTCAGACCACACACTAGTGCTGGACTAGAGAAGTAGCAGGAAACAAAGAAGAAAAAGGAACAAAGAAACTACCAAAGAGAGAAGGAAGAGGGTGGACAAGGAGTGTCAACAGAGATTAGAAAAAGCAAAGGAAGGGAATAAGAAGCAGATCCAGTGACCTCAGGACTAGAAGCAACTTAAGGACAAAACATAGTAATCCGAGGGCATTCAGGGAAAGGATAGCCCAAGACTTCAAAGCCTAGAACCCCCTGAAAGCTCTCACTGTTTCATGCTAGAGGGACAGAAGGTAGAACTATTATAATGCAAAAGAAAGCAGGCTGTTCAGTACCAGATAGGCAGCTGAGATCCAAGCAGGACTTGTTGCCTCTATTGAAATTTATTTAGTAAGGAAGGAAAGTGAAGGAAGGGTATTTTAGGAAGTTGTTTTATTTAAGATACAACATTTAAAAGTTTAGCACTATGAGAATTGTCCTTTGTTTTATCTGAAATAAAGGCTGACTGTATAATGCTCAGCCATGTATGAATGGATATATGCATTGACATTTATAAATGCTCTCACATACATATGTAAGTTGGGCATAGTAATAAGACCATTCAGAGGAAAAATTATTTTTTAACAACCAGAACCTACCCATCTTTACAAGTTTTGTCCCCTCCATCATGGTTAACTGGAGAGGCCGAGTACTGATTCTCTTGCCAAAAAAAGTTTTAGAGTTTCTGTGTCTAACTGCTTTCAGGGCCTGAGGTATATATTTGTGGGGGCTGGCGGAGGGGACGGTCCTTGGATTAGTCTACTTTTGCTGCATAACCAACAACCCCCCAGAAATCTCACTAGCGTACAACAGTAAACATCTATTTCTTGCTCATGGGTCTGCAGATGGATAGACAGCTCTGCTTCAGCCTATGGGTCAAGTACAGGTCTTCTCCATGTGTCTCATTCTAGGGCCCAGAACAAGAGGGGCTTTGGCTCCCCAAGGCCTGTTTTTCTCATAACAGATGTTATGATACTCCCAGAAGGGCAAGCAGAAACACATGATGCCCCTGAAGGCCTAGGCTTGGAAGAGGTACCCTGCTACTTCTGTCCACATTCCATTGGCCAAAGCAAGTTACGTGGTCAAGGCCAACTCTAATAGAGGGAAGAACACTCCTCCCATGAAGGAAGGGTGGGAAGAAGGAGGATACGTGCTGAAAAATGATCCAGTCCATCATAGTATTCAACCCTTGACTAAATAGAAATCCCAGAAGCTCATTTTATAAGACAGTTATTTGGCAAGTAAATTAGATTTTCTTAGAGAAATAATATTCTTACGTAAGATTTTGGATTAATTCTCAAGTCATCCAAATTGCTCTGTTGAAGTAGAGCAATGATAGAACTTAGCCACCATTTCTATGTTCTGTAGAACATAAAGGATTAAGACTTCCAACTGGAGATTCTCACACACTTCCACATTAGGCTAAGGATTTCTCCTTCTCTCCACCGTCTTCCCAGCTCTAAGCCATCAAGATAGCTGTGGGGACAGGCTTCCTCTGAGACAGTCCTCTAGGGACATGTCTCTCTATCTTGAACATATTCCTACAACATTTTTTTTTCTTCTTTCCTATATCCTAGGGATTACATTGGCTGCTTCTTTCTCTAATGCCGCTACCTAATTTTCTCCTTCCTAGACTCTGGGAAGAGAGAACCCAGGCTTAAGAGTTCTGCCCCTGCTCTTCTGTCCTTACAGAATTCAGCCCATGTAAAGCTTTTCTCGCAATGTTTATTGCTGTTAGGGACAGTAGAACCGTTCTGCCACCAAGCTCCCTCATCTGCTTGCCCTTTGGCTCTTTGGTTTTCAGGAGACACTATGAGAAACTGGCATCCATGGACTGGTGGGGAGTTCAGGATAAATAATAAATAAGATTTCAGGGGACCCAAATTTTCCTGGAATTATATATAGAGTTTTCTATTTGTGAGTGTTTTTCTAGGTCAGTAGCATTCAACAGAGTGTTAAAGGGTCCCTAATCGTCAAGATCTGATGGAGACTTTGAGGTCCTTGAGGGCAAAAACCCAGATTAAATGGAAGTCAGCATAACCATGATAATGTTAAGTCTTCAGATTACATAGAGGACTGAAATTCATAGACGTGTCAGATACCCAGCTCACTTAAGTGGGCACTGCATCACAAAGATGGAGAAGCTGGTAGAGTTTCTCTCCTACTTGTGTGTTCCTGGGCAATGGATGGGTCTTACTCATCCTCCACTAGTGCTTACCACCTGCTAGTCACTCTGGAGGTTTTGGTGGAAGGACAAGAGGAGGATGTGAAGAACAGGATTACCTGGGGTTGGCGTGGAAATGGAACTAAGATTAGGGAAGCATTCTGTCTAATTGATAATGAATCGTCAGTTTGAGAATGGAGATTGCTGCCCCAGAGGTTCACCTTCCCCCTCCCCCCACCGCCAACCCTTTCACCTTCTACCTACACTTGAGTTGACAGCCTGGAATAGAGTTTAGTACCAGAGCTGAACCTAATGGACATTGCTGCTGCCCATGAGGCACCTAGACGTGCACCAGAGGAAGGAATCATTTCCTCTGGATGGTTCAGCCCTGGGCCAGAGTGCACAACTTGCTAGCAGGTCAGGGTAAGTTGGGCCTAGGTTTTAGCCCTTACTTGCCCTCCTTAATAGAGAGAACCTTTATTTCCTGCTTTAAAATGTATTTCCTTTTTTTGTTTTCTTGTTATTTTGTTTTGCTTTTGATATTAGAAATATGTCAGAAACAAGGGCGCCTGGGTAGCTCAGTTGGTTAAGCATCCGACTTCAGCTCAGGTCATGATCTCCCAGTTCGTGAGTTTGAGCCCCGTGTCGGGCTCTGTGCTGACAGCTCCAAGCCTGGGGCCTGCTTCAGATTCTGTGTCTCCCTCTCTCTCTGCCCCTCCCCCACTTATGCTCTGTCTCTCTCTGTCTCTCAAAAATAAATAAACGTTGAAAAAAAAAATATGTCAGAAATTGTTACTGTAGTTTAGTAATTACCCTCTTACCCCTAAACAAGACAACTCCGATCCATTCCTGACTCATCAACAAACCTTGGGGAAGAGTAAAAAGTTAGGGTGACATCTCTGACTACAGCACTAAGTTTTCTAGCATTAGAAAAATCACTACCTAGGGGTTCCTGGGTGGCTCAGTCAGTTAAGCGTCCAACGTTGGCTCAGGTCGCCCCCTCATCGGGCTCTCTGCTGTCAGCACAGAGCCCGCTTCGAGTCCTCTGTCCCCCTCTCTGTTTGCCCCTCCTCTTCTTGTGCTCCCTCTATCTCAAAAATAATTAAACTTAGAGAAAGAAAAATCACTACCTAAATAAAGTTATATACATACTATGATAATACTAATAATATCTTTTAAAGGACCTGGGATAGGTAGAAGAGAAAGCCTGGGGAGGTAAAAGTACACAGGCAACCCAAAAGCTATTGCTTTTTCCTGAAGGGCAGTTTATACATTGAGGACATATATAAGATGGCTACTGTCTACATTTTATTTAGTGTCCCATGAAGTAGATACTCATTCTGATTCTAGACACACTTAATTCATGGCAATGAACAAATGTGTAACTGTGTAAACACATTATTTAAATGGACATGTTTTATGTCAATTATTTTTTTTCTTTATCACAGAAGTGCCTAACCTTTAATCCGGCCAAAAGAATATCTGCCTACAGTGCCCTGTCTCACCCCTACTTCCATGATCTGGAGAGGTGCAAGGAGAATCTGGATTCCCGTCTGCCTCCCAGCCAGAACAGCTCAGAGATGAATACAGCCTGAGGTCCCGACAGCCATCTTGAGCTGATCACCGGGAGAACACCCCTGGGGGCTGATGGGCCCCCCCTGAGTAAGCCCCGCAGAGCCACTGAGGATCACTGGCTGGGGACCTTCTAGTTGCCGTCGTCTGGACGGGCTCTGCTTCTCCATGGAAACCGCCTAGTTTACTGTTTTGAAATCAATGCAAGAGCGATTGCAGCTTTATGTTCATTCGTTTGTTTGTTTGTTTGTTTGTCTGTTTGTTTGTTTGTTTCAAGAACCTGGAAAAATTCCAGAAGAGAAGCTGCTGACCAATTGTGCTGCCATTTCATTTTTCTAATCTTGAATGCTGCCAGTGTGGAGTGAGCAATCCAGGCACAGCTGAGTTATGATGTAATCTCTCTGCAGCTGCCTGAGCCTGCTTTGGTACTTTTGAGTGAGAGTGTGCACGCGCGTGTGCATGTGCATGCATGCGTGCGTATGTGTGTGCGTGAGATTCTTGATTTCTTAAAGTGTTACTTTCTGTAAACAACAAGAATAATTGAATTTTAAAGACTCAAAGTGACCTATAAATAACAGGTGTCTATTGACTAAAGGTGATTTACCAGAATGGGCTTCTCAAATTACACAGTTGAACCTATGTCCTCAGAATTTCTTTTATGGCCAAAAACAGTAAATTTGTTAGAAGTAAAACATTCACTATCTAGCTGAAGTTTTATACACACAACAAAAGGAAAAAAAAATGCTAGTATCTTTTAAGAGACCTGTTTTTTAAAGCATACATTCTATTTACTCTTGATAAAAGCTGAAAATTACTCACTGTAAGCCCATTTTAACCTGTATTATATGCTTTGTTATTTCTTTTGAAAAACACCCTATAAGCTTTTTCTTACTTGCTATAGATTTAGGGAGTGTACCTCAAATAGGTAAAATGGTCAAAAAAAAAAAAACAGTTAGAGAAAGTCTTTATTTCCTGATTTGAAATGTTTCCTTTTTGGATTCTGTTGTTACTTTATTTTGTGGTTTTTTTTTTTTTTGATTTTAGGAATTTGTCAGAAACTGTTTCCTGTTTTGGCTCAGAGAATAGCTTTCTCTGATGAGACAGGAATACCATTTAAGTTTTCCCTATTACACTGTACTTTTTCTGCCATGCACTGCCTTGTTTGCAGAGTTTCCATCTTATCTCCTAGGGCCTCTAGTATATATTACTACCATTACATAACTAATAACAGATTGTTTAAGCCGTTCCCATGCACCTCCTGCTTGCTTTCTTTCAGTGAACCTTTTGTAAATAGTTAGATTCAGATTGTGGCTTAATGGATCCAATTTTTCAGCCCTAACAGGGTCCCCTAGGCTCTCACTCCAGTGTGATCTTCCCACCCAGCATTTGTTGTTGTTCCCTAGGCAGTGAGTGGAGGATTGGCTCTTCTCTATCACCAGCACATAGATTGCCTTAAACTGTTACTTAGTGTTTTACAATTTTTTTAGATGTCCGTGTAGAATCGGAGAGAATGTCTTTATTTTTTTTTAGACGTATATATTTACCCTATAAAATGATCTTTTCTCCATCTCCCAGGCTGTGCTTATTTCTAGTGCCTGTGCATACTCCCTCTCCGTGCAGAGCCAGCCTGACCTGGGCATTGTGAACAGCTTTACTTTTTCTCTCGCCATTTTCTCTACCGTTCTTTATATTTCATGTCATCATCTCTGCCTTATGTGTGGTTAGTGCTCAGTTAGCTCAAGTAACCCGAAGACACAGAGATGAAGTATCCTTTTGGAAGTTTAGCTGTCTTTGCTCTCTGACTCATGTTTTGAGTACATGCAACAGATAGGCTATGTTTAGAGTTAGGGTTGTCAAAGAATGAACATTGCTTCACTCAGTAGAAAATGTTCCAGTTGATGTTTATATATTGTCTAGCCTTACTGAATTCTTCACAGCTTAATATTCTATACTACCATGATGAACAAGGGAAAAATTAAGACTTTTCTCCTTGAAAGCTTTTTGGGTTGGAAATTACTCTTTTTTTAATATGTATACTGTTTAACATTTTTCTAATTCAGTAACTTGAAGAGCAGGAAAATTGGTCTAAAGCTAGATATGAATGAGAAGATGGGCCACAAGAATGTTTGATGCTTTCTTCCTTGTTGACAATATTGCTTATGTTTTGTCATCACTGTAAATGCTTGAGATATAATGAATCCACAGCAGTCGGGGCAATGTCTCCCCTGGAAAAGTGATTTCTGCCTTTCCTTTGAAGACATTTTTTGCTGGGCCCTAGAAATTCAGTTTTAAAATTCAATATAAGTACTGATTTCATCATGCACTTTCTGGTTAGTGCCCATGGCTAGAGTGAACATAAGTTGAGTTTCTGCTTTTTTCAGGTTTTCATAAGTTCTCTCAAGAAAAATGCAGCCGTTCTGAACTGGAATTTTTCAGCATTCTTGGGAATTCTAAACAAGTAGAGAGCTCCACTTTATTTCTAGCATATACTTTTGGTTCATTTCTCAGTAGTGTTTATGAAGAAAACTTAAAGCACAAACATTTTGGCATGAGATTCATTAGATGCTTGGCAAATTGTCCCCTAAGAGGCAGAAGGAGAGGGTATCTGGCCTCTCTGACCCCAGCTCTTCCATCTGTGTGGTTCTTGCAGTTGAGTAATTACCCTCGTTTTATGTCTTTTACATCCAGGCTCACCAGTTCTGAAATCCAGATGCCACACGAGCACCCTTCCCATTAGGGCACTTTGAAGCATATAGCAGCATAGGAATTTACTGAATACAGCTTATTCTTCTGTGACATATGGTTTCAAACGTCTTTGCCAAAAGCCAAGCAGTGGTCAGCTAAAAAAGTCATACTGCCCCAGGGATATACTGAAGCAGCTTATATCAATAAAAATACGGTGTCAGATTCAAAATCACATTTATATTCACATTTGAGGGCTGGTGCTAGAATGTGCCTGATAGTTTCTATACGATAATTCTTCTCTTAGGGCCCAGGCATTGTGGGAACCATAGTGCATGGTGAAGTTGTAACAATCCCATTTAAGAATAAGAGAGAAACCTGTCCATTTCAGCATCATAAGCTATCATGTGGCAAAGGTAATAAAGCCCTAATCTTACAAACTTAAAAACACAATACCCAGTGCATTGGCACCTCCCACTTTGTCTCTCCTTGAAAGTAGATAAGAACCCAAGAAACAGAGAACCTGTTTTAAACAAGACGTCGGAGCCATTTCATCCCTCTGTATTCTCATGATTTTCTCTCAGGAATCACACACTAGGAATGGCATACTTTTCATTTAGCCCAAGGTGTCTTACTAAAATAAAAATAGTTCAAAATATTTACCTAAGAATAGAATCTCAGCCATTTAGTTTTAAGTAAAAATGAAAATTTCAGAATACACGGGATGTTAATATCTTAAAGAAAATGTACACCTCTCAATAGAAATTTATCACTTGACTCCAGAACGCGGTACTGTCCATCTTGATGGGGGGGGAAAAAAACAACCAAATAGTACCAAATATTTTGAATCTTAAATTATGTATTTAAATTGAGCTTTTAACTATATGCCTCTTAAGGTCAGTAATGGCAGTCCTCATGCCATTATGGAAATTAAAATCATGTAAGCTTCCTAATATCACAAACATATTAAAATTCTTCTTTCCAAATAATTGCTTTTAAGTGACAACTTGGCTATTTTTATGATAAGCGCAGAAGAGAGTGTCTCACATTTTCCAAAAGCAGGCTTTTGTTGAATAGTCAGGTCTAGGAAAGAGTAATATTAAAAGTTAATAAGCTGCTGTAATTACTTAATTGTGTTAGTACAGTAACTATAGAATATTCACCTTGGAAAGTAAATGTTGAGACATTGTAAGTTCTTAGGTATTGACAGAATTCAAAAGAATGCATGTTTTACATTGTGACACATAAAAACAGTGTCTTTATTTTAAAAAATAAAGATGGTAGCATGATTTCTAAATCTTTAAAAGGCATAAAATAATGGACAATGGACAGAGGAAATTCTAGAGAAAATGAAGGTATTCAAAGAAGGATAGTTTCAAAGTTAGATATATTTTGAAGGATAAATATTTATTAGCAAATATGTTGTAAGAATTTCTATTAAAGTCATCCGGCAACTAGGAAGTTGATAACGTTCCAAAACATGTTTTATGGAAAAGCCTTTCCAAGCAGTTACCATTTCAAAGGGTGACCTGAGCAAACTACCATACTCCTTACTTCGTGGGAAGAAGCAGCCATGTGAAACTAACGCTTGTTATGCAAGCCTAAGAATGTTCACTGTAAATAATAATAATAATAAATTTTAAAAAGGCACATATTTCCTGTGCCACCAAGATTTTTTGAAAACTGGTAAAACCCAAATCCTTGATCATATGCACTTGATACATTCAGATGTATGATATGGAACATAGCTACATGTTTCCACAGTAGAAAAACTTACTGAGACTGCAAAAGCCTATCACGCAATAGAAGTCCCCAGGTAATTAGTAGTGGTGTTCTCTTCAAAAGCATACGAAAATAGCATTTTCATTTCTTATTAATGCAATTTTCAACCTAGTTGTGTTACATACCTATATCTCAAGCATTTCTGACTTGTACTTTTTCAGAAAATAAGCCACAATATTCCTTTGGCCTTTTCTATCTTCTGACCTTTGTAAACAACAGAAATGTAGGAAGAGGAGGGGTCTGATTTTTTAAATGTTTTTTTTTTCCTCAGTTTGTTTGTTTGTTTTAATGACGTATGAATCAGCTCTTCAAAATGTTTTGTTTCTTAGCATTCCCAGGGAGTTGAGATAAATGAATGAACTTCCATCAACGTATTTATGTTTCCTTGATACTGGTGCTCTGGCTGTCAAGAAGAAAACAAGAGCCTCTTGAAAACTAATACAGGCTTTTTTCAATCATCTATTTAAATATTGTTACAGCAGTTTGAAGGTTATATGGTAGGAAAGTGAGATGATTTTTCTTGGAAACCTCTATTTTAAAATTCACACTGTCCTAAGACATGGGCTTTCTTCTTTTATTCCAGTATTTTCCACAAGGTGGCACTTTGGGGCTGGGGGTGGGGGTGGGGGCTAGGGAGGGGGAAATCTGAGCAAAGCTAAAGAGGTACTTCTAAAAACTTCATTCTAACTTTGTTTTTCTGCACATATTTTACTCTTGCTTAGCACTTGTTTGTCAGGATGATGAACGGTGTTCGTAACATTCTATAACTTAAATATTTTAGTTGTTAGCTAGGTTCTGAATGATGATCTGCAGGGAAGTTGTTCTTGATAATGGATAATATACCCATTTTGATCATTTAAGTGCATCAAGAGAGCCTAATCATCCATTTTTTCAAGAAGCATTTTTTTAAGGTATTTAATTACCTTACTTTTATAGGTGCAGAAGTTACAAGGATGTACAGGCTTATTAGCTAAAAGGCAACTCTCATCTGTGAGCAGGGTAGTTTTGTTAGGAATGTAAAACTCCTCCAGTGGCCTCAGCCAAAAATACCTATGCCCACTGTCTGCTGTTCTCATATTTCCTACCATGATGGTCTTTAAACACTGATTAAAATTTTAAATCCTAATTTAAAGATCAGATAAGCAAAGAAGTAACATCAGTATGTAAGTACACAAAACTATTTTTTTCTAAAGAATTGCCATGCTGAAATACAGCCCTTAAATGCTAAAAGACCTGGTAATTTTTTTACATTTATGTAATCACAAGTGTAAATTCACAAGAAATTCTAATTTTTTAAAAGTCCTGTCCAAGCATGTGAGCATAATAACCTAGGAATATATTTACATAAATCTTTAATTTCTCCATTAGTGAAATTCTTTGGCAACTACATATATGTGTGTGTGTGTGTGTGTATACACACACACACACACACACATATATATATACACACACATACACACACACACACACTCCTATGTTTTAATTCACAGGTCTGCTCAGAGACGCATTACCCCCAGATGATTTTAGTTAATTTTAGAAATCATTTTCCTCAATAAGTGTCACAGAAATTTAGGAGGAAGGAACTAGTACTTTTCAGAGTTTCCTTATTAGCACGGCATAACAGAAGGCAGTTTATTCCTTCTGAGTGGCAGAAACTCAATCCTGCCTGCCTAACTTTCCTGCAGAGTAGCGGGCAGGCGAGTGTCACTAATTCATACTGAATCAAAATGGGGCTGTCACCCTAGGGGCTGTCAAAAGCTCTTCGGGAACCCAGCCTCGTCCCTCTGCTCAGAATCCCACCGAAGTAGATTCCAATTTAAGCCCCTAAATGGAAGGCCGAATTCCAACCTCGAGTCTGTTATCAGTTGGGCCAGTCTGAACTCTATTTGCTCGCGGTGAACACTTGACGCCCACCTGAAAACCCTCTGGGAGCGCTGCGCCGTCACTCCGCCCCTTCGGCCGCAGAGAGGCAGTGGGCGGAGCTGGCTGGGCCCCGCTCGCCGCTCACCTGTTCGTGCCTGAGACGACGTACAGACCCGGAGGGCTACTGTCCGAGGTCCATGTGCCCTGCTGCTGTTTCAGAAGCACCTGTTCTGCCGTCTTAGGAAATAGAATGCCCCTAGAAGCAAACGGGTGTCTTCTGTGCATAAGTAAGTACAACACAATTCTTCGAAAGTTCGGGTATAAAGAGATGCTGGTCTGTATGAAGCGTCTACCAGGCATCTCTCAAGCTCTAAGCTCAGCTTTTTTTTTGTTTGTTTGTTTTAAAGAGAAGATGTATAATTACAGGAAAGATTTTTTATTTTTTTATTTTCTATCATTCTACATATACGATGGCAAAAGATAATGCGTGGAAGAGTTTTGTTTTGAAAATGTGTTTATTTTCTGCTTAGGCAAAAGCTCCTAACTCTTTCGTTTCTGATTTCTTCTTTTGTTTTTGTCGAATAGTTAAAGGTATGTAAGCAAATTATCTCATGTAGTGTAGGGGATTTTCCTGTTTGGAGGAAACTTTTGTGTGAATTGTTTTGTCAAGCAAATAATCAACCCCTTCTCTACTTGAGGAGTTTGAATTGTCACATACAGGTTTCCTTAAAGGGGGCACATAACTGTACATATTGCTATAAAGAACTGTGACCGTAGCACTAATGAGCAAGCATAGAGCCCCACACAGTTCATTTAATTTCTAACGCTCTGTGGTTTCTGGCCAAATTCTGTTGACATGCTTAGGTTACGGTCCTGAAGATACCCTTTGTACCCTTAACTTGAAGTTTTCTACTCTTAAGTAATTGAGATGCAATAATATGTATTAGCTAGCAATATTTCTGTGATCACCAGCAACTCTTGATTTAACCTAGAAGTCTCTGAATAATTAAAATAAATCCCAGCAGTAATACATTTCTTGAACCACCCTCCGCCCCAGGTGCATTATATAGCTTGTCATCTTGGTCCTGTGTTTGCAACAATGTATACGTGAATATTAGAGTTCCTCACTTAACTTTGTATTCATGTGTTTTCCTATGACCAGTAATAAATATATTAGTTAGTACATGGAATAAATAGCAGCAACGACACCTAGAATCAGCACTTAACAAGGTGGGGAATTTCTATTTGAAGTTGTTCTGCATTTGCGTAAATTATTTCTGTTATTATTCATGTATGTTATTTATTTCTGAATCACACTAGTCCTGTGAAAGTGTGTCTTAAAGGAGATGGCATTAGGATTTGCATTTAATGTTCATTACCATGGTCTTGATGGAGCTAAGTAAATTAAAATTAGACTAAGCCCCGAAATAAGCTGCATGCATTTTAACATGATTAGTAGAACTTAAGTTTGTAGGTGTGGTATTTTTGTATCTAGGTGTTTTATCATTATGTAAAGGAATTCAAGTGGAGGACTTTGTAGCTTTTCTTTTGTCAAATATGCGTATAGTATAGTGTGAAGATACAGCAAAAATTAAAACTTGAGATACAAAGCATCAGATACTGCCTTAATTTAGGGACTCTGCCAGATGGCCATCAGAGTAGAGGCCAGGCAGAGACAGGGGCTTGGGTGGTGCCTCCTCTTACCTGGCCTCGAGAAGAAGCTTCCCCCTGATATCTGGTGCCCTTCTGGTATCGTGTGCCGTAGTGGGAACAGGTGGTACTGTTGCAAGAACAGCGTGAGAGTTTTCTGTAGAAGTACACTGTCAGCTTGTGCCTTGAGGCTTCCAGAATGTGTCGGATGGAGAAGTTCAAGTTTCTGTGCTTCAAGCACCTTGGTTTTGTACAGAAGCGATTCACTCTGGTCATAAAAGCAAGGACTACATGTACAGTAGTCAACAATGGATTTTAACAACCGACAGTCCCCAGCACCTCAGAAGCATGTTGCATTTCTGGTATTTTAGGTTTTGATCTGAAGGTTAATTGGCAAGTGTCTGGTATAGAAGAACAGTAGGTGTTAAGAAAAGCACAATATCGGTTCCCGTAGAAATTAGAACTAGAGGGTTTATAGGATTATCATGTCAGAGATGTCTAAATGCATGTTTTCACTGTAAAATGTAGTAGCATAGTGTCTTTGCATTCCCATAGGGCCTAGTTAAAGCTTTTATTCGAGGTTTTCAGCAAAGCTGTCATACCCAGTGAGCTTTTTCTTTTCTTTTTTCTTTTGGCTTGTTTGTTTGTTTTTTTTTTTTTTTTTTTTTTTTTGGACTTATAACAGAAAATGTGTTAAACGTAGGGAAAAAATCTTAATTTGGACACTTGACTTGTTGGTTTCTGTGTTTAAAGTCACGGTTCTGGAGATGTAGAGATTGTGCGTGTGCATGTGCACGTCCGATACTAATCTAGGCTGTGTGAACCAGCCCAGGATAACCGATACCCTCCCAGGCCCTGCATCCTTCCTCCCTCCCTCCCACTGCTCCCTTCCCCTGACCCGTCCAGGCCTGTCTGCATGGTGCTCTTTATTCTCTTCGGCCACTCTCTGGGCATCAGGGACATGACAAGAGAGATGCTTTAGACATCACAGGTGTGCCTGCCCAGGCTTGGCCACCACTTTTACTTGACCTTTGGCTGGGCACAGAGTGTGCTCACAACACCAATCACAGATACCCTCTAGCATGTTTGTATGCATCTTGATTTCCAAACCAAGTCCTCTACAGAGCATTCAGTTTTGGCTGTGGTACAAAGAAAAACTAAACAAGACTATAAACCACATTCCAGGCTGCTGTTTTCTATCCATCTACAGGCCATACTTTTACTGTATTTCTTCATACTTGAAACTCATTCTGCTATTTTGATATCAGGGTACAGACTTACAAGGGTGCATGTTCCTTAAAGGTGCAAAATTACTCTCATTCCGTTTGCTCATGTTGCTACAGAATGCTGTTTTGGTGCTTTGAGTTGAGCAGGTCAAAGAAGCAGTGTGGAAATTCACTGCCTGGAACACAGTCTTACAAGAATGTTGGCAGATGGCTTGGTGTTAGATACTGCTTCTGCTCTTTTCTCTGTACACAAGGTTGAAAGTTACCACACTGGCCTGTCAGGTTCACCTGGGTATCCTTTCTCACAGAGCACAGAAACCCTGTGCTCTCCCCAAATGTGGGTGCGGTGCAGCTCTCTGAAAGCAGGGACCTTTCTACATACCAGATAATTTAGCCCCCAAAGAAAAATGGCGGTGGGTGTAGACAGGGGCAGGATGGGAAAGGCCCTCTCACTCTAGCAACCATCCCTCCATTCCATACAGAAAGCTCTCCTGGGGCAACAAAAAAAAAAAAAAAAAAAGAAGAAAGAAAGAAAGAAAGAAAGAAAGAAAGAAAGAAAGAAAGAAAGAAAGAAAAGAAAAAGTGAAAGAAAGAAAGAAAGCTTATCTGTTAAGATACCCCCTTCATAGCATCCTGAGCTAAATGATCTCGCTTCTTTCCCTTTAGGTAGTTTGAAAAGACAGGTCAGTTTATCTAGACTATTCCTACCTGAAGAGGAAAATAGAAAAGTAGATTGTTTGTATCATGTAAACTATGTAATCCAAGGACTACCAAAACTTACATTAAATCCCCCATCACTAGAAATCTGTTTAAGTAGCTCAAGTAAAAGATGCTTTATGACCGGGACTGCCTGAGGTCAGAGGCAGCCATTCTAGCATGCGCCGTACTCTGAGACTTATTTGGAGAGAGAGAACTGCCAGTGCTGACGCTGTTACTGTGGCCAAGGTAGCACGTCAGAAAATTCAGAGGGTTGCAGATCACAGATCCTTTGGAAACTGGATGTCTTACCGGGTGCTAGAATGCAAATTTAGGTATTTATTGTCAGATAATGGAATTCATTGTTTTATAAGAATTAGTGTTGAAACGTCACTGTCCAGTTCATTGTTCTCACTTATGCACAAGCGAAATTGAAGCAAAAAGAGCAAATGGTTTGTATATTTGTCATACCTTTTGTATTTCTTACAATAAAAATATTGGTAGCAAATAAAAATAATAAAAAACCCAACAATCTTAGACTGCTTTCTTGGAGACGAATTACTATCCTAGCTATTTTTCTTTTTACTTAACTAAAATGAATATAATTACGGTGAGTAAAGTAAGTTATAATTAAATAGCACATTTTAGCATGATGTTTTCAACTTTTGTTACAAGAGACTCCTTTTCGGGCTTCAGATGTGTTTAAAAACTAAATAGCAGCTCATTGAGCTTAAAGTTTCAGTAACAAATGTTTAATTAGCTCTTACTAGTTGACATGCTAAACTCTGACAACTCAAAAGTAAGACATGGCAGTCCTTTCCAAAGCTTACAGATGGGGAATGTGAAAAGGTTTGTATGACCAACTGCTGATAATCTGGAGATGAGCAGAGTTTTCCCACTGGAAATGATGCTTGAGTGGACTCAAAACCAAAAGTCAAGGTCTGCCAAGCATACAAACAGAAATACTTTGCATTTGTAAAGGCATGCAATTATGAAAGAGGGAGCAGGAAGATTGGTGAGGCCACCCTGGGGGCAGTGGCTGTTAACATCTGGTTCATAACCTACAGAAAGACCTATAATCTCACAGCATGATCTGTTATACACACATGTGCACAGATCCACACATACATGTACTGGAAACTTACATTTCACAAAATGATGCTGGGTGCCCCACATGTTCTCTTTTCTATTTTGTTATTCTCCACTCTGAAAATACTGGTGGCAACTCACTAAACTGATCCCATAACCCCACTAATAGGCCACGACTTACAGTTTGAAAACAGTAAGGGGGGATGGGTATATGCAGGAATCTGGAGGTGATGTCGAGAAGGGTTTAATATGCCATATAAAGGAATTTGGAACCACCAAAGGGTGTTAAAGAGGAAGACAATTTCTGTTAATGTGTGCCTCTTCTTGTTCGACTGCTTATATACAGAGTGACAGATGAAGCAGCTACTGAGTTATTAACACAGCAAATCAGAAGTGTTGCTTTCTCATTCATTCTCCTCTTCATGTATGATATCAGGGGTTTTTTTCTATAATTTATTTTTTTAATAATTTGCATCCAAGTTAGTTAGCACATGGTGCAACAATGATTTCAGGAATAGATTCCTTAAGCCCCTTACCCATTTAGCCCATCCCCCTTCCCACAACGCCTCTCTATATTTAAGAGTCTCTTATGTTTTGTCCCCCTCCCTGTTTTTATATTATTTTTGCTTCCCTTCCCTTCTGATCATCTGTTTTGTATCTTAAAGTCCTCATATATGTGAAGTCATATGATATTTGTCTTTCTCTGACTAATTTTGCTTAACATAATATCCTCTAGTTCCATCCACATAGTTGCAAACAGCAAGATTTCATTCTTTTTGATTGCCAAGTAACACTCCATTGTGTGTGTATGTATGTATATATATATATATATACCACATCTTCTTTATCCATCCATCCATCGATGGACATTTGGGCTCTTTCCATACTTTGGCTATTGTTGATACTGCTGCTATAGACATTGGGGTGCATGTGTCTCTTCAAAACAGCACACCTGTATACCTTGGATACATATCTAGTAGTGTAATTGCTGGGTCATAAGGTAGTTCTATTTTTAATTTTTTGAGGAACCTCCATACTGTTTTCCAGAGTGGCTGCACCAGTTTGCATTCTTACCAGCAGTGCAAAAGAGATCCTCTTTCTCCGCATCCTCGCCAACATCTGTTGTTGCCTGAGTTGTTAATGTTAGCCATGTTGACAGGTGTGAGGTGGTATCTCCTTGTGGTTTTGATTTGTATTTCCCTGATGATGAGTGACGTTGAGCATATTTTCATGTGTCGGTTGGCCATCTGGATGTCTTTGGAAAAGTGTCTATTCATGTCTTTTTCCCGTTTCTTCACTGGATTATTTGTTTTTTGGGTGTTGAGTTTGATAAGTTCTTTATAGATTTTGGATACTAACCCTTTATCCGATATGTCATTTGCAAATATCTTCTCCCACTCTGTTGTTTGCCTTTTAGTTTTGCTGATTGTTTCCTTTGCTGTGCAGAAGATTTTACTTTGCTGAGGTCCCAATAGCTCATTTTTGCTTTTGTTTCCCTTGCCTCTGGAGACGTGTTGAGTAAGAAGTTGCTGCGGCCAAGGTCAAAGAGGTTTTTGCCTGCTTTCTCCTCAAGGATTTTGATGGCTTCCTGTCTTAGGTTTAGGTCTTTCATCCATTTTGACTTTATTTTTGTGTATGGTGTAAGAAAGTGGTCCAGGTTCATTTTTCTGCATGTTGCTGTCCATTTTTCCCAGCACCATTTGCTGAAGAGACTGTCTTTGTTCCATTGGATATCCTTTCCTGCTTTGTCAAAGACTAGTTGGCCCTACATTTGTGGGTCCATTTCTGGGTTCTCTATTCTGTTCTATTTATCTGAGTGTCTGTTTTTGTGCCAGTACCATACTGTCTGGATGATTGCAGCTTTGTAATACAGCTTGAAGTCCGGGATTGTTGATGCCTCCTGCTTTGGTTTTCTTTTTCAAGATTGCTTTGGCTATTCGGGGTCTTTTCTGGTTCCATACAAATTTTAGGCTTGTTTGTTCTAGCTCTGTGAAGAATGCTGGTGTTATTTTGATAGGTATTGCATGGAATATGTAGACTGCTTTGGGTAGTATTGACATTTTAACCACATTTGTTCTTCCTATCCAGGAGCATGGGATATTTTTCCTTTTTGTGTGTGTCTTCTATTTCTTTCATAAGCTTTCTATAGTTTTCAGTGTATACATTTTTCACCTCTTTGGTTAGATTTATTCCTAGGTATTTTATGGGTTTTGGTGCAACTGTAAATGGGATTGATTCCTTGATTTCTCTTTCTGTTCCTTCATTATTGGTGTACAGGAATGTAACTGATTTTTGTGCATTGATTTTATATCCTGCAACTTTACTGATTATGGATCAGTTCTAGCAGTTTTTTGGTGGAATCTTTTGAGTTTTCCATATAGAGTATCATGTCATCTGCAAAGAGTGAAAGTTTGACCTCCTCCTGGCCAATTTGGATGCCTTTTATTTCTTTGTGTTGTCTGCAAAGGCTAAGACTTCCCATACTATGTTGAATAACAGTGGCAAAAGTGGACAGCCCTGTCTTGTTCCTGACCTTAGGGGGAAAGCTCTGTTTTTCCCCATTGAGGATGATATTAGTGGCGGGTCTTTCATACATGGCTTTTATGATCTCAAGGTATGATCCTTCTATCCCTACTTGAGGGTTTTTATCAAGAAAGGATGATGTATTTTGTCACATGCTTTCTCTGCATCTATTGAGAGGATCACGTGGTTCTTGTCCTTTCTTTTATTGATGTGATGTATTACACTGTTTTGTGGATATTGAACGGGCCCTGCATCCCAGGTGTAAATCCTACTTGGTTGTGGTGAATAATGTTTTTAATGTGTTGTTGGATCCAGTTGGCTACTATCTTGTTGAGGATTTTTGCACCCATGTTCATCAGGGAAATTGGTCTACAGTTCTCCTTTTTTAGTAGGGTCTTTGTCTGGTTTTGGAATCAAGGTAATGCTGGCTTCATACAGTTTAGAAGTTTTCCTTCCATTTCTACTTTTTGGAACAGCTTCAAGAGAATAGGTGTTAACTCTTCTTTAAATATTTGGTAGAATTCCCCTGGAAAGCCATCTGGCCGTGGACTCTTGTTTTTTGGGAGATTTCTTTACTGGTTATGGGTTGATATCAGGTATTTTTAAAGTAGTCCTCCAGAATTCCCTGGGAGCTTTCAGTAGGACTTGCCTTAATTTTGTGCAACAGGTCCTGAATTGCATCTAAATTTTAAAAATTTATATGAAATATTCAGGAGGGATCATACAGAAAGTCAAGAATATGGCCTTTATTGAGAAATGGAAAGTTTGGGGTGCCAGGGTGGCTCAGTTGGTTGAGTGTCTGACTTCAGCTCAGGTCATGATCTCACGGTTTGTAGGTTCGAGCCCGGTGTCAGGCTCTGTGCTGACAGCTAAGAGCCTGGAACCTGCTTCGGATTCTGGGTCTCTCTCTCTCTCTCTTTGCCCCATCCCCACTTGTGCTCACTCTCTCTCAAAAATAAATAAATATAATTTTATAAAATTGAAAGTTTGTAGTTTAAGAAGTCACTCATATATGTTTCCACAAACTGTGGGCATCAACAACCAGGTTTGACTGGACCATTTTCTTCAAAAGCAGCACACAGAAAGATCCTTCGGTTGAGCTCTAGTTATCTCTACTGTGCTCACTTAGAATTTCATTTTATAAAAAGCCCAAAGGCCTTTGCCACTGATTTTTGCCCTTTGAAGTGTCAGCCTAGTTTACTGCTATCTAGGGAAGAACTCCCAGCAAGGATGGGCCCCAGGAGATCATACTTGTTCTGCAAATCCCCCCTTTCCTGGATGGAGCAGATTGGGGAACCATAGCATCCCAGGGGATATGGGACCAAGAGACTGTGCATCCGTCTCTTCTACATCTGTGAGTGCTATCTATAAATTCAGAGCTGCAAATAGCTGTATTTCTCCCTGTGTGCACAGGGGATCATGGGGTGCTGATCCGTGGAGATCTAGATGGTAATGTGCAGAGACTGCATCCAGACAACATTCTGGCTCCTCTTCCCCAGGCTCTGAAACTCCCCATATCCTTATAATGAAGTCTGTCTCTAGCTTTTATTCTTTTCTCCGATTAACTTACGTAGCTCAAGTAAATTTCTATCAATTGCAGCAAAAATCCTAACCCAGCTCCCTCTCTCCTCTATCAGTACTATAACTTGAGGTCACTGCTCTGCACTGTAATTTCAAACTATTGAAAAGCTAAGTGCAAGAGTAGTATCCTTATTTAAATGTGGATAAAAACCATGATAGTGGAGCCTGCAACTTTTCAAATGGGGATTCCCAGAAATCTGGAGTATAAGGGGAGAATGCAAAGCTACACATAAAAAGATCTACATTCCTCAAACATCAATTTTCTTAAAAGAGAAAAATGTTTCATTAAGAAAGACGCTATTTTCAAAATAACATTTAAGAAGACTGGAATAGAATGCAAAATTAAAATTTTATAATAATATAGATGACTTCAAAGACATTTCATGACTTCAGTGACTGCCTGGGACTACTACATCAACAGACCCCACCCCCCACTACAATTCACTCTCCTGCAGAACATTTTGAGAACACTTGTAATGGGGCCCATTGTTCTAAATCCTGTACCTCCTTTGGTCCCCATGATTCCTCATTGGAAAATGACATCTATTATGACAGTGTATTCAAAAAGCTGATAAGGAATGTCAAGTTCACTCCTATTCACTCAACATCTACTGGCCACAACCTTTCAAACAGCATATGATACAAAGATGCAGAAGTGTCAAAAGTGATGGTTTGTGATAAAAGACCCTCCCTCCTGCTTGTTGGATTTCATTGTGATACAGTGTTACTTAACTGTATGTGCAGCAAAATAATGGCGCTCTCAGGGAGAGAACAAGGGAGGCAATTAACATTCAAGGAACCACCGCCTGAAGTGCCAGACATTCTGACATGCTATACAAATACAAATTATCTTATTTCCTGAAGTCATTCTCTCCAAGTCAGAAGTAGATGGTGGTGTTAGCTTCAAACAGTCCTGGCATACGATTGCATATAACACACAAGAAAAAAATATGATCGTATGCTCTAGGGTCTAGAAGTGAATAAGTGAATGAGTTTCCAGTGACCAGACGATTTATATGTAGCTGGTGAAATAAAATGATTACATATTGACCATAAAATAACTTTCAAAATACAAAACCTAGAGGAAAAAATACGTTTCTTAAAAACATACAAATTATGGGGCGCCTGGGTGGCACAGTGGGTTAAGCGTCCGACTTCAGCCAGGTCACGATCTCGCGGTCCGTGAGTTTGAGCCCCGTGTCAGGCTCTGGGCTGATGGCTCGGAGCCTGGAGCCTGTTTCCGATTCTGTGTCTCCCTCTCTCTCTGCCCCTCCCCTGTTCATGCTCTGTCTCTCTCTCTGTCCCAAAAATAAATAAACGTTGAAAAAAAAAATTAAAAAAAAACATACAAATTCTACCACCTAGATAAGACTACTGCTAATATTTTGAAAAACAATTTCTAGATACCTAACTTTACAAAGATACATCAATATAATTTTATACCACAGAAATGGGCTGTGCACTCCAATAAATTGTGCTTTGGGAGTTGTTTGTTTATTTGTTTACATAATATCCTGGATAATTTTTCATTTGAATAAATACAAATTTACATCACCCTTTAGTATGGCTGTATAGTGTGCCATTGTGTAAATGTATTCTAATTTACTTAGTCGATCCCCTATTGATAGACCTTTCTCCCCAGCCATCCCGTTGTTTTGTATATGAAACAGTGCTTCCATGAGCAGTACTATGAATGCATCTATTTGCACACATGAGTTAGACTTAAGTCATCTAGTCACTGGAAACTCATTCACTCATTCAACATTTATTGAACCTTTACTCTGTGCCAAGCACCTTTAAACTCTATAGATACAGCTGTGAACAAGACAAATACGGCACTTGCTCTTGTGGAGCTAACATTTTAGTAGGAGACAGACAATAAATAAATATGTGCTCAAGATAATTACGTTATGATAAGTGCCATAAAGAAAAGAAAGACGTGATAAGATAAAAAGTACTTGGATCATGGTCGGCAGGAAAGGCCCTGTAAGAAGCGTTGAGTTGAAGCATAAAGGAAGAGACAGGAAACCAGCTGGAGTACTGAGCGTACAGACACAGAAGGGAGGCCGATGTGCTGAGGGCATAGAGAGCAGAGCGAGGGGAGAAGAGTAGTCAGAGATGAAATTAGGGAGGTGGAGAGAGAATGTTAGACAACCTCTTGGAGAGACTTGGCCATGAAGCGGAACAGAGAATTGAGGTACAGCTTGAAAAGGATGTGATGTCAAAGGAAGACTTTTTTTCTGAGTGAGATGGAAGAGAGTCTGCTGGGGGGACACAGTGATTGAAGGGGAAGGAGTGAGAAAGAACAGCAGCAGGAATGAAGGAGCGCAAGAAGGAGATCTGCACTTTGATAGAGAAAAGCTCTAATAGGAGGGCCAGCAAAGACAGTGGGTGCAGATTTAAAGATTTGGTGGTGGGAATATTCATTGATTCGTTTAGTATTTATTGAGCACCTGTTATGTGCCTAGCCCTGTCCCAGGCACCGGGTTATGGCAGCAGACAAAATAGTGAAGATTTATTGCCTTAATGGAGCTTATTTCTACTGAAGGGAGGCAAGCAAATAACTATCACAATATATCTAGGATGTTACGCAAGTGCTATAGAAAAAAAACAAAACAGAGAAAAGGCAGAGAGAGTGCTATGGGGATGCAGTTTTAAACAGGATGAAAGCCTCATGGAGAAGGACATTTGAAGACCTTAAAGAAAAGAAGGATCCAGGTGGAGATGTGATGAAAGAAATAGCAAGTGCAAATGCCTTAAGGCAGGAGCATGACAAAGATTGTCACAGACCAGCAAGGAGACTGGTGTGGCTGCAACCGATGGCTAGAAAACGCTAGGAGATATCCAGAGAAGTAAGTGGCAGGGGGAAGCATATCTTGTAGGGGCCTGTAAGTCAATGTAAAAACTTTGTCATTTACTGTGAGTAAGATGGAAAGCCCTTCAAAGGTGAGATGCACAGAACTGGCACATGATCTGATGTGTGTTTTAAAGTACCACTCTGGCTACTCTCTCGAGAATAGACTTTAGGATAGCAAGAGCCGAAACAGGGAGACCAGTTAGGTGGCTCTTGATATAAGCCAAATGAAAGATAGCAGGGGCTTCACTCAAAGTGAAAACAGTGGAGAAGTGGAAGAAGATTATATTTTGAAAGTAAAGTTGACAGTATATACACTGAGAGATAGAGAAGAAGCTAGAACGTTTCTAAGGATTTTGGCTTGAGCACTTGGAAAAATCAAATTGCCATTTACTGAGATGAGAAGAATATAGGAGGAGCTGCTTTTAGGGGTAATACTGAGAGCTGGATTTGGAACGTGTTAAGTTTAAGATACATATTAGACACTGAAGTGGGGATGTTGACAAGGCAGTTAAATGTGAATCTGAAGTCCAAGGAAGAGGTAGATTGGAGATGAAATTTTTGGAGTCATCAGTATATGAATGGTATTTGAAGCCAGAGATTGGATGAAATCACCAAGGGAAAAAGTATATATAAAAGGAAGAGATCCCAGAACTAAGCCTAATATTTATAGACCAGAGATGAAGAAGAAGAAGCAACAAAGACTAAATGGCCTTTAGAAGAAACATATGGTGATGTCTAGAAAGTGAAGAAAAATCTTTTGAGGAAAAGAGAATAATCATTGTGACAAATACCACTGAGGGGCGCTTGGGTGGCTCAGTCGGTTAAGCGTCCAACTCTTGATTTTGGCTCAGGTTGTAATCTCACAGTTCATGAGATCGAACCCCGCATTAGGCAGAGCCTGCTTGGGATTCTCTCTCTTCCTCTCTGTCTTCCCCTCCCCCTTTCTCAAAATAAATAAACTTTTAAATAATGCCACTGGGGCACCAGGGTGGCTCAGTCGGTTAAGCGTCCGACTTCAGCTCAGGTCATGATCTCACTCACGGCTGAAGGGTTTGAGCCCCGCATCAGGCTCTGTGCTGAAACCTCAGAGCCTGGAGCCTGCTTCGGATTCTGTGTCTCCCTCTCTCTCTGTCCCTCCCCCACTCGCACTCTGTCTCTGTCTCTCAAAAATAAATAAACCTGAAAAAAAATTATAATGCCACTGATAGGTCAAGGAAAATGAGGGCTGAGAAATGACCATTGATTAAGCAATATGGAGAATATGAGTGACCTTGAAGAGAAGTCCTGATGAAGTGGTACAGTGGTAAAAATTCTCTTTAGAGTGGATTCAAGGAAGAATCGGTTGGTACGTGGATGTGGAAACTGTTAGATATAAAGCGAGAGGTACTAAGTGTATCATAAAAGATGTGAGGTGCAGAGTGTGACCCAGTACACTACTGAGCCTAAATAGACTTTAAGTTCAACTTACTTTCCTCCTAAGTTCAAGAATGAGGCAAGGGTGTCAGTTTTCACCACTTCTACTCAGTATTGTGTTGGGGGTCCAAGCAGTACAATAGGCAAGAAAACAAAAGGCATATAGATTGGAAAGAAAGTAAAGCTGTCCTTATTCATAGGCTGCATGAGAGTCTGTAGAGAAACCCCTAAAGAATCTACCGCAAAAAAACTAACAGAACAAATTCATTTAAGAAGGCCATAGGGGGGCTCCTGGGTGGCGCAGTCGGTTAAGCGTCCGACTTCAGCCAGGTCACGGTCTCGCGGTCCGTGAGTTCGAGCCCCGCGTCGGGCTCTGGGCTGATGGCTCGGAGCCTGGAGCCTGTTTCCGATTCTGTGTCTCCCTCTCTCTCTGCCCCTCCCCCGTTCATGCTCTGTCTCTCTCTGTCCCAAAAATAAATAAACGTTGAAAAAAAAAATTAAAAAAAAAAAGAAGGCCATAGGATATAAGTGCAATATACAGAAAATAACCATATTTCTGTCTACTTTAAAATCAAAATTGCAAACCATAATTTAAAAATACCAATTAGAGTGGCATCAAAAAAACGAATGAAGTCATACTGGATTAGGGTGGGCCCTAAATCCAATGACTGTTAGACTTAAAAGAAGAGGAGAGGGCACACAGAGACACAAAAAAAGACGGCCACATGAAGACAGGGAAGAAGATTGGAATTATGCTGCTCCAAGTCAAGGAATGCTGGGGGCTAAAAGAAGCAAGGATGGATTCTTCCCTAGAGGCTTCACAAGAACCATGGCTCTGCTGACACCTTGATTTCAGGCCTGATGCTTTGTTGTGGCAATTCCTCGCAAACTAATAGAGGAATGCAATGGCAGAAGGACAATCTTTTCAACAAACAGTTCTGAAAAAATTGGTTTTCCATATGGATACGAAAATGAATCCTGACCTGTACATCCCACCATGAAAAACAATTAATTCAAAATGGATCATAGGCCTAAACATTGTAGGCTAAAACTATAAAACTTGCAGAAGAAAACATAGGAGAAAATCTTTGTGACTTTGGGTTAGGCAACAACTTCTTAGGACACAAATAGAAAATACTGATAATGGCACTTCATCAAAATTTAAAACTTTTTTCTTTGAAAGGAATCATTAAAAAAATGATGGGTGGCTCAGTTGGTTGAGCCACTGACTTTGGCTCAGGTCATGATTTCACGGTTTGTGAGTTCAAGCCCCGCATCGGGCTCTGTGCTGACACCTTAGAGCCTGGAGCCTGCTTCGAATTCTGTGTCTCCCTCTCTCTCTGCCCCTCCCCCACTCATTCTCTGTCTCTCTCTGTCTCTCTGTCTCAGAAATAAATAAACGTAAAAAAAAAAATTTTTTTTTGAAGGAAAAGACAAACCACAGATTGGGGAAAAAAGATCCAAAAATATATTCTGGGATTGGTATTCAGACAAATGATACAATTTTTTAAAGTACTTATTTATTTATTTATTTATTTAGAAAGAGAGAGAGAGAGAGAGAAAGAGATAATCCCAGGCAGGCTCCATGCCCAACATGGAGCTGGATCTCACAACTGCGAGATCATGACCTGAACCAATATCAAGAGTCAGTCACTTAACTGACTGAGCCACCCAGTGCCCCATCCAAGTTTTTAACTGAGCAAAAGATTTGAAATAAAACTTCACCAAAGAAGATCATAGGCCGAAATAAATAAAATAAGTACCTGAAAAGGTGAGCAGCTGCATTAGTCATTAGGGAAATGCACATTAAAACCACAGTAAGATATCACTACACACCTCCTAGAATGGCTAAAATTTTTCAGTTGGACAACTCCAAGTGTTGGTGAGGAGGTGGAACAACTGAAACTCTCACCATTGATCTCACCAATGCAAAATGATACAGTATGCTATTTTGGAAAGAGTTGGGAGTTAAACATACACTTACAACTCAATCCACCAACCTCACTGGTAGTTATTTACTCAAAGAAAATCAAAGCATATGTGCACACACTTATATATGAATGTTCACAGAAGCTTTATTCATAATAGGCAAAAACTGGAAACAATCCAAATGTCCATCACAATGTCAATGAAGGAGCAAATTGTGATTTATAAGTACACTGGAATACTACACAGCAATAAAAAGGGACAACTGTTGCTACACACAACACAGGTGAATCTCAAAAGTATCATTAAGTGGAAGAAATCAGACACAAAAATATATCTCATATTTGATTGCATTGATATGAAATTCTAGAAAAGGCAAAAAACCATACTGATAGAAAATAGATCAGCCTCCCACCCTGGGAGACTGCAAGAGGGCACAAAGGCACTTTTAGAGAAATGAACACATTCTATATTTTGACTGTAATGGTCAAAATATAGACTAGGCATTTGTTAAAATTCAACAAACTGTATATTTTAAACTGGTGAATTTTATTATATGTAAGGTATACCTCAATCAAGTTAATTTTTTAAATTAAAGGTGTTCTCTTTCATTGCTAGCAAAAGTCAACCTGAAATAATTGGCAAAGAACTTTCATAGCTGGTGAGTCACCTCAATAGAGATGGGAACAAGAGAAGAATTATAGTAAAACTGTAACACGTTGATTTAGTTGAAGCTCTAATGAACATCAGGAATTTTCCTTTCTGACTCACTGTGCTTGGTAACTTCCACTGCCCCTGCCCATTAATAGTAATGAACCATGGGTTTACAAAAGGAAATGTAAGTAAAGTAAATGGCTCCCTTCTGGACGAATCGCCATCTTCCAGTAATTCACCAAAATGACCAACACAAACGGAAAGAGGAGAGGCACCCGCTATATGTTCTCCAGACCCTTTCAGAAAACACGAAGTGGTTCCTTTGGCCACATACATGCCTATCTACAAGAAAAGTGATATTGTAGACATCAGGGGAATGGCACTATTCAAAAAGGAACGCCCCAGAAATGTTACCATGGCAAAACTGCAAGAGGCTACAGTGTTACCCAGCATGCTGTTGGCATTGTTGTAAACAGACAAGTTAAAGGCAAGATTCTTGCCAAGAGAATTAATGTACATATTGAGCATAGTAGCACTCAAAGAGCCAAAGAGCTTCCCGAAGTGTGTGAAGGAAAATGATCAGAAAAAGAAGGAAGCCCAAGAGAAAGGTACTTGGGTTCAACTGAAGTAACAGCCTGCACCACCCAGAGAAGCACAATTTGTGAGAACCAATGGAAAGGAGCCTGAGCTGCTGGAACCCATTCCCTATGAATTCATAGCATGATAATTAAAAAAAAACAAAGAGACCTCAAGACTATAAATAGATGATAGGTAGATAGATAATAGATAAAGTGAATGGCTATTTGGTTTTCGTGATTCAAAATCTTTTAAAAAATGTATCTTTTTTATATTTTTTGCAGTGAGAAATACACCTGTTAAAAGCACAAGATGATCATGTTTACTGGTCACTGATTTCTCTCTGTGTAAATAAAATCACATCCAGAACTGACATGGTGAGAGAGGAATCAGAAAGGGGGTTGATTAGTTGAGCAAAATTTTAATAAAATAAATCAGAAAAGAAGGCTATATGGTGAAAAATATGCCCCCCCAACACTTCAACTCACTAATACTATTATAAAGTAACCAGCAGTAAGAGTTTAGTGTGTAAACTTTCCAAAAATTTTCCTAGACATATTCAAGCATATATATGTAATAAGTTAAACTGTATGATTGCCATTCATATAGGTTAGAAATTGCTAAATATCAACAATTTCATATGGTTCAACCAATATATCCTCTTGTTAATGCACGTGCTCTCATATTCTATATACTCTTTTAAAATTTTCTCTCTTAATAATGTATCATGGCTATTTTTCCATATCAATACATACAGCTGTACATCACTTTCTAAATACCTGGGTAGTTTGCTATTGCATGGATGTACCATACTTTATTTTACCAGTTTCTTTGTAATGGATATTTACCTTGGTTCCTGTCTTTTCCTGTCTTTTCCAATTAAGATAGTTGGATAATCACATGGCTATGTCTTCAAACATAAAAGCTCCATGCTTCCATCTCAAGTCTAGGGATATGCCCACTCAAACAATGAACACTTGCGTTTTGTGGATTGGGTTTCTGTGTCTCTGTTGTTGAAATTCTTATATACCCACACAACAACAATGAAAAGTATATAATATTTAGCTACAGTATTAAATATGGATACAGATCCAAGTCAGTCCAAGTGTATTTAATGTTAAAGATGCCTTTTGAGTTAAAATCGTTGAATGCTATTCAAGTTGAAAATCCCTGTACCAGCGAATATTATTATTATTATTATTATTATTATTAGACCATCACTATTTGGAGCTTTGTGTTTTATCATTGCTCAAGTTATTCCTTTATTCAAAAACTTTGTCTGCAGAATAAAATAAAACTTCTTCCGTTAGCATTCGAGGCCCTTTGCCTCCAGCTACAATGTACCTTTCCAGCCTTGCTTCCCCGGCCCCCCAGCACATTTGGTCTATGCTGCCACACCTGATTACCTTTCCTTTTACTCAGACTGTTCCCTCTGTTTGCAGTATCTTTCCATTTCAGCTCCTCTGTGGGAGTTTGTCGCCTTCCCAATCCACCTGTAATGACACTTCTCAATTATCCCTCATCCTTCAAAGGCAGTGTGATATTGTAAGGAAAGTATAGGCTTTCAAGTTTGTCACACCTGTATTTGAAGCCCCAGCTTCTCCACTTTCTAGCTATGGGACTTGGGGCAAATTACCTGGCTTATCTTAGCCTCAGTTTTTCTCATGTGAAAAATGGAATGCAGTTGCTTAGTTCTGTCTAGAACATTTGGGAGGGTTATATAGGTCCATAGCTAGAAGGGAAATGTGTTTATTAGCAAATCACACTGTACAGAGGATGTATAAAGCATTTCTTTATTCTTCTGATTGAGTCACTGTAAGTTACATCCTGAGAAAGCCAGGACCAACCCTTTCTTTATGAAGTCCACTCAGGTGAGCTCCCAATTGCTCTGGCCTTCTTCATTATGTCTACGGGTCATTTTCCTGTTTCTCTATCCTCCCATGGCATCCATGTACCATCTGGAATGTGCTGTATACATTACCAGAGGGGGAACCATCTACAGGAAACAAAAAAAATTTCTGTCGGATTATATCATTATCATATTTTAAAAATCTCTGTACTCTGTATAACCAGCCAAAGGAAGTCAAAGGTAAGAAGGAGCTAAAGAGAAAAACTGTATTCTTTCACAGATATCATAATGCTTATGTTGGAGCACTGGAAATGATATCTACGAAGTTTATAGACTATTAAAAACACTGTAAAGTAGCCATGAAAAAAAAAACTTTAATATTCACAGATTCCTGTCTTCCTCTTGTGCATCCTGGGAAGCCTGTCTTTGGTGGAAGTCCCCAGCTTAAATCAGGGGTAATGGAAGAGGAGGAGGAGGAGGAGGAGGAGGTGGAGGAGGAGGAGGAGGAGGAGGAGAAATGAGACTAGAGGACCAATTTACAGTAAAAAGCAAAATGAATTACTCAGGAGAATGAACATCTAGTGGGGAGTAGAACCACCAATGGCTGCATTTAAGAGAGTTTGGGAAATTTTTGAGCGAAAATGGGAGTTGGCAGCATCTGTTGTGCAATGCAGTATGAGAAAGGGGAGAGAGAGATGGAAATTGGGAAAGAGGGTTTTGTTTTTGTTTTTGTTTTTTAATGTTTATTTTAGAGAGCTTGCGGATGGGGAAGGGGCAGAGAGAGAGGGGGAAGAAGATCCAAAGTGGGCTTTGTGCTGACAACAAAGAGCCCCATGCGGGGTTCGAACTCACAAGCGGTGAGATCATGACCTGAGCCTAAATTGGACGCTCATCCGACTGAGCCACCCAGGCGCCCTAGGAAAGATAATTTTAAGGAGTGTTCATGTATATAATGATATAAGCCTATTTTGCTTTTTTTCAAGAGTCCAAAAAAGATTAAAGTTGATTTTCGATTACTTTCTAATGACATTGTGCTTAGATGGGCCCAGAGTGGCCCAGCTCTCACCATGTCGATAAATACTTGGCTCCTTCTCTGGAACCCAGATCACCTCCCTTGAAGTTTTAGTACCGTACTTAAGTTATTATGACACATCGTGCAATAAAGTTGGCTCTGTGTATGTATATCCCCTAGCAGGTTGTAGACAGGCCATTTGAAAGCAGGTTTGGTGTGTTTTAATCATCTTCGTGTCCACCATATCCAGCTTCCCATCACCTAGTCTATGAATTGCCCACCGGCCGGACTCTGTGAGGGAACATGTCTGTCCTGGTCTTCACTTCACCGCCAGCACTTGCACTATGTTAAGCCCACAGTAAGCGTTGGGATAATCTTTGTATCCCCTAGAGTAAGGATTTCAGCGCATAAGGAATGGAAGAGAGTAAAAACGTCTAAGCCGAGTTGGTGAGAACGCAGTATAGAAGAGCAGGGGCGGCCGGCCCGGGGCTGGGTGGTAATGAACAGGAATCCGCCAGGAGAAGCCTGGGAGAAGCGGGTGATCGCCGGCGCCCTCCTCTCCTCCACAACGGCAGGTGGCGCTGTGGTCGGGTGCGGCCGCTAGGTTCGCGAGGCGCCTCTCTCTGGGCAGGGTGGGGAGTAGGCAGAAGGACCTGCGGCGGGCCCATCTCGGCCGCCTCTCTGGCTTGATCTTCCTCGGCGTCTGACTGTGCGCTTAGTCCCGCACCATGGGGAAGCGGGACAATCGAGTGGTGAGTACTGAGTGGGGAAAACAGTGGGGCGACGCGGGGCCGGCGGCAGGGGAGCAGAACCCCTTGCTCTCCCCGACGGGGCCTGAGGGTCAGCGGCGTCGCTCGGACCTCGAGCCGGGAGATCCAACTCCCCCCATCCCCTTCGGCCCCAGACGCGCGTGCGCCGAGCACGCAGTTGGCGCTTTCGGGCCCCCCACTCGCTGTCCCCTCTTTCCTCTTCCCGTGTCCCCCTCTTTTTTTCAACCCCGCCGCACCTTCTGGCAGTGCTCCCTAGCTCCCTTTCCTCCGGTACTCCGACTAGCAGTGCCCAGTTTTTACAGCTACAAGGGCTGGAGGAGTTCTGTCTCCTGTACGTTTGTCGTAAGTCTGAGGCCCACGGAGGCCCCGGGACTGGCCCCCTACCCGGTATGGAAGATCTGGCTCCGCGCCCCTGTCGTGCGCACGCTGGTGGGATGGAGGGGCGGAGGCCTCAGGCGCAGCTCCTTTTTCTGGGCTTGCTGCGCGCCTAGTTTTAGCGGCAGGTAGACTCCGGTTTGAGGACCAGGATCGAAACATTTGACCTCGTGTCCTCAGCGCCTAGCACTGCCTGGCACTTAGTAGGACCTGTGTAGGAATGAAGGGTGAAAAACAATTGCCTTTGAAGTCAGGTATAGACGGCAATGCCAGTTTTGGGCCCTCGGGGGTCGGGCGACTAGGATAAGTTGTTTTTCTTCTCTGAGCCTCTGTAAAGGGGCATTAGTGTTATCCACAGCTTTGCAGAATAGTTGAAACCGCAAAAGGCAAATGGCCAGAGAACGTTTGGCATGGAAGTTGTTCTAGTAAATGAGATAAAAGAGACACAGGAATGTAAGAAATAACATGATGCAGTTTCGAAGTTCTTGAAGGCATTCGAAAGAGAAGGTACTTTGGACAGGAGGAGATGGGAAGAAGGCATTCTAGATGGCTACTAGGTTGGTTTGGAAAGTCTGGATTATAAATCAGACTGGATGGACCGTAAACATTAGGGATTAACAATAAACTTAGGTTGCAGCCTTCAAGTTCCTGGATTTATGATCAACTTTTAACCACCGAGCAGCAAAATGAAAAAAAATAAATGCAGTTAAAGTTAGTGTACTAAATTGGGGTGTCTGGGTGGCTCTGTCACTTAAGTGTCCGACTTTGGTTCAGGTCATGATCTGTGGTTGGTGGGTTCCAGCCCCATATCGGGCTCTGTGCTGACAGCTCAGTACCTGGAGCCTGCTTTGGATTCTGTGCCTGTCTCTCTCTGTCTGTACTCCTCCTCGCTCATGCTCTGTCCCTGTATCTCAAAAAAATAAATAAACGTTAAAAAAGAGTTAATGTACCAAATTTAATGAACTTTTATATTCAATGATTATTGCCTTTTTGGGTTGGGAGGGCTACTAAAAGAGCTTTACTTTTATGATATGGTGACATTTCTTCAAAACCTTCGTTTTAATTTTATATACTACTCATAATCAAAGATGTTTAGGAACCACAGTGGTGAACTTTGATTACAATGTTAAGGAATGTTCTTTTGTCCTGCTTTCCCGGCTGTGGGTCAGACCTTGTGGTATCCAGTTTCTCATAGGGTTGAAATGGTGTTCTGATGGAGCATCCTTATTAGGTTTGAGGTGTTCAGAGTGTTTTGACTCTTTAAACTGTGGACTTGAAAATTTAGAAATCACCAGACCTTGGATATGGTTTCATATAGAGGCCTAAGATGTTTTGTCTTTGTTTTACTTAGGAGAAGTGTTGCTTTACACATACCTTTAAAGCATTTGAAACTTTTCAGATTAGCTTCATTTTACTAGAACATTTTGATAATAACTCTGGGCTCTGCTTATTAGTTGGTATGCTTTTGTGGCATAGAGTGTTCTGGTAACATTTTATTTGCAGTTAAAAAGTGGAAAAGAGGGATGCCTGGGTGGCTTAGTCATTTGAGTGTCTGACTTCGGCTCAGGTCATGATCTCGAGGTTCATGCGTTTGAGTCCCCGTTGGGCTTTGTGCTGACAGCTCAGAGCCTGGACCCAACTGTTTCAGATTCTTTGTTTCCCTCTCTCTCTGCCCCTCCCCTGCGCGTGCTCGCTCTCTCTCTCTCTCTCTCTCTCTCTCTCTCTCTCTCTCTCACACAAATAACATTAAAAAAAATTTAAAGGTGGGAATGAAAACATGAAATTAAGATCTAGAAGACAGATTGTCTAGTTTTGTGTTCTCGTTGCATGGAGGAGGAGATGGAACTTTTTTTCTTCCAAATTTTTATTTAAATTCTGGTTAGTTAACATATAGTATTATACTGGTTTCAGGAGTAGAATTTAGTGATTCAGCACTTAAGTATAATACCTAGTGCTCATAACAAGTGCCCTGCTTAATACCCATCACAGGTTTAGCCCATCCCCCACCTCCCTCCATCAACCCTCGGTTTTATTATCTTTCATTAAGAGTTTCTTATGGTTTGTTTCCCTCTCTCTCTCTTTTTTTTAACGTTTATTTTTGAGAGAGAAGGAGAGGGAGAGAGAGTGTATGTGATTGGGGGAGGGGCTAAGAGAGAGGGAAACAGAATCCGAAGCAGCCTCTAGGCTCCCAGCTGTCAGCACAGAGCCAGATGTGGGGCTCAAACTCATGAGCATGAGATTATGACCTGAGCCAAAGTCGGATGCTTAACCGACTGAACCATCCAGGCTCCCATTTCCTTCTCTTTTTAACCCCCTTCCCATATGTTCATCTGTTTTGTTTTTTTAAGTTCCACATAAGAGTGAAATCATATGGTATTTGTCTTTCTCTGATTGACTTATTTCGCTTAGCATAATAGAGTCTATCACCATCCATGTTGTTGCAAATGGCAAGATTTCTTTCTTTTTGATGGCTGAGTAATATTCCTGTGTGTGTGTGTGTGTGTGTGTGTGTGTGTGTGTGTGTGTGTGTGTGACATCTTCTTTATCCATTGGCTATTGTTGATAATGCTGCTAAAAACGTCAAGGAGAACATACCCCTTCTAATCTGTATTTTTGTATCCTTTGGGTAAATACCTAGTAGTGCAATTGCTGGGTCCATAGGGTAGTTCTATTTTTAACTTTTTGAGGGACCTCCATACTGTTTTCCAGAGTGGCTGCACCAGTTTGCATTCCCAGCAACAGTGTTAGAGGGTTCCCCTTTTTCTGCATCCTCAACATCTGTTGCTTCCTGTGTTAATTTTAGCCCTTATGACAGGTGTGAGGTGGTATCTCATTGTGGTTTTGATTTGTATTTACCTGATGATGAGTGATGTTGAGCATCTTTTCATGTGCATGTTAGCCATCTGGATGTCTTCTTTGGAAAAATGTCTATTCATGTCTTCTGCCCATTTCTTAACTGAATTATGTGTTTTGGGGTGTTGAGTTTGATAAGTTCTTTATAGATTTTGGATACTAACCCTTTATCAGATATGTCATTTGCAGTTATCTTCTCCAGTTCTGTAGGCTGCCTTTTACTTTTGTTGATTGTTTCCTTCCCTGTGCAAAAGCTTTTTATCTTGATGAAGTCCCAGTAGTTCATGTTTGCTTTTGTTTTCCTTGCCTCCTGGGACAGTGTGTCTCGTAAGAAGTTGCTACAGCCAAGGTCAGGGAAGTTGCTGCCTGTATTCTTCTCTAGGATTTTGATTGTTTCGTGTCACACATTTGAATTTATTTTTGTGTATGCTGTAGGAAAGTGGTCCAGGTTTATTCTGTATGTTCTGTGTGGTGATGTCCAGCACCATTTGTTGATTCTTTCCTACTTTTTCAAAAATAGTTGACCATAGATGGAACTGTTTAAACTGGGACCAAAACTTGGATCATTTGGTACTTAGTTCAGTATATCATAACTTTTAGGTTTTTTTTTTTTTAAATGTTTGTTTATTTGTTTGTTTTGAGAGAGAGAGCACACACATGAGCAGAGGATGGGCAAAGAGAGGGGAGGGAGAGAATCCCAAGCAGGCTCCATGCCCAGTGTGGAGCCTCGTGCAGGGCTTGATCCTACAACTGTGACACCACAACCCCAGCTGAAATCAAGAGTTCAGTGGACTGAGCCACCCAGGCACCCCATTATAACTCTTGGTTTTAAATAAAATGAATGTTTGCCTCTGAAAATAATGGCATGTTTTTCTTCATACATTGATGGTAAATGCATAGTTCTAAAGATGATAGAATTGCTTTCTAAAAAAACCATAAAGTCCAGGTTGAAAGTTTTGTTGTTGTTTTTGTTGTTTTTTAAAGACTTACTCTGGGGTGCCTGGCTGGCTCAGTCAGTAGAGCATGAGACTCTTGATCTCAGGGTTGTAAGTTTGACCCCATGTTGGGTGTAGAGATGACTTAAAAATAAAATCTTTAAAAAAATAGATTTTTCAGAGCGGTTTTGAATTCACAGCAAAATTGAGCGGTAAGTGCAGAGAGTTCCCATATATTCCATGTGCACAGTTACGCACAGCCTCCCCCCACTTGCAACCCTGCTCTGAAGGGCGTTGTTATAGTTGATGAACCTATCTGGCCACATCATTTTCACCTGAAGTCCGTACTTTACATTAGGGGTCATTCTAGGTATTGTGCATTCTTGAACAGTTATTTTTTTAACTGAACATTTTAGTTCTCAAGATTTATGAAGAGCTGTTAAATTCATAATGGCCACCCTTTGTCCTCATTGTTTTCCAGAAGTTTCATGTTCTTTTTGGTTACTTTGTGCCCTCTAAAACAGATGTATCCTCTAGATAAAAATAGGTAAAGTAACAAATGAAGTTCTGCACATTTTGTTGTCACATTGCTCTTTTCAGTACCTGCCCACTTACCTATTCCTTCAGTTTGATTTGCTATCCTGAATTTCAAAAGCAAATTGCTTTGTTACCAAACTCATGCAGCAGTTTGGATCCACAGACAATTCTAGTTATATATGAATACAAGTATTTGATTTGTAAGGTCACAGCATTTAATGTGATTAAGTCATAGTGAGACAGTTCAAGAAATTGCACAATTTCTGTGTTTTAACTGGTGCCTAACCACCCAGCCCCTTAATGTTAAGAACATTGTTTTTAACACTGCTGCATAATAAGCAAAAAGGCTTTATCTTTGTAAAATTATTTTTTTTGTTTTAAAAGCCTTTCTGTTCATAGTAAAAAGAAGCACTGTTGCTTATTGATTATGAGCACAGACCATCAAGTGTTTTTGCAAGGAGCCTGGCATATAAGATGTCTTTAATAAATATTGCTATTTTTAAAAAAGTTTTATTTGTTTTGAGAGTGCTCATATGAGCAGGGGAAGGGCAAAGAGAGAGGGAGAGAGAAAATCCCAAGCAGGCTCCCTGCTGTCAGCTCAGAGCCCCCCAGTGAGGGGCTTATGACCTGAGCTGAGATCAAGACCTGGATGCTTGAGAAACTGAGCCACCCAGGTGCCCTTTGCTGGTTTTTAAAATAAATATTATTGTTATAGTTGAAACAAATAATTGAGATATTTGGAGTGTACTTAAGCGAACTAAGGATAGTGTTTATAATCAAAAGCTTATGTTAAGCCTATTACATAGACAATGATAGCTCTTGTAATTGTATCATAAGTTGTCTGTGATTAATAGTCTTAGGATGTGAATATACTACTTTACTATTTAATTTTCCTCTGAAAAGTAAACCGTAAGACAGACTGTACTTGAGGGAAGCAATTTCACAGTAGATATAACATAAAAATGTTAATGTACTTTTAAGATACATGCAAGTATATTTGAAGACTGTAAAACATGGTGAATGTGTTACGATTTTTTTTAAGTAGGCTGTATGCCTAAAGTGGGGCTTGAACTCATGACCTCGAGATTAAGAGTCACATGCTCTACTGACTGAACTGGTCAAGCGCCCCCCAATTTTTTTTAATTAAAGTGATAAGTTGTCACTGTGCTGTTTGTGAATTTTTACTTGAAAACAGTTCAGCTCTTGGAATTGGAGTGGCAGTATTGTGAGTGAATTTTTCTCATTTTGTTTACCTTTATTATTATGATAATGTTTGTGTGTAGTTTTTTTGATTTTTTTCATTTATAAAGGTAATGAATTGTTGTTTTTAAAAAATTTTTCCAGGGGCGCCTGGGTGGCGCAGTCGGTTAAGTGTCTGTCTTCAGCCAGGTCACGATCTCGCGGTCCGGGAGTTCGAGCCCCGCGTCAGGCTCTGGGCTGATGGCTCAGAGCCTGGAGCCTGTTTCCGATTCTGTGTCTCCCTCTCTCTCTGCCCCTCCCCCGTTCATGCTCTGTCTCTCTCTGTCCCAAAAATAAATAAATGTTGAAAAAAAAATTTTTTTAATCTATAGTTGTTCATTAAAATGGCATCTTATATTTTGGCCACCTGCTTTTGCTTCACATTTAGGAAATCTCAGACATCTTTCCATATCAGAAACTATAGATCTCTCTTTTTATGGCTACATAGTATTTCATTTTGAAGGTATATTTTAATATATAATTAATGAATCTCAATTTGATGGCTCTTTGGGTGTTTTCAGTTTTCCCTATTTTAGTAATTTAGTTTTGAACATCCTTGTATATATTTGCATTCTTTGGAAATAAACAGTTTTTACAGTTTTAAACTTAAGATATTTTACTGGTAAGTGCTACTAAAATTATGACATGGGACCAAAGAAATGGGAAGGTGATAGATATCTCCTGTTTTAAAAATGATGAACTTAGCTTTGCACATATATTTGCTTCTGGTTATTAGGATTGTCAGTGTCATTATTTGGGCCACAGTTCCTCTATTGCAGCTTCCGTTGGTTGTCATATTTCCACATGAACTACATGAACTGAGTGAAATTCTCAGCAGAGGCAGTTGATTGAAATACTCAAAGACATAACAGTTGATGTAAAGAATGTCACTATATGCCTCTCTCTTGAGTTGGATTTGATATTCACATCTAGCCCTGACTCTGTAAACATGCCTGACGTTAGGAGTTCTAGCATTAATTCCTGCATGGAAGAAAATTATGTTAATGGACTTTTTCATCCCATGTAATTAATTAGGCAGTATCCGGTTGAATGGGACTAGTTCTCAGTTTGTACTGTTTATAGTAGTTTTATGTTGTTTGATCTGCCAGAGAAATCTGGAAATAATATAACTCATACTTGTTTTGAGGGTGGGAAATGTTGGTTATTTTCAAGGGTTTTGTTAAATAAAATGCAACAAATACATTCTTTCACTTCTTTTGGAATATTAAGTCTTAAGTTTAAGGCCTTAAAATCAATGTTGATAATAGTCATTTTTGACCAGAATTCTTTTTGTTTAAACAGTGGAAGAGTTTTTATAAATGATTGTTGACTTGGATTAAATTTGGAAAACCAAATATGAGGATCAAGGAGTTGAGACTAATTTAAAGACCAAATTTTATATATGTAGCACACTTAATTTTAATAAAACAGTATCTCTTTGCTAGATAGTGTCATTAATAAAGAAACCTGCTTTATTTTGTCTGGATATGTTTTTTTTTTTTAAAGTATCTGAAAATGTGTTTTTCTGTCATAGTAAGTTCAGTATAGACAGCAGAATTTGATTTTTGTAGAGTTCCTTATTGTGTAAAAATAAACATAACATAAAGTTCATTGTCTTAGCCATTTTTAAGTGTTTGTCAGTGGCATTAATATATTCACAGTGTTGTACAAGTGTCACCACTGTCCATTTCCAGAACTATTTTTTTAAAGTTTATTTAGAGAGAGAGAGAGAGAGAGAGAGAGAGAGAGAGAGAGAGAGAGAGAGAGGGCGCACATGTGGGGGGGGGGGAGGGGCAGAGAGACTCCCAAGCAGGTTCCATGCTGTCAGAACAGAGCCTGACTCAGGGTTCAAACCTATGAACCATGAGGTTATGCATGACCTGAGCCGAAATTTGACCCAGATGCTCAACTGACTGAGCCACCCAGTTGCCCCCTCCAGAACTTTTTCAGCATCCCAGATAAGAAACTTTGTACCCGTTAAAGAGTAATTCTCAGTCATTTGTTCCCCTTCAGCCCCTGGAAACCTTTTCTACTTTCTATCTCTATCCATAATTTGTTTATTCTAGATACCTCATATAAGTTGAATCATACAGTATTTGGCCTTTTATATCTGGATTATTTCACTTAGCATGTTTCCACGGTTCATCCATATTGTAGCATGTTTAAGAATTTCATTCTTGGGGCGCCTGGGTGGCTTGGTCGGTTAAGCATCCGACTTCAGCTCAGGTCATGATCTCAGGGTCCGTGAGTTCGAGCCCCGCGTCGGGCTCTGTGCTGACCACTCATAGCCTGCAGCCTGTTTCAGATTCTGTGTCTCCCTCTCTCTCTGCCCCTCCCCTGTTCATGCTCTGTCTCTCTCTGTCTCAAAACTAAATAAACACTAAAAAAAAAAAAATTAAAAAAAAAAAAGAATTTCATTCTTATGCAAGGTGGCATCTTGCATTGATGCTACTTGATTTGCATTTTCTTTGCATTTGCATCGTGATTTGCATTAATGGATTGTCAGTGTCATTGGTTGGGACAGTGACTAGGGAGTTGAACATCTCTTCATGTGCTATTGGACATTTGAATATCTTCTTTAGAGAAATGTTTATATAAGTCCTTTGTACATTTTTTAATTGGGTTGTTAGAGTTTTTTGCTGTTGAGTTGTATGATTTCTTTAGGCATTCTGGATATTAATTCCTTGTCAGATCTGTGAGTTGCAAATACTTTCTCCCATTCTGTGGATTGTCTTTTCATTCTTGATAGTGTTCTTTGATACACAAATTTTTTTTTTTAAGTTTATTTATTTATTTTGAGAGAGAAAGCAAGAGCACAAGCAAAGGAGGGGCAGAGAGAGAGGGAGACACAGAATCTGAAGCAGGCTCCAGGCTCTGAGCTGTCAGTACAGAGGCCGGTGCAGGGCTCCAACTCACAAACTGTGAGATCATGACCTGAACCAAAGTCAGATGCTTAACCGACTGGCCACCCAGGCACCCCAATAAACAGATATTTTAATGTTGGTGAAGTCCTGCTGTTTTTTTTCCTTTTGTTGTCTGTCCATAATTTAATATTTGACGTTAACAATTGGCAAGTAAAATTGCCATCAGTATGGCATAGTATTTCCTGAGATAAAAGATATACTAGAATAAGTGATGAATTTAAAGTTCGATCTTTGGGACACCTGGGTGACTCAGTTGGTTAAGCATCTGACTCTTGATATCCACTCAGGTCATGATCTCGCTCTCCTGGGATGGAGCCCCACATCAGGCTCCCCACTGGGCATGGAGCCTACTTGGTAGTCTCTATTCCTTCCCCCCTCTCTCTGCCCTTCCCCCACTCTCACTCTCTGCCCCTCCCCCGCTCCGTCTCGCCTCTCTCAAAATAAATACACTTAAAAAAAAAATAAAGTTAGATCTTTAATTATTTTGCAACCAAGTTTCTTAATTTGCCAGTAAGCATAGTGTTACCGTCTCATGGGGTTATTGGGCTTTAGGAGAAAACATAAAATCATCTTACAGTAAGAAAGAGGTAATCTCTAGTTTAAAAAAAAAAGGTGGGGGGCGCCTGGGTGGCTCAGTTGGTTAAGTATCCGACTTCAGCTCAGGTCATGATCTCACTATCTGTGAGTTCGAGCCCCACGTCGGGCTCTGTGCTGACAGCTCAGAGCCTGGAGCCTGCTTCGGATTCTGTGTCTCCCTCTCTCTCTGACCCTCCCTCTGTTCGTGCTCTGTCTCACCCTGTCTCGAAAAAATAAATAAACGTTAAAAAAGTTAAAAAAAAAAAAAAAAGGTAGGGTGACACCTGGGTAGCTCAGTCAGTTAAGTGTCTGAATTCGGCTCCTGTCATGATCTCGCGTTTGTGAGTTCGAGTCCCACATTAGGCTCTGTGCTGACAGCTCAGAGCCTAGAGCCTGCTTCAGATTCTCTGTCTCCCTCTCTCTCTGACCCTGCCCCTTTCGCACTGTGTCTCTCTCTTTCTCTCCCTCTCTTTCAGAAATAAATAAGCATTAAAAAAATTTTTTTTTTAATTTTAAATCTCTGGTAAAAAAATTTTTTTTTCTATGTAATAGTGATATGATTCATCTCCTGAACTTGTGAGACTTAATAGAGTATTAATTTTTTTTGTAATGAAAAATTTGGTTAGATTATTCATGCTTAGTTGGACATAGTATGCATTTATAATAAAAATTGCTTGGTGAGTAAGTGAACATTTGCACTTTTGATGTTTTTTTTTTTTTTTTAATTGAGTTAATTTTTGTTCTTTCCTCAAGGCCTATATGAACCCAATAGCAATGGCCAGATCCAGGGGTCCAATCCAGTCTTCAGGGCCAACAATCCAAGATTATCTGAATCGACCAAGGCCTACCTGGTATTTGTGTAACAATTTAACCATTTATAAGATTTTCATAGATTTTTGTAAAGGGTACTGTTACAGTTTTAATTGATTGCAAAGCAATTGTCAGATACATAGTTTTTTGAAGTGATATTCATTGGTGCTTTCTTTTCAATGTATGAAATACACATCATGCATGAGCATAGAACAAATATTTGAGAAGCCACCACCCTGTGTAGCTAAAGAGCTAGCAGTTAACCTTTCATATCAATCTCTTCTCTATCCCCTAAAAGAGACCTTAAGCTTGCAGTTTTAAGCTATTTAAAATGGTAGGTTTGACTAATCTCACCCTTCATTGAAGTGTAAGTAGGTGTTAGGAAGGATAATGTTAAGCCATGTTTCTATTCTTACCTGATGGCTTTTCAATAAGTTGAATTTCCCGTTAAAAAATTTTTGTTTTAAATTGTTTTTTGGGTTTTTATTTGCCCTCGTTGAGTAACTCTGAGTATTTGTAAATAAAACATCACAGCACTGGCCTTACTTTTTTTTTAGTATGTCTTATTATTAAATATCAGACTCCTGAGATAACTTATGACAAGTTTCAGAGTTGTTAGCTTCATAATGCTTGTAAGTGCCCCTAAAAGCTGGATAACTATAGTTGAAAGTTTTGCTTATGTGTAACAAGGACTCTTCCTTTGAGTTAAATAGAAAGTAAGCCATGTCTACCTCTTAGAGTTTTCATGAATGCTGTTGTTGACTGTTGCAGCATACCAGAAAATTATCCCAAAACAAAATATGTTTTACCTTCAAAATTGGTGAGAAGAAATGAACTTTAAGGGGAAGTGCTCGAGAAAGTATATTATGTGTGTATTAGAGTCCCCTAAGATAGCCCTTCAGTTGTGTAATTTGCTAGAAGGACTCCCAGATAGTTGTACTCTTGGGTAAGACTTATTACACTGAAAGAGTACCAGCCACAATCAGCAAAGAGAAAAGTTGCATGGGGTGAAGTCCAGGGGAGATTGGGCTCAGGCTTCCAAGGCTTCTTCCTATATAGTCACATGGAATGTGCTTAACCCGCACAACAATGAGTTGTGTTAACATACATGAAATGTTGCCAACCAGGGGAGTTCATTAGAGACTCAGTGTGCCCAGGGTTTTTACTGGGGACTAGTCAGCCTCTCCCTATCAGATCCCAAAATTCCAGACTCCCTGAAGTACAGGTTCAGCCTAAGCAGTAGTATTTGTACAGATAGGCACAGTGAGCCACTCTTAACGGAATGGTAAGGAGCCTTCAAAATCCAAGTTCCCAGATGCCAGCCAGGGCCAAACTTGTAAGCAGGCCATTCTGAGAATTAGCAATCAGGCATGTTGTACCAACTCTTCTGTGCAGTATGAGAGGTGCATTGTAAAATAGATGTTTAATTAAAAAATTTAGTAGTTTAAATAGACCTTAGCTCTCCGTAACACTGAAACTATCAGCTTTGGGACCCTAGGCAGATTTCTTACCTGCCTCAAGCTTTGCTTCGTATCCGTAAAATTGGTGTAATAATACTGTGTTTTCTCACAGGATTGTTGGAAGGATTAAAGGAAAATGTATTGAAAACAGTGCTCAAACGTTTGGTGTATTAGCTCTTGTAATCCATGTTTGGGAAAGGAATAGTCAGTGTTATCTGAAAGACTGTGTTAATGATAATTGACTTATAAGGCTATGAACAAAGAACTTTAAAAAGTGTCAACACTGGAATGGAAGTTTATTAGGATACTAATATTTTTTTATTTACGAAATTTTGGTTTTGTTTGTAAGTATTCATCTCTAATTTGAATTGCTTGAAAACTTATGTATCTATTTTATTAAGGGAAGAAGTGAAAGAACAACTAGAGAAGAAAAAGAAAGGCTCCAAGGCATTGGCTGAATTTGAAGAAAAAATGAATGAGGTTTGTAAATAGTACCTGTTTGAAAAAATAGACACATATGTTTTCTTAAAAGAAATATGACATTGGGGCGCCTGGGTGGCTCAGTTGGTTGAGCATCCGACTTCGGCTCAGGTCATGATCTCATGGTCTGTGAGTTTGAGCCCCGCATTGGGCTCTGTGCTGACAGCTCAGAGCCTGGAGCCTGCTTCGGATTCTGTGTCTCCCTCTCTCTCTGCCCCTCCCTCCGCTCATGCTCTGTCTCTCTCTGTCAAAAATAAAATAAAACATTAAAAACAGAAAAAAAAGAAATATGAAATAATTTTTTAACAAATCAGGGGTCGGGCATGGTTTTTAGGTTTAAGGGAGCTCTGTACATTGAATACAGGTTTGTATATAAATGCACGATTTCTTTAAAATAAAAAGAGCAAAAAAATTAAAAAGTGGAAAATCATCTTACAGTAATTTAGGTCATCTGGGTTCTTCCCTTTATCTTCCCCTGCCCCCATGGCCCCATATTACTCTGAGTTTTCCATGATGTTTGCCTGTTTTGGTCACAAACATGTATGTAGTATTTCAGGTACAATATAGGTTAATTCAGTTTTTACTGTCTGGAAAGAGAATCTAACTCTTTTTTTTTTTTGTAAAAAAGAAAAAGTTGTCAGCTTCAGTGATAATACCTACTCCTCTTCTCAATATGCACTGGAGAGCTCCCACTCTTTAATATCCCCCTTAATAAAGAGCTTTTAGAGGATTCTTTGGTGACAGGGTTCTGGCACCTGGAATACCTTTTCCCTGTTCTTAGAGGCTGAGATGGTGAGAGGTAATAGAGGATAGAGGGAAGGAAGTAGTAGTAGCTGTCTATATCAGGTGTGTTAGAAGGGGATAGATAGCCTTTGATGTTGTTCATAACCTTTTTGCAGAACTGGAAGAAAGAACTAGAAAAACACAGGGAGAAATTATTAAGTGGAAGTGAGAGCTCATCCAAAAAAAAGCAGGTAAGAGTTTAATGTTGTTTTTAATATCACAGTTGGGTGTACTACTATCAGTATAATATTAAAAACTCACATCAGCTTATTTAGATTTGTACTTTTATTTGTTTGTTTTTAGAGAAAGAAAAAAGAAAAGAAGAAATCTGGTAGGGTGAGCAAAAGTTTTCCATTTTTCTAAATGTTACGATTAAGAGCTTACAAGAAAAGTAAGATAATTTCTACAACCTGTATGCTGACTGTAAATGAGTCAAGGAGCCTGGAGGTCCTTTGGTAGATATGGGTGGTTTTGTTCTATTAGCAATATAAAGAAAGGCGCCACCCGCCTTATAACCTAGTAACTCCTCTGTTGCTATCAGGGAGGGAAAGGGGAAAATTGACTACCATTGCCATATCTGTTACTTTGTTGAGCCTTTTTCGTGTGTGTGTGTGTGTGTGTGTGTGTGTGTGTGTGTGTGTGTGTGTGTGTAAGGGCTTATGACATTTCACTTTTTAATGTTTAAGTCTTCAGAATAATACAACATCTGTTTCTCAGCCACTAGATTGATTTTGTTAAGTATTTGAAAGACTTAGTAATAAAAAAATTCCTGCATCTCACAAGCTTTAATTGTTTTGTGCTTGGTCAAGTATTCATCTTCTTCTTCATCAAGCTCTGATTCTTCCAGCAGTTCTTCGGATTCTGAAGATGAGGTAAGGTTTGCCTGTGATGGCTCATGAAATAATAATCTCTAATTTATTTAATGACAAGAGGAAATCCATTATGTAATATTTTAGAAATGTTGACTTGCAGGTTTTGGTTAATTATCCATAACTGAAAGCACTGACAGGAATGAACAGCTAGATACTTAAATATTAACATATTATTTTTATATTCCTAAATGTATCTTATTCACTTAAAAATATCAGAGAAGAAATACAGTTTAAAAATCTAAAATGCTATCTGACTAGAAGCTAGAGGGTATGTGTGACTCAAATTACTTGACTTTTTTTTATAAAACAGGAAGGTTAGTATAAGTTATACTTTACACAGTTATTAAGGGGGTGCTTGGTTGGCTCATTCGGTAGAGTATGTGACTCTTGATCTCAGGCTCAGGAGCTCAAGCCCCACATTGGGCATAAAGTTTACTTTAAAAATACTGTTAAGTAAAACATGTATTTACAACTTGGTTCTTTCATGGATAAAGTTTTTATATTAATAAAATGCATCAATTATATTTTTGAAACAAAGCAAATGTTTGTAAAAATGTTTTATATAGGATAAAAAACAAGGAAAAAGAAAAAAGAAAAAGAAGAATCGTTCACATAAATCTTCTGAAAGCTCCATGTCAGAAACTGAATCGGACAGTAAGGTAAAATTACTTAAATTAGCAGCATTTTGGATAGCAAACCACATTTAATTAGCTTCTTTTAAATCATCCTATCTTAAATTGCTCTCAGTTTGGAAATGAGATACTATTTTTTTGTACTTTGATGGTCTGTGCCATTTAATTGATATACTTAATATCTTACATATGGTTTTCAGTTGTTCTCTAAGTACTTCCACTTATGTCTCCATCTCTCAACATTTCCATGATAGCTTTATGATAAATGTGACAGATACTATTTTTTCCATTTTCATAAAGAAGTCAGAGTTTAGAGAAAAAAAACATACTGTACTATCTGGTCCAGTATCCTATTCCTAAATCTGCTCTGTACTGTCCAGAATTGTGAAACATAATTGGCATTGGCTCTCAGACATTTGTGATAATAAGGAATACATGCAAGTTGTAATAAAAGTGTAGATTCCTGGGCCTCATCTCCAGAGAGTATGATTCAGTAGATCTGATTAGGCTCAGAAGTCTACATTTTTAATAGATGTTCTCTATGATTCTGATATAGGGGTGTCCTCGGACCACAATTTGACAAACACTGTCTCTAGGGTCTCAGAAAAACAAAACAACTGTCTGGTTTTGTGGCAGATCTCTACTAGTCCTAGTGTCGTTTCTTTTGACAAAATTCCTGGCATCTAGAAAGTAGTCAGTAAACACTGGTTTTCTTTTTGTCTTTTAAGGCTGAAGACTCAGTCTCATGATAATGATAGCTAATATTTGTCCAAGTGCCTCCTCTGTGTTAGGCATAGTTCTAAGCACTTGACATTTTAACTCAATCCTCATCCACTTTTTGGATAAGGAAGGCTCAGGGAGGTTAATGGCTAGAACTGAAACAATCAAAAGAAAGAAATTCTAGCCTCTCCTCCTTACAAGGAGAGTAGGAAAATGAGATTGGTGGACGTCCACTGTCAGTGTGAATTAGAACTCCCATGCATATGACCACCACGGGCAAAAATAGGCAGATGGCATTAAGTCTTATTTTTTAAATAAACTATGTGGTTATTATAGATAATCTGTTAGATTATTATTTTGAGGTATACCTAGATTTGATATGTAGCTAGATAAATGAAGAATGCCCATTTCCTTACAAGCACATATATACACAACATAACGTTCCTCCTACATTTTCAGAATAAAATTCTGGCATTGAAGTAAACTTTTTCCAGTTTATATAATAAATTGAATCATAGAGCAAATCACTGTTTTGGTATTTTTGTCTTTATACTATTATGCTGTATCTTTTAAATTTAAAATTGATATATATATATGTTTGTGTGTTTAGGATAGTTTAAAAAAGAAAAAGAAGTCAAAGGATGCAACTGAGAAAGACAAGGTAATTATAATTTTACATTGCCTTTAGTCTGTCATACAATACTTCATTTACTTCAAAAAATTGACAATATGTTCTCCCTTTTAACTTAAAGAGATTTATTTATTTTGTTTTTATAGCATTTCTCGCTGATTTAAGGAAATCATTTATTGAATTCATTATTGAAGGTTAAAAGATCAGAAAAGTATTCCTGCAGAGTTTGAATTTGTACAGATTATTATCTCAGATTAAAAATTCAAAATGATGGAGATTATATATTTCCTTTGTTTCTTCAAGTCATTTTATTTTATTTATTTTTTAAATGTTTATATTTTGAGAAAGGCAGAGTGTGAGTGGGGGAGGGGCAGAGAGAGAGAGAGGAAGAGAGGATTGGAAGCTAGCTTTGCACTAACAGCGTGGAGCCTGCTTGGGATTCTCTGGCGCGCACTTGTGTGCTGCGTGTGTGTGTCTCTCTCTCTCCCTCTCCCTCCCTCTCTCCCTCTCCCTCCCTCCCTCCATCACTCTCTCCCACTCTTCCTCCCTCCCCCGCCTCTCCCTGCTCACATTCTGTTTCTTTTTCTCTCAAAATAAATACATAAACTTTTTTTAAAAAGTTAAAAAAAAAGACTTTTTAATTACAGAACCTGGAGTTCTGTTTCAAATTGAATACATCGTAGATAAGTTTTGAAAAACCTTCTTACTACTATAGATATTTTATTTTTATTTATACTTAACTATAAATAATGCAAGTTTATTCCTGTGTTTCTGATGTACGATTAAATATCTTTTTCTGGTTCTTAGTAATAAAAACCTAAAGGAAGCAATTACTAATGAAAGAAAACTACAGACCAGTGTCATTATATTTTATTCAGTCTTTTTAAACGTATTTTTAAAATAGGGGTGTAATTCACATAATATGCTATTAAACATTGTAAAATTACAATTTGGAGGAATATTGTGTATATACAGTTTTGTGCAATGACCACCTCTGTAGTTTAAAAACGTTTTCATTACCCCCTCAAAAACAACCCATTTGTTCTATTCTGTTTTGTGTTTTGTTTTGTTTTGTTTTGTTGAATCAAAAGTGGAACTTCATGGGCACCTGGCTGGCTCAGTTAGTAGAGCATGTGACTCTTGATCTTGGGGTTGTAGGCTTGAGCTCCATGTTGGATGTAGAGATTACTTAAAAATAAAATCTTTTTTTAAAAAAGTAGGAACTTTAATAAGTGTATCACTTGTATTTACATTAAAATAAATGGAATTTATTAGAATTAAAACAGTCCTTGCTATTTACAAATTGAATGTATAAGACAAATTATCCTTTGTATTTGTTTTCTGTTTACAAATTCAATAGTATTACACTTTGGAAAGCCAGTTACTTTTTGTTAACTTTGATACAAATATAAGGTAGCATTAACATAGCATATTCTACAGATTTAAGGACAGGTAAAACTTAGCATTAAACCCTCAAACACCGCTTCTTCTCCTACATTTTTTGGAGTAAGACACTGATATTCTTTTGTAGACTGTTCAGCTTAGGCCTGATTTTTTTAGTGAGAACCACTCAAGCAAGTAGGTGATTTCAGTTCCACATGGAAGAGCTTCAACAGAAGCTTTCAGGCAGCACCAAGGGCTGGGTGTGCCAAACCCCTGCCAGCTGTGCTGGTCACTGGGGCTACAGCTGGTAGCTTGTAGTGAAGTCAAGTGAAGCTTGACTTTACTGGGGCAGGTTGAAGAACAATTCTCTTATAACTTCCAGGGCTAGATCTTGACAGGGACACTCTTTGGATCACAGAGGATGACATAGACTCAGGACAGGTCCAGGTCCCTTCCCCTCTGAGTATATCATTTAAAAGCAGTCATACAATGTATTGCTTTTTGTGTCTGGCTTCTTTCACTTAGTGTAAGGTTTTCAAGGTTCATCCCAAGTGGTAGCATGTATCAATACTTCATTCCTTTTTATGGATGATTAATATTCCACTGTGTGTGTATGCCACAATTTGTTTATCCATTTGTCTGTTGATATTTAAGTTGTTTTTACCTTATGCTGTTGTAAACATGTATGTACAAGTTTCTGTGTGGACATACATTTTTACTAATCTTGGATATATACTTAGTAATGGTTTTAATATCAATTTGCAAATAAAAAACCCATTTAGACACTAAAAAAAAAGCCATCATGATCAAAATGGGTTAATTTTAAGAATTCAAAGATAAGAACTTTATTAATACAATTTGCCATATTGTAGTAACTGCCCAAATGAAAGAAACCGTAATTGCCAAAGGGGTATGATGTAATTCAACATTAATTCCTGATTTTCTAAATCATTATAGAATAAGTAGTACCTTTCATATTTAAAAAGATACATGTGTTAGGGGCGCCTGGGTGGCTCAGTCAGTTAAGTGTCTGACCGGCTCAGGTCATGATCTCATGGTTCATAGGTTCAAGCCCCATGTCGGGCTCTGTGCTGACAGCTCAGAGCCTGGAGTCTGATTGGGATTCTGTGTCTCCCTCTCTCTGCCCCTCCCCGACTTACCATCTGTTTCTCCCTGTCTCAAAAATGAATAAACATTAAAATTTTTTTTTTTTAATTTACGTGTGAAACTAAAAACTGGTAGTATACAAACATGAAATACTAAAACAACTGCATTGTGATTTTGTACTTCAGTATAAGGTACAGAGTAATAATGTGTTTTTACAGAGTAAAAGACAAATAATACAATAAACAAATACCCATATACATACCAGCCGGAGTTGGCAAATGATTTACATTTTGTCATAGTTGCTTCAGGTCTGGTTTTATTAAAGAAAAAGTACAGGGTACCTTGGTGGCTCAGTCAGTTGAGCGTCTGACTTCGGCTCAGGTCATGATCTCACGGTTTGTGAGTTCGAGCCCCGCATCGGGCTCTGTGCTGACAGCTCAGAGCCTGGAGCCTGCTTCAGATTCTGTGTCTCCCTCTCTCTCTGCCCCTCCCCCACTCACACTCTTGTCTGTCTCTCACAAATAAACAAACATTAAAAAAAAGAAAAAGTACAAGACACCCTCTCCTTCCTAAGAGGCAGCTGTTTCTGAAATTAATGTGAATTTTTCCCATCCACATTTATACACTTTTATTGCATAAGTATATGTTCTTAAATAGCATTAGATATTTTGCATTTTCAAAATGGTATCGTGTTTCCTTCTGGCACCTACTTTTTTCATTCAGCATTGCTGTGGACATTTATCCTTGTTGATGCCCTCAAGTCCTTTTGCCTATAGTATTCTGTTATGTTAATTTGCCATAATTTATTTCTCCATTCCTTTTTTAAATTATTTTTATGTTTTAGAGAGCATGAGCAGGGGAGAGGGGCAGAAGGAGAAAGAAACTCAAGCCAGGCTCCATGCTCAGTGCAGAGCCCGATTCAGGGCTTGATCTCATGACCCCTGGGATCATGCCCTGAGCCGAAATCAAGAGTCGGACACTCAACCAGCTGAGCGATTCAGGCGCTCCTGTTTCTCTATTCTTCTGTTTTTGGGACATCTAGCTGTTTTCATTTTTCAGTAATGCAAACAGTGCTGCAGTGACTATTTCTTATCCATTTTTCCTTTTCCACAAGTTATCATTACTTTTCTAAGACACACCTGGGGAAAAAGGAAATAAATAAGATATATCTGGGACTATAATTTCTAGGTTCAAAGATGTTCATACATTTAACTTGTCTAAATTTTGCCCACCCAAATGCTCATTAATTTGTATCCTGCTAGTAATGTATTGACCGTACCCTTGTTCCACATACGTGATGGTCAACACTATGAGATTTCTTTTTGCCGATTTAATATGTGAAGATGGTTTAGCCTCTTCATTTGCTTATTAGCCATTCAGATACCATTTTCTGTGAATTGCCTATTCATAGTCTTTGCCTACTTTTCTGTTGGTTTTTTGTTTTTATGACTCATAGGAGTTTCATATTTTAGATATTACTCATTTTTCATATACATGATGAACATTTTGGGGTCCATGGCTTCTCTTAATATTGTTTAGAGTGACTGTTATAATCATAAAAAGGGTATAATTTTTTCCCTTAGGCAATATTCTTTGTTTTTAGGGTTTTCATTTTAATTCCAGTATAGTTAGCATAGTGTTATAAAAAAGAGTGTGATTTCAAGTCATGTATCAGTCATTGTTTTCAGCTCGTTTTTAAATTGTTACAAAAATGGAATATGATACCTAATAATGGAAGGAATATCCTGTTTCTAATAGTAACAAAGACTATATAGGAAATTTTTAAAAAATTGATCGGAACTTACTTGAAGAAAATATGCAAATCTATTCAGAGAAGCACATGAAAATGAAGGTTCAGTAAATTTTCCTGGGTATGAGCTACCCTATTAGACATTAATGCTTTGATTAAAAAATAGTGCGGTATGGTACAGGAATAGAAAACAACAACAACAACAAAAAACAGTGGATAAAATGGAACTAACAGTTGGGGGAGGAGGGAACAGTCTGGAGTCCAAGTAAAACTTTGTTAAGTATTTGTGGAACTTAATATATGATACAAGTGGCTTTTCTTGGGACAAAATGATTGTCTGTTTGGAAAATATAAAGCTGGGCACTCCTTAAGGCCAGATAAATCCCAAATATGTCTGTTTTAAATCTGAAAGTATAACTGGAGAAAGACCATGGAGAATATGGTATTGGGGTGGAGAAGGCCCATGCCTCAAAACTCAATATTTTTGACCAGATAATTCTAATTCTGAATGACAAAGATCACAAAAAAAGTAAACCATGAACAAAGTTTAAATATAATGAACAAACTTAGTAAAAACTAGGAATACATAATTTAAAACTTCGTTATTAAAAAATGATACTTTATATTTGCTGTGGAAGGCAGAAAAAAATACCTTATATACACAGAAAAAGTGGTAAAATTCATGTTTAGGCATTTCTTAAAATACGACTGTATTCCAATTATCTGAGATTGATATGATTGATAAAAGAGCCTGATAAGGAGGCTTCTTGGTAAAGTGTGACTCATAAATGAGTGAAATAAATGATTGAGGGGTGGTGGTGAGAGAATGAGCAAATCATTTGGGTGAAGGCTACTTTGGTCTTTCATTTAAACATTGTTATTAGGTAAAGATTTTGTACTCACGCACCCTTTACTGTATTTCAACTTTGTTTTTGTTATTTTTTAAGTTTATTTATTTATTTTGAAATAGAGAGCGAGGAAGTGCGAGGGAGGGAGAGAGAGAGAATCCCAGGCGGGCTCCGTGCTATCAGCGCGGGGCTCAGTGCGGGGCTCGATCCCACGAACCATGAGATCATGACTGAGCCGAAACCAAGGGTCGGATGCTTAACTGACTGAACCACCCAGGTGCCCCTCAACTTTGTTTTTATTACTTATTTATTTATTAAAGTTTATTTATTTTGTTTATTTGGAGAGAGAGAGAGAGAGCACAAGCAGGGGAAAGTCAGACAGGTAGAAAGAGAGAATCCTAAGGTGCCCCCAGGTGCCCCTCAACTTTGTGTTTTTTTTTTAATTTTTTTTAATATTTATTTATTTATTTTGAGACAGGGAGGGACAGCATGAACGGAGGAGGGTCAGAGAGAGAGGGAGACATAGAATCTGAAACAGGCTCCAGGCTCTGAGCTGTCAGCACAGAGCCTGACGCGGGGCTCGAACTCACAAACCGTGAGATCATGACCTGAGCCACCCAGGCGCCCCTCAACTTTGTTTTTAATAGCAAAGAACCCATATGTATGCCTGCCCTCCAAAAAGAGATGGGTTAAGTAAATTCTGGCATATGCTGTCAATGAATGTCAAAGGCAGCCATAAATGACAATGTAGTTGGCATGGAAAGGTACTATTGGGTGAGAAGAGCAGGTTCTAAACAAGAATTTATGTAAAATAGTAAATGTACACATAGAGAGCTGTTTCCAAAAATCTTCATGATGTTTAATGCCTGGTACTGGGCTTCAGGTGAATTTTCTTACAGTGAGCATTTATCATTTCTACCAAAATAATAAGCTGTTTGCAGAAACAAAATTAAATCACCTGTAATATAACACAGATCATCACTGTTAGCTTATTTTCTATGTGATTTATTTTTGTCCAATAATCTTCAAAATTGGGTCCATGCTATATAGTTTTGTGGTTTTTTCTATATGATTCAGTAGTGCGCATTTTTTCCATTGTAGTTTTTTTATTGTTACGAACTAGTCAGACATACAGGAAGAGTATATGGAAAATAATAAAATGACAACCTGCATATCCACTATGAAGCTTTAATAAATCTTAACATTTTGCTGTACATCAGATGTTCTTGAAATTTTTTATTCCTCAGAGTGTATATTTTTAAGTGTCTAATAACTCCTTCAGTCTTTCTTCTTCCCCAGTTACACATTTTCTCATCATTAAGAATACTTAGAGATGAAGATTTTTTTAATATGAATTTAACACTGGGAACATACTAAAGTAATTTATACTGTGTAGAGATCTTTTTCAATTATCACGATTACCCTTTGGGGTGTGTGTGTGTGTGTGTGTGTGTGTGTGTGTGTGTGTGTAGCACTAGGCTTTTCTGATCCAACACTGGGTAGAAACAAAACAATCCAAATACAAGGGACTTAAATCTTATACCACCTGTATGGTTTCTTACGAGTTTTTATAATTCTGTCATTTATAATTAAAATAAGAGGGGTGCCTGCCTGGCTCAGTCAGAAGAGCATGTGTCTTTTGATCTCAGGGCCATGAGTTTGAGCTCCACGTTGGGTATAGAGATTACTTAAATTAACAATTTTTTTTTTTTTTTTTTTTTTAACAAATATTTTTTTAAAAAGAGGCGCTTGGGTGGTTCAGTCGATTGAGTGTCTGACTTCGGCTCAGGTCATGATCTTATGGTTGTGAGTTCAAGCCCCATGTCAGGGGCTGTTCTGTCAGTGCAGAGCCTGCTTCAGATCCTCTGTCTCCCTTTCTCTCTGTCCTTCCCCCACTCATGCTCTCTCTCAAAAATAAATTAACTTTTTAAAAAAAGGAAAAAATTTTGGATATTACATCTAAAAGGACATGTAGTTTTGTCTTTTAGGGTTATGTAATAAAAGCATTATTTTATTGGGGTCAAAGACTGAATACTGGTGAATGTCATCAATTTTAGACATTGCTAAAATGAAAATAGGTAATTTTTGTGATAATTGGAGGAATTGTTAAATAGAACTTAGAAGCGAATTTGTGTGGCATAGCATTACATCTTTTTGAGTCAACATACATGTATTTATTTTTCATAGGACATTAAAGGACTTAGCAAAAAAAGAAAGATGTATCCTGAAGATAAACCTTTATCATCTGAGTCCTTATCAGAATCAGATTACATTGAAGAAGTAAGTATATGATCAAATCCATTTTCTTCACTTGAAAATGTTATTTGATTTTGGGGTGCCTGGGTGGTCTAGTTGGTTAAGTGTCCAACTCTTGATTTCAGCTCAGGTCACGATCCCAGGGTCATGAGATTGAGCCCCACATCCGACTCCGCACTGACAGGGAACCTGCTTAAGATTCTCTCCCTCTGCCATTCTCCCCCCATCATGTGCATGCTTGCTCTCTCTCTCTCTCTCTCTCTCTCTCTCTCTCTCTCTGAAATATAAAAATAATTGTTCAGTTATTTGATTTTAATAAAAGAAATTAGTTAAAAGAAATACGTCATGAATATTTGATTTACTCACTTCTCTAGTAAGTGTGCTATAAAAAGAAATGGAAGTTCTATTTCAGAACGACTTTTTCATTTCCTAGAAGATAATTAATTATATAGCTAATATTATAATTAACCGTGTTTACAAATATCTATTCTGAGCTATTTTTTAATGTTTATGTATTTTTGAGAGAGCACAAGATGGGGAGGGGCAGAGGGAGGGGAAGAGAGGATCCAAAGCAGGCTTTGCACCGACAGCAGCGAGCCCAGTGTGGGGCTTGAACTCATGAACCATGAGATCATGACTTGAGCTGAAGTTGGACACTCAACTGACTCAGCCGCCCAGGCGCCCCTATTTTATTTTATTCTTCTAATATTTACTTTTTACTATACTGCTATTTTGATTACGTGAAAGATGCTGTTTGATGTGTAGTGTATTGAAACATAGCATTCCCTTGTTTTTATTTGGAACTACTACTATTTAAGAAGTAGAACAGTGATGAGATAGAGCAGAAATGTTGCTGTGATCTTTTTTCCTATCTATAAGGTGAGAGGAGAATTAGGTAGTCTCTATACTATGGTCCTTTTCAGCTCTGATATTCCTATCTTGGATTTTGTTTGTACTCTGTTAGAATAAGAGTCCATTTTTAGATAATTTTAGGTCTGTAAGTTACCATCTTTAAAGTGTTTTTCTCTTGGATTTTGTTTCCTCATTTGTAAAATAGGGCCGATTGCTCCCCTTTTGTAATAGTATTTTGTAATTCCCCTCTGAAATGAAATTGAAATGAATTGAATTGAAATTGGCAGCACATATGTATCTATTACAGATCTGATCTACACATTTTATATTAATATCCCCTAACATATTTTTTAATATATAAGAAAATATTAACGTATAATTTTACTAAATTTTATTTCAGTGCATAAATGCTGAGTGTGATAACACCAGAATACATAAAATCTTAAGACATAACCAAATCCAAGCTGTAACAGGTACATTACATAAGCCCTTCAAAAACTCTAAAGTAGCATTGTCATCAATGCATTTTCCAAAACTCAGTAAAGCTCTGGATGAATGAAACAAAATACAGTCTTCCCTTTGTTTATATGATATCTGCATTTCTGGGATGTGCAAACGGGTTTAAGGTATAAGAAGGCATTTAAAATGCCATTTGATTGTCAAAATGGTTTTTACATATAAATTTAAAAAAAATGTCTTGAGTGCAAGTTACATATTTGTCTTCTCAACAAAAATTCAAACTTTTTAGGTACGAGCAAAAAAGAAGAAAAGCAGTGAAGAACGAGAAAAAGTAATAGCAAGTATCATTTAAATTTTTTGCATGACAATAGTGTGGTTCTTTTTGTTAAGATAAAATGAATCCTTATAAAGCATGACTTCATTTACTGGGCCTAAATATTTATTGGGAAAAATGTGGTATTCAGCTTTACTTAATGGGTTAAAGCAAGTTAAATTGGCTTAGGAGAAAGGAAGAGTATCCTAGTAGTAAACGTGTCCTGTTTCCATTTCAGTGTTTTATTCAGCATTTCATTTTATTTTATTCTATATTCAGTGCTGTTAGAAATGAAAACTCAAACTTTTTTTGATTTTCTTAAGCTGTAATATGAAACATGAGATTTAAGTATGGTGATTCCCTCATCTTCAATAGAAGTTACTTTCAGATCAGCCAAACCTGTAACAACAGAAAAACCTTCTAAGCACAGGATGCAATAAAAAATAAAGCAGGAATGTGACAACATAAATGATTCACTAATAAAGATGATTCTTTTGATTATTTCTAAAGCCAGCTCTGCTATTATGCAAATTGAGAAGTATAAAAGGAGAAAGAAGGAAGAGGAGAATAAAGAAAATGGAAGTGATATTCAAATGAGAAGCAGACCAACCTGGGGAAAGTAGATAACAGATTATCAAAGAGTAATTGCAGACCATATCATTAAAGTAATTTAGGAGCACTCAGTATAAGCATGGGTGATTGCCTTTGAAAGTATTTTCTTAGGGAGAGGTAGAAGAAAAATGAGAACAGCATCTTTTGTAGGTTTGAGGGTTAACTTCGCTTTCCCGGAATTTCCCTCACTCTTAAATAAGGGTCTTTTTCTGGTAGAAAGAATCACTTGGTAATATATGACTCAGAAGTAATATTTACTGTACTTCATGACCAAGGCGACATTTAAGAGACTTTTTTTTTCTGAATGGGAATATAATTTGAGTGAAAACTGCTTTGGTCTTTGGTTCAGATTAACTAAAACATAATAGTTAATTTAGGATAGTTCTAATTTGTACTTGCATACCACACTGTTTTCGTGCATTCAGCTAGCATATGTTTATTAAGCATCTCTATGCAGGCACTATTGGTGTTAGTAGTGTTGTTATAATGGAATACAAGATGGATAAGAGGATGATATGTAAGAAAGTCACTTTGGGGAAGGAAAGCCTTTCTGAGGAAGTAAAATTAAGCTGAAATAGGATTTACAAGAAAGAACTAACCATGTGAAGATCAAAAGAAGAATATCCTAAACAGAGAGAAGAGCTGAGGACCTGTGGTAGGAATGAGCTTGATTTGTTTGAAGAATGGAAAGAGTAAGCATGGCTTACACCTAGTAGATGAAGAGGAATTGCATACAGTGAGGTTGGGAAGTAAGCAGAGGCCATGTCACGTAGCCAGGTGTTTCAGTTTTAATCAGAATGCTTTGGGAAGCTATTTTGAGTGTTTTTAACAAAGAAGGGACCTAAATCAACTTTACATTTTTAAAATACTGTGGCAGAGATGGAGTAGAGAGAGGTGAGGATTGGTGTTCGTATCACAGTGGTAGTAGTGAGGATGGACTGGTGTGATGGATTCGAGTTATGTTTTTGGACTTAGGTGGTAGGGCTTACTTGCTGCTTTGGATGTAGAGAGTGGAGTTAAGACAGAGTAGAGCCAACCGCAGCTTAGTTTCTTTGCCTTAATAGAGGTGCCATTTACGAAGATAGCTAAGAGAATTTGGAGAGAAAAATTAGCATTTTTATGGTAATTTTAGATACACTTGTTAGGTATCCAGGAAGAACTCACAGTCTTGAGTTCAGAGCAAGGACTAGATAGGATGATTTGGTATGTAAGTACTATTAAAAGCATGGGAGACTGAGAGAGCCTGTGGAAAAGGAAGGAGGTCCTGAAAGGTCAAGCAGAGGAATAAGAACAAGCACGGGAGGTGAAAGGGTCTTTGCAGTAGAAGAAAGCAGCAGACTGAGGTGTTGTGGAAGCCACGAAGAAAAGTATTTTAAAAAGAGAGTAGTCAACTGTGCTTTTATGAAAAAGCAACCTAGACCCAAAACGTTAAAGGGCCAAATACAGGGAATTTTGTAAAATTCCCTGTGCACTTGATCTTTTCGTGAAGAGAATGATGAAAGTTAGCTTAAAGCTGCTAAGTGGTAGAGACCTTTGAGAGGGGCAGGGGGATTGTGGAAAGTTCTTATTGATTCAGAAATGATAGGAAGCTTTGCTTTTGCTGTCTTTACACGTCTCCTTTCTTGCTTTTATTTTTCCTTTCTTGCTTTTTATTTTCTTTTGCAACAACTAGTCTCTCATTTGATACCACTTTTCTAAGTATCTGTTTCTAAGAGTTCTGCCTTCTCTTCTACATCAGAAATAGTCACAAGAGTCAGAGTTCAACAAAATTGTAGCTCTCTTTATCTAGTCATGAGTTGACTACTTTTTCTAGGCTTTCGTGGCATTTTTGTCTAAAAAGTAAGCATCTGAATGCATGGCTGGTTCTGCAGGTACAGCGTATGACTCTTGATCTTGGGGTTGTGAGTTGAAGCCCCATGCTGAGCATAGAGCTTACATAAAAGCTTTTTTAAAAAATTAAAGTTACTAAGCTAAGTAGATTTTTCAACTGTACATCAATATTTTGTACCAGTTAGTTGTTGTTAATTTAATAATTAAAATAGTTACCAGTGAAGACAGGACCTAATAATTATGTTCCTGTTTACCCAAAAAATACCAGATTTAATATATATATTTTCCAAAAACTCATTTATAAAAATAGTTGTGTTTTGCTGTGATATGAGGACTTCTCTGCAATAACTACAATTACTTCGCCTTTACAAATTATATAGTATGAGATACAGCAGTTGATATGATTATTCATAGAATTTATTTTCTATAGAAAGTTTTATTTAGAAACTACATTAATGTGCTAATGACTTAAGAATTTTTCCATATCTTTTTGAAAACAAGCACTCTTAGTCCTCATGATATTAATTATTTAGACTTTTCCAAAAATGTTCCGAATAGTTTACTTGGTTGTGTGGATTGTTTGAAATAATTATATAGTATCTTAGAAGTACCATGGTAAAGTTGTTTTAGACTTGCATATTTTCCTGTAGAAATGTCTAACAGGGAACTCTCTTTACAGGAAAAAACAAAAAAGAAAAAGAAGCATAAGAAACACAGTAAGAAGAAGAAAAAGAAGGCTGCTAGTTCAAGTCCCGACTCGCCATAATATTAAGAAAAATCAGGATTCCTTTATAAAGAAAGTGCAATGTCTAAGGAAATCTCAACTGTGAAAATTATGACATAATTACTAAAATGCATGAGTTTTCTTGTTTTTAGAATTATTACTGGACTATTCAGTAGCCACTTGGATGCCTCTGTGTGAAAGGGCCATAATTGTTGCCTGCTGCTTGAACATCAGTTTTTTCTCTTCCAGTGCTTAACAACTCTGGGAGATAATACATTGCAGTTGTGCTAGTGGTTAAGATATTTGGGGATAAAGTTAATATTTTTGACTTGAAGTATCTAATGATAAATCAACAGAAATCGAATCTGGATATATCATTAAGATGTAATTAGAAATGACCAGATGACTCGAGTTAACATTTTGGAAATAGGGATTACATTGATATTTCAAAATCCTTATTCTGTAGATAAGTGTATTTTAATTTTTTCCCCTTATATACTTTTATTTACCCGGGGAAGGAGCTTTTAGGGTTGGGGGGGGGGTGGTTTGCTATCTCTTTAGCTAGCAGAATAGCGTGCCTTTTATCCTCACACATCCTATTTTTGTGGACACAGTAGCCATGCTTCATGGGGAGGTCAGAGCTGGTACAGCAGTCTTGCCCTTAGACATCCTTGGACTCTTGTCATTTGCTGCTTTAAGTGAACCAGAGTAACAGCCTTTTGCAGCATGACAAAGCCCCAAAAGCTCTGGGATTTACCTCCACTTTAATAATACTGAATGTTTTTTAGCATTAGAATGTGTTATAACATTTGAATTAATTTTGACTACACTTTGGCTTTGGAGAGGAATCATTTCCAATAGACACTGGTACTTTTTGAACTTGATAGCTAAAGATTCTAAAATGCATGTTTTATATTGTTAGTTATAACCAGTCAGGAAAATTTTATGTAACCAGTGATAGTTATTTTATTTTTGTATGAATTTTGTTTAGGCTGCAGTGTTTAGCTTTTATTAACTCCTTATTCTTGCTATCTTAAATTCCATACTGTGTTTAATGGCATACTTGCCAAGATACTTAGCATGTAAAAAAAAGAAAGCAGACTTATAATTTTTTTTTTTTTTTTCCAAACAGCTTCATATTGAAGCTGAGTCTTACCATAAACAAGTTGAGTGGCAGGCCTGGTATGCTGTGTCTTGTTACATAAAGCTATTGCCAGAATCTTAGTAAATATAACATTTTAGAAATTTGTCTTTGTATATTCATAACAAATTATGACAAGTTAAGTGAGAATTACATTATTGCTCTTCCTGTCATATTTTACTAAGATTTTGTGCCTCATATCTACTGCTGAATTGTTTACTAGTAACGTTAAAAGGAATTGATAAATCATTTTCACTTTACATTTTTATATAATCAGGTAACATGAAATATAATTTGATGTACAATTTTGCCTGTTTCAGAGGGTGTGCTAATTATAGTGGTATATGCACAAAACATTTTGGCATGACAAGAGGCTGAATAAATAGCTATTTTACTTAAAAATAGCTGTGTTCTTATCAGCTCCCTTTGAGTTGCAAGTAAAGTTATAAAGATTAAGAAACAGTACTAGGGGTTCAATGGTAGGTGGATGAGACATATCCCCAAATTTTTAGCTGTAAAAAATATTTATTTCTTGGTAAACTTCCTTAAATTTTATGCTTAAAGCTTCATACTCTTTCCTAATACAAGATATGTAGGGGCACCTGGGTGGCTCAGTCAGTTAAGCATCCAACTCTTGGTTTCGGCTCAGGTCATGATCTTGAAATTGTGAGATTGAGACCCATGTTAGGCTCTGTGCTGACAGCGCAGAGCCTGCTTGGGATTCTCTCTCTCCCTTCTCTTTCTGCCCTCTCTCTCTCTCCCCTCTCTCTCTCTCTCAAATAAATAAACTTAAAGAAATAAATAAAAGATATGTATATGCTCTTGAGTACACAGTAAGTTTTGAGGAACATTTTTTTATCTGAAAGGAAGTTTCTTAGAATTGTTGTTCAAGAAAATGCTAAAAGATAAGTTTATCAGTTTATTTGGTGATCAGTTTTGGTATGAACACACTGGTCCAGAATGTGATGATTATATCAAATTAGAAAGCAACGGTTATTAGACCGAGGAATAAGGTGACCTGGCAAAAAAACTGTTCTTTCCAGGCTGTGTTGACTGTCTGCGAAACACCTTTTTCATTGCTTCTGTGATGGTAGCCTTAATAGTCTTCTTTCTAATAAGCTATGGGAAGAAAATTTGATAGAGTAATGTTATGTGCAAGTCCTTAACATTTCTTACTTCTTCCTTCCACCAAACCACCCTTTTTCTTGAATACTTTTATACCAGTTTTATAAACACAGGGCATGTTATCTGGATAATGATGCCAAGGTAACTGCAACAAAATTGATGAGTGTCTGAATCGAAAAATTGAATTTATACCAGTACTTCTCTGTCTGATTGTTTTGGATTCATTTGGTTGCCTTTAGTATATTTAGGTGTTTTATTTTAAATACCGTAAGATTGTTCTGAGTTGACTTTATCCAGAATATAGGTTCATATTCCTCCAGTCAAGGTGTGCTAAAAGCCTATTGCCTCATTTGCTTTCATTTCATAGAAAATAATAGACTAGCCTTGGAGAAACTGAGAACAGTTATTCTTCAGACTTAAGTGACAGGTTTCACACTTTTAAAGCATTGCCAGTTTTCAACTTAATTCAGTGAACACAGTATTTCCTAAAGAAAAGTTTTGGGAGAGCTTTTGTGTTCCAGTTGTATTTGCATTATTTTACTTTTTAATAATTCGTTTTAATTTTTTTTTGTAATCTCTATACCCAACATAGGGCTCAAACTCATGACCTCAAGATCAAGAATTGCACGCTCCTCGAGTCGAGCCAGCCAGGCGCCCTACATTTGCCTTATTTTAAAATTTACTTTATATTTTATTTAAAATTTGTAAGAATATTGTATTCTAAATTCTAAAATTCATTCTGGTACATTTTCTTGCCTTACTGTAGTGAAAGCCAGTAAACAGACTAGGAAATGTTTGTTCCCTGTATTAGGATTTGACAGTAGAGTTAGAACAGTTGTTATTTTGGCCAGCTTTGGCATAGTCACACCATGCTTTCTTACCAGTCAGTCAGGTATAAGTTGGAGGGGTACTAGTGGGGTTTTACATTTTTCTAGGAGCTCCCAGATTGGAGTCTCTCTTACGAGAAGATGCTTAAAGTTTTTTAAAGGAGGTTACATAATCTTTGAAGGAGCTATTTATAGCCTAGAAAAATATGTCCACTTAAAAATAAGATCCTTATAATTTTATTTAGTTGTGTGTTCAGTTAGGAAGGAAACATTTTCAACCATACAGTTTTTGCTGAGGAAATATAAATGACAATAATATCAAGTACCACTTTAAGTGGTGTTTAGCCCTAAAGAAAAGATAAATGTAGGAATTGCTGTAATATTTCAGATCACAATAACATTCGTGGAATCATTGCATTTGTTTTGAGTGCTAACAACCGTTGTTGCATATTTTTGCAATCACTCGAGAACCTTCTGTGGTTGCTGGAATGTTGCCACCGTCACATTCTGTTGGTATAGAATAATGAACTATGGAATCAGTGACAATCCAAGACATGTAGGCTTGGAACTAGGCTATCTGAGAACTCTACAGTGTGTTGAAGCAACACTTGACATGGACCAGAAGACTCTGAAGAAACTGGTGGAATCCATTAGTAATACTGTCAAGAACTGTGAGTACTAACCAGACATCCAGCACTGCCTGAACATCTTTATTCAATCAAATAGAAACATTGATAGATACATTGGACATTAACAGGTTCTTTGTAACACCCAAAATAGAGTTCCTCTAATTTCCGTCTAATGTTTTGGCCATTTAAAAAAATAGATTACAAGTGAATTTACAAGATCCCTGCACTACACTGAGAATATTTTAATCAGGTTCCTAAAACATATTTGTGTATGTGGAAAGAAGAATTTGAGAACTTATGTGACATATGTACTAAAGGATTATCTGCCAACCAAGGACTCATTCTGTTAACAGTCTGAAATTTAATAAGAGATCTCAAACTCTAAAGGTTTACCTTGACCAATTCCCTGAGTTCTCTGGCACAAAACCCATAGAAGCAGAGGATTGATAGAGCTATAGAAGATATTTTAGTTGCTGAAGAAATAAGCATGGTACTTTGCACATAGCAAATGTTTATTAAAATTAATGTAACAGATTGGGGGAGGGGGGAATCCTTGCCCTGACAGACCTTAAAAAGTAATCTTATGTATCTTGTCTCATGGGCATGAAAACAAACAATCCTGACTGAGATCCATTTTGACAATGTCTTTAGACTTTGAGGAAATGACTTTTATTTCAGACACTAGTACAGCCTCGTTGCTGGGCACTTCCATTTTTCCTTGTGTGGTCTCGGTAGGTCTTAGTAGTACCACCCTAAGAATCTCGTTGGTAGACTTAATTCAGTTTTCTCTCATTCCAGTTATATTTTAAATGATCCTCAAGCACTTCTAGGGCCTGTTTTTGCAATCTTGCTGTCCTTCAACCCTTAAAATCCATCTGGCAGATTTAACCAAAGTTGAATGTAATATCTACTGTTATTTGCCGTTTTCTTTTTCTTTTATTTTTTGGAGAATGGTTTGCTTTCTTTTTAATTTTTTAAACATTTTTAATGTTTATTTTAAAGATTTATTTATTTTTATGTTTTATTATTTTTGAGAGAGAGAGGGAGACATAGACTCCAAAGCAGGCTCCAGGTTCTGAGCTGTCAGCACAGAGCCTGACGCAGGGCTTAAGCCACCCAGGTGCCCCTTTAATGTTTATTTTTGAGAGAGAGAGTGTGAGTGGGGGGAGGGCAGAGAGAGAGGGAGATACAGAATCTGAAGCAGGCACCAGGCTCCCAGCTGTTAGCATAGAGCCTGACATGGGGCTCGAACCCATGAACTGTGAGATCATGACCTGAGCTGTAGTTGGACACTTGACCAACTGAGCCGCCCAGGTGTGTCTGGTTTTTTTTGTTGTTTGTTTGTTTTTTTTTTTAATTTTTTTTTACATTTATTTATTTTTGAGAAACAGACAAAGCATGAGCGGGGGAGGGGCAGAGAGAGAAGGAGACACAGAATCTGAAGTAGGCTCCAGGCTCTGAGCAAGCAGTCACCACATAGCCTGTTGCGGGGCTTGACCCCACAAACTGAGATCATGACCTGAGCTGAAGTCGGACGCTCAACCGACTGAGCCACTCAGGTGCCCCTATTTTTAATTTTAAGTTTATTTTGAGAGAGAGACAGCCGAGTGGGAGAGAGGAGAGAGAGAATCCCAACCAGGCCCCGCACTGCCAGCACAGAACCCGATGCAGGGCTTGAACCCACGAAGCCGTGAGCTCATGACCTGAGCCAAAACCTGGAGTTGGACACTTAACCGACTGAGCCACTCAGGTGCCCCTATTTGCTGTTTTCTTAACCTGAGTTTTAAACATTCAAAAGGAAATTTTGCATACTTTAAAAATCTAACTCCTCTCCCCATCCAAATGAAACTACTTTTAGCCTGCTACCCAAATGTGTGTTTAATACCATAATTTGTTATTTGAAAACAATTCTCTGAAAGTATAGGTAATATAAGTAAAGAATATGTAATACTAGATCAGGCCCGCTTCCCATACAGTCTCCTACAAAGAAGATACTGAACAGTATCTTTCAAAAGAGGAATGAGTTGCATTCCTTTTGCAGAATTTTGACACTAAATTAGGATCAAAAGTTCAGTGTAACCAGATTACTATTTTATACTGAGATGATTAACAACTCATGTTTATTAAGCTCTTCATTGGGGAAATGGTATGCTTAATGGTTTATCTTCATCTTCAAGTCTCAGGAAAAAAACCCAATGAGGTAGGTGAAATTTTCCACATTTTCAGATGAGGAAACCAAGTCTCAGATTGTCTAAAATGACAGTGAACTTTTCTGGTGGAGGCAGAGCTAGAACCCAGGTAAGTCTGATGCCAGAACCTGCATTTCATCTTCATTTCTCGATGCACCTAATAAGCATTCTAGACTTCTCACGGTCATTCTGTATAGTACTCTCCCATAGTGAATGCAAAATAAAAATTGTTGAATTCAGCTCAGTTCTTGGGTCCTTGAGTTGAAAAAACAGACTGGCCTCTCATGACTGGAACTTGGGTGTTTTTTTGTTGTTTTGAGATTTTGTTTTTAGTTTGTACACCCAACATGGGGCTCAAACTCACAACCCCGAGATCAAGAGTTATATGTTCTACTGACTCAGCCAGCCAGCCAGGTGCACCTAGAATTTGCTTCTCAATGGGTAGGACTGGGGAGAGCTAACAAATAGTACCACCTTGGCCTTCCCTTCTCAGGAAGAGATTGTCTTGGGGTGGCTGCATGGCTCAGTTGGTGGAATATGTGACTTGATCTCAGGGTCATGAGTTCGAGCCCCACACTGGGGGTAGAGTTATTTCTCTTGATGTACATAGATAGTTTTAGTTGTCATGTGCCAGAAAGTTGAGATGGCTTTTCTTGGGCTTTGCTTTAAAGTTTCTTAAGAGGGAGGCTTCATAATTTACTAGGCCTACAAGTGCCACATGGCTTCTTGAGTCCAAACTACTAGATTGTGTGACTCTGATCCTCCACTATTTCCAGTGACCTCACGAAGAAAATTCATTACCTTACCAAGCAGCTGTTGATTTTTTTTCATACAGCTCTAGAATATAAAACATTGTAGAGCTGTATTAACCAGTATAGTAACCACTAGCAATGTGTGGCTATTTATTTACTTAAAAATTTTTTTAAGTAACCTCTACACCTAAAGTGGGGCTTGAACTCGTGACCCTGAGATGAAGAGTTGTCCTATGGTCTACCGACTGAGCCAGCCAGGCGCCCCATTTTTTAAAAAGTATGTGTGTGGCTATTTAAATGTAAATTAAAATTAAGTAGGTTTTTTTTTTTTTTTTTTTTTAACGTTTATTTATTTTTGAGGCAGAGAGCATGAACGGGGGAGGGTCAGAGAGAGGGAGACACAGAATCCGAAACGGGCTCCAGGCTATGAGCTGTCAGCACAGAGCCCGATGTGGGGCTCGAACTCACAGACCGCGAGATCATGACCTGAGCCGAAGTCGGCCCCTTAACCGACTGAGCCACCCAGGCGCCCCAAGTAGAGTTTTTTAAATCTTTAGTGGCAGTGGCAGATCATTACCTCAGGGCATAGTAAATGGCTTCATGTGTGTGCAACCTATGCATTGTCATGGGGCCCCACGCTTAATTTAATGTTCCACTAACACTTAACGTTTTCAATGAGGGACCCATGTTTTCTTTGCATTGGGCCCGCAAGTTCTGTAGTTGATCTTGGCTGTATACCTCTTATTCATAGTATGGTAGGAGTATCTCCAGCATCAGAATCACCTAACGATGCTTACTGAAAATGTAGATTCCTGGATACCACCCTAGGCACATTTAAATATCTCTGCGAGTGGAGCCAATCATCCAGATTGTTCACTCCATTTATTCTTGGACACACTGAAGTGTAGGGTTTCCTGATGAATCCCTAGTCTCTCCCAGGTGAAATTTCAGTTCTATCAACCTAGTTTCAATCACAGCTTGATTAATAGTGAGTTAGGAATTGACCCAGTCTTTTTCACACATATTGTTCAGCCATAATTTTTACACATATAGACTAAGAAATTTTTTTAAAGCTCAGTGAACAATTTTAAAACTTTCTAATAATTTCATGTTGTTTGATTCAAGTGATTATTTTGGCATCTAGAGCTTACTTTGGATCCTGTCTCCTCCAGTATATTCCTTTACCTCATTTGTGTACAAGGAGTTATCATTTACTTAGCAAACATTTATGTGAGAGCCTACCATTGTGCTTGGCACTACTGGATACTGAGTAGATAATTGACATAAGAGTAAGAGATTTTTGTTAACATGCCTTCCTAAAATGCAAATATTTTGTGGGTTTTTTTAATATGTATTTATTTATTGGGGCGCCTAAGTGGCTCAGTCGGTAAGCATCCGACTTCAGCTCAGGTCATGATCTCACTGTTCGTGAGTTTGAGCCCCGCATCGGGCTCTGTGCTGACAGCTCAGAGCCTGGAGCCCCCTTCAGATTCCGTGTCTCCCTCTCTCTCTGCTCCTCCCCCACTCATACTCTGTCTCTCTCTCTCAAAAATAAATGAACATTTAAAAAAAAATTTTTTTTAATTTATTTTGAAAGAGAATGGGGGAGGGACAGACAGAATCCCAAGCAGGCTCTATACAGAGCCCAACAGGAGGCATGATCTCACAAATCGTGACATCATGACCTGAGCTGAAATTAAGAGTCACGTGCTTAACCAACTGAGCCACCCAGGCTCCCCTAAAATCCAGATACTTTGTGAACTGCATTTCTCTGACCCACTCCTACTAGAAGGAGGAAATAAGTTAAATCTAGTATGATTAGCCCTTATGAACTCATGAGCCCTGAGTGTTCGTGAGGTAAAAAATACAATTGATCATCTCTTCTGGGACTTAGCCCAGGACCACCTATAGACCCAGTGGTCCAATATTTGGCTTTCACTTCATTTGTCACACATAACATGGGCCAATATGTATGCATAATATAGGTAAGTATGCATACATATTTTCCAGCTTTGTCTGCTGAGAGGGCTTAGAAATATTCCACTGTACCCATCCCAGCTCCTGGTTATGTATTGGGCTTAGAAATATTCATCTCCCAGTAGTAATAAGCACACCCAGTGCATAATCCTTGGTGTTTAAATACCAGTCTCCAATAAAAACAACCAGGATTCCTTGAAGAAATAGCCACACAGAGTGTAAAGGAAAACCTATGCTATGCCTTGTTTCTCTTTCACTGACACTACTCTGCTACATTTCTTGACACTTCAGTCTCCAACTGTGTGGTTTTTTCAAGCAAACAATTTTCTGTGACATCGGCTGGGTACCCTACAATTTCTCAGTTCTGACACTACCTGAGATGGCATCAGATCCTGTACGTTGAGTTCATTGCCACAAGACTGTCTCCCACTTCAGATGCCCATCACAAGTCCAGGTTGTTACCTGCATTTCAGACTAACTGGCTATAAATTGGAGGCCCAATTAATTTGCTAGAGCAGCTCATAGAACTGGGGAAAATTGTTTACTTAATAGATTACTGATTTATTATAGAAGGATACAGTTTTTAAAATAAAAGGATACAATCAGGAGCAGACAGCAGAGATGCACAGGGCAAGGTATGTAGGAAGGGGCATGGAGCTTCCATTCCCTTTCCCAGGACCTTCATATCTTCACCATCCCAGAAGCTCCCTGAAAACTTTGGGGGTCTTCATGGAGTTTTCATCACATAGGCACCATAGGTCATTAACTCAATATCCAGCCCCTCTGCACAATGGGGGATACAGCTGAAAGTTCCAAGCTTTTAATCATGGACTTTTAATCAAGTCTTTTTGGTGACTAGCTCCCAGCCAGGAGCCACCCATAGTCGCCTCCTTAGAACAAAAGATTCCTATCACCCCTGATGTTCTAAAGGATTTAGGAGCTTTGTGTTGGGGGCCAGGGTCAATGACAAAATTGAACAAAAGATACTCGTGCTGCTCACATCATTTAGGAAATCCCAAGAGTTTTGGGAGCTATGTGCCAGGAACCAGGGACAGAGACATATATATATATATATATATATATATATATATATATATATATATATATATATATATATATATATTTCCTGTTACCTCACACAGGGAAAATATAAGATTGGTCTGGCAAGTAGTGCCAGAAAGCAAAGAAGTGAAAAAGCCAATGGGGTTGTGTGATGTGAAACATACAAGAGCCAACTTGAAAGCTCCCAAGGGCCAAAACTGGAACAATTTGAGTAAGATGACAGGATTGTTATAAAACAAGTGTATATGACCCCCCCCCCCCTTGCACACACCCTGACATAAATAATTGAGTAAATAGGGGAAAAAAGACCTCTTGCTTTCATGAAAATTCCAAGTAATAGTATAGATACTCCTTCCCAAGAAGTGGAATTACATTTTCCCTAAAAGATTGGCTTCCAAAGAATAGATTGTGGAAAGGATAAATAGCAACTACAGTGGAGAACCCTGTAGACTAGCGTAATCAAGTGATCAAAGTTCTCAGCAGTTAACCTTGTATGTGTCCCCCGACATGTGAGAAGAACAGCAATTTATCTCTAGAATTCACCCCCAAACCCCTAACCACAGCTTATTATGCAAAAAAAAAAAAAAATTAGACAAACCCAAATTGAGGAATATTATGCAAAATGAAAAGTCAAGGTTGGGCCCTCTGGGTGGCTCAGGTTAAGCATCCAACTCTTGATATCAGCTCCGGTCATAATGTCACGGTTTGTGAGATTGAGCCCTTGTCCGTGCTCAGCATGGAGTCTGCTTGGGATTCTTTTTTCCTCCCCTGCTCATACCCCTCTCAAAATAAATTAAAACTTTAAAAAAAAAAAAAGTCATGAAAGACTAAAAACTATCATAAATTGGAGGAGACATGCCAGCCAAATGTATCCTGGCTTGGATTCTGGAATCAAAAAAAGAGCATTAGTGGAAAAGTGGTAAGATCTGTATGTTAATGTGCCGATGTTAGTGTATTCATTTTGATAATTGTACCACGGTTCTGTAAAGTTTTAACGGAGAAACAGTGAAGATTGGGAACTCTATCATCATTGCTTCTCTTGTGTAAATCTAAAGTTATCCCAAAATAAAGTTAAATAACATGAGCCAGTGCCTAGCACCTCACAATTCTCATTACCCAAGATCTCTCAAATATCATTTACAACGGTTCCTGGACCGCATGAGTAAGGTCTTTAGCTGTAATGAAATGTGAACTTACATGGATAAAACTCAGAAAAAATTACTACCTGCTGAAGATTGTGCCTAAAATCCTTGATAGCTGTGTTGGATGACTTGTGAATATTTGGCTCAGAGCAGCATCTGACTCTTAAAACCTCCCTTTCCTCAAGGAGGAAACTATTGTTGGTGCTAACGTTTGCACTCCCGATAATTCTCCATCAGATTTAAGCAGGATGACTTTCAGGCAAACATTAACATACTCTACACTTCATACAGCACATCCACACCTGAGCTTCCTCTTTCTCTGTATTTTTTATGAGAGTTCTTTCCAAGTTTTTTGTCCTCAGAGCAGCTGCAACCCCTTCTGTGACCTAGCCTTGAAAAGGTCACACTGCCTCATTTCCACTGAGCTCTACTGGTTGAAATGTCAGAAAATGCCTTCCCTGTTTCAAGTGAAGGAGACAGATCCCATCTCAGAGGAGTATCAAAGTCTTTGTAGAAAGAGCATATGGGATGGCATAGACTGTTAAAATTGTTTTGGGGAAGACACAACCTTGTCACATGTGGACTCATCATTCATAATGTGGTTTTGAGAATCTACTGCCAAAGTGACCCTCCTTAAGTGCAAATATGATGTTAACTTGCCAGCCAAAATTTTTCAGAAACTCCCCATTGTAAAGTCTAGTCTGCCATGTGGCCATACCAACCATCTGCAGCTAGCTCTCAGAACATACCTTCAAGCTGCCTCCTCTGGCAAGTGACCCCTCCTCCTTGGGACCTTTGTTAATTTCCTGCTACCTCCCCAGTTGATTATTCCTTCCTTTGAGTCACTGCCAAACACCATCAATCATAGTGCTTGCACTTTGTTTTTTTCTTATCTCTTAGCCAAAGTGTAACAACTTTGTGAGCAGAAACCCTGGTGTATTCACTGCCTGGTTCACAGGAGGCCTTCAATATAAATTCTTATTAGATGGGTAAAAATGAGCTTTTTGTCATATTTCTGAGCTTATAGTTACACTGTGTAGCCTGCTAAATTGAATCCCTTAATTCTCAGTCCTGATCAATGCATTAAAATCACCCTGCACTTCTTTAAAAATACCCTTTCCTAAGTCTGGACTGAAATCCAAGTGTGTGAATATTGAACATTTCTGTTTGAAAATTAGTCACCAAGTCCCACTGATTTTCTGCAGCATCTCAAGCTCCCTCCCACTTTTTCAACCCTCAGGGCCTAGAAGAGTCAACTGAGGTCTTGTTTTTTATTTATTTTATTTATTTTATTTATTTATTTATTTATTTTTAGAGAAATATTTTTAATTTTTTTTTCAACGTTTTTTATTTATTTTTGGGACAGAGAGAGACAGAGCATGAACGGGGGAGGGGCAGAGAGAGAGGGAGACACAGAATCGGAAACAGGCTCCAGGCTCTGAGCCATCAGCTCAGAGCCTGATGCGGGGCTCGAACTCCCGGACCGCGAGATCGTGACCTGGCTGAAGTCGGACGCTTAACCGACTGCGCCACCCAGGCGCCCCGAGGTCTTGTTTTTTAAAAGCTAATTCCTGGGTCTGATGTTAGTGATTCTGACTTGGTAAGTCAAGTAAGGCTTGGGAATCTGCTTTTGAACAAAGGAGAGGCTGTGGATTTCTCTCATTCAAATGGTCCTGGACGGTCCATTAGAAACACTGCTCCAGTAAAATGTAGTTGACCCTTGAACAAAGTGTAGGATATAAGCACCAACCCCTGCAATACAGTTGAAAATCCATATATAACTTTTGACTCCCCAAAAGCTTACCTACCAATAGCCTACTGCTGACCTTACTGATAACATAAACAATCAACCTATTTTGTATGTTTTATATATTATATACTGTATTCTTAAAGTAAGCTAAAACTTTTAAGAAAATCATAAGAAAAATACATTTACAGTACTGCGCTGTATTTATTTTTTATTGCATTTAAGTAGACCCACAGTTCAAACCTATGTGGTTCAAAAATCAACTGTAAATGTTAATTTTCTGACTAGGCATTCAAGGCCCTCTGCCGTCAGCCCGTCCTCTTCAATCTTGTTTTTTTCACTTCTTCCTAACTTGCTGTGCTCCCAATAAAGCATGTTCAACTTCAACCACAATTCTACCTGTTTCCTTTACCCATATTATCTCTCCCTGGAATTCTCCATTTTACCACCCCCAACACATTCCTTCCTGTATAAATACAATGTATCCTTCCAAGTCTCTGTTCAAAGTCTACTCCCATGAAAATGACCTAACTCCTCTTTCCCACACTGATTTCTCTTTCTTCACATGTCTGTAGTAGTGAGCATTATGTTACATAATTTTTCATTTACATAGCGTCTTACTAGTCTTCTGGTGACACCCACCTTAACTGCATAAGCCCTTAAGTAACAAGTGATGTCATTCTTTTTTTAATCACTTAGAGCATCTAGCATCATAGGAAAAAAAATAGCTGCTTAGTAAAATATTTTTAATTGGAGTACTCATTGAGTAAGTGTAAGTTGTACTTATTTGTATTTTTATTTTACAGTCAAAAAAAGTGAAGTAGAATGTCTCATAAGACTTTTTCACAGCTTGGTGGAAAGAGCTAATGTAAGACTTAATAACCTTGGACTAGATCGTAATGCTTTTCGAGCGATCCTGCACAGCGTATTTGGAATGACTGACGATATGCTAATGAACAGGGGTAAGAGGCTTAAGAAATGGAAATGGGCCAAGCTGAGATGGCGATATATATGGTGTTCATAATTAATATGTGGCAAACGTTTTTGTAATGACAAATTATATATATATATATGTATATATATATATATATATACACACACACACACACATATATATACACACACACACATGCATTTCCAATAATTTTGACTCTTAAAGATGGCCAAAACCTTTTTTTCCTCTCAATTTGGGAAGAAGGTTTATATATTTGAATTATAAAATAGCTTTAAATTACAATATACTTCTGTGGTCTTTTTCTTTCAGTATTTTTTGTGTTTGACAAAGACCACGATAACTGCATAAATGTGAAAGAGTGGGTTAAAGGATTATCAGTGTTTCTTCGAGGGACTTTTGAAGAAAAGCTGAAGTGTAAGATTTCTATATGTGATTACTGACTTAGTAATATACAGTGTCAATTTTGTATTTAGTGAATGCTTAAACAATTTTTAAAAATATAAAATCAATGTTCTCTATAGCAACCTTTCAAAAATAGTTCATGACAGCTTTAAAAAAAATCAAAACAAATGAAATGGGTGGTCTGTTTCTTGGGAGAGTCCCTCGTTTAGACCTACACTTCCTTCACTGGTTCTGTAATGCCTAAATGTCACCAGGATGGGTCTTTGGGTCAAGTCCCAGGCGAAGACGAGCAAGGCAATGTCAGGGCTTGTGCCAACTCCGGGTTTCCCAGGCTGGCTCTGGGCTCAGCAGGAAATGTGCCTTGATATCGGGCAGTGCATAAGTCACAGTGAAGACATTCCTCATCTCTTGAACAAAGAAAATAAATGTGACGGATTGGCACAAAACAAAATGAAATACACATTAACCACCAATATTCTAGTGTTAAAATTTGTGTAGATCAGTGAAGAGAGGAAAAGAGATTGAGGACAGAGAATGCCCACAGGGAGAATGGTTACAGAGAGAATTTCCTACAGGAAAGATATGTTAGTAATTCCAAAGACAAAAATCTTCCCATTCACAATTTTGCCTAGAAGTGAATAGCTCTGGCCTCACCTCGCCTGTACCATTGTTGTGATGTGTATTTTCTATGTTTTATACCTCTGGGTCCAGGTTTTGGGGTGAGGAACCCAGGAATGAGAATAGGAACAATTTTTTTAAGTTTATTTATTTAGAGAGAGAGAGAGAAAGAGAGAATTCAGGAGGAGCAGAGAGAAAGGGGGAGAGAGAATCCCAAGCAGTCTCCGCACTGTCAGCACAGAGACCAACATGGGGCCTGAACACACAAACCATCAGATCATGACCTGAGCCGAAACCAAAAATTGGATGCTCAACCAAGTGAGCCATCCATGCGCCCCAAGAATAGGAACAATTTTAAATGACAGTTTTCTAGGGAACAATTGCTTAAAGTGTCAAATTGCTTAGGAAAAGACTGCAGAATGCTGAGTAAGTAAACAAATCTTTATCCCTTGTTCTTCCACTTAAATTTGGATTTGGAATGTTGAAAAAAAGATCCCTAAAGTTAAACACACATTTTACTTATTTATTTTTAAAAATTTTAGGTATTGGGGCGCCTGGGTGGCGCAGTCGGTTAAGTGTCTGACTTCAGCCAGGTCACGATCTCGCGGTCCGTGAGTTCGAGCCCCGCGTCAGGCTCTGGGCTGATGGCTCGGAGCCTGGAGCCTGTTTCCGATTCTGTGTCTCCCTCTCTCTCTGCTCCTCCCCCGTTCATGCTCTGTCTCTCTCTGTCCCAAAAATAAATAAACATTGAAAAAAAAAAATTAAAAAAAAAAATTTTAGGTATTTATTTACTTTTGAGAGACAGAGTGCGAGTGGAAGAGGGGCAGAGAGAGAGGGAGACACAGAATCTGAAGCAGGCTCCAGGCTCTGAGCTGTCAGCACAGATCCCTATATGGGGCTTGAAACCACGAATCATTGACATTATGACCTGTGCCAAAGTCAGAGGCTTAACCGACTGAGCCACCCAGGTGCCTCTTAAACACACATTTTAAAAAATGATAGCAACATTAAAAAAAATCACCAACTTTCTTTGACATTTACAATTTTTTGTTTTGTGTTTTTTCTTTTAATTTTTTTTTCTTTCTTTCTTTTTTTTTTTTTTTTTTTTTTTTTTTTGAGGTAAAATTGACATTCATCATTATGTGGGGGTTTTTTTTCCTTAACTTTTCTCCAGTTTTTCACAGGATAACATTGAAATATAGTTGCTACTTAAGGTTGTTGCAGCACTCTTATACAGAAGTCTCACCAAGAAGTGAAAAGCTAAGTTTTCATGGATGTAAATTCTTATGGTAATACTAATACATGGTGAAAATGGCTGTGACACTGAATACAGCTGTATGTGATTGAATAGCATCATGCTGTCAATGAATTTTCCTCCTCTAATCCTACTTCCTAAAACTGTTTCATATATATTTCAAGATATGTTAATTTGGGAAAAATGCCACTTCTCATAGGGTTGAGCTGCATGTGATGAGGAAATGGTGGGGTTCTGAGTGAACAGTCAAGCAAGAATTCTTGAGACACCTCTGGTGCAAGAAGGTGGTTTTATTAAAGCAGGGGACAGGACCTGTGGGGAGAAAGAACTGCACTGGGGTTGTGACAGTGGCTGATTATATACTTTCAAGTTTGGAGGGGGTTAGGGATAGCATAAGTCTCTAAGGAATTTGGAAGCAAGGTTTCCAGACCCTTGAGGGGCTGTTAGGAAAAAGTCATTTACTACTGTCTAATAAAACCTTAGTCATCCGACCCTTCAGATGTATACCAGTGGGTCATATGCCCACTGTTTACTAACATACAACTTGGCAGGGGGCGGGGGTAGAGAAAAAGGAACTGGTTACCAAAGAAATTTTTATTTATTGAAGGAGACTACTGGAGGTTGGGTTGATGTTAACACTGCCTTTTGCCCATAGCAAAGTATCGACATAGAGGCAGTTGAGTTCTTAAAGGAAAGTCACTCTGTCTATCTCAAGGACTTGTCCATGCACTACGAGTTGTCAGGAAATTTAATTTTTTTTTTTTTTTTTTGCCTTTGTTCCCCACATCACATGTATGCTATGGATTGAAGAAACTCAACAAAAAGACACAGCTAATCTGATACTCTGGAATTTTATATTGATTCTATTGCTTTTGCTAAAACATTTAACTAGATTGCGAACTCCAGAAGAGCTCCTTCATTACTGTATTCTCAGGACCTGAGTAAGGTCATCTGTGGCATGAATGAATGTATAGAAGTCACAGAAGTCCCTCTTCAGGGAGAGAGTGGTCATTTTGGGTAGTGCAGATGGGCAGACTTCCAAGGAGATGATGGACTCACTACACAGATATACTGAAAAATGTTCTTTGCCAGTGATATGCTGAAGTTTGTACTTAGTTTTTGTACTCTATGTAAGAGAATACTAATGAGATATACACACACGTATGTGTACACATGTGTATATATGTATTGCATGACCAAAGGTTTAAAAAAAATATTTACTTCTAGGGGTACCTGACTGGCTTAGTCAGTAGAGCACGCGATTCTTGATCTCTGGGTTGTGAGTTCTAGCCCCATGTTGGGTATAGAGTTTACTTAAAAAGAAATTATTGGGGCACCTGGCTGGCTCATTTGGTTAAGTGTCTGACTCTTGGTTTCAGCTCAGGTCATTACCTCACAGTTCATAGGTTTGAGCCCCGCATCGGGCTCCTCACTGACTGTGTGGAACCTGCTTGGGATTGTCTCTCCCTCTCTCTGCCCCTCCCTAGCTCTCTCTCAAAATAAATAAATAAACTTAAAAAAAAAAGCAAATTTAAAAGTAAAAAGAGATCTCATTTATTGCAGCTTCATCACATTTTTTTTGAAGTCTATACAATTATTGTCTTTTATTTGTGTCATTCTACAGGAGATGCTCAGTTCTGGGTCACATAATACATATAAACCAATAACCATAATATAACATGATTACTTCAAAATCTATGTATTTTCAAAATACTATATGGGAGTGATGAGAAAGTGCTTTCTAGTGGATCTGGTGGATCAGAAGACACTTCCACAGAATAACTAGCATTTCAGTTAATTCTTGTAAATATTGAGCAGGAAGAAACTAGAAGGAAGAGCAGGCTAACAGGAATGAACATGTGGAGTTGGTAGAACTGATGTTGAGACATGTAGTATTAAGGTCAACTGAATGTGTATTATTAAGGTTGAATCGTCTACTGAGCAACATTCCTCTCCCCAACATTCCCTAAGAGGACAGCTGTGAATCAACTATAATAAATAATGAAATATTGGATGGAGGCAGGAGAGTTTCCTAGATTGTTGAAGTTACCTAGGAAATAACAGTGGGGACAGAGAAGAGGAAAAGGACTATTAATATCTACAAATTGGAATTGATGGTTATCTCTGAACACAGAAGGTATTGTTTGTTTATAAATAGTTTCAAGTACCCAAATTATCGTCATTGATTTCAAAGTATTCCAACTTTATTATTTTTTTAAGTTTATTTATTTTGAGAGAGAGAGAGCATGAGCAGGGGAGGGGCAGAGAGAGAAGGAGAGAGAGAATCCCAGGAAGGCTCCCCGCTGTCAGAACAGAGTCTGACGTGGGGCTCAATCCCACAAACTGGGAAATCACAACCTGAACTGAAATCCAGAGTCAGACTCTTAACCCACTTAGCCACCCAAGTGCCCCTAAAGTATTCCAACTTTAAAAAAAAAAAAAAAGGCAGGGGGCAGTCCTTGAGTGGCTTAGTCGGTTAAGAGACTGGCTCTTGATTTCAGCTCAGGTTATGATCTCACAGTTGGTGAGATTGAGCCCCACATAGGGCTCTGCTGTTAGTGCACTTGAGAGTCTCTCTCTTCCCCCAATTGTGTTCTAACTCTCTCTCAAAATAAATACATGAACAACAACAAAAAGTATTACAGAAACAAGAAGTCCCCAACGTAGATAATGTAGTATATTAAAACATAGTTCATAAATGCCAAGACAGAAAGAAAAATCTTAGGTATGTAAATTTCTAATGAGCCACTTTTTTTTTTTTTTAGTGTTTATTTATTTTGAGAGAGACAGCATGGAAGTATGGAGGGGCAGAGAGAGGGAGAGAGAATCCCCAGCAGGCTCCATGTTGACAGTGCAGAACCCAACACGGGGCTCGAACCCACAAACCATGAATCATCCTGAGCATAAACCAAGACTCAGACACTCAGTCAACTGAGCCACCCAGGCACCCCTTTAAGGAGCTGCTTTTTAAATTAAGGCTACAATGTAAAGTACCTATAAGACTGATTCTCCAATGTGGATTGAAGACTGGTTTCAACTGGCTACATCGGTTTTACCTTGGGAACGTTTTAAAATAGCATTCTCTGAGTTACTACCACCAAGGGATCCATACTCTTATTTTGTGCTATATCAGGAAAAGTTCTGTTTGTGTGTTTTTTTAAAAATGTTTATTTATTTTTGAGAGAGTGTGCAAGTCATGAACATTGAGATCATGACCTGAGCCAAACTCGGAAGCTTAACTGACTGAGCCACCCAGGCATCCCCAATTATTTGTTTTTTTAATTATGAAGATTTAGTATCAAATCTGTTCCTCACAAAGATCACTTGATATCTAATCTGTAACTGTTTCCTCTCCCATCTAGGTACAGGTGAACAGGAATCTGCATCTTTATCAACTACTTTTTTTCCCCCAAATTCTTTTATTTTTCTAGTTTTATTGAGAAATAATTGACATATATCACTTTATAAATTTAAGGCATACAGATCAGTTCTACATATACTACAAAATGATTACCACAATAGGTTCAGCTAACATCCATCTTCTTATATAGATACAATAAGAAGAAAAGTATAAAGGAAAAAAAAATATTTCTCCTTGTGATGAGAACTCTTAGAATTCACTCTCTTAACAACTTTTCTATATATCATACATCAGTGTTAGTTATGGTCTTCATGTTGTATGTTACTTTCCTAGTACATATTTATCTCATAACTGGAAGTTTGTGCCTTTTAGCCATCTTCCTCTAGTTCCCCCTCCCCCAACTGCCCATCTTTGATCACCACAAGTCTGATCTCTTTTTCTATGAGTCTGTTGTTATTGTCAGGTTTCTTGTTTGTTTTGTTTTGTTTTTGTTTTGGGGATTCCACATATAAGGGAGGTCATAGAGTATTTGTCACTCCCTGTCTCAATTATTTTCCTTACCATAATGCCTTCAAGTTTCACCTACGTTATTGCAAATGATAGCATTTTCTCATTTTTTATGGCTGAGTAATATTCTTATTTATATTTATTCATCCATTGATAGAAACTTAGATTTGTTTCCAAACCCTGGCTATTGTACATAATGCTGCTATGAACATGGAGGTGCAGATATCTTTTTGAGTTAGTGTTTTCATTACCTTTGGATATATTCCCACACATAGAATTGCTGGGTTATATGGAAGTTCTATTTTTAATATTTTGAGGATCCTCCATACTATGTTCCATAGTGGCTCTACCAATTTATAATCGTAATAACGGTAAATAAGCATTCCCTTTTCTACACATCCACACCAGCATTTGTTATCTTATTTTTGGCATTTTTTATTTGTTTGTTTTAATGATAGCCATTCTTGCAGGCATGCGGTGATATCTCATTGTGGTTTTAATTTGCATTTCCCTAATGACTAGTTATGTTGAGCATCTTTTCCTATAGCTGTTGGTTTTTCATTTATCTTCTTTGGAGAAATGTCTATTCAGGTCCTTTGCCTATTTTTAATTTTTTTTTTCTTTTTTGCTATTGAGTTGTAGGAGTTCCTTATATATTTTGGATATTAACACCTTATCTGATATTGTTTGCAAATATTATTTTCCCATTTCACAAGTTGTCTTTTCATTTTGATGATGGTTTCTTTTACTATGCAGAAGCTTTTTAGTTTGATGTGGTCCCACTTGTGTTTTTATTTTGTTGCTTGTGCTTTTGGTGTCATAGCCATGAAATCATCACCAAGACCCATGTCAAGGAACTTGTTCCTATGATTTCTTCTAACAGTTTCATGGTTTCAGGTTTCATAACATTTTTAAACTCTCAATTTCAAATTCCACATTCCAAGGAGTATTTAATCTTGTGCCAATAAGTATAAAAGGTGCTTTATTTTAAAATTCATCTGTCATACAGACCAATAATTGTAGGTTGTATAAATTGTTTTTATCTTTTTAAAAACTATATATTAAAATAACTTAAGGAGAAGACTAGTGATATTTTAACTGTTCTTATCCAAGTCTTTACATTTCTTGTGCTTTGGACAGTCTGTTTTGAAGTTTACTATTTGAATGGTGATGGTTACATTTCTCGAGAAGAGATATTTGACATGTTAAAGAACAGTCTACACCAACAGTCATCTGAAGAAGAGAATGATGAAGGAATAAAAGAGTTGGTAGATATAACACTGAAAAAAATGGTAAGAATGAAAACCTATAAGCAGATATTGGGGAAAGCTAAAGACAAAGAAATTATTTATTTCCCTTTATAATGAAAGTAACCTTTATGAGGACAGGAGATTTTGTTCTCTGCTCTATCCATTGCCTACAACAGTGCCTGGATGATAGTGGGTGCTCAATAAATACTTATGGAATGGCTGGGTGATTAAATGAATCCCTACACAAAATATGAACTGTATTATTTTAAAATATTTTACTCAACGTGGGGGTTGGGAGGGAGTGGTGCAGCAGATTCAGTTTGTGTAAAATTGGATGCCACTCTAGTCTGTCTGCATGACCTTAGCCCTCCAATCCATCTAAACATTCGTTATAACAAAATGACATAATAATTAAAATAGCTGTCCCTTATAAAGTACTTAACTATATGCCAAGGGCCTTCATAGAACTTTAATTATAGGAACTCATTTTACCCTCAAAACAACCCTATGCAGTAGAAATTACTATCTCTATTTTACAGATGAGAAAACAGAAATACTAATAGTTTTACCCAAAATCATGATAGAAAATGGGGTGCAGAATTCTTCTTTTAATGAAACAAAAAGTACCACTTTATGGACATAGTGATTTCTTCCCTTTTCTTACTATGCCCCTATCCTGGATACCAGTGAAAAGTTGTTAACTCTAAAGCATTCTGGACCCAGCTCACTTCCATTACTCTGGAGATGAGGAAAGAAATAGACGATGGGGGCTGCCAAGTCTTAGATTCAGCTATCAGACTCCAGCATACCTTCTTCCTTCAGAAATACTCTCACTGGGGACGCCTGGATGGCTTAGTCAGTTAAGCATCTGACTCTTGGTTTCAGCTCAGATCATGATCTCATGGGTTTTGTGGGTTCAAGCTCCACATCTACCCTTGTGGTGCAGAGCCTTCTTGGGATTAGGAATTACTCTCACTAGCCACTGCTAGGGCTGAGGGTAGACTTCTTGAGAGACAGTATTTTCCCCAATTCCAAATTCACTCTTTTCTTGTTTAATTAAAAACAATTTTTTTTTAACATTTATTTATTTTTGAGAGACAGAACATGAACACAGGGGAGGGGCAGAAAGAGAGAAGGAGACACAGAATCTGAAGCAGACTCCAGGCTCTGAGCTGTCAGCACAGAGCCTGATGCGGGGGCTCAAACCCATGATGAGATCATGACCTGAGCCAATGTCGGACACTTAACTGACTGAAACACCAAGACACCCCTTTAATTTTTTTTAATGTTTACTTATTTTTGAGAGAGAGAGAGGAGCATGCGCGCATGAGCGGGGTAGGGGCAGAGAGAGAGGGAAACACAGGATTCAAAGCATGCTCCAGGCTCTGAGCTATAGCACAGAGCCCGATGCAGGGCTCAAACCCACAAACTGCGAGATCATGACCTCAGCAGAAGTTGGACACTTAATCTACTGAGCCACCCAGGCATCCCTCTTCTTTTTTTAAAGGACATGTTATGGAGTGAAATTTTTCCTTTTTTAATTTTTATTTATTTTTGGGAGAGAGAGAGAGAGACAAAGCATGAGCAGGGAAGGGGCAGAGAGAGAGGAAGATACAGAATCTGAAGTAGGCTCCAGGCTCTGAGCTGTAAACACAGAGCCTGACATGGGGCTCAAACTCATGAACCATGAGATCATAACCTGAGCCAAAGTCGGACGCTTAACTGACTGAGCCACCCAGGTGCCCCTGGAGTGAATTTTTTCCTGGTAACTATTCAAACCTTTCTCTAAGTTAGACTCTCAGCAACCCTGAGTTATGCTCAGAAGTAAAAAAACAAGGACCCATCAAATCAAACCCAAACTGAATTAAGCAGTTAAAGCATTTATAATCTACATATATGGTCCCCTGCCCCTCCCGTGATTTAATCCCCCACAGTCCCTGTCATTAATTCTCCACTCCAGGCAGGTCTGTCTTCTTCCTGACTTACATCGCCTCATGTTGTCAGACTTCAGTTTGGGGCATTCTTCTGCATTTCCACCCCAGACCTCTTCAGCTACCTAAAAGTCCTCTCAATCATCCTTAAAGGCCTCCCAGTAGTCTGCAAGCATCTTCTTATGATTCTAGTCCATCTTGAACTGTTACTGCTCTGACTCCCAGTGCCTTGCTCCTTAAGTGAGTAACTTCACTTTTATCCTTTTTACATGATGAGCTCTCAAGTCAGAGATCCTTTGAGGAACAAATTCTACTACTAAAAATTAAGTTTGAAAATCTTTGCCCTATGGCACTGATTTTATCACAAATGTAGCACTATAATATGTGTCCTCTTTTTGTTTTACTCCCCAGTTACAGTATAAATCCTTTAGAGACACGACCATATTTTATATATTTAAGGTAACTCAGGTGTCTTAGTCTGCTTGGACTGCCGTAACAAAATACCAGACTGGGTGACTTAGACAATAGGAATTTGTTTCTCAAAATCCTGAGACTGGGGAGTGCCTGGCTGGCTCAGTTGGTGGAATGTGTGACTCTTTATCTCAGGGTTGTAAGTTCGAGCCCCTGTTGGGTGTAGAGATTACTTAAAAATAAAGTCTGTGGGCGCCTGGGTGGCGCAGTCGGTTAGGCGTCCGACTTCAGCCAGGTCACGATCTCGCGGTCCGGGAGTTCGAGCCCCACGTCGGGCTCTGGGCTGATGGCTCAGAGCCTGGAGCCTGTTTCTGATTCTGTGTCTCCCTCTCTCTCTGCCCCTCCCCCGTTCATGCTCTGTCTCTCTCTGTCCCAAAAATAAATTAAAAAAAAAAAAAAAAAAAAAAGTCTGCCTGAGTGGCTCAGTCAGTTGAATGTCCAACTTCGGCTCAGGCCATGATCTCGTGATTTGTGAGTTCAAGCCCCACACTGTACTCTGTGCTGATGGCTCAGAGCCTGGAGCCTGCTTCAGATCCTGTGTCTCCCTCTCTTTCCGCCCCTCACCCATTCACACTCTGCCTTTCTCTCAAAAATAATTTAAAAATATTAAAAATGAAATAAAATAAATAAAATCTTAAAAAAAAATCCTGAGACTGGGAAGTCCAAGATCAAGGTGCCAGTCAATTTGCTTCCATAGTGAGGGTGCTCTTCCTTGCTTGCAGACAGCCACCACCTCAATGTGTCCTCACATGGCAGAGAGAGGAAGCTCTGGTCTCTACTTACAGAGATGCTAATTATATCATGGGGGCTCCACCTTCAATACCTCATCTAAACCTAATTACCTCCCAAAGACACCTCCCAAATCATCACATTGGGGGCATTAACATTGGATTTAGAGGCAAGAGGGACACAAACTTTCAACCTCTAATAACAGGTATTCTAAACAGACTTCCAGGAATAAAGTAAGTAGCCTTGATAAATAAGTACCTTTTGATTTATGTAAGTAGTGCCCGCAGAAATGTAAACTAATAGTTTTACTTGGCAAAGAGTTATTTTCCATGTGAAATTAAAAACTACTCTATCATTTATCAAGAACTCATCTTCCTCTCTAGGATTATGACAACGATGGCAAGATATCTTTTGCAGACTTTGAAAAAGCAGTTAGAGAAGAGAGACTTTTGTTGGAGGTATTTGGACCGTGTTTACCAGAAGCAAAGGTACAGTGCCAATAGCTCAAAGTGGTTAAGAGCAAAGTTTTTAAGGGATCAGACAGTAATACCTGCTGGACACTCACCTCTGTAGGGGCTTTAGCCCACAGCTGAAGTTCAGGCAACCATGACAATCTCAGCTCCATCCTCACGTTTTGGGAATCAACAATAGTGAGGATTCTATTCAACAGACTTTTTGAGCTTGCAGCCTCTTTAGCTATCCACAATTCCTGATTTCTTGTATGTTAATATTTTCCCAAAGAAAACTAGAGTCTATTGGCATGCTTAAGGGATAGAACATTGAACAGTGTACTCAGCAAGTACCCACCATAACTGCCAGGACAAAATTTGATCTCTTTCAACCCAAATGTTGCCAAACCATGAGAATCATTATTAAAAATCTTGAATACATTTAAAGTACTTTATAGTATTTGTGCTTAGGAAGGCTTTTCATGTATGAATTTGACAAGTTTTCTGAGCCAGAAGAGCCAGCCTAATAATTTGACACATTAAAATTTCCTTTAATTCTTCCTTTGAAGAAGAAAGTAGAAACTTTTTAATTCTCTGCAGTGATCTAGATGGCGATTTTATGCACAAACTTGCATGTTAAGTTCTCCTATGCTATCTTCGGCTCATTTCTCTAACTTGTCCCACTGTAGTTTATTCCTGGAAATAAATAGTAAAATGCAGTGTGTGAAAGGCACACTTCTCATTTTGAGACTGATGGAGGAAGCCACATAGAATGGACTGGATTGGAGCAGCTACTTAGGTCAGATGGAACACCAACAGATCTCCAGTTGCTCCCAGAACTCAGTAGCCCAGTTACTGAGAACCTTGCTACTCACCAGCAGCAATGGTGTCACCTAAGAACTTGGGGAAAATGGGGAATCTCAGGCCCCAACCCAAACCAACTGACTCAATCGTTGTTGTTGTTGTTGTTGTTTTTATGATGCTTGACACAGCAAAGGTTACTTCCACTCATCTTGATCAAATATTGTGCATGTTGGTGGGGATAGGGAGGCATGCTGGCTTCCACATGGTCACTGGAAAGGTCCTGCAAAGTCCTGAGAAGATCAGGAATCCATTCAACAAAACTGAACCCACTGAGCAGCTCCTCCTTTTAAGGCTGTCAGATAATTTTTTTTTCAGTTGTGGTAAAATACATCTAACACAAAATTTACCCATCTTAACCAATTGTAAACATACAGTTCAGTGATGTTAAGTACATTCACAATGTTGTACAACCATTCTCCAGACTGCTTTCCATCTTGGAAAACTGTAAACCGTTCTGCATTCCCATCATCCACCAGCTTCTGGCCACCACTATCAGAATCTACATTTTAATACGACCCTGAGGTAGAAATTCATAGCACCTTAAAGTCAGAAGCATGTTGTAGATAGTAACTTGCTCTTTCCAATTCTATGCTTGGGTCTCTAACATGTCTTTTACCTGGGAGTTCAGCAGAAAAAAATAATTAATTACCTTACAAGGAAGTAAGGCCAAACCCCTTGCCTCCAGCTTCTTTTAATACCATCTACCATTTGGTGCCATCCCAGCAAGTTTGAATCAGGTCATAACTGATGATGAACCTTCTTAACCGGTATGTTCAAATTCAATCCATTAGGTAAGAGGCCTTTAGGTATATAGAGAAAAGAAAAACAGACAGTTTGGTATGGGCCCTCTCAAGGTATTTTTAGCAGTTTAAAAAAAAAAAAAAGGACACAGCTTGAACATACTTGTTCCAGTTTCCAATTTTGTAGTCTGATAGGACAAACAATGTAGGTATGCTAAATGTACTGGTTAGCAGTCTAGCATTGACAAATACAGATTTGTTTCTGCCATAGATAAGCAAATTCTTCTTAGAGACTAACTAAAGAATATAGGCTCCTAATTTCAGCTTTGTTCTAATAGTTTAACTTTTTTACTTTACAGAATTGTATTGATTTTGAAGCCCTGGCATTCAGACACATCCTGAATCCTAGTTTTTGAATGTGAAACACTTAATACTTGCATTAAAATCAGAAACAGATCCCGGTTGCCTGTCTTTATTTGCATTGTAAAATTTTTATCTTTTGTTCACTTAATTTACATATAACTATTGCAAAGTGAGAAGTAATAATAGAAAAACACTTTCTGTAATATTAAGTAATGATAAACTAATTTTATTTTTTAAGTTAGCCAACGACCTTGGCCCCTGTGGGAAATACTTTCACAACCCTCTTTTCTCCTGCTTCCTCAACCAGAGAAGTTGGAAACCTAAAACATTCACCATTCCAGACCTTCCCAGTTAGGAACAGCCATGAGCCCAGTTTTAGCCAATAAAATGTAACCAAAGTCACTGGATGGAGCTTCCGGAAAACTTTAATTTTTTTTTTTTTTTAAGGAACATATTTGGCTGACATGTATTCTGTGAATGATAAGCTAATTTTAAAAGATGAACCTTTATTAGATACAATAGCTTGAATGGTATCACAAAGAGGAGTGCACTAAAAAATACCAGCAGTAAAATCTCTTAAAGAATTAAAATGATAGGCTAAAAAATAAAAGATAAATAGTCCCTTAGAAAATATAATTTGCTGCTGGCAATCTATATTCTTCTTCTTTGTTTTAACGGACGACTTGTATGTACATCTTCCAGCTTGTCTTCTGGAGGTTTTGGCGTAGATGAAATTACCTAGTTTAAAAAAAAGAGAACCACCAAAACTTAGTTTTTATAGTACAAGAATAAATAAACTATTAGGAGAGGTAGGAGATACATCTAGTAGTTCAATTCTTGCTGTCACATTTAAGGCAGTTAGCCCAATTTCAGGTTACAGCCTATGGTCTACGCACAAAGTTTTCTGTCCAAACACTGATGGGAGTAAAATTTCTAAAGCCATTTAACAAGAAAAAAAAAAAAAAAAAAACTTGAGGGGATAAGAGTAAACACATACTCTACTTTAACAATCCTTTATAGATGTGAAGTCACTTGCTATTTTATAGACACAGATAGAGATCTCCATTCTGTGTAACCTGAAACACTGATAACATTTGATGTATTTACATCAACATTTGATGTATTACAAATGTAATACATTTGATGTATTTACAGACATGGAGGCTTGACTGGGGGGGGGAGTATGAAAAATTGGAAAAATAAGTAGAAAATGGTATAATTCTCAATTTCCTAGGGAAGTGAAACCAAACACATCATTGGAAAAAGAGTTGACAATGAGTTAAAGCAGAGTAAGACAGTCTTCACTTAACATGTAAAATTATTAGAAACTGTGTTAAGTTGTATTCAGTATTTCTCCATTTTGTTGTTCTATTGTCTCCTTACTTAGGATTTGGACCTAACAACTTTTTTCTTGAAAATATAGTCATTTCTGGCTGAGGGAGCTATGTATCCGCATCTATGCCTCAGTTCAACTGTATCTGAAGGAAGAAAAGGGCCAGCACAAACTCAAACATTTAAAAAGAGGCTTAAGCATGGAAATTGTGTTCACAGACTTTTAATATTATAACATAAGCCTTCATCCTTAATCAAATAGTAATTTTCAGGTAAAAACATATACATAAAATAAATGAAGCTATCTTAGATTCCCTTAATCACATTGTAAAATACATTTACAACTGCGTGAAAAGCACTTTCTGATCCTCAGAGTTAAAGTTTAAAAGAAGGTTCCTTTCCCTCAGTTTGATTTATAAAAGGTTTACCCCACAAAAAGCTATCTTTCAAAAGCTAACTCAAACGTTAGCTTTCTTTTATTTGTGCTTAGAAAATGGAAAATGATTATGTAAATATGTAAAAAAATTAGTACTTAATTAGGACAGTTGAGTTGTAATCTATTTAAGAAGTTTACATTTTGAAATGCAGACCTTAGGGCCTAGTCTTTAGAATAATCTCACCTCATTCTATGGCTATCTTTATCAAAGAAGCAAAAACCATTTTGATGTAATTTGTAAGAACACTGAACTTGAGAAAAAGTTTTCCTTCAACACAATAATTCTGTACTTTGTCTCATAACAGAGCCATTTGGGGAGCTTTAAAAAGAGAGGGCCTGGGCTCCACTTTCACAGATTGATCTCACGGACTGAAACCACTGCTTTTATGTTTTATATCTAGAATGACATAGAATATGTTCCGTTCATTTTTTTAATGTTTATTCTTGAGACAGAGAGAACAAGTGGGGGATGAGCAGAGAGAAGGGGACAGAGGATCCAAAGCAGGCTCCTTGCTGACAGCAGAGAGCCTGATGCAGGGCTCAAACTCATGTACCAAGAGTTCATGACCTGAGCTGAAATTAAGAGTCAAATGCTTAATTGACTGAGCCACCCAGGCGCCCCTGTTCTGCTCACTGTTTAAAGCAAAGGCTAATGATATCAAAGCACATACTTTTCTGTTCGTCAGATTCAGTTAATTCAACAGGAACTGTAGAAAAACACATCGAAAAACTGAAAACAAAATTAATGACAATACTTTAGTTGCCACAAATCTCCATTTAGTTGTTAGCCCTATAACCAAATGGTCTCTTAAAACAGTTTTTTAAAAAATGATCTTACCTCTTTAAGTTTATTCCGAATTAAATTTGCTGTCGTGTTCAACGAGTCATCGTGCATATCCACTTTGGGTAAGTCTGGTAACAGAGGCCCAATCATAACCTCATTACTACTCGTGCCTGTTCCAAGAAAAGTTCCAATTTTACGATCATCTTCTCTTCTTCTTTTCCGCTCCTGCAGTTGTGTTGTCCTAGGCATAAATCTGTCAACTGCCTCTGAAGAAGTAATAGCCTTCTGTGCGCCAGGGCAGGCCGATGAATTTTTAAACGGTTTCACCCGTATTTTCTGCAAAGAGTCACTGTGCATACAACGCTCCAATGTTTCTTCATGGTTTCTACCATCCTGAGAGAAGTTTGATGCCCTGTCCATATGCTCCCCTGATGAACATGTACATTTCGAGGAAAAATAACATAAAGGCAATTCACAAGAATAAGGAAGACAAGGATCTGAGTTGCCAGTAGAAGTGTTCAAAGTGGCTGCACATCCAGAGGTCTCTGAATGGAAGTCCTGTCTAAAATCTTGTGTGTTTTTAAGCTCCGTAACCAGTTTCTTCTTTGTCACGTAATGATCTTTATGTTACAATTTAAAAGAGGAGAGAAGAGGAAAAAAATGGTTCGTTTACTGTTTTCATTATTCGGAAATGTGTGATTTTAAAAACAAACACTACTTTAAAATGTTAACAAATGCTACCCTGAAAATCTTTTTTTCTTGAGCAGGTAATACATTCATGTGTTTAAAAAGTATAAAGGGTATATTAGTGTCACGCTTCACACTTTCTTTACCCCCTATATGCCTGGTTTCCACCCTCCGCCCATAAGTAATCCCATTCTTACTTTATCTGTCCAGTATGTCTTACTTTTCTTCCCCCTGCCTACTCCTCTTTTTTCCCCCATAATAGCCATTTCTCTGCACCTTTGTGTTTTCCACTTAATTGTAGATCTTAGAGATTTTTTTTCCTAGGTCATTACATAGAATGCTCCTTTTTTTACAGCTTTGGAGCATTCTACTACATGAATGTATCATGCTGCTTAGTTGGTGTTTGTTAGTTTTTAAAGGAGGCAACAGGCTGGACCCATATTTTGTAATTTTATTTGGCACACAAACGTTAAGTTCTCCTGGAGCTATTCACATATCCCACAGGTTAAAAGTTCATTGTCTACAAGTGATCAGGGACTCTCAACAGCTCTCTTGCCAATTTTCAGGTAAGTTTTCCAAGAGTCTTCCTATCTTCTATCTCTCTTCACCTCTGCCACCTGCCCTTTCCCTAATCACTCATTATATTCAGTAGGTGTCTGCACAATGACTTTGTCCTTCAACTAAAGGGTAGATATTTTGCAATGTGGATTTCCAGTACTATTCAGATTTCAGAGCACACACATTATTTCAGTCCAATTCTGAGTACTCTGTTCCTACAGCCCATGTACCAAAGCCCATGGCTCCATTCCAGGCACCTAGAATTTGTGTCAGGGAAACTCAGTTGGGCATATGGGGCACCTGGCCAGCTGCTGGTCAAAAGTGGAACTTTTCCACAATTAGCAGTTTTAGATTAGCAGTTGGTAACTGGTCTGCAAATCATAATTGTTTCTCATTGCCTTTAGGTCAAACCTTAATTCCGCAGCCTGTGACACAATGCCCTTCATGATTCAGTTCCTGCCCTCTTCTCTAATCTTCCCTCTCACTGCAATCCCTGTGTTGCGGTTATCCTGTACTATTCATAGTTCCTTCAAACGCATACTGCTCATTTATTCCTCTGGACCTTTAAACTTTCTACCTGGCCTACCTTTCCATCTCTTCCTCTCGCCTCCTGAGTAATGTCTACTCCTTCAAAACTCAGCCACCTCTCTCATCCTATAGGAAGGCTTCCACAAACCAACATCTCTCCCTTTCCAGCCCATATTCCATAAGAGTGCTGCAGAGTTCTTAAATATTGTGATCATTTATTTGCCTTTCTTCCCACCGGAGTGGGAGCTCTGATGGGATGATATACCTACAGAGTGCCTTACACGTTGAAGGTGTTTAGTAACAGGGTTTCCATACCTTTATTTTTAGTAGTTCTTGCTATATAAGCCTTCCTCTCCTGTAATTTTTTTCTAGTTTCTTCAACTGTTTCAAATTCTGGAGCATAGCACACGTGAAGCAATCCACCAAAGAAACTCTGTTCATCCATTTTTCTCTTGGCTGTCCTAAACAGAAATACATGATAGCATGGTTTATTAATCTTGACTTACTTAGGATAATAGCTGAACTAGGATACAGTGCATTGATCTAAACAGTAAACTTCAGCTTTTGTTATGTGTATATACTTCCTATGGGTTGGGAATTAAGATGTTCTCCTTATGGATGGTATTGATTCTACTGATGTAGGGAATACACTTAGAACTCTCTATAGTGCTAACAGGTTTTGAGCTAAGTCATCCACACATATCCAGACCCCCTTTAACCAACTTAGGATCCCCAGCAGTTAACCTGAGGTACACAATCTATGGTCATGAAATACAGATTTCTCTGTGTTAAATTAAATGGCCCTTAAGAGTTAGCTCATACCCAGTTTAGTCTTTTCACCACAGTTTTGTTCCTATGATGGGATTCATATATAAAAATTAATAATATTATAATTATAAAATCTTCAATAATTGAGTAAATGCTGAATATATAACTAATCAATGACAAAGTCAAAGAATGGTATTCAACAAATATTTATTAAACATTTATGACTGGCCAGGCATTATACTACAATAAATATTTAAGTACTTCTGTGCCCAGGGATAATGATAAAAATACTGAGATTTTTCATGCACCAGGCAGTGCCTGAAATGCTTCACCTGAATTAATACTTCATAAAAACCCTACGATGAAACTGAGGCCTAGGAAGATTTATAACTTAGCCATGCTCACATTGGTTTGTAGAGCTACAATTTGAATCAAGATACTGAACTTCACATAATGTACTATGTGCTATGGGAGGTGCAAAAGTTCTAGCAAATATGTTTCCCTGACCATGAAGAGCAGGCTAGGGGGAAGTGATTAGGGGAAGTGAGATTACATATAAGAGCAAACTGAGAATAATATACAACCACATAAAATCAATTGCTTTTGTGGCAGGCTGCAAGTGCTATTTGTAGTACAGAAAGAAAATATGAATGATGGGGCTCCTGGCTGGCTGGCTTAGCTGGGTAGAGCATGCAACATTTGATCTTGGGGTTGTAAGTTTGAGCCCCATGTTGGGTATAGAGATTACTTAAAATCTTTAAAAAATATAATAAAGAAACTATGAATGGCAACAGCCAAAGAAGGATGAGTCTTGGAGCAAATTAGTGACAAGAATGGGGTCAACATAAAACTAGGTAAGGCATTTCATACTTCAGCCTTATTGGAGCAGAATTTACGTTACAGAGAAGACTGGAAAAAATGGGGTCAATTCACATAGATGCATAACAATATAAGAACTTCAATACCTAACGTTTACTGCATTCTGAACAGGAGGCACTACACTTAGCCCTTTACATAGGTTATCTCATTATCCTCACACAACTTCAGTGAATAGGTCCTTTTACCACACAGATTTTACAGAATAGAAAAAAACCAGGCTTACTGAAGTTAAACAACTTGTCCAAAGTCATGATGTTAGCAAGCAGTGGAGCTCAAAAACTTAACTCCAAACCCATTTTTTAATCTACCACAATACACGACAGAAGATTCTTAAGTATGGGAATGACACAATGTGAATAGTGTTTTGATAAGGCTAACACTTAAGACTAGAGTAAGACCAGAGTAATACAGGGCAATATTAGGTTATTGGGTAATTCAGGTATAAATGAGGGAAAACCAGGGCCAAAATGATAGCAATGGGGATGGGGGAGACAAAACTTATGCTTAACTTGCAAATTACCTTGCACTTTGTAGATTCATAAATTTAATAAGATAAACTTCTGTAAAGTCTTCTGCTGGGTATTCATCTAGAGCATTATATTGTTCAATTGCACCATACAAAGCAAATCGCTCAACTAATTCCTTCATCGCTCCCACTGCAGGAACTCCTTGTATTAACAAGTACCGAGATTCCAAATTGATTGTATATACCTAAAAGAAATGCAAACACATAAAAATATACTTCCCCAAAAAGCCTAGGACAAAACTATTTTTAAAAACTGCTCTAGGGTTAATGAGTACACTTATCATGAAGAATACTGAGTAATATACAGAATTGCTGAATCACTATATTGCCCACCTGAAACTAACATAACACTGTATATTACTTACACTGGAATTTAAAGTAAAAAAGCTTAAAAAAAAAAGCCTCTGAAAACAAGAAACATTCTGTTCAACCTGTCTGCAGAAAAAAAAAAAAAGGTAAATTCACCCCACGAGAATCTAACTAAAGAATAAATTTTCTTCAATCGACATGTTTTCCAGAAGTTGGCTTGGGAGAAGTTACTACAAAGAGAGAACAAATATTCACTGAGTGCTTACCACGCACCACGCACTATTGTAAACATGAAAGATGCAATGACTAACACAAAGCACTGTGTTTGCGGAGCTGACGTTCTAGCAGTTGACCGAAGGGTTTTTGAGAATCTTTGGTAACTTGAGTACCAGAGATTCTCATATCCATCTCCAATGAGTGACGGATAGGATCGCAGCCTTTCAAACCTTTATTTACATAGGCTGGGATGTGGAATCACAGCGAAAATAAAGCTCTCAAGGACAAAGGATGAAACCGAAATCACTTTACCTTGACAGCACGAGGCCGTCGCCCCTCCCGATACTTGGCCCGCGTGTCGCATACAGCCCTCTGGACATGGTGATCAAATACACCTCCAAGCTCCCCGCCACTAGCCGCCATCTTGACGGCTTGGCCCCTTGCAAAAACGACAACATCCGTCTCGTCGCACTCCCGCTCACCCAATAAGAGGGGGAGATAGGTCAAGGCGTGCCACGATTGGCTGGAGAATCGATAGCGTCGGGCATCGTTTCCTGTGAGTGTGACTTCGGTGAACGAGATGCCGCCCTCCAGCGGACCGGCGGAGAGGCCTCGGAGAGTTGGAGGAGCTTGCTTGCCCACTCGATACGGGGACGAGGCGAGAGGGGCGTGGCCTCAGGGGGCGGGGCCGATCGATCTTCTCCGGTTCTGACACACTCGGCAGGCCCAGTGGCCCGAGTCCTCTGGAGCTTACGTTCGGGGGAATTTGTGCTTGCCGGCGATGTGGGGTGGCGATCGCCTGGCGGGTGCGGAGGGTGGTGGGGTAGCGGTGACTGTGGTCTTCACCAACGCTCGAGACTGCTTCCTCCACTTGCCGCGGCGTCTCGTGGCCCAGCTTCACTTGCTGCAGGTAAGGCGCCGGCCCTGGACGTGGGCCCCCAGCCCGGACTCGGGACACCTGGTTGGCAGCCTGGGGGCGGACCGAATCAAGGTCTTTCAGGGACGCGGCGGCGGCTCGGGCCTCTCCCGGAGGCGTGGAACGGGCTGCCTTTCTGTCTCCGCCGTGCCGTTCCGAGGCCAGACTGAAGGCCCCTCGAGGGCAGGGCCCGCGGGGGGCACACTCTGCAGCTCACACCACGTCTGGTGCAGCACTGGGCCTTAAACTTATCCTATTCCAGGTGTTTTCACTCGCTAAGAGTGGGCTTTCAATCATCCCAGTATTCTACGTGTGCTTTGGGAAATATTCCTCACTCCAGGTTGGAAAGGCTGCTGGGAAGTCGGTAATTTTTATTACCTTAAAAAATGTTTTTCCTGCTAGTGATTTCCTGGTGCCTGCCCGACTGCCGTCCGGGCCTCCAGAGGGAGGGGCAGATTTGGTTTGCAGAGTCCCTGTTAAGTGAAGGGCACGTTAACAGAGACTAAGCACCGTCTCCCTGAGCAGGGTAGGTTAGAAAATGAAGGTTCTTCCCTGTGTCGCCGATGCTCGGAACCCATCCGAGGTGTACCAGGAATGTGCAGTAGAATTATGCATACTTGGAAGTACAGAGGTAGGATTGCTTGAAACTCTGTCGTCAGTTGCCCTTCTAAGCACTGGCAGAGACAGCATCCGTATTTTCATAAGTAGAAATAGAGGCACATAGTCTACAAGTGTGAGTGTGCTTATGCGGGCAGAAGGATAGGATATTTGAAATCCTCAGAAATCGTGGATGCATGGTACCCAGCACTGACTGATCATGCAGGAAATATTTAATAGTTTACAATAATTTTTTTAAATTTTTTTAACATTTATTTATTTTTGAGACAGAGAGAGACAGAGCATGAACGGCGTAGGGTCAGAGAGAGAGGGAGACACAGAATCCGAAACAGGCTCCAGGCTCTGAGCGGTCAGCACAGAGCCGTATGCGGGGCTTGAACTCACGGACGCGAGATCATGACCTGAGCTGAAGTCGGACGCTTAACTGACTGAGCCACCCAGGCGCCCCAATAGTTTACAATAATTTTAAGTATCCTACTTTTTCACTTTACTTCTCTGTAATTTTTTTCAAGATAATTTTCCCCCTAGAATTACTGGGCTAGAGGGCATGGCTAATTAGTAAAGCATAAAGTCATGAGTTGGGAGTTAATGGGTTGAATTATTTTATTTGGGTTGAAGCATGGAGTACATAATATCTATAATGTTGAAATGAGAAGAGGGCCAGAACAATGGCCTTCTGGCCTGTGTCAGACTTACCTTGAGCTTTTAAAAATATGAATGTTCTGTTCCTTCCTCAGGCCTCCTGAATCAGAATCTTGGGGAGTGAACTTCAGGCATCTGTAATTTAAAAAGTAACTTTGGGCTATTTGGATGTACAAGAATTGAGACCCACTGTTACAGATTCCTAGGTTGTTGATGGTGAAAGGGACGTTGGGTATCTAGGCCATTTCTGTGCTCACTGGCACTCCTAGGCTGGTATTTCCACACAGTTAATTTGTCCTCTTGTCTCTCACTCAGTGTGCAGCACTGTTTCTTCCATAACCCCGCTCCTTTCCACTTGTGTATTTGTGCTATTCTTTCTTCCCAAAATGTTTTCCCTCCTTCCATGACTTTACAAACTGAGCATAATCAATCTTACCTCCTCTGCCTAGCTTTCAGGTTCTCTGTTGCTCACCTGTGTCTCCTTTTCAAAACTTCACTGCTCTGTTTATGTGACACATCTCCCTTGTCATGCTCTGTGTTTCAAGTATTGTTTTGTTTATCCAAGTCCTTATTTCAGGACTGGGTACCCAGTAGATGCTTTAACTCAGGATTTTTTAATCTTGGCTCTTTAGGCTGGATAATTTTTTCTTATGGGGGATTGTGCTGGGTATGGTAAGATGTTTACAGGAACTTTGATCTCTAGGTCCTACATACCAGTAGCATCTCTCCCCTTCAGTAGTGACAGCTAAAAACATCTCCAGACATTGCCGGATGTCTCCTGGGAAACAAAATCACCCTTGCGTTGAGAACCATTGCTTTACCTGAGTTATTTTGTCTGTATGCTAGGCTCAGTGCTTGCTGTGACGGCTGAAATGGGGGAAAGGATTCACGTCCACACTGAATTCAAACAAATAAACCTAAATGGCCATCCGGAAATGGCCAGGTACAGACTTGTCATTTCTTTTGTGTTAGCAAAAGATAACCTAGGCCTCAAATCTGGCCAGTCCTAAGGCATGACTACCTGTGATTTCACCTGAAAAGTTCCCTCCAGATTATACCAATACCACAGGTAATGGCAAAAGCAGATATCTACCGATTGAATTCCTGGGAGAGGGGCTCCTCTCTTTCCAGTCTGTGGGTTTCTTCTCTTTACCTGAGTGGCCAGTGGTTCTGCAGTTCAGGTGGAAAATGTTTTACATGAAAATGGACTCACAATATTAGTTTGCAAAATCCAACTGAACGTGTATTATGATTATGGAGCTGGTTATTACACATTCACCAAAGGAATAATTGAAGTATTTTTCCTGTTTAATAAAGTCAGTTTTTCCCTTTTCCAGTGAGTTGGTAGAATTCTCATTTTTGTTATTTCAGGCCATATTTTGTATCTCCTTATTTAACATCTCTAGTTTTAAAAGTTTCTTCTGTAGGGGTGCCTGGCTGACTCAGTCGGTGGAGTGTGCGACTCTTGTGAGTTTGAGCCCCACATTAGGTGTAGAGATTACTTAAAAATAAATAAATTTAAAACCTGCCCCATTTAAAAAAATAAAATTTTCTTCTTATGAAATAAGAGTTGATCTGGATTATATGCCGCTGACTGATGAAACTGTGGAAAACACCCAGGGAGTTGGTCATCTTCACCCTGTAACCTCAGCTAACATACTTACAGCTGACATAATAATCTGGAATTTGACTCCAGTCCAGTGCTCTGTATACTTTATTACACTGTGCTTAGCATCAGCAAGAACAGTTAGATTATCCTGTGAGTTGTGAGAAAAATTATACAATTAAGAGATACACGATGACTTTCTTGTATAAAAAGTTTTAATAACATGGTTAGTTGGAAGTACATTATATTGCCTCAAAATCCTTTGAAATTTTTCCTAATTAAAGAAACACAGTAGGGGTGCCTGGATGGCTTAGTCAATTGAGTGTCAGATTCGACTCAGCTCATGATCTTGTGAGTTCAAGACCTACATGGGGCTCGCTGCTGTCAGCACACAGCCCACTGTGGATCCTCTGCCCTCTCTCCCCCTACCCCGCCCGTGCCCTCTCTCAAAAATGAAATATTTTAAAAAAAGAAAGAAGCACAATAAGCAGCCTATAACCAGTTTTGAGGTAGTAAGATTTGATGGAAATGAATGAATTTAATATTTAACAATTCAGTGCATCAATGACTTAATATTAATAAATGACTTTAATAATACTAAAATGTCATGAAGTAAGTTTTCATGGCTATCAATGAAGTCCTTTTAATTTTTTTAAGTGTTTATTTTTGAGAGAGAGAGAGAGACAGAACAGGAGTGGGGGAGGGGCAGAGAGAGAGGGAGACACAGAATCTGAAACAGGCTCCAAGCTCTGAGTTGTCAGCATAGAGTCTGATGAGGGACTTGAACCCACAAACCATGAGATCATGACCTGAGCTGAAGTCAGACACTCAACTGACTGAGCCACCCAGGCACCCTGAGAACACATTTTTTTAAATAAATATTTTTATTTTTAAGTAATCTCTATACCCAACATGGGACTCAAACCTAGAATCCCGAGATCAAGAGTCGCATGCTGCACCTACCGAGCCAGCCAGGCGCCCTGAATATACATGTTATTATTGATTTAATTACTTGCACATACAATTTCTTAGTTCTAAAGCTTAAAGTTATTTAAGAAGCTGCATAATATAAAATTTCTGGAAGTGTACATAAGAAGCTTCTAATAGTAATTACCTCTGGGAACAGGAACCTGCCTTCATGTTTTATGCTTTTGTAATTTTTGTGGTTTTACCATGTGCATTTATTCCCCTTTAATAAACATACTGTTACATTAAAATTTTTTTTTTAATGTTTATTTATTTTTGAGAGAAAGAGAGAGTCAGAGTGCAAGCTGGGAAGGGGCAGAGAGAGAGGGAGACACAGAATCCAAAGCAGGCTCCAGGCTCTGAGCTGTCAGCACAGAGCCCGACATGGGGCTCGAACCCACAAACTGAGATCATGACCTGAGCCGAAGTCGGACGCTTAACTGACTGAGCCACCTAGGCGCCCCAGTTATATTTTTAATGATCATGATATATTTCTACTTACTGACTCATGCTTTACCAAAATGGTAAATTTGTAACTTATTTAATGATATTCCTATTAATAGATATTTGAGACAGTTCTAAGTTTTTACTGTTATAGAAAATACTGCAGAGATATGTTTTGGTGTGGTTTTCTTCTGTCAATCATTAATTCAGAATAAATATTCAAATATATACATCTAGCTCAAAGTTTATATAAATTCATTGGCTACCTTTTGCCATTTTGAATTCTGGAATGGTTGAATCAATTTGTATTGCCATCATAAGAATGTAAGAGTATTGGTTTCACCCACAGCATCACCAGTCTTGGTTATTAGAAATGATGATAGTTTTTTAAATGCTCTAATGTGCACAACCAAGACCTATCGCCTATCTATAGAACTCTTTTTGTATGTGTGGATTGCAATAATAGTTTATCTTTAATGTGAATACAGAAAAGCACACAAAAACTCTCACACACCTCCTTTCTTCTTTAATAAATAGAATCAAGCTATAGAAGTGGCCTGGGGTCATCAGCCTGCATTCTTGAGCTGGGTAGAAGGCAGGCATTTTAGTGATCAAGGTGACAGTGTGGCTGAAATTAACAGAAAACTTGGTCAGAAACTTGGACTCTCAAATGGGGACCAGGTGAGTACAAAATGTGATGACTATAACTTTTTCCTGATGTCACATAATATAACAATGGAAAGTAAACATTCAAATTAATTTTTTAAGGAGGTGAGATGACACCTAACTTGTGTGCTGCTATAACCAGTCTAGGATATGCAAGTTGATTGTAAACTCTGTTGTTAAATCTTTATCTTGTATTCTGCTCCCTAGTTGATTTTGTGTTCTATCTATTTCACTCACTTTCCAGGTTCCCTAATTTTGTTTGTGTGCAGTTATTTTTACTTTATGAATTATTGAGTTTTACTTACTATTACTAGACTTCATTTGCTTCCAGCAAATCTTCTAACCTTCCAGAATCATACTTGATTTTTAAAAAATCTATCCAACAAAAAAGTTGTTATTTTTCTATTTTTGTGCCTGTGAATTTAATTGTAAACCTCAAAGGTTAAGGACTTACGTCTAGTTTTTCATTTTATTGTATTCACCAATTTATGTCCTTCTAGATACTTTAAACTATGGAAATAATACATATTCATTGCAAATATTTTACAGTTGAAAGTAAAAAAAATGGATTTCTCTAACCCCAGCCTCAGAATGAATGTGTATTGTATGTTGGGATCTTAGTACACCTTTAGGATTTAAAGAATGGGAGGAAGGAAAGGAAAGGGAAGGAAGAATACACATTTTCTTTTTTTTTAATCATACACATTTTCTGCAGTTTTCCCCACAAAGTATATCAGAGGTACCTTTCCACATACTACAGTATGCATTGAACATCTCTGAATCCGTATAGAATGAAACATTACAGATTGACTTACAGAGTCCAGGGGGCTACACATTGAAAATTCTGATAGATGGGGCTAAACTGCATTCTATTACCAGCTTCCCATAACAGTATATGAGAATGTTACATCTCTTTATCTTGTTTTGAACATAGACTAATTTTGTTCATGCTTGCTTTTGATAATGAGAAAAGGCCACTAATGAGAAATCCATAGTCCTAGTATTAGTCCTTCGTTTACCCTAAGTCTTTGTTAGAATCTTAAAACTTTAGCACCAGAGTGACTTAGACATCACTAATTTTGGTTCCTTGCTCTACAAACCTAGGGAGACAGAACATTTTGCCCAGGATCGCACAGCAAGTTAAAGTTCTGCTCTCTTAGAATATGTGGTACTCTCCAGAGAGAAACACCAGCTTCTTGTTCCTGATCTTGATGTCTTCATCTGCCTCTGAACAGGCCTGTTGGTTTCTAATGCCTGTTTGCTTCAGAGTGAACTTTTACCTGATTTTCTGCAGATCTTCTGTATTGTAGCAATACCACTAAGTCACTGTCTCCCAAAGAATAGGAACAAGGTGAACTGGCTCGCCCAGGACTCTAGCTTCTTGGTGGGTGGGAGCTGCTCTGTGCTTCCCTGGAATCGCCCCTTTCAAACAGGGTGTATGGGGAAATACTAATGGGAAATTCACTGAGGGTGAGGCACTTGGGGGAAATTCTGCTCCAATCCGCAGAAGCAACAAAGGAAGGGCTGGTTAACTGGAGCATGTAACATTTGGTGGCTTTGGATTTTACTCCTCAATCCTCAGAAATGCCTAAAGAAAGGGAAAAGAAAGTTAGGTGGTAGATTGCAGCTTCTTGAAACACTAACATTTCTTTCTTTCTCTCTTTCTTTTTTTTTAATTTTTTTTCTTTTATTTTGAGGGAGAGAGGGAGAGAGAGTGAGTGCAGGGAGGGGTAGAGAGAGAGAGAATCCCAAGCAGGCTCCACACTGTCAGCATGGAGCCCAGTGCAGGGCTCATGAACTGATGTAGGGCTCATGACCATGGTGAGATCATGACCTGAGCTGAAATCAAGAGTTGGACACTTAACTGACCGAGCAACCCAGGTGCCCCATCTTTTTATTTTTTTTTAAGTTCTATTTATTTATTTCTCGAATTCACAACACCGAAATCAAGAGTTGCATGCTCTGACTGAGCCAGCCAGGCAGCCCAAAAGACACACTGGCATTTCATATGTATCTGTAGACTGGAATGAGGGTGTATTTGTTTTACTTTACTTTTAGCTGTGAATGTTTATACTTCTAAATAATTTTCTCTGATCTCTGAGCATTTTTTTTTTTTTTTTTTTTTTTACTTTTCTAGACTTTTCTAGAAGTACCATGCAGGTTAGTTATAAAACTAAAAGTCTTAAAACTTCTAGAAATAATAGAGTGTGTATATGCTAGATTAAGCCATGACTTGATGACATTGTTTCTTCTATTTTCTTTTAAGTTTATTTATTTATTTTGAGAGAGAGAGAGAGAGCATGGGCAGGGGAGGGGCCAAGGGAGAGGGAGAGAGAGAGAATCCCAAGCAGGCTCCATGCCATCAGCACAGAGCCTGACGCAGGGCTCAAACTCACAGACTGTGAGATCATGACCTGAGCCGAAGTCGGAGGCTTAACCAACTGAGCCACCTAGGCACCCCTTCTCGCATTTTTAAATTACATTTCTTTTGTTAATGGTTATCTTTATTTTGTTTTTGTTTTTTTTAAATCTATTGTGCTAGGGTGTATTTTCTTTTTTTCTATAATTAGTTGTGAAACAATTTTTCCTAAAATGTTGGGGTATATGAAGGCCTAGCTAAGAATAGGTACTTAATAAATATTTGTCAAATGAAGGTTCACCCAGTGCAGGCAGGCACACACTCACACAGGCACGCACACTCGTTCATTCACTCACTCACACTTTATTATTTACCTAAAGAGAGAACTTCTTCTTTTCTAGGGATGCAAAAAAAAATTTTTTTTACAAAAAATATTTTAAAAGTAGTTTTACATTTTTTATTTATTCCAGGTGTTTCTCAAGCTGTGCTCCCATGTGGTGTCTTGTCAACAAGTGGAGGTGGAACCCCTATCAGCAGATGATTGGGAGATACTGGTAAAGAAAACACAATGAGAATTATCCCGGTTTAAGGTTAAACTGCTTCAAAATAGTTGTTTGTTTGTATTGAAGTATAGTTGACGTACAATGTTACAGTAGTTTCAGGCATACAACATAGTGATTCAACATCTCTGTACGTTACACTCTGCTCACAAGTGTAGCTGCCCTCTGTCCCCATACAACACTATGATGATACCACTGACTATATTTCCTATGCTGTACCTTTTAGCCCTGTGACTTACTCCTTCCATAACTGGAAGCCAAAATATCAGTGTCTCTAGATTTCTCTTTTCTGAGCTTCATTATATATTCTGAGCTGGTTCGAGTTATAAGAATGACTTGTGATTTCCTTACCAGACACAGAATGGACTAAACATGAAGTGAATTGATTTGTTTGTTGGTTGGTTGTAGGAACTGCATGCTGCTTCCCTTGAACAGCATCTGCTAGATCAAATTCGAATAGTTTTTCCGAAAGCCATTTTTCCTGTTTGGGTTGATCAGCAAACTTACATATTCATCCAAATTGGTAGGTGTTATTATATTTTTCCACTGTACTCCATGGTAATGCATCCATAGCAGAGGTGAACACGTACTAATGAGCTTTATTTTCCACACAGTTGCACTGATTCCAGCTGCTGCTTATGGAAGGCTGGAAGCTGACACCACACTCCTTATTCAGCCAAAGACCCGCCAGGCCAAAGAGAAGACAGTTTCAAAAGCAGATAATGCACATGGGAAATTTCACAATAGGTCTAATAAACCAGAAGTTACAGTTGACTCACCATCCATGCCAAGCTTATGGACTTTGATAGGAAGCATTTTTTCTTTTGGGTCTGAGAAGAAACAAGAGCTATCTTGGGGTTTAACTGAAATGAATGCATTCAAAAATATGCAGTCCAAAGTCGTTCCTCTAGACAATATTTTTAGAGTGTGCAAATCGCAGCCTCCCAGTATGTGTAATGCCACAGCAACTTCTGAGTTTCGCAAACACTATGCCGTTCACGTATTTCCATGGGACCAGGAATATTTTGATGTGGAGCCCAGCTTTACTGTGACCTATGGAAAGCTAATTAAGCTACTTTCTCCAAAGCAACAGCAAAGTAAAACAAAACAAAATGTCCTGTCACCTGAAAAAGGGAAGCAGATATCAGAACCACTAGATCAAAAACAAATCAGCTCGGACCATAGTCAAGAAGCTGCTAAGTCCTGTGTGCTAAAGGTTGTCTGGAATGGACTTGAGGAATTGAAGAATGCCATAAAGTACACCAAAGACATAGAAGCGCTTCATCTTGGGAAAGTCTGGGTTAGTATAAATTTTATTATGAGAGAAAGCAATTTCATGTTGCTTGAAATTTTCCAAATTATGAGTTAGAATAATATTTTATATACAATTTGAAAATCAGTATAAGAAGTGGTGTCTGAAGTCCCTGCAGGGGCACATTTCTGATTATATGGTAAAGTCCTTGTTTGGGTGAAGATTGTGTATATTCTGGTTAAGTAAACTTGGACAGCTATAAGCTTAGATAATTATAGGCCCAGAGAGGTAAAAATTACTTGCCTTAGGTTACACAGTAAATAAAACTAGGATTTACGCCCAGGTGTGCCAACTCTAGAGTTCATGCTTAGCATGGGGTGCCCTACAAAGCCTCACAATTTTTTTTTAAAGTGTATTTATTTTGAGGGGGCGCCTGGGTGGCTCAGTCGGTTAAGCTTCCGACTTCGGCTCAGGTCATGATCTCGTGGTTCGTGAGTTCGAGCCCTGCGTCGGGCTCTGTGCTGACAGCTCAGAGCCTGGAGCCTGTTTCGGATTCTGTGTTTCCCTCTCTCTCTGACCCTCCCCTGCTCATGCTTTGTCTCTCTCTGTCTCAAAAATAAATAAAACATTAAAAAAATAATAATTATTAAAGTGTATTTATTTTGAGAGAGGGCACGTGCATGCATGAGCAGTGGAAGAGCAGAGAGAGAAAGGGGGAGGGAGAACCATACTCTCAGCATGGAACCCTACATAGGGCTCGAACTCACGAACCCTGAGATCATGACCTGAGCCAAAATCAAGAGTCGGACACTTAACTGACTGAGCCACCTAGATGCCCCATGAAGCCTTACGTTTTTAATACCTGCCAAAGGTTTGTTCCCCAGTTCCTGAAAGCAGAGGAGGGACTTGTTATATGTTGGGGGAAATGCCCAGGTAGGGAGATACCCATGGTGCGAGCTGGCACCAGGATGGGAACGTGTCCAGAAGTTGCTTACCCTGATGAGGTCAGCTCTTTAACTGTGGGCCTGGTGGGGAGGTGATGGGGGGTTGGTGGAGAGAGGAGAGCAGCTGTTGTTTCATCTTCTCATCCCGGCCTCAGGTAGTAATGCTTCATTTATGTGAAATGAGTCACTAGCCCCCTCTTACTTGAACTTAATTTGAGCATTGTAAAGTGAGACTTCATGGTGATAAAGGGAGGAAATTGTTAGGGAAGAAAAATGGGAAAGGAAGGGGGTCATCTTTGTAGATTTCTTTTACTGCCAGTTTCACATATGACCTCTGTGCTGGCAGCTTACAAAGTTTTAATCTCTTTGGCTTATATCATTTTCTAAAATTCTAGACCATCAGCTCATTATTTTCTGTTAGCTCTAAACTCCCAGTTTAAGAGATCCTGCTACATCTTCAAAATAAAAATGTCGAACACTGAACTTGTTAGGACTTTCCTTCTGTGAATGGTTCTGCCACGTGGTGGGAATACTTTTTTTTTTTTTTTCCTTATGAATATGTGGTGAGTATGGGGTGAAGAAGTGCCAGGTAAAGGCCTGGAGACCATATAAAATAGCAGCAAGGAGTCCACGCTTCCCACTCCACTTTAAAGGTTGGCAGCCGTGGGCACTGAACAGTGGTGGTACTGGCAGCAGGTGCCATCCCGTACTCACACAGGCTTGACTCAAGAGAGCACAGCTGATGGATTGCATTCTGAGGCGGGTGTGAGAAGAAAGAAATGAAGGGGAAAAACTAAAATGTTTGTGAAACAACAATACCTGAACATCCATCTGGTTACTCTCTGAATCATGATAACGCAAATTTACTTACCCATTAATTTACCCGAGTTTATGAAAGTTAATACCAATATTTACACTATGGGATATTTTTAAATCAAGTTTTAGACATATTTATATTTTTATTTATTTTTACATTTCAGATTCCAGATGACCTGAGAAAGAGACTAAATATAGAAATGCATGCAGTAGTCAGAATAACTCCAGTGGAAATTACACCTAAAATTCCAAGATCTCTAAAATTACAACCTAGAGAAAACTTAGTGAGTTCAAATTTATGTTTTGTCAGTTGTTTTACACATCTTATGAGATGCTTTGGCTAAATAATAAGAATGTTGTATTTCTTTTTGCTAGAAGGGTGAAGAAGTCTTTTTTGTGGTAAAATATATATAACAAAATGCTGTTTTAACCATTTTTAAGTGTGCAGTTCAGCATTAATTACATTCATAATGTGCAATCATTGCCACATCTATTTCCAAAACTTACCCATCTCCCCAAACAGAAACTCTATGCCCAGTAAGCAATAACTCCCTATCCTGTCCTCCCCCAGCTCCTGGTAACCCTATGTACATTCTGTCTCTGTGAATTTGGTTATTCTAGATATTTCATATGAGTGGAATCATACAGTATTTGCCCTTTGTGTCTGGTTTATTTCACTTAGCATGTTTTCAAGGTTCACCCATGTTATAGAATGTATTAGAACTTCATTCCTATTCATGGGTAAATAATATTCCATTGTATGTATATACCACATTTTGTTTACCCATTTATTTGTTGATGGACCCTTGGATTGTTTCTGCCTTTTTGGCTCTTGTGAATAATGCTGCTATAGAACCTGTTTGAGTCTCTGCTCTCAGTTCTTTTGGGTATATACCTAGGAGTTGAGTTGATGGATTTTATGGTAATTCTGTGTTTAATTTTTTGAGAAACTAAGAAGTAATATACACATATTATGTATATTGTGCCAATGCAAATATGATAATTTAGCTTTTTTTTTTTTTTTTTTTTTTTTATTAAGTAAGCTTTACACCCAACATGGGGCTTGAAATCATATCCCCAAGATCAAGAGTCGCATGCTTTATTGACTGAGCCAGCCAGGTGCCCTGATAATTTGGCTTTTAGAAGATAGGTATTTTTGCTATATTCATGTAATTTTTAAAAATTTTCCCATATTACAGCATTAATATTGCAACCAAAAGAGTGCTAGACTGCTCGCTAATAGAATATTATCACCTGTACCAGTTTAGTTTACCAGTTCTCAGAGCACTGCAATCCAGGAAAATTACTGTTTTCTAGGTTTTGAAACTTCCAAACATGACTTTATCCTTCTCTGATTATTTGAATGGTCCTTTTGGGTCTTTAGGATCATGATGGTCATTATAGCATGGAAGAGCCATTTTAACAGAACTTTGATGAAACCCCAGATAAGATTGCTTGTATTATGTACTGGAGAAGAGAAAAATAAATAGAATAAATGCCATTTCCACAATAGTATGGAACTGAACATTTAACACATTGGCAGAACTGTACACAGTGATTTCTAGTTTTAACTTTTTAGCTAATTGATCTTCGTATTTTTCAAAAGTTAGGTCTTGTGTACAGACATTTGACTTTTTTTTTTTTTTTTTTTTTTTTTTTTGTCTCAGTATGAGGCTCTTAGTGCAGAATTCCTTTTTTAATCCTGAGTTACATATTTTAGTGGAACTTTTAGGATGTTGGCAGGTGTCTCTGGGATGATTATATCTCTTAGGACCTAAACATGTTTGATTCTAGAGGAACTGTGAGTTGCTTTCTGATTCTTCAGGTCTTGATTTTAAATATATTTTTTTAAGTAAACTCTACAGTGGATGTGGGGCTTGAACTCATGACCCCAAGATCAGGAGTCTCATGCTCTACCAACTGAACCAGCCAGGCACCCGGTTTTAAATAATTTTCATTTTCATTTTCAGACTTCCTTTAGGTCTTTAATCCCATTGCCCAGTAACATCCAAAGAAGTGACAGATGGTTTCTGTGATCTTTAAGAATGGGAAAGTGATGCCTGTACTTAGTTTAGCCTGCTTTTGTGGTGATCAAGTTCTAAACCGAGCTTAATCAGCAGAGCTAAGCTTGACTCTGGGTGAATAGAGGCTTATTTTCCTAGGCAGATATTAATGATCTTTCCTATATGAATTTTTGTGTATTCCTGTTTTTGTCTTCACGTAGGTTTTAAAAACTTAAATTAAAAGCTTTAAAAATTAATAGTGTTTTTCTCAGAATTTCTTTATACCTTTTAATTTATTAACGTTACACTTACTGGGTATAACAGTACTACAATCTGCTTAACAGAAAAACAAAGAAAAGTGACTTGAACATACAAAGAATTTATTTTTCTTATGTACAGAGAAGTTTGGAGGAGCTCATAGGTGGTTAAACCATGTCATCAGGGACCTAGGCTCCTTTGGTCTTTCTGCCATCCTTAGCCTATAACTTTCCTCCTCTTAGATGCAAGGCATTTGCTGTACGTATAGGCATCACATATGCGTTCTTGGCAGAAGGAAAGACACAAAGCAAAAACCTCCTTGCAAGGTTTGTATACCTTCTAATTAGGAAGAGAGGCCCTTCTCAACAATTGCTGATTGCACACTATTGGTCAGAAGGGAGTCACATGTATGTGCACACATATGCACACACAGGTCCACTCTGGGAATTGGAGAGTTTTCTTTCTCACCTCTTTAATAGAGGGAAGCAAGGGAGAATGGAGTTGGAATGGTTTTCCATCCAGTGAGCCAAATTATGGTATATGTGTCACTGGTCCTAGAGGTAGGGAGTGTTAAAACTTTGCCACTTGTGTAAATGTTTCTTCCAGCTTCAGTGTATTCCTTGTGCTGTAATATCAATTCCCAGATCTGTGCCTCTAAATATGAACATCCTTCCTGGTTTTGTTTGGTAAGGTTTGCTTTTTTTTTTTTTTTAATGTTGAAGTTGTTTCTTTTTAGTTGCTCCATTTAATAGATTATAAAATTGAGGTTCAGACAGTTTCATTAATTTGCCCACAGTCACACAGATAATAAATGGTCATGCCAGACTGGTTTGCACCTTGAACTAGCACATTTATTTTTGCCACACTGTTGTAGAATGGGTATACCGTGATTTACTGCCCCAGTCTCCTACCAATGGATACCATCTTACGGTTCTCACATGAGGTGAGCAAGGCTCAGAGAGGTTAAGAAGCTTGCTTAAGGTCCATCAGCCATATCAAGGTTTACATATTAATGTAAGGTGTTAAACTAAGGATGTTAACGTTAAATTTAGGTATTTGGATGATTCATTACTGTTCTTCCCTTTTCTCTGGCAGCCTAAAGATGTAAGTGAAGAAGATGTAAAAACTGTGTTCTCTTCATGGCTACAGCAATGTACCACTACCACACTTCCTTTGATAATATCAGAGGAAGAATATATTAAGCTGAGAATTAAAGATGGTGGGTAAATTTTGTTATTTTGATATTTTTCCTACTAAAGAAGTGAAATATTTTCATTGTTGTTACAACCTTTAATACATGTGAACAGGAAGCATAATAATCATAAGTAAATGGTAGATTTTACATATTGAAGAAAGCTTTTATTTAAATTTAAAGAAATTTGAATCTTAAATTATCTCTGTTTCAGTACTAACTCTCATTTATTACTTGTTTTTTTCTTTTTCTTTCTTTTTTTTTTTTTTTTGATAGAGTTGGAGGAGTTTTGTCTAAATATAGTTCATTCTTGGGAAAAAGAAAAAGAAAACATTTTTTTATTGAGTCCCAGTCTGCTGCAGAAGATCACAATACAAGTAATCACATAACTATTGAATCTTTAATAAAATAATATGTCACATTGGATCAATAATAAAGTATGAATTTACCTGTAAGACTTTGCATCCTGAAGTGTATTAGAAACATGAATGATAAGAGTAAGGAATAACTTGATTTAAAATATTTTATTATATAGTCTCTTTAAGTTATCTAAACAAATTGATTTATCCTAAATTTAAAATCAATGCACAATTAAGTTTCAAGAATAGAATTGATTGTGTTAACTGGCAGATAGATCATGATTTCAAATTATTCTCATATTGAAACAAAGGAAAACTTAGCTTTTGGGATTTGATTTTTAAAATTCCTATTTTTAGTTGGAGTTCTGCTGCACAACCCGTATTATTTTGTCACTTCTTAAATTCTCAACTCTTCACAAATATTACCAGATCACTTTTCTTCTAGCAGTATTTTAAAAGTGGTCTTTTTTAGAATATTATCTTTTAGCTAGGATATTCACTCCCATTGTTAAAGAATTGAAGATGCTCTAGTCGTTTAGAATTTGAATGGTTTGGAACTAGACCTTGTCTCTACTTTTGAGATAAAATTGAAGGAATACCATTCAAAGAAGATACAAATGGAAGAATTTTGGAGAGTAAATATGACACAAATCAAAATTATAAATAAAGATGTATCTGCAAAATGTATGAAGGAGATGACATTCTTTACTACTTGGATGAGTAAATTATGTTCCTTGGATGAATAAATTATGATTGTCAAGGCTAATTTGAATAATGATCTTGCATGCACAATGTATCTTTTCTTGGTGGTGTAACAAAATCAGTAATCAGTTTCCTAGGACCCAAGAAAAACAGGCCACAGATATAACTTTGAAATGTAAAATTGATTTTTCCTTGCTACTGTAGGTCCTTCTAGATCCTATGGTAAAAGAAGAAAACAGTGAGGAAATTGACTTTATTCTTCCTTTTTTAAAGCTGAACTGCTTGGGGTAAGAAGTTATGGCCAAACTAATATGTTTACAGACATGTTTGACATTATCTCTGGCAGGGTTTTTATATGTAAATATTAAAGTAGATGTTAATGTCATTGAATAATCTCAGTAATGCATTAGTAGATATTTTTTCAAGGATTGTTTCTGTTTTCACACCTAGCTTAGTAATTTGCCTTGTCTTCTTAGGTAACTACATAAAAGTCTGAAGCTTATTAGAAATTTTACTTCAAGATTTGATTTGTGAGAAGGAAACAACTGGTTATGACCTAGATCATATGTGCTCGAATAAAACAATAATTCTTAAGAGTTAATATATTTACTTTAAAAGTTAATCTAAAAACATTATTTGAATGTTTAAAAATATTTCAAATTAAGTTATTCCTTCAGCTATTTTATTAATGTACTAATTGGGATTATTTGTGTTTTCCTTAACTTTTAAGACAAGTCTGAAAAGAACCTCCTCTTAACTTATCTCTTAGGAAATATGAGACTCTCGTGTAAACATTATATCTCAGAATTCCTCACAGAAACCTTTAGTGGTTATAGTAGCAGTGATTTGATTTCCTGTAATAGTATAATCTGTAAATGTTTTAATAAAAGGACTAAACCATAAAGTAACAATGTTTATAGCATAATGCTCATGTAGAAAGTAAAATCTCTTCAGCTCAGATTCTGATTTTCAGAATTTATATTATCGGAAATAAAGTGGTAGAGTCAGGAAGTAGGTTGACGTTCATGCTTGTATAATCTACAAATTGAAACCGGATTTCAAAGCTTAATTTAAGAGGAAATAAGTCTTCAATTCTTTTAACACTTCAAATGCTCTCATTTATGATTTGTTGTTTGTGTCTGTTAAGACAAATTCCTTGAGATGTCCTGTTAAGACAAAACTTTTAGTTACTGTACATGTTTGAAAGTAATAAAACTAATTTTAAAAGTTGTGACTCAGATTTGGCATTAATTCAATACGCAGTCAACTAAGGGAAACTTTCTAACATTTTACTCTTTTAAAAATCATTAATTAGCCTGGAAAGGAAAGTTTCAGAATTTTTTTACAGCTGGATTTTATCCTGCTTCAGCGTTTTATCATGCAATAATGTATATATTTTGCAGAGGAGTGAATTCTTTAGGTGTGTCTTCCATGGAACACATCACTCACAGCCTCCTGGGGCGCCCTTTGTCTCGGCAGCTGATGTCCCTTGTAGCAGGACTTAGGAACGGAGCCCTTTTATTCACAGGAGGAAAGGTACGTAGTTAAAATGTGCCCATTTCACTAATAACTAATTTTATCTTTTTCTTTGAGTTTTGATCATCTGTTATATAGAGTTGTTAATACAAGATATAGGAAGTGGTGATTTAGAAAGTGGTGATGAATAAAATGAATAAGGTGTCATGCTCACTGCCTTTTTTATGTATCATTTGATACAATTGTATGATTTTTCTTTTTTAGGGTGTTGATAGGGTTGATTTTTTTTCACGTGTTGAACCAGCCTTGCATGTATGTAATAAATCTCACTTGGTCGTGGTGTATTTTCTTTGTATACATTGCTGGGTTCTGTTTGCTAAAAATCCTTTTTTTTTTTTCAATGTTTTAAAAAAAATTTATTTAATCTCCATACCCGACATGGGGCTCAAACTCACAACTGAGATCAAGAGTCTCTTCTGACTGAGCCAGCTGGGCACCCCATATTTGCTAATATTTCTGTTGAGGATTTTTGCATCTAAATTCGTGAGCAACAACCGTTGTTAATTATCTTTAGCTCAGGTCATAATCTCTCAGTCCCTGGGTTTGAGCCCCGTGTCCAGATCTGTGCTGACAGTTCAGAACCTGGAGCCTGCTTCAAATTCTTTGTCTCCCTTTCTTTCTGCCCCTTCCCCGCTCACACTCTTTCTCTCTCAAAAATATATAAACATTAAAAAAATAGTTTTAATTCATGAGCAATATTAGCCTATAGTTTTCTGGTTTTGTACCACTTTTGTGTGGTGTTGCTATTAGGGTAATACTGGCCTCATAAAATGAGTTGAGAAGTGTTCTTTCCTGTTCTGTTTTCTAGAAGGGAGCATATACAGTTGGTATTCATTCTTCCTTAAATGTTTAGTAAAATCTCCAGTGAAACCATCTGGGTGTTGAGATTTTTGTCACCTTTGACTTTTTTTTTTTAATGTTTATTTATTTTTGAGAGTGTGAGGGGAGGAGGGGCAGAAAGAGAGGGAGACACAGAATCCAAAGCAGGCTCCAGTCTCCAGGCTGTCAGCACAGAGCCCAGTGTGAGGCCCTGACTCATAAACCATGAGATCATGACGTGAGACATGTCGGACACTTAACCGACTGAGCCACAGAGGCGCCCCGACCTTTAACTTTAAAAAAAATTTTTTTAATGTTTATTCATTTTTGAAAGACAGAGAGACACAGAGCACAAGCAGGGGTGGGGCGGAGAGAGAGGGGGACACAGAATCTGAAGCAGGCTCCAGACTCTGAGCTGTCAGCACAGAGCCCGATGTGGGGCCCGAACTCATGAACCGCGAGATCATGACCTGAGCCAAAGTCAGACACTCAACTGACTGAGCCACCCCGCTGCCCCAGGACCTTTAACTTCTTAATTATAAATTAAATTTCCTTAATTGTCTTATTTCACCATGGCAGACATTTGGTAGTTTGTAATTTTCAAGGAATTGGTCCATTTCTTCTAAGTTGTCAAATTTATGAGCATAAAGTTGTTTGTAGTATTCCTTTCATTATCCTTTGAATGGCTGTGGAATCTACTATGGTGTTCCATTTCCTGATTTTGGTGTTTTGTGTCTTTTCTCTTTTTAATCTTCATCAGTTTTGCTAGAGTTTCCCTGCATTTTAAAAAAAAATTTTTTTTTTTTAACGCTTATTTATTTTTGAGACAGAGAGAGAAAGAGCATGAATGGGGGAGGGTCAGAGAGAGGGAGACACAGAATCCGAAACAGGCTCCAGGCTCTGAGCTGTCAGCACAGAGCCCGACGCGGGGCTTGAACTCACGGGCCGCAAGATCATGACCTGAGCCGAAGTCAGCCGCTTAACCGACTGAGCCACCCAGGCGCCCCTCCCTGACCTTTTAAAGGGCTTACAGTTTTATTCTTTACCAGTGCAAAATTGTTTTCAGAGGTACAGTGTGGTCTCTGTGAATCTTTGTTCTTTTATTCAATTCAAAATTTTAAGACTTTTTCATTTCCATTCACTTTTAACTTTAGTAAAATAACTCTTTTTCCTGTTACTAGTTCAGTTGCTTTCTTCTGATTCTTACTTAAAATGTAACAGTTACTCCAAGGGCGCCTGGCTGGCTCATCACTAGAACATGTGACTCCTGATCTTGGGGTTGTGAGTTCAAGCCCCACACTGGGTGTAGAGATTACTTAAAAATAAAATTTTAAAAAATACATATTTTTATATACATATCTATGCAGTAAAAAATATATATGTGTGTGTGCATGTGTGTGTGTGTGTATATATATATATACACATACATGTATATATACATAGTTATGTGCAACTACACCAGTAACCCTAGTATTCCCTTTAGGAAACCAGAAAAAAAGAGCAAATTAAGTTCAGTGTAAGGAGAAGAAAAGAAATAAGAATTAGAGCATAAATCAGTGAATTAAAGACAGGAAATCAACAGAGAAAAATCAGTGAAACCAAAGCTGCTTCTTTGAAAAGATCAATAAAATTGATAAGCCTTTAGCCAGTCTAAGAAAAAAAAAGAAGACACAAATTACTAATACCAGAAATGAAAGAGGGAACATCACTACAGATCCCATAAACATTAAAAGGATAATAAAGTCGTAATAGTAATAGACAACTCTGTGCCCACAAATTTGATAACCATCTTCGGTGAATGGACCAATTCTTTGAAAGACACAAGTTCCCAAAACTTGCACAAGAAGTGTACAATATAAAAAGGCCTATAAGGAAGATATTATACCAGTTTTCTACAATCTCTTTCAGAGGATAGAAGCAGAAGGAATGCTTCCTAAGTCATCCTGTGAGTCCAGCATTACCTTAATACCAAAACCAGACAAAGATGTTAAAAGAAAACTGCAGACTGATAACCTCTCACGAACATAGATACAAAAATCCTCAACAAAATATTAGCAAATCAAATCAACCAATGTGTATAAAGAATTGTATACCATGATCAAGTGGAGATTTATCCCAGGTATGCAAGCTGGTGAAATATAGGAACTATTGTATGTGGTTTCTAGGTTTCTGTGTCACATTTCAAAATGCATCATCATTTTATATTTATTTTGAAAAAACAATATCGTATTGACTCAGAAATCAGACTTCTCCATCTCACCTAGGGGTATCATGGGTAATATGAAGAACAAGCAGAAGACCTGGATTTGAGTCCCACCTCTGTCATGTACTTTCTGACTATGACCACAGGCAGTTTTGTGGTTTCTTAATCTGCCTTCTTAGGATAAACCTCACTTAAGGGAAATAATATATGGAAAAACACTTTGTAAACTCAAAAGTGCTATACAAGTGTGATTTACTTTGTGAGGAGAAAGCCCTCAAACTAAGCAAAGTATGATAGATGGGACCTGTACCCCAGCACCCTTAATTTCTTTATTTTTTGGAGCCCGTTGACTTTAAATGTAAATACAATTCTGTAAGGTGTAAGTGTGGTAGTATTTGTTGAGTGGCTGCTAAATTTCAGATTTTGTATAACAAGCTTGGCTGTTTTTCCAGTCCACGGTGCTGAAAAACAAAATGTTAGAACTGGTGCAGGGCTCTTAAAGCTAGACAAAACAGCAAGGGTAGGAAATAATACTAGATCGAGGGAAAAAACCTATATTAAAAGAACTGTAAAAACCTGCCAACATTCAGCTTTTCTAGGGGGCACTATAGCAACGGTCAGCAAAAAAATTTTTTAAAATGTTTGTTTATTTTTGAGAGACAGAGAGAGACAGAGTGTGAGCAGGGGAGGGGCAGAGAGAGAGAGAGAAAGACACAGAATCTGAAGAGGCTCCAGGCCCTGAGCCGTCAGCACAGAGCCCTGTGTGGGGCTCGAACTCACAAGTGGCGAGATCATGACCTGAGCTGAAGTCGGACGCTCAACCGACTGAGCCACCCAGGGGCCCCGGTCAGCAAAATTTTAAATATGTGTGTGTACCTTTTGATACAGTAATTCTGCTTCTAGAAATTTATTCTAAAGATGTAATCTGACAAATACGTTAACACATATATGGATATTTATTTTAGCTTTATTTATAATAGTTAAAAATTAGAAACATTAGTATACATTAGGAAGGGGCTTATTAAACGTGTTATGTGCAGTATGTCCCACAGTGGTGGTGTGCTGGGGAGCCGAAGCAGCTCCATAATTGTGGATAAAGAGGACAGTGATTTATCATGAACCCACATAAATACTGTAATCCCATCTTTACAAATTTACTTAAATGTGTATGAGGTGTCTGGAAGGGTGATACCTCAGAACAATGGACTGTGGTTACTTCTGTGAGGTGGTAAGATTACAGAAAATTTTTTACGTTTCTCTTATACTAAGTGTTTACAGTTCCTTTGTATGCTTCACATGTTAATTTATAAACCAGGAAAAAAATAAAGCTTTTACCTGAAAAAAAGAAGTACGCATTGGACCAAACTCTATATAGTCTAGAGTCACTTAATAAAAAAGTAAATAGTTCTGCCCACTTTAATAGTGTCTGAGTGCTACATAGTACACTAAGGTCACAGTAATACTGTATATCACCAAGAAACTGTAAATTAAAATTGCAGTTAATTTAAGATAACAAGGAAGTGGGTAATAATTTTTTTTTCACTGAAAATAGTTGAAATTAAATGGGATTAGGTTTCATTTCTCTAGAAAGATTATTTAATGTTTACATTATTCCCTTCTAGTAACAAATAATGAAGCATTGACTGTTTTTAAAGATAAAAGATTTAAATATCAGTGATTTAAAAAATTGTAAAAACAAATGTTTATTTTCTGTCTGTGCGGTGTAATGAACATAGGACACATCCAGCTTTTAACAGGTTAAAAGAAAAGACATATTTTGGTGATATCTGCATATCTTCCCCAGCAACTAGACCTGGTGTATTTTTTTTAACTTTCTCAAAGCAGTTGATTATTTTTAGTATTAGTACCAATTAAGGTTGAAGTTGGGGTGGGAAACGTACCTTTTTGGGGGGTTTATATTCCTGAGATTGGGTTGTCATCTGTTAACCTTGCCTGTGTTTATATACCACGTGAGTCATTCTATTAGAGCTGGGAAGCTAGAGCCTTCTGGGTTTTTTTGCAAAATATTACATATTTTTCTTTGCTAGACTTGAATACATGTTTAGGAAATCATTCTTTCCCACTTAATCCTGGAGTGCTCTTAAAACTTCCTGAGTCTCTGGGGCGCCTGGGTGGCTCAGTCGGTTAAACGGCCGACTTCGGCTCAGGTCATGATCTCGTGGTCTGTGAGTTCGAGCCCCGCGTCGGGCTCTGTGCTGACAGCTCAGAGCCTGGAGCCTGTTTCGGATTCTGTGTCTCCCTCTCTCTGACCCTCCCCTGTTCATGCTCTGTCTCTCCCTGTCTCAAAAATAAATAAAATGTTAAAAAAAAAAAATTTAAAACCTCCTGAGTCTAGAGTTTCAGTCCTTCCTGTTAGTTTACTTTATGCTAAATGTCACGCACCATAATGTGATCCTAGAACTCCAGGGAGGTGGGTTTTCTTTTTTTCTTTTTTTTTTTTTTTTTTACCCCCAGCTTTATTGAGTTAGAATTGACATAGAATGTTGTGTAGTGTATACTTGATTGGTGAAGCTGAGTCTTGGTTGCCACAGTAACAGAAGCTATTTCTGTGATTGAATATATTGCTTATGAAGCAATTATTTTCTAGGGCAGTGGAAAATCAACTTTAGCCAAGGCAGTCTGTAAAGAAGCATTTGACATATTGGATGCCCATGTGGAGATAGTGGACTGTAAAACTTTACGAGGTATGAATATGATAACACTCTACATAAATCCCTTTTTTGCTAGAAAGGCAGAAATGTTATTTCATGCTGTTAATCTAGTAAGTACAAATATCTAATCTTCCCTTATCTTTTCTGTTAGTTGTTGAAATTCCTTAGAAAAAAATTTTTTTTCCTTTGGAAAGAGAGCATGAGCTGGGGAGGGGAAGAGGGAGAGAGAAAGAATCTTAAGTAGGCTCCACACCCAGCACACAGCCTGATGTGGGACTCAGTCTCAGAGATCATGACCTGAGCCAAAATCAAGAATCAGACACTTAACCAACTGCACCACCCAGGTGCCCCAATTCCTTAGAAATTTTAAATCTTTAGCTTTCTAATATTTTCAGCAAAATTTTCTAAACTCTCTATACTTGATGGAGACCCCCCCCCCTTTTATTTTCTTAGCCAAAACTCTTTGTAGACTATATTCCTGGAAATGCCAATTTAAACCATTCTGAAAAAGTTTGTATTTAGGATATACTCTAATGGGTGTAAATATTCCTAAATTGCTAGGGAAACTCGGCTGTGGACAGTGAAGAGGAGAATTACAATTTACCATATGTATACTTTTGTACTTTTAAAAATCTTTAGGGGCACCTGGGTGGCGCAGTCGGTTAAGCGTCCGACTTCAGCCAGGTCACGATCTTGCTGTCTGTGAGTTCGAGCCCCGCGTCGGGCTCTGGGCTGATGGCTCAGAGCCTGGAGCCTGTTTCCGATTCTGTGTCTCCCTCTCTCTCTGCCCCTCGCCCATTCATGCTGTGTCTCTCTCTGTCCCAAAAATAAATAAACGTTGAAAAAATAAATAAATAAATAAATAAATAAATAAATAAATAAATAAATAAATATCTTTAATGCTTATGTTATCATCTATTTGATCAAAAAACAAGATTGGAAAGATTTTATTTTGAGTAACCTTTTTTTTTTCCCCCTTGGCTACCTCTACCTTGTCATCCCAACCAGTCCATGCTCTGTGTGTGTATGTGTGTGTGTGTGTGTGTGTGTGTGTGTGTGTGTGTGTGTGTTTTATGTCTACCATATGGTAAGAAACTAAGAAATAGCCTTCAAAAACTGATTAATTCATATGCTGCAAAGGTGGTTTTAGAGATACTGTCCATCTCTCAGAGTCATGCTTGAACTTCATGTAAATTTTTGTTTTATTTTTTATATTTATATTTTTTTAATAATTTTTTTTTAAAGTCTGAGATAGTGTATGTGCATGAGTGAGTGTGCTAGTGGGGAAAGGGCAGAGAGAGAGAGAGAGAGAGAGAGGGAGAGAGAATCTGAAACAGGCTCCATGCCATCCGCACAGAGCCTGATGTGGGGCTTGATCCCACGAATGATGAGATCATGACCTGAGCTGAAATCAGGAGTCAAATGCTTAACCAAAATAGCCACCCAAGAACCTCCAAAATTTTGTTTTTGACCTAAGTCAAAGTAACAGTAAGTAACAAATTCTTTACATTGGCTTATGAATATGTATGTTTTCTATTCTTTGAAAATTAAAACTTGGTAATTCACCAGGAAGTTTGAAGCCAAATGTATGATTCAAATATAGCAACTCTGGGATCTCTAGATAGCTACATTTGTGTTTGATTTTATTTGAATTTTGATCCCCTAGTCTTTCATTTATGTTTTTCCATATCCTGCTTTTATTTTGCTATTTTTTAAGATAGTAATTTTTTATACTGTCTAAAATTTTCTGTGGAATGAGTCCAGGTAAAAATAACATGCATAGTATCATATTCCTTTTTTCAGCTTTATAAAATTCAGCACTTTACTGGTCCTTTGAGGTTCTATTAATTAAACCACGTTAATGATCAAAGTTTAGTGATTGGTATATTAACAAAATATGGATCAAATTTTCATGGTTAAATCAATATTGAGTGTTTCTAATGCTCTGAAAAGGGCAACCTATACTTACCAGCCCTGAAATAACATTTCATATCTTGCATATTAAGGAAAAAGGCTTGAACACATACAAAAAACCCTGGAGCTGGCTTTCTCAGAGGCGACCTGGAGGCAGCCTTCTGTGGTTCTGCTGGACGACCTTGACCTCATTGTTGGCCTGCCTGCTCTCCCAGAACATGAGCATAGCCCTGAGGCTGTGCAGAGCCAGAGGCTTGCACATGGTAATGGTAACACATCCACTCGTGGCCATGGGCCTTTTTCTTTGGTTAGACAGAAGTTTTAGTCTTAATGTTAAATCTGCTGTCTTCAGAAAACAGATATATGTTATATTGCTTTTGTGGCCTCTGTATTAGCAAAATTGGTAAATAAGAGCCATGTGAAAATTCTACAACCTTGTGATTAGTCTGTTGGGGCCTTTCATTCTCATATACTTATTAGAAATTGCTTAAGTATACAGATTTACTCTGTTCATTTGAAAAATATTTCTATAATGCTTATGCAGAGTCTCTATTCTTAAAATCTAGGAGAGGGAAGAAAAGGAAACCATTTTAGTACAGAATACTGATAGTAATAATGACAGCTACCATGTGCTGAGTGCCTTTTCTGGGCTAGGGATTGTTTTGTACTCTACAGGTAAATATTCTGCTTTTACAGGTGAGTAAATGGAAATTCAGAGGTTAGGTAACTGACCAGGGTGGCATAAGTAGGAGGTGGTAGGCCGTGCTCTGCTGGAAGTGTGCACAGGGCACTGTAGGAACATGCACCCTCAACCGGGACTGGGAAGGGGTGGGTAAGGAGCTATCAGAGAAGGCTTTTGGAGCGAGTTAACAACTGAGATTAATGCAATTTTGATGGAGAAGTATAAATTAGCATTAAGTAGCTTCATGCTAATAAAGAAGCACAGGAAGCGTGATCCATAGGCAAAGATACAGAGGTACAAGAAATCGTGGTATGTTAGGGAATACGTGGGTGGAGCTTAGAATTCATGGAGAGCTCAGGTTGGCTGCTGGAGGATTTGGTAGCGTTCGGCTGCCTCAAGGTTCTTGAGATCTGGAATTGATAGAAAATGCAACCACAGTGCCTTGGTTATTGCAAATAGTGTTAACCACACAGTTTGAATCCTGTAGGATCTGCGAAACTTATTAGAGTAGTGTTTAATGGAATGCTGCAGATTTCTAGGTCACGATTCCTACACATTGTTAATGCTTGTTTCAGTTCTGACAAAGAACTGGTGTAGAAAGAGATTGTTTAGAAAGTCATAGGAATGGGAACTGTATTTTGCCCAATCAACAGAACACAATATTGGAAATTTATCTTCTTTCTATATTTCAGAGACTCCTGTTTGTTTACTTTCTGAGATCCAGAAGTAAGGAACCTCCTAGGCATTGTTTTGAGCTTATAAATCGAGTTTATGGTACCTGCTAGGCCTCCGTTAGATTGGTTAGAGTGTGGCAGATATTAGGTCCTCAATAGATAAATCAATGAATGAGTGGCAGATGTAATATTTAAAAGGTATGAAGGATCCATACTCTTTGTACTCCACCTTAAAGCTCGACTTTAGGTTATCATTATTTTTAGTAATTTTATAATTTTTAAATGTCATGTTTATATTTACTAAGCTTCTAAACTATATTGCTTAATTCTAGCTTTGAATGATGCAATGAAAGAGTTTATTTCCATGGGAAGTTTGGTAGCACTGGTTGCCACAAGCCAGTCTCAACATTCACTGCAACCTCTGCTTGTCTCGGCTCAAGGAATTCACATATTTCAGTGTGTCCAACATATTCAGCCTCCTGATCAGGTAACATACGACTTGTGAGAATTGCTGAAATATATCCCTCTTTATATAAACCTTTTTTCAGTTTTATTAATGATTTATGTCTTTAAACTTATGGTTAAGGATATTTAAAAGGTGACATTTGGGGGGAGGGCTCAAAAAAAAGGTGACATTTGGTGCATGTTGTGCTTAGATGCACAGTTTCCATTTATAACCATCTGAAATGTTACGATGTACTTTCCAAGGCTTTTTTGAAAGCATTTCTTCTTCTTCTTAAAGTTTTCTTATTCCATTTAAAAGGAAACAAAAACCCTAAAAATTCTGAACTGCTTCATTTCCCATTGGTGAAATCTGTAAATACATTGTGGAAATTAGAATTTTTTCAGTTTATTCAGATATAATTGACAAATAAGTTTGTATATATTTTAAGTGTACAATATGATTTATACATTGTGAAATAATTTACCACAATCAAGTTAATTGAACACATCCATCACCTTACATAATTACCTTTTTTTCTTTTTAATAAGAAAGAGCATTTAGTGAGAAATGTGTATCGGTTTGTATATGTGTGTGTGTATATATGTGTGTGTGTGTGTATGTACATTATATATACATAATATGTATATATGATATATATACACATTATATATATATATATATATATATATATATATATATATATACACACACACACACATATATATATGTATATATCCCGCCATCATGATAAGTCTACTCTTTAATCCCCTTCACCTATTTTACCCATGCTCCCACCCACCTCCCTTCTGGTAACCATCAGTTTGTTCTCTGCAGTTAAGAGTTTCTTGATTTGTCCCTTTTTTTTTTTCCTTTTCCTTTGCTCCCTTGCTTTGTTTCTTAAATTCTGTGTATGAGTGAAGTCATATTTATCTTTCTCTGACTTATTTCACTTAACATTATACTATGGTTCTAGGCATGTCATTGCAAATAATAAGATCTCATTCTTTCTTATGACTGAATACTCCATTGTATGTATATACCACACCTTATCTATTCATCTGTCAGTGGACACTTGGGCTACTTTCATAGTTTGGCTTTTGTAAATAATGCTACAATGAACATAGGGGTGCATGTGTCCCTTTGAATTAGTGTTTTTGTATTTTTTTGGTAAATACCCAGTAGTGTGATCTCTGGATTGTAGGGTAGTTCTATTTTTAATTTTTTGGGGAACCTCCATGCTTTCCACAATGGCTGTACCAGTTTGCATTCCCACCAAAAGTGCAAGAGGGTTCCACTTTCTCCACATCCTCGCCAACATTTGTTGTTTCTTGAGTTTTTGATTTTAGCCATTCTGGCGAGTGTCAGGTGATAACACACTGTAGTTGTGATTTGCATTTCCCTGATGATGAGTGATGTTGAGCATCTTTTTATGTGTCTGTTGGCTATCTGGATGTCTTCTTTGGAAAAATGTCTCTTCATGTCTTCTACCCATTCTTAATTGGATTATTTGGTTTTTGGGTATTGGGTTTTATCAGTTCTTTATGTATTTTGGATACTAAGCCTTTATCAGATGTGTCATTTGAAAATATCTTCTATTCAGTAGGCTGCCTTTTAGTCTTGTTGATTGTTTCCTTCATTGTGCAGCAGCTTTTTATTTTGATGTAATCCCAGTAGTTCATTTTTGCCTCTATTTCCCTTGCCTCAGGAGTTACATGTAGAAAAATGTTGCATTGGCTGATGTCAGAGAAATTACTGCCTGTGCCCTCTTTAAGGATTTTTTTTTTCTTTAAGGATTTTTATGGTTTCAGGTCTCACATTTAGGTCTTTAATCCATTTTGAGTCTATTTTTGTAGATGGTGAAAGAAAGTGGTCCAGTTTCATTCTTTTGCATGTGGCTGTCCAGTTTTCCCAGCACCATTTGTTGAAGAGACTTTTTCCCATTGTATATTTATTAATTGACCATATAATTGTGGTTTATTTCTGCGCTTTCTGTTCTGTTCCATTGATCTGTGTGTCTATTTTTATGCCAGTACCATACTGTTTTAATTACTACCACTTTGTAATATAACTTGAAATCTGGAATTGCGGGGCGCCTGGGTGGCTCAGTCGGTTAAACGGCCGACTTCGGCTCAGGTCATGATCTCACGGTCCGTGGGTTCGAGCCCCGCGTCGGGCTCTGTGCTGACAGCTCAGAGCCTGGAGCCTGTTTCAGATTCTGTGTCTCCCTCTCTCTCTGCCCCTCCCCTGTTCATGCTCTGTCTCTCTCTGTCTCAAAAATAAATAAACGTTAAAAAAAAAAAAATCAAAAAAAAAAAAGAAATCTGGAATTGTGACACCTGCAATTTTGTTTTTCTTTTTCAAGATTGCTTTGGCTATTTGGGGTCTTTTCTGGTTCCATATAAATTTTAGGATTGTTCTAATTCTGTGAAAAATGCTGGTATTATTTTGATTTAGGGATTTCATTAAATATGTAGATTGCTTGGGTAGTATAGACATTTTAACAATATCTGTTATTCTAACCTGTGAGTGTGAAATGTTTTCCCATTTCTTTGCGTTGTCATGAATTTCTTTCATTAGTATTTTATGGTTTTCAGGGTACAGATCTTTCACCTCTTTGGTTAGGTTTATTACTAGATATCTTACTATTTTTGGTGTGGTTGTAAATGGGATTGTTTTCTTACTTTCAGTTTCTGCTGTTTCATTATTAGTGTATAAGAATGCAACAGATTTCTATACATTGATTTTGTATCCTGCAACTTTACTGAATTCATTCTTTTTCTTAGTTCTAATCTTTTTTTGATGGGGTCTTTCTACATATGGTATCATGTCATCTGTATATGGTTAAAGTTTTATTTCATCTTTACCAAATTGGATATCTTTAATTTCTTTTTGTTGTCTGATTGCTGTGGCTAGGATTTCAGTATCATGTTGAATAAAAGTGGTGAGGGTAGACATGCTTGTATTATTCCTGACATTAAGGGAAAAGCTTTCAGTTTTTCACCATTGAGTATGATGTTTACTATGGGATTTTCATATAAGGGCTTTATTATGTTGAAGTATGTTCCCTCTAGGCCTACTTTGCAGAGGATTTTTATCATGAATGGCTGTTGCACTTTGTCAAATGCTTTTTCTGCATCTATTGAAATGATCCTATGGTTTTTATCCTCTTTTATCCAAATAAATGTTTTTTAAAATTTGATTAAACATTGTTTCTTTACCAGCACCCTGATATTCTTTTTTTTTTTTTTTTAAGTTTATTTATTTCTTTTGAGAGAGAGAGACCACACAAACAGGGGAGGGGCAGAGAGAGAGAGAGAGGGAGACACAGAATCTCAGAGTCTCTGCACTGTGAGCGCAGAGCTGGATGCGGAGCTCAAACTTAGGAACTCTGAGGTCATGACCTGAACTGAGATCAAGAGTCAGATGCTTAACTGACTGAGCCACCCAGGTGCCTCCTGGTATTCCTTACCCACTATGATTTTAGCACTCATTTCTAATGTGTGGGTTTTTCCCTCACACCACCAAGCAATTCTCAGACACCAGATGGGTGTGCTACAATTCAATTCAATTCTGACACCATCTAGTCAAGATATCATCAGATTCCACAGGTTAAGTACGAGCTGAGTCCTCTAAGACTGCTCTCCACTTCCAATGCCAATTGGAAGTCTAGCTTGTTATCTTTGCTTCTGACCAACTGGCTGTAAATCAGAGATCCCCCCGACCCACTCCTTGGCTTTGATTGATTTGCTAGAGTAGCTCATAGAACTCAGGAAACTAGTTTACTCAGTAGATTACTGGTTTATTACAGAGGCTATTAAAGGATACAAATCAATAGCCAGATGAAGAGATGCATAGGGTGAGGTTCTATTCTCACAAAGTTGCTTCTCTCCTTGTGAAGTTTAGGGCCTGGCATGGTGGCTTAGGTTTTTGTGGAGGTTTCATTACATAGGCACAATTGATTAAATCTTTGGCCGTTTGCAGTTAATTCAACCTCCAGTCGTGGAGGTTTCCCCTTCCTGGAACCAAAAGGTGGGACTGCAAGTTTCAACCCTCTATTTATGGTTGATTCCCTGGCCACCAGCCCCCCATCCTTAGGTGCTTTCTGAAAATCACCTCATTAACATAAACTCTGGTGTGTTGTGAATATCAAGACACTTTTATCACTCTTATCACTTAGGAAATGCTAAGGGTTTTAGGATATCTGTGCTAGAAACAGGACAAAGACCAAATATATGTTTCTTATTATGAATCACAATATCACAAGCACATATGGTCCATCGTCCCCTTTGGAGACTTCTGTTCATGATGGTTTTAGAGACAGGGAGCTCAAAGAAGAATGTTCTAGGGCTGGCAAACACATTTTAACCTCCTCTTTAAATTTTTTTTTAAATGTTTATTTTAGAGAGAGAGAGATAGAGTACGAGCAGCAGGGGGCAGAGAGAGAGAGAGAGAGAGGGAGAAACAGAATCGGAAGCAGGATCCAGTCTCTGAGCTGTCAGCACAGAGCCCGATGTGGGGCTTGAACCCACGAACCTTGAGATCATGACCTGAGCCGAAGTCAGACGCTTATCCAACTGAGCCACCCAGGCGCCCCTTAACCTCCCCTTTAAAATTTTTATCCTAAATATTCAGGCCCTGTGCTAATTAACTGTTATTGAAAAAAGAAAGTATTATACCTATTATTAAGCATAACACAATGGTAGTGGGATTGGTCATTGAATATCATTTTAGAAGTAAGTTTTATAGGAACAACAACAAAAGCCACTCTTGAACCAAATGTTACTAAAAAGGCTTCTTACTGGAGAAAGAAATAGCAATCGTTTATCAATGTGGTTTTTTTTTTGCAACTTTATTGAGGTATATTTGAAGACAGCAAACTCAGTATTTAAAGTGTACAATTTGATCGGTTTTAACATGTATATACATTATATATTGTATATACACCACTTAATACGTATAGACCATAAAACCATCACCACAGTTAAGGTAGCAAACATTGCCATCACTCTCAAAAGTTTCCTGGTGCCCCTTTGCAATCCCCGCCCCCCCCCCCCCACTCAATCTGCAGACAACCACTAGTCTGCTTTCTGTCACCGTAGATTATTCAACCTGATTTTTTCAAAATATATGTACTAAAATTTAAATTTGAGTAAAATTAGAAATCGAATTTTGTGTTTTTTCTTTAGGAGCAAAGATGTGAAATGCTACATAATATAATAAAAAATAAACTGGGCTCTGATGTAAACAAATTCACTAATCTTGACCTGCATTGTATAGCTAAACGAACTGAAGGGTTTGTGGCTAGAGATTTTACAATGCTTGTGGATCGAGCCATACATTTTCATCTCTCTCACCAGAGCATATCCACCAGAGAAGGTATGTGTTCTTATTCAAACCAAAATCTGAAATTGTTCCATTGCAGAGGAATGTTAACATCCATTAATGTAAGTATTAAATATATTCTATTTTAGTATACAAGCAGTTTAGTAGAAAATCGACATCTCCAGCTAAGATGGTAGCATATTTTGAAGATTCATACACAGATGTGACTACCAAAAGTTGTGTTTATTTTTAAACAGAATTAGTTTTAACAACATTGGACTTCCAAAAGGCTCTCCAAGGATTTCTTCCTGCATCTCTGCGAAATGTCAACTTGCATAAACCTAGGGACCTGGGCTGGGATAAAATTGGTGGATTACATGAAGTTCGGCAGATACTCATGGATACTATCCAGTTACCAGCCAAGGTAACTTTTAAAAAAAAAGAAAAAAGAAAAAAAGAAAAAATCAAGTATCCCAGAAGAATTACTGAATGGCTTTATGTGTTGACTTGCCTACTCTCAGTTTGATTAAAGAAAACTTTATTGAGTTATCAAATAAATGCCAGCACTATTTTTGGCACTCTAATGGATTTTTTAAAGTATTTGATAAAGTCCTTGTCTGTAAGAAACTTAGAAAGCTGGGATGATATTTACAGTAAATATATTTTGATGTGAATTTCACCATTCTTGTGTTTTGCTTGAATCATTCAGATTGTACTAAAGCAAGATGAACTGTCAGCTGGGATTTGAACAAAAATGGGTAGAAATAGGCTGAAAGAGTCATCTAGATCCACAGAACTGATGGAGTAAGCCAGATTTCCAGACTCTGGGTGTCAGTCCTGGAAAGATAGAGTTAGCAGGCAGCATAGACCAAGCAGGTGTCAGGATAAAGGGGGCAGAGGTAAATTGTTCAGAATCTAGGTGATAGTGCATTTGAACCACAAACCTGAGAAACGAGTATCATTGCATGAGATCAGGGATCCATGCAGAGAGATAAAGACATGGGTGAGTAAGGACCTCAGTTATATGTAACTAGATGGCAAGTCCTGGAAGTGTGGCCAGTGGGGCCTGGGACACATTGAGTGCAGCCCAGGACTGCAGGTTGAAGCCTGTCAGAGAGAATGCAGGCGTGGAATAACTTGCCAGCAGGATCATGGTGCCAAATGCTGAGTCTGGGCATTGGACACCAGATGCGCAGAGACTCTCTGCATGATGGCTGACTCTGGGGCCTCTTCAGATCAGAATGGAAGTAGAGACGGGGTTAGAATTTTGTCAGCAGGTGGAACTCAACAGGCATTCCTCACAGAGGAATCCAGGATATTGCTGACAGTAGCCTGATGCCTGGCTCGCCTGTTGACACAGTCTTCTTGCTCTTTGGTAATTTAGAAGCGTTCAGTCGTTTGCTCAGCATGGAGACTCTTGGGAGAGCTTACTGTTATCATTACACATACTTCTCTATTATTTTTCTTTCTTTGATGGAGTATATTTGAATATGCATAGTTATCATAACTTGCCCTGTGAACCATACAAGGGGAAGGCAATCTATTTGTTAAAAGGTTGTTTTTATTTTCTTAATGTACTTTTTATAATATTTTTAAAAGCCAGGAAAAAAACACAAAGAAGTTCTGATGCAGTTGTGCCCACTTTATGTAGAGTGTATTCCATGGTCCAGTTGGTAAAAAATCTGTGGTAATTCCTTTGAACTTAGGTACTGAGTAGGAATTTTATTTTCTGTCCTTATCCTGTTAATAAAGGTGGCAGTTACTAACAATCTGAATACTTTTTCTCTGTACATTGACTTGGGCTGCTCCTTATTTTTTTAGACTTAGCTCTTGATCATAGTTCTATATTTTTCAGTACCCAGAACTGTTTGCAAACTTGCCCATACGACAGAGAACGGGAGTACTGCTGTATGGTCCTCCTGGGACAGGAAAAACCTTACTAGCTGGAGTAGTTGCACGAGAGAGTGGAATGAATTTTATTAGTATCAAGGTATGTTTTGCTTTATCTTTTCTTCTTTTTTCTATCGAGGTAAATTTACATAACAAAGTTACGTGGTGTGTAATGCAATTACAGTGCTATGTAACCACCACGTCTCTCTCACTTCAAAACGTTTTCATCCTGTTCCCTGTCCCCCGAGCCCCTGACAGCCACTAATCTGCTGTCTATGGATTTTCCTGTTCTGGACATTTCATGCAAAAGGAGTCATGCAGCATGTCGTGTTTTGTCACCGGCTTCTTTTACTTAGTATGTTTTCAAGGTTTATCCAAGTGGTACTGTGTGTCAGTACTTAAGTTCTTTTTAAAACTGAGTGATAATTCATGGTGTGGGTATGTGAGTTTTTTATCCATTCATCATTGGGGGGTATTTGGGTTATTTCCACCTTTGGGCTCTTAGGAATAATGTTGCTGTAAACACTTGTGTACACATTTCTCTGTGGACATAGGTTTTCATTTCTCTTGAGTGTGTACCTAGCAGCGTAGTTGCTGGGACATGTGCTAATTCTGTGTGTGACTTTCTGAGGAACTGCCAGACTGTTTTTCCCAGTGACTGCATCATTTTCTATCCCCACTGGCAATGATGAGTGTACCTATTTCTCCATATCTTTGCCAACATCATTTATGTTTCTGGATTGTAGGTTAGTCTCATATTTGGAAAACGAGTAGCAGCTATCCATCTGTTAGTGAAAGCTGTGTGGGAAATTGGATAATGAGCCACTTCTTTTTTGTAGAGCTTATGATAGTCTTAAGGTAAACAATTATAAAATAGAATTATAAGTTCTTTAATATATAAATATATAAAATTTTATAAATATAATAAACTAGAATTATAAATTATATTAATATATATAAATATATAAATATAATAAGACATTATAAAATAGAATTATGTATAAATACTCAGATAAAAAAATCAAACTGTACCTGAAGGGAGGAGAAAACCTAGAAGACTAGGGGCTGGAGACCACATTGAGACAGGAAGCTGGGTTTTTATAGCTCTGTTCCTTGTTGGCTGTATTTCATCCTCACGTGGGCCACACTGTGCCTGAGTTTTCTCCAAAGGTGCATGTAGTAATTAAGGGACACAGTAGCATACAGCTTTGGGTAGTGCCTCAGGCTGCCACGGATGTGTCATTATGGTTTGAGGTCCAATATATTATTTGTACTGTTTCAGCAACCCCACAATATTGGTTTACCAAAGAGTGATTAGATTTCAAAGGAAAAGAATCATATTATATTGTAGCTTTATTCATAACTGATTGAGAAATCTGCAGTTGGGTTATGCCTACCCTCTTTTTTTTTTAATGTTTATTTTTGAGAGAGAGAGAGAGACAGCAGGAGGAGGGGGCGAAGCAGAGAGAGAAGGAGACACAGAATTCGAAGCAGGCTCCAGGCTCCTACCTGTCAGCACAGAGCCCGATGCTGGGCTAGAACCCACGAACCATGAGACCACCACCTGAGTTGGAGTCGGACACTTAACTGAGCCACCCAGGCGCCCCAGGCTGACCCTCTTTTTAATCACATGATTTTTTTTTTTTTTTTTTTTTTGTGATATGATTACATGGCTACTGGCTACCCTGGCAATAATGGAGAAACACTGTAACTAAAATTTCCCTACCTTCTTTTTCTGGATTCTGGAATAACTGTGATTATACATACTCCTCTTTTCTGCTTATGACTAAACTGTAGTTTCACTGTTAAAAAAATAATATTCAAGATGAAAGATATTGTATTTCAGATTGTTCCATTAGGGAGGACATTTTATCCCTTTTAGTAAACCTTCAAATCACAGTTTGGGATGAATTCTCAATGGAAAGGTTTCAGTGAAGAGAATTCTCTCTGGGTGGGTAAGAGTAGATCCTAGGAGACATGCATCAAAGACGGGGGCCATCCCTGACACCAGTATGTTGCCTTGTTCCTAATATTTTGCCTGGCTTCTTGTTCATCCTCTTTGGCTCTTGATTGACTAGGAAATCTAATTAAATGCTAGTATATTAATAGATATCTAGCTGGCTTAATATTAGAAAGTCCTTATTGTGGTCACATATCCTGATCAGTATTTGGTCTTTTGAGGTAATGATTTTTCACTGGAGCTCACGTTAGAGCCTATTTAGTTTTTTAAAAGATCCCAATTTAAGCAAAGTTTATCCTCATTATTAATTTTGTTAAATGGAGTAGTTTTGAAAGTTTTTCAGTTGACTTAGAAAAGATGATCTCTTCTGCACCTCTGTATAAATAGACTGGTTTCAGTAATTGAAGATGATTAAAATAATTCATGTCTCATTACATATTTTTTGTAGTCTCCAAAAATTTGAGATAGATGGAACATTTTCCCTTTTTAAACCATTTGTTACTAAACAAATAATTATTCAGTATTTATGCAACACTGTTTTTGGCACTGGGGATTCAGTAGTGAACAAACCCACCTTTTTGGAACATACATTTTACTGGCAGAGAGAAACAAGAAACAGACACATTCACTATATAATGTATTATCAGATGGGAGAAGGTTCTATGCAGGAAGACAAGCAGGATAAGATGGGGTCATCACACAGGGCCTTTCTGGGACTGTGGCCTTCTGTAGAGAGCAACACCATGAGATGGCTAGACAGAGGAGACACAAAGTGTGGAACTTGTGATGGGATATTTATTCTAGCCACACAATTTTTGAAATGTATTTAAGAGACATCTGTTTAATCATATTAAAATAATTTCCCATGAGGGTCCCCTAGGTGGCTCAGTCGGTTAAGCATCCGACTTCAGCTGAGGTCATGATCTCGCATTCGTGGGTTCAAGCCCTGTGTCAGGCTCTGTGCTGACAGCTCAGAGCCAGAGCCTGCTTCAGATTCTGTCTCCCTCTCTCTCTGCCCCTTGCCCGTTCACACTCTCTCTCTCTCAAAAATAAACATTTAAAAAAATAAAAATAAATTTTCCCATTAGTGCATTTGGACTAAGTCCTAAACAAAAATTATATTTTGTTTTCAAATAACTTTATCTCAGGTCTAATTTAATTTTATCTCCTAGGGGCCAGAGTTACTGAGCAAATACATTGGAGCAAGTGAACAAGCTGTTCGGGATATTTTTATTAGGTTGGTTCCCTCTGAATATTTTTTAAGTAATGGACACTATCATTTTTCAGTGCTTTTTGGTATTCACTTGTTTATTTTAGAGAACTGATGTTTAAAACTTTAATTTATGTGGATTCATAAGCTAGAGAATTCTCCAAATATCACTTAAAATATAACATCTTTTATATTAAATTCTGGAAGTTAGTATTATATTTACAATAGAAATATTCCTAAAATGCTATCTCAAAGCAATCTCAAAGTAGATTTTTATAGGAAACACATAATTACTCCAATTTAATTAAGTTGGCCAAATGCAATGTTAATTTGTAAAAGAGATAAAATAAAATTATTATGGCATTTATATAAAAGTACAGAAGCTAATATTTAAGGATTAAAGTAAGATTTTTAAATGCAAAAACTACTGTTTTATCCCAAAATTTCATTATAACATATGATCTGTAGTTAGGAGAATATAATGTCCTTATATTTTATAACTTTTTAAAATATTTATTTTAAGATAAGTCTCAAACCATGAGATGATGACCTGAGCCAAAAAGTCAGACACTTAACCTACTGAGCCACCCAGGTGCTTCAAGTTCATAATTTTCTAAAATATTTATTTTAAAATAAGTCTCGAACCACGAGATCATGACCTGAGCCAAAGTCAGACACTTAACAAACTGAGCCACCCAGGTGCCCCAAGTTTACTTATTTTGAGAGAGAGAGAGAGAGAGAGAGAGAGAGAGAGAGAGAGAGAGAGAATATGAATGAATCTCAGGCAGGCTCCATGCTGTCAATGGGGCCTGATATGGGGCTCAGTCTCATGAACCATGAGATCATGACCTGAGCTGAAATTGAGAGTTGGACATTTAACCCACTGAACCACCCAGGTGCCGCCGCATATACATTTTAACTAAAATGAACTCTTTGGCGGCACCTGGGTGGCTCAGTCGGTTAAATGTCTGCCTCTTGATTTCAGCTCAGGTCATGAGTCATGAGATTGAGCCCTGTGTCAGGCTTTGCTTTGAGTGTGGAGCCTGTTTAAAATTATCTCTCATCCTCTCTCTCTCTGCCCCTTCCCCACTCACTCTGTGTCTCTCTGTCTCTAAAATAAATAAATAAATAAATAAATAAATAAATAGTAATAAAATAAATAAAATGAACTCTTATACATCCACCACCCAATTTAAGAACATTAACAGGAAAGCATTATTAGAGATAAAGGCAGTCGTCACCATATGGTGACAAAAGATTCAGTTTACCAGGAGGATATTACAGTTCTAAAATTGTATCCAATACCCTAGCTTCAAACTATTTAATAAAGGCAAAAATTGATAGAATTGCAAGGAGAAATTGACAAATCCACCTTCATAGAAGACTTTCACATAGTTCTTAGTAAGTAGTTAGATTGAGGTTTAAGAAAAACCAACAAAACAGTAAAACTTCAGAAGATTTAAACATCATATTCAAGATCTAAGCATATTTAGAACACATACCCAACAACTGGAGAATACATTCTTTTTAAGCACACTCGGATATTTTTGAAAATTGGCCACATGGGTGGCCAACTGTAGTAAGTTTCAAAGAAACAGTATCATACAGTCTATTTTTTGAAAACACAAGTTAAAATAAATAACAAAAAGGTAATCCCCTCATGTACTTTTAGATTCTTAAAAATAAAACTCTTCTAAATAATTCATGGGTTAAAGAAGAGATTATAATGGAAAATCCTGGGCACTAAATAATAATGAAAATGCTACTAAAATTGTGAGATGCTGCAAAATTTATTTCAAGGAAAATTTATAGCCTTAATTTTTTAGGGGAAAAAAGTTAAAAATCACTATGTATCTATCTCATGAAATTAGGAAAATATAAGCTAAAAAAAATAAGTAAAAAGGAAATAATAAGAGCAAAAACTAATGAAATAGAAAACATTTCAGTGGAGAAGTTCATAAGCCCAGATATTTTTGACAGCCTAGTACAATTGATAGATCTCCAGCAGGACTGATAAGCAAGCATGAATTAATAGTATTAGTGATAAAAAAGGGGACATGACTAAAGTTATACCAGAAATGTAAAAGATAGTAAGGGAATATTATGGAATAATATTACAAACTTTATGCTGTTAATACATTTAAGACTTGGGTGACATAGACAAAAACATAATTGACCAAAATCAAGCAAAGAAGAAACAAAATCTGAAAAATCCTGTAACTATAGAAAACAATTGAGTCACTAGTTAAAAATCTTTACCCAAATCAAACATGTTTTCTGAGAGTAAACTTTCAAGGAACAGGTAATTCCAATCTACTTATTGGCCCTGGGAGATTTATGTTATGTGCCAGTATTTCATGAGATATGTATTGGGTTTTTTTCATTCAGCCTGACAGGCTCTATAGAGAGCAAACTGAGGGTTGGTGGAGGGAGGAGGGGTGGGGATTGGCTAAATGGGTGATAGGTATTAAGGAAGGCACATGGGATGAGCACTGGGTGTTATACATAAATGGTGAATCACTAAGTTCTACTGAAATCAATTTTACCATATAGGTTAACTAACTAGAATTTAAAAACTTGAAATTAAAAAATCAGCACAACAAGTATTCTGTATGGGTATTCTGTATGGGTGATTCTTCAGACATCTAGTTCACCCTGTTACCAGGTATGGAATTTGTTTTTCATTAAAACAAAATTTAGTTAATAAATTAAAAGCCAAGTTCAAATTAGGAAAAGATATAATATATGTAACTAAAATATATTTTATAGAGATCTCCTATAAAAATATGTGAAAATAATGAGCTTGTCAAATTTTAAAATAATGAGCTTGACAAAAGACGTGGGTCAGTATTTCACAAAAGAAGTAAAGGTGGCCAATAAGCATATAAGAAATGCTTACTTACAATAAGAATCAAAGAAACATTTCACTTATTGAATAAGACTCTAGTTTTTGGTTTAGTCCCTGTCTAGAAGGTATGAGTCTTAGGCATACATCTTGACTTATTTATTGAAAACAAGTTTACATATGCTTTTTATTCTTTAAGGATTTGTTAAGAAGATTTAAATAAATACACAGATACATATATGTCTATCTGTATACAGATACATATATGTACCTACATATATATATATATATATATACATACAATTACTTTACAAACACCGAAGCCCTATTCAAATATGAAATACTGTTTTTCCCAGAGCACAGGCAGCCAAGCCCTGCATTCTTTTCTTTGATGAATTTGAATCCATTGCCCCTCGACGAGGCCATGATAATACAGGAGTTACAGATCGTGTGGTTAACCAGCTGCTGACTCAGTTGGATGGGGTGGAAGGCTTACAGGGTAAGAACTGCAAATACAGAAATATCTTATTGTAACAGATTTCACCAGGACTTAGTAAAGAATTTTTTTTTCCCCCAGGTGTTTATGTATTGGCTGCTACTAGTCGCCCTGACTTGATTGACCCTGCCCTGCTTAGGCCTGGCCGACTCGATAAATGTGTATACTGTCCTCCTCCTGATCAGGTGACAGTTTCATACTTTGAGTCCAAAACTAACAAATGCCACACTCTTTCCTTATGAACTTCTTCCTGGTAACAGCAGTTGTCCTTAGAAGACCAGCTTTAGGCAAGGCCTTTGCCATGATTTGCTCATGGCATGGAAGGATTCTGAATTAGATGGAAAGCCCAGCCATTTCCATGCAAGACTGAAAACTTTGTAGTCTTTCAGTGTTAGCAGGTTGGGAAAAAAGGAAAGAAACCTAAAGTATGTATGTCCACATGCCCTGTGCTCAAAGATCACAGGCCTCATTATCCTGGCAAGACTCTGAGAATCAAGCGTACGACTAGTGTGCATTAAGCAGGTTACACAGAGATGAGGTTTTAACTGTTTCTGGTCTGTGTTGTTCCAGCTCTTGTCCTCAGATTTAGAAACCGATGAATAAATGAGGGAAAGAGCAAATAGACAAATGAATTGTCGAAGGTATAAAATATCTAAATATGTCATTTGTAGCTATTACTTGGATGTTTTCTTTTGAAACACTTTCTGGGCACATTTGTTGAAATCTAGAAAATAAGCACCAAGAAATGATTTACACTGAATGGTTAAGAATGTCGATTTTCATTCACTTTCCTATGTCTCTTCTGTTAGGGAGAAAGTTCATCTATCCTCCACAGAGGATACATAGTAGATTGGTGGTACATTTTTCAATTTGTAAAAGCTCATTAGAGATAGTTAATTTGTAAAAACAAAAACATAAAATACACAGTTTAATATTTAATTTTGTTTTATTTGTTAAGTCAATTAGTTTTTCTCCCTTCAGGTGTCACGTCTTGAAATTTTAAATGTTCTCAGTGACTCTCTACCTCTGGCAGATGATGTGGACCTTCAGCACGTGGCATCAGTAACCGACTCCTTCACGGGAGCTGACCTGAAAGCTCTACTGTACAATGCCCAGTTAGAGGCCTTACAGGGAAGGCTGCTGTTCTGTGGGCTCCAAGTAAGTTATAGGAGATCATTGCTGTGGTGTTTTAAGAGGAAGAAGAGCAGATCACGGTTAAAATTCCAACCTTAAAAAAATCCTATTTTTTAACAACTTTAGTAAAACTGTATAGAAATTTACCTGTAGTCAAATGTTCCATAGTTGGAATATTGGCTCTGCAGAGAACTTGTAATTATGAAGTATTTAAGTGTCTGTTTCTTTAATGTTACCTTACTACTGATAAAATATGTTGGGGAATGGAAGGATATTATTTAAATTGGGACATCATGAATGAGAGAATAGGAACAGAAATATATTGAGATTTTTAGTTAGTTTTACACTTAAGAAAAAAAAAATCAGAGTATTTATTTTGAAGCTCAAATAGTCCCAGATCTGGCCCATAGGAGCTGCTTTTAGATGGCCTCTGTGTCCTTTTGATTTGTCCTCTTCATTCTTTGATCATGTACTTTCTTCCTGATACAACAAGGTATTCTAGCTGTATTTTGTACTTTCTGTACCCCAGACCTAACATCAGTCTTTTCCTCTAAGGATAGTATTTTTACAGCAGATAATTTGACCTCTGCTACATTATGGACTTTACTGCATAGTTTCTAGGAAGGGTTTTCTTGTGTACTCCTCTCCCCTATGTTTTGTTGGAGATTCTTGCAGGGCCTAAAGTTCCTAAATCAGATATTACCAAGTTTTTGCTATTTATTTTGGCAAGTCACTGAACTTCTCCACCCTCTTCACTAACAGAAAACATGTTCATGTATAAAGCACTCTGTAATGACAAAGCACTGCATGACGTGGTTGACTCATCATTTCACAGTTGAAAGATTCATACAAATAAAATTCAGAGGTATGAATCCTAGCTTTGTTAGAGTTCTTGGGGAGATGGTTGGTAAATTATGTACACATTCCGTCTTATTTTAATAATTAAATTTTATTATGTGCCTCAACCGTTAGAAAAGTAGTAAGAGCCAAAGTTTGGCTCAATGCATGTTTCCTGAATGCTGGTTGTTTTCTTTCTGTAAGCGTCAGACACCCTGATCATGTGCTGTCTGCTGGTAAGGATTCGTTACATAATCAGGCAGCCTACTTAGTCTGCCACTGAGTCATATTAATAGTGGCTCAAACAGCATTTGCACAGAAGAAACATAGTTGGTGCCTGGCTCTCAGAACTGTTGTATTCTGGGTGTGGGAGAGCTGTAACACCTTTGCCATTCGTGCCATACGTACTGGTCTGTGGGGATCATAGAGGACAAGAACCTCACCAAAAAAATAAGAGCTTTTTTGGAAAATGCCTCTGGTTTTCCTTATACTGGTCTGTTAAAATGCTATCTGTGTTGCTAATTTCAGAGTCATAGATTATTTAGATTTTTACAACTGTTGTCCTTTTGTGTGTTTTAGGATGGAAGTTCCAGCTCTGATAGTGACCTAAGTCTGTCTTCAATGGTTTTTCTCAACCACAGCAGCGGCTCCGATGATTCAGCTGGAGATGGGGAGTGTGGCTTGGAGCAGTCCCTGGTTTCTCTAGAGTTGTCTGAGATGCTTCCAGATGAATCAAAATTCAATATGTACCGGCTCTACTTTGGAAGCTCCTACGAATCAGAACTCGGGAACGGAACATCTTCTGATCTGGTATCGTGTTCAGTCGCCATTGTACGGTTCTGATGCGTAAAGCCATAGTGTGTCCAGTTGGACAGTGACTTACCCCCTAACTGGCCCCACATGTACTTTCTGGTCGGTTGGTTCTTCAGTGAAGTAGTCTTGTTTTCCCTTACTCACACTGATGAGTCATCTCATTCCTTGTTAAGAGCTGTGAAATGTAGCTGGCAACAAAGAGGGAGCCAAAGTAGCCACTGGTCGTGAGGACCCTTTGGTTCCTCACAGGTTTATTATCTCCTTCATTAGTTGTTTTAAAACATCTTTAGTCGCAGATCCATTTTACATTAAACTCTATTATCATTAAGATAATTGAAGATGAGAAATTTGATGTAACGTTGCAACAAAGAAAATGTGGGTGATATCCTTGCTTTTCTAAATTAAAATAGCATTTCACACATGTCCGCAAATTATTTACTGTGGTTCACTATTACTTTATTGGTACAAGTAACAGTTATATTTTTGTTTTTTGTACATCTGCTTTAATCTAAAAATGAACTATTTTGGGGCGCCTGGGTGGCCCAGTCGGTTAAGCATCCGTGATTTCAGCTCAGGTCATGATCTCATGGTTTCATGAGTTCAAGCCCAGGGTCAAGCTCTGCGCTGAGTGTGGGGCCTGCTTGGGATTTTCTCTCTCTCTCTGCCCATCTCTCCAGCTTGTGCTCTCTCTAGAAAAAAGTAAAAGTAAACCATTTTTATTTCAAAAAATAGTAAGCTGTTGTTTTTGGTGTTTTATTTCTAGTCTTTAATTCTGTTTTCTGTTTCTTAACTTCTGTACTATGTTCTCCAACCTTATACTAGAATTAACTCTATTTGCTGAAACTGAGAATAAGGCACATTTGGAATCTGTCGCTAGGACATTAGTGTGGTGAATTTAATAAAAAAGCATTAAAACAATTTTTTGTGTTATGGCAGTTTTCACTTTATGATGGTTCAACAACATGTAGAAGATAAACATATTTTGAACTTGCTTATTAATTCCAGTTAATTCAAATGTAAGCTTGTCCATGTTAAGGTTTTACTGCTTAAAATGTTTAAATTTAGCCTTGGTAAATATATACTTCTTTTCTCCCTCTCTTTTCCTCCTTTCTCCTTCCCCTTCTCTCCTTCCTACACTTAACCTTGCAGAGCTCACAGTGCCTGTCTGCACCAAGCTCCATGACACAGGACTTTTCTGGAGTCCCTGGGAAAGATCAGTCGTTTTCACGACCTCCAGTGTTCAGAACATCCTCACAAGAGGGTTCCCAAGAACTTACACAGGAACAAAGAGATCAGCTACGGGCAGATATCAGTGTCATCAAAGGCAGATACCGGAGCCAAAGTGGAGTATGGCTTTTCTCCCCCCATCCCCATGAAAATTGTAAAAACTGTAAAAACTGTTTTTCCTTTTTTGATGTGTGTTTTGGTTAGTAAATGAGCTCTATTTATAAAGAAGGGACTGAAACACATTGACCATTTGATTATATGCATCCTGCTTTCAAACAATTTTTAATCTTATGAGAAAGAGAATGTTTGGTCTCCTAAAAAAAACCTGATGGAAAGAAACAACACACGGGCTGCTACTTTTTCCACCACAGCCCTAGGTTAACTTTGTCTCCTTTTCTGTTTAAGGAGGATGACTCCCTTAACCAACCAGGACCAGTCAAAACCAGTTTGGCTATTAGCCAGTCGCATTTAATGGCCGCCCTCAGTCACACAAGGCCATCCATTAGCGAAGACGACTGGAAGAATTTTGCTGAACTGTAAGTAACTGATTCTCCTTCAGAAGTACAGATATTATAGGGTGACAGTTCTTCACTTAAACTTTTGAAGTTACTTATAGTGAATATATAAAAGGCCACTTCAAGCCAATAGCTATGCATTTAAATACCCCAAAACTTAGAGAGTACTGAAGTAAAAAATGAATTTTCATTAACTGGTTCACTTGATTATATTTGAATTATTTATAATGAACTGATTTCATTTTTGAATCTTTGAATAAAAGGAAAATTAAAATCTCAAAATGATTCCAATATAGTTTGTAAAAATTGTTCTGAAAAATATACCTGTTTTGCTTTCTTTAAATGCATTCGCATTTATTCCCTTGTGGACTGTGGCCAACACACATTTAGGTTTACAGGCTTCTTGCAGTTGTCTGTGGGCACCTTAGAAGTTGGAGACCCATAGATTGGGGACCATTCACGTTAACGATTTCACTTAATTCAGTGCAAGAAAGGTTTATTCCTGGTTCTAGAAGTTACAACTCTTTGTTTAATTTTGTAGTAGTTGGGGTGGGCATGTGTGGGTACACTGTAAAGGCAGAAAGATTTTCCCTTCTTCCCTTCTTGTTCTTTGGCTGGTCTGTTAATTAACTGACCTAAGACAGTAACAGGAGAAAAATAACTTCATACATACAGGAGCTCCATTAAAATAGATATGCCATCCTGAACTAAAGAAAGAGGTTAGGGGCCTGGGGCTTCAAAGGGGAGGCAGGAATTCACAGAAGGTGAAAAGAGCAGATGTTTGCCCTGATGTCAGTCTTGCAGATTAAAAAGTCTTCTCTGGTAATAGGAAACTAAACTCATCAGGCAGGTAAGGGAGGGAAAAAGCTTTTCCTGAATCTGCTGGGTCTTGATCTCCTTCAGCTCAAAATAGTCTACATGCCAGAGTGGCACCTCTGCTCCGCCTCAACATGTATAAGTAATATGTGCTTACTGTAGAAAAATCAGAAAATAAAGAATAAGAAAACAAATTTCCCTTAATCCCACCCCTCCCAAAGTATACATTTGTATGGTTTTTTTTTCTTCACTAAAACACTCTGCACGTATTGCCATGTAGCAGGCCCGCTTTCATCCATCTTGAACATTCTTTCACATTTTAAATGTTACTGCTTGGTTTTTAATGCCATTTTATAGTATGGCTAGGCCACAATTTCCAATATTTGGATATTTAAGTTGCTTCCGGATTTTCCCTATTACACTAATATGATAAAGAACTTCCTTAGAGCCGAATGTTTGCACATATCCTCCATTATCTGAGTTTGAGGTGGAATTGTTGGAGCATAGGATACATTTTGTTTTTATGGCGTTTGAGATCAGTTGCCTTCTAGAAACACTGTACAGCCCAATACATGGAAAGGGCCAGTTTCACCACAACCCTCACTAACATTGGGCATAATGTCTTTCTAAACTTGGCCAGTGTGACTGGAAAAAAATCTAACAATTTACATGCCTTTGATTAAAACAGTAGGGTTTTTTTCATGTCACTGCCATGTGCATTTTATCTTTTCTAACTTGTGTCTTTATCCCTTTTGCTACTTTTTTGATTGGAATGTTTAACTTTAGAAAATTTAAGAACTATAATTTGTTAGGTTTTCTTCCCCCAGTTATTTCCCTTTTGTTTCTTAAAATATAATCTGTTTGCAAACAATTCCTTGTCTTTTGTAATTTAGAATTTACATGTATTAAATATTATCTCTTTTTAAGGTATGAAAGCTTCCAAAATCCAAAGAAAAGAAAGAATCAAAGTGGAACAATGTTTCGACCTGGACAGAAAGTAACTCTAGCATAAAACATACTTTTGACTTTGTTTTTGCTGGCTTGTTCCTATGTTGTGACAGTAAAAATGGGGTCTGTAAATTTCTTTTTAACAAATTAGGTTAATCTATAAAATCACAGATTGGCAAACCTGTGGTTATGTCATAATCAGGATTACTTGAGATTAATTCTGTAGAATAAATTGGGATATTTATAACGATTATCTTATTTCCTATAAATCTAAATTAAATCCTTAGTGAAAAAATATTGTCTTAATGGTGTAACTAATTATTTTCTCATCTGAGGAAAATACATTTCTTAGAACTCACATATTCAACATCTTCCTTGTGTTTGACAAATCTTATACTTAGCACCTTTGACCATTTGAAAATGTCCTATTATTTACTGATCTAATGCTCTGTTCTTCTATCAGAACATGTAGACTCTACATACAATTCCAAATAAATTCAGTTATTCCCACCACCAGAAATGAGATCATATCCCCTTAATATACTACATCTAGTTCCAAGGCCAAGATCTTAAATGAGGTCCATTCTCCCCCGATCCATCATGACTTTGTCTGGATGTTCTCTGATCTGTGAACTAGATGTAAACTGAGCCACCATCAACACAAACTGTGTATAGTAATGCAGTAGGAGAAAGGAAAAGGGAGAAAGTTAGGTGAAGTATATAAATAAATACATGATATGGCAAAGAGGGGTTGCCTGTGTGTTTCTGTCCATCGAGCATCTGACTCTGGACTTCACCTCAGGTTGTGATCTCACGGTTTGTGAGATCAAGCCCCATATCGGGCTCTGCACTGGTAGTGTAGAGCCTGCTTGGGATTCTCTCTCTCCTCTCTGACCCTCTCCCCTCCCAATAAATAAGTAAACATTTAAAAAAGAAAGAGAGAGAGAAAGAAAGAAACAGCAAAGAAAAATGTACAGGCAGCAACTATTGCCCTTTCTACAATTAATCATGAGGTCATGGTTGGTAATTTTGATTTCTTTTTTTTTTTTTTTTTTTTTTAAGTTTATTTATTTTTGACAGGGAGAGAGAGAGACAGAGCATGAGTAGGGGAGGGGCAGAGAGAGGGAGACACAGAATCCGAAGCAGCCTCTAGCCTCCGAGCTGTCAGCACAGAGCCTGATGTGGGGCTTGAACTCACGGACTGCGAGATCATGACCTGAGCTGAAGTTGGACGCTCAACCGAGTGAGCCATCCAGGTGCCGCTGGTATTTTTGATTTTTGTCTTCAGTTACTTATTCCATGTTTCTTTGAGTTCAGCCAGAACATCAGTGGATTAGTCTTTTACTAGGTGGAATGGTCTAAACCTTCATTGCCATCTGAGCTACTGGTGGTCTGTTTATTATCACAGAAATCTTCCATTAACTCCTACTATATTTAGTATTACCACAGGGTTCCATCCATACTTCTTCCATCCTTTATCATGAAGCAGCAAGACTGTTCACTCAGCCAACACTCTAACCCTCCCCACACCTTCCAAACCACTGGAATCATCACTGTGTTCCTCTTGTATTTCTCCTTTGCTCACCTCTCAATCAGCAAAGCCCAGAATCACAGGGAATGGAGGCAGAGACTTTGGGTCACTGAGGTATTAACAGAGGAGTGCTATCCCCCTTCCTCTTTAGTTCCCAGACCCTTGCTTATATAGAGGCCGTGGTCATGGATTCACAGCATATAACAACTGTACTGTATTTATTCCAACCTCACCAATCGCGGTCTCCTTGGAAGGCCAGCTGATTCAGGGTGCTGGGTATTTATGTTGAATATAGTGAATTCTGCTGGCATAGCCTACCATCTTCCTCTTCAATGTGAAGAAAATTTTGTGATCAGAAAGCAAGTGTCCAATGGGATAACTTAACAACATAAAAACATGTGAGTGAGTCCTTGAAAGATGGTATTGGCAGATGGAGGACAAAGCAAACCCAATTCCAGAATGTGCCCCTCCAGGGAGGACAAATTGCTGCTTCTTTCTGTGCTCATTCTAAGAAATTGGACCATACTTTTCCCGCAGACCTCCTTACTACCAGTGCTCTAGTCCTGCTCTCACAAATCTCTGATCACCAGGTTATTAGCCACAGGACTATGGATTAGCATGGATTTTTATATCAGTCATCTCTACCTCCTGCCACAATGGAAGAGATGTGTTGCTCCAAAATTCTGCTGCCTTGGAGGGTTTTCTGTGTCCACTGGTCATCAGGGCTAGTATAGTAACAGTGCCTTCACTTAGACGGGTAGGTCACAGTGGAGTTCTGGGTCTCCGGGAATTAACATTAGCACAGGCCCAGTGTCTCTGATAATCCCCAGAATGTCTGGTTATTTCTCAGGATACCTGGCAATGGTCTGGTGAGTGGCTTCAGGTCCTTTGGGGAAAACTTGGAGGAAGCAAGATCCATAGCAAGTACTTATGATGTTATTTCAGGGCCCTTTCCCTAGACATCTGGCTTCCTCTTTCTTTGACCTGGACCTGAGACTGGGTCAGGTGCCATGACTATGTTGTGACGACTCCAATCAGACCTTTGTTTATTAAGTGGAAGATTTTTAAATTCTAAAAATCAAATAGGATCTTTGACCATCTATTGTGGTCTTCAGGACTCCACAATTAGTTGGGCAGCACCAAAGAACCCTGCGGGTCAGACCCTTGTAATAAATGCACTGTCTTCTGGTTATGGTAGCCACATCACCTGGCTTCACACATTGCAGCTACCTGGTCTCTGCTATCCCAGGATCCACTCATCCCCACTGAAACCAGAAAGCCCATTTGTACTGCAATGTCTCCCTATCAATTGCATCTCCCACCAGTTGTCACAGTTTCTACGGACAGAGTCACTCAACAATCTTTCCAGCACTCTCTCCCTTGCCTTCCTATGCTCCTTGGCAAGTGAATTACTGAGTCACGTGATTTCCATTACAGCCACACATGGCTATGTGACATAGTTCTAGATAGCACAAGGAAGTAGAAATCCCTGGGACAGGCTTTCTTCCTGAAATGAGGGCACAACCTTTAAAGATGCAGCAACCATCTTCAAACATGAAGGTGAGAACCATGGGTGACTGAGGCAGTGCAAGAACACAAGGAGCCTGTTTCCCTGAGAGCACCACTGAGGTGACCTACTAGCCCTAGGTGTCCTATGCCCAGATTTTTTTATATGCCAGAGGCAGATAAACCTCTTGATTACTTCTCTGAGTAGGGTACCTATTAAAACCAAGATCAATCCTAACAAATACACCAGTGTATTTCTAAAGCCTTGTTGAGGAAGTATTTTCTGATACCCCCTCTATCTTGGGGGACATGGTTGGGTAGTGGTAAGTTGGTGAGTTAGACATGATTCATTCACTCAACATGTCTATCTCACAGTCTTTGAATTTCTTCCTTTATGTTACACAAAGGTATTTCAGCCATCTCAGTGAGGTAGGAGGGCTAAAAGGACTCCACTTATTTTTATTTATTACTTTTTCAAAGAAAGTTTTGGTTTATTATTTATTTGAGAGAAAGAGCATGTGCGCACATGAGCAGGAGAGAGGGGAAAACGGAAACAAACAGGCTCCACCCTCAGCACAGAGCCCTACTTGGGGCTCTATCCCATGACCATGAGATCATGACCTGAGCCAAAATCAAGTCAGAGGCTTAACTGAGCTACCTAGGTGGGTAGCTACCCAGGTGGGACCCCTAAAGGGTTCCATTTTATAAAGGCTCCATCCCTGCTGTTTTTCTGCTAGGCCTCATTTACTTGTATTCCATATTTTGCCTCTGAAGAAGCCCAAGCAGCCATGTTCTCACTTCAAGGAGGAAGCAAGAAAGTTAATCCTTTCCTGAGTTTTGTCCTAGGCCCCCAAACACCTGATGACATCTAAGAAGATCCAGATCCCAAACATGTTCTAGGACATTAGCTTCAAACAAATCTTAGGTTACACTGGCATCAAAACCCCTTACCTTCGGTAATTTATGGAATAACACCATAGTTCACCTGACACGCACCTTTGGTCGGATCCTACCCTGGATTCCCTGGGGGAACATGTACCCTAGATTCCTCCCTTCCAATACAAACCCCTAACCCCAAGTGACAGGCATTCTTTCCTTTCTGAGTCTCCCAGACCTCCATCTGCTACTCTCTACCTGTCACACCACTCAATAAACTCTGTTTTCACTTTCTCTGGCTCACGTTTGATTTCTATCCTGCACAAAGCCAAGGACCCTCCTCTGGGTCCTTGGACCTGGCTTACCCACGTCATATTTTGATGACATGAAGGAACCCTTAGAGGAACAACGGTACCCCAAACTACATCTGTGTAGTACAATTTGACCTCCTCACTACGCAGGGGTACTGGTATGTTCCTCCTCTGGGAAACAGAGTTGGAAAGTACAGGGTTACTTCCTATCTCTGTACTTTTTCTGTGAACTGGACTGTTCTCTGGGAAGAAGGAAATGTGGAAAAACATGTCTGGGGACCTGTTCTCACTCTCTCCTCTCCTGGTGCACCTCCAGGGATCCCAAGACAGAGCAGAATCTCATGGTGGTGCACCAGGGCTCACTGGTGCATTTCCCCAGGCTAGTAACTCAGATGACCACAGGAGGTTACTCCTGCTTTCTGTGTGCTCTGCTGGCTCCAAGTTTTACTTTCACCACAAACTCTCTCCACTCTGGCTTCTGGACAATTTCAAGGCTGTTGGTTGGCATAAGAGACTGAGTCACTAGCTCTGAAGAAATGGGACTCTTGCTTCTTTTCCCCGAAGGGAACAGTCCTATAGGGAACTCTCTCTCATGGCAATTAATTATCTGGCTCGGCCAGGAATGCACATGGAAGGATTGATCATCCAGTGCTGTGACAAACCCCTACAGCAGTTTTAGACTGCTGCTTGGGAAAAACCAAGACACATCAAAGAGGAAGATCAGTTCCTTGGTGACTATCTGGGAAGTTGTCCCCGTAAGTAGCCCATTCCACCCACCACTTTGTTCCCCTAGAATAGACTCCTAACTGTCTCTTTACTTTTTTGTCCACTGTCAGGTGACTGTGTCATTGCAGTTCTGGTACATCAGGATTGAATTGAGGCAATTCCGGGACAGTAGAACTGCCTTAAAGATTGTTGGACAATGCTGTTGTTGGACCAAAGGATGGTCCTGCCGCCCCAGTTGCGCTGGGTTATTGGATGATGGTAGAGGAGACACACGGCGGGCTGGAAATGTGGCAGGTATGAAGGAGTGGGATTTACACCCAAGCTGGTTGTCTGTCTTTTGTAGACCACACCCTCCTACTCACAGTGCCAGACCTTATCATGCTACTGTGTCTGCTGTGTCACAGGCTCAGTGGCATCGCTGGGCATGTCCAGAGATGTCTACTTCCTCCCTTCCATCTTCTTCCCACTTACCTTTGAGCTGTTTGCTTCACTATTGTTTACAAGCACATTGGAAACTATCCCATTTATAGGATTTGGTTTGTCTGTATTACTATCGTCACATTGATGAATGGCATAATTCCTCGTCCCTCAGAACCTCTCTCTCTCTCTCTTCGGTTTCTAGGAAACCCTGTGACTTTCATCCACCTCACTCAGCTGGGACCACCAAGGCCAGGAACTCTTTACTCTACCTTAGCTCTCTGGCATTCCTAACAATACTTTCGTAGAATCTTATCCTCCCTCTGTACCCAACCTGATTTTTGCTTAATGCAACACAACTGTTTGACTTCTGTTGTGCATTTGGATCCTTTTGTTGTATTTGCCTGGAAGGACAACATCCAGACCTGTCCTTTGTCTATTTCTGCCTCAAGTGCCATTTAAAACATCTGTTTTGCCAGATTCCCTATTCTGGGCTAGCAAGTCAAACTTCCTCTCCCCGTTTATATTATACACTTAATTTCAGGATAATTATCTAGCAGACTCCATCTAAAACCTTAGCAGAGTGAACTGCTGTTGCTTTCCTCTTGTGCCTGGAAAGATAAAGGCAGGAAAACAAAGTGCAGAATCTGGGTCTTATGTGACTGAGGGAAACCATAGTGTCACAGAAGAATCCCCACATACAGGCCCTAAATGGGGGCTGCTATGAACATCCCAAGGATGCACTAGGGTGCATCCTAGAGAATTGGGCACAATTTAAATTGGGTAATTTAAAGAGAAATTAATATTGCACTGTAATGAAACTTGGCTTCAATATCAACTGCATGCCGCTGTCCAGGTTTCCCAGCACCACTTGCTGAAGAGACTGTCTTTATTCCATTGGATATTCTTTCCTGCTTTGTCAAAGATTAGTTGGCCATACGCTTGTGGGTCCATTTCTGGGTTCTCTATTCTGTTCCATTGATCTGAGTGTCTGTTTTTGTGCCAGTAAGTACTGTCTGGATGATTACAGCTTTATAATACACCTTGAAGTCCAGGATTATTGATACCTCCTCCTTTGGTTTTCTTTTTCAAGATTGCTTTGGCTATTTGGGTCTTTTTTGGTTCCATACAAATTTTAGGATTGTTTGTTCTAGCTCTGTGAAGAGTGTTGGTGTTATTTTGATAGGTGTTGCATGGAATATGTAGATTGCTTTGGGTAGTATTGACATTTTAACCATATTTGTTCTTCCTATCCAGGAGCATGGAATATTTTTCCTTTTTTTGTGTGTCTTCTTCTATTTCTTTCATAAGCTTTCTACAGTTTTCAGTGTATGGGTTTTTCACCTCTTTGATTAGATTTATTCCTAGGTATTTTATGGGTTTTGGTGCAACTGTAAATGGGATCGATTCCTTGATTTCTCTTTCTGTTGCTTCATTATTGGTGTATAGGAATGCGACCAATTTCTGTGCACTATTTTATATCCTGTAACGTTGCTGAATTCATTGATCAGTTCTAGAAGTTTGTTTGTGTGTTTGTTTGTTTGTTTGTTTGTTTGTTTTGGTGGAATCTTTTCGGTTTTCCACATAGAGTGTCATGTCATCTGCGAAGAGTGAAAGTTTGACCTCCTCCTGGCCAATTTGGATGCCTTTTATTGCTTTGTGCTGTCTGATTACTGAGGCTAAGACTTCCAACACTGTGTTGAATAACAGTGGCGACAGTGGACAGCCCTATCTTGTTCCTGACCTTAGGGGGAAAGCTCTCAGTTTCTCCCCATTGAGGATGATATTAGCGGCAGGTCGTTCATATATGGCTTTTCTGATCTCGAGGTATGCTCCTTCTATCCCTACTTTCCTGAGGGTTTTTATCAAGAAAGGATGCTGTAGTTTGTCAAATGCTTTCTCTGCATCTTATGGAGAGGATCATGTGGTTCTTGTCCTTTCTTTTATTGATGTGAAGAATCACATTGATTGTGTTGCAGATATTGAACCAGCCCTGCATCCCAGGTATCAATCCCACTTGGTCATAGTGCATAATTTTTTTAATGTATTGTTGGATCCAGTTGGCTAATACCTTGTTGAGGACTTTTTGCCTCCATGTTCATTAGGGAAATTGGTCTATAGTTCTCCTTCTTAGTGGGGTCTTTGTCTGGTTTTGGAATCAAGGTAATGCTGGCTTCATAGAAAGAGTTGAGAAGTTTTCCTTCCATTTCTATTTTTGGGAACAGCTTCAAGAGAATAGGTGTTAACTCTTGCTTAAATGTTTGGTAGAATGCCCCCGGAGAGCCATCTGGCCCTGGACTCTTGGGTTTTTTGTTTGTTTTTTGTTTGTTTGTTTTTGTTTCTGGGAGATTTTTGATTACTAATTCAGTCTCTTTACTGGTTATGGGACTGTTCATATTTTCTACTTCTTCCTGTTTCAGTTTTGGTAGTTTATATGTTTCTAGGAATTTGTCCATTTCTTCCAGATTGCCCATTTTATTGGCATATAATTGCTCATAATATTCTCTTATTATTGTTTTTATTTCTGCTGTGTTGGAGGTGATCTCTCGTCTTTCACTCTTGATTTTATTTGTTTGGGTCCTTTCCTTTTTCCGTTTGATCAGACCGGCCAGGGGTTTATCAATTTTGTTAATTCTATCAAAGAACCAGCTTCTGGTTTCATTGATCTGTTCTACTGGTTTTTTTGGGGGGTTCGATAGCATGGATTTCTGCCCTAATCTTTACTATTTCCTGTTTTCTGCTGGTTTGGGGTTTTATTTTGCTGTTCTTTTTCCAGCTCCTTAAGGTGTAAGGTTAGGCTGTGTATCAGAGACCTTCCTTACCTCTTTAGGAAGGCCTGGATTGCTATATACTTCCCTCCTATGACCCCCTTTACTGTGTCCTGGAGATTGTGGGCTGTGGTGTTATCATTATCATTGGCTTCCATGTACTTTTTAATTTCCCCTTTAACTTCTTGCTTAGCCCACTCATTCTTCAGTAGGATGTTCTTTCGTCTCCAAGTATTTGTTATCTTTCCAAGTTTTTTCTTGTTGTTGATTACGAGTTTCATGGTGTTGTGGTCTGAAAATATGCATGGTAATGTCTCAACTTTTTTGTACTTGTTGAGGGCTGATTTGTGTCCCAGTATGTGATGTATTCTGGAGAACGTTCCATGTGCACTGAAGAAGAATGTATATTCCACTGCTTTAGGATGCAATGTTTTGACTATCTCTGTTAAGTGCATCGGGTCCAGTGTGTCATTCAAAGCCATTGTTTCCTTGTTGAGTTTATGTTTAGATGATCTGTCCATTGTTGTCAGTGGGGTGTTGAAGTCCCGTACTATTCTGGTATTGTTATCAATGAGTTTCTTTATGTTTGTGGCTAATTGATTTATCTATTTGTGTGCTCTCACATTTGGAGCATACATGTTTACAATTGTCAGGTCTTCTTGGTGGGTAGACCCCTTAATTATGATATAATGCCTTTCTTCTCTTGTTACAGTCTTTATTTTAAAGTCTAGATTGTCTGATATAAGTATGGCTACTCTGGTTTTCTTTTGGTGACCATTAGCGTGATAGAGGGTTCTCCATCCCCTTACTTTCAGTCTGAAGGTGTCGTTAGGTCTAAAGTGGGTCTCTTGTAAACAGCACATATAGATGGATCTCGTTTTCTTATCCATTCTGTTACCCTATGTCTTTTGATTGGAGCATTTAGTCCTTTGACGTTTAGAGTGAGTACTGAAAGATATGAATTTATTGCCATTATGTTTCTTGTAGAGTTGGAGTGTCTGGTGGTATTCTCTGGTCCTTTCTGGGACCTTTGTAGTTTTTGGTCTCTCTCTCTCTCTCTCTCTCTTTTCTCTTCGACTTTTATCCCCTCAGAAACTCCCCCTAAAAATTTCTTGCAGGGCTGATTTAGTGGTCCCAAGCTTCTTTAATATTTGTTTGTGTGGGAAACTTTTAATCTCTGCCTCCATTTTGAATGACAGCCTTGCTGGATAAAGAATTCTTGGCTGCATATTTTTTCAGATTCAGCACATTGAATATATCCTGCCACTCCTTTCTGGCCTGCCAAGTTTCTGTGGCTAGGTCTGCTGCAAACCTACCTGATCTGTCTTCCTTTGTAGGTTAAGGACTTTTTTCCCCCTTGCTGCTTTCATGATCCTTTCCTTGCCTGAGTATTTTGTGAATTTGACTATGATACGCCTTGCTGATGGTTGGTTTTTGTTGAATCTTACGGGAGTCCTCTGTGCTTCCTGGATTTTGATGTCTGTGTCTTTCCCCAGCTAAGGAAAGTTTTCTGCTGTGATTTGCTCACATAATGCTTCTACCCCTTTTTCCCCTCTCTTCATCTTCTGGGACCCCCCTATGATTCTAATGTTGTTCCTTTTTAATAAGTCACTGATTTCTCTAATACTTAAATCGTGCTCTTTTGCCTTAGTCTCCCTCTTTTTTTCTGCTTCATTATTCTCCATAAGTTTGTCCTCTGTATCACTGATGCGCTGCTCTGCCTCATCCATCCATGCTGCCATGGCATCCACTCGATATTTCAGCTCAGTTATGGCATTTTTTATTTCATCTTGACTAGCTTTTCCTTCTTTTATCTCTGCGGCAAGGGAGTCTAATCTATTTTGGACCCCAGCTGGTATTCTTATCATCATAATTCTGAATTCTGGTTCAGACTTCTTGCTTGTATCTGTGTTGAGTAAGTCCCTGGCTGTCGTTTCTTCCTGCTCTTGCTTTTGGGGTGATTTCCTTCGTTTCGTCATTTTGAAGGAAGAAAAGGAATTAATAAAGTAAAAAAAATTAAAATTAAAAAATTTAAAATAACACACACAGACACACGCACACACACACACAAATCAAATAAATGATGCTAGATCCTAGGTGTGTTTTGGTCTGGGTGGTAAAGGAGCTTGATAGATTAGAGAAAAAGTGGAAAAAATAAAAGGAAAATGTTTGAAAATTTGAGAAAATGAATACAATGAAATAGAATATAATGAAATGATGGAAGTAAAATAAAATTTGAAAAATTTACAAAGAATTAATTTAGTAGAAAAAATAAAAATGTTTTTAATAAAAATTGAACATAAAAATAATTTTTTTCTCTTTCTGTATTCATGAAAAAAGAAATGAAAAAGAAAAAAAGAAAATTAATAGATGGACCAGCAAATGGGCTGAAATTCGTGAAATTACATTGTTTTCCCGTTGAAGTCAAGTTATTAGGCACTTTATATTCTGTACACCAAGCAGGCGGAGAGACTTGTGGTGTTCCTGAAGAGCAAGGTTGGCCCAATTTGGGGGGCTTAGTGCAACGGCTCCGTTCCCCACTAGATGGCGCTGCTTAGCTTACTGGGGTGGATTGTTGTGGTGCTTGTAGGTGTGTAAGTGCATGTGCGGGGAGGGGTGGAAATGGTGTCACCCAGCTACCCAGTGTCTGGTATCGGAACTCTGCTCTCCCCAACAAGCAATCACGTACCCATCCTTTGTCTCTGGCTTCCATCCACTCGCCGCTTTTACACTGTCTGTGACCAAGCCATCAGGTTGCCAGGTGGCACCTCCCTCCTGAGTTTTATCTCAATTGTGGCTGTTTTTCCTGCCCCTTGCTTCTGAGGGACTGAAGCTTTGACCTGTTCTGACCCTCTGGGGGAGGGTCTCACTGAGCAAGGCTGAGTGCCAGCTGCACCCAGGAATGTTTGCGGGACTATGCTGTTGCCAATGGCCAGAGACTGCAGTTGGGTGGCAGCCTGACCCAATAAAAGTAATGGGATCGTGTAGCAGCAGTGTTTCATGGATTATGGAAAATCACAACACACATCTGGCACCAGGCTTAACCCTTAACAATCTTGTTCCAGCATCAGCAAATATGGTTGTTTTCCAGGGTCCACTGGGGCCTTTGCCTGTCGGGGGGGCCACACAGTCTCTACCAAACAACCTCCCTGCACTGGAATCGCCTCTCCCCATGTGGCTCAAGGACCCCTGGATTCACTCTGCTCCTGGGGATTTGCCCTTCTCACCAGAGCACTGTCAGGTATTGACTTGCGGTGTTTCAGACTCTGCGCTCCCTGTTTATAGAGTCTTAATGGAATTTAAACGCTCTCCTTTCTCCCCTTTTAGTTCAGTCCTTGTGGCTGTTTTCACTTTTCCACTTTCCAGGTGCTTTTGGCAGGGGGGGGGGAAGGCTTTCCCATACTATCCCCCATCTTTGTCCTCTCTTTGCAAGCAAAAACAGCTCCCTGCCCTCCATGGCTTCTCTCTCCTGTTCACCTCTCTGCGCCTCATACCTGCTGAGTTCTGTGGTTCAGGTTGTGTAGATTGTTGTGTTGATACTCCAATCAGTTTTCTAGGTGTGCAGGATGGTTTAGCATTGATCTGGCTGTATTTCATGGCTAAGAGACACACACAAAAAACCTTCCATGCTGTTCTGCCATCTTGGCTCCTCCCCTTGGTTTTTAATTTTTTTTTAAGTTTATTTTATTATTTTGACAGAGGGTATGTGCACATGGGAGGGGCAGAGAGAGAAGGAGAAAGAGAATTCCAAGCAGGATCCTCGCTGTCAGCACGGAGCCTGACTTGGGGTACGATCCCACACACTGGGAGATCATAACCTGAGCCAAAATCAAGAGTTGGATGCTCAATTGACTGAATCATCCAGGCACCCTGGTTTTAATTTTGTATACACATCTTACTGACAGATAGAAATTTAAAAATTTTGGGGGGTACCTGGCTAGCTCAGTCTATAGAGTCTGTTGAGGAAGAACATGAAAATTCAATCTTTATTTTAAAAGATACTACACAAGTATTTACCAATTTATAAACACATGGTATTTATTTTTCAATATTTCCTAATTTTATTAATTAATTTTTAAAAGATTTTAAGGAATCTCTACACCCAACATGAGGCTTGAACCTACAACCCCAGGACCAAGAGTACCATGCTCCCCTGACTGAACCAGCCAGGCCACCCCATTATTTTTACATTTTAATAAGTATCTTACATTAAGTATTTCTTTTCCCAAGTAGCCATTCTTTGAAATTTTCCTAAAATCAAGTATATGTTGATCAATCTGTTGCTCCAAATTAAGAGTATAACCTTGGTGTTTTCTATTTATACCATTAGAAAGCCCCACATTTAAATGTTTAAATGAAATAAATCCAAAGTGAATACAATATGAAAAATACATTTTAATCCAAAAGTTTGAATATTGGCACTTAGCTATTTACACTAGTATTTACAACAAATTTTACTGTAACTTTTGTAGAGATAACTATGTACATAGAGCTATCTACAGTTGCTTGCTTCTAACATACAAACCATCACTGTGTAGAAAAATGTGAACAGGTAAAACTCAACAGCTCAAAATCACTACGATTAAATAAGAGTTGTTTTGCTACAACTCAAAATCACTACGATTAAATAAGATTCTGACAAATTTTCCTGGAGTTGAAAAATGCTGGTTTAAGTCACGACAGAATTGGAGGCATGAGTGTATGGTCCCCACTTCTTCCCATTTTCACATTGTTGTCCCCTTACTCAGCTGACCTGCATTTGAAGTAAAACTTACACCTGAATTCTGGAAAATTTCATAGAAAACAGGGCTTCTAAGTCTAAGACTTTGTTTTAGGCCTGTTACTATGACTCTATAGCAGATGGTAGACTTTTTGAAGATATTAAATGCTTATGACCCATTAATCATTTTTATGACTGCCAAAAGGTTGTTCTAATGGTAGTCAAGAAACTACCAAGTGGGATGCCTGAACACTAGGTGTCTCCTATGTGCTTTTCATGAAGTTCAGTCTGCTCTACAAAATGTTATTGTCTGATTGGAAACCTCAGTTTGAGAAAGGGAGGTAAAAACAATGAAGAATGAGCAGCTCTGTTAAGATCAACAAAATAATTCTGAATCTGTTTGCTGCAGAATAAAGTTTTAAAAAGCCCAGTCTAATACAATCATCCACCTATCAGTTTCTTTAAGGTTTAAGTGGCCAAGAGTCTACCTAGCATTTTCTAGATGAGAAAATAAAGCTTGTGTAACTTTGTGATAGATACAGTTGGTCGTAGCTATATTTTATTTGATTAAGTCCTTAGAAATCTAAACCTTAATTACCGTTTTGTTCTTGTAGAAAAATACAATCCATTTAGAGAAATACAATCCATGGAGAAAAATAGATACCACCTGTTCCTAATGGTCTCCCTGGAAATTATAGCCTTTGCCTGTAATTTAATTCCTTGTTATCCCTTTTCACTTTCCAAGTGACTAGTAATAAATAAGCTACTGGTTACTGGGTAGTAGGGAAAAACTTCTTAGTCTTCTTTCCATCTAGGAATCTCATGAAAGAAATATCTGGCAAGTCTTAGAGTACTATGAATCCAAGATAACTGGAAATAAGTTTTACTTTCTAAACTACAAATGGTTGGCAACTGTTTCCTTAATAGTGATTGCAGGAGTAGGTCCAACATGAGTCCATATATAGCCCTTCTCTGGTCTGGTTGGAACTGTGGGAAATGGTGATGAACGTGACTTGAAATATTCAGAAGGTGCGTGACACACAAATTCCAAGTATTCCATCTTCCTTGGAAGATCCTCCTCTGGTCCTAAAAGGCAGCCAGTGGAAAGATTAAATATCTTTTGAACATATATGTCATTTTCACAAAGGGTTAAAATTCCTAAATGGTAGGACAAACCACTCTGGTGACCTGACATTAGTCCTTGACACATGTATTACTCTGAAGTCACTCTCCACACTACTTTTTCTACTTTACCTGTTTAACTCCCCCGAACAGTGACTCAATACAGGAAGGACTCTAAAAATATTAGCACACCAGTGTTTATTATCATGTGCCCATACTGTTCTAAGTACTGCACATACACGGATACTTTGAGTCCTCACAACTTTGCTTGGAGGAAGGCACTATTATTATTCCTGTTCTATGTATCAGGAAAATGAGGCAAGAGAGATTAAGGAACTTGCTCGGGGCCACACAACTAGTAAGTGCTTGGCTATGAACCCAGACAGTCTGGCACCAGCACCTGTGTTCTGAATCTCTATGCCATACTTCCCACTCTAGTATCTGAGGATTAGAGGAGGAGGTGGGAGAGGAGCCCCAGAGGTGATTCTTCACATCACCGCCTCTGCTGAGAACCCAGTCCTAGAAGTCAGGGAGATGAAAGTCCACTCTTCTATGTACCTACAAGCAGAAGACTTAGAACTGATTGTGTATCAAGCTTCACCCATAGGTGAGAATAACAGCAGTAGTTATTTGTCCCTGAGTTCCCTCTGGAAAAAACGAAAAACCCTTCGTATGAAAAGTAATGCAAGTTCACTACAGAAAGGTTGAAAATATGGGGTAATTTAAAAACTCTGAACACGTTTTAAACTGTATGAATCAGCAACTTCTTCTTGCAAGTCTATGAGAAACATTTATACCACTTCTTTTGTCAGCTTTGAAATGCATAAAAGTACAGTGGCTGCCATTCCAACTGTACACAATGACATGTTATAAACGTCTAGGATGAATATGTGTGACATGTGGAGGGATACATAATGAAAATTTGTTAAGATGCCAGAAATAATAGGGACAGTTGCTTTTCAAATTATTTTTAACTAGATTTTTATAAGTCAATATGCCTAAATAAGCCTAACTCCTGAGCAATAAATTCTTTTAATAGAGTGTAACCTGGGTCGCTCAGAAAAATCTTATCCACATCACTTGTTAGTAGGTATGTATTGCCCCAACTCAAAAACTGATAGCACTCAAACCCCAACTATATAAAATATCTTTCATATTTTCTATAAAGTTCTTTCCTTTTTAACATTTAATGATGCTTATGTTTCTTTGCCATGGACTGAGTTATAGTCCCACAAATTCATATGTTGAGGTCCTAACCCCTGAAGTGATGGTGTTTAGAGATGTGCCTTTAGGGAGATAATTAAGGTTAAATGAGGTCATAGGTGGAAATGCAAGCTGGTGCAGCCACTCTGGAAAACAGTATGGAGAAAAAACTAAAAACAGAACTACCCTACGACCCAGCAATTGCACTACTAGGCATTTATCCACAGGATACAGATGTGCTGTCTCGAAGGGACACACGCACCCCAATGTTTATGGCAGCACTATCAACAACAGCCAAAGTTTGGAAAAAGCCCAAATGTCCATCGATGGATGAATGGATAAAGATGTGGTGCATATATATATATACAATGGAGTATTACTCGGCAATTAAAAAGAATGAAATCTTGCCATTTGCAACTGCATGGATGGAGTTGGGAGGTATTATGCTAAGTGAAATTAGTCAGAGAAAGACAAAAATCATATGACTTAACTCATATGAGGACTTTAAGAGACAAAACAGATGACCATAAGGGAAGGGAAGCAAAAATAATATAAAAACAGGGAGGGGGACAAAACAGAAGAGACTCTTCAATATGGAGAACAAACTGAGGGTTACTGGAGGGGTTGTGGGAGGGGGGATGGGTTTAATGGGTCAGGGGCACTAAGGAATCTACTCATGAAATCGTTGTACTATATGCTAACTAATTTGGATGTAAATTAAAAAAAATAAAAAATAAAACAAGTTAATAAAAAAAAAAAATGAGGTCATAGGGTAGAGCCCTAATTTGCTAGGACTGATGTTCTTCTAAGGAGAGGAAGAGACACTAGGAGTGTGCACACACAGAGGAAAGGCCATTTGAGGCCTTAGGGAGAAGGTGGTGCCTACAAGCCAGGAAGAAAGCTCTTATCAGAAAGTGATCTTGACAGCACCTTGATCTTCAACTTCTTGCCTCCAGCATTGTGAGAAAACAGGTTTTGTGTTTATGGCACTCAGCCTGTGCTATTTTGTTATGGCAGCCTGAGCAGACTAATACATTCCTTTATGTAATAGTGGAGACTTACCTGTGCCACTTGTCATACTCACCGATGATGTAGGATGCAGGATCAAACTGGCCCCGGGGGCTAGAGAGGGTGGGAATGAGCCACGTCAGTGCCGCACTCTTCTCGCAATACTGGTCCTGGATGAAGCCCCTGATCTGAGCATAGTAGGGCTTTCCATCTTGTTCATCAATCACAGAAACAACGTCTCCAATTTGGTAATAGACTCCCTGGGGGAGACAGAAGATAATCCCATATTTGAAGTGAAGATAAAAACCACAGCTATGAACTGAAACCTCCTTGACATGAAATAAATAGTTTGCAAAGTGGTCAGTAAAACACCTTTGAGATGGTCTAATATGCATCAACATTTATACTGTTGATGCCAATCCTGAAGTTTTTCACTCTTGAATGAAAATTACACACACATGAAACTTGTATCTGGAGGAAACATTTATTTATAATGACACTTTGATTTCATATCAGAATTTTCATATCAGATTTTCATATCAGACTTGCTGAAGGCTACATAAGGCAGAGAACGCAGCTGGGGCTCCTTTATCAGCTCAGTGGTCCTTCTCTGTCCTGTACTGAAAAGCAGTGCTTCCTGGATGAGAATATGCTCTCTACATCTCCCTCATTGGCGTCCATAAAGAAAACGGACATGACAAATTCAAACCCAAAGAAATGACAGAAACTCTTCCGATTATAGTCAGTCTTCAGGATAGGTCCTTTCCCATTCACTTTGATATCCTCCCACAAGACAATTACCTATATGTCTGGCACTCAAGCTTTCATGTCTTTTTTTAATGTATTTTTTATTTATTTATATTTATTTTTTTAATGTTTATCTTTGGGAGGGGCAGAGAGAATGGGAGACACAGAATCAGAAGCAGTCTCCAGATTCTGAGCTGTCTGCACAGAGCCTGACGCTCCAACTCACAGACTGCGAGATCATGACTTGAGTCAAAGTTGGATGCTTAACCGACTGAGCCACCCAGGTGCCCCTCAAGGCCTCATGTCTTATCCCCACTCTACTTCACAGCCAACTAACTAATCTGTACATGTCCTGTGTCTAGCCCTCCCTATGACTCTGTCTGCTATCTGTTGTATGTTTTCTCCCCTAGGTCTTGAAATAATCTCTTCAACACCTATAATGGCTGATCCAAATGATACTCAGCACTTCCTTAGGTACGTGTGGTTCTCAGCTGGTGAAGGAATCCTTGACTTGCAGGAACCAAGTGTGATTTATCACTGCTTCACTCAAAATAGGGCCTTGGCAGCCGGTAAAGCCATTAAAGATATTGTGCGTCTCAACCCTAAAAATAATTCTGAAGAAATACTTGCAGTGAGTGAACTGTGACAGGAGTTTCTCCAGGTGGATCCTTCATTCATGTGTCTAAGGCTGACTGCTGTATGTAGATCACTATGGACAGGTAGGGTTAATGGGGGCTACCATCTGCTACTTCCTAGTTCACATCCATCATCATCTGGTCCTTGTAGACACTACTCAAAGTTCTTTGTCATATAAATACTTTACACTTATGGTTTACTTTGTCTACACATAGAATCATTATTCCCAAATTACCAATGATTAGTTTGTTTTTTCACACATAAAAAAACAGGACCTTGCTTATTGTAGGCACTCAAATATATCCTTAATGAATATTAACTCAAAATATATAATCATGTGAAAACAGAACTGCAGGGCAAAGACAATATCTTGGTGAAAGATTCCAATGGCAAGCAGTACCTGGCACATGGTAAGTGTTTATTAACATGTGTTGTGTATGTACCTACATAGAGCAATGGACGTGACTAAGGTACTTGATCTAAAGAGTCCCTTCATTTGCAGGGAGGTTTCAGAGTTTTTGGCAGACAAGAAAGAAGGTCAACACAACATACTGAAGAACACTGGATTACGAGTAAGCAGAGTGGTTCATGGAGCTCTTTTGCTACAGGAAGGCCATTTAACCATCTGGGGTCTTGGCTGCCCATACTCTTGGCCATCAGACCCAGTGGTTCCCACTCAGCTCCCCCTAGCATGCCTGATCTGGACTCCAGTTCAACAGATGGCAGTGACCTTTTAACTCTCCTGCCCTGGTGCTGACCACAGTGGCACTGCAGTGATGGCCTCTGCAGTACTGGGTATGGTATCTGCAGCATTACCCGAATATCTTGTTGCACTTTGTCCTTATTGTTTAACAAATGTGGATGGTAGATAGCAATAAGAAATCCTGATACTTGTGATAACAGGTCCCACACGCCATTGCCTTTTTGTCAGTTGAGACATGCGTGGAAATCACTAGTACACTAAATCCTTAGCCAAACCAGTTGCTTCTTTTTTTTTTTTTTTTTAAGTTTATTTATTTAAGTAAACCCCACATCCAGTGTGGAGATCCCCAAGATCAAGAGCCACATGCTCTTCTGACTGAGCCAGCCAGGTGCCCCCCAAACCAGCTGCTTCTGGACTCAATCTGTAAACTGTATGTTCAGCTGTGAGAGTGATACACAAATTTGAAAACATGATGGATATCAATTTCTACTCTTCATTGAGTGCTTACTCTGTTAAGTGTTTAACATACATGATCTTGCTTGACCCACTGAGGTAGCTGCTATTTACAATCCCTATTTTATAGATGAAGAAACACGAGAGAGGTTGCCACACAGCCCAGTCACACAGCCACTTGCCAGTGCAGCCAGGAGCTGAGCTCGCTCCATGACTTGTTGACTATTTTATCTTTGACAAGTTCATTAATTTCTCTGTGCCTCACTATTTTCATCCATAAAGTGGGAATAACAGCAGCACTTCATGGAGGGGATTGAATGAAGTAAAGCATGTGACATGCTCACCTCGGTGGCTGATGCATAGCAAGCACATGCTAAACTTCAGCTATTTTATTCTTAACAATGATGAAAGGCTGGAAATACAGGACAGATGTTTGCCTGTGTATACAGACCGTTAGTCTGGGCTAACAAAAAAAAAAATAAGGTACACAGTATAACACTTGAGTTTCTCAGCGTTTGGTCCACTTCAGTCAGGTATGAAGCACTAATTTGTGTCACTGCCCCCCAAAAGATAATTCAGATCCCAAAACATCAACAGTATTTAATGGCTGCTGCCTGTGCCAGGCCTGCAGGTTTTGGGGCTCTTTTCTATGTTGCAACTGCTTTCCTAAGGCTTCTGGTTAAAAAATAACAATAGGTCATGTCTCTCTGGAGTAGCAGATGTCTGTGGGCTTTGGATCCCAGAAAACCTGACTTCCTCACTCTTGTATCAAAACATTTTGGACTCTTTCACCATGGACTTCTAGTAGATGTTAATCACCACCACTATCCTTATTCCTCTCACTTCTCCTTAAAGGCATTTTAGAATCTCTGTGCCTCCTCTACCCACCAGATATCAGGTCTATACTATCTCTACTAGTCCAAGCCCCTACTCTGCTTCTTAGACAGTGACTGTCACAGTGACTAGGATGGTTCACTCTTTCATGACTCCACACTATACGTTAGCATTTCGAGATACTTAAAAGAGTTAAAAATAACATGTTTCAATAAGCAACTACCCCTCAGCTCTGGATGAGATGTCTTATACCAGCCACCTATGAGGGAAAATAGTTTAGAAAAGAACAAGAAATAATCACATACCGTACAGAGGAGCAGAGACCTTTGGACTAACCCAACATTTGGCAGCATATCACACAACAGGTCCAAATCTTCCCTCAGTGACCCTACAGGTGCTTACCTTGTAGAAGATCGATTCTGCAGTGATTATAGTGGAAACAGACTCAGGAGCTTTGATGGGCTAGGAAAAAAAACAAAAGCAAACATATTAGCACACTCATAGTGTATTATATGTGTGTAGTGTGTATAGACATTTTCCCAGCCATCTATGAGAATTCTGTAACTTCAGAAATCCTAAATCTCTTTATTGACAAGGAATGCAATAAAAAGACAAACGATTTTCTGAATGTTGTGGCAAGGCAGTTTGAATATTTCCACAGATATTTCTGCTACCAGCAGCTTAAAAATTGCTGAGAACCAAAGCACAAGCTTCTGATTATGCTGCTTAGATCCACTGCATGCACTCTCAAAGCTTTATTACATATTAACATTCTAGTTATAAAAATATCCTGGCTCCGATGGCCTGGGCATGATAGGAGTGGAAGTCATAAAAAATGTGTAGGTGAACACAAGGTGAAAAAGTGTCTCCTTTGAAGACATTTTCCATCTCAGCTTATCTGTGGAACTACTAGGATACTCATTGTCATCAGAAGTAATTTTCTAGCAAGGCTGAACTAAGGCTATATGAAGTTTCCTTGGGAGTTCTTAGTAAATTTGTCACCACCCAACCATTCCTGAAATCCCTTCTAAAGCTGCAGTATATGCTGTGTGCCACAACACAAAAACCAGGCCTCCCCAAATATGTCTTGGCATCATCCTTGAAGAAAGGGGTTGCTAGAGAAATTGATACTGAAATAACTGCAGGGCATATTCAGCCACACATGAGAGGAAAATATGTGTTTAAGTGACACAACTATAGTCAAACGCACACTTACTTAACATGCTTTGTCTAGTCAATAAATGCCTCATTTTAAGAAAACTAAATTATAAAAGTCTTAAGTAAATTAGGGGCAACTCTTCTCAATGGGAAAAGAATCTGCAATCTGCACAAGAATATACTGCAGGGCCCCTGTGTTTTACAAATGAATATGCCCAACTTCAGAAATGCCTTTGCAGGTAAGTGAAACATTCCTGTTCTGAAAGAACACCATACTAAGGTTTATTTTATTTTTTTCACCATACTAAGGTTTAAAAAAAGTAGTCTACATTTGTGTTTGGCCATTTTCCCCTTGTGTTTACAAAAATCCTGAGTATTTAACTGCAAAAAAGGCGCTTTCAACTACCCCCAGCACAAGTCTGTCAACCATCTATTTTCTTACAGCAGAAGAAAAGGTTAGCAAAATATTTGATTCATATTCATCAAACTGATCATCATAAGTCAGTAAGATACAGTTTCTGGGGCTGTAATAACAAACATGTAAATGAATAAGTTACGGTATTATTTACTTCAATCTTTAAAGAATAAAAAGAAATTTTTTTTCCTAATATACCTGGTGATACCAAGAACCATAATCCCACCTCCTCCTTTGCACAGAGGACCCAATAAAATGCATTTGAGGCCTAGGTTTCTTTTAGACTCATATTTCATATTTCCCAGTGGAAACAATTAAAAGCTAAAAAAAAAAAAAGAGAAAGGATATTATTAACTATAAACAGTAAGCCTCCTGCAACAGTGTTAACTTCCTTTCAGGTAGTGTGGACCACTCCCCAGAATACTGCAGAAAGGCTCCCAAGAGCGAAGTCCAAATGAGAGATGAAGGCAGTGACAGACACACTACACACACAATGCCATTACCGTAAAAGACACTGTCCACAATCATCTTACATTTTTTAATTTAAAAATATGTCTTCTCCCTTTTCCTTTGGTGGAAACTTTCTTTTCAGCAGCTGGAGCAGATTTGTATTTAGTGTTTCTCAGCCGAGCAGACCTCCTGTGAATTTCCTGCTTACTCTGTTATATGAACAATTAAAGAACAAAAAAGATAAATAAAATTATAGAAAGACTGCTGTCCCGATACAACCATCTTACAAAGGCTCCAGCGTACGCACTTTATGCTGATTTATAAAAATTAAGTAAAAATGTACCTTTTCCTTTTATGCTGGGTAATCACAGGAACTGGGCTAATTAGAACGCCCTGGGCAAGCATCTCCATAGCCTCCAAAAACGTGTGAACTACTTACAGAAGGGCAGGGGGGGCAGGAGTGCGAGTAAGTCTAGGCCAAGGCAAGAACTATTCATTTGTTGGCATTTATAGTAGTGAACAACCCTTAACGACTGAACTCTCCAGGGCGAGGGTTAGTTAGGTATGGCACTTCCTACAATGGAATATTTATGCTGCCACTTAAAACAATGACAATGATATTACTTAACATGACATAATGGTAAAATAACTTTAACAGAGAAAGGTCCAGTAGCGTGATCCTGTTTAGTGTCTGTGTATACGTGTGTGTATTGAGATGTCTGGTTACTCCTGCAACTGTTATTACAATGAGGGGGATTTCTGAAGGGTTTTTAATTTTCTTACTTTCTGTACACTTTCAATTTCTGAAAATAACAAAAGGTGCTTACGATGGGCCAAATCAACGAAGATCTTTTCGTGGTGGGAGGAGGCGGCCCGCTCTAGCAGGGTCCCACGGTTGGGGAAGGCCCCAGGGCGCGCCCCCTCCCCGCCCGGCCGGCCTCCGCCCACCTCAAGCCCAGTCGGCCTCCGCCTGCGGGAGGGGCCATTGAAGCTCACCTGCTTGCCGCCCCCGCCCCCGTTGCTCTGCGGAGGGGCAGCAGAGGTGCTAGCGAAGGTCGCCGCGCCGAAGCCGCCACCGCTGCTGCTGCCCCCCGTCCCGCCAGTCGCCCCTGTGCCGGCGCCCCCGCCGCCCGCGCCGCCCCGGCCCGTGCAGTGGTGGCAGAGGATCTCCCCTTGCGGGCCCTTCTTCCACATAGAGGACGACGTGGTCTTGCAGACGCTGCAGGTAGGCTTCAGGCCCAGCGGCATCGTGGCGGGCTCGGGCGGCCCCCGCGGGCGCAGCGACACGGGAATGGCGACCGCCGGCCCGGGCCGCCCGCTGGTCGGCCCGCCACTCCCAGCGACAGGAAGAGCGGCGCGGGCGCCGAGCTGTCCACGAAGGGACCAGAGCGCGGCCGCTGCCCCCTGGAGGCAGGAAGGCGGTTCCACCCGCTCTGCGCGGGACACCTACACCCGGAGGCTCTCAGCGCCGGGAGGTGGGCTCGGAGGCGGGACCCGGCCTGGGAAACTTCCGGCGAGGGGCGGGGCCTGCGCGGTGCTGGCCTGCCCCCGCCCCCCGACCGGAAGTGCCCCATTCGGGATTTCTGGAATTGGACTCTTGATCTCCTACTAGGGGAACTGATCTCCTACTAGGGCAGACTTTTGCAAACTTTTTGGCCTTAGGCCTGGGACTGGCAGGTAAAATGCAGAACGCCAAATTAAATTTGAATTTCAGATAATATTTTGGTATGGGTGTATCCCATGCAGTATTTGTTTATCTGAAATTCAGATTTAACTGGGTGTGCTGTATTTTATTTGCTAAATCTGGCACTCCTACTGAGGACCCCTTTACGGTCTTAAAAATTATAATTTAGAACCCCCTCTCCCCCCCTGCCCCCCAATACTCTTGTTTACAGGAGTTATATCCATGGACATTTATGCATTAGGAGTTGAAATACATTTTATTTTATTTATTTTTATTTTTATTTTTTTATCTTTTCTTTTTTCAATATATGAAATTTATTGTCAAATTGGTTTCCATACAACACCCAGCGCTCATCCCAAAAGGTGCCCTCCTCAATACCCATCACCCACCCTCCCCTCCTTCCCACCCTCCATCAACCCTCAGCTTGTTCTCAGTTTTTAAGAGTCTCTTATGCTTTGGCTCTCTCCCACTCTAACCTCTTTTTTTTTTTTTCCTTCCCCTCCCCCATGGGTTTCTGTTAAGTTTCTCAGGATCCACATAACAGTGAAAACATATGGTATCTGTCTTTCTCTGTATGGCTTATTTCACTTAGCATCACACTATCCAGTTCCATCCACGTTGCTACAAAGGGACATATTTCGTTCTTTCTCATTGCCACGTAGTACTCCATTGTGTATATAAACCACAATTTCTTTATCCATTCATCAGTTGATGGACATTTAGGCTCTTTCCATAATTTGGCTATTGTTGAGAGTGCTGCTATAAACATTGGGGTACAAGTGCCCCTATGCATCAGTACTCCTGTATCCTTTGGGTAAATTCCTAGCAGTGCTATTGCTGGGTCATAGGGTAGGTCTATTTTTAATTTTCTGAGGAACCTCCACACTGTTTTCCAGAGTGGCTGCACCAATTTGCATTCCCACCAACAGTGCAAGAGGGTTCCCGTTTCTCCACATCCTCTCCAGCATCTATAGTCTCTTGATTTGTTCATTTTGGCCACTCTGACTGGCGTGAGGTGATATCTGAGTGTGGTTTTGATTTGTATTTCCCTGATAAGGAGCGACATTGAGCATCTTTTCATGTGCCTGTTGGCCATCCAGATGTCTTCTTTAGAGAAGTGTCTATTCATGTTTTCTGCCCATTTCTTCACTGGGTTATCTGTTTTTCGGGTGTGGAGTTTGGTGAGCTCTTTATAGATTTTGGATACTAGCCCTTGGTCCGATATGTCATTTGCAAATATCTTTTCCCATTCCGTTGGTTGCCTTTTCGTTTTGTTGGTTGTTTCCTTTGCTGTGCAGAAGCTTTTTATCTTCATAAGGTCCCAGTAATTCATTTTTGTTTTTAATTCCCTTGCCTTTGGGGATGTGTCGAGTAAGAAATTGCTACGGCTGAGGTCAGAGAGGTCTTTTCCTGCTTTCTCCTCTAGGGTTTTGATGGTTTCCTGTCTCACATTCAGGTCCTTTATCCATTTTGAGTTTATTTTTGTGAATGGTGTGAGACAGTGGTCTAGTTTCAACCTTCTGCATGTTGCTGTCCAGTTCTCCCAGCACCATTTGTTAAAGAGACTGTCTTTTTTCCATTGGATGTTCTTTCCTGCTTTGTCAAAGATGAGTTGGGCATATGTTTGTGGGTCTAGTTCTGGGGTTTCTATTCTATTCCATTGGTCTATGTGTCTGTTTTTGTGCCAATACCATGCTGTCTTGATGATGACAGCTTTTAGTAGAGGCTAAAGTCTGGGATTGTGATGCCTCCTGCTTTGGTCTTCTTCAAAATTACTTTGGCTATTCAGGGCCTTTTGTGGTTCCATATGAATTTTAGGATTGCTTGTTCTAGCTTCGAGAAGAATGCTGGTGCAATTTTGATTGGGATTGCATTGAATGTGTAGATAGCTTTGGGTAGTATTGACATTTTGACAATATTTATTCTTCCAATCCATGAGCATGGAATGTTTTTCCATTTCTTTATATCTTCTTCAATTACCCTCATAAGCTTTCTATAGTTTTCAGCATACAGATCTTTTACATCTTGGGTTAGATTTATTCCTAGGTATTTTATGCTTCTTGGTGCAATTGTGAATGGGATCAGTTTCTTTGTCTTTCTGTTGCTTCATTGTTAGTGTATAAGAATGCAACTGACTTCTGTACATTGATTTTGTATCCTGCAACTTTGCTGAATTCATGTATCAGTTCTAGCAGACTTTTGGTGGAGTCTATCGGATTTTGCATGAACAGTATCATGTCATCTGCAAAAAGTGAAAGCTTGACTTCATCTTTGCCCATTTTGATGCCTTTGATTTCCTTTTGTTGTCTGATTGCTGATGCTAGAACTTCCAACACTATGTTAAATAACAGCGGTGAGAGTGGGCATCCCTGTCGTGTTCCTGATCTCAGGGAAAAAGCTCTCAGTTTTTCCCCATTGAGGATGATGTTAGCTGTGGGCTTTTCATAAATGGCTTTTATGATGTTTAAGTATGTTCCTTCTTCGCGACTTTCTCAACGGTTTTTATTAAGAAAGGGTGCTGAATTTTGTCAAAGGCCTTTTCTGCATCTATTGACAGGATCATATGGTTCTTATCTTTTCTTTTATTAATGTGATGTATCACGTTGATTGATTTGCGAATGTTGAACCAGCCCTGCATCCCAAGAATGAATCCCACTTGATCATGGTGAATAATTCTTTTTATATGCTGTTGAATTCGATGTGCTAGTATCTTATTGAGAATTTTTGCATCCATATTCATCAGGGATATTGGCCTGTAGTTCTCTTTTTTTACTGGGTCTCTGTCTGCTTTAGAAATCAAAGTAATACTGGCTTCATAGAATGAGTCTGGAAGTTTTCCTTCCCTTTCTATTTTTTGGAATAGCTTGAGAAGGATAGGTATTATCTCTGCTTTAAACGTCTGGTAGAACTCCCCTGGGAAGCCATCTGGTCCTGGACTCTTATTTGTTGGGAGATTTTTGATAACCGATTCAATTTCTTCACTGGTTATGGGTCTGTTCAAGCTTTCTATTTCCTCCTGATTGAGTTTTGGAAGAGTGTGGGTGTTTAGGAATTTGTCCATTTCTTCCAGGTTGTCCAATTTGTTGGCACATAATTTCTCATAGTATTCCCTGATAATTGTATCTCTGAGGGATTGGTTGTAATAATTCCATTTTCATTCATGATTTTATCTATTTGGGTCATCTCCCTTTTCTTTTTGAGAAGCCTGGCTAGAGGTTTGTCAATTTTGTTTACTTCTGCTCTGATCTTTATTATTTCTCTTCTTCTGCTGGATTTAGGCTGTCTTTGCTGTTCTGCTTCTATTTCCTTTAGTTGTGCTGTTAGATTTTGTATTTGGGATTTTTCTCGTTTCTTGAGATAGGCCTGGATTGCAATGTATTTTCCTCTCAGGACTGCCTTCGCTGCATCCCAAAGCGTTTGGATTGTTGTATTTTCATTTTCGTTTGTTTCCATGTATTTTTAAATTTCTTCTCTAATTGCCTGGTTGACCCATTCATTCTTTAGTAGGGTGTTCTTTAACCTCCATGCTTTTGGAGGTTTTCCAGACTTCTTCCTGTGGTTGATTTCAAGCTTCATAGCACTGTGGTCTGAAAGTATGCATGGTATGATCTCAATTCTTTTATACTTACGAAGGGCTGTTTTGTGACCCAGTATGTGATCTATCTTGGAGAATGTTCCATGTGCACTCGAGAAGAAAGTATATTCTGTTGCTTTGGGATGCAGAGTTCTAAATATATCTGTCAAGTCCATCTGATCCAATGTATCATTCAGGGCCCTTGTTTCTTTATTGACCGTGTGTCTAGATGATCTATCCATTTCTGTAAGTGGAGTGTTAAAGTCCCCTGCAATTACCACATCCTTATCAATAAGGTTGCTTATGTTTATGAGTAATTGTTTTATAGATTTGGGGGCTCCCGCATTCGGCGCATAGACGTTTATAATTGTTAGCTCTTCCTGATGGATAGACCCTGTGATTATTATATAATGCCCTTCTTCATCTCTTGTTACAGCCTTTAATTTAAAGTATAGTTTGTCTGATATAAGTATGGCTACTCCATCTTTCTTTTGGCTTCCAGTGACATGATAAATAGTTCTCCATCCCCACACTCTCAATCTAAAGGTGTCCTCAGGTCTAAAATGAGTCTCTTGTAGACAGCAAATAGATGGTCTTGTTTTTTTATCCATTCTGATACCCAATGTCTTTTGGTTGGCGCATTTAGTCCATTTACATTCAGTGTTATTATAGAAAGATACGGGTTTAGAGTCATTGTGATGTCTGTATGTTTTATGCTTGTAGCGATGTCTCTGGTACTTTGTCTCATAGGATCCCCCTTAGGATCTCTTGTAGGGCTGGTTTAGTGGTGACGAATTCCTTCAGTTTTTGTTTGTTTGGGAAGACCTTTATCTCTCCTTCTATTCTAAATTACAGACTTGCTGGATAAAGGATTCTCAGCTGCATATTTTTTCTGTTCAACACATTGAAGATCTCCTGCCAATCCTTTCTGGCCTGCCAAGTTTCAAAAGAGAGATCAGTCACCAGTCTTATAGGTCTCCCTTTGTATGTTAGGGCACGTTTATCCCTTGCTGCTTTCAGAATTTTCTCTTTATCCTTGTATTTTGCCAGTTTCACTATGATATGTCGTGCAGAAGATCGATTCAAGTTACGTCTGAAGGGAGTTCTCTGTGCCTCTTGGATTTCAATGCCTTTTTCCTTCCCCAGTTCAGGGAAGTTCTCAGCTATTATTTCTTCAAGTACACCTTCGGCACCTTTCCCTCTCTCTTCCTCCTCTGGGATACCAATTATGCGTATATTATTTCTTTTTAGTGTATCACTTAGTTCTCTAATTTTCCCCTCATACTCCTGGATTTTTTTATCTCTCTTTTTCTCATCTTCCTCTTTTTCCATAATTTTATCTTCTAGTTCACCTATTCTCTCCTCTGCCTCTTCAATCCGAGCCGTGGTCGTTTCCATTTTATTTTGCATCTCGTTTAAAGCGTTTTTCAGCTCCTCCTGACAGTTCCTTATTCCCTTGATCTCTGTAGCAAGAGATTCTCTGCTGTCCTTTATACTGTTTTCAAGCCCAGCGATTAATTTTATGACTATTATTCTAAATTCACTTTCTGTTATATTATTTAAATCCTTTTTGATCAGTTCGTTAGCTGTTGTTATTTCCTGGAGATTCTTTTGAGGGGAATTCTTCCGTTTGGTCATTTTGGACATTCCCTGGAGAGGTGCGGACCTGCAGGGCACTTCCCCTGTGCTGTGGTGTATAACTGGAGTTGGTGGGCGGGGCCACAGTCAGACCTGATGTCTGCCCCCAGCCCACCGCTGGGGCCACAGTCAGACTGGTGTGTGCCTTCTCTTCCCCTCTCCTAGGGGCGGGATTCACTGTGGGGTGGCGTGGCCCGTCTGGGCTACTTGCACACTGCCAGGCTTGTGGTGCTGGGGATCTGGCGTATTAGCTGGGGTGGGTAGGCAAGGTGCATGGGGGCAGAAGGGGCAGGCTTAGCTCACTTCTCCTTAGGTGATCCACTTCAGGAGGGGCCCAGTGGCAGCGGGAGGGAGTCAGACCTGCTGCCGGAGGGGTGGCTCCGCAGAAGCACAGCGTTGGGTGTTTGAGCAAGCAAGTTCCCTGGCAGGAACTGGTTCCCTTTGGGATTTTGGCTGGGGGATGGGCGAGGGAGATGGCGCTGGCGAGCGCCTTTGTTCCCCGCCAAACTGAGCTCTGTCCTCCCGGGGCTCAGCAATTCTCCCTCCCTTTGTCCTCCAGCCTTCCTGCTTTCTGAGCAGAGCTGTTAACTTATGACCTCCCAGATGCTAAGTCCTGCTTGCTGTTGGAACACACTCCGTCTGGCCCCTCTGCTTTTGCCAGCCAGACTCGGGGGCTCTGCTTGGCCGAGAGGCTGCCCCTCTGCCCCGGCTCCCTCCCGCCAGTCCATGCAGCCCGCACCGCCTCTCCGCCCTTCCTACCCTCTTCCGTGGGCCTCTCATCTGTGCTTGGCTCCGGAGACTCCGTTCTGCTAGTCTTCTGGCGGTTTTCTGGGTTATTTAGGCAGGTGTAGGTGGAATCTAAGTGATCAGCAGGACGCGCGGTGAGCCCAGTGTCCTCCTACGCCGCCATCTTCTCCACCCACATTTTCTGAAATACATTTTAAAGCCTACAATGTCAAACATGTGTTCATTAGCCGTTGGGTGTTGATGTCGTCACATGCCCTGTAGCCTCTGATCTTGAGCACTCCACTGAAAGCATGAGAGCGGAAAGGCAAATAACTGGCTTGGCTTTGTTGGAAACACTTTTGACCAGGAGGACCTTCAGAAAGGGTCTTGGGGCCTCCCTGGGCCACACTGGCGAACAGCTGACCTAGTACGAGGGCATTATGACAAGCCAGCCCCCTTCTTATTAATATTGCTAGTCAAACAGGCTTCACCAGGTAAAGGGGTCTCTGCTTTTCAGCCTCACTTCATAGTGTAGTGGTTGCATACCTGTCTTCAAGATCCTGGGTTTTCTAGGCTTGATATACTTGGAGAGATCTCAATGAGTATGTTGGTGGCATCTCCCAAGGAGAAAAAGAAGAAAACTATACTGAAAGGCTATGATATCCCAAAATCTCATTTAGTGCTTATGACAACCCTGAAAGGAGTTATTATCCCTATTTTATTGTTAACTGATGATTAACGGAGGACCATGATTTGGACCTGCTGCAGGCACGTAGCCTCTGCTCTGGCACCACATCTGGAAAGACCTTCAAAGCAGGCTGTGGCTCAGGCATTCTTGATCTGAGTCTAGGTTTCCCAATAGTAGAACAAACTATTAAGTACTTTCCAGGACCGTTCTGGGGATTAAGACCAAGTGTAAAAATGGTTGAGAAAAATAGGTAAGGACTAATGTCCCCTCATTTTAGAATAGTGCATTCTGTGAAGGGCACCTAGGAGGTAAATTTCATGCCCCCTAATGCATCTCTCCGTCTCCTAATGTACTTCTCTTTGCAGTTCATCTGCAGATTACTCCCTCTCTTTCACTGAGAACCTTGACCCCTGGATCACCAGCTTCCTCTCCACCATAGGACACCATCCTGGGTTGGGTCAACATCCACATGTGTGAAAACACCCAACACTGTTTCCTCCATTCCTCCTCAGCCCATGTCTCCATCTCCTGTTTTTGTCAGCTCCTACAGCTCCTGGTCATCTCCTTCTGAGATCATCAGGAAGAACTACATTTCCCTCCCTTTTATCACAAAGTAACTCTGGCCACCAAATCAAGAAATAGAACATTACCACCATGAAAGCCCCTACTTGCCCCTTATCCAGAAATAACCAGGGTATTGGCCTCAGACACCATAGATTTTGTAGATTCCTCTTGTTGGGTTAAGAAAGTTGCCTTCTGGTTCTACTTTCATCAGAAATGTATACAGTTTTATCAAATAGTTTTCTCTATGTGATGATCACAATGTTTTTTCTTCTTTATCAATGTGTGGATAACACGGGTAGATTTCTGAATGTTAAACTAACATTACAACTCCTGGAATGAACCCAACTTGGTTGTGATACACCATCCTTTTCACATATTGCTGGATTTGGTTCAGTAATATTTTTCAATTTTGTGTCTATGTTCATGAGATGGGCTTATAATTTCCTTTCTTGTAATATCTTTGTCAAATTTTTGCATCAAGATTATGTTGGCCAAAGTAAGGACTTAGGATTTCATTCTGAGTGACACATGACTATTTGAGGCTCTTCCATGTGCTTATATGAAGATAAAGGAAAGAAAGCAATTTATAAAACAGTGTATAAAATATGATCATTTTGCATACATTTGAAAGCTATATGTGTGTGATGAGTACTTGTGTTAGTCGTTTAGAAAGAAAACTTGTCAGTTGATGGTAACAGAATTGGTGAGGGAGACTTTCAGGTTTCATTTTGCATTCTTTGAATTCTTTTCACCACATCGTGTGTTCCTTTTATTTTATTTTTTTTATTAAAAAACTTTTTTAATGTTTATTTTTCAGAGAGCGAGACAGAGCATGAGCAGGGAGGGTAGAGAGAAAGGGAGACACAGAATTCGAAGCAGACTCCAGACTCTGAGCTGTCAGCACAGAGCCCAATGTGGGGCTCAAACCCACAAACTGCGAGATCATGATCTGAGCCGAAGTCGGACGCTTAACCGACTGAGCCACCCAGGCACCCCATGTTCCTTTTCTTTTAAAAATAGAGAAAGTATCAAATGGGAAAAAAGGAAACACAGGCAGTTTTTCAGCCCTTAAAATCCTCTCCCAGCTGGAGATAGTGTGCAGTGGATTGGGTCTAGTTCAAGGACTGGAAGCCGGATCTCCTCCTGTGGCTCAGGTCCTTGTCTGTAAAGCAAGGATGGTATTGCCCACCTTAGGGCTGTGTGAAGATTTGATCAGTTCTTGTACTTGGTTCGTAGTTCTAAGTCAGTAAGTGGGGCTTCTCCCCCAAGCAGCAAAGCTGTCAGTCCTGTGCAGACGTACTAGAGTGTAACAGAGTGGTGTGCTGTGGGGACAAACTGGGCTGCTAGGCAGAGAAGGTGATGCGGTCAGGGGTGGAGAGACAAGTCAGGAGGTGAGGGAAATGGGTGGGAGAAAAGAACTCAGGAAGGCAACTCGATGTAGGCTGTGACCCAATCCCCTGCTTCCTCACGGGTGCCTCAGTAAGAGCAAGAGCCACAATTGGCCAGGCTTGGCTCCCTGAGCTGCTAGAGGAGAGGTCTGAGACTGAAACAAAGACAGAGAGAGACACCCAGCCTGAACCCAAGCGAAGGGTTCAGTTGTTGCCCACAGAGACAAGTTGTACCTACGGGGATGCTTGAGAAAATTCTGTTCATGGTGTGTGTGTGTGTGTGTGTGTGTGTGTGTGTGTGTGTGAGAGAGAGAGAGAGAGAGAGAGAGAGAGAGAGAGAGAGAGAGCTTTGAAGAGAGAAATAAATACTTCCTAAGGTCTTAAAGTTAACACTAAGGGAAAGGAATAAAGCTTAATTCCCCAGGGAATTATCAGTGTTGACAGTCTAATTTGCATGGTTCATTAATTTAAAGTCTTAAAATTAAAAAAAAAGAGAGAGCAGATGTATAAAATATATCACAGGTCGGTTTCAAAGAGAATGCTATTCATCCCAGTCAATACGGGCAGCGTGGAACTCCTTGACCACTCATACCTTTGTCCTTTACATCTCAGATGCAGAGCACCTGAGTCCCCACTTACTTACCTGTCAAAGGAGGATAATAAGAGCATATACTTCACAGGGTCAATGTGAGCATTCAGTGAGTGAGTACATGTGAGACTGTAAACAACTTCTGCATCTGATAAGTGCCCAATTTATTAATGTTGATTCTGAGGCCAATAAGAAAGGAGGAGGAGGAGGAGGAGGAGGAGGAGGAGGAGGAGGAGGAGGAGGAGGAGGAAGAGGAGGAGGAGGAGGGGGAAGCATTTCTTTTGACCAGGTTGGTCAAGGCATTAGTTCTACTCCCCCCTGACATGTAACCTTGGGAAAACATAGTTAACTCAAGTTGTCAACTGACGACAAACTAGGGAGAGAGATTGTGGACGAGACAGAGATGGTGCAGGAGAGGAGAGCCTAGGCAGATACTCTTGCTGACCTTTCCCTTTGTCATCCTCAGGAGAGGCATCCTGATGTCCACATTCCCCCACAGACACACCTTCCGTGTCATAACCTAATACAGTTGTACGTGTGTCCCATGGCTCCCACCCCCGCGCCTGGAAGCCTTGGACCAAGGTTTTAGGACTCTCCTTCACCTGTAGTTGGTTTTGGAGGTTCAGGGGTAGGGCCTCATTGAGACTCAGGACACAGCACATCAGCCATGACCCTTTAACCACTGTGAGTCTAAGCATAGATTTGACTCAGAGCCCCTCTCCTAGGCAGCAGGGACTCTGTCCCACCCCAGGCTCCAACTGCCACTCCCCTAACTGTCACTCAGAACTTCCCTTCTCAGCCTCAGGGTCTGCCTGTCCTTTGGATGACCTCTGGTTTAGGAGACAAGAAACCTTTCTGAGGACCAGGTGAATGCCTTGTTCTAAGATTAAGGCGCGGCTGACTGTAGTTTCAGGAGAAGAGCTCAGCTGCCTTTGATCTTTGTTAGTTTGTTTTTGTTTTCAAGTGCTTTGAAACTCTTGCTGCCTCCCCAGCTTCTTCTTTGCAGGACTGCTGGGGAGGAAACCAGCTCAGGTCTTGAAGCAGCTTTCAGCGCTTGTGGGAGGACCGTTTTCCTCAGAGGAGCTCCAGACTTTATCAAAACAGAGAAGTCTTTCTTTTTCTCTTCAAAATGTAAATATCTTTTTTTTATATAAATAATAAATGCTCACTATAAACATTCATACAACTCAGAGTGTATTCCCCAACTCTGCTGTTAGAGATAAACGTACTAACAGTTTGTAGTATATGTCTTCAGTCTCTGGAAATTGTGTGTGTGTGTGGTGTATATAATTCAAAAGTGTATCGTAGTGAACTTATGGCATGAATCCATGTATATCTACCTTTTCTTTGCCAAAATCAACCTAACCATTTCCTTCATGGCTGATATTTAGTCTTTTAAAATTTGGGGCAGTAACAGTGAATGAGGTAATGAGCTCTCTTATACCTGTATCATTGCCTGTTTAGATATTTTTACGGGATAACCTCCTGAAAATATAATTGTTGGGCATTTTGAATCTGATGCTGCCAAATTACTACAAGAAAAAGGTTTACACAGCTGCTAACTCCCTGAGGTTATCTCAGGGCTGACTTCGCCACTGGGCACAATAGGCCCGTTGCCTAGGGCCCACTGTCTCTTAGGGGTCATGAAAAAATTTTAATTTCTTTTAAAATCAGAAAAAAATGAATAAATAGTATACAATTAATCCAGCCTGGATTGTACTTTTTTTACACTAGTGCAGTCATAAAATGTATATTTTAATATTTTTTGTGTGGAGGGGGATCCCCAAAGGCAAATGCATGTAGGACCCCCACAAGTCGTAATGTGGCCCTGGGTTATCCATTTTTTCTATACCTTTGCGACTCTGAGATTTATCTTTTTAGTTTTCACCGGTCTTTTATGCAAAAAACAAAAACCACAATTGTTTTTACTTGAAGACAGTTCACAGTTGTTTTTACTTGCACTTCTTTGGATATTTGTGAGGGATTATCTCCTAAATTCATTGACCATGTAACTTTCCTTTATGAATTTCCTATTTATATTCTTTTCTCATCTTTCTGTTGAATTGCTCATCTTTTCCTTGTTAGAAACTTCTTTTCACAGTAAACATTGCAAACTTTATTTTCACAATTTTGCATTTCAGACTTATTGGTATCTTTTTATAATGATATTTTAAGTGTTTTTGTACCCCAGATTTAGCAAGCCTTTCTTTTATGGTATCATTGTTCCAAAGGCCTACGAAGATTTTTTTGATATTTTCTTACAGAATATCTATGGCAATTAGATATTCTATATTTTATGAGATATTATAATATCTTTAATTCATCTGGAATACATTTTTGTAAAAGATGTGAAATGGTTCTTAACTTTGTTTTCCATGCATAGCTAATTGTTCCAACACCATGGGACAATAATTTCAAACTCCACCTTCATCAGATTTTAAATTCTCATATATACATGGGTCTATTTCTTACATGTCTTCCATTCCATCAATCCATTTATCTATTGAAGTGCTAGCACCACACTTTTAATTCTATAGCTTCATGATATTTTGATGTTTGATAAGGTAAATCGCTACTCCCCACCTCCCCATAATCCTTCTCTTTCAATTTTTTTGATTATTCTCATATATTTACTCTTTCTGATGAATTCTAGAGTTAACGTTTTCAAGTACTAAAAAAAAAAACCCAATGAATTTTGTAAAATTTAGAGATTAATTTGAAGAGAAGGACATCTTTACAAAATAGAATCTGTCTCTCCAAGAGTGTGGTGTTCTGTTCAGACCTTCTGTTTATGCCATTCCCAGTTGGTCTATGGTTTGCCCAATCCCTGGCCCTCTCAACAATCTCCTCAGACTTTGTGGGGCAGAAGGCCAGCAGCAGGGGCTTGTCTCAGTCTTTATGTCGTCCTGAGGTTAATGGTGGGGAGCCTTTATTTGCCACTTTTGGTTCATTTAGTACTGGTTTTCCAAGAACTGTGTTCTGCTCTAAAGCACTGTGGCAGAGCCACCGTAATCTCTTATCTGGATTTCTGGTCTCTTTGCTTCTGTTTTTGCTTATTCTCGCTCTTTCTCCACACTGTGCCTAGTGCAACCTTTCTAGTCAGATCCCCATGGTGCCCTGCTAGAGAAGCTGCAGTAATTCCTCATTGTATTAGTTGTCTATGGCTGCTGTAACAAATTGCTATAAACATGATGCCTTAAAACAATACATATTTTCATCTTACAGTCCTGCGAATCAGAAGTCCAAAATCAGTCTCATTGGGCTAAAACCAAAGTGTCAGCATTCCTTTCTGGAGATGCTAGGGGAGAATAAATGTATTCCTTATCTTTTCCAACTTCCAGAGACCTCCTGCATTCCTTGGCTCTTGGCCCCTCCCTCCATCTTCCAAGACAGCAACTCTATTACTCTGACCTCTGCTCCTGTGGTCACGTCTCCTTCTGTGACTCTGATCCTCCAGCCTCCCTCTTATAGGTATAATCCTAAGGATGCTTGTGATTCAGCTGGGTCCTCCAGATAACCCTGGATCACATCCCTACATCAGAATCCTTAACTTACATCTGCAGTGTTCTCTTTGCTATGGGAGGTAGCATTTGCCAGTTCCAGAGATTAGGATGTGCACCTCTTTGGGGGTGGGGGCATTTATTCTGCCTACCACAGTCATTACCTTCAGGATGAATTTGGCTTGCCAGCCCCTCACTGACCTGCCCTAACTAGTCCTCTGTCTAACCTCATTCTGCTCTGGAACCTGACCTCTCTGCTGCTTCCAGTTCTGGTCCAGGCTGATTCCCCTGCCTTTCCCCACCTCTTACTCCTACTCATCTTCCAACTTTGGCTTAAACTTCACTTTCTCTGGAAGCTTTTGACAACCTCTTCTGCTTCCTGCATATTCCTCCAGATTTCATTGGGGGTTCTCATATCATCCATTGTTCCTGACCCTGCTTATTTTGCCTTTTATATATGTGTTTTTTAATATGAAGTTTATTGTCAAATTTTGCCTTTTATATTGTTTGGTTATCTTCTCTTCCAAAATATAAGCACTTTGAGGGCAGAGGTGATGAGGACAGCTGCACACTTGGCACATAAGAGGGAGATTATTAAGTCTTTGCTGAATGAATTTATAAACATTAATTTTATAATAGAATGCAAGTTATTTTACTCTATAGACGTCATCTTAAAAGTATTCATCATTCATCCAATAAATATTTGTTAAGTACTGACTTGGTAAGTACTGAGCTAAGGCAGTTAAAATTAAGAAAAAAAATTCCTTGAACGGTATGAGGATGCTAAAGTTGTAGTGGGTTCATGAGCACAAGGACTTAAATAATGATTTTCGTCCTTCAGGAAAATGGACTTGGAGGTCAGTGAACCAATAGACTTTAGTTCTGGAGATCATCAGCGTCTGGTTCGGAAAGCAGTAGATAGTAACGTCCAGACCAAGTCTAGTGCCTCCACAAGTTCACCTTCATCTGAGCCACAAAGAAATCATGGAGAACCACATGCAAAGACTAGAGAGCCCATGGATAGCTATGTGGTACAGATTTCAGAGGATACCACCCCAGAGTTCAGCAATACTTTAAGCCATCCATTCTCAGATTCATCAATCCGCAGAGGTAAGAATAAAGAAATTAACTTTTTGGAACAGAAAAGCAAGTGTTCTCTTAAAATGTTTCCAGAGTGGACTGTTAGAAGACTTAACTTTGCCTTTACTGTTTCCAAGTCATACTTTACCATGAAGCATGATGTAGGGCCATGATGTAGATGGCCCCAGAGTGGTCCAAGGCATTCAGAAGTTCATCACAAACATATTATGGGGAATTACTTGTGGTTCCCTTAGGATATATGAATTACTCATTGATTGTGGAATGTTGTTACCTACATACAATGTGATGCCATGATCCTGTCTTAAGTTTTAAAGCATACTAATTCAGTGCCCTAGACATTAATTTTGTATAGGAAATAGATTCAGCTGTGAGCAACAGGAACCTAAAACACTATGGCTTAAATAAATATTTCTTTTCTCTTTCATGAAATGGGAAATTTGAAGGTAGGCAGTTCAAGGCAAATGCTGCAGGTCCCCGATGATCACTTTGTCACACTTAGACCTTCTTAGGGCCTAGACAACTTAAAGGTGGACTGTGAACTTTGAATCCCATTGCCGACTCCCTGTGGCCCTCACCCCCCATCTTGTGGCTGGAAAGATGCCTTTTGGAGCTCTGGCCTTCCAGATAGGGAAAGGCAAGGGCAAAGAAAGGCCGTGGCTGGTCTGCTGCCTTGACAACCGCAAGAGGTGCCATTCATGGGTCTCAGATGTCCTGAGAGTCAGCCAAATCTGACCTCTATTGAGAGGCTTTCCCAGAAACCACACCCACGAATTTCCAATCTCCTGTCATTGACCCTACCAGGATCATGGGGCCACCTCCACGTGTAGGTCTTCAGTTGGGCCCATTGCCATCTTTAACAAGATTTGGGGTGGATAGTGATGGAGCCAGAGAGAATGGATGCCACTAAGCAACTAGTCACCTCTGCCACGGGTACCAATCTTTCATCACCAGGTGTTGTGCAAGAGGAATATTTTTGCATTTGGTCCTTACAACAACCCTGTGAATGAAGTCATTGTAGTGTTATTTAACAGATGAGGGAATCAGGTTTAAGGGGTTATATTGAAAACATATGTAAAGCCTCCTCACCACTGTTAGAGTTAATTATTTGCCTCTCCTGGAGGGCAGAGGCTGGGGCCTTTCCCACTTAAAAAAAATTATATGGTATATTGACAGCACTATGGAAACAAAGGAAAAATATAGCAGGGTAATGGATTAAAAGTTATGGTAGGGGTGCCTGGGAGGCTCGGTAGATTGAGCGTCCGATTTTGGTTCAGGCCATTATCTCATGGTTCGTGGGTCAAGCCCCACTTAGGGCTCTGTGCTGACAGCTCAGAGTCTGAAGCCTGCTTCAGATTCTGTGTCTCACTCTCTGTCTGCCCCTTCCCTGCTCATGCTCTGTGTCTCTCACTCTCAAAAATAAACATTAAAAAAAAGTTATGGGGCTAGGGGGGCTATAATTTTTTAAAGCAGCTTTATACAATTTATATATCATAAATTCACTCCTTTTAAGTGTACAATTCAATGATTTTTAGCATATTTACGGTTGTGCAACCACAAAAAGAAACCCATATCCATTAGCAGTCAGTCACCCCTCATCCCATCCTCCTCCTGGCCTCTGACAAACCACTAACCTACTTTCTGTCTCTATGAATTTTTGTATTCTGGATATTTCATATAAATGGGATCCTACAGTATGTGATCTTCTGTGATTGCCTTGTGCTTAGCATAATGTGTTCAGGGTTCACCCATGTTGTAGTACATGTAATTACTTCCTTCTCTATGATCATATAGTAGTCTATGGCTTGGATAGAACACATTGTGGTTATTTTGTAGCAGGATTCTCACACAGAGAGTCCTGACCCTGAGGCTTTTCTTTCTAGGAAGCAACTTTATTCCTGCCAGCACCACTCAGTTGTGTTCTAACCCGAAGAAATGAGCCCTGAACGCCACGTGGAGTAGTTTTTTTTATGTATTTTTCACTTCTTTGTCTCCTATATATGGTAAAACACAAACATGCAGTCTGATTAAGTGGTCTCATGTTACAAGGTCCTGAGGGATGTTGTCAGGTAAGCGAAGAGCAAGGTTGCCTTGAGGTTTTTATTTTTTTCTTTCCTTAGGGAGGGGACCCTACCACGTTCCCCCCTTTGATGCTCAGACCCCTCTATTTAGGGTCAAAGAGCATCATCTTGGTTTAGAGGTTTATATAGGCTGTCCTTCCACATATCTAGTATATAGTCTACCTGGGGCCTGCCATTTGATAGCTGCGTTGATGTTGTCCCAGGCCTCTCAGAGATGAGAGAAGTTAGACAAGGAGTGGGGATCTGGCTCAAGGTGATCTGGGTCCCCCACCATTGGGTTTTTCAGGCAGTTGGGTTAGAAAATGTTTGGCCTAGGCATGTTAAGTTTTTAACAGAGATGACGATGAGCTTTTTTCACACTAAGCAAGACAGTTTTTTTTTTTTTTCAATAATTGAGCTTTTGAGAAGCCAAACCCTGATAGTAGGACTGGGGTATTTTGTTTTACTATAAGTTTGTGGGGATCTAACTTTTTTAGTCTTTTATGGCCTTTGTTTCACCATGCTGGTACCAACGAAGTATCCTATCCACAAAAGGAAGGTGAGTGTTAACAGAAGCCTCTTATCACATTTTTAGCTGGCCGGAGCAGCCTCAGCCCATCCTATAGCAAAGAGTAGAGCAAGAATCATAATAACAGTGAGAAGCAAGGTGTGACAGTGCATCACAGTAAGGAAACATATAGAAAATAAGGACAGTCTTTTGTTTCACTGGACTGTTGATTCCTCAGGCTTTTGCCCTGGGTAGATTAGTCAGCTTCTGGAGTGACTAAAGCGGGGCTGCAGTCTCCTGGAGCCTCTGGAGTTGCAGACCGCTTCTTCCATATGGTGAGCTTGCACAGCATTGATAGATCAGGAATGCACTCCCAGTTTTGAGATTCCAGCTTCACTCTGCTGTAGTGAATCCAGGGACCCACTTCAGCGATCTGTACTGCAGTAGGGGTGAACAAAATGACAGTGAATGTGCCCCTCCAGAGGGGTTTTAGGGGTTGGACATTTCATTCCTTTATCCATGTTGCATCTCCTGGTTAAAAGGGGGGAGTGTCTGTGGTCAGATTCACATGTAATCGCTCCCTGACCCAGTGGTCTAAGGTGGTTAAGGTAAAGCCAAGGGCCCGCATCTGTTGTCTTAGGGTTATATTGTCTGTCTCATTTAGATCCCCCTGCCTTATGCCCTTGATAATGGGGGAGGGCACCTATAAAGCATTTTATAAAGGGAGAACCCCATCTGCTTCTTTAGCCTCCCACTGCAGCCACAGTCTGCCTCCCTGGATGGCCCTTATATTTCCCTCCCCAATGTAACCCTTTCCCTATTTATTTTTCCCCTTGAATAGGGCCTGTAACTGCTGTTAGGGAACAGGGGCGATAACTGTTCTGGCTTCTCCAAGCTGGTAAGGGATGGTGTAGGGGTATAGCAGTTAGAATCTACTCATGGGTCAGTCAAGTGGCCCACAGTGTGGTTTTACAGGAAGGCTGGCAGGCATGAGGTGGCATAAACAGCAGACACAAAGAGAAAAACACAAAGTAAAGATTATACTGACCAATAAGATGGCATCTTAATGTCTACAGTTTCCAAATCTGTCAAATAATCTAGGAGAGACCCTGACTTTGTAAACAGTATATGTCAGGGAATCTCTCATAACCCAAGTGATGGAGAAGCAGGAACAGTAAGTAATCAATGGTGGCTCTATTTCCAAGACTTTGGCCCTAAATGAATTAAAAAAAAATTTTTTTTAAGCATCTAATGCTTGTAAGGTGTTACTTAGAGTTTTGCTGAGTATACACAGTTTGTTTTATTTTGAGTTGTAAAACTTTTTCAAGAGCCAGGAGTTCTACTAGAGAAAGAGTCAAGGTAGCCATTTACCATTATTAATTTGTAAATTTTCAGTTAAGCCAAACCTGGGTATTATTTTATAAAGCAGAATTTTTATTACTTTTTGTCCCTTTTCTATCTTGTAGGGGAAAGCCTTTACCCAACTAGTAAAAGTATTAACCCCCACAAACAGATACTGGATTTTTTTTTTTTTTTTTTTTTTACTTTGGCATCTGAGTGAGACCTTATTGTTAGTCTTTCCTGGATAGTCTCCAGTTCTTTGATTGTCTGGGAGAGCAAGTTTGTGGTTGCAAGGATTGTTTTTAAGACATACTTTACAGCCTGAAACTACTTGCAGGATTCTCCTTGACAAGTTTTTTCGAGTAAACATCCTTTGGGCCATTTGATAAGTTTTGTCCGTCCCTAAATGAAAGGCCTGGTGCTGTATTTTAATAATCTTTTGCTCTGTGAGCATGGTAACAGTAATTGCCCTGCTCTGTTTGTAACCATTCCAAGGACTAGAGACAGTGTCTAGAAGTCAGACCCCAGTTTATTTGGGGGGGGGGTTGCAGAGAGTAGGTGGGATTGAGTCTCCTTTAATAATTCATATAGGAGCAAACTATTTTCCTGAATCCTGTTATCTATAGCCTACAATATCCAGTAATTTTCAAAAGCTCACATAATTGTTTATCTGTCTGGACTTAGTAGCACCCTAGTCTCTAATTTACTTATAATGTCCCTTTCTAGCTATGGAGTAAGGCTCTCTGGCATTATGAGAAAAGAATGAGAAGAAATTAGATTTCCCCATCTACATCCCAGGGGCTGAGAGACAAATTTAGTTAGAAGTTTTCCAGAGGTCACGTTTGGGTAGTTGGCCTGGAGTGGAAAGGAGGACAGAAAAGGTAGCTCTGGTGTTAAGAAGGAAATCAACCAGTTTTTCCTTCTATATTTAGAGTTACCCAAGGCTCTGGGTTTCTGATAGACAGCTGGTTTAGGGGAGCCAATGTGAAGAGTCCCAGGCCCTGGTTAGTCCCTTCCAGGGATATTGGTTATCTGAGCCCTGACAGACAGAGGTCCCCGAGGACATTCAGATCTCCAGTGATTGTTTCTATACAAGGGGCATGGATTATGGGGTTTTCATTTTGGTTGTCCCCTCTGAGGATGTTCTCATTTTAGTGCTCTGAACGGCCATATAAATGGCACTTGGTGCCAGGACCACAGGAAGTCTGGTCTGACATAGTACATAAGGCCACAACTAAGGCCTCAGACTTTTTTTTTTTTTCCGGCCTCCTTTTCTGTTTTGTTTGTAATATACCCAATTGGCAGCTCATAAGAGCTCCTCCAAGGATCCCTTCAAGGCCAACAGCCAATTTTTGCATTTTCTCTGAATATCTAGGGCTGATTGAGTGACAAATTTGTCCTTTAAAATCATCTCAGCCTTGGGGCGCCTGGGTGGCGCAGTCGGTAAAGCGTCCAACTTCAGCCAGGTCACGATCTCGCGGTCCGTGAGTTCGAGCCCCGCGTCGGTCTCTGGGCTGATGGCTCAGAGCCTGGAGCCTGCTTCCAATTCTGTGTCTCCCTCTCTCTCTGCCCCTCCCCCGTTCATGCTCTGTCTCTCTCTGTCCCAAAAATAAATAAACGTTGAAAAAAAAAATTAAAAAAAATCATCTCAGCCTTAGGGGTGTCAGGGGAGATAGCCATATATTTGATGAGAGCCTCCCTCAACCTCTCCAGGAAGGCCATTGGGCTCCCATTTTGTGTTTGTAAAATAGTGGCTAATTTAGCATAATTTAAAAGCTAGATTTCCTTAAAATTTTTTTTCTCAAAACATCTATCTCAGTAAGAGTCTGATTTAACAAAAGCATTGTATCTTTCCAGGTCAACTCAAAAAAAAAAAAAAAAAGTAATATTCTGGAAAGGCTTTATATGCTTATCTGATCAGAAAATTTACCTAGATCTCCTATTATCTGTCTTAAACCTTGTAATGTAAAAGTTTTTTCTTCTGGCATTCTAGCTTCCTGTAAGGGAAACATGCCTGTTACATTACAGGGAGGGCCTGGATAAGGTGGGTAGCAGGGAGCAGAATTGTATTTTTTTTTGATAGATAGATAGATAGATAGATAGACAGATAAAGGACCTGAAGAAGAGGAGGTTGAGGTGGAAGACTTCCCTTCCTCCTTCTCTAGGTCTGTTTTGGGTACAGGTAAGGGGCCCTTAATTGTTTCCCCTCCTGATTGCTGGACTTTAGAAAGGGTTGTCATTAAATTAGGATATATATATATATATATATATATATATATATATATATATATACACACACACATATATATATATATGTAATGTGTGTGCTTATATATATGCTTCTATATATGCTTTTATATATGCTTATATATATACATACATAAGATTTTTTCTTAAGGCCCAAAAACAATAAACATAAGGGAATTCTCCCTATTTCCCTTCACATTTATAAAACATGTCCAATTGTAGGGTTGTATTGTCATTGATATTTTCCTCTGGTGTCCAGGTTCCCTTTTCCAATTTGTATTGCGGCCAAGCCTTGGTGCAAAAGAAAATGAATCATAATGCATTCCAAAGGAGTAATGGCCTTGGTTGGGGAATTCCCCATCTATAGGAAAAAGGAAGAAAGTTGTCCCTTATCTCAATTTCCTATAGCTGGCCGGGAGAAACCTCATCTCCCTGGCCTCTTGTTTTGGCTGGCTATGCGACTGGCAGCCAAAAGCCCTGTCAGGCTGTGAGGTGCTGGGAGTAGTCATTCTTACCCGGGCTTGACCTTACCTTTGAGAGCTGGCCTGGTCTTTCCAGTTTGTTTTGTTTTGTCTTGTCTTTTTGTTTGTTTGTTTGTTTGTTTTTACCCCTCTGTTTCCCACCTGTAGGACCTTGGGAGTGTGGACTGTGACTAAGCAAGACTTTGGCCCAACAGTAACTTATATATTGATCATTGGCCATTGAGAGAAGGGGTTAAAGAGCCAAAGTCAAGGTCTATTCCCCTGCCTTTTTCAACAGCGCCCACATAAATATGTTTCAGTCATGTGGAAATCCATTTTTGGCATACAATGGGCTACGTTTAGTAAAATGGCTTTCATGTATCTTAGTAAAAGCCCTTTGTATATTATCTATCCCTCATATGGCAGAGGCATCCATTCCTCTGCTAAATAGGAACAACACAAATATGAAGGATTTGGAGGACCGCACTAAGGGTATTGTCATTTTCCCAGCCTTTGGATCAAAGGAGGAAGAATTTTAATCTCAACCCTGTGTACTTTTAAAATCCATTTATTTTAACCTTAGTCCATCCTGACCACACATAAAATTTCTTTTTAAATATTTTCCTTCACGAACATTCTACAATTTTTCCTTGCATTTAGATTTTGTCCCAAGCCATTTCTCTCCAAATAACCAGTCTCATTTAGGACAAAATTACTTTCTTTTACCTTCAACAAAAATATATTTCCATTTCTTATATCTTTCTTTCATATCTACTACTTTCTGCATACAGAGTTGCTTTTCTTATTTTTATCAGTTTTAACTACATGTAGCAGAATTTTAACTCTTAGAAACCTTAGTCTTCAGTGAAAACTAAGTAGTAACCAATTGTGAACTCTGTTACATCAGAATTTTTTTAAATGGCAAACTTATGAATCCATTAAGCACAAAGCATGTTTTTCAACAGTTCCAAATATCCTTTGTTTATTTCTGCAACAAGTCAGAAGCACAAACCTACATCTAGTAATTAGTGGTTTAGCCTCTTATCTCATTAGATATCGAATGAATTCAATCTCAATTTAGCATGCATGCAAGCAAAACTTTAACATTTTAGGTTACCAAAGACTTTAAAAGCTATCTTAACAATTACCCATGAAAACTTAAGAGACCGACAAAATTAACTGTCCCTTTAAGTCATCCTTTTGTTAACAAATTGGAACAGAGATAACATGAGCTTATTTGACCCTCAGCAAATCAAGGTAGAATAAAAGTTTTTTCAATGTTGATAAACATCATCTATCTCAAACCAACAAACTTAAATTAGCTTAAACAGTGAATACGTTTTACTTGAGTCCACATAAGACAATTTGTTCCCCTTGGTTAATTTTTACCTGCAACGTTGGTGGGGAAATCTGACATTGGTGGTCTTTGTTCCTGGACATCTAGGGTGCGAGGAGGAACTGATGGTGCCTGAGGCATTGAGGAGCCAGTTGTGCCAGCCGCCCCCCAGGTGGTGCAGAAACAGGAGCGGGGAAGGGAAGGCAGAAGAGACAGGTGCCAGCGGAAGGCAGAGAAGAGAATTCCCAGTTTTAAATCTTGGCAGCTCAGAGGAGCAGACTCCAGGTTTCTTTTGTTTTGTTTGCCACCAGTGGAACGAGACAGTCCATGTCAGTCCTGAGAAGACAGGGAATTTCCCCGAAACAAAAGGAGTTTTGGCAGCTGCTTGGGAATATTCCCTCAAGTCCCCGTTCTGAGGTAGAATAACCAGAGACAGTTGGCTCAAACTGTAGTCCTTGACCAAGGAAATGAAGGAGACACAAGTCCCCATACACAGTCACACGGCGACTCCAACCTGCTGCCCAGCACCAACACCTTAGTGTTGCAGCTTCGTTCCTCGTCCCTTGTGGAACTACTAGTGCACCTCTGGGAAGTGATCAGGCTCCCCTTCTGCCTCTTACGGGCAGGTCTGCCAAAACGAACCTGGGTTCTTAGAAGGCTGATGGGCATCCCTGAGCCGGTTCCTGGGCCTCTTGGGTTCCATGAGCACATACAGGGGTTATTGCCCCGGTGTGCCGGGAGGGCTGGTCTCCTGTGGATCAAACGGCCTGCTGGCACCAGGTGAGGCTGCCTCTCCCGGCACCCCGAGGTTTGCAGCCCCGGTGGCAAAGGAGGTGGAAATGCACTGTCTGAATCCCGGACGAGCCCCCCAGTAATGTAGCAGAATTCTCGCACAGAGAGTCGTAACACTGAGGCTTTTCTTTCCAGGAAGCAACTTTATTCCTGCTGGCACCGCTCAGTTGGGTTCGTACCCAAAGAACTGAGCCCCGAACGCCACGTGGTGTAGTTTTCTATGTATTTTTTTACTTCATCTCCCATATATGGTAACACACAAACATGTAGTCTGATTATGTGGTCCCATGTTACAAGGTCCTGAGGGGTGTTGTCACCTATGCATATAGTCAGGTTGCCTTGAGGCTTTTTTTTTTTCTTTCCTTAGGGAGGGGACCCTACCACAATTTATCCTGCAGTTGATAGACATTTGGGTTGTTTCTCCTTTTTGGTTATTATGAATAATGCTGTGGTCAATATTCATATTTGAGTTTTTGTGTAGAGATACACCTTCATTTCTCTTGGGTAGATACCTAGGACTTGCTAAGCTATGTGGTAACTCTGTTTAACATTAAGAGGAACTGCCAAACTTTTCCAAAGTGACTGCATCATTTACATTCCAACCAGCAATGTATGAGGGTTCCTATTTCTCCCAAGTCCTTGTCAACACTTGTTCTTATCTATCTTTTTTTTTAAAAAAAAAAAATTATTTTGAGAGAGAGAGAGAGAGAGAGAGAGAGAGAGAAATCACCAATGGGGGAGGGGCAAAGAGAGAGAGAATCCCAAGCAGGCTTCGTGCTGACAATGCAGAGCCCAACATGAGACTTGAACTCACAGACTGGACTGTGAGATCATGACCTGAGCCGAAATCAAGAGTTGGACACTCAACCAACTGAGCCACCCAGGCACCCCTCCATCCATTTTAAACTAATAATTAGTTTTTGTGTATGTATGACCTAAGGAAGGATCCAATTCACCCTTCGTATATATTCTCCCCCTCTCTTTGCCCCTCCCTCCCTTTCTCCCCCCCCCCCCCCCCCCCGTCAAAAATAAAATAAACATTAAAAAAAGCATTCCCTCCCAGTCCCTGAGACATAGTAGAGGTGAAATAAATGTTGATTACATGAATGTTTTAATGTAGGCAGCCCCAAATCAGGCACATACGTTCTGGTATTTTTATTAACATAGCTCAGTCCCATTTCTTTGTTGTCACCCTTCCTGTGCATAGAAACCACACAGCAAAAGGGCACAGTTGACAGTCCTTTAAGTCATCTTTAAGCAGCACTCTGTTTTTTTTTTCTCCTTTTAAAATTGAGAGAAAGCTACAAAACAGTTCATTGTCATCCCCAGCACCATATTCAGAGCACTCCAGAAAAACCTGTGCAGTAGGAAGTTAGCAAAAGGAGATGCCGACACGTTCTGTATTGTGCTTGGGAGTGTGGCTGGGAACGCCTTGGTCTTGTAATTCCTTGTTTTACCTGATGTCTGGTCGAGTAGAAGGGAAGGGAGTTGCTGAAGGCAGGAAGGCTGGCAAGAAAAGTGGTGGGAAATCTGCAAACTTCAGGCAAGCCCAAGGCCATCTCCAAGGGCTAACCACCCTCGCTACCCGCAGCTTTGAGGCCTCTCAGTGCTCCATTCTGCATGCATGGGGGAGCTGGATCCCTAGTAATGGCCTGCAATATTCAGAGACTTTCAGGTCACTTGTGGTCCTAAGGAGGACAGGGTGTGAATCATAAGGAATTAAGTTCCTGGGTTTGTCTTTTAGGTTTTTGGGACTTCTGTGGATAAATCCTCAGATGGCCAATAAAACACCTCTAACCATCCAAATGGAATATTTCCCACAAGTTCTGTAGAGCTGTATTTTTGTGGTTATTCCATTTGCTGACTCTAAACTACTCCTTTTCCCATCCTCAAAAAAAAAAAAAAATCAGAGGAAATATTCTTTTGTTAAGTATCAAAAATAGGTAATTACATTTCTATTAAAAATTTTTTTAATGTTAGAGAGAGAGAGAGAGTGTGTGTGTGTGTGTGTGTGTGTGTGTGTGTGTGTGTGAGAGAGAGAGAGAGAGAGAGAGAGAGAGAGAGAGAGAGAGAGAGAGAGAGAGAGAGAGAAGGGGAAGGGCAGAGAGAGAGGGAGACACAGAATCTGAAGCAGTCTCCAGGCTCTGAGCTGTCACAGAGCCTGATTCAAGACTCGAACTCACAAACCGTGAGATCATGACCTGAGCCGAAGTGGCCACTTAACCGACTGAGCCACGCAGACGCCCCTATATTTCTTTTTTAACTTTTGAACATTGTATCATAAACATAATGTTTCTGTCTCTTCAGCTTTCATTATAAAAGTGTTCCTGATCCTGTCGGCTCAATTGGTGGTCACTGGGGCGATTATCAGCGTGTTTATTTTCTGGTAAGTCTTTGTTACTGATGTAAATGAAATATTAAGTTGTTCACATTAATTCTTATCGAATCAACTCAATTTTATTCATTAAAAATTATCTATTTTTTCTTAATCATTCATAGGATATAATATCTCTATAGCTTTGTTGTTTCTGAGGCAACTCCTTAGACCAAGGTGTTGGTAGATTTCCACAGTTTTACTTCAACTTCCTAAGCCAAGATCTTTTTGTCTTAGTCTTTTTGGGGTGCTATTTCATTTTCTATTTTCCCTGGCTATTTCCACAGATGAAAGTGGATAAAGGAAAAAAGGTGAGATTATGGAGGCCTTGGTGACTTGGAATGTTGAAATTATTTCAGGGACTATGACCCATCACTGCTTAAACCTATCCTGTGAAAATGTCTATTTACAAAACAAATATATGAGAAATTGATTTTCTTTGCTTTGTACACTTAGCAGTATTTTTTAAAAATAAAAATGTCACCAGGACATTTGCATTCATACAAATTTAACTTACAACTTATTATGACTATCTTTTTATAAATATATTTTAAGAAGCAAGGTATGGTTATATGTTTCACCATTTAACTCCTCATTTATCATTGCCGATGATTAAGGGTTTACCTCTTTCCCATGAGATTGTTTTACTTCTACTGAAATATTACATTAGTTAGAAAAATAAACAATTTATCATTTAAAACTATATTAATTATTTTTTTAACCAGGAAGGGTTTAAAAGCGTGGGTGCTCATGAATGCCTGGTTCACCTATGCAATCTTGTAAGTATTCTTGGATTTAATAAAGTGTGGTTTTTTTCTATTAGCTATTGACTGAGGTTCTTTATTAAAAGTTAGGTGAAGGTATAACATTCTTGAAATGATAAAATCATAGAGATGGAAAACAAGCAACTTAGTGGTTCTAAGGAGCTAGGGTGTGTGTGTGTGTGTGTGTGTGTGTGTGTTGTGTACCATAAAGAGATGGCATGGAGATCTTTGTTGAGGTTTTAATGATGGGATAGTTTCAAATCTTGATTGTGGTGCTGGTTACACATGTCTACTCATAGATTTGTGTCCAAGTTCTATGACATAGCATTATATATACCTTGTACCAATGTCAAATCACTGGCTTTAGTATTATACTATATTTATGTAAGATGTAACCTTTGAGGGAAACTGAGTAAAGGATGCATGGGACCTCTGTCTCTTGGCAACTTTTTTGTGAATCTATAATTATTTCAAAATAAAATTTTTTTTAATTCTATGGATGAAAATGAGAAAAGTTAGTTTTTTTTTGTTTTTTTTTTTTAATTTTTTTTTTCAACGTTTATTTATTTTTGGGACAGAGAGAGACAGAGCATGAACGGGGGAGGGGCAGAGAGAGAGGGAGACACAGAATCGGAAACAGGCTCCAGGCTCTGAGCCATCAGCCCAGAGCCCGACGCGGGGCTCGAACTCACGGACCGCTAGATCGTGACCTGGCTGAAGTCGGACGCTTAACCGACTGCGCCACCCAGGCGCCCCGAAAAGTTAGTTTTAAAAGCTAAAAAAAAGAAGTAAAGGTACTAATCTGCATGCACTTTTGTATATAATAGTGATTATCAGATAATAACGTATATTTCTGTCTCTATTCATCTACCTGTATCATTTGATAAAATCACTGGAAACAAATAACACATGGCTTTCAATTACCCTCAGGCCAGCATTTTTTGGTGTACTTATTGTATTTGCTTGTTGTGGGAATCTCCAGCGTCAGGTGCCTGTGAATTACATTCTCCTGGGAGTATTTGTAAGTAAACTTTGTTAGCATGTGTTGTTAGCTCACCTGTGAAATATATTTTTGACACATTACTAATTCTGCCTCTATCGTGGAAAATCTTCTTGTGGAATAATAGAGATAGAAATTATTTGTGAGATGTCCTCTGGGCTCAATCCTGGCTGTAACAAAGTCATAAACTTGTTTATGAGATTGTATCCATGCCCTTTTACTAAAGCATGGACACTGAGCAAGTCCTTATTGCCAGCGACCTTGCCTCTGGGAGGCCACGTGGGGAACCTGCTCAGAATCCAGGCTCCATTTCAGGAACAGTTAACTTGACTGTTAATGGCCCTCTGCCGGGCACAACAAACACATTCTGTTACGGAGAGTGGATTCCACATTTAGTTCACAAACTCATGTGTTTGAAGTATACTTTGTTTTTGTAAGAGTTCTCTTATTTCTATTTCAAGTCTCACTGGGTGCAGAAACCCAGGTCAGCGCAGGTTCCCTTAGTTCCCCACCTTGCACCTCTGGCTTTTCCAGAGAGTTGGGGATGAGGCTGGGGCTTCTGGTCCTGGGCTCTCCTCATTTCAGCCTGGTGTGGTTCCTGTTTGACCAGCGCCTCCTGTGGGGCTTCCACTCACAAGGTCTCACCACATAGGTCCTTTCTTTGTGGATCAGTGCTGCTCTCTCTGGGCCACAGAAAATGTGTGGCTCCTTTTCTTGTAGCCAGTTCCTTTCTGTGCTGACCACAAGGATTCCAGGAACTCAGCACCCTTCCATTGTGAAGATTTATGTACCAATTGATTTATTCCTCATCTGGTTCCATATGAGATTTGAGGTAGCTTATAAAAACACCCACAATATAAGAGGATAAGATAAACTGGTAGGGAAATCTGATGAAAGGAAAAATAAAGGTAGGAAAATAAAGTCAGTGGTTAGATTAGTGTACAAAATGCGTATACTCCCTGAATAGCCAAAGCAATCTTGAGAAAGAAGAACAAAACTGGAGGTATCACCATTCCAGATTTCAAGATAATTCTAGATTTCAAGATAGGCTACAAAGCTATAGGAATCAAAACAGTATGGTAGTGGCTCAAAACAGACACTTAGATAAATGGAATAGAATAAATAAACCCACAATTATATGGTCAATTAATCTATAAAGGAGACGAGAATATACAATGGACAAAAGACAGTCTCTTCAACAAATGATGTTGGGAAAACTGGACAGCCATATGGAAGAAAGAATGACACTGGACTGCTTTCTTATACCATAAACAAAAATGAAATAAAAATGGATTAAATACCTAAGTGTAAGACCTGAAACTATAAAACTCTTAAAAGAAAACATAGGCAGTAAACTCTTGTAACATTGGCCTTAGCAATATTTTTTTGGATCAGTCTCCTCAGGCAAGGGAAACAAACAAACAAAAAAATTGGGACTACATCAGATTAAAAACTCTTGCACAGTGAAGGAAACCATCATCAACAAAACAAAGAGGCAACCTACTGAATGGGAGAAGATATTTGCAAATGATTTATCTTAGAAGAAGCTAATATAGATCTATATCTTATCTATATAGCTATATAGATAGATACTCATACAAATGAAATCTAAAAAAATCTACCAAAAAATCATACCAAAAAAATCTAATTAAAAATGCACAGAGAATCTGAATACACATTTTTCCAGAGAAGACATATGGATGGCCAACAGATGAATAGATGCTTAACGTGACTAGTTACGGAAATGCATTGAGATGTCACTTCACACGAGTCAGAATGGCTAATATCAAAAAGACAAGAAATAAGTGGTGGCAAAAACGGAGCCCTCTTGGCATGTTGATGGGAATGTAAATTGGTACAGTCACTGTGGAAAACAGTATGGAGTTTCTCCAAAAATTTAAAATTAGAAATACCATATGATCCACTAATTCCACTTCTGGGTATCTTCCCAAAGAATGAAAACACTAATTGAAAAAGATATATGTACCCTATGTTTATTGCAGCATTATTTACAATAGCCAAGATATGGGGGCCCCTGGGTGGCTCAGTCGGTTGAGTGTGTCTAACTCTTGATTTCAGCTCAGGTCATGAGCCCAGGGTCGTGGGATCAAGCGCCCCATTGGGCTCTGCGCTGAGTATGGAGTCTGCTTAAGATCCTCTCTGTCTCCCTCTGCCCCTCTTCCCACCTCAAGTGCAATCTCTCACTCTCTCTCTAAAATAAGAACAACAAAACAATAGCCAAGATATGGAAGCAACCTAAGTGCTCACTGATAGATGAGTGGATAAAGAAGATGAGGACATATGTACAATGGAATGTTATTCAGCCATGGAAAGAACTAAATCTTGCCATCTGTGATAACATGGATGAACTTTGAGGGTAAGTGCAAAGTGAAATAAGTTAGAGAAAGACGAATATCATATGATTTCACTTATATGTGGAACCCAGAACAAAACACAACAAAACAAATGAATAAGCAAACAAAACAGAACCAGATTCATAAATACAGAGAAAAAGCTGGTGGTTGTGAGTGGGAATGGGGAGGATAGGCAAAATAGGTGAAGGATTTTAAGAGTTACAAACTTCCAGTTATAAATGAATGAGAGGGATGGAAAGTTCCAGGGGAATATAGTCAATAATATTATATGATGGCAGTTGATACTGTATTTATTGTGGTAAGCATTTTGCAACATACATAATTGTCAAATCACTGTGCTACATACCTGAAACTAACACAGTATTGTATGTCAACTGTACTTCAATGAAAAAATTTTAAAATGCATAATCCTGTGCACTTGAGTGTGATGAGCCTAGATCTGGGCCTGTGCCTTCGGGTGGTCAAAGAGAGTAAGGACACATGACCAGTGGTGACATTCTCAGCATGCAGATAGCTCAGTGTCTAGTGTGATTTATATGTTGGGAAGCACATCTTCCTCTGGAGACTAGCTCTCTGATGCCCGCATCTGGGCATTCCTTGGCTGCCAGTGCATTGAAAGGCCTTTCTTACTTGGCGTGGATACCTTGCTCATCACTCGGGGGAGCAGATGGGGTTTCCTAGTTCCTGGACAGACTACACTCAGGAAGAAGTGCAGGTTAAAAGCCAGGCACAGAAAGCTAACTATACTAGAGCCTAGTCCTAGAGCAGAGGTGATAGGATGGGGAGAGGAGGTACTTTTCTAAAAATACTTGAATTATTTATTTAAAAATTTTCCATGTTTTTAATGCTTATCACAAGAAGAGATCAAAGCTCTCATCTCTGAGGTTTTGTTGTTTATCCCGACGCAGGGAACAGCTTAAGAGAAGAAATATACAGGGGCAAAGAATTAGATGCATTTTGTAGACTTTATGTTTTGGCTAAGTATTAGGAAATATATGGAGAAACCATTTCAGAAAAGGAGTTGAGGGGAAAAAAGCACACATACCGAAGACAGCTTTTGTGCCATAGAATTTTGAGCCTGTGTTCTGCTCTCTTGAAGCCATCAGGCAGGTTTGACTTCTAAGGCCTCTTGTTCTCCTCTTTGGAAAACTGAAGGGTGGTTTCCAGCTTTAAATCATTCTCTCTCCCTCTCCTTCTGAGCCCTATCTTCCTCCCACTATCCTCTCCCCCACCCCCCCCCCCACACACACTTATGTGCTGCTAAAGATGGAAAAACATGAAGTATTTGAGCAAGTAGAAGAAGAAAATCTTAAGAGGAAGTTTGGAAGCAAGCACATTATTAAAATATCATGTGGGGGCACCTGGGTGGCTCAGTCAGTTGGGCATCGGACTCTGGATTTCATTTCAGGTCATGATCTCACAGTTTGTGGGTTTGAGTCCTGTATCGGGTTCTGAGCTGACAGCACGGAACCTGCTTGGGATTTTCTCTCTCCCTCTTTCTCTGTTCCTCCCTCATTTTCTCTCTCTCTCTCAAATAAACAAACTTAAAAAAAAAAACATGTGTAGGGGCACCTAGGGGGTGGCTCAGTCAGATAAGCTTCCAAATTTGGCTCAGGTCATGATCTCATGATCCATGATTTCAAGCCCTATGTCAGGCTCGTACTTACAATTCAGTCTCTGTCTCTCTCTCCCCCTCCCCCCAGAGAGTCACACTCTGTCTCTCTATCGAACATAAATAAACATTAAATTAAAAAAAAACAATCATGTATACATGGAACAGATACACTATTTTTAACCTGTGGTGGAAATAAGGACAGCTTTGGTAGGTTTAACAAAGAAGAGAATCAGGCAACTACTCACCGAGTCTGGGAAACGCAAAGATGCAATCCAGGACTCTCGGGATTCCAGTTCTTCTCGTCTCTTATCCTATATGATGTTGGCCAGCTGGAGAAGTTCAAAGCCACTCTAGCAGTCCTTGCACCATGGTTAAAATGTGTCTTCATTTGTACTCCTGGAGACCAGAGCATTCTTTCCTGGCTCTTGCCATGGACCAGAGGGTTAGCAGAGTTTCTGGATTTGCCTCTGGTGGAGTTCCCTACCAGCTGGAGAATGTCCTCAGGCCCTTCAGCCACTGTTAACTGTTGCCTCACCCCACCTGCCCACTGTCCTGGAGCCTGACCACGAACCCAGCTACAACCTCGTTGCCTTTTTTTGGTCTCTGGCTTGACCACCTGCTGGCTCTCAGCACCTGCCCCTCTCCCACATGGCCCCAGCAGACCATGGAAACCCTCCGGCCTGATGCAACCTCAATGCAGCCCTCTTCCCAGCCCTGGATGGGCACCTACAGGTGCAGCCCCACCCTCCGTAGAGATCTGTCCTGGAGCCCCATCCCCAGTCCTGAAAAGGTCTCAATCCTCCTCCCTCATCTGAGGTTTGAAGTTTTCAACTCTCACCCAAGTTCTGTAGGAAAGGTCAGCACTTGAAACTGTTGGTGAAGCATTAGTAGAAACAGAATGTCCTGCTTTGATAAATTGTTAAGATGTGTCTGTGTGGGTGGGCTCATTTGATCTGGTCTTACAGATAAACCTTTTATTATGGTTTCCATATTCCTAACTAACACATTTTTAATGCAATCAATATGCTGAAAGTTACTCCTGCATTCTAAGGAATTTTTACTAATAGAAGAATCTTGTCAGGCTCGGGGGAATGTTAGGTAAATGTTTAGTTCTACTATTTTTGTCCCATAATTAACCTTCCCGTAGCTCTGGGCACCGGGGTTGTGCATATTCCCACTCGCTCCCTAGACCCCGCCAACACACACACTCTTTAAATCATCTCTGGATTCTGGGCCTATGGGACCAGGGTTCTGATTGTGAATTTTGTCTTTAGACAGTTCTTCAAGGTCTGCTGCTGGGAGCCGTTTCAGTGTAAGTCTTTGATACATATTTCCTTTCTCGCGTGTGCTTTTCTTTGTATGTATGTGAACAATAATCACAGTCTCTGGTTTTAGTTTCTGTAATGCAGAGGAAGTGCTGTGGGCAACAGCAGCGACTGCTCTGGTGACGTTATCACTCACTTTATTTGCTCTTCAAACAAAAGTATGTATCACCGAAAAAGATTTCTGTCACAAGGGAGTGTGTAGATGTGTTCCTTTGGCCCTTCCTGACCCATTCTTATCTCTCCTCCTTCCTGCTCACTGCTGTCCTGTGGGCCTCACCTCCGTAGCTGCTTCGCCTTCTGGCTTCTGGCTTCTGACTTTCCTAGTAACCACGTTAAAAAAAAAAAAAAAAAGCAAAAAGAAACAGGTGAATTTAATTTTAATCATATATTTTATTTAACCCAGTGTATGCAAGGTATTAACATTTCAGTAAACAATATAACGCAAATATTGAGACATTTTACATTCTTTTTTGAGCTAAAATTCAAATTCAGTGTGTATTTTATTATACTTACAGCATACTTCACTTCAGACTAGCCACACTTTGAATGCTTAACTAGCCACAAGTATGGAATGCATAGCTCTAGACAAGTATTTAAAAACAATTTTTGGGGGGCACCTGGGTGGCTCAGTCGGTTGAGCGTCTGACTTCGGCTCAGGTCATGATCTCACGGTCTGTGAGTTCAAGCCCCGCGTCGGGCTCTGTGCTGACAGCTCGGAGCCTGGAGCCTGCTTCGGATTCTGTGTCTCCCTCTCTCTCTGACCCTCCCTCGTTCATTCTCTGTCTCTCTCTGTCTCAAAAATAAACATTAAAAAAATTTTTTTAAAAACAATTTTTTGTAAAATGTTTATTTCTGAGAGAGAGAAAGCAGGGGAGTGGCAGAGTAAGAGGAAGACACAGAATCTGAAGCAGGCTCCAAGCTGTCAGCACAGAGCCCAACACAGGACTCGAACCCACAAACTGTGAGATCATGACCTGAGCCGAAGTCAGATGCTTAACTGACTGAGCCACCCAGGCGCCCCTCTAGACATACATGTTTTAAACAGCCATCAGAATCCTCTGGAGGGTTTGTTAAAACACAGATTCTGGACACCCTGGAGTTGCTACTTCAGAAAGTCTGGGACACAGCCCAATAATTTGCATTTCCCAGATAGTGCTGGTTTGAGAACCACATGTGGAAACCTAGTGCTTCTAATTATTCTCTTGGTGTGCAAGAAGTAAGGAGTGAGGGGGGACATATAGGAGTTAGGAAAAAGCTCTTACAAGAAAGTATCATGGATTCAAGGGTCTTCTTTTGCTGTATAATATCATTCTGTTCAGGTCAGAAGATGAATATTCCCCTTTGTTTAAAAAAATTCCTCAGCTTCCCCAGGCTGTTTTCATCCCTGATTTATGAAGGCAAAACCAAAAAGCCTATTAATAAATTTCAAAATTACAAAAGAATCAGCAATAATTTTTGGAAGCTTAGTGTATATATTTTTATTAAAATATATGCATACAAACATGGAAAGGCGCCCAGTTCATTGCTGTATTTTATGCACATGCTTTCAGAAATATGACCATACTGTACATACAAATGTACATTCTATTCCTATAAATACAAAAATAGAATAGTATCATGAGCCCTCATGTATCCACGGCTCTTGTTATTTCATCCATACTCCCACCTTCTTCTCCCTCATGAAGCAAATTCCAGTCAACACCACACTTTTTAATGTAGCATTTTTCAGTGATAGGGGCAAATGGATGTCTGTGGTTCTCAGAATTGTCCAGGGTAGATTATTAGCAAATGGGCCAATTTCTATCTATGGGGCATAAGGTGCATCTCTAAACCTCCTGAAATTCCTTCCAGATGATAAGTGAGCTGTTTTTGTGTTATATTTCCTCAGTGGGATTTCACCATGCTAAATGGGATGCTGTTCGTTTTTCTCTTCGTACTGTTCATCTATGGAATTTTCTTCCTCTTCATACGCTCATATGTAAGTGGGATCTCGTTTGGGAACCTCAGAGAATTGTTAGAGGGCAAAGTGCTGGTTGTGTTGGCCTAGATCTTCTGTGAAGCAGACACTCGGTTGGGTGAACTGGGTGAGGACTTGAACGGGAGAAGTGTCTGTGAGAGAAAAGGGGCTGGGGAGCCTCTGAGGGCTGGAAGACGTGCCCCACCACAGTAGCACATCTGACACTAGGTGAAGGGGAGGGAAGGTGGGCAGTGGGAACATTCTAGACATGAAGTCGAGGAAGGTTCAGCAAGGCTGTAGGGGGAGTGAGGGGGGGGGGTTCCTTGAGCTAAAGTTGACTGTAGTCCTGTGTCTCCCAGGAAGTACTCTGCTGCTCCCCAGTGACTGACAAGTGACAGGCGTGGCCCAGAAACTCACTGCAGTGGGCTGCACAGCACAGCGGCCGGGCACCTCCCAATAGCTGGAGGTCTGTGAGGCCTGTCCTTGCGGCCGCCCAGCGTGGTGTGGTTGGGGTCCTGTTGGAAGTGTGGGGCATGAAAATGGAGCTACTTCTCTAGACTATAGCTGTCTTTCCCTAAGAGGGTCTTAGGGTGAACCTACCCACAGGGCTGGTCAGACTTCTCCTATACCTGGGTGCTGCTTGTTTGAAGTAATGAAAGTGGAGTGATGGGCTTTTCAGACTTTCCCAATGGCAGTGTAGAGTAATTCCAGCTTGCTTGCTTGCTTTCCTTCCTTCCTTTCTTCCTTATATATATTCACTGACTTCTTACCAGATATCAGATATAAGCCTGTGGTTTTCTCGTAGGCATTACATTTAATTCTCATGACCTTTATGAAAAGTACATGTGTCATCTATTGTTTAGCTAAAAACACATGCTCAGAGAAATTAAATAATTCACCCAGGTCTACACAAGGAGTAAGTGGTAGGGGTGGGATGAAAGCCAGATCTGTGGGACGCCAGTGCCATGCTCTTCCCAGCGCACAATCTGTGGATGGAGGCTAGAGGGGGTGTGGGCCCGGCTTGTCATTGGCCCCTGTGGGGAGACCCTATGGGCAGCCAGCTCCACTGAGGATTGACCTAGAGCCTGTGACCTTTTGACTAAAGCCCTAAGGCCAACTTGGCCCAACTGCTGAATCCAAGAGTTTCTTTGGCAACAAGTAGACTTGTTAAGTGATCTTCAGACATATAACTAAGAGTTAAGCCTGAATTGGTTTAGCTTTATGAATGACTATGTAGACTTATAGTTAGGGAGATTTTGTTTTATTTTATTTTTATTTATTTTTGTAGTATCTATATTTTAGAAGTAAACTCGAAGATATAACAAAGATGTGCCTTAAAAGGCCACACAGCTCTCCATTTATTATTATGGCTGGTAGCCATAATAATACAAATTGGTAGGAATAATATTGGTAGGAATAATACAAATATTTATTAGGTTGGTTCCATAGGTCTTTACAATACCATTTGGGTGCAGTTAAGAAACAGTGTTTCCTACTAGATAGACGAACCTTTGTTCCCCCTGTAAACTTCCTTTCACAAATATTTACAATATTTAATCTTACACACATGTTTAAATGGAAGGGAAGACTTTTGACAGAGCCTTGTTGTACGTATACAGGCTTGTTTGACTTTGGCAATTTTGAATTCTTCAGACTCCAGTAATCAGGTATTTTCTTACTATTAGCTCATTCCGGAAATACTGTCCCTCCCACACTATGTCACTGACTCCTGGTTTATGTCATCAGCCAAGGATCTTCCCTGGTTAGCAGAATGCTCTATTTGTCTAGGGTGAGCTTTCTTGTCCTGAAGAGTGAATGACATTATTTTTCTCAGATGTTATATACCACTTCTTTATCCTCTCCCTCTATAGAGCCAACCCCTTTGGCATTCACATCAGTCCCATATTCTGATCAGGGCTGTTTTGGTTGCAAGGAACAGACACTACCCAGACTAACTCGAGGCAAAGACCCAGGGAAGCTCATGGAACTCCTAGGTGGGAAGAAGCGGCAGGATTCACAGAAATGGAAATCCCACATTCCTCTCTTGGGCTGAGTTGATCAGCCTTCTCTGTATAGTAATAGCCCCAACAGTAGCTGATGATGCAACAGCCTCTGGGAATTGATTTCTGACTGGCCTGGTGCATCTGTTTGATCTTACTTTCTGGTCAGTCAAGAGAGTCACTGCTGTTGGAGTAGATATCTTCCACCTCTTGTCAGTTAGCCCTAGCTAGGGTATATGAGGGTCACGATTTTCGCAGAGCTACCCATTCCAAGAGTGAGTATAGGGGCAGACGCCCTAGAAGGGCTATGCAATGGTGCATAAAGTGAACCATATCTAGTATGTTCTACTTGTCCTACCATGCGTGAGATGTTTAGCACTTATCTAGCAAAACTGATTCGGCAAGGGTAGTTTTCATGTGTTTGCTGAATGGAATTGAGTAGATGCTGTTGACCACTATGTTCAAAAAGATGAAATTCCCCACAGATGTGACTTTCCTTAATACTGGGTCCTTATCTGACAGCAGTAAACTAAGTGAGCCCTTTCGTTATTCCAGACCTTTTTCTTAACATACAATTGTTTCTTCTCTTTGCAGTGGTTGCACCTATTATATGCTGGACTTGGAACTGTACTCTTCTCACTTGTGAGTCTAATTTCTCCCTCTCTTTGACAAAGAATATGGTCTGTGCATTGACAAGTGCTAGGCCCAGAGTCAACTAGAGTCAGTATTTCATTTTCCCCTCCTATGCCTACCCCTCTTCCTTTCCCTCCTTCTCCTTCTTCTTTTTCTTTTTTTAAAAAATTTGTTAAATGTTTATTTTTGACAGAGAGAGAGAGACAGAGCATGAGTGTGGGAGGGGCAGAGAGAGGGAGACACAGAATCCAAAGCAGGCTCCAGGCTCTGGGCTCCAAGGTCTCAGCACAGAGCCTGATGCAGGGGTCAAACTCATGGACTGCAAGATCATGACCTGAGCCAAAGTCAGACACTCAACCGAGCCACCCAGGCACCCCTCTTTTTCTTTATAAAGACAATTTTTAGAGCACTTTTAAGTTCACAGCAAAAGGGAGAGGAAGGCACAGACATTTCCCACATATCCCTTGCCCCCACACACGCATGGCCTCCCCCCCCCATCAACATCACTCACTAGGGTGGTACTTTGTTACATTGCCGAACGTATATTGACGCGTTATAATCACCTAAAGTTCACATTAGACTTTACTCTTGGTGTTGTACAGTCAGTCTATGGGTCTAGATAAATATATATTGACAGGTTCCATCATTATGATATCATACAGAGTGTTTAAAAGCCCTAAAAGCCCTTTGTGTTCCACCTTTTGATTCCTCCCCTACCTCCAACTCCTGGCAACCACCAATCTTTTTCCTGTTGCCAAATTTTACCTTTTCCAGAATGTCATATAGTTGCACACCGTATATAGCCTTTTCAGAATGGCTTATTTCACTTAGTGATGCGCACTTAAGGTTCTTCTGGGTCTTTTCATGGCCTGATAGTTCATTTCTTTTTAGTGCTGAATAACATTCCATTGTCTAGATGTGCCACAGTTTATGTATCCATCCACCTATTGAAGGACATCTTGTTTGCTCCCAAGTTTTGGCAATTAAGAATAAAGCTGCTGTAAACATCCCTGTGCAGGTTTCTCTGTGGAGTTTTCAACTCCAATGGGTAGATAGCAAGGAGTGTGATTACTGGATCAGATGGTAAAAAGTATGTTTAGTTTTTAAGAAACCGCCAAACTGTCTTCAAAAGTAGTTGTACCATTTTGCATTCCCATAAGCAGTGAATAAGAATTTGTTACTTAACATCCTCAGCAGCATTTGATGTTGTAAGTGTTCCCGAATTTGGCCATTCTAATAGTGGTATCTTATTGTTGTTTCAATTTCCGTTTCCCTTATGACATATGATGAGGAGTATCTATTAATGTGTTTATTTGCCATCCATGTATCTTCTTTGGTGAGGTATCGCCTGTGTTTTTCAGCCCAGAGAACAAGTAATGATCTTTTTAAATCAGATTGTTTGCTTATTGTTGAGTTTTAAGTGTGTGTGTGTGTGTGTGTGTGTGTGTGTGTGTGTGTGTGTGTGTGTGTATTTGGGGCAACAGTCCTTTATCAGATGTTTCTTTTGCAAATATCTTCTCCCATCTATGGCTTGTTTTCTCATTCTCTTGACATTGTCTTTCACAGAGCAGAAGTTTTTAATTTTAATGAACTTCAGCTTATGCATTATTTCTTTCATGGATTATACCTTTGGGGTCATATCTAAAAAGTCACCACCATACCTTAGGTAAAAGATCCTCTGTTATTTTCTAAGAGCTTTATAGTTTTGTGTTTTACACTTAGGTCAATGATAAAACAAATTTTTTTGAAGGATGTAAGGTCTTTGTCTAAGTTTTTTGTTTTTTTTTGTTTTTTTGTTTTTTGTTTTTTGTTTTTTTTGCATATGGATGCCCAGTTTTTCCAACACCATTTGTTGAAGAGATTATCTTTGCTCCATTGTATTGTCTTTGCTCCTTTGTCAAAGATCACTTGACTATATTTACATGAATCTATTTCTGGGCTCTCTAGTCTGTTCTATTGATCTATTTGTTTCTTCTTTCATCAATACCATACTGTCTTACTCCATAGTAAGTCTTGAAGTCAGACAGAATCAGTCCTCCAATGTTGTTTTCTTCCTTTAATGTTGTGTTGGCCATTCACACCTACCCCCCACCCTCTCTCTTTCTTTTTAATGTAATCATACTATATAGAAGGTTCTACCTTTACTTTTTCACTCAAAAATAATGGTATTCACATATTAGCAGTCATGGATTGAGCTTATTCTTTTTTTTAAGTTTATTTTTTTTTTTGAGAGAGAGAGAGAGAGATTGCAGGAGGGGCAGAGAGAGAGAGGGAAAGAGAGAATCCCAAGCAGGCTCCATGCTGTCAGCACAGAGCCTGATGTGGGGCTCAAACTCACAAACCATGAGATCATAACCTGACTAAAACCAAGAGTTGGACACTTAACTGACTGAGCCACCCAGGCACCCCAAGTTCATTCTTTCTTAAAGGCGCATGGTATTCCATTTTATGCTTTTATCATGTCACATATTTTAGGTTTTCCTTTAATTATTTTTGGCATTTCCAAACATACCCAGAAGTACCAAGAATGGAGTAATAAACTCCACATACTATCACCAGCTTAAAAATATCCACATTTTGCTTCATCACGTTCCTTTTTATTAGAATTATGTCCTGTCTGTTTTCAAATGTCAGAAAAATTTAGACCAGGAAGTTATGTATGTATAATTCAGTTTTCTTATTTCTTCTCCTAATACTGAAAGGAACTAACTTGTGCTCATTTTCCTTTACTCTTATGCTCTCAGCCTTTGCAATTGATGCCTGCTGTTATATTTCTTGTGTCCTGTTTCAGGCTTAGTTTGTTTCCATGCAAAAGTACATTGGTGTTTCTGTTCCCAGTTTGAAGGCAGAGGAAAAATTCTTGTAGCCTCAGGCAGGTCTACCCAACACTAAACAAATAAAGCAAGAGGGACATTGACATTTTTTCAGCGGGGTAGGGAGGGGATGCTTAACCACCAGAGTTGTAGGGAGTGAGGCAGGGTGTTACTCCCAGATGCTCCTGGGAATCTGAATCCCAACTGGGGCTTCCCTGTGGGCTGGCTGTGTCTTGGGTTGTGTCCTGAACCCCATTCTCCCTGAGGGGGAGGGGGACAGGTGGATCCCAGCTCATCTCACTCTCACTTTCCTGTCTGCCTTCAAAAACATAATTTCACCTGGAAGGTGTACTCCTAACCACCAAGGCATGTCTGTGAAATGATCAGAAGTTATTATCCCTCTTATGAGAAGAAATAAGGTAAATTCAGGAGTTCTTGGAGGGGATGAAGAGAGAAAAGCGCTTCTCTGTAGAAGTCAGAACCTCAGGGTTATAAATGAAGTCTGGAAGCTCAGCTGCTGTGCAGCCTGCTTTTTAGGGTGACCAACTGTCCTTGGTTTGCCTGGGACCGAGGGGTTTCTAAGGAAACCTCCTCTAATGTCCTCATGCTGCCCAGGGCTGCTCACCCAGCCACAAACACAAGGGTGAGCGAGCTCTCTGGCTCTTTTCCTGCAGTTTTAGGAGCTCCTCATTCTACCTGCTACATCTGAGCTACACTTTTTATTTGGGGGAAATATTTAACTATATACAAATCCCACCTTCCCCTCATTCTATGTTTTGGAAATCATCATAAAGCCATTCCAATGGCAAGGTTTGAAAAATGCTATCATCCAAAGCTCCAAGAATTTCAGCATTATTGCTGCACATCAATCTAAAGGTCAGGAACCATCTTTATTTTCATTCTTGGTTCACCAAGAACATGTGGGAAAATCACAAATACAGGGAAGTTTGTAGTTTATCTCTGTGTCCAATTGTCCCACCTCATTGGCTAAAGGAACAAAGTTTTCTGGATTTGGAAAGCAAAAGAAGGCTCACAGACTTGATCCTGCTGGCCTCAGGAGGATGAAGCACTTGTAATAGTGTACAAACTCCGGGACATAGTGAATGGTTGAGGCTGTAAAAATAACCTAACTTAGCCATAAATCGACTTTATGCAGTATATTTTACTGATGCTAAAATATTTTCTCCAGGTAATTTAGGATACTTATTTGATAGAAATATACCATTTCTGTAGCTAATTCTTCCTTCTTTTCTTTAAGTACTTGGTGATGGATGTGCAGCTCATGGTGGGAGGGCGCCACCATCACTCTGACCTGCACCCCGAGGAGTATGTTTTTGCTGCCCTGAACATCTACTTGGACATAATCAACCTTTTCCTTTTTATTTTGGAACTGATTGGACTGGCACGGTAGTCATATGGCCAAACTGGTTCATGTTGAAAAAAGGGAAGGAGGGATGCTTCTGAAATGTTGCCAGGCTCAGACATGAGAAGGTTACCACTTCATAAACCTTTTGTTAACAAAAATATTTAAAGATACTTACTTTTTGTCAAATTAAATCAAGCATTCAGTAGATGGTAGCTGTAGCTGTGATATTTTTGGTTCTATTGTCACATTGCAAAACTATCTGGGGGACATTTCTAATTTTTATAAATTCAAAAGATGAGTATCAAAATTACATGCTTACAAACATTTGCAAGATGCTCATTACAGTGTTGAAGTTTTCCAGGCAGTATTTCAAGCAGTAAACAACATCTCTCTACATGAATAAATTTGATTACAGAAACCTATATGTACCCATTCTCTTCTCTTGGACATTCTGTGGACATTTTTGAATATTTTGGCATCTGACCTTTTTTTTTTTTTTTTTTTTTTTTGGGTAAGATAAACTAAAGAATTCTGCCTTTTCCCTGTATTCCAGAGTCAGACTGGAGAGAATAGTAGTATCTATCTAGTAGGGGTCAGAGGAAATTAAGAGAGTTAATGTGCAAAAAGGGCTCAGGATAGAGTATCAGCTATATTGTCACTGTCCCATCTATACTCCCGGGCTTAACTCAGCAACTACCTCCACTGATTGTCTGGAACAACTAAAAAAATAATCATGATAAAACACACATAACAAAATTTACCATCTTAACTATTCTTGTACGGTTCAGTAGTGTTAAGTACGTTCACAGTATTGTGCAACCCATTTCCAACAAATGTTTCATCTTGCAAAAGTGAAGCTCCATACCCACTGCAGTAAGAAGTCTCATAGCATTTTCCATCACTTATTTATTTATACATATCTTATATAACTGGTTTGATTACGTTCCTGAAGGTCATAGATTAGACAGGTCTTTATATCCCTTCTGGAATCTCTCACCTTGTTGGTGTGAGATGCTTGATGAGAAAATTTTCACTGAGATGTAAAAGTTCACAGTTTCAGAGCCATCCAAATGAACCTGTGGCTACATCCTTGCCTCACTTGTTTCTAACTTCAGCCAGTCTCTGGTGCTCGCCCCAGCAGGAAGCATGTAAGTCACGTCTGCAGGATGAGCAAAGGCATGAAGCAGGCCCACACCTGGTGTGCTTCAGGTGGCTCAGGGAGGGAGCTGGAAAGAAAGATTTATGTAGAGGAATGGTTATGCCCGGTGATTAAGGACCTCAACTTTCAGGCTCAGGATTTCAGACCTTTATCTTGTAGGCATAAGATTTGGATTGCAGTATCATGGTGAAGGTAGTGCTTTAGGAGAATTAGTCTGCATTATGGTGGGTGGGTTAGAGTAGAGAAGGGAGGTGTTAGAGAGGAAGGTTGTATGAGAGCTAATGCAGTACACGGAAGGCACGAAAGGACAGTTGATAAATGGGGTAGAATGAGTCAATCATATGTGACCATGATAATGGCCAAAAGGTTTGATGGAGGTTGAGGTATGATTGGATGATTGTTCAGGGCAGGTTTTTACTGTGGGTAATTGTCACTTACTAAAGTAAAGCCTTCTGAAGAAAGAAATGGCTTGGGGAGTTGTGAGGTGATGTGATAAAAGTAGGTTTGGATATTTTGATTACTTGAAAAGAGAGGAAATGTTAATCTGGCAGAGTTTCAGGAGATGAAGCTTGGGGCTAGAGGTAATTGGGGGCCATCACAAGCAAGAACTGAGGCTGAGAGAACAGATAAAATAGGAATGACATAAATAGGGGAGCCCAAAGACCAAGTTTTGGAAATGCCATAATTAGGATATGGAAGGAAGAAAAAGAATGTGGGACATGAAAACAGAGCAGTGAAAGCATAACATTATGGAGGCCAGACAAGCCTTTCAGGAAGGTGTTGATGAAGTGTAGCTATAATTCACTTAGGGCTGTGGTGTTCTAGGCCCTTGAAAATACACACTGTTTCATTTAACCTACACTCAAAGGTCAAGGCACAAAAAAGCAATAACAAACCCAACAAATCTGACAACTACTGGATCACTGATCTGGAGAAGCAAGGAGAACAGAGTCCAGACTTCATGGAGGCAAAAATGGGCATTGTGGAAGGAGAGGCCAGACCCTGAGAGAAGTCTGGTTGCTTCTTCTCTGGAAGGAGAGAAACAGCAGGGGCAGGCAAAGGTTGTACTTTTTTTTTTTTTTTTACTTTTTGGTTTTTCACTTTTCAGGACAGGGGAAATTTGGGGCATATTTGAAGGCAGAAGGAAGTGAAGGTACTAGAAATGGGGAAAAAAAATCAAAATAAGTAGGGATATGAGGAGGGATGGCCTTGGACAGGCCCAGGGCCCTTTTTTCCAAAACTGGAGAAAGGCATTGGAACATTTACCTGTGGCAGCCTCTTTTGAGATGGAGCGGAGAGCTGTGGAGCAGAGGAAGCAGGGTCTGCAGAGCCCATGCTGGGGGAATCAGGGCTTAGAGAAGAATGGAAGAGGTTTGATCTGGCTGCCAGGGACTCTGCATTGGGAGTCAGCCAAAGAGAACTGGGAAAACTCCTTCCTCCTTAATCGAAAGTATTAGAGAAAATAAGGCTGTGAATCAGGCAAATGAACTTCTCAAAATTGATACTCCAAAGAGTTCCAGTTTGGGTAATGTTAGAACAACGGTGGATTACAATTCTGTGATGACTGAATCATGATAGCATAAATCTCTTATCATCAGTCTGAAATGGATCAATTGGCCAGAGATTTAGGCAAGTGTTGTCTGCACAGTCTGTTTTTGATGCTATGGTATTGCAAATTAGACAAATAGAATAAAGTAGAATCAGATTGAAAAGTCCGGGCTGGGGGAATAAAAAGCTTACTGGGGAAGGAAGTTTGATTCCATTCATTGAGGAGGTTAGTCTTGGTTCTTCAGAGTTCCACAGTTAATCATAAAGAAGGCTAACATGGAATTGAAGTGAACCTGACCGGGCAAAACAATTTGCAAATCCCACCTCTGTTTTCTGTTGGGGTCAGGCATCTGTCTCACAGATGAATTTACAGATCTCAAGTAATACATTTGAATTTAAGTACAAGCACTATAGTCATATACACCTGACTTTTTGGTTACCTATTGTTTCAGATTAGCCCTATCTCCACTACTTAAGTAGAGTTTCTTATGTGTTTATAACCACTTAATACTACTGGCAAAGTCATGAAGATGAGCATAACCTCTGAAATATGGGCAAGTAGAAGACAAAGGGACTTTTTCAAAGCCACCCAGCAAAAAATCTGGGAGGGCCCTCTAAAGCTCCTGGGTCGGCATACATTAACAAACATTGCCACGTGTACAACTGCCAAAGGCTTTGGTACCCAAATCGTGGTGAATTAATTTCATAAAAGAAGAAAATTCAGCTGGGAAGCTTGAGGTTTTGCGTACTCTCCTGGCATCAAGAAAACCTTCCTGCATATAATAGGACATGCTGGCCAATTTCGGTAAGTTTCTGCTGTCCTAGCACCACATTAGGTATTTCTGTTGTTTTAGCAATGTTCACAGCCACACACAGGCTATTGTGTGAGTCTACTGTGTATGCCATTACATAGCGGTGACTTGATTAAAAGAAATTCCAATATGTCTATGACAATTTTTTTTTAAATGACAATCTTTTGACTTTTGCATTTAGTAAGGACTCTGAGGAAGCCATACCTCTTGGCATCAGTCTATCCAGTGAGATAGACTATCCACTGAGATAATTTATTCACAGTATTAGAAATCTGTCTTTTGAGAAGAGTCCCCAGTTTGGAAATCTGTCAGGAGTGGTCTCAAATGTGTGACACACTTGAAAATCAACTCAGGATGTACTCAATAGGCAATGGAAGCTTACAGGAAAAGAGAGGAGAATCTATAGAATTCTATAATTTTAACTTCTTTTCTTATATTATCCCAAATGGGTTCCCTCATCTAGCTCTAGGTTTCTAGGTTGTGATGAGCACAAATACTTATCTACATACAAGTGGACCTTGCTGAAACTACTCATGTTAAAGGCTGTTGCACAGTCGACTTTATTCATTTTTAAAAAATTTAGTTTGAGAGAGGAGCATGAGCGGGGGGGGGGGGGGGGGGGGGGGCGGGGCGGGTGAGGAAGGCCAGAGAGGGAGAGAGAGAATCCCAAGCAGGTTCCATGTTGTCAACATGGAGCCCCATGCAGGGCTCAATCTCACAACTTTGAGATCATGACCTGAGCTAAAATCAAGAGTCGGATGCTTAACTGATTAAGCCACCCAGGTGCCCAAGCTTTGTTGTTTTTAATATCAGTATGCCACTTGGCACTCTGTGGCTCAAAGAATGTCAATAGCTGAAATGCTGTGGCATATACTTGACATTACTGTCAAGAACAAATGTTGGCAGTTTCAGTAGGTTTACTTAATCCAAGTCATTGCAACAAGTCAACTGCTGAAGATCTCATCAATGGTTCCCAAGCTGCAGCACTACTGACAGCTCATTATGCACTAAGACAACATTTTATTTATGATTGTTGCTCTAAAGATGTGGTCAGCAAACTATAGCCTGCATGTCAAATTTGGCCTGCTTTTTTAATTTTTATTTTGAAATAATGACAGATTCACAGGAAGTTACAAAGAAAATGTAGAGAGGCCCTCTATACTCTTTACCCACTTTCCCCGATGGTTCTTACATAACATACAACACCAGAACCAGGAAACTGACATTGGTACAACATGTATGTATATAGTTCTATGTGACTGTACCACATAACCAAGGTAGCCAAGATAGACTATGACATCACCACAAAGATGACCCTTGTGCTACCCCTCGATGGTCACACACACTACTCCCTGCCCCCACCATCCCAAACTCTTGATAACCACTAATTTGTTTGCATCTCTATTTTGTATTTTCAAAAATGATAAATGGAATCACACAATATGTGACATGTTGAGACTGGCTTCTTTCACTCAGCATAATGCCTTTGAGATCCTCCCCAGTTGTTACAAATTGGGTCAATTGTTCCTACCCTTTCATTGCTGAGTACTAGTCTAATGCATGGATAGAATACAGCTAGCCATTCCTCTATTAGAGGACATTTTGGTGGATTCCAGTTTTTGGCTTCTATGAGTAAAGCTGTTCTCAACTGTTGTGTACAGGTTTTTACATGGACATGTTTCTCACTTTCACACCAGGTGTGCGGGTGCTGGGTCATATGGTAAGTGGATGCATGGTTTTAATACCCAACTATTTTCCACCGTGGCTGTGCCATCATCTATTCCAACCAGCGGTGCATGAGTGACCCATTTCTCTTCCTCCTTGCAAGCATTTGGCGTTGATGCTATTTATTTTAGCCACTTTTATAAGTATGTAGTGTGCCCTATTGTGATTTCAATTTGCATTTCCTGATGGAGTAACGTGGAACTTTTCATACGCTTATGTATTAGCCATGTATCTTTTTTCGTCTGTGGTAAATATTTATTATCTTTCTCATATTTAAAAATGTTAAAATACCATTTTGAACATGAGTGATTCTAGTTTTATTTTATTTTTATTTAATCTTCTAATTTACATCCAGTGAGTTAGCATATAGTGCAACAATGATTTCAAGATTAGATTCCTTAATGCCCCTTACCCATTTAGCCCATCCCTCCTCCCACAACCCCGCCAGTAACCCTCTGTTTGTTCTCCATATTTAAGGGTCTCTTATGGTTTGTCCCCTTCCCTGTTTTTCTATTATTTTTGCTTCCCTTCCCTTATGTTCATCTGTTTTGTATCTTAAAGCCCTCATATGAGTGGAATCATAAGATATTTGCCTTTCTCTGACTAATTTCACTTAGCATAATACCCTCTAGTTCCATCCACATAGTTGCAAACAGCAAGATTTCATTGTTTTTGACTGCCGACAGATACACACACACACACACACACACACACACACACACACCCCACATCTTCTTTATCCATTCATCCATCGATGGACATTTGGGCTCTTTCCATACTTTGGCTATTGTTGATAGTGCTGCTATAAACATTGGGGTGCATGTGTCCCTTCGAAATAGCACACCTGTATACCTTGGATAAATATTTAGTACTGCAATTGCTGGGTCGTAAGGTAGTTCTATTTTTAATTGTTTGAGGAACTTCCATACTATTTTCCAGAGTGGCTGTACCAGTTTGCATTCCCACCAGCAGTGCAAAAGAGACCCTCTTTCTCTGTTTCCTTGCCAACATCTGTTGTTGCCTGAGTTGTTCATGTTAGCCATTCTGACAGGTGTGAGGTGGTATCTCCTTGTGGTTTTAATTTGTATTTCCCTGATGATGAGTGACGTTGAGCATATTTTCATGTGTCGGTTGGCCATCTGGATGTCTTCTTTGGAGAAGTGTCTATTCATGTCTTTTGCCCGTTTCTTCCCTGGATTATTTGTTTTTTGGGTGTTGAGTTTGATAAGTTCTTTATAGATTTTGGATACTAACGCCTTCTCTGATATGTCATTTGCAAATAACTTCTCCCATTCCGTCGGTTGCCTTTTAGTTTTGCTGATTGTTTGCTTCGCTGTGCAGAAGTTTTCTTTTGATGACTTCCCAATAGTTCCATTTTTGCTTTTGTTTCTCTTACCTCCAGAGATGTGTTGAGTAAGAAGTTGCTGCAGCCAAGGTCAAAGAGGTTTTGGCCTGCTTTCTCCTCAAGGATTTTGATGGCTTCCTGTCTTAGGTTTAGGTCTTTCATCCATTTTGACTTTATTTTTGTGTATGGTGTAAGAAAGTGATCCAGGTCCATTTTTCTGCATGTCGCCGTCCAATTTTCCCAGCATCACTTGCTGAAGAGACTGTCTTTATTCCATTGGATATTGTTTCCTGCTTTGCCAAAGATTAGTTGGCCATACATTTGGGATCCATTTCTGGGTTCTCTATTCTGTTCCACTGATCCGAGTGTCTGTTTTTGTGTCAGTACCATACTATCTGGATGATTACAGCTTTGTAATACAGCTTGAAGTCCGGGATTGTTGATGCCTCCTGCTTTGGTTTTCTTTTTCAAGATTGCTTTGGCTATTCGGGGTCTTTTCTGGTTCCATACAAATTTTAGGCTTATTTGTTCTAGCTCTGTGAAGAATGCTGTGTTATTTTGATAGGTATTGCATGGAATATGTAGACTGCTTTGGGTAGTATTGACATTTTAACCATATTTGTTCTTCCTATCCAGGAGCATGGAATATTTTTCCTTTTTTTGTGTGTCTTCTATTTCTTTCATAAGCTTTCTATAGTTTTCAGTGTATGGGTTTTTCACCTCTTTGGTTAGATTTATTCCTAGGTATTTTATGGGTTTTGGTGCAACTGTAAATGGGATCGATTCTTTGATTTCTCTTTCTGTTGCTTCATTATTGGTGTATAGGAATGCGACCAATTTCTGTGCACTGATTTTATATCCTGGTCATGTTACTGAATTCATGGATCAGTTCTAGCAGCTTGTTTGTTTGTTTGTTTGTTCATTTGTTTATTTTGGTGGAATCTTTTGGGTTTTCCATATAGAGTATCATGTCATCTGCGGAGAGTGGAAGTTTGACCTCCTCCTGGCTGATTTGGATGCCTTTTATTGCTTTGTGCTGTCTGATTGCTGAGGCTAAGACTTCCAATACTGTGTTGAATAACAGTGGTGACAGTGGACAGCCCTGTATTGTTTCTGACCTTAGGGGGAAAGCTCTCAGTTTCTCCCATTGAGGATGATATCAGCGGCGGTTCTTTCATATATGGCTTTTCTGATCTCGACGTATGCTCCTTCTATCCCTATTTTCTTGAGGGTTTTTATCAAGAAAGGATGCTGTATTTTGTCAAATGCTTTCTCTGCATCTATGGAGAGGATCATGTGGTTCTTGTCCTTTGTTTTATTGACGTGAAGAATTACATTGATTGTTTTTGCGGATATTGAACCAGCCCTGCATCCCGGGTATAAATCCCACTTGGTCGTGGTGAATAATTTTTTTAATGTATTGTTGGAACCGGTTCGCTAATACCTTGTTGAGGATATTTTGCCTCCATATTCATCAGGGAAATTGGCCTAGAGTTCTTCTTAGTGGGGTTTTTGTCTGGTTTTGGAATCAAGGTAATGCTGGCTTCATAGAGTTTGGAAGTTTTCCTTCCATTTCTATTTTTGGGAACAGCTTCAAGAGAATAGGTGTTAACTCTTGCTTAAATGTTTGGTAGAATTCCCCTGGAGAGCCATCTGGCCCTGGACTCTTGGTTTTTGGCAGGCTTTTGATTACTAATTCGATTTCCTTACTGGTTATAGGCCTGTTCAAATTTTCTACTTCTTCTTGTTTCAGTTTTGGTAGTTTATATGTTTCTAGGAATTTGTCCATTTCTTCCAGGTTGCCCATTTTATTGGCATATAATTGCTCATAATATTCTCTTATTATTGTTTTTATTTCTGCTGTGTTGGAGGTGATCTCTCGTCTTTCACTCTTGATTTTATTTGTTTGGGTCCTTTCCTTTTTCTGTTTGATCAGACCGGCCAGGGGTTTATCAATTTTGTTAATTCTGTCAAAGAACCAGCTTCTGGTTCCATTGATCTGTTCTACTGGGTTTTTTTGGGTTCGATAGCATGGATTTCTGCCCTAATCTTTATTATTTCCTGTCTTCTGCTGGTTTGGGGTTTTATCTTGCTGTTCTTTTTCCAGCTCCTTAAGGTGTAAGGTTAGGCTGTGTATCAGAGACTTTCCTTACCTTTTTAGGAAGGCCTGGATTGCTATATACTTCCCTCCTATGACCCCCTTTACTGTGTCCTGGAGATTGTGGGCTGTGGTGTTATCATTTTCATTGGCTTCCATGTACTTTTTAATTTCCTCTTTAACTTCTTGTTTAGCCCACTCATTCTTCAGTAGGATGTTCTTTCGTCTCCAAGTATTTGTTATCTTTCCAAGTTTTTTCTTGTTGTTGATTACGAGTTTCATGGTGTTGTGGTCTGAAAATATGCATGGTATGATCTCGACTTTTTTGTACTTGTTGAGGGCTGATTTGTGTCCCAGTATGTGATGTATTCTGGAGAACGTTCCATGTGCACTGAAGAAGAATGTATATTCCACTGCTTTAGGATGCAATGTTTTGACTATCTCTGTTAAGTGCATCGGGTCCAGTGTGTCATTCAAAGCCATTGTTTCCTTGTTGAGTTTATGTTTAGATGATCTGTCCATTGTTGTCAGTGGGGTGAAGTCCCGTACTATTCTGGTATTGTTATCAATGAGTTTCTTTATGTTTGTGGCTAATTGATTTATCTATTTGTGTGCTCTCACATTTGGAGCATACATGTTTACAATTGTCAGGTCTTCTTGGTGGGTAGACCCCTTAATTATGATATAATGCCCTTCTTCATCTCTTGTTACAGTCTTTATTTTAAAGTCTAGATTGTCTGATATAAATATGGCTACTCTGGCTTTCTTTTGGTGACCGTTAGCGTGATAGAGGGTTCTCCATCCCCTTACTTTCAGTCTGAAGGTGTCGTTAGGTCTAAAGTGGGTCTCTTGTAAACAGCACATATAGATGGATCTCGTTTTCTTATCCATTCTGTTACCCTATGTCTTTTGATTGGAGCATTTAGTCCTTTGACGTTTAGAGTGAGTACTGAAAGATATGAATTTATTGCCATTATGTTTCTTGTAGAGTTGGAGTGTCTGGTGGTGTTCTCTGGTCCTTTCTGGGACCTTTGTAGTTTTTGGTCTCTCTCTCTCTCTCTCTTTTCTCTTCGACTTTTATCCCCTCAGAAACTCCCCCTAAAAATTTCTTGCAGGGCTGATTTAGTGGTCCCAAGCTCCTTTAATATTTGTTTGTGTGGGAAACTTTTAATCTCTGCCTCCATTTTGAATGACAGCCTTGCTGGACAAAGAATTCTTGGCTGCATATTTTTTCAGATTCAGCACATTGACTATATCCTGCCACTCCTTTCTGGCCTGCCAAGTTTCTGTGGCTAGGTCTGCTGCAAACCTACCTGATCTGCCTTCCCTTGTAGGTTAAGGACTTTTTTCCCCCTTGCTGCTTTCATGATCCTTTCCTTGCCTGAGTATTTTGTGAATTTGACTATGATATGCCTTGCTGATGGTTGGTTTTTGTTGAATCTTACGGGAGTCCTCTGTGCTTCCTGGATTTTGATGTCTGTGTCTTTCCCCAGGTTAGGGAAGTTTTCTGCTGTGATTTGCTCATGTAACCCTTCTACCCCTCTTTCTCTCTCTTCATCTTCTGGGACCCCCTATGATTCTGATGTTGTTCCTATTTAATGAGTCACTGATCTCTAATACTTAAATCGTGCTCTTTTGCCTTAGTCTCCCTCTTTTTTTCTGCTTCATTATTCTCCATAAGTTTGTCCTCTGTATCACTGATGCGCTGCTCTGCCTCATCCATCCATGCTGCCGTGGCATCCACTCGAGATTTCAGCTCAGTTATGGCATTTTTTATTTCATCTTGACTAGCTTTTCCTTCTTTTATCTCTGCGGCAAGGGATTCTAATCTATTTTTGACCCCAGCTGGTATTCTTATTATTGTGATTGTAAACTCTGGTTCAGACTTCTTGCTTGTATCTGTGTTAAGTCCCTGGCTGTTGTTTCTTCCTGTCCTGCTTTTGGGGTGAATTCCTTTGTTTTGTCATTTTGACGGAAGAAAAGGAATTAATAAGGTAAAAAAAAACATTGAAATTAAAAAATTAGAAATGACACACACACATGCACATGCACACACATAATCAAATAAATGATGCTAGATCATCAGTGTGTTTTGGTCTGGTTATTGAAAGGAGGTTGAAAGATTAGAGAAGGGGGGGGAGGAAAACGTTTGAAATTTTGAGAAAATGAATACAATGAAATAAAATGAAATGATGGAAGTAAAATAAAATTTGAAAAATGTACAAAAACCCCAAAATATAGTAGAAAAAATATTTTAATAAGGATTGAAAATGAAAATATTTTTTTTCCCTTTCTGTATTGAAGAAAAAGGAAAGAAACAGAAAAGAAAATTGAATAGATGGACCAGCAAACAGACTGAAATACGATTGACATTACATCGTTTTCCCCTAGAAGTCAAACTATGAAGCACTTCGTAGTCCGTAAAGTAAGCAGGCAGAGAGATTTGTGGTGTTCCTGAAGAGTGCGGTTGGCCCAGTTGGGTGGGGCTTAGTGCAACAGCTCCGTTCCCCACTAGATGGCACTGCTTAGCTTGCTGGGGTGTATTGTTGTGGCGCTTGTAGGTGTGTATGCGCATGCGCGGGAGGGGTGACAGGTACCCAGGTTTCTTGTAGAGAAACCTGATCCGCAATCGTGTACCCGTCCTTTGTCTCTGGCTTCTCCACTTTACCACTTTCTCTCCAGCTGCTTTTGAGGGGGGGGAGTAGTTTTCCTGTGCTCCCCCCCCCCCCCCGCCCACACACACATCCCCCTACTCCTGTCTCTGTCCTGTCTCCACAAGCAAAAACAGCTCCCTGCCCTCCGCGGCTTCTCTCTCCCCCAGTTCACCTCTCTGCACCACGTACCTGCTGAGTTCTGTGGTTCAGGTTGTGCAGTTTGTTGTGTTAATCCTCAGATCAGTTTTCTAGGTGTGCAGGATGGTTTAGTGTTGATCTGGCTGTATTTCATGGATGCGAGATGCAAAGAAAACTTCCATGCTGTTCCACCATCTTTGCTCCTGTCCCTGAGTATTATAGTTTTGATGTTGGAAGGGATGCGTGCCACTTCTAAATAATAGTTTTTAACTATTTTTGACTTTGTATATAAGTTTTCGAATATATCATCTATAGCTTAAAGCACTATTTCCTGGGATTTGGTAGGAGTTTCTGCCGAGCAATTGAACCAAGTGCAGGCCTTACTGTGTACTGAGACCCCCCCACTAAGCCATTACCTTTTTTTCAGGTTGAAGTAATATATCAAAGTACTTCCTGAAGGGGTACCTACTAATTTATTCATGTAAAATTGAGATACTTACTTCCTTGGTTACTTGGTTACTTCCTTACTTCCAAGTTAGCTGTACTCTCAATTATACCTCTTCTAACATAATTTCTATTTGACTTGCAGGGCCTGTTTGGCCTGTGTTAATTTTCTAATTCCAGCTAACTCACTTCAAATTGGAGAGGTCATCCCAATGAGTCACAAGGCCTCCATGGGTCAGGCATTCAGTTTCAACAAGGGCCTAGCAGCAGGTTGATAGGTGAATTTCTCTAAAATGGTTGTACTTAGTGGCTGCATCAGGCAGGTGGCAATGTTGTGCTGGGAAATGGTCTGCATACTTTCACAGGAGTGATCTTCCTTTCTCCTGCTGGGGTTTCTTTTATTGTTTCCGTTGGACCACTGGAGAGGAGACAGCTGGGCTAACCGGGGAGCAATTTACATGCCCCACTGTTACTTCTCTGGGTATGGCAGTGCTCGAATGGGAGAAATCCCAGTGACAATTATGAGACAGGTAATCGTAAGCATTAACCCATCAATTCCACATTTGGATTTGGAACCTGCAGCATTACACTGAATCACCCATAAGGCCCCACTCATAAGGGAAGGCCTCCCTTCTCTGCTGTGGAGCTTGTGCAAACAGTGTAAAATATGTGTGAGTTGGGAGCTATAGCAGGTGGCATATGGGTGCAGGATCCTGCTATCCCCCTACCAAGAGAATGGGAAACCTGAGGAGGTGGGAGAGGCTAACCTCTGGGGAAGAAACTGAACTGTTGGCTTTTTTCTCCTTTAGCCCCTCACTCCAGGGTCAGTGCTTCAACTAGCTCTCCCATGGCAGTGGTGATGCCTGTCAGCATCCAGAGAGAACCAGGGCCCAGAGGCTCCTTTCTTCTCCACGTGCCACAATGTGTTTTACCCACATTGTGAGGGCCGCCTGCTCTACGCTCTCAGGCAAGGCTTTGCATACACTTTTGCAGTTGAACAGTGTCACGACTGCTTGCAGCCCAACCAAACGAACCTTTAAAGTTTTTGGTCTACCTAAAGCTCTCAATCAAAAAGCAAGTTTCTTATTGCTGACAGCATTTATTTTATGTTTGGGGGCTCCTTGACTCAGGAACTACAGCAATATAACCTTTCAGATAGGGTCACAGGAATTGCTGATTGCTTGTCATGAAAATATTCCTCTGCCTGCCTGCAGGAATCACCAGCCATCAAGGTACCATTTGGGCAGCTTGTTTAATCCTAGCTTTTATGGTTAAGCCTTTAAACATTAGGTTAACTTCTGTTCAGTAGTAAGTAGGACAGAGGGAAGCCTTTCTCCCTCACCCCCCACCTGTCACCTGGGTGAGAGCATTCACTACCAGGTAGATTCTGGTGAGTCTTAGATTCCCAAATCTGGCCCATGGTTCCTCTTCCAGAAAAATCATGTTTCTGTCAGCATTCCATCCCCATAGCCAAAATTGCCAGGTCTGGGATTTGATTTTACCCTATCAGTAAGAACCAGTAAGTTGACCTGTCACAGTATCATGGGTGCTGACAGAAGACACAAGACTCCTGGGTCAGAGGTCAAGGATTTTATTTAGCATTCTTAACACAGCCTGCGGAATGAACATTAGCATGTTTGTTGCAGTTCCCATTGTCCCTAGATCCACACGGGCAATGCACTGGGCCCGGAGAGATGTCAAGCATGCAACTGAGAAACACAGGGTGAGGAATCCACTTTTACAGCAGGCCTGCTCCCTGTCCTCAAGGTTACTAACTACATACATCCTGAGAAATACCCAGGCAAAACTGTTGTCAGCCCTGTGGTCTTGGCCCACCCAGCAAATGTGTAGGTGCAGAAGAGGTGCAACAGAACTGGACAGTCTTGTCTGACAGCTTTTCCAATATTGTGTTTTGTTTGTTCTTTCATGTATTTCTCTTTCATCCTCTCTGTAAGTGGACGCCCTGTGCAGGCTAGGCCCTTGGGCAATAGCTGGCTACAAAATGATGTGTAGCCTAATCAAGAATGTTTTCAAATTATAGTTTCAAAAACTGAAGAAGGATAAGTCCTTTAAAAGTGTGCCCACCACTCAGTATGTCAGCCACCTGTCAGTCCTAAGTGGGACAGAGAGCTAAAGAAAACTTTTCTGGTCCATCTCTCTTTAAGAATTAGGACTACTGCCAGTTTCTAAAATAAGGACAGTCACATAATAGTCTGGAAACGGCCACTTGCATTTTTCTAGAAAGAAATCTATTCTGGTGAGAGGGTGATGACTGACAAGGCAGTAATATACCGTTGCTAAGGAGAAGACCCAATAATTATGCTGATGGTCCAAGGCTGACATAATATAACTCAGCCCAAGTGTAGAGCATGTGACAATTTTTTTTCTTAGAGTTTTTATTTCAGCCTTAAAAAGACTCCCAAAATTTGTTATTTAGATTCCAAGATTTTACTCTTCAGAGATATACTAACTGTAACTGTTTTAAAATTACAAAGCGAACTTCAGTTAAGTCTCAGCTTTTAATTCATGACAGGTAATAAGCAACAACATTTGAGAACTAAAAGGAGAACAAAAATGAGATCGGTGGCTGCAATAAACAACATCTGAAGAATCATTCAGTAGATGGACATTAGTGATTAAGCTTCAGAGTCACACGATGAAAAACATAAATACATGACTACGTAGTTATCCCTGGCAGACCCCACAAAGCCTGAAGTTCAGATGCAAAGGCTGTTTTGGTAACTTAGAGGAGATAGAATAATACAATGATGGTGTTTCTATTCATTTGGCATAAACTCTTTTTTCCTGTCCTAAGCAGTTTCACAAAACACCTTAAAATTCTATCTTTTCCTGTGTGTTTCTATTAGAGATTTCAAGGAAAAATCCTAACACTTTTCTCCTGAAAGTGATGAAAATAAAAGCACTGAAGTCACAATGTTTTAACACATTGTCATGCAGTGTTTCAGAGTTTATCTTTGGGGTATAAAATAGTAAGTGGGCTAGTGTAAAAAATATTATGCACTAATTAGTTACATGTAAGAACCAAATTAATCCCATTTTTTTGGAGAGAATTTAATTTGAAGAAAATCAGCTTCCTGACTTGGTTAAAACAAAGTCTATAATGTAATGAGACAAAAGTGAAGTAGTTTAAGTAATAAATGTTTAATCAAAGAATTTTACATATTAACAGCATTCATTTGGCCAAACATCTACACGTTTGTAGAATCCTACTGTATATAAAGTGGGAATGTATCAAGTATAGACTATGAAAGTGCAAATAACAAGTCAAGGTTAGAGTAATTTTTTTTTACATTATAAAATTAACTTGTTTACAAAATAGGCTTTGCCAAACTTTATTTCTGAACTGTAAAGTCAATGACTGTGTTGTTTTTAAAATATGTACCAAGGAAATACAAATTGAATAATGATCATTTTTCATGCTCAGGAGATAGCACAGAAACAAAGGGTACTGCACAAGGCGCAAGGAACCAGAACCCATCACATACACTGTCTTCACACAGAGCACTCTTTCTCACCTTATTGCAGCTTTGCAAGATGCCTCAATGTGATACAAAGACTTTCTATTGAAAAGTTACAACTCGGTCTAAAAACTGATTGGTGTTGATATTTTTAATCCAAAATAAATTTGTAAAAAAATCCTTTAATGGACTGTTTCAGTTGAATATACAGTAATACACTGTAGACAAAGTCAATATTTTCCCCAACTAATTTACTGGGGATTGATATCACTGTTTCTGAAGACCGGGGAAATAAAAGCTAATGTGGACCTTTGATATCCATGGCCTAGGAGCGATTCACACACAGTTTATTCTAAGGGAACCCGGGGAATATTAAGTACTCTAATAGAGTGTCCTAGCCATATGAATTCCAAGTACAAGAGTTTCAGAAACAGGTTTTGGAGGAAAAAAAAAAATAAAAACCGTAATCACAACTCACATGGATATCCATACTAATGTAACCTTTTACCCAGCCCAGGACTTGCCTGTACAAACTCAGTACTGAAATTTTGGTATCTGTAGATTTCTGGTAAGAATCTGGCAAAACATTAAATGGAGTGTTGCATATCTATTTTGTTTATGTTACGCTAGTTTTGATAATATGTAAGTAAAACAGCCATTCCAACAGTTTACTCTAGTTTTAATTACACACTGTATCACTGTATCTTAATTACAACTAAGACCAGTATTTTCTTCACAGTAAGACACTGATAACTAGGAAGTTGATTTTTTTTCAACACTAAACAGTAATCACACAGCAAATGAGTATTGTGCAATAGAACAAACACATGTCAGCATTTGCTATTTAGGCAAACAAACCGATTGAACATTTAGTAGTTATATTTACTGTAAAGGCAAGGCCATGGGTGGTTTTATGGAGGTCTTTGCAATTCATAGCATAGTTACTTCAGAAGAGACACTGAAATTTCAATTACTCACTTATTTAACTGGCAACTATCCATTTAGTTAGGCAAAGGCACGGTAACATGTTGCGCAGGATGTTTTATTGAAATTTTTTAATAATTGTGGGATTTACTATAACTCATGAAAACTCCACTTTTTTTCTATTTTATAAAACACCATTAAAAGTAATTGCACCCATTAGTAATTAGAATGCACTGTAAAAGTGTGAAAACAAAGAACTATGATTGCACTTCCAATAAAGTGTCTCTTAAAATACAGCACCGCTGTTGCTAATCAACTGTATTTTAATATTAAAATAAACTGTTTTTAACAGCAGCATTAGGTTTAGTTAACTTAAGCTACAGGCTACATTTATTTAAATGCAGTCTCCATGGCAACAAAAGCCCATTATATTCTGGTACCAAGTGGCACCTTTAACTCCCGAGAAGGCTGAGACTACTCTGGAGCCCTCTAGGACACTGCACACCTAAACGCCTTGTTAGTGCACGAGTCAGTTTGGCACAAGTGGACTGGAAATAGACATGAAAAGAAATCTTTGATTCATGTGAATATTAAAACTACACTGTGGTAGACGTAGCACTAAAGAGATGCCTTGGATACCTCAATTCACACCGCTCAGACAAAAAGGAATAAAGTTATAGAAGAGCACAAAGAGATTGAGGAACAACATGTTATTAGATCTGTCCAAAATAACTTCTAAAATGAAGAAAACTTTTTTCTTTAAAACAGGAAAAAACCACCCAAGGATTAGGGAGTAAGCCTTTAATTTAAACATTCATTTTAAGTATCGCTGACTTTAAACAGAGGACTGCATTTTCTCACAATGTGGAATCTAGCCTATTTATTCCATTTGTGTTTCTCTTACTCTTCTTTTTTGTCAGCACAAAGGGGAAAAGCTATCCAATTAAATACAAAAGAAATTCCCTCTAAGGTAATAATCAGAAATGAAGCTACCATTCAAGGGAACTCCTTCGTATTCAATACTAATGTCAGTGGTTTATAATTGAGTTGGAATTAAGTGGATCAAGTCTCTACAAAGCATACTCCACTAGAATACCATCTGTACCTGTGATTCGTTTAGAGCCCAGAGGTGTGCAGTTCACACTAAATGTACTTGTTCAAGCCAGTCACTTGAGGTCTGAGGTGTTTGGCTTGAAGCATCTGAACCATCCCCATTGTTGGCTGCCTCATTACTACTAATGCCAGCTTGAGATGCTGCTTCCCCAGCCAGAGTATTTTCTTCCAAAGGATTTTCTTCTTCTATTTGGGTTCCTCTACCTTCACTGACCACGGCATCTTCAAACACTGAATCTTCTGGTGGCACCAGCTCCACATCCCTCTTACCTTCTGATTCATCTTTGACACAGGGGAGCTGGGGATCTGCACTGATTTCTGTAACTGCTGGAGGAATCAGGGCGATACTCTGAGGATTCATGTCATGAAACCAAGCCATGATGTTGCCAAGAAGATTGTCATTGATGTTGGCATCCTGGCCAGCTGAGTCAGGGTCACTGGATGAGGGATAGAATTCACTTCTCGCCTCACTGAGAGGGTGTGAACTCAGAGTGTCAGTTGAAAATGGGTCACTCTCTGCTCCTAATCTCATGAGGCTGTCACCAAGTTCCAACAGCTCAGAGCTGCTCAGTGCAGCCCGAGGGCTATCTGTGTTCCTGGGGACTGAGTCTAGTCTGGAAGGTAAAGAGGTGCCTATCGCTCCTAAGGATGCTTCATTATTGAGGAAGTCTCTATTTTCCTCATCAATGGCCAGCCCGGATTCTTGCAATGACAATTGTATTGCAAGAAGTATATTGGGATCATCTTCATCCAAGGAACTCAGAGCCTGAGGCAACAGAAAGTTAAATCACTTTAAAATTTAAAAGGAAAAATTATTTAACCTAATGAAGTTTACCAACTATTCTTTCACCAGATAAATAATACTACCTCTATTTATACAGAATTATTGCTTTATCTACTCAAATCTTAATTTTTTCCTTGTCCATGCTAAAGAGAAAAAAAATTCCTTAAGATAACTGACATTTAGGAATCTTTTCCTGTAGTACATCTCTGAAACAAAGATTTTTAATGAAAGGAAGAAAAAGAGCAATAAAGTAAAAATAGGAAGTCAGGCTAAACAGAGAAAGAGCAAAAACAGGAACAATGAGGCTGCCCACAAAGGCTACCTGAAGAGAGTCCTGGTTTTCAGAGCGACTGGCAGGGGTGTAGTCACGCAGGGAAGAGCTGTGCAGCACGCTCATAGATGCGGAACTTACCACAGAGGCACCCGGCCTGCGGCCACTGCCACCATCTGGGATGTCTGTTTCAAAGCAAGTGGAACCAGAGACAATCCAGTCATACAAGACTTCACACATGTTTTTTGCACTTATTTTTTTAATTTTTATGTTAGCAAGCAGGGGAGAGGGGCAGAGGGACAGAGAGGGAGAATCTTAAGCAGACTCCACACTCAGCGCAGAGCCCAATGTGGGGCTCAATCCCACAACCATGGGATCATGAGCCAAAATCAAGAGTCGGAAGCTTGGGGCGCCTGGGTGGCTCAGTAGATTCAATGTCCAACTCTTGATCTCTGCTCAGATCATGATCTCACAATTTGTGGGTTTGAGCCCCATGGTGGTGGGCTCTGTGCTGACAGGGTGCAGCCTGCTTCAGATTCTGTGTCTTCCCCTCCCTGCCCCTACCAGGTGCATGCCCATGTGCTGTCTCTCTCAAAATATATAAATAAGCTTTAAAAAAAAAAAAAAAGTCAGATGCTCAGTGGACTGAGCCATCCTGGCACCCCGACACATCTTTTTATTTCAGTCAATAATTTCTCTTTCAGTGCTGGTGAAAACCTGTGTTCACATGTTCACTTAATCTTTCAGAGATTCCCCTCCCTACATGTCTCATCAAAATATATCTAATATTACCACTTCAAACACGATTGCTCTTTACGTTTTTGTTTGCATTACATATGGTTCTATTCATAAATGCAAGTGCTACCACCACTCTTTTTTTCTTAAGCAATAACAAATAAAGGTATTTTAGTTTTCAAAGTTCTTAAAACTAAAGAATTTTGGAATTACAATAGCCTGAAGAACAAATCTTTAGGTTCATTGATCCTGATTTATTAAATATGATCTGCTGACATAAGAATTTGAAGATTTTCCATTAAGAATTTAACATTTAAAAGTTGATAATCAAAATAATTGATTTCTAGAGGCACCTGGGTGGCTCAGTCGGTTAAGTGTCTGACTTTGGTTCAGGTCATGATCTCACAGTTTATGAGTTCAAGCCCTGCATAGGGCTCTGTGCTGACAGCTCAGAGCCTGGAGCCTGCCTTGGATTCTGTGTCTCCCTCTCTCTCCCTGCCCTGCACCTGCTCACATACTCCTTCTCTCTCTCTCTCTCTCTCAAAAATAAACATTAAAAAATAAATTTTAAATGATTTATTTCAGAAATTTTCTTTTAAAGAATGTTAACGGGAGAAGTGAAGCTAAGAGGAAAATATTCCATGAACACAGTAACAGTGGTCAACAGCTACAATTTATTGAGTGCTCTCTAGGTGTTACTAGTGCTTAATTAAGGGTTTTATACACATTATCTCATTTAATGCTCACAATGAGCCCACAATGTGGCACTGTTTTTATTGCTTCTTAGAATGAGGAGACTAAATCTTAGGTTAAGTCAACTTGACTGAAGTCTTACACTGATACATAGAGATGGGGTCATGAATGCAGGTTCCAGCTGACTCCACAGCCCATGTTCTTTTTTTTTTTTTTTTAATGTTTATTTATTTTTGAAAGAGACAGTGAGTGAGCAAGTGCAAGTGGGAGAGGGGCGAAGAGAGAGGGAGACACAGACTCTGAAACAGGCTTCAGGCTCTGAGCTGTCAGTACAGAGCCCAATGCGGTGCACAAACCCACGAGTTGTAAGATCATGATCTGAGCCAAAGTCGGATGCTTAACCAACTGAGCCACCCAGACGCCACTCCACCGCCCATGTTCTTAACCTCTCTGGTTTTATGTATCCTGTGACATTCAAAGCATCTGCATATTGACTATATATCTACACTACAAACTATTTCACAAACATTTAAATTTGCCAGTTTTAAGAATAAATTCAAGAGAACTAAAAAGACTAAAACTGAGCCAACTTAAGAGCTTACCTAAAGTGCTTTCACTTGGCTCATCAGGGTCTGGAGGGTTACTGAGCAGACTGTGCACATCTCCTCGACGGCGTTGTTGTCTGTGCCTCCTCCGATACTGAAATTCAGCATATTCCTGCATAAACCAAAGGTTATAAAATACAGAAGAGCATGCAATTTTTTTAATGCAAATAAAACACACACTTTTTTTCCAGGAAAAAAAAATGTGTGATTTTATATACATATAAAGTCACTTGGCATTAACGAAAGAAACTTCAGGTTTTGCCATGCCAAGGAAACAGAAAAGGTAAAATGGAAAAAGAAAAACTTTAAATAGTCATTACAACTGCCTGGATAAATTGGGAATACTTGCAAGCTCCAATGCCAGGGCAGAACTGAGCCTTTTTCATATGCCTGGGTCTTGTTACATAATGTTTAACACCATAACGATTTTGCTAATATACGTTAGGCTTTTATTAATATAAGCTAGGCTCTTGGAGGTCTGGTTTTTAAAAAGTGACTGTGATATATGCAACAGAAAGGGGAAAAAAAAGAGTGTACACTACCAATTGCTTATCAGACTATGAGATTTTGTATTCCTTGGGACTACAACATATCATACAAGTTAAATGATTAAAAGAAAAATGTGAAATTAGCTTTAAAATAAGATGTTGGCTTCCTTCCTATATTAGTTAATATGTGGGGCTATCTACAACACAGGCAGAGGGCATATGGGAAGGATGAAGGTATGGGTGGAGGCAGAACCTGGGACCACCTGCTACTACCTGGGTATACACATACTTTTCCAGGTTTTAGTGATGGAAGAGATTAGAAGGGAGGCCAGTCAGTGTGCATGACACTAGCACAGATAGGCTGATTTTGAGAATCATTATAGAATCTTTCAGTGATAAACACAAATATACTCAGGTTTATGATCATCCTGGTTACCCTAGGATATTCAATATGTTTATGTTGTGAAAGTACTAGAATAAAAACAAAGACAAGTTTTTACATCATAAATAATACTTTCACATCACACTACTCTGGTTAAATTTATTTAAACTCCATTTATGTAAACAAGCAGTTGGAGTCCAATATGAAATGGGAGGCATCCTACCAGGTTAGAAACCAAGAAAGATCCTACAGGTTCTCAGAGGGATTATTTAGGTTCTTTAAAATTTACTGCTGAGCTGTGGTATGAGTTCTTCCTTTGCTGGAGGCCCATGATCCCAAACTGGATAACTATTATGTGTCATCATGGTTCACTAGACCACTGAGGAACACTGCATTTCTTAGCCAAAGATGGCATGAAAATTTTATTTCAGTTCAAGGTTTATATTTAAGGACAATTTGCTTCCTTTGTACACTTGAATACAGTACAAAAAGTTATTCTGAATTAATAGTAAACTATTAGTTTGGTTACTATTACTATTACTATTAGTAATAGTAAACTATTACTAACCACATAATACACATATTTCCAATTTAAGAAAACTAAAATTTGGGTTAAAAACAAAAAGGGGTGCCTGGGTGGCTCAGTCGGTTAAGCATCGACTTCGGCTCAGGTCATGATCTCACAGTTTGTGGGTTGGAGCCCCGTGTCAGACTCTGTGCTGTCAGCTCAGAGCCCGGAGCCTGCTTCAGATTCTGTGTGTCCCTCTCTCTCAAAAATAAATAAAACATGAAAAAAATTTTTTTAAAAACAACCATAAAAGAAACTTGTTATAATTACTCTGATGGTAAACCCAATAGCATTCTCTCATGATGCAATAGGCTTAAAAAACTGATCTCATAAAATTAAACCTATCTGAAAATTTCTAAGAATTGCTAGATTTTTATGTAAGCATATGAAAAAGCTTTAGTTGTGGTACTCCAAAAGGTTGAAGAGTGTTAAGGTTACAGACAAGACTGAGAAATTTTAAGATTTATAGGAGAAAAAGCTGCTAGGAGCTTTTTGTTGAGCACTAATTTATTGAGCACCAAATTTATCAGTGACTTAAAGAGATGCTTTAATCCTTCTAGAACTTCCATGGGGTAGATGCTGTCATCCATATTTTACAGATGAGAAATTAAGGAAGAATGGGGAGCCTAAAGTGTAATACGTTCCAGAGCTAGACCTTGAATTCAGGTGTCCCTCAGACGTTAACACTATGCTCTTTCCTCTGGGCTCCACTGCCTTTAAAGTGGTACAAAATACTTATGACTGTCACTGACTCAATTTAATTAAAAAAGGAGAAAGATGGAATTAACTTGACTGAAAAAATATAAATTCAACCTCAAAGTCTATTGAAGTTTGGTAACACTAATTTTTTTTTCCAAAGTATATATGAAGGCAAAGAGTTAATTTTTAAAGATATTATTTTGGCAGTTACTTGATAGTCAGAATTTTAGAGTTTCACACTGTAGAGTAATTCTTTAGACTTGCAATAAGGTTTACATAAAAGCTTGGTGTTTCAATGTGTCAAAGACTTTAAAGAAAAATAAAAGTAGTTAAAAAATTCTTATAAAACTTATGAACACATAAAAATAAACTTAAGAAGGAAATGTTACTTATACTTTCATAATTCTCAATCTCTGGAGAACAAGAGCTCGATAATTTTATTCATAAATATTCACATGTGAGGTAGCAAGCTTTCCTGTTTTTTACAAAATGAATCTGTGTCAGTCACATTAGTAGGTCCTCAATATTCAAGGACAAATATTTAGGATTCCTAAAGTTACTGTCAGAGATAGAAGCTACAAGAGATGTGTACATGACTATGAGTACACTGGTAAAGGTTTTATTTTTGCTCAAATAAAGCTAAATTGTTTTCTACCTTGAAATAGTGAAATCTTTAGTACTCTTTTTTTCATAACTAAAGCTTGTTTTTCATGCTTTTAGGTAGAAATTTTCCATAACATCCTCAAAGTTGTAATAGAATAATAAGCATAGCATAGAAAAAGGTTCATAATTTATTTTATAACAGTTTCAGTAATATATTAAAGTCTTTATGCAATTTAAGTGAATTAAAAATTTTCCATATCAGAGCTCAAAGCACAAATTGTTTTCTCAAGTCAGTATTTTCTTAGATATATCTACCAATACAACAGGCCACAAGGTGATTGCAAGTATCCTCAGTAGCTGAAAAGACAAAGTATCTGTTTTAAATAATCCACAGTCATTTCTAGATAATTTCATTCTCCTTCAGTTGAAGACAACAAATGGGCTATAAATTATAAAGTTTCACTGTTTGTCCTGCTCCCTTCTAAGAACTAAGTTAAAAGGTTATTGTAACATAAACACCAGATAGCATACTGTTTTAGAGAATAAGGAAGGAGAGACAGAAGTAGAGATAACTGCTAAAACCATTTAAAATCAGACTCAACAGGAACAGTGGCAATTTAAATCTCAGAAAATAGCAATGTGATTAAGATTTTCACTCTAATTTGTGGGAATTGCTACTTGTAGTGTTAGTATTTTAGACTGCATTTTATTTATTTACTTTTAAAGATTTTATTTTTAGGCAATATCTACACTCAATGCAGGGCTTGAACTCATGAGCCCGAGACCAAGAACTAATAAAGTTCTTGGTGACTGAGCCAGTCAGGCACCCCCTAGACTATTTGTATCTTAAAATCTATCAATAACAACTAAAAAAAACAACAACAAAAAAAAAAAAAAAAAAAATCAAGACAAAAAAAAACCAAGAGGGTGAAAATCTTAAAGAGCAGAAAGCAATTAAGAAAGCATTTTTTCTGCATAAACATTATTAATGTCAAGTTTCCACCTTAGAAACTGATTTATAAATCAATTCAATCAGGTTGTTGCAGTAACTTAAAAAAATAGACTGTGCAGGTTTTTCATAGATTCAGACTGAAACAAGATTATGACAAAAAATGCATTTCTAATCAATAAAATTTATACTCATTAACCAATTTGAAAATACACTCCAAAATATATGCTATATGTTAGCCTTAATTGTGACTGTTCAGTAATTACAAATAATAAAAAGGGGTATGCATTTAACAATGCGATGATAATCCAATACCACAAATGGCTAAATGCAGGCTCTGCTGAGGCATTTTTATTATATAAGAAAGAGAAAACATTGCCAACGATCTCAGTAGGATTTAGAATAGATAAGGGTGGAAATGCAAGCAAGATATCACTAAGGAAAAATATAATTAAAAAACGAAACAAAACCCCCGCAAAACAATTACCTCAGGTGATGCAAATCCTAAATATTCCCAATCCCATGTTCCACCAGCAAAGCTACAAAGAAATTGGACATACCATTTGATTTATTATCAGCACTACAAAGTATGAACAATCAGACCCTTGCCCATTGAACATTATTTTTAATTCCTCTGCTTGCAACTTGCTTAACCAAAGTACACCAACTACTGAATATAATTAAAATGATCTTTCAATTATTTCTTTCAAATTCTAATTGTGTAAAATAGTATAAAAATAAAAATCATCATAACAGTATTTTATGATTGCTTCTATTTTTATGTGTTTATGTAAAAATAGGGTCAAAGGAATTTCTAATGAGTATAATTGTTATGAATAAGAAAACATGCTTTAATTTATAGTGGCAGAAATAGTGTAAGTATCTGAAACAACCAAAACTCAGCTGTTCTTTATTGGATGAATATGAATCACTTAAATTATTAATATGAGATTTCTAATTTCTTTATAAGCTCTTACATAAAAATATAAATATAACAAGCTGGCAAGGCTTTCACCTTTGACACTGTAAGGTGTTTATGACTATCATACACTACATACATTACATATTTGAAGTGATGCATTAGAATACTCTGAATTATGAGTTCAATGAAGTGTGAAATTAACCTAATTTATTCCAAGAAACTACACAATGACAAAAAATGAAAAAACACAGAAATAGTTCTGTGGGTGAAAATCACCAAAAAGAAGTTAACATGCTTTTATCAGCTATCCATATTTAAGTATAAGTAACTTCCAGGAATATAAACCCTAGTTAGATAAAAAATAAACCTGGTGGCATTTGTGGCTGGGGCTAGGATAATTTCCACAGTGTGCATCTTTTTTACCTGCGCCTTGGAGCTTCTGGTGAGTCTGCAGGAGCAACTCCCCGAGCCACAGATGCCAGGAATTCTTGTCTCTTCTGCTGTACAAGGCATGCTGCCTTGATGATCTTGTGGCGGGGTGTACGAAGGTAAGGCCTATTGACTTTTTGGGCAAGGTCTTCAGTGACCATTTCTAGGTCTGTCTATGGTTAAGAGAGAAAAAAGAAGGATTATAGGCTGAGTACGTTAGTCAATTGCAAATCCATGGTCTATCTGGTTTCTCAGTTAAATCTAACTCTTTTGAAGTCAGAAATTAATCCAAATTATAAAATAACTTCCTATTTGACACATACTTCTTTTTTACAAATTTCACAAAAATAGCACTCATTTGATAGACATTTATAACAATGTAGAAATGGTATGGATTACAAAGACATAGTATACCAGCTGTCTACAGGAAATTTATCATTTGTCTATGTGAAAAAAAACGAGTAAATTTCAAGGCACTACACATGCAAACACATGACTGCGTAGTGTAGATGTAGACCAAATGTAAATGCTGAAGGAATCTGAGGCAAGGCAAGACCCCGGTGATCTGGGGTTAGGTCTGAAAGGCTTCATGGAGAAAATTAATATTAAGTTTTTAAAAGAAATGTAGGATATACGTTAGTAGAGAGCAGTTCAAAGGGGTGAGATGAAAATTGTAGCAAGAGAAGAAAGTTTGGTGGATTAAAAAAAAAGAATGTACAATGAAGTTGGTTAGCCACAGTGATGTCACTTGGCTTAGGTGTTTTTGTTTTTAAATGCTGTAACTTTTTCAATTGGACTTTTAATATAAACTGGTAAACAGCAACTTTCCCATCTAGTATGTAATATGGTTTCATCTTTGAAGATAAAATTTCTAATTACATAATCAGAATTAGGCCATATTTCAACATCAGCCAGTGTAAAACAAACAAATAAATGTGGTAGGAAATGTTTGCTCAGTCAATAGCTCAGAAGTGACTCAGATCTTACAGTGGCAAATTTAAATATAAAAAAATTTCAGTTTATTACTGGTTAACTTTTCCTTTATTTAAAAACCATTCTAAAAATGAAAACAAAATTGTTTACTGGTCACACCCAAATAAGATAAAACTTAGTTACGTGGTTGAAAAAGGACAAATCTTTTTTTTTATAATAACTGCATTTAAATTTAATTTTAAAAAGATATCTTACTTGCATGAGTTCAAAAATTTCTTTCTTTGTGCTTTTAGGTTCTAAGAAAAATCCATATGGATAAGAACACTTGAGAATGCGTCGAGTTTTTAAGAGCACATGAACTGCATCTTCAATGAAAGTGGTATCTGGACAGCCTCCTTCAGCTATAAAGTAAATCAGGCACAGTGAAAAAAAAACTGTTTTGCAAATATGCTGTTATACTATTAAATGACTGAGTTTTCTTAAAAAAACACTCACAACAAAGGATCTCTGGGAAGAAACTGAAGTAGCTGTATGATAGTAATAATTTGGACGACTAAAAACCTACACAAAACATTCATGTGTGGCTTGTATACATTTATAAATGAAGCACACACTGCAGCTACCTAGGAGCACTAATGGCAATCATGAAGGAATGTGTACACCAAGTCTGGATTCTGTTCTTACCCTGTTGGTTAAACAAATCTAGCTTTAGGTCAACTCCTCTTCACTATGTTTTTCAGGTTATCTTTACTGAAACTTTGCTGATTAAGAGATAGGGGCACCTGGGTGGTTCAGTCAGTTCAGCGTCCGACTTCTGTTCAGGTCATGATCTCACAGTTCACGAGTTCGAGCCCTGTGTTGGGCTCTGTGTAGACAACTCAGAGCCTGGAACCTGTTTTGGGTTCTGTGTCTCCCTCTCTCTTTGCCCCTCTCCCGCTCATACTCTGTCTCTGTCTCTCTCAGAAATAAATAAAACATTAAAAAATTAAAAAAGAGTTAAAAACAAAGGTGGGTGGTGTCTGGCTGGCTCAATCCGAACAGCATAAGACTCTTGATCTTGGGGTCATGAGTTTGAACCCCACATTAGGTGTACAGATTACTAATACAAATAAACTTAAAAAAAAAAAAGGAATTAAATGCCCTGGTAAGTTGTTTGCTAGGAAAAAAAAAATAGCCTAATTATGATTATGCTTCTGCAAAAAAAACATTGTAAGAAAAAGATATTATGGAGGGACAACTAGAAAACTAATGCTAGTAAATAAAATATATCAAGGAGAGAAAGAAAGGGAGGAAGACTGAGGAAAACAGGAGATGAAACTGCCTTAATACTGAGACTATTCCTTTTCCAAGTATCATTATAACATTCTAGCTTTCTCCTTTAACTGCAAATAAAGGGAAACTAAGCAGTAGAATCTAGATTCATAAGTACTTTTGAAAATAAGATTATTCTGCATGCCCGTGGAAAGAAATTACATGTGTACGTACACACACTGATATATACAGACTATTCCAAAATACCTACCCTATAAGAGGGATCTGAACTAAGATGTAAAAAAGGAAAAACAAAACAAAACAAACATCATCCCCCACTATGACATGTGTGAGAAGTATGTGAAGGTTTGTTTCTTAAACCTTTCCAATTCTTACATCATTTAATGTATCTTATTGTCTAGAACCATCGGAAGGTTCAATATAAGCAGTAATTCACACCTACAGATATTTACTAAATGTTTGCTATGTGTCAGGCATTGTTGTAAGTATTAGGGACAGCCTGAAAGAGACAAAAATCCTTGTTTGAAGAAATGTAGAATGTGTGAGGGTTTTGTCCTTTCAATTTTCACTGTGGACAATATCTCAAGAGTTTGATAATGGCAATATAGTTACATCATTACCAAAGTCTAAAAACTAGTAATTAACAAGGAGACAAAGCTGCTATTGATACTTTTTCTCCTACTCTAATTTATTTAATTTATGCTTACTATCTTAATTAGGGAATTACCCTCATGAAAAGGGGCTTTTTATAAACTAGAGCAAATACAATTACAATTGCATTTTTAGGCTGAAAACCTTTTATATATGTTATGATTATTTAAAAAATGTGACTTTTTAAAACAAGTATGGTAGAACCTATGCTCTGTGTGGTCATTGTGAGATATTATATTTTAATGATGCAAACAATTCTTAATCCAATTTAGGAATTTTTTTGGATTTCCATCTTAGGATCTGTAAGTCAGCCCTATCACGTCTTTGCTTTTAGACTCCAATGTGCATTATTTATCAGTGAGATGATTTCTCCCAAAATTGTACTTGACTTCCATCCCATTAGGCACTTTGCTAAATTTTCTCAAGAAACTTTGGGACTTCAGTCACACTACAGTTGGGGGGGGGGGGGAGGTGAATCTTGCTCTTTTGACTATATCAGGGATGCTTTTTAGGCCCTTTTAGGGCCCATCCACTGTTTCTAATATTGTAGAACATTAGCAGTGGCGCAGAGGAAGCAAAACTATGATGTATGTTTATCTGCTAATAGCACAGACTACATTAAGAGGAGCGTATGAGGTAGTCTGGGTAGAAAATCTAATTACAGGGGACTCAGCTGCTGAGATGCACTCTGGGCTTCAGAGAACTCTAACCAGTACCAGAATGAGCTAATGGAGATCATGTTTTCCTTGAAGGGCCTTAACCTCCTACCAATTAAGTGACTTAAGCATGGAAAAGGCTATTTTATATTAATTATCACACATACCACTTATAACTTACTTTCTTTGAGAGCTCTACTCAATTGCTCCATCTTTTCTTTGGCTGTTTTAAGAAGGCGTTGTTCTAACTAAAGGAATAGAAATACATAATTTATATAATTTTATTTGTTTACAACAGTATAATTCAGAGCATTTGAAATGATTTGGGACATACCTGATAGCTATGCTCATGGTTTTTAAATCTTGTATAATAGTGCATAAATCTGTCAAGTTCCTGAAATCGTTTGTGTTTTTTCTCAGCCTAGGAAACAAAAGTCCATAAATGACTTTTATAAATAAAATACTAGCTATTAAGATTGGGGACTTTTGTCACTTAAAATTTTTATTAGTAATAGGTAATTGTGCATACCGATTTGCTGATTATTTTATTGAGAGAGAAAAAAAAAAACAGTACATTTTTAAGGCTACCAGAACAAAGTCTTGCATTTGTATTCTCTGTGATAAACCATTGAATCTATGATCCCAGAATGTAAGGCAAAGATGCCTCTCGAGACCTTCATTTATCAGATCTTCAATGTTTTACTACGTTGCTTGTTGCTATGGGCTGAATTGTCTCCCCCCAAAATTCATGTTGAAGCCTTAACCCCCAATGTGACTGACTGGATTTGAAGACAGGGCCTATGTATGAGGTGATCATTAGGGTGGGGCTTTAATCCAGTAGAATTAGTGCTCTAATAAGAAAAGAAAGAGACACCAGAGGTTTCTCTCTCTCCGTGCCACGTGAGGACATAGCAGAAAGAGAGCCAGCCCTGTGCAAGCCAGGAAGAGAGTCAACTACCAGAAATCAAATTGGCAGGAATCTTGATCTAGGCTCCAGAACTGTGAGAAATACCTTTCTGTTATTTAAGCCACTCACTTTATGGTATTTTGTTATGGCAGCCAAGCAAAGAGATTTATTATATGCTATAACATAGTACTGTATTGTTGACATTATGCTAAAACTGTTAAGTCATTACAGAGACAGGGATATCTGAGACTTATCTCTACCAATATAAAAAAAAAAGGAATATTAAAAAAAAAGCTCTCAAGTTGATAGACCTATTGTGTTTAAATTAAAGGCTACTATAAAGGCCTCATTATAACAAAGATAGGAAAAGAAGAAATGCAAAATACTTGCAATGGTATTAAGTGGCTTAGCCAGAGGCCTCAATTTAAACAGTTGTTTACCTCCACAGTCATTTCCTTGGATTGCTCCTCCACATGTTGAATGACTTCATAGCGAGTACATCTGTAATAACCTCCTGTGGAAGAACTATGTTTTTTCCATTCTTCTAGGCAAATCCAGCAAAAGTCATACTTGCACTTCAAAAGAAAACATATATGCAAACATCACCCTGTGTTAAGATGCAAATTGTTTTCTGATTTCTAGTCAACCACTTTGTAGAGATTAAACAATTCTGCCTCTGTGACCAGGAATAAATCTTCATAAAGACATGCCATCTTTTTCAATGTGTCCTCTGGGAACCTCATCTGCACTATGAAAGATGTGAGGGTAGTTCAAAATTACTGCTGATAAGGATAAATGAAAAAGTAAATCATAATATTATGAAGTAGTATCAAGGAATCTTTAAAAATAACAATAGGAGGGGTGCCTGGGTGGGTCAGTAGGTTAAGTGTCTGACTTTGGCTCAGGTCATGAACTCGCTTTCATGAGTTCAAGCCCCACGTCAGGTTCTGTGCTGACAGATCAGAGCCTGGAGCCTGCTTCGGAGTCTGTGTCTCCCTCTCTCTCTGACCCTCCCCTGCTTGTGCGTGCTCTCTCTCTCAAAGATTTTAAAAAATTAAAAAAATATATCAATAGGATATTCTTTCCCAGTGATAAAGACAGATACAATATTTAGTATTTGATTTTTCCAGTGCATGGTAGTCTTACTTTGGTCTCTGAAGCTTCACCAGTCTTCATCAGAAGTTGTTCTGATGACTTTGACAAATTGGTTTTGAAACCAGAAACAAGTTTGAAAGGTTTCTAAGTAGGGGGACTGATATAAAACCTGTTTCTCATTTTTAAGAAAATTTCACTTTCTTAATTACCAAAATTAGTAGATAATGCCAAAAATATGAGAATCCCAGTATGAAAATACATCCTTTTTAAATGCTTACAGATTGGGGGTCATAAAGATCTTCTCATTTTAAGTCTGTTTTCTTCTGGCACTTTTTTTTTTTAAACAGTTAAATATTGGAGCTGTTCAGAATTGATCTGGGTATACTGTATACAGTATGGATTCAACTTTCTTTTCCACACAGCTACCCAGTTATTTCAATTCTATTTACTGAACAGTTCATGTTTCTCCACTGATTGGAGATCCTCCTTTATGTAATATATACTAAATTCCCACATATCTGTGTCTATTTTCTGGGCTTTCTATTATGTTTCTAGATTAATCTCTAGATTCATGTTCCACCACCATGATGTTTTAATTATTGAGCTTTTACAACAGGCTTAGTATCTGACAAGGCTAGTTCCTCCTTAATGTTATTTTTCAGAGTTCTCCTAGCTGTTCTTGCTTTGTTTCTCCATGTGAACTTTTGAATTAGCTTATCTAGATACAGAAACAAAACCTGCTGGTATTTTTGTTTGGAATTTTTCTATCCAACAACCTTTCCAATTATCATCTTTTGTGCCCTACACAAAAGGGGGTCTTAAGGTTTTCTTCATATACGTTTTGTGTATTTCTTAAGTTTCTTTCTAGATAAATGAGGTTTTCCTTTTTAGTTTATATTCTATTTGGATGTTTTTGGTACACATGAAGGTTATTGCTTTCTGCATATTAATTTTCTACTCTAATTTACTGAATTTTGTTAGTTTTTAAATTGATTCTTGTGGGTTTTCTGCAATCTGCAAAAAAACTTTTTTTTTATCGCTTCATTTCTAATTTTTACATCTCTGATTTCTTCCTATTGTCTAAATATGTTGACTGGTATCACCAGTCCAAGTTAATACTATTTGAACAGCTCCTTATCTTGTTCTTGATTTTAGTGAGAGTACCTCTAGTATTTCCCATTAAATATCATGCTAACTTTTGGACTGAAGTAGATTTATTTTTATCACACTAAGGAAGAGTCCATCTATACCTATTTCTTTGAGTGTCTTAATAAAGAATGGTTGTTGATTTTTTTGTCAAATGCCCTTTTGGCACCTACAGAACATATATATGGTTTTTCTCTTTGGATCTACTAATAAGACAAGGTACAGCAATTGCTCTTAAAAAGCAATAGCTTAAAAAAATTTTTTTTGGATGTTTATTTATTTTTGAAGGAGAGAAAGACAGAGCTTGAGGGGAGGGGCAGAGAGAGAGGGAGACACAGAATCAGAAGCAGGCTCCAGGCTCCAAGCTGTCAGTACAGAGCCCGAGGTGGGTCTCAAACCCGTAAACCATGACCTGAGCCGAAGTTGGAGGCACAACCGACTGAGCCACCCAGGTGCCCATCATTTTATTTTTTAATGTTTGTTTATTTTTGAGAGAGAGAAACAAAGTATGAGTGGGGGAGGGGCAGAGAGAGGGAGACACAGAATTGAAGCAGGCTCCAGGCTCTGAGCTGTCAGCACAGAGCCTGACACGGGGCTGGAACTCACCCACCGTGAGATCATGACCCGAGCCGAGGTCAGACGCTTAACTAACTGGGCCACCCAGGCACCCCCAGCAATAGCTTTTTAAATACCGAACCATTCTTGTATTCCGGAAATAAACCCCATGTGGTCAATTACTTCTTTTTTTATAAAACAAAATTTTCTAATTGAGATATAGTTAACAATTATATTAATGTTTTCTGCTGGATTATATTTGCTAAGATTTCCCCCCCTCTAATATCTTATTTAGGATTTATGCATTATTGTTCATAAGTAAGACTGATCTATAACTTTCTTTTAATATTTATAATCTTGTGTTGATATCAAGGTTCTCACTTTATAGTAATTTGAAAGTTTTCATTTTTTAAAAATGTTTATTTTTGAGAAAGAGAGAGACAGAGTGTGAGTGGGGAAGGGGCAGAGAGAGAGAGGGAGCCACAGAATCTGAAGCAGGCTCCAGGCTCCAGCTGTAAGCACAGAGTGCGACACAGGGCTGGAACCCACTAACAGTGAGATCCTGTGCGACCTGAGCCAAAGTCAGATGCTTAACTGAGCCACCCAGGCGCCCCTCATTTTTTTTTTTTTAAACAACTCCCAGAAATAGTTTAAGTCACAATAGAATTGCCTGTTCTTTAAAGGTTTGATAAAATTCTATTGTGAAACTGTTAGGGCCTATTGCTTTAAAGGGGGGAGATTGCCGAAAAACTTTCTGTCTTCTATGGAAATAAGTTTGTTTGGGTATTTCTTCTAGGATCAGTTTTAATAAATTATACTTTCTTAGAAAATCAATCCATTCCACTCCAGGGCGCCTGGGTGGCTCAGTTGGTTAAGTGTCCGACTTTGGCTCAGGTCATGATCTTGCAGTTTGTGAGGTCAAGGCCCACATTGGGCTCTGTGCTGACAGCTCATACCCTGAAGCCTGCTTCCGATTCTGTGTCTCCCTCTCTCTTATGACCCTGCTCTGCTCACGCTGTCTTTCAAAAGTAAAAATAAACATTAAAAAAAAAATTAAAAAAAAAAAATCAATCCATACAAATTCAAGTTTGCTTTATTTATTGATTAGTCCCCTTAATTCTTATACCATGTTTTTGAACTCCCTTATCTTCATTTTTTTCTTATGTAAGCTTAATGGTTTATCTTATCTTAAAAAAAAAACAAAATATTTTTTGGATTTATTAGTTGTATTGTTTTTCAGTTTTTACTTCACTGATTTCTGCTTAAAAAAAATCCTTCCTCCTGGTAGTCTCCAAGTTTATTGTTTTTCTAATTTTTAAAGTCATATGCTTAAATCATTCCTTATTTTGTATTGCTTTAATAAGGCTAGGGGACATTTCTGAGCAGTGCTTTAGATATAGGTACTCAGCTTCTGATAAAGTAATATTTTCATTATCCTAGTTTTCTATATATGCTTTAATTCCCACTTTTACATCCTTTTTTTCTTTTTTTTTTTTTACTCAGGAGTTGAGAGATTTAAATTTTCCAAATGGAAAGGCCTTTATTACTAATTTCCTTTTTTTCCTTTTTTAAATTAACTTTAAAAAAATATTTTTTTAAATTTACATCCAAATTAGCATATAGTACAACAATGATTTCAGGACTAGATTCTCTAGTGCCCCTTACCCATTTAGCCCATCCCCCTCCCACAGCCTCTCCAGTAACCCTCAGTTTGTTCTCCATATTTCTGAGTTTCTTCTGTTTTGTCTCCCTCCCTGTTTTTATATGATTTTTGTTTCCCTTCCCTTATGTTCATCTGTTTTGTCTCTTAAAGTCCTCATATAAGTGAAGTCATATGATTTTTGTCTTTCTGTGACTAATTTCACTCAGCATAATACCCTCCAGTTCCAGCCACATAGTTGCAAATGGCAAGATTTCATTCTTTTTGATTGCTGAGTAATACTCCATTGTAGAGATATATATACCACATCTTCTTTATCCATTCATCCATCAATGCACATTTGGGCTCTTCCCATACTTTGGCTATTGATGATAGTGCTGTTATAAACATTGGGGTGCATGGGCCCCTTCAAACAGCATACCTGTATCCCTTGGATAAATGCCTGGTAGTGCAATTGCTGGGTCGTAGAGTAGTTCTACTTCTAGTTTTTTGAGGAACCTCCATACTGTTTTCCAGAGTGGCTGCACCAACTTGCATTCCCACCTTTATTACTAATTTCTATTTCATTCCATTATGATAAGAGAATGCTACTATTACTATTTCTATTTTCTGCAGTATTACTGAGATTTTCTTTGATGAACAATGGTCAATGTTTTTGCTAATGCTCTATGGATACTTGCAAAGATGGTGTAATCCCTATTTTCAGGATATAGAATTTGAATATACAGCAATCAGATATACCTTAGTAATTATGTTAAATCTTCTGTATCTTTACTAATTTTTTCTTTACCTGATAGGTCATGAACACAGAAATGAATTAAAGTCTCTGTATTCATCTAGCTCTTCACTAACATGCATTTACACAATAAATTGTGGATATCAAGGTTCTGAGAGTATGCAGGTTTTGTTGTTTGCTATTAGCAAACTCTGTGCCTAATTTGATACAAGTACCCTTCAGTACAGCTTTACTGATATCTCCAAATTAGTGGCAAAACTTTCTACAAAATAGCCAAATTTCATATTCTATTAGAAAAAGAATACAGAACTTAAATAACTTTTATTTTTTAGTTGCAGCATATAGTTTTACAGACTCAGTTGAAGAAAATTACTGTAAGTGATTTAAAATGTGTGAGAATGCAAAACTTAAATAGTCTCCTAAAAATTATCTAAAAGGAAATGAATAAAAGTGGGTTTTTTCCTGAAATATACAAAACTATTTTTATAAGGCTAAATTTGTTATTCTTCTGTTTTTTTAAAAAATTTTTTTAATGTTTATTTTTGAGATAGAGGCAGAATGTGAGTGGGGAGGGTCATAGAGAGGAGAAACAAACTATGAAGCAGGCTTCAGGCTCTGTGTTGTCAGCACAGAGCCCGATGTGGGTCTCGAACCCACAAACGGTGAGATCATGACCTGAGCCGAAGTCGGATGCTTAACTGACTGAGCCACCCAGGCGCCCCACTATTCTTCTAAGATGTTTAACAGTTTGATTCCAGAAAGTAAAAACTGTGTATTGCGTCACAACACTGTGACATTAATAAAAGTAGATTATGACTTAGTCATTATATTACAGCATGGATTCAATTACACATGATCTGTTGTTCCACTTTCACATTTAAAAAGACAATTCTAAAAGTATAAAATTTTTCTGTAGCAAGGTTATTACTTTCTAGATGTCTTTCTTCTTCTGTGTCCTAAGAATTGTTAGTTTCTTTTGTTCAATGCAAATACTTCAGATGGTATATTAGACAAGACTATTACATTTACATAGTGTGCAAGTAAATGTTTCTTTTAAATGCAACAGAAGCTTAAGCAAAAAGCTGTTTAAGATAAAAAATCTTAAATCATTAGCCTGATGAATTCATGAAAATATTCACTCAATACGTATTTGTCAACTACTTACTACTGGTAGGTGTTTGAAGGAAATAAAGGTAATTATCGGATCTTGCCTCTTTACTGACTCTTTATTAGTAGCCCAACTGCTGATTTTTTATGGTCAACCTGTATTTCTTTACACATCTATATAGTCTGTATCAGATTTTCTAAGAAAAAACTAATAATGGATATTGGAGAGAAGACCACAAATAAAATACTTTTGGCCTGACCAGCTGAACTAATAATAAGCACCTCTGAGCATTTTGCTCAGAACACTGTACTACATTTTTTTCTTCTTCCTTCTTAGGAAATCATTACTGTCTCACTAAGACAACTAATTTATATTAATTTTATAGTACTAATTAGCTTATAAAAATGATCTGGTAACTGCTATCATTTTTTATGTAATAATGATAATGATCATTAGCTTTAATATTAAAGCTCAACTCCTACTGGGGCTCTTGGGTGACTCAGTTGGTTAAGCGCTGGACTCTTGATTTCAGCTCAGGTCATGATCTCATGGTTTATGGAATTGAGGCCTTGTTGCGTTGGGCTCTGAGCTGACAGTGCAGAACCTGCTTGGGATTCTATTTCCCCTCCTCTCTCTGCTCCTCTGCTGCTTGTGCTCTCTCTCTCTCTCTCAAAAATAAATCAATAAACTTAAAAATATATATTAAAAAAATCAAGTAATACTTAGAAGATATTGATGTATTTAATATTGGAATCTTCTGAACTATTTGGGTTTCTTTCACAATGTAAATTAGAAAAGTTACATTATCCTCTCAATTTTAAGTAATTATTTTTTATATACATGGAGCTTCCAATGAAAAGAAAAAAATTGGATATCATTATAATTTTAAAACAAAAATGTTTATAAATTTGGCATGGATTAATAAAATATTTATTAACCTAATCCAGAGAATTTTTTTTTAAAATTTTTTTTTTCAACGTTTATTTATTTTTGGGACAGAGAGAGACAGAGCATGAACGGGGGAGGGGCAGAGAGAGAGGGAGACACAGAATCGGAAACAGGCTCCAGGCTCTGAGCCATCAGCCCAGAGCCCGACGCGGGGCTCGAACTCACGGACCGCGAGATCGTGACCTGGCTGAAGTCGGACGCTCAACCGACTGCGCCACCCAGGCGCCCCCCTAATCCAGAGAATTTATTTTAAATATGGCAGTTTCTTTCTATGCAACTATGTCAGGAGGGTAGTCTTCCAAAAGTCATTATTTATATTAGCTATTTTTTGGTCAAGATCTTTGTTGGCATTTTCATTTCCATTATTTTTAAGTTTATTTATTTTTGAGAGAGAAAGTGAGAGCATGAGCAGGGGAGGGGCAGAGATAAGGGAGGGGAGAGACAGAATCCCAAATAGGCTCTATGCTGATTGTGTGAGCCTGATGTGGGGCTCAATCCCATGAACCATGAGATCATGACCTGAACCGAAATCAAGAGTCGGACACTGAACTGACTGAGCCACCCAGATGCTGCAGCATTTTCAATACAGGAAATAATTACTTGTTTGATTGATGATTTCATTAGCAGACTTAAAGTCTGCCTACAATCTTAGGTACCTTTATTATATAGCCACTTACACATAGACACCAAGATTTAGATTTGGACCTAGTGGAATTGCCTGGGTCCTGACTTGGGCTTTGAAACTAAGCTGTGTGCTCAAAAGCCAGCTTTGTAAGAGATCTCTATATAAAGTAGCACTTTATCATTTAATATTATTATTTATATACAGGCAAAACTCTCAAAATAATCACTAGGAGAGATGATTAGCAGGGAAAGATTCAGGCATTTTTGATCTTCTGGCCAAATATCACTGAATCCTTAACCTATTTTTAACATTCATCATGAGTATAAAATTTAGTAGTATAAAGCAATACTTATGTCATTCAACAAAGAATATAGAATTTAATCTGCTAGAATCCATCTGAAACCCAGCAACATTTTTATGCTTGTTTCTTCTTTGGATTAACAGATTAAGATTCTAACAGCAAAGCATGCAAAATCCTCTTCAACTTCTTACCTTGGCACACTGCATGTGATTGCATCCCTCATTCTTCTGTATCGGAGACTTACAGTTAGCACAAGGCTTGGAGTTCGTTAACAACCAGAGACAATTGGCAGCATCCTCATAAGCTTCACTAACTCCTACAACTTTGGGATATTAAGCACAAACACAATATACATGATTTAGTGTATAACTTCAGAGGGAACCTCCCCCTACCCCCTGTGAAAGTGTTCTTTGTAGGCTGTCTCTAAGTTTTAACCACGTATTTTTCTTTTCTTTTTTTTAATGTTTATTTATTTTTGAGAGAAAGAGAGACAGAGCACAAGTAGGGGAGGGGCAGAGAGAGAGGGAGACACAGAATCTGAAGCAGGCTCCAGGCTCCAAGCTCTCAACACAGAGCCCGATGAAGGGGTTGAACTCAAGAACCATGAGATCATGACCTGAGCTGAAGTTGGACGTTTAGCTGACTAAGCCACCCAGGCGCCCCAAACCATGTATTTACTTTCTTATTAGGATCTATGGCAAAGTTTTAAAACTGCTTTATTCTGAATAGCAGGATTATAGGATAAGGAGGTGTATTCCAAAAGCTTGATATATGAAATATGATTTAAAGATTTCTTTCTAAAGTTGTGTTCAAATAAATTGGGGAAGAAAAAACCCATTTTAAAAAAGTAATATATTTGAGAAACTTAACAGGAACCCATGGGGGAGGGGAAGAAAAAAAAAAAAAAAGAGGTTAGAGTGGGAGAGAGCCAAAGCATAAGAGACTGTTAAAAACTGAGAACAAACTGAGGGTTGATGGGGGGTGGGAGGGAGGAGAGGGTGGGTGATGGGTATTGAGGAGGGCACCTTTTGGGATGAGCACTGGGTGTTGTATGGAAACCAATTTGTCAATAAATTTCATATATTAAAAAAAAAAAGTAATATATTACTGTCTGTTTAAATTAACTATTGTAGAAAGAATGGCCCCTAGACCATAATTTCTTGTGGGTCAGTTGTAAACGTAATGACCAGATACTTTTCACCATAGTAAAAAACATGAAAGTTATATTGAAATATCAATATTTTTATCCATGAAAACTTCAGATAAACTAAAAATGAATCCCATGTGACATGTCTAAAACTTATCATTTCCCCCAAACCTGCCTCTTTCTCTATTCCCTGTCCTAGTAAATGATATGATCATCAACTCAGAGTCAATCCAGGAAGACCATGATTTTGGACACCCTCCTTTCCCTCACCTGCCACATTCCATTGTTTCTACCTCTTTCTCTTTGTTTATGTCTCCTCTCAATTCCCACTGCTTACTGCTTTAACTAAGGTACTCCACACCTCTTGCCTAGACAATTAAAACACACAAAAAAACAATCTATTTCCCTGGCTCCTTCTTCTGCCCCCGACTTCTACTATACTGCCTACACAGTGATCTTTTAAAAATACAAATTGCTTTTTGGGGTACCTGGGTGGCTCAACTGGTTAAGCGTCCAACTCTTGATTTTGGCTCAAGTCATGATCTCACAGTTCCTGAGATAAAGCCCTACATTGGGCTCTGTGTCGATAGCGTGGAGCCTGCTTGGGATTCTCTCTCTCTCTCTCTCTCTCTCTCTCTGCCCCTCTCCCACTTGTGTGTGTGCTCTCAAAATAAATAAGAGAAAAAAAATAAAAAAACAAGTCTCCTTTAAATCTTTAAGATGCTCCCCACTGACTGCCAAGATAAAATAAAACTGCTTTAGCAAAAAATGCAAAGTCCTTCATGATTTGGCTGCTGTCTACCTGGCAAGCTTCTCCTACCCTCTAACCCCACACTAATCTTCTATTCTTCATCTGAAACTCAATTTATTCTACTTTGATTTGAGATCTGCAGTCTTACGGAATGTCATGGTTTTTAAAGATTCTAAATCTTACATTTTATGTTTTATAACCAACACCCCTCCCAGCACCCCAAGAGGAGAGTTAGCTGCTAGAGAGAGTTGCAGATGCACAATTAAAAAATCATTTTTTTCCTCCCTGTCAGTATTGTTTTTGTTTTCTAGCTCTAAGTGCACAGGGAAGCTCTACCTTTTCTTTCCTGAAAAAGATGTCCAAAACTCACTTTGACATCAATGCACATGGCCCATCCAATCAAGGCCCTGAGTACATGCAGCCACTCTCAAAAGGGTGGGGTAGTTATTGCACTGTTAAAAGCAGGTGAGAAATCAGACTCTTTGAGTTTTGAAGTTTAAAAGGAAAAATTACCCAACCCTAAAGAGGGAAGGGAGACAAAGGTTTGGGCTGGCTGACCTCTGAGACGTGACTCAGTATATGAACTGGAAGAGCTGAGCACTATGATTAGCCCTTCGATGGAGCTTAGCAGTGGAGGAGTGGGGCTGTCTTGCTGCAAGGAACCCCAAGTGCCTACCTACTTACGTTTGTTCAACAACAGAACAGCAGCTACTGCTGGACTATGAAGCACTGTTTTTCAATTTCACCACATAGCAAAGTGAGACAATAACAGCAATGAACGGACCAGACTCCACTCCAGTACTAAACCCACTTGGTAGAAGATGGTTTGATTAGGGTGTTGCTACAGAGAACTCTCAAGTTAATTTAGTGGAGAACAGGAGTTTCAGAAAGAACTTACTATACTTATAATCAGCTCAAGCTGTGGAGGTAATGCCATTTACAAAGGGTACTGCTTTAAAACCTAATCACTAAGTACAATGTCTAGTTTTTTGTTTTTTTTTTTTAAGGAGTGGCCTTTCTCCTCCTTTCAGCATCAACATTATTTTTAGCTCAGAGGCTCGAACATATTCTTATGGCCTTTATTGTCCATTGTTATAATAAATAAAGCACAAAGCCATTAAAACAAAGCAGCTTGTGTGGCCTGCAACATAACAGTTTTTTTCTACCACCCTCGAAGAGAATGCTAGTTCCTGTGTTCTAGAGGATTGTATGAAGTAAATTGTGTTCAAGAAATAACTATTATTAAAACAGAAACTTGTAGTGGGAAAAAGGCCTTTACTTCTAGTTCTCTGAACATGCTCATTTCATACATGTGCCTTTTGTATATACTCTTCCTCATACCTGCAATATCTATCTCCCTTCAGTCTACCTGGTAAGTTTTCTTCACCCTGAGTTCCAGACTCTTCAATTACATGACTATTGTATCTTGATCTTCCTTCTTCAATAATCTAGTGTGCTTAGGTCTCTTTGTAAGAAATATTAACTTCATTTAATCAAGTATTAGAGCATAACAATCTAAGATCTACTAGTAGAATCAACATGTATGTAAGTGAAAAAAATGTTGATTTTAAAGACTGACTTCTTAAAAAGACTATTTGAATTCTATTCAATAACCATTTATTATGTAGTATGGAAAAACTGGCCTGAAAATTTTTATAAATTAGCTATCTTTTCACAGAATATATAATCATTCTCCTTCTTGCTCTCATTAGACATAATAGAGGTGGTTTCAGTGCTGAAAAATAGTATTTGAATCCTTATATTGAATTCTTTGAACTAATCTTAGTATATCTTCTAATACTTTTTTCTCATTAGATTTTGTCACTCCTTTTGAGTCTCATAATTCAAAGACTTTGGAAAACTGGGCATAAAGGAGAAAATGATCTCAGGAATTGACAAGTTCAGTTGAAAATGCTTATGCCAAAGATATGTGACCATGATCCAAATTAATATGTAAACCATACAGCATTAAATCATACTTTTCTTTCTTGGAATATTATTTTTATATATTTAATGATGATGTTCTGCTTAAACATTTCAGTTGGTCCACTATTGTTTGCATTAAGCCTTATCCTAAATTTCATAAACTTCAGTGGCCATTAACAGTGGTCAACAGGTCATCACATTTCAGTATGGAGGACAATGAGAAAATTCCTAGGTTTTTCTCAGCAACTGGGAACTTTTCTGCAGTCTTGGCTTTGGTCCTTCTCCGGTAGACAACTTTTTAGGTATCCTCAGTCTTTTGTCTTCTATCCAATTTTCTAAAGTTCCTCCATTTTTCTGAATTAAAACCCTATTTGGAACTCTTTAAATGAATCTTCGGTTTTTAATTTGAGGTCTCCCTGTCTCTGGCCACCAAAGTAACTATGTACAGACTATATATACCATTTTCTAGTGCTTCTATTTCTCTTCTCTTTTCATTATCAGAATCATTATCGTATGTAAAGATATTTTGTCACAGTTCCACCAATAATCTGCACTTACTAGCTAGGTTGTTCTCTTTCTCTCCCTAGTAAAAACTTATTTGTGGGTATGGAATGATTGACCAATTTTACAATGTTAAAAGATAACTAAAAATAATCACCCATTTCAAAATGCTTGTTTTATATCTTAAATCAGACATGGCCATTTTCTACTCAAGAATTAAATAATATATTGTACTAATTACTTCCTGTTGTGCATTAAGTCTTCTAGGCAACTGGTAAGTACACTAGATTTACAACTTAATAAAATTACATCTTCTTAACTCTCCTCTCCTACCTGCATTGCCTGTGTCTTGTTCCAGCCCTCATATCCTCTTACCTGGACATTCTGAAGTTTTCTCAGAAATAGTGTTCTTACCTACTGTCTCAATGGTCCTTATTCACCATCCACACTTCCACCTGAGTGTTCTTTCTCAATAAGCATCTTGGATTATCACTCTCCGACTCCAAACTCCTTTTCAGTGTCTCAGGATGAAGTCAGACCTCCCAGCATTGCACATAACCTCTACCTCGCTGCACCCGTGACACCTGATTTGGACTTCTGCCTGTGCAGTCTCATCTCTGGTGCAGCACCTTCCTTTGCACTGGTTTGTACTCAGTATCTGCAGCCCTTGAATACACCATGCTATCTCACAGCTCTGCTTCACCCAAAGCCCCAGGACCCTTCCTGTGTGCGTGAAGTACATCTACCAGTTCTCAAGAAGCAGCTCAAGCACCAATTCTTTTATAATGCTTTTCCTCACACTCTCGTAGAGAACTGGTCTTCTCTTGCTCTCTTCCCTCCCTCACAATGTGCCACAGGTATGCTGTTCTTTCACAGCATTAATAATATTTCTTTTTCTTAGTTTTGTATATAGCTGTCTTCATCTCTAAAATGTAAATTTCAAGTAGTGGTCACCTTATTTCCATATTCTAATATAAAATACCACTTAATAAATGTTAAATAAATAATAAAGATATCACTTAAAAGCAACAAGTTATTTCTAAGTTTTCTCAGCATCTCTTCTAAGTTGCAGATAAGCACTTGTAAAATCCCACTGGACATCTCCACATATATGTCCTACAAGTACCTCAAGTTAACAATGTCTGTAACAAAACTCATTATTGTTCCCTGAAAGTTACTGTTTTTTAAAAAATATTTATATATTTATTTATTCGTGTGGGGGGTGGGAGGAGGGACAGAGACAGAGGGACAGAGAATCCCAAGCAGACTCCACGCTGTCCGTACACAGCTTGATGTGGGGCTTGAATTCATGACCTGTGAGATCAGGACCTGAACTGAGATGAAGAGTCGAACGCTTAACTGACTGAGCAACCCAGGAGCCCCAAAAGTTACCCATAACTGAATTTCCTAGGCTGACCAATGATCTACCCTCTTACTCAAATTAAAAATTCCCCTCCCTACTTTGATCTCTCCTTCAGTCTAACCTTCCTAGTCATCACTTATCTTTATAAAAATATCTCAGATGCCACTTCCCTACTTAAAAAATGCATTCTATGGCTTATTCTGTTAATAAAATAACTTCAGACAATTTGGCAAAACTTCACAATCTGGCAACACCTATCTTTCCAGCCTCATCTCTTACAAATTCTCCCATGGACATTAATGTTAGGCTTCATATAAATGTATAAAGAAATGTAAGTAGGTGGGCAATAGCAAACCATGTCTAATAAATATGTTTCTTGGTTCCCGAAGCAAAAAGAGAAAGCAAAACCCAATTGTCTTGTCATGTTTAAAGGTGTTGCAGGATATTAGTATTAATCTATGGAACTCACACATGTACACAGACCCACACATATCAGGAGAACAGGGAAAATGGATGGGTGTCAAGGGAGCAATGGCAAGCTATTATCTGGGATTCAAGAAAGACACACAACGTACCTGGGGAATAAAAACAATCTATACAGGTGTTTTTGATTTGGGAAGTTCCTAGCATGTACCAGGTCATCAAAAAAATATTTGCTGAGGAGGGTCTGGGTGGCTCAGTCAGTTATGAGTCCGACTTCAGGTCATGATTTGTGAGTTTGATACCCGGTTCAGGCTCTGTGCTGAAAGCTCAGAGCCAGAAGCCTGCTTCAGATTCTGTGTCTCCCTCTGTCTCTGCCCCTCCCCTGCTCACACTCTGTCTCTCTCTCAAAAATAAATAAGCATAAGCAAAATTAAAAAAAAAAAAAAGAATTGGAAATATTAAAAAGAATTGTTGATTGAATGATAGAACGTACAGGGTAGAAATATTTTATTGGATCTCACCATGAAATAACCTAAGATTATCCACTTCTTTTTCTCCTGGATAAGGGACATAAGCCTTCTCATCATGTGAAAGGTATCTCCCTATCAATTAATAAACTGATATTCTGGTTTACACAGTAGTCTCTTCTTCATGGATTTGAATGACCCTGAGTCAATGCATAAAATGAATCTTGTGAATCTAAAACGCTAAGGACAAGCTCTTGGGCAATGGTGTATTGCCTGATAGAATACAAAACTGTAGGGTTTCACAGCTGTCAGCCAGACTCTGCCAGCATCACTTCAGCTGCTGACAGGAATAACTGCCAGATCTCTGCCTCTGCAGATATGCTAAAACCCAATTCCTCTCTCACTGTCTTCAGGAGGATTCTTTAAAAAAAAAAAAAAATTATTTTTTTAACATTTATTCATTTTAGAGAGAGCACGAGTAGGGGAGGTGCAGAGAGAGAGACACACACACAGAATCTGAAGCAGGCTCCAGGGTCTGAGCTGTCAGCACAGAGCCTGACATGGGGCTGAACTCACGAGCCGTGAGATCATGACCTGAGCTGAAGTCAGATGCTTAACGGACTGAGCCACCCAGGTGCCCACCTTCAGGAAGATTCTATGACACCCGCCTGCCCAGCCTGATTTACTCTCATCTTTATCCAACTATAGTAGTTATCATGTGATACTTTAATGATCTGACTGCTTCCCTTCTAGCCTATTACTTTTTGAAGGCTGGCATCATCATCATGTGCTTTGCTCATAATAAGTATAGGTTCACTGAGTGAATTTTTTTTTTAATTTTTTTTAATGTTTATTTATTTTTGAGAGAGAGAGGGACAGAGTGTGAGCAGGAGAAGGGCAGAGAGAGAGGGAGACACAGAATCTGAAGCAGGCTCCAGGCTCTGAGCTGTCAGTACAGGGCCCAACAGGGGCTCAAACTCACAAACTGAGAGATCATGACCTGAGCTGAAGTTGGACGCTTACCCTACTGGGCCACCCAGGCGCCCCTGAGTGAGTTCTTTTTTTTTTAAATTTTTATTTATTCTTAATTTTGAGAGCTAGAGCACATGTGCAGTTGTGCATGAGCGGGGCGGGGGGACGGGCACAGAGGGAAAGAGAGAGAGAATCTTAAGCAGGCTCGATGTCCAGATGAAGCTCAGTGAAGGCCTTGATCTCATGACCATGAGAACATGACCTGAGTCGAAATCAAGGGTCGGATGATCAACGGACTGAGCCACCCAGGTGCCCCAGTTAATTCTTAATCCTGATTTGTAATACCTGCAACTAATTCCATTATATAAAAAGTTAAAAAAATTAACTTTTATATTAATTTGAAAATAAACAGTTGTCATAAAACACTTTAGGGGATGAGAAATTATTGCAAAGCAGATATATTTACTTGTTAAATGCAGGAATTGCTATTAGGAAGGCTAATTCAAACCCATTCTGTTTCTAGGCACATACCCTGTTCCTGATGTCACTCAATCCAATCTAAGGGTTAATTTCCTCATCTGAAAAATGGAATTACTAACACCAATTTCATACCATTTCTGTAGGATTAATATTTATAAAAATCTCAGTTAAAATAGTTATAGACATGGCATTTAATATAAGTAAATCTAAAGAGCCACATAATACCAAGAAATTAACTTGTCTTATCATCCAATGGAAGATTCCAGGGAAGTAAGAAACTTCCTCTCACTACAGTTTATACATTTCTTCCCTTAAAGTACAGAAAAGCTAGTTGGTCCACCCCAGGATAAAGGGGAATGGCTGTAGGAGAAGGACTTAAATGTGACCCGTTTACCCTGTTTATCTTAACTTAAAACAGTCCATCAGAAATATGGAACCTCTGATTCACCATTGCAAAAACCTTGTGATGTCCAAAAGGGTGTTGGTTAGAGGTGTAATGTTAAACAGGAGAGCTATAGCATTGAAAACTTACTTAATGAAGACTCTAAGTAATATGACCATATTATCTTTTGAATGCTATTAGAACATATAGTATAGCTTTCTAAGATTCCTCTTACGTTCTTCTGGTTTCATTTCAGTTATTTTTTGTAGCCAATTTTTCCATGTTTGGCAGTCACAAGGCTCATGTGCTTCACCAAGGCACTCCCTGAAGAGGAAAACATAGAAAATTAAATATTCTTTATCAACATTCTTAAATATTCTTTATCAACATCAAGGCAAAAGAACAGGTGAAAAGTGTTCTTCCAATTAAAAAAACATTTTTTTAAGTTTATTTATTTTTGAGAGAGACGGACAGCGAATGAGGGAGGGGCAGAGAGAGAGAGAGAGAGAGAGAGAGAGAGAGAGAATCCCAAGCAGGCTCTTGTCTGCAGTGGCATCACAGAGCCCAATGCCAGGGTCAATCTCATGAACCATGCAATCATGATCTGAGCTGAAACCAAGAGTTGGATACTTAACTGACTGAGCCACTCAGGTGCCCCAGTGCGCTTCCAATTTTAAAGCTGAGAAAACTGAAGCACAGTGACTAGTGAGAAATGAAGTATTTCAATAGAGGAAGTGAAAATATGATTCTAGAGCTTGATACTGCCAGGTCAATTTTTTTTTAAAGCAGCACATTCATTTACACATTTTTAAAAGTTCCAAATAGATTACCTAACATTTATAATTTACTTTTGCATGCTATAAGTTATGAGCTATAAAATATTTTTATCAGTTAGGTTCTGTCCTCACTAATACTACTCAAAGTTTGTTCCCTGGGATAGCAGCATTGCCACTGCTCAGGAGCTTGTTAAACATGCAGAAGAGCAGGCCCATAAGACCTACTGATTTAAATCTACATTTTATCAAATTACCACGTGACCCGTCTGCATTTTAAAGTTTGAAAAGTACTGTTTTACATTAAATTTTTGTTACTTTGACCTTGGAATCCCCAAGTAACAGCTAGGGCAATTTAATTTACCATTGAGTTTGCTGAATCCCAATTTTCTGTTTAACTGGAATTTGGCAAATTTTGATTTAAATAATTAAAAACATATCAAATTATCATTTGTAACTTGATTTTACATTCTTTCTATAGCTATATAGAAAATCCAACAGGCTTAAGGGGGAGGCTGGGTGGCTCAATCGGTTGAGTGTCTGACTGTTATGATCTCAACAGTCATGGGATTGAGCCCTGTGCTGATGGCTCGGAGCCTGCTTGGCAGACTCTCTCTTCCTCTCTCTGCCTCTCCCTCACCTCCTCTCACAATAAATAAATAAACATAAAAAAAAAAGGCTTAAGGCCTTTAAAAGTTACTTATTTTAATTCAATACAATGGTATATTCTGTAGTACAAAGGAAATTTTACAGTAAATAACAAAATATCATTTTGAAAGGAGAAAAACCCAATCTGTAGGTGCCATCATCATCATCATCATCATCATCATCATCATGTGTTATTTTAAACAAAGATCTTATTTGCAAAGTTTAAGTCTTAAGAAGACACACCTGTTGATGCAGGTAGAGTCTTACCAACTCTGAAGAACATTTTACTATATTAAGAATGTTTTGGGGCACTTGGGTGACTCGGTTAAGTGTCTGACTTCAGCTCAGGTCATGACCTCAGTTTGTGGGTTCGAACCATGCACAGGGTTCTGTGCTGACAGCTCTGCTAAATTTCAGTATCTCCTCTCCCTCTGCTCCTGCCCTGCTCGCTCCATCTCAAAATAAATAAACAACCACGTAAACAAACAAACAAACAAATGAATTGAATGAATGAATGAATGTTTCAATTCTCCTTAACTACTATTAAAAAAAATAGATGCTAACTAGTGTTGGGAAGGATGTGGAGAAACTGGAACCCTTATGCAGTGCTGGTAAGAATCTAAAATGATGCAGTTGCTATGGAAAACAATTTGATGGTTCCTCAAAATTTAAAACACAGAATTATTACATGATCTATCAATTACACTGCTAGATATATACCTAAAAGAATTGAAAGTTTCACAACGACTAAAATTTTCTCACCAATGTTTATAACAGCATTACTCACAAAAGCCAGAATATGGTTTACAACCCATATATCCATTAACAGATGAACAGATAAACAAAATGTGGTGTATATACACACAATGGAATTATTAGTTGGCCATAAAAAGAAATGAAATTCTGATACACACTACAACATGGATGAAACTTGAGACATTATGCTAAGTGAAATAAGTCACACACAAAAAGATAAATATCGTATGATACCACTTACATTAAATATTCAGAAAAAGGAATTCACAGACAGTAGAATGGTGGTTAACAGTGGCTATGGGGCAAGGGAAGATGGGGAGTTATTGTTTAATGGTTAGAGTTTCTGTTTGGTATGAGGTAAAAAGTTCTATAAATGGATAGGAAATGGTTGCACAACATTAGGAATGTACTTAAAACCTCTGAATTATATACTTAAAAATGCTTTGAAGGGAAAAAAAAAGCATCAATTATCTTGAAAGAGTAATTTAGTTTCTTTAAGTTCCTGATATTACTGGGGTGCCTGGGTCACTCAGTTGGTGGAGCATCTGATTCTGGATTTCAGCTGAGGTTATGATCTCAAGGTCCTGGGATTGAGTCTTGAGTCGGACTCCGAGCTGAACATGGAGACTGCTAAAGATTTATTTTCTTTCTTTTTCTTTCTTCCTTTCTCTTTCTTCCTTTCTTCCTTCCTTCCTCCCTCCCTCACTCCCTCCCTTTCTTTCTCTTTTTTTCTTTTTCTTTTTCTTTTCCTTCCTTCCTTCCTTCCTTCCTTCCTTCCTTCCTTCCTTCCTTCCTTCCTTCCTTCCTTCCTTCCTCCTCTTTCTCTTTCTCTCTCTCCCCCCACCCTGCCCCCCCGGTTCTCTGCCCCACTTGTGTGCTCTCTTTAAATTAAAAAAAAAAAAAGTGTTAAAAAAAAATTCCTGACATTACTGTATCTGGGCATTTGGGAAATCTTTTCCATAAGTGTGGTTTTATAGTTTCTTAGGAATTTAGTGGTGACTTAACAGTCATTCAAAAAATATTGGGTTGATTAAAAATGGAAGTAAAAAAATGCAAGTAGACGTATTATATATTACATTCACTTTAGTACATATTAAAATCGACTCTGCTTTCCAGAAATATAAGGGATATCTGTGATAACTGTTAATTTTAATTTGGCACATATACTAGCATACACTAGAGTAAAAAATATGCCACAGATCTAGGAACAGTGTTTCCATATGGTGCTTAGGAATACATGCAGGAATAGAGTGTCTAGATTTGTCATGACTTATTAAAAAACAATTTAGGTGTAAAATAGACTTCTATATCTGCAGTATCTAAATGAAGCCAATGAAATAAATTATTTCTGTTAACTTTAAAGTTTTTTCCCTATGAAGATTAAACAACACATTGAATATTTTTTCCCTACTAGAATCAATACCAGTATGACTGGCTCTGGTGTCAGAACATTTTCTGACAGAACCAGGAAAATAATCATGAGGGTTGTGAGAGGAAAACCCAATGTTTACAAATGGAATCTGAAAAAATAAATGCTATTTCTTCAAAAGGCCATAATTGCTTATCGGTGTGCTTGGTTCCCTAAGGTGCTGCATTAGACAGCAATACAAATGTTCTTTTCCAGAACCTCACTGGAGGATATAGACCTGCTGTTTCCTCAGGTGCTAGCTCAATCAGCAGGATCACTCTGCATGTTATAACTAGGCGGCACAGTTTCCAGAGCAATGCTAAGAGTGGGTATATAAATAGGAGAGGCTTATAAATAATAAATAAGTTAGAGCAAGGACTGTAAATTAAAAAGGGAGTTATTTTAAAACTAAGGCATTTGCGAAAATAAGCCCAAACTACTTTAAAGTATGGTAATAACAATGTTACCAGACATTACATGGTTGAAAATCTGAATTATGCCATGTGTAGGGAAAGGGTTATTCTGAGAGAAGTAATGAAGAGACTGGAATATTCTACAAACACTGGAAAGTTAAATATCTGAAGAAAGTTTCAACCAAGACACCAATAACTGGTGACAAGTTTTCTGACAGACCTAGCACCTGCTGTTGAGACTGTACCTCAAAATGTCACTAAAAACAAGTGAATTGGAAGAGGAATTTTGTTATATAGTTAAATGAAATGCAGACACACCAATAGAGTGAGTTCACTAAGGGGAAAAACTGCTTCATTATAAAGGAAAAAGAGGTTATCTAATATAAAATCCTTAACCCTGTCCAAATATGATAGTTAACTAATATAAAGAGATCAAGGAATGGTTCTTTCCTTGAAAATTTGTCAATATGCACAACCATTGGCAGAAATATACAGTGACTCCAAAGGATTCTGGAAAAGTAAAAACCTTCTACTAAAGTTTCATCACCTGATGGAAGAAATTTCTATCAAGAAGTTGACAATTTCAGTTCACTGACATTTTAGAACTATATTAATGACGAATCCTGATTAAGTAGAAATCCTCATTTTATGATTTTCTTCCTTTAGTTAACTTTCTCCCTTAATTAACAAATCAACTAAAAATAATAATTCAAAAACTAGAATTTGGGGGGCACCTGGGTGGCTCAGTTGGTTAAGCATCTAACTCTTGGTTTCAGCTCAGGTCATGATCTCACAGTTGAGGAATTTGAGCCCCAAGCTGGGCTCTGTGCCGAAAGCACGGAGCCTGCTTGGGATTCTCTCTCTCCCTCTTTCTTTGCCCCTCCCCCATCCTCTTGAGAAAAAAAAAAAAAAAGCTAGTAGTTTTGAGTTTACCAGGCAATGTTGTAATACCTTACATATACTGACTCATTTAATCCACATAACAACTCTTTCAAATTCGTACTATTATCCCCATTTTTAAAAATTTTTTTCTTTCTTTTCTTCATTTTCTTTTTTTATAATTTTTTAATATATATTTTTGAGAGACCAAACATGCACATAAGTGGAGGTGGGGCAGAGAGTGAGAGAGTGAGAGTGAGAGAGTGAGAGAGTGAGAGAGAGAGAGAGAGAGAGAGAGAGAGAGAGAGAGAGAGAATCTGAAGCAGGCTCTGCACTATTGGTGCAACGCCCGACACGGGGCTTGAACTCACAAACTCAGTGATCATGACCCGAGTCGAAGTCAGATGTTCAACTAACTGAGCCACCCAGGTGCCCCTAATATCCCTATTTAATATTTATTTATTTTTGAGAGAGAGAGAGAGAGAGGCGTGAGTGGGGGAGGGCAGAGAGCGAGACACAGAATCTGAAGCAGGTTCCAGGCTCTGAGCTGTCCGCATAGAGACTGATGTGTGGCTTGAACTCAAGAACCATGAGATCATGACCTGAGCTGAAGTCGGACACTTAACCGACTGAGCCAGCCAGGTGCCCCCATATCATCCTATCTAAAATGCACAGAGAGGCTCAATACTCTGCCAAAGGTCACACAAGGAGCAAGCATATGAGCTGAGATTTGAAGCCAAATTGTTTGACTTTGGAACTAGTACATTTTATGTTGACTGCATCAGTTACAAAGGCTTCAATTGTATCACTGTATTATAAGAGAAGATGCTTGTTTATCATCAAGTCACACAGCTAGTTAATGCCAGTTAAGTCTCAAATGCAGGTCCTATGTTTCCCATGTCAATCATGTGCTCCACTGAAATCCGATAAATTGAACTTTCAACAGTATTTATTTAGATGGGTATGATACTTTGTATAGAGTAGACACGATATTTAAACAGGGTCTTATGATCGATTTCTATCAAATAAATATCATGTTTCATTTCTGGGCCTAGGACAAGCTGGTGAATATATTCTGTTAGAATATATTCTGTTAGAATATATTCAGAATATATTCAGAGTTAGCAGGACTCTGATACTAAAATAGCTAAATACTGCCAATCTGGAAAATTTTTTTCCAGAGCCAGAGTTTATTAAGCTAAGTAAGGATTTGAGACTCTAATTTTGCAAGAGAAGATGAGACTCAACTATTAGGGTCCACAAACAAGAACAACATCATGTATTTTTCCCAGAGGACTCTTAAAGAGTCTGTTGCCTGTGAAGTCTGTGGAGGAGATGAAGCATGAAACTACTGCTTTAACTCAATCAAGATTCATGATCCTAACAGGAGTAGGTTTTATCAAAATCCTTATTGTGGGTATTGGAGGAAAGCAGAATGAGCTGACAATATTAATGCAGACATTTACTTGTGAAGTTTCCTGAAATACCTGACAAGTCTGCACATTGTACTTTGATTCACTGGAAACTTCAGTGGACTAGAAACCTGACGCTGTTGTTTCTCATCAGTTGCATCACTATAATCCAAATCTTCTTCTTGGGTTCAATTTGTTTCATGGTGATGGTGACACTACTTTAAAGGGTTCTTTGCATAGTTTCAGAAAATAAATGCTCCACAGCTGGGTGATATATTAAAAACCACATAACATTACTGTTTAGAATATTCATGCCATTCAATTTTATTCAATAACTCAAAAACATGTTTGACAGTCTATGGATTTAGAAGAGATGAATTCTATTTAAATTCTCCATTTCCAATGGCAACAATGGTGATTAAAGGGACTGGGGACAGTGATATAGGAGAGATATGACCATTATACATAAGGTTAAATTTGAGTTCTTCTCCTCACAGATTAGAATTTGGGTGGTATTAAGAAGTATTTTTGACAATAAATCTTTAAAAAGTTGCCTCGGAAAACAAAGACTTTGCATTAGTTCAGAGGGCATAGAAGTTACGTAGTAGCATATTCTACTTCATAAAGAGGAAAACAGAGGGGAAATGCTCATTGGCTCAAGTTATGAACTCGGTCTATGGACAATATTGTCAAGATCAGACAAAATACAATTATACAGGCTAAGGGAAGAAAGCATTCTAGGTTCAGTTATTAAGGGCACAGAACTGGTGGGTGAAAAAGTTACAAAAGAAAGGACTACTTTGTGGTGGGAAAGGAAATGTATACTCCTACCTTCCCTCCTATCAATAAATATGTTCAGTTATACCCAGGCCCACATCCCTCTTGGGGATGGCTCTCAACTCATTCTGTCACATGCAGCTCTTAAAAAGAAGGAACTATTAGGGGCACATGGGTGGCTCAGTCGGTTAAGCATCTGACTCTTGATTTTGGCTCAGGTCATGACCTTACAGTTTGTGAGATAAAGCCCTGTGTCGGGCTGTGTGCTGACAGCGCAGAGCCTACTTGGAATTCTCTCTCTCCCTCTCCTCTGCTCACGCACTCTCTCTCAAAATAAATAAACTTAAAAGAAGAAGAAGAAGAAGAAGAAGAAGAAGAAGAAGAAGAAGAAGAAGAAGAAACAATTATTGTCTTTTCTCATGGTTTTTGTAATCATCTTTAGAGAATATTTCTGAGGTTTCTGGGGAAAGAAAGAAACCGAGAATCATATACCTTTATTTTATAAAGATTTCTCTTACAAAGCTTTCATTTGCATAGAGCTGATTTTGCCTCTTTTTGAAATACTAGATAAGGGCAGTAGAATTCTACTTAGAATTGTTTTAATTTTTAGAATTTCTGATTACAGACAAAGCTCTTTTATTACATGAATAAGATTAGGAAGCTAAGAATGTAAAAACAGAGACTGCAAATTAATGCCTAGAGAGGTGAAACAGGCAATGTAAAAATCCTAGAATAGGATTTAGAACTAGAATTGCTATGTCCAGAAAATGATGGTTCTTTTTGCTAAGCCCTCTACTACCCTTATGAATAAGAGCAAGAGAAATGATTACCAAATGTGACTTTGAATCCATGTGGCCATTCACAGATCCGCTGAACTGGGATAAAATTCAAAAGAGGGCCTGTGATCTTGGCATACAGTACCACCTAGCCTGACTGGGGTGTGACAAAAAGCAAGCTAATATAATTCTCCAAACACTGGTCTAGAAATGTACAATTTGTAGCATCATATATGTTTATAGAAACATTGATACAGCTTTTAGAATCTGTCATTGGTAGGTTTTTCCATTAGTTTCATCATGTTCAGTCAAACCAAATCTACTACTTGTAGCATACAAAGAAAGGTGGGGAAGAACATAAAAAAAAATTAGCTAATCTGCAATAAAAACTAGTAAAAGCTAGACCACAGAAACCATAGAGCTTAAGAAGACAATGCCAATCATAGGTTCTTCTCTCCCCTTCAAAACTTTTTATTCTCTGATCTTAGCAAATACTATCTTCTTATTTTCTAAATGTTTTATTAATTTACCTTTTCTATTTTTGTAGCTTCTCCACCAATCCTCTGAATTAGCCTTGTTTAACCACGATGCTTACATGAACCAGAGAACTCAGAAACTGATTTATGTGGTAACTTGCCTCAATGTTCCCAAGGATAATACATAATTAGTACCATTTTAGATGCACAGGGTGCACACGATGCGGTGCCTGATGGCACATGTGCTTAAATTTCTGAAGGAACTCCACACTAAGTCAGAACAGGGAGCCCCTTTATTTTTCTTACTTTAATTTTCTTATATTGTAGTAAAGTGGGTTCATATTCATCTAAGGACTATTTATTCATGAACAATTAAACTCTTGTGTATTCATTAACTCACTTGTCCCCTCTGAGCTGGATCCTGAACTCCTCTGGTGAAGTAGTAAGGTGGGGTTAAGAACCAATCCGCAAATAGTAAAACATGTAAAACTAAAAATTAGGAATTTGTCTTTTAAATGTTTTGAGAAATTACTATAGTTCTTAAAATATAATAAATTACTATTATATGTGGATATAATCTATTACTCAGTAATTTGTTGCTGTTTTACTTTCTGAGTCTGATTTAGCCATGAAAGTAGTCAATATGGTTTTCCTTTCCTTAATCCCTTCATTCAAGCACCTAGTACAGAAGTCTAGCAAACTTTTTCTGTAAAGAACCAAATGATACATATTGTGGGTTTTGTAGGCCATATGGTCTCTGTTACAACCAGGCAATGCTGTCATGGCCTGAAAGCAGCTATACACAATAGGTAAACAAACTGGCATGAATGGGTATGGCTGTGTTCAAATAAAAAATTGGTGGAGACAGTAGTTTTCTGACACCTGACCCAGAGTTCAGTGGTACATATAGACTGACAGTTCAAGAGATATTTTTAGCTAATGATAATGATGATGAGGGTAAGAAATAGACCTTTCAGGGTATGAATATTTCCATAACTACACCTTCTTACTACTTAACAGTGCTAGAATTTGACTTTGGTTTCTGATAAGTAGATAAGAGTTTTATACCCACCTAAAGTATATCCTTGCATATGTGATAAATTTGGAAATGAGAAAAAAGGAGAACAAATACTATTTCTTATTGTGATCATTTAATTAACTAAAACAAAACAGTTAATTATGACTGAATTGACTCTGAACAAAGCAGAATGCTGATGTCAGATATACAGTCAGCCTATCCATTACTGATTTATCACCAGTTCATACTTATTAAGTACTTTCTTTATTAAACAAAACACAAGACACACAAAGTGATTCCTAAGTAGGACTGTGCATTAAGAACCACCTAGGAGCTTCTTTCTTGGGGCCCTACTCCAAAATCTATTATCAAAATCTTACTTGTTGGTGTCTAGATGAAAATTTGGGAAAACTGTCTTAGTTAATTCTGGTTATCCCTGGAGTCTTCAATTTTAAGAAAAAAAGTTAAGCTCTAAACATGTTCTAATCTGTGGTCAGCAATTTGGTATTACTGTTTAAGTGCATGAGCTCTGGAGTCAGAGCTGGGCTCTAACCCATTTTTGTCATTTCCTAGCCTGGGCAATTTCTATATGCCTGAGTTTCTTTATCTGTAAATTGGATATAATAACAGCATTCAACTCATAGCATTGTTGGGGAGAATTCAATAGGTGAAAATATCTGGCATAACACCTGGCACACATCAGTCACACAATAAATATAAACTATTACTACTTATCACACATTTTTTCAATTACTAACAATGATATCAAAATATACTACATTTTAAAGGCCTAATTCAAGGTGCATAGTCTGTTAAGTGAATAGGCTATTCCAACTTGTCTTGTACTGACCAGCAGAAGAGGTGTCCTTTTCCACAGTCCACAGCAGGAGCTCTGAGCAAGGGAAAGCTGAGTGTATCAGACCCAGATGTATTTGACCCTTGTTTTGTAAGTCTGACTGCTCTTTCACAGCCTGGAGTAGGACACCATTTAATGGCAGGATTATTTTCAACAAAGGCCTGTTGGAACAGCAATAACAAAACATGACAGAAAATATTTTAATACTAAATTCTCAGAGTATATCCCATGTCAATTTAATTTAGAGGGAAAAAAAAGGCGTGAAATAAAAAACAAAGAGTAATCAGTCTAAAGAGATACTTAAAATAGCACCAGAAAGTATGAAACTTAAAAGTAAGAAGGAAAAAAGAGGTAATTACTTTAGTAACAACATGACTTTTTAAATTTATATTTTCTTTAATCTAAAAACCAGGTAGGGGTGCCTGGGAGGCTCAGTTGGTTAAGCCTCCAATTTTGGCTCAGGTCATGATCTCATGGTTCGTGAGTTTGAGCCCAACATCAGGCTCTGCACTGGTGGTGTGGAGCATGCTTGGGATTCTCTCTCCCTCTTTCTCTCTCTGCCCCACCTCCACAGTTGCTCTCTCTCAAAATAAATTAAAAAATATATAAAAAACACAAGAGCCAGGTAGATGATAATGAAGTAAAACATAACTATTCACAAAGAAAATGTGTAACTTAAACATGTTTTCTCATAAAATATGCTGCTTTTCTGATGGCAAATAATTATAGAATAGAATCTTGTATGTGATTATTAGTTACATTAGAACTGCAAATTTCTAAATGGTGCCCTAATAATACAGAAGTCAATATTATGATGCTTTCTACGTTATGAAACAGCAGAATGTCTTTTTAAAAGTCCATATGTTATAGGGGTTAGACTACAAAAAAATCTGCATAAAGCAGTCAAAGTATAATTTTTAAATCACACAAGAAAGTAACTTACCTATGCTTCTGTACAACTCTTAAACAAAAATAAAGAATGCAGAAAAAAGAAACATAATTCATTATATGAAACTATTCTTTCAAAAAATCCATTCTAAATTGATAATCTTTATTTCTGAATATTTACATGTAGTAATGTAAAATATGTCTTTTAGAAAACTTCAAATAGGTACTACCTACTTTGAATACTGTTCTCATCAATCAGTTATAAAAGTGCCAACAGGCAAATCAGCATACAGTTCTGACCAACATTTTTTATTTTCTGTAAATTACTACTTCGGCTTTTAATTTTTACTTGTTTTTTAAAATTAAAAAAAAATTATTTTAGGGAGCGAGAGAGCGAGTGGGGGAGAGGGGCAAAAGTGGGGAGAGAGAGAGAATCTTAAGTAGGCTGCATGTTCAGCATGGAGCCTGGTGGGGGGGCTTGATCCCACAAACCTGGGATCGTGACAAGCCAAATCAAGAGTTGGACACTCAACCTACTGAGCCACCCAAGTGCCCCTACTTTTACTTCTATCATGACTACAAAATAATGCTTTAGCTTAAAACTGTAATTAATGCCACCACTCCTTCATGCAGTTTTTCTGGGAGACAAAAGTCAGAGTCCATTATTTCATGTGTTTTCAAAAATAAAAAAAAAAGTTAAATAAAATCTGTTACACAGTTTTAATAAAATTAAAATGATGGAAATCAGATAATTGGCAGCATACCTTAATATCAAACTGTAGGTATCGTTTGTCCATCTCCTTAGAAACTACACTTTCTATGATATCCACAGGCACAAGTTGGAAGCAATCATATGCAGGGCAGAAAATGTTGTGAGCTTCACCTTCTTGAATTTTCAGATTCAAAAATCTATTAAAATTATCAATTGATAGAAAAAAAGGAAAAATATAACTTATTTTCACATTCTAAGAATTTTTTCTTTATGCTCAATTTTCTTTTAGAGTGTAATTAAAATAACACCAATGAACAAAGTGTGGAATATCAATTATAATACAATTGATTTAATAAAATATATATAATTCACATAATTCACAAATATTATTAAATATTATTTGCCCAACCATTCATTCATTTATTCATACATACACACATATATGAATATATATACTCATATTTATGTTATATATATATTTTATACATGTTCCTCTTTTGCTTTATTCTAAAAATCTGAAACAATATACATAACATTAAAATTTAAGAAATGAGTGATTTGGAAAGGTCACATTCAATTCTCAATATTTCGTACTTTTAAAGAAAAGGGAGCAATTGTACAGAATTAAAATCCTGGATAATCCAAGAGATTTGGGAGTGGCATTGCAAAATAGCATACCTTTTTGAAGAAAAGACTTTCTGCTTATATTTCATTCAGACGAGTATTAAGTTGCATGTCCTACTCCAGGCACACTAGTTGACCTAGTCAAACTAGTTCCCTAGTTGCCCAAGGAAAAGGCATCCTGGAGAGTGACAGGAATGTAGCCCTAGGTGAATTAAGTGCTTAAGAGCAGGATTTTGAGTTAGACAATTCCAGGTCTGCCACTAACAAGTCATATGATCTTTAGCAATTTGTTTACCTGTCTGCCCCTCAGTTTCACTATCTGTAAAATGGAGGTAATAATAAGCATTTCTTGGGGTTGTTACACAGATTATATGATATAATGTATGAACATCTCCATGGTGCCTGGCTTAGATAAGAATTCATAAATTTTAGCAAGGGTTTTATTTTTATTATTAATATTTCCTATGGACAAACAAGAAGAAATGAGCTCTTAAAGTGTGATTTAACACTTAAACCTAGAGAAAATAAATGGAAAGCCAGGCAATTAAGTCACCATTCTCTAGTGATCACAATCAACTGTTTGACTCTTCTGCCTGCAGTATTTTTCCTTCAGGTTCTCTCAGGCTCTTAATTCTACTGCACTTAAAAAAAAAAAAAAATCAAACTTACTGTCATCAGATCTACCCCCTCTGCTCCATTTCCTTCTTCCACAATTTCATTCTGGCACTTTAAGGAAAACAGAGCCCTCTCTTCTGTTTTTTTTTAATTTACTTATTTTAAGAGAGCAAGAGAACATGTGCTGGAAGGGACAGAGAGGAAGAAGAGAGAATCCCAAGCAGGCTCTGCAGTCAGCACAGCCCAATGGGGCTCGAACCCACGAACCATGAGATCATGACCTGAGCTGAAATCAAGAATTGATGCTTAACCTACTGAACACCCAGGTGCCCCCAGAACCCTTTCCTAATACCCTTTCTAACATACCCCAGACCTAGCCATATCTTTAGCTGTCTCTGCCTTCTCACTTCAGTGAAAGAGGGCTTTCTTCTTCACCCCCAAGCTAATCCTTAAATATTCTGGCCAGCTCTGGAACTTGCACAATCCAGAAACCTATCCCCTCTTTGTCTCTGTTTCTGTCTCTCTGTCTCCCTAATGGCTCTTTTCTTTGGCATAATACATATGCTCAAGTTTTTTCCCACCCTGAAACATTTCCCAACCAAATGATCCTTTTTAGCTCTACTTTCCTTTCATATCAAATTTTCTTGACAAAATAGTTCGATGATTTGTCATTACTTCCTCAATTCCATCTCATTCAACCTGCAACACTCTAGCTTTTGTCACCTCTTCACTGAATGGCCAGCTCTCAACAAGGCCATAAGACTACCCATTAGCCCAAGGATTCAAGACTTCTCAATTTTTATCTGCATTGACTTCTCTGGAGCATCAGACACCGCTAAACAGTTCCTTCTTTTAGATTCTCTCTTTTCTCTGGCTTCTAGGACTTATTTTTTTTCTGCTGGCATTATCTTCTTACTTCTGGTTGCTCCTTATCCATCTTTTCCACTAGTGACTTTTACTCCTCTGATCACTGATTTTTACGTTCTCTAGGGTTTTCACACCAAAACTCTTTTCTTCCCATTCCATTCAATCTTCCTGGGTGATCTGAATATTAACTGGGGGTGCCTGGGTGGCTCAGTTGGTTAAGTGTCTGACTTTAACTCAGGTCATGATCTCATGGTTTGGGGGTTCGAGACCCGTGTCGGGCTCTGTGCTGACAGCTCAAGTTCCTGGAGCCTGCTTTAGATTCTGTGTCTCCCTCTCTCTCTGCCCCTCCCCCACTTGCACTCTCTCAAAAATAAACATTAAAAAACTTTTTAAAATACTCCTAACTTAAACTACCACCTATATGCTAATGACTCCGAAATTTAAAGCCCAGATATCTCTCCTTAGCTATAGATTTTACTACACACAATATTTGTTTAAATGCCTCATATGCATTTAAAATTCAACATGTTTAAAATCTTCCCTTCTATTTCTCAGTATAATTTAAAAGCCACACACACTCCACAAAACTGACATATGTCAACAGAAGGCCACTCTGTACCTTAGTTACTAGTTAAAAATTACCTGTATATACTCTGTGTCAAGAAAAACAATTTCACAGAAATAAAGATGGATGAAGTGTTTAGGGGAAATGCTATGGAGCAGCAGTTCCCAAAGTGTGATCTGTGGACCTGAGACTTTTCAGGGGGTTTATGAGGTCCAAACTACTTTCATAATGGTATTAAAACTTTGTTTTTCAGTTAAAACTGCTGATGCTGTAGCAAGAATCATGGCAGTGGTGCTAAAACCATACTGGTAGACTTTATATTCTTCACTGCTTCACACTTGCAGTTAAAAAGCCAGTTTCATTTAAGAATAGCCTTGATGGAATAATTGTGAATTACTGGTTATTAATAAATTTTATTATTTATTTTATTATAGTAAGTCTTAGCCCACAAGTACACATCTTTTGGGTATGCTGTGCAAAGAAATGGGAAGTAAGCATAATGAACTTCTGCTGCATACCAAACCATGCTAGTTGTCTCGGGGAAAAGTACTTAGGAAAATGTTCAATTTAGAAGTGGACCTACCTACTTTTATCATGGAATGCTATTTTTATTTGAACACTATTTATTTAGAAAATTAATTAAATGAGGCTGTCATGTCAAGGAAAAAAGTTGACAGTATTTGTTGCCAATGATAAAGTTCAAGACTTCACATAAAAATTAGAATTTTGAAAAATTCTTAATGCTACTGTGAACTTGACAGCTTCCCAATATTTATAGACTTTTCTTTTTTTCTTTTAAAAACTTATTTATTTAAATTCAAGTTAGTTAACATACAATGTAGTATTGGTTTCAGGAGTAGAACCCAGTGATTCATCACTTACATATGATACCCAGTACTCATCCCAACAAGTGCCCTCCCTAATGCCCATCACTCATTTAGCCCATCCCCCTGCCCACCTCTCCTCCAGCAACCCTCACTTTGTTCTCCGTATTTAAGAGCCTCTTATGGTTTGCCTCCCTCTCTGTTTTTATTTTTCCTTCCCTTCCCCTATATTCATCTGTTGTGTTTTTTAAATTCCACATATGAGACTTTTCTGATAAGTTTGGTGATGATAGTAATTAATGTGCTTTTTTTTTTTTTTACTATATTTATGTGTAGGAAATATGTTAACACTGGAAGATCTACATAACCCAGTGAATAAATGTTTTCCAAAATGATGCAGTGCAAGATAGACCAACAGATTTTAATGTAGAGGTACCAAAAAAAAAAAAAAAAAATCTATTGATAAGGTTTCAGATTTTATACTGCAGCTAACCATTAAGAAACTACCAGTATGATGTATATTAGAGTATCTAAACTTATTAATACACTTCTCTTTTTTCCATCTACACATCTTTGTGAAGCCACATATTCTTTATATATGTCAACCAAAACAATATATTATTATAGACTGAATGTATGGGAGTATAGCTGTCTGTTATTAAGCTAGACATTAAAGGGATTTGCAAAACAACACGACTCTTCTAATTTTTTAATTGAAAATAGTTAATTATTCACAGTAAATGTTATTTATGTTAACACATAAATAATGGGTTTATTATTATTCCTTTTAGCTATGAATAAGATATATTCAGCTTTTCAGGGAACTTAATAGTCTCCTGTGAAAGTGCACTGTTTGCTTACAGTTCCTATATGATGATGTTTTGAATTTTATGTACTCTAATCAGAGCAGGTTTAACTATCTCTGGGAGTTTAAATGACAGAACTGAGAAGATCTCAACTGAAAGCAAGATCATTTCCCTGTGAGCCATGCTATTAATCTTCATCAAGATACAATTTCCCACTAAATTTATGAGCGGAACATGGAGTTGATGAACGTTAATAAAAGGGAGAAATCTGGGGCAAACTTTACTTGCATTTTTATCTTGTTGGTTACCCACCCTTAGGAAGATAACAATAACTACCATTTATCAAGTGGTAACTATGTGCCAGGCCCTGTTCATTCTAAGTATTTTACATACATTAAGTCATTTGACAGTAAACTGACAACAATCTTATGAAGTACTATTATCACCATTTTATAGATAAGGAAATGGAGGCACAAGGAGGTTACCACTTAGCTAAATTAACAACTAATAAGTAGCAGGAAGATATTCTAGGCTGGGTAGAAAATATTAATTTTTTTTCATTTAAGCCCTTGGAGTAGATGCTTCCAAGCACCTGGCTGGATTGATGACATCATGGGGTAGGGAAGAGTGAAATAAATTGAAAGGTTTTTCAACTATCTAAGGATCTTTTAAAATTCTTCCAATCTTATTAAACAAAGAAGTTTCTTTTCTATATGCCTAGAAAGGGCTACATTTAATTTAAAAATGATTTTATCAACATATAAGTCACCCAACCTAGAACCTGTTTTACTGCTGCTTGATTTGACAAGAACTACTGGCAGGCTGATGGAAGGGGAATCCTAGGTAGGTTGATAAAGTACCACAGAAAATAATAATTAGATCTTTCAAATTTAAATCTTACCATAAACTTCCCATGGCTAGTCTGATGAGTATGGGAGATGGTTCCTGTGACAGAAGTGTGGCGAAGGAGGTAAAGGAAGTTCAAAAAAATTCAAGTAAATCCCTTGGGGAGGCTGAGTTTTCACACAGAAACCAAGGTCCAAAGTAGCAAACTTGGTAGAACCCAGAAAATACTCCCTAATGCAACAGAGTTAACAATTAAGCTAAACAAAGTATTGTACGTGTGGAAGATTTTCTGCATCCAGAACTAGGTCAAAGTTAGTTTTGGATTGTAAACCCTGACCCTTACCAATTAGGTTGCTTGTATTAGCTGTACTAATTTGATCTTATTTAATTAGAGTCTAGTCTGTTTAAAGAAAAAAAAAAAACCGACCATGTAGTCTCATTTATTCTGACTTTTTAAGAAGCAGTATTTCCCCCTCCAAATGAAATCTTGCGCTATACCCTGGCTTAAAAAACAAAATGTACTCAAAACCAGAATGACAGAAAGATGAGTGGTTGTCTACAAATTGGAGGCAGGAGGGTGTGCAGAGGATGAGGGAGACAGAGAAAGGAGGACTGGAGGGATTTCAAGGAGAAATGAAGTTTTGCGGGATGATGGATATTTTTATTATTTTGATGTTGGTAATGGTTTCATGGGTGTGTACATTTGTCAAAGCTTATCAAATTATTTATTTTAAATATGTGGTTTATCATATGTCAATTATACTCCAACAAAATTTGTTAAAAAAAATCTGTTTATAAGAACAACAGAAAATTTGCTCAGGTTCTTGCTCTCTCACCCAACACGGTATTCCCCAGGTCCCTATACGTGGTACCTGGTACTCCATGAAAAATAATACTTTGAAAACTTCTGATTTTTAAGATTCCTTAAATACTAATGACATGCTTTGCCTAGGTCATTAATCAGTAGATTTATGTGCTCCAGAGATAACATGGTTATTGTATTGCTCACTAATTACATTGATCTTCTCTTTCATTTTGTTTATAAACCTCTCTTGAAAAGTGCGACATTAGAGCAAAGTTAATGGATGGAAAGAAAGTATAACTCTTGGCAAGATAATGGGAAGGAGAACAAAAATAAACATGAGAAACAAAATAAATTTCCCATTTTTAAAATATACCCAAACCATGTCTAGAAGAGACACTGAACTCTGAATAGGTTAAAAGGGGATTTAAAAAAATTTTTGTTGTTTATTTTTGAGAGAGAGAGAGAGAGAGGGAGAGAGAGCAAGGGAGGGGCAGAGAGAGAGGGAGACACAGAATGCAAAGCAGGCTCCAGGCGCTGAGCTGTCAGCACAGAGCCTGATGCGGGGCTTGAACCAATGAACTGCGAGATCATGACCTGAGCCAAAGTTGGATGCTTAACCAACTAAGCCACCCAGGAGCCCCTAAGAAGGGATTTTAAACATCCATCCTGTTACAAATTTTCAAGGCTATTTGCTTGTCACAAAAAATTTAGAGAAAGCATAAAACAAATGTTTACAAATTACTGGAATATAAAAAAAGTTATTCTTGATATTTAGGTGTAGGCTTGAAACTTACATTAGATGTAATATAAATGAAAATACTAAGGAAACTTATTTATGCATACCTGCTTTGTTACCAGAAGTACCTTACATTAAGTGAAATAACATTTATTACTAAATTAAATGATTTTACTGTATTAATAAATGGGAAGATGTAAAAATAAGGAAAAAAAATTCTTCCTTAGTAGTAAAGTATATTTCAGTGTAACTCTGAAACCAGTATTAATAATCCATATCATTAAATATCAAAAACAAGCAATTTCATTACCAAATCAGAGTGCTGTCATGCAGTAAGAAATACTAATAAGCTGCACATATACTCACGACTCCCAACATCCTCTACAAAAGTCATGTCCACAGGGCATATCCACTGGGTCTTCAAATACAGAAATACTGCACATACAAATGTCACACTGGAGATGAAGAAAAGCAATGATTTAAATGAAGTTATACTTTGTAGAGAGAACAATATATTCATTCGTTTGTTAGTTTAATACAAAAATGCTACTGTAGTAATTACAAAGTTAAGTGTTTCATAGTTATAAGGTAAGTTACAGTTAGTATGCTTATTTTGACTGAATACCAAATACCATGCCTATTTCATTATAAACTATTAAGGGATTTAAATATTTTAATGTACAAGTCAAACTCTTAAATTCCAAATTTCCCAAATGCAACTATCCATTTGGGAAGAAAAGTATAAGAAGCAAACCATTAGAGTCTATTCAGGTCCAAAAAAAATTAAAAAAATCTACTCAGGTGAAGATCAAATTGTCCACTGCAAAATAACCATTTCAATATCATGTTCTTTAGCCCATACTCATCCCAGAAAATCTACAAAAACAGAGTAACTTTGTGTTTTCAATATAAAAACTCAGGATATTTAGAGTAGCAATTTAAGGATTTCTACCCAGGGAACCCTGCTGCAAGGCTATGTATCTTCTAAACAATGACTTATCAGGAGCAAACATTCCAATGTTACAGATGCAAACTATAGAAGTAGAATCCTGTTTTCTGAGAAAGCCAAGATAAAACCCAGAATACTTTCATTTTCATCACATATTTGAGTATAACAGCATAACAATGGTATGCCATTTAAAAACGCAGACAATGGCAGTATTGTTTCTCAATAAAAAAAAAAAAAAAAACATTTACTATGGAAATCTAGATGATACACTCAAGAAGCTTTACTGAAACAAATACATAATTATCAATATTTTATTGTAAGCGTTTTCATATTTTTTATTTAAAGTGCCTACATAAACTCAACTTTTAATATTTCAGCATGGTGTGTTTAAAACTTTAAACACCTGGAGATTTTAAGTAAAAATACAGTAGATGGCTTTCTCAAACTCTTTTCTGTTTTCTGTTTTGAAATGAGAAAAGAAGAGCTTTTGTTTTTCAATCTGTAATTCAGAGATCACCAAAATATTCTATGATAATAAATACTTACCAAAGGGTGAAATAACTGAACCCTTTAAGAAGGGTATAGGATTCAATTATAGGAATTTAGCTAAAAGGTTCCATGAAACAACATTAAATAAGTTAAAAGTTAAAAGACTAAACACAAAATTAGGGGAAATACACTGAATACCGAATCATACCAAACTGGTGTCCAAATCCCCAGGAGATAAACTTATTTCATCTGGAGAGGTGACAGAAGAACGTGTAGTCCTTGGAGTTCTTGGAGAAGGGAGCGTATCCCAGGCATTATACCCGCTCGGTGGTGGAGTTGGCATTTGAACACCTGATCGTTGGCAGCAGTTCTCTGGGTTGGACATCCAAGCCTCAAGTAATTTCTCCCTGTCCCAGTCTTTAAGAAAAATGGAATAGATAGCTCTCAAAAAACAGAAAATATGGTGATGTTTTAAGAGTTTCATAATAACAAAAGAGGATAAATTAAAGTGATATAGGCTATCTCTTCTTTATGAAAGTAGTAACTGCAAATGAGTATTCAGGTATGTTATATGCACTAATATTTTTAAACAAGAATTTAAACTTTTATAATCTACTGTGGTTTACAAATATGTCAATATCTACCAATATCATCAAAACTCCCAGTCATTTCTAATAATCAAAAGAAATGCCTCATCACTTTTGGAAGTTACTAAATTTTTTTTTGGCATAGGTTTCATTTAGCCATTTTACTCTTTTCAAGAAAAATATGTAAATTTTCCAACTGGTTTCACCAGTGTCAAGTGGTAAAATGATTGGACAGCTTACTATAAACATGTCAAAATGTCAACAATAAGTCCAAAAATCATTTGATATACAGCTTGAAAGCAGAAGAAACTTCTGAAGGGATTATGGTTATAAAGTTTTAGTGAATTAGGTATAAATTCTGTATTGAGTTCACATCTGACTGAACTAAAGATGATCTTCCTACTATGAACACTTTTTTTTTAAATGTCTATTTAGTTTTGAGAGAGATAGAGACAGAGCGTGAGTGGGGGAGGCCAGAGAGAGAGGGAGACACAGAACCCAAAGCAGGCTCCAGGCTCTGAGCTATCAACACAGAGCTTGACGTGGGACTCGAACTCACGAACGGTGAGATCATGACCTGAGCTGAAGTCGGACGCCCAACCGACTGAGCCACCCAGGCGCCTCCCCTACTATGAACACTTTTAAAATAGCCAAGTGAAGTGTGTTATAAAGTCCAGAGCCATAAAAACTAACCCATTAAAAATAATAAATAAGTACATCCAATTTTGTTAGCTGTTTTATAGACATTACTTAATTTATTCCTCCCAACAAACCTTTCAATCATTATTTAGGTGAAGAAACCAGGACTCAGGAAAGTTATATAACTTGCCCCGGCTCACACAGATAGTGAGGAATTTGAAATCAATTTCTGTAATTCCAAAACCTGTTTTCTTTCCACTGTAGCACAGTGAAGTACAGGGTCAAGAGTTATCCTAGAGTCAATTATTCAACGTAGGCCCATTCTATACAATTTTACAGCTCTAACACAAAGAACTATAGGAATTTCCTATGCAAGACTTTTTCTGACCATATTAAATCAGTGTATTTGGTGGTTTAACAGCATAATTATTATAACAGAGGTGCAATACAGATAGACTGGGTGTGTTTCTGGCTGTGTAAACCATTTGTGAAAAGGCACAGAAGTATAATCAAGAGACATGAGCAATTCTGTAAAGTTATAGCATATCATACTGTGGTTTGAAAAGATGGAAAACAAGATTGGAAAAGGAATCAGATTACAAAGAGGAAGAAAAATCTAACAACTGAAAAAAAACTGTATGAGTGCATTCTAGGAAATGTTGCTACATGGACATCAGTGTTTTGATAGGTCATTACTTACTTAAAAAGAAAATTACTTTTCTTCAAACAGTAGGATTATTTTCCAAAGTATCCATTATGTCACTTTTTAATAAAGGAAAAAGAGAGAACTACTATAATTTTTATAAACAGATATTAAGTATGCTAAATTTTAGTTTTATCTACTAGAAATATTTTTCAGCACAAATTCTGCTTGGATTCTATAACATTCACTTAGCAAATATTTACTAAATGTCTTTTATATGTACTGTCAGGCAGTAGGGATACAATGGGAGGAATAATCAGGCATGATTCCTGCCTTCATGAAATTTATAGTCTAGTAAGGAGAAAGACATGAAGTAAAAAGTCAATACAATAACAAAAGAATCATCACCGTCAGAGTGCCATGGAGGAGAGGGAGAGAATCTGAGTCAGAGAAGGTGACGCTGGAGAAACAGTTTGGAGTGGACAAATGAAGGATGAGTGGGAGTTAACTAATAAAAGAGTGGGGGGGGGGGAGGGAAGACATTCTAGACAGGCTGTACACAGCATGTTCAAAGACCCTGTGGTAGGAGGGAAGATGGCATTCTTGTGAAATTAAAAAGGTCAGTGTAGGGGTGTCTGGGTGGCTTAGTCAGTTAAGCATCCAACTCTTGATTTTGGGTCAGGTCATGATCTCACAGTTCATGAGTCTGAGCCCCGCATCAAGGCTCTGTACTGACAGTGCGGGGCCTGCTTGGGATTCTCTCTTTCTCCCTCTCTCTCTGCCCCCTCCCCGCCCCTGTTGTCTGCCTCTCTCTAAAAATAAAGAAATAAACTTTAAAAAAAAAAAAAGAGTCTCTTAAAAGAAAAAAAGGTCAATGTAGCTGTAGCATGGAGATCAGAAGGGAGGCATCATATGAGATAAGGCTGAAAAAATAGGCTGGGCCTAGATCATGCAAGACTTTTTAATAACACTTCTATCATCAGCTTAGGAGTGATAGAAAGTCACTGAAAAGTAGAGCTTGGGGTTAAGAAGGACAGGTTATCACAAACAGATTTGAAAAGATCATTGTGACTACAACAAACAAAGAAACTGGATAGGGCAGAAGTAGAGGGAAGATAGTCCAAATAGGATGGTAATGGGTAGTATAAGTGAGAGATGAAGCTAGGGCCAGGTGGCTGCAGTGGAGATAAAGAGAAAGAGAGAAGTTTAAGACATGGAAGGTGAAAGTGACAATTTGGTGATGACAGCACATAGGGTCTGAAGGACAAGATATGCCAAAGTTGGTGTCCCAGGTTTATCCAGTTGGCCGGTTGATACCATCTATGTAAATAGGGACTACCAGAGAATGATCTTAGTTTTAGACATACTGAGGTTTAAGGAGCTTCTGAGATATCCTAGAGATGCTTTAAAATAGGCAATTATGTATAAACATGTGGAGCTAAGAAGTCTAGTCCAAAGGGAAAAATCTATACCTATATAAACCTTGAGAGAAGATATAATTTCCTAGGAAGAGAGCAGACTGAGAAGATATAGGCCACTGACATTTAATTGCCTATAGAACATGACGAATCTCCAAAGGAGCTTAAAAAAATACTTCAATGCAAATGAACTCTAAGCACAAAATTAGCCTTGGTCTCATATTTTGTAAATTTTACTTATTTTCTTATTAGGTAGCATTCAATTATGTATTACTTGTATTAATGAGGCAATACTTAGACAATGACCTCTGTATTCCTAACAGAGTCCTCCTTAAAATTCAATTACTGCTCAGCAAATACTGCTCAACATTTGGGTCTTCTGCTTAATCTAGATCAACTTCATTACTTTGGGACTAAATTTGACAACAGATAATATAGTGCTCAAATCTATTTTCCTGTGTAAAGCTGAGTGAATGTGACCAAGGATATAATCTATAAATCTTTCAAATAGTTCAGTTTAATAGTTCTGAAACAAAGCCTATTCAGGTTTTGAGAGCAATTAGTATAAATTGTGGTTCTGTGCACTATTTTATTCTCTAACATCATTTATATCTGTAAATATTATTTGATTTGTCAAATGTCATTGTCACCAATACTACCCAAACAATTAGAAGAGATGCCCATTTGAAAACCCGCTAGCCTCTATTTTATTCCTTAATAGGGAAGTAAAATATAGAATATGTAAGTAAGTTATCAAGAAAGTTATCACAGAATAAATGCCAAATAGGAAAATTCAATTAGATATCACCTTATTAGAACTGACCCCTATTATGTAAAAGAAGTAACAGGAAAATATCAATGGAGTAAAAATGGAGTTGATTATTTAATAATACTTGATATACGGTAAACAGATAGAGATGAAAATGTTCTTTTAAAAAATTATTGGTAAAGTTAGCCTTGGATTCTCTCTATATTGTGACTTGGAGCTATGATACATTGTATTATCTAGGTGATTGTAGATTCCTAAGGCAAAAATGGTATAAATACACAAAAAATACTGCAGTGCAGAACTGTTGTTTGCAGTTAAGTGTGGCCAAGTGACTGAATTCTAGCCAATGCAATATGCGCAGGAATAATGTATATATAAATAACGTTTCAGGTATAGTACTTATTATGTATTATTCTTTCTGTAAACATTTTCTGAGGGCTTAATGTATGTCAGATATTTTGGAAACAAAAAATAATAAAAGCTATCCTCTAAGAGATCTCAGGTTAAGCAAAAAAGAGATTATCATAATATTGTATTTCCCAGGTTAAGCTCCAGGAAAAGCAAAAAAAGAGATTATCATAACATTGTATTCTAAGTGTATGACAGAAGATGTAGTAGGAATAGACAGGAAGGGTCTCAGTGCAGACTTGGGAACACATAAGCAGAAAAGGCTTCCTGAAAGACATGGTTAATTAAGAAGGCGTAAGTAAAGGAATGGGGTGACTGACAGTTCAGGTAAAGAAATTTGGGTCATAAAGGTCTACTAAAGAGTCTGGATGGTTTTAAGTCTGTGGAACGCTAGTGAAGGATTTTTCAGCAAGGCAGTGACATGCTCAGATGTGAATTTTAAAAGAACAGTCTAATGGCAATATGAAAAATTAATAGGGTGAAAGGAGAATGGCAACATGGGAGACCAGGACTCAGGAGAATACAATTTAGATGGAAACTAATGACAGCCTGAATTTAAGTCAGTGACAGTGGGAATGGAAAGAGCTAGAGAGGGTGGGGGTGGGTATGCTGGAAGGATGAGAGACACTTAAAAAGAGAAATGGTAAGATTGTGGCCAAGTTTAACAGAGACGGAGGAGTAAAGTAGACTTTCAAGTTTCTGGCAGGATAATTTAATGAATGTTGATACTCATGTATCAAGACAATGGGAGAAAAGAGGAGTTCAGGTGTGAACATCCTTAGATTGGGGAGAAAACTGTTAAACAGACATTTAGAAATGCAAACCTTGGGGCACCTGGGTGGTTCAGTTGGTTTAGTGTCCGACTCTTTTGACTCTTGATTTCTGCTCAGGTCATGATCTCACAATTCATGAGATCAAGCCCTGAGACAGGCTCTGTGCTGGAGTCTGCTTGGAATTCTCTCTCTGCCCCTCCCCCCACTCTCATGTGCACATGCATGTACTCTCTCCCAAAATAAACAAGCTTAACAAAATGAAGTATTTGAGGTTGTATTTCTTTTTTTTTTATGTTTATTTATTTTGAGAGAGAGAGAGAGAGAGAGAGAGAGAGAGAGAGAGAGAGAGGTGTGAGCAGGAGAGGGGCAGAGAGAGAGAATCTCAAGCAGGCTTTGTGCTGTCAGTATTGAGCCTGACGCAGGGCTTGTTCTCAGGAACAGTGAGATCATGACCAGAGCTGAAATCAAGAGTCAGATGCTTACCGAATGAGCCATCCAGGTGCCTCTCAAATCCTTTATTAAAGTCAGGTTGTAGATACACTCTTTATTCTTTGGGTGGTTTTTGAAACCTTGGGTTTCATTAGATAAATGTGTGCAGCAATGTTTCTCAGAGAGTGGCCCACTTGTAGGCATCTCTACAACACTTACTTTAAGCCTCATCCCTCACCTAATGACTTGGACTCTGTGGAAAGTCCAGGAATCTCTGGTTAGTTCCCAGGTAATAATCCTTATTTATACGAAAATTTAAGAATCACTGGCATATAAAGTGGAAAAGAATCTCAAGTACAGAACCATGGGAAATTTCAATACTGAAGGCAAGGATTCTAGAGAGTTATATTCCAAATTATTCACAGTGATGATCAAGGGATGATGAAATATGGAATTTTAAATTTTCTTCTGATCAAAAGATCATATATTTTTGAAGTTGACATTCTATTTTAGTATAGATGATACAGATTTATAGTTAAAATAGGTAAGCCAATGGGGCGCCTGGGTGGCGCAGTCGGTTAAGTGTCCGACTTCAGCCAGGTCACGATCTCGCGGTCCGTGAGTTCGAGCCCCGCGTCAGGCTCTGGGCTGATGGCTCAGAGCCTGGAGCCTGTTTCCGATTCTGTGTCTCCCTCTCTCTCTGCCCCTCCCCCGTTCATGCTCTGTCTCTCTCTGTCCCAAAAATAAACGTTGAAAAAAAAAAAAAAATAGGTAAGCCAAGTAATGACTAGAATAGTTATTTACCTCTCTCTTTTTAAAACTAATTTTTATTTTATTTTTTTATTATCATCTTATTTTATTTTAGAGAGGGAGAGTGTGAGCAGAGAGAGGGGCAAAAGGAGACAGAGAGAGAGAGAGAGAGAGAGAGAAAACATCTTTTTTTTTTTTTAATGTTTATTTATTTTTGAGAGAGACAGAGACAGAATACAAGTGGGTTAGGGGCAGAGAGAAAGGGAGACACAGAATCCAAAGGAGGCTCCAGGCTCCAATCTGTCAGCACAGAGCCCGATGCGGGGCTTGAACTCACAAGCTGTGAGATCATGACCTGAGCCGAAGTTGGATGCTCAACTGACTGAGCCACCCAGGTGCCCTGAGAGAGAAAGTCTTAATCAGGCTCCATGCTCAGTGCAGAGCCCAGTTCAGGGCTTGATCCCACATCTCTGGGATCATGACCTGAGCTGAAATCAAGAGCTGGATGCCCAACCAACTGAACCACCCAGGTGCCGTAAAAAAAATTCTTAAATCGGAAAAAACTTAACTTTGAAACTAGACAAAATATCAGATATGAACTGTGCAATGAGAGGGTCCAGCTCACCATGTGACAACTCCCAAAATGGCTGCCTTAAGTATATCACAGAAAATTTAAAATAAGCTGAGTACTTTTCCTCAGTTGGTAATGTTCTTAAAAACAAAACAAAACAAAGCAAAACAAACCTTAAAAGGGATAGTATATTCCTGCATTGACTCTACAATTTCACTTTGTGCATTTCATGGCAAGAAACACCCTTTATATAAAATAAATATAACTGACAGTACTAATAACACAATTGTTAAATATTTCACTGACTTTAGTAAAAATTAATGTCAAAAATAGTACTAGGACTACAGATTCCAACTTTCAATCCTGCTTAAATCAGACACATTTCTAAAATTAGACAATCTTTAAGCTGATTTAGTAGCCATGATTTTTTTTTTTAATTAAGAAAAAAATGTTGTTTTTTTTTTTTTAATTTTTGAGAGAGAGAGAGAGACAGAACAGAACACAAGCAGGGGAGTGGCAGAGAGCGAGAGGGAGACATAGAATCCAAAGCAGGCTCCAGGTTCTGAGCTGTCAACACAGAGCCTAACGTGGAGGTCGAACTTATGTACTGTGAGATCATGACCTGAGCTGAAGTCAGATGCTTAACCGGCTGAGCCATCCAGGTGCCCCTAAAAGCATGATTTTTAAAAACAAATTTCCCATTTCCCCTCTAGGATTTACAGGCAGTTTATACTTCAAAATATAGAATGTTCTGAAGATGGTGGATACTGCAGTAACCACTGCACAAAAAACAACTTAGGCTTGTTTAACTATTTTGTTTTATACTGAAATAGTAAAATGGCTATATTTTAACTCTGAAAAGTTTCAAAAGGCACTCATGTTCTCAGAAGCATAAGACATTTTTCATTACCATGAGCTCGAAGTAAAGCTTCAGCAGTAAACAGTGGAGCCTGAAGCATGTCTGCAGTTTCCACAATAAGCATATCTTTCAATCTACGAAGATCTTGAGGCCTTAATCCTTCATATGGCTTTGAAAAGAAGAAAACCAAGTTAAATTGGCTGTTATACTCTTAGGAAATTCTAAATGCCTAGAAACAAAATTATATGATTATCATTTATTCAGTCTTCCTATTTCAGTTTGATAACTGAAGTTAAAACGGTTCTATATGTTCTACAACTATGGACTTCAAACTACTCTTTCACAAGTCTTATTATAAAAGCTAGAAAGTGGAATGAATGCCAAGGTTCATGCACCTTATCTAAAATAAAGGTATCATACTATAATGACAAGACAAACTTACTTTATACCTTTGAAAGTTTGGATAATACAAAAATTAGAAATGAAAACCTTATAATACCACCACTGAGCAATAATCATTATTAAAGTTCTAAGTGTTTTTATCCAGTCTTTGCTTTTAGCAAATCAATTATGTGTAAATATATGTATTCAATGAGTTTATCCACTGAACCACAAAACATTTACACTTATTAAGATCCAACTTGGATTATTAGTGGTTTACATGATACTTATTTAATTAATCTGGGGAGAAGTGACTATGCCATACTATTCAGAGCTCTTAGTCACAAACGTATTACCTCTGTTTATTCAAGTGTTCGTTAATGCTCCTTAGTTTTCATTATATAGGTACTATATCATATCAGATTTTTAATTTTTTTGTTATCCTTTATCTTTTCTTTTAACAGAAAACAAAGAATAAAAATCACAAGTGTTTCACTATTCAGAAACAATTATGTTTTTGCTATACTTGTTTCAAGTCCTTTAAAAATTTTTTTTAATGTTTATTTTTTTTGGTGAGAGAGCATGCCCGGGGGAGGAGCAGAGAGGGGAGACACAGAAACCGAAGCAGGCTCCAGGCTCCAAGCCGTCAGCACAAAGCCCTATGCAGGGCTTGAACCCACGAACTGTGAGGTCATGACCTGAGTCAAAGCCTGACACTTAACTGAGCGTCCCTCAAGTCCTTTTTAAAACACAATGAAACAAAAGAAGCAAAACTTTATATAGTAGTCTCCCTGCAAAGCCTCATTGGTGGGGGAATGTGTGTTCCAAGACCCCCCACCATTGATCTGTGAAAACATGGATAGTACTGAACCCTACGTATACTGTTTTTTTTCCCTATATATACATACCTATGATAAAGTTTAATTTATAAATTAGACATAATAAGAGATTAATATCAATAAAAAAGAACAATTGTAATAAACTGTAATAGTGGTACGAATGTGGCTTCTCTCTCAAAATATGTTAATGGACTGTGCTCACACTTCTTGCGATGGTGTGAAATAGTTAAATGCCTGCGTGATGAGATCAAGCGAGGTAAATAACATAAGCATTATGATACAGTGTTAGGCTACTACTGACCTTCTGAGGATATGTCAGAAGGAAGATCATTTGCTCTGGATTGTAGTTGACTGCAGGTAAATGAAACCTCAGAGACAAGGGGTGAGGGATTATATAATAGTAAAATAATCTGTGACATGTTTTCCCCATTATATTTCCGTAACTCTCCCCATCCTTGCCTATGGAAATCACTATAATGAATTTGACATATGGTTGTCATAACATTATGGCATAACATTATATCACTAGGCAATTTCCTTTTATTTTCACTCAATATTTTTATTATTATTAATATTGATACACATGTATTCAAATTTTTTATTATAAAATTTTTTTAATGTTTATTTATTTTTGAGAGAGAGAGACAGAGCACAAGCAGGGGAGGGGCAGAGAGAGAGAGGGAGACACAGAAACCAAAGCAGGCTCCAGGCTCTGAGCTGTCAGCAAAGAGCCTGACGTGGGGCTCAAACTCACAAACCCTGAGATCATGACCTGAGCCGAAGTTGGACACTTAACTGACTGAGCCACCCAGGCACCCCCATGTATTTCAATTCTTTAAACAGTTGTAACCAGATTACTACAGTAAACATAGACTAAAGGCCATAGCTTAAAAAGCAGTAGAAATTCCAAAGAACTGAGAATGTATTTTGGCAGCATGTATCACAGTCTCTAGAGAATTCTGGGTAATTAGCAAACCTCATCCATTTTAGCTGATTTACAGATATTTTAGAATAATATATTATCTTTATTTCTTGCTTCATTTTTTTGGTATCATGGAAACCATTTTACCAAGTCTTACTTAACCTCCTATGACTGCGATTCAATAGGAATAATTTTTCTCAGTTGACATGATAAACTTTCCTGATCCTTACAATCCCAACTATCATGTATAGTTTGCTTTTAAACTAATTTATGAACCACATTTTCCCCTGCAAAAACTTAAGAAATCCTTTTATGGTTAAATTTATAGTATTCACTCCAGTATAGAAGTTACACACTATGTAGAACATTACTTCTAAAAAATATATTCCAAGTTTATACTTGGGATTCCAGGTACCTTTCCTGCCTCAGCAATGAGAATGGATATTTCTCTCTCTCTCTCTCTCTCTCTCTCTCTCTCTCTCTCTCTCTCTCTCTCTTTTGTTTTTTTAGAAGAAGAGAGAGTGTGTGCATGATCAGAGGAGGGGCAGAAAGAGAGAGAGAGAGAGAGAGAGAGAGAGAGAGAGAGAGAGAGAGAGAGAGAAATTCCAAGCAGGTTCCACGCTCAGTGTGGAGCCCGATGTGGGGCTCAATCCCATAACCCTGGGATCATGACCTGAGCATGACCCTGGGATCATGACCTGAGCAGAAACCATTGGATGCTCAACTGATTGAGCCACCCAGGCACCCCGAGATTAGGTATCATTCTGCTTTCATTTATGTAATCCAAATAAATTTTGAGTACACATATATTAAAAAAGAGACTATAAAGCAATCTGCATATATTAAGTTTAAAAAATGCATAGTTTTAAACTTAAAAATGTTACATTGGAAGAAAAATAGTTCTTGAAGGAGAAAGATATACTGTCTTCATGGGCATGTGACATATTCACTCTGAATCTCTGCAACAGAACTATAATTAGGTCATGTGAAGCATTTCAATACATTGCTCAGTCCCAAGTGGGCACTAGTCATCTCTTCTGCAAGAAGAATGAAAATGAAGGTGCCTTTCTCTTTCTTGTTGCAAAGATAAACTGCTTCTATTTTCAGATTAAACACAATCTAGCAATAACCTTCAAAGCAGTCAGTACTGATACATAGAAAGAAAACGGAAACTAATTTAAAAAGGAAGACAGTGAATAAAAGTACCTCTTTTGCATCAATGCATACTTTGCTACCAAAATACCACTGAAGAAATGCGAAACAGCCCAACATACAAACTGTACCCCTTTGATATCAAGTATAAAGTGACAGTTATCTTCAAAAACTGTTTCAGAAAAAAACTATGACAAAGGATTTATGAAAGAAGAAATTTGTTTTTATGTTTTTCCACAATGAAAACAGCTTCCCCCTGACTATATAGGTAAAACATGCTTGTTGTTAAAAGTGAAAAAAAAAAGGGGGGGGTACTTATTTACTCAATTATATTGGTAATTGTTAAAATTTTAGAAGATGTGAAAGGCACTCAGGGAAAAAAGAGTATTTCTAATTTCTCTTAATATCAATCTCTCATTACCTGATCCATGAGCCTAGCCTGGAGGAGAAAGGGTAAAGAATAGCTAAAGAAAGTCTTTAGAATTCTAGGACCCTTCCCTTTGTTTTAGTTTCCTTGCTCCTTACTCAGCTGTTCTCCCCTGGGATTAAGACAAGGTCTACCCTGATCTGTACTTTGACCTAAGAGGAAGGCAGCTGCTCTTGCACAGTAGGTTAAACCAGCTAAGGCAATGTCCATCATATGGGTTCCCTGCCAGAAAAACAGCCTGAGCCTTCCTGGGTTATAAGACCTAGAGAGGAATTGGGAGAGGGGATTCTTCAGATGGCTTTCATAGCAACATATTGCTCAGTTTTCCCTTCATTTACTACATGTAGCCACACAATCTACTCCTACAGAGCCTGACCCCTACCAGGCCCAATACCCACTAGTTTCTTTGTTCTGCCTTTCCAGATTTATATAAATTAAATACAGTCTTCCCAGCCATCACTCCAACACAACACCTTGTTTTTATGCCCCTATAGCAATTAGCACTCTCACAAACTGTGTTCATTTACTTTTTAAGCTTATTTGTGCGCATCTCTATCGATGCTGGAATATAAGCACCTAGAGGGCAGGCAGGGGTTTATCTTTGTTCCTCACTGTATCTCCAAGCTCCTAAAACAGTGTCTGGCAGAGTAGTCCCTCTGCCAGTTTTGTTGAATGTCCCTCAACAGTTTTGTTGAATGATGGGATGAAGAAGTAGATTTTATTCATTTGTAAACTAATCTGAAGGAAAGAACTTAATTAAAATGTGTCAAGAAGAAATTATAGAGATATATTATACACTGTCCAGATCATTAATTGAATCAAGAAACTTAGCTAGAAAAAACACTTCACCTTGGGAACAGGAATCTTTTAAACTACCTAATTATATAGTTTAATACAATCACATAGTGGGTTGTATAAAACTATTAGCATAGGCAGAATAATCCAAACATTGGTCTGGGTCAAAGTAGAAAGTATAAAAATGAATTTTAAAGAAAGCAATTTTGTTTGGTTTTATTGTTATCTTTTTTTTTTAAGTTTATTTATTTTGAGAGAGACAAAGAGAGAGAGCGTGTGCATGTAGGCACGAGGGAGGGGCAGAGAGAGAGAGGAAGAGAGAGAATCCCAAGCAGGCTCCTCGCTGTCAGCATGGAGCCTGATGTGGGGTTTGATCATGCAGGGCTCGATCTTACTAACTGTGAGAAGATGACCTGAGCTGAAACCAAGACTTGGACACTTAACCGACTGAACCACCAAAGCATCCTGGTTTTATTTTTAAAATTGTTATGAAACACACATTACTTAAAGTTAACAATTTTAAAATGTATTATTTCAGTGGCCTTAATACATTCAATAATGTTGTACAACTACCACATACATCTAATTCCCAAAATTCTCATCACCCCAAAAGAAAACCTCATACCCATTAAAGTAGTCACTCCCTAGTCCTTCCTCCTCTTCGGCCCTGGCAAACACTAGTGTGCTTTCTGTCTCTATGGATTTACCTATTTTGTATATTTCATATAAGTGGAGTTATTTAATATGTGACCTTTTGTGTCTGCCTCCTTTCACATAGCATAATGTTTCTGAGATTGATCCATATTGTAGAATGTATTAGTACTTCTTTCCTTTTTGTGACTGAGTAATATTCCATTGTATATGTATGTATACCTCACGTTTTATTTATCCATTCATCTGTTGATAGAGATTTGGTCTTCAACGTTTGGTTATTGTGAATAGTGCTGCTATAAACATTTGTGTGTAGGTATTTGTTTGTGAAAGTATTGTTTTTAAACATTATAGAATATCAGACAAAACGATCCTAATAAGGATTAAAAACAAAACTAGAAAACTAGAAAAAAACTGGGGCATATGATTACAATATTAACATTAAAAAAATTCAGAAGCCACGGAGTAAGAAAAATTTACATCTCTGAATATCCTAAGTGAAAACAGAAAAATACACAAACTTTTCTTGGAAAGCATTAAGAACACACAAACCATCCAAAGAAAAAAAACTCAAATGAACAATCAATTTACAGAATAGTCAAGTAAAAAAATTCAAACAGGTACCATTTGTCTAAACTAGCAAAAATAAGGGTGCCTGGGTGGCGCAGTCGGTTAAGCATCCAACTTCAGCCAGGTCACGATCTCGCGGTCCGTGAGTTCGAGCCCCGCGTCAGGCTCTGGGCTGATGGCTCAGAGCCTGGAGCCTGTTTCCGATTCTGTGTCTCCCTCTCTCTCTGCCCCTCCCCCGTTCATGCTCTGTCTCTCTCTGTCCCAAAAATAAATAAACGTTGAAAAAAAAAATTCTTTAAACTAGCAAAAATAAAAACACTGATAATATGTAATGCTAGCAGAAATATGTGGAAAAGAATTCTCTAACATGCTACTAGAAGAAAATAAACTGATATAATCTTTTAGGACAGCCTAACAACATCTATTAAACTATAAAATATGTACATCTCATGATCCATCGAACCAATTTCTACAAATTTATAGGGAATATACTTTTAAAATATGTATATAAATGCAGTAACAATTATATATGATGACCATGATTATAACAGCATACATTTAGATAAAACATATAATGATTCAGGCACTGTTCTAAGTATTTACATATATTAACTCATTTAAGCATCACTACAATTCTCTGAAGTAGGGACCATTATTATCTCCATTTTAAGGAAGAAGAAACTGAAGCAGAGGAATAACTACTTAAGGCCACATAGTATGTCACTCATGGGACTAAAATATGAATCCAGTCAGCATGGCTTCAGATCCATGTTTGAAACCACAATAATGACACAACTAGATAAAAATATATATGAAATAAATAAATATTCACTTTAGCCTGTTTTTAATATCAATAATATCTAAATTATTTAAATATTCATCAATATTTAATAGGAAAATGGTCACGATATATTGTTAAGTTGAAAAAATATTTTAGAGTTGTGGAGGATGTGGAGAAAAAGAAACTCTCATGCACTGTTTGTGGGAATGTAAATTGGTATAGCTACTGTGGAAAATAGCATGGATGTTCCTCAAAAAATTAAAAATAGAAATACCATATTACTGAGTAGTTCCACTACTAAAGAACTCAAGAACACTAATTTGAAAAGATATATGCACCCCTATGTTTATTACAGCATTATTTACAATAGTCAAGATATGGAAGCAATCTAAGCATCCACTGATAGATGAATGGGTAAAGATGTGGTGTATACACACATACCTGATGGAATATCACTAAGCTGTACAAAAAGGATGAGATCTTGACATGTGCAACAACTGGATGGACATACAGGGTATTATGGCTAAGTGAAATAAGTCAGATAGAGACAAACAAATATCATATGATTTTACTTAAACATGGAACCTAAAAAAAAAACGAATGAATAAAAAAAAAAAGCAGGAACAGACACATACGTACAGAGAACTAATGGTTGCTAGAGGGAGGGATGGTGAAGGGGTGGGCAAAATGGGTGAAGGGGAGTGTGAGAAACGGGCTTCCAATTATGGAATAAATAAGTCATGGGAATAAAAGGTACACATTAATTTATTAGGGAATAAAATTAATGGTATTGTAATAGCATTGTATGGTGATATATGGTAGCTATATATTTGTGGTGACCACTGCATACCATACAAAGTTGTTGAATTTTGTACAACTGAAACGAATGTAACACTATGTGTCAACTATACTTAAATTAAAAAAAATTTTTTACAGAAAAAAAATATTGTAGCAGAACTCAATGACCTTCCTTTTGCAATAAAAATTCTATGTTATACGTTTGTTTATATCATATGTATGTTTCTTAAACAAGACATACACACAAGAAATTGTTACCACTGGGGTAGAGTCAGGAAGGAGGAAATTTTTTACATTTTTCAGCAATAAATACTCATTATAAATTTTAAGAAATGCATGAAAATAGAAAAATAATAATAGTAGAAAAACTTATCCATACCATAATTAGCATTTTGGCATACTTCAATCTCAACATATACTAGTCTTTTCTATATAACGAGTATCAAATTGTTATGTAACTTTTTCTTAACTTAATAGTTTATTATAGTTACATTAAATTCATTTAGATCTTAAGTCTATTGATAATGAATACTATTATTTTTCTGATTTAATTATAAGTTAAGATAGTATCTTTGATAAAAAGCCTAAATATAGTCATTAAATGTTTTTCAGTTTAATCACATTATTTTTAGAATATTACTGTTTAAATATTTTCTTCTGACTAAATTACATTAATTATTACAGTAATAGTATGTATATATGTATGTATGACTCAAGACGATAGATTATGAAAAGACAGTATAGCAAATAGAGATGCTTTGGCTTGAAGTCCGAAGAATCGGTTTAGCTCACTTTGATCCTGGTAGGTTATTCAACTATTTTCTGGTTTATCTTCCTCATTTAAAAAAAGAAGGGGGCATAACAGTTACTTAAGCTTACTGTGTGAATTTAACAACCATGTGAAAGTGTTTAGGACACTGGCCTCTCTATGTGTGACTTAACCTGAAAAAGCATTCCGATAAAATAACCTAATTTAAGAAACACAAAGGGTAAAAAAATATAAATTTCTTAATTCCAAGAAACTCAGTTCCTTTGGTAATCTGGAATACTGAAGCTCAAAATACTTAAGAAATACCATCTATGGATGTTCACTGTGTAAGCAGTGTGTCAGACACTGAAAATACTCTGTTGAATAAGGCAGTTATGATTCTGGCCCTCATGGAGTTGACCATCTAATAGGAAAGAAGGGCAAAAAAAAGAATAAGTACGTAAACAAAATCATTACAGCATGTGATGAGTGTTATAAAAAGTAGGGTGTTATGGTAAAGAATAATGAAGGAGAGGGACCTATTTGGGAAAGAATAGTCCAAGATTGCCTCTCTGAAGAACTACTGAGCCAGCCAAAAGAAAAACTGGGAGAAGATTTCTGATATAGAAAAGAGCAAATGCAAAAACCTTACTGTAGTCTAGGTATTATAATTAGAGCAAAATATGCTGGGAAGAAAGGTTTGAGATGATGTTGGGAGAGGTAGTAGTGAGACCATATAAGGTTTTATATCTGAGAGAATAGTTTGGATTTTATTCTAAGTACAATGAAAAGTCACTAAGTAATTTAAGAGATTTATATGATCTAATTTAAGTTTTAAAATGTCTTTCCAGCTTATGTGTACAAAATGGATTCTAGGGGGACCAAAACAGAAGGAAGGAGGTCAGTTAGGAAACTGTTACAGTACCTCAGATGAGAGGTTCGGGTGGAGAGGGCCTGGGGAGGTAGGAGTAGAGACTAGGAGGAGTAAATGGATCTAGGTTATACTCTTGGAGGTAAAATAGACAACATTCTCAGATTGTTTGGATATAAGGACAAATGAGGAACTGAAACGCTTGCCCATTTATGCTTAAGCAATTCAGTGGAGGGAGGTAATGTTTACTGAAACAAGAAAGACTTAAAGGAAAACCAAAGAACAATGTCCCTGAAGCTAAGGGAAGAATGCTTCACTAAGAAGGGAGTGGTCAATTGTGTCAAGTGCTGCAGAGGAATTCAAGTAAGAGTGGGAGAGAACAGTACCCACTGGATTTGGCAAAATGGCAACTCTTGATATCCATGACAAATGCACTTCCAACAAAATAGAAAGGAGGAAAAGTCACGCTGCAAGAGGCTCAGAGATATGGGGCTACAACTGAAGAGGGAAAGGGAGAAAAGTGGTCAATGGAGTGACTGTTTTGCTGTTTTTGCTATGTTTTGTTTTTAAGATAAAAGTTAGCAAAGCATGTTTGTTGATAAGAGCAACCTAGAAGACAGGAAGGACTGAGGAACAGGAGGACTGCAGTTTTAGAACAGTAGAAATGGTTAGGAGTTCATATTACACATTAGCATCTCTACTTAAATATAAGTAAACATATACATATTTTAGAGGACAGTTACCACCTCCAGATTTTCTAGATGTATTTTTATACTTACGGCTATATAACATTTTTTTTTAATGTTTATTTATTTTTGACAGGGAGAGAGAGAGACAGAGCATGAGCGGGGGAGGGGCAAAGAGAGAGGGAGATACAGAATGAAAAGCAGGCTCCAGGCTCTGAGCTGTCAGCACAGAGCCCGACACGGGGCTCGAACCGCAATTATGACCTGAGCCGAAGTCGGACACTCAACCGACTGAGCCACCCAGGCGTCCCTACTTATGGCTATACAGATGAAATGGTGTTAAGCATATTGCAGAGAAGACCACACAAACTGGATTTTAAAGTAGAAAAATAAAATTTAATATAAAATCCATATCATTTATTTAAAAAAAAAAAACACCTTACCTCTCGTTTGTCTAACGCAGCATATTCAGCTTCTATTTCTTCAGCTTCAGGATCTCGTGAGAATACCATTTGTGATTCCAGATTGAGGGCCAAATCTTTGTGGTGCTGCTTTTCAGCACAATCACAAGGAGTATCTTTATTCTCATTCTCAGCAAACAAGTCTCCTCCGTGTTTTACTAAAAGCTAAAAAAGATTTTTTCAAAAACTTGCAACCACAGATTTAAACAGGTTACTTCATGCTATGTATTTGAAAAAATTAACAATATAATGAAGTGCAACAAAAATACAACAGTATGTACTTGAAATAACAATAAAAATTTAGATACCAGTGACTTTTTAAAAAAATATTTTTAATGTTTAGTTATTTTTGATAGAGAAACAGAGTGTGAGCAGGGGAGGGGCAGAGAGAGAGAGAGAGAGAGAGAGAGAGAGAGAGAGAGAGAGAGAGACACACGCAGAATCAGAAGCAGGCTCCAGGCTCCAAGCTGTCAGCACAGAGCCCGATGTGGGGCTCAAACTTACAGACCACGAGCTCATTACCTGAGCTGAAGATGGACACTCAACCCACAGAGCCACCCAGGTGTCCCAATACCAGTGACTTTGATTTTAAGATGGTAATTCTTGTTTATTAGCATTTAAAAAAAATGTTTATTTTTGTGTGTGTGAGAGAAAGACAGAAAGAGAGGAGACAGAGACTGGGTGGGGAAGGGGCAGAGAGAGAGAGAAAGAGAGAGAGAGGGAGACAGAATCTGAAGCAGGCAGAAAATCCAAAGCAGGCTCTGCTGTCAGCCTAAGAGCTTGATGCAGGGCTCGAACCCATAAACGATGAAATCATGACCTGAACTGAAACCAAGAGTCAGACACTTAACTGACTAAGCTACCCAGGAGACCCAAACAATCTTTCAATTTTTTAAAAATATTTTATTATTTTATTATTTTTAAGAGAGACAGTGCGAGTAGGGGTGAGGCAGAGAGAGGGGAGACACAGAATCCAAAGCAGCTCCAGGCTCTGAGCCGTCAGCACAGAGCCCAGAACGGGGCCCGAACCCACAAGCTGTGAGATCATGACCTGAGCCAAAGTCAGATGCTCAACCAACTGAGCCACCCAGGTACCCCTACAATCTTTCAATTTTTAAAGGTGGGATTTCATTCCAAGAAATATCACCTTAAAAATACATGGAAAAGGGCACCTGGGTGGCTCAGTCAGTTGACTATCCAACTTTGGCTCAGGTCATGATCTCACAGTTTGTGAGTCTGAGCCCTACATCAGACTCACTGTTGTCAGCGCAGAACCTGTTTCAGATCCTCTGCCCCCTCTCACCCCTCCCTAGCTTGCTCTCTCTCAAAAATAAATACACATTGGGGCGCCTGGGTGGCTCGGTCGGTTAAGCGTCCGACTTCGGCTCAGGTCATGATCTCATGGTCCGTGAGTTCCAGCCCCGCGTCGGGCTCTGTGCTGACCGCTCAGAGCCTGGAGCCTGTTTCAGATTCTGTGTCTCCCTCTCTCTCTGCCCCTCCCCTGTTCATGCTCTGTCTCTCTCTGTCTCAAAAATAAATAAATGTTAAAAATAAATAAATAAATAAATAAATAAATAAATAAACAAACAAACATTAAAAAAATACATGTAATAGTGACTTATTTATCACTATTGAGGTTTCTGACAGTTTTGCAGAAGTTAAATATGTTGTTACTAGAGGCTATAGGTTCAAATTTCCCCATTATGTCTACAGAAACATTAGGAAGGACATTATGCCATGAGGACCATAATCTAGGACACAATCTACCCTAAAGGACAGCCTGACAATTAGTCATGGAGCTGATTCTTTTATAGAATTCAGTCATGATCATAATAACATAGTAACAGCTACCATTTATTGAGTGTCTTCTAAGTTCCAAGCCTGATGTTAAGTAATTCAAGTACACATTCTTATTTAATATTAACAACCCCAGAGATATTATAATGTCTCAGAAAAGTTAGGTAACTTGACCAAAGTTACCCACCTGGCAAGCAAGAGAACTGGGATTCAGACAAAAGTTTGACCAATTTCTTATAACCATAATTGGATATTGTACAGACACACAGAACAGGCTGATCACATAAATTAAAAGAAGTCAAATACATCCTGGGTCCACCATAAAGTTCTACCTAGATCTTACTTATGATCTAAAAGTGAATAGTTTTTAGTTTTTATTTTTTATGGCATTTAATAAAAAAGGTAGCTTCTTCCCATTTTCTTCCATATAATTTTATCTTTTCTCCCTACAACAAACATTCAGATCTTCCTATAAAGTTTCTTTATTGCTTTTGGAACTGGAATCCTTATGATTCCTCTATAGCCATCCCAAGAGGCCTGACAACATAAAGGACTTATATCAATGCCGGGCCTGAAAGCCATGGGCTAACTTGACAAGCCCAATGGATATGACCTTAAGTTTCTTGCTCTAGGCTGAAGGTATACCTCAGAGCTAAAATGGTTTAAAAAAATTGGTTTTAATTGTTAAAAACAAGCATAGAAATAAATCAGGAAGAATACAGCTTATGGCCACAAAGTTTAAAGTATTTACTCTTTACATCTGGCCCTTCAAAAAAAATTGTTAAGCATATCTCTAAGCAGTCACTGCTGTAGCTACCTTCTAGAGCCTGCTATTTACCACCTAGAACTTTCCTAGTCAAAGTATCAACTGGGAGTTTGTTAGAAATGCTGAATCTCAGCCTTAACTACCCAAATCCCTTCCACTCCAGTCCTCTGAATCAGAATCTGATTCTGATGTCCAAGAGATTCTTAAGCACATAAAAGTCTGATAAGCAGTGACCCTAGACTATCACCTACGTGTCTGTGGAAATGGATATATTTACATTTTATAATATACTCAATACTGGGGACTTGTAGTAAGTCCAGAGACTTATCATACGTATAGTACAGTCTATTACTATTTTTTAGCCTTTCTGCTTCACAGGGTACCCAATCCTAACAGACAATTAACTATTTGCTTCTGATTGCTATTGCACTAAGAGAGCCGACTTTATTTTCTGGTTTTTTATTCAGAGTAGTCGGAAAATGATTTCTAAAATGAACACTGGGAAAGCTTTCAAAGCCATGATGTATGTGATTTACTTTCACAACAGATATTACCACAGAAGAGATTTAAGTATTAGCCAACAAGATAAATCACCTTTAACTTAATGCCCCAGTCCTTAACAAAAGCAAAGACAACAAAATTTAAGAGGTTATGCCATTCCAGAATACTGCTGTGGGGAACCTTCTTAAGAGGATATACTGGAGCGTAGACTGCATTCCTTGGGGTTAAAAAAAAATGGGGGGGTGGCACCTGGGTGGCTCAGTTAGTTAAGCGTTCAACTTCGGCTCAGGTCACAATGTCAAGGTTCTTGGGTTTAAGTCCTGCGTCAGGCTCTGTGCTGACAGCTCAGAGCTGGAGCCTGCTTCAGATTCTGTGTCTCCTTCTCTCTGAGCCCCTCCCCCACTCATGTGCATGCGCTCTCTCTCAAAAATAAACAAACATTAAAAAAAATTTTTTAAAAAGTTATTTCGGCTTGCTGAAATTTGGGGCATCAGGTTGGGAACACCAATAAGTGAAAGATGTTTTAGGTAGGGATATCCATGAAATCAATGCTGCAAAAAGTCAGATGTTCTGCTTATATGCAGTAAGGAAGTTACTTGGGGTTCTGAACAGGTAGTTGTTTTTTTTTTTAATTATTATTTTTTATTTTTTATTTTTTTTTTGAACAGGTAGTTTTTAATCACCTTCCTTACTCTCAAGCAAGGAGGAATGAATACTTTATTCAAACGTGATTTTTAGTCTATTTTATACACTTGGTAGTACATGAAATGTTCTACCTTAAAAGAAACATCTGATTATTACTATCTCAACACATCTGTTCATCTATTTTGCCTTCCTTTCTGTTTATAACCTCAAAGGGAGAGGGGTAGGGCAGCCCCTAGTATTCAAGACAAATCCCTCCCCAACCCTTTGACCCATAATCTAAGTGGCTGGTAACTCAGGACAAGTCAATTGACTTAAGTCTCAGTATACACAAATCCATGGGTAAAATGAGGTTTATACAATCTTGAGAAAAGATGTTAAAAAAAGGTAATTGTTAAAGTCTGTTCTGGTTGAAAATTACCATTTCATCATCTCTATTTCCTGTATGACCTTGAGCAGTCCATTACCCCTCTATCTTCCCTCTACAACTTTTTATTGGCTCCTGGTACACGTGTTCTTTATCTTAGTTTTGTTATCCTTCTAGTTACTTTCCCAATGTTTTCCTTTCTTTCCTGGCCACATTTCTCAAATTAGTGACTGACACCCACTGTCTCTCCACTTCCCCAGCAAATGACTCAATTACTCCCAGCAATGACTTTTACCCTGATCATTTCACTAAAACAGTATTTCTGAAAATCGTAAGTACTCTCAAATTCAACAGCCATTCTTGGTTTTCTAATAGCTTTATCTCTTTGCGGCATGTCACATGACTGATTATCTTCTACCCTTGAAATTCTCTTGGCACCCTTGACAGTGTTATCTCAGTTCTTTTCTCTGCTTTTTCTTTTTGCTTCATAGACCACCTCTTTTTTTCACTCCCTTTAAATACAGGTATTCTCCAAATTGATGCTGTGACTTTAACCCTGTAATTTTGTCTATAAGTTAAAGTCTTTTCCTTAGGCTACTCATCTATACCTTGTTTTTAGTTTTTGACTCTATGCAGATGACACTTAATTCTAAATCTATATTCTTTACTCCCAAACAACTAGTCCTAATTTTCAATAACCTGAATACCATTTCATGTAGCTAATCCAGGACCTCAATATCCATCCTTCTAAATGAAAACTCAATTCGGTATTTGAACAAATTCCTTTACCTCATCTTACTTTTTTAATGTCTGTTAATTGATAGCAGGCTTCAAAGTAACCCAGGCTCAAAACCATACACATTCTACTTAAAAATAATTTGCTTTACTCTAATTATAAGTATGATAGCAGATTGTTATAGAAAATGTGGAAAATCAAATCATTCAAAGAGAGCTTAACATTAACATTTTAAAGTCTCCATCTTTTTTTTTTAAGGCACAGATTTTACTTTTTTAAGTAAGCTCTAGGCCCAATGTGGGACTTGAACTCCCAATCCTGAGATCAAGAATCAGGCAGGTGCCCCTAAAGCTTCCATCATATTTAACCCTTAGTCTCCCACACTTTCTTGTATCAATTGACCAAGTCACCAAATGCTACCAGGTCTTCACAATGTCCCTTGCATCTGCCTCATTCTTTCATTTCCAATACGACCACACAAATCCAGGCTTTTTTTCAGTTCATACCAGAATTAGTGCAGTAATTTAGCTCCTATCATTCTCTTTAGTACACTGGTTTTCAACCTTGGCTGCCCACTGGAACCATCTGGAGAAGTTCAAATACTAGTGTCTAGGCCCCCACCTCAGAAATTACAATTTTATTGATCAGAGATAGGGTCTGCACTATGGGATTTTTTTGCATGCAGCCATGTTTACAACTACTGTTCCAGCACAAAGGCTTTCAAACTGTTTAAGAATCATCTGGGTAGCCTGATAGTCGTATTAGGGGGAAATGGGGTGGGGTGGGATGGGGACTAGATATATGCACTTTTTACAAGAAGCGTTATGATTCCACTATAGGTGTCTCACTGACTATCCTCTATGCCAGGACTTCTGAAACCTTAATGTGAATACGAATCACCTTGGTATCTGGTTAAACTACAGATTCAGATTTATTTGGTCTGGAATGAGGCCTAAGATTCTGCATTTCCAACAGGTTTCCAAATAATTAACGCCAGTGCCAGTCTGAGGACCACTGTTTGTGTGGCAAGGCATCAAGAAACACTGCTTTACAAGTATCCCATTCAAATCTATTCTACACAACAACCATTAGGCTAATCTTAACCATATTTGCTTTCATAATAGCACTTCTCTGATAAAAAATTTTCAGTGGCTCAACTTTCTAGAAATCTCAAATTCTTGGCCTTGGCATTTAGTATTTTCTACTTGGTATGGCCTCTATCTTTATTTTAAGTCATCTGTCTTATCATTCTTCTGCAAAATGCTTTAATCTGCATATGTCTGAGACCTGGAACAGTGCTTCTCAAACTCTGACATGTAAACAAATAACCAGCAGAACTTGCTTAAAACATTCTTGGAGTTTACCCCGAGAGATTCTGATTTGGAAATGTGGAGGCCTGGTGGGGCCAAGATTTTGTATTTATAACAAGCTCCCAGTAATAGCTGATGCTACAGGTCCAAGGGGCACACTTTTAAGTATGCTCCAAATACTAATATCTTACCCACTCAAATTATACTACTACCCGCGAATTCTTCCAGGATAAGTAAAATTAAAATGGTCTTTCTCTTCAATGCCTTTAATATTTACTGCCCAAATAATTAATATAGCCCTTAGCATAGAAACATTTCGGAGGTAGAAATGAGATCACAATTTTCTTGATTAAATATTAGAAAACTGAGGCTCAGATAGGCAGTTACTCAGTTGCTGAGCTGGGACGAAAATTTCTGTATTCTTTTGAGTTTTAAAACTCCAGGTGCTAAAAAACACAATATAATTAAATAAAACTCTTCAGTCTGACCTGTGAATGGTTTTTATGGCTTTCCAATGAAGTGTGAAATGCTCTGATAGCTGCCAAAGTGTCAAATAGGCCTTATGGCTGTAAAGAGAAAAGTGATTTACCACCTTTGGTTTTCTAGTGACCTCTATTTGATCTAACAATAAGCATCCATACTTAAAGCTTTGAATAAGCAAGTAGGACAGGGGTGCACAGGAAATACCCAAGATAATGCTCATTTAAAAACACACTTTTCACAAAGAATGAAGCACTATCAAAACCAATAACCTCTGCACATCAACCATTTATCGAATGACTATGACAGGAAAAGCACTAATACAAATAAAATGAGGCTTAATGACTAGGCTGACTCTTAGGGAAGTCTGCCAAGAGGAGAAAGATCACTGGGCTTTTAATTGGGGCATGCTAATAGAACTAACCCATCATTCGTCTCCAAAGCCCATCTCTATTCTAAAGAAATAGAAAAACAAAAACTCAGCAACTAAGAAAAAATGCATTATTCACTGTATTAAATAAATTCTTTTAAGATTTATATTTTATTGGAGTTCCATTTTTGGGTACTGGGTATCCATTACATAGTATTTTAAAAATTATTTGTATAATTAAAGCATATAGGACTTGCTACACATTGAAAGTGTGTTATTTTATATATTTAAAATAAGCTTGTGGAGTCATCTTTGCTTCCCTTTTCCAATTCTGTGCATAATATAGGGATCGAAGGCAAAACCATCTGTGAGCCAAATTCAGCCTGTTGTCTGTTCCTATACAGTCCATGAACTAGAAACTGTTCTTACATTTTTAAATGGTTGAATGAAAAATCAAAAGAATATTTCATTATATGTGGAAATCATAAGAAAGTCAAGTGGGAGCGTCCATAAACAAAGTTTTACCGAACACTGCCATGCTCATTTGTTTACATATTGTCTATGGCTGCTTTCAGGTTACAATGGCTGAGTTGAGCAGTTGCCTAAAATATTTACTATTTGGCTTTCACAGAAAAAAAGTTTGCTGACCCCTGGAAAAATTCTTTGAAATATAAAAAAATTAGAATTAGAGGGGCTTCATTTATCATTTGTCCTTATATATGTTTAACATACAAGCATTTTCAACTTTCAAACAATTGCAGCCCACTCCTCTTTGTGTTACTTTTATCTCCTAAATGAGTTTGAATCATTTGTGAAACTCCAGGTTTTCCTACTTAACGAAGTTTTGATAAATACACCAAAGTGAGGATTCAATATAAGCACCTGGTTACAGAGTAGTCAACAGAGATTAAAAAGGAGGCTGGCCAAAAGAGAAAAGGAAGAGCTCTATTCTGCACATGAGTGGCATGAGTTTGATGCAAAAAAACAAACACAAAACCAAAAACCAGTCCAAGGTAAATTCAGGTATCAAGATTAGATATAGGGATAATGATGGCATCACTAATAGAAGGCAGTCATGAGGAGGAGCTAGAGGGTAGAAATGACTAAGTACAGTTTTTGAAATGTTGAATTTGACAGACTCTTGGAATGTCAATACAAGGAAGTCAACTCAGCAGCAGTATAGCAGGAGAACTACACACTCGGTTGCGGTATCTTTTTTTTTTTTTTTTCAACGTTTATTTATTTTTGGGACAGAGAGAGACAGAGCATGAACGGGGGAGGGGCAGAGAGAGAGGGAGACACAGAATCGGAAACAGGCTCCAGGCTCTGAGCCATCAGCCCAGAGCCTGACGTGGGGCTCAAACTCAAGGACCGCGAGATGGTGACCTGGCTGAAGCCGGACGCTTAACCGACTGTGCCACCCAGGCGCCCGGTCGGTTGCGATATCTTATATAGAGCCACTGATACCGCCACACTTGGAAGTTCCCAGAAGAATTCTATGATTAAGAGTTTTTTCTTATGTTATGTTGCGTGTGTGTGTGTTTTGTACCTTTAGCTTACTATGCAACACAATTATTACAAGGAGAAGGGTAAGTTTTAAAGTTAATCTTTCATTTTTATGGTTTGAAATAATGAGCCAAAAAAAATAAAGAAAAACGAACCTTTTTAATTATTAAATGTACATAAGAAATTATCACCTGATGAGTTCATCAACTCTGTCTTTAAATAAACATAGAAAAACATTTTAAAGAATTAGAGAAGGTATATTTTCATAGAAATGAGTAAAAAAAAAAAAAAAAAAAAAAAAAAGCTTGGCCTTAACTGTGCAATCAAATAATCAATTTAGCCTTAAAGGCTATACACTGAAAATAGGATCTATTTTATAGCAATCAAAGATCAACAGAAAATTAGTGCTAAAAGGGGTCTTTTGAGGTAATGGTGATAATTTGCTCCTGGATGGTTGGAACTGATAACCTCAAAGAGATTTAGTGACCCACTCAAGGTACTACAGATAATCACTGTGAAGACTAAGTCCTTTAGCTTTACGAAAAAATTAATACCTGATAACACTCTTTTAACTCAAGGAGTATGATACTACATGAAGATAACTATAGACTAATACTGTAAGAAGTATTTTTATTAGGTTCTTTATTTCAATGTATTTGTTTTATGTACTAGTATTATTAGAAAACACAGTAAGACATCTGGAAATTAACTACACTTCCCACGGAAACTCTTCTAGTTTAATTAGTAGTAAGCATTACCAAAAGTCATTCAAGGCCTAAGGCCGGGCAAGTGTACACTCATGTATATATACAAGATTAAAGATAACTTTATATAGGTAAAATGATACGCTGGATGTTGAGGAAAACAAGAATAAATACAACCAAGGTATTTATAGGACTCTTTTTGGATTTTTACATTTGGGCAAAGAATTCCTCTGAATACAGAAAAATGAAAATAGTCCCCAAACGGTGTGGTTTATGAATGTGATTTGCTGACAGATCAAACAGTTGAAACATACACACACATTCATTCACACAAAGCAAATCATCAGGCCTGTTAATTCAGAATAAACCTAGCACTAATCTCCTTCACTGAACAAAAAATAAAACTGGTAAAAACACTGTACTCAATTTTGGAGAACAATTTAATAAGCATGTCATTGTAAACATACTTCAAAATCAACAAGTACTAAAGCAATGCTTCTAGGGAATTTTTGGAGGCAAGATATTAAAGCAGCAAAATAAGAGAATTATTACTACTATCAAGAATACGCTATTATCTACTCTAACCCACTTGAGAAATATGCAATCTCATCAATAATGATGAGTCACTATAGCAGAGATTCTTTCATAGGAGGTGGGCACAGAACAATACACAAAAAGGTTTGTATAAAAAGTCAAAAAGGTTTGTATAAAAAGGAATTCAGGGCACCTGCATGGCTCAGTTAGTTAAGCATCAGACTCCTGGTTTTGGCTCAGGTCATGATCTCACAGTTCTTGGGTCTGAGTCCCGTGTTGCGCTCTGCGTGGAAAGTGTGGAGCCTGCTTGGGATTCTCTATCTCTTCTCTCTCTGCTCTCTCTCTGTCTCAAAATAAATTAAATAAACTAAAAAAAAGTCAAGTCTCAGGAATTCTACTCATAGCACCACCATCCCCAAATCCTAGGATATCCTTCCACCACGCTATAAATCAGTGTTAGAAAGCACTGCTTAAAAAAATAGTCTCAGGTTAAATGACTGTCACTAACTTGCTAGTGGGCAAAGGTGACACAATCTTAAGAGACAAAATAGCAAAGATTCTAAAAGATTTATTGATATTTATTTATATTTATTTTTGATGTTTTTAAATGTTTTATTTATTTTTCAGAGACACACACACACACACACACACACACACACACACACACACACACAGAGAATTCAAAGAAGACTCCAAGCTCCAAGCTGTCACCATAGAATCCGATGTGGGGCTCAAACCCACAAGCTGGGAGATCATGACCTGAGCCAAAGTCAGATGCTTAACCGACTGAGCCACCCAGCACTCCTAACTAAAAGATTTTTTTTAAGTTTGTTTGTTTGTTTTGAGAGAGAGTGTGAGTGGGGAAGGGGCAGAGAGAGAGAGGGAAAGAGAGAACCCAAGCAGCCTCTGTGCTGTCAGCATGGAGCCCAGGGCTGGGCTCAACCTCATGAACCGTGAGATGATGACCTGAGCTGAAATCAAGAGTCAGATGCTTAACCGACTAAACCAAGGCGCCCCAAAGATTCTAAAAAATTAACCGGTATCACAAATAATACCAATAAATAAAACATAAGATCAGAAGTATATATTTATATAGTGTATATAAAAATATGTATTTAAATAGATATGAATATATATTTAAATATACAAATTTATATATATTTATATTTTATATATTTATATCTACTTAAATATATATATTTATATATGTAAGTATATACTTACATACTTATATATATACAAATATATATATATATATATATATATTTAAAGAAACACTAAATTTTCAGATATGTATTTCTTTTTTTTTTTCAACGTTTATTTATTTTTGGGACAGAGAGAGACAGAGCATGAACGGGGGAGGGGCAGAGAGAGAGGGAGACACAGAATCGTAAACAGGCTCCAGGCTCCGAGCCATCAGCCCAGAGCCTGACGCGGGACTCGAACTCACGGACCGCGAGATCGTGACCTGGCTGAAGTCGGACGCTTAACCGACTGCGCCACCCAGGCGCCCCCCGGATATGTATTTCAATCTGATTAGGATCATTGCTTTTCCATCAAAGATCTACATTTTTGGTAACATAGATATTCTGTGATCCAATCTATAATGATCCCCACTCACAGTTGAATATATCTACAAAAGAACTTTTATGAGTTATGTACAGATTGACATGAATGTAGCTGAGAAAAACCCATTCTGTTGTATGTATAGTAGTGATGATACTATAAAGAGCAATGATTTCTTAGCTAAGATCCTGTATTATATGGCTGATTTTACCTAAGCCTGTTGTTATATATGAAATATATATATGGAAAAATTCAAATGCAATATAGTCTTCAGGAGCACGTTAACATTAATGAAGATTAAACAGAAAATCAGCACATTTTAAATTACAAATGTTTTGGGGCACAGAGCCTGCTTGAGAGAGGGGGATTCTCTCTGCTCCTCCCCAGCTTACATACTGCACACCCCCCAAAATAAACATTTAAAAAATAAAAAAATAAATTACAAATGTTTTTTTAAAAGAAATAAATATATTCATTAATATTTATCCCTTGCTTAGGGAACTGATCAATTCTAGATAATACAGCTGTAAGTGACACTTGCTAAGATGTGCCACATCTAATATGTATAAACTGGTTTCTAAAAATCAATGCAAAAGTAGAACATATCTCTACTAAAGCCGTTGCTCTCAGTGACAGGGTTTAATTGATGACTGTTATCTTCTGGGATGTTAGCCAATTTTTAACTGCTCTTGATTCCATTTTATTCCCAAGGTAGACTTGTTCATGGATTTGTTTTTAATCTTTCCCTAAAATAAGGGAATGAGTTTATTTAAAATGGGTCCAGATTCTTGTAGAACCACAAAGCAGACAAAAAGGACTAGTTAAAGTAACTGTTAAGCAAAACAAGCTCTGATTATTACGTATTACCAAATACACAACTTTTAGAGTATTAGAAAACAAAGTTTTACCTCTACACAGGTTTTCATCCCTGAGGCAGCAGCATAGTGTAGGGGTGTGTTTTTTTTGTTATCAACAGCATCAATAGCTGCTCTCTCATATTCGCCTTGGTCAAGTTTTGCTCCTTTCCATCTTAAGATCATCTGCAGACAATCTGCTCTTCTGAAATCATCTTCTGCCGGGCGTGCTAAGCGAGGATGAAGGGCTCCTTCAGATATCATAATTTGAGGTCCCATACACAACAAATGCATAGATGTTTCATTGTGCACATTCCGTTTATTTGGATTTCCATCTCTACCAAAAAGAAAAGTCCTAAAGTGGTAAAGAAAAAATGAAAACCAGTTTCTTTCTATCTTGAAATAAGAACACACAGAAGATAAATTTAAAAGATAAACTCTATTCCTAAGATGTTAATAAAATGTCTATTGAAGTAGTGTTTTACAATAAGCTAAATGACTAATTCTTACAGTTATAAAAACTCCATTCTAGAACAAAATACTAAAAGAAAGTAAGCTGAATATCTTTATGGTATTGGCTAATAAAAGAAGAGGGATAGGAAGAGGAAAAGGAACGAAAAATGAAGAAGTGAAGAAAAAAGGGAAGACAAGAAAAAAGGAAGGGCAGGAGGAAAGAAAGCAACAGAAAGGGCCATGTATAGACTAATATGTCAATTACATAGATGCTTTAGGGTACATTCTTACACATTTCACAGCAACTTTTTTTTCTTTATTATTCTTCCCTATTTCTCTCAGGTACATCTTTACTTAGTAAGGATGGTGGCAATGAATATAAGTACAGCAAGTAATGCATAAGTCTAATTTTTAGACCTAGGAAAAATTTTTCTACTTGATAGTCATTGGCTAGCCTTTGAAAGAATAAGATATATATTTGTGCAGTGTAATACTGTTTGAGGAGAATAAGTTGTGGTTAGTCCTAGAAGACCTTTCCACAGTGATAGCCTTTACCAATGACAGGTCTAGGTGAGCTCCCTTAACTAATGCCAAACCTAGACCTGACAGTTATGCCTATTTCCCTGATACATCTTTGTACTAGGATCATAGGATTAATAATTAAGCCAATTTAGTGGCTATAATAGGATATTGGAAAATAGGGTGGGGAAAACAGCTGCAATATAGTCAGCCTATATGAGAAAACACATAAATACATTATGAAATGGGCATATAAGTCCCATAACTGATGATGAATGCCTACATTTACTGTGGAGGGCTGATATCATTTGCATTTCTATGCCCAAGTCCAGAATAGCAATGGGAGGGTAGCAGAGCCAAACTCTAACCCCTAGTTACAGTTGGGTTGCTTTTAGGTTAGTTTCAGCTTAGACATATGGGTCTGATAGAAAAAACTGACCATGAAGGAACTAGGATGGACTCTTCAATTTGAATGAGTTAGCCAAGCTGGGAAGCTCTTATGAGAAAAAGGCTGAGTAAGAAGAGGTCCTATATATCATTTAGTCTCTCTTTCAGTTTATTCAGGAGACCTCAGGTCCTCATCAACAGGGAAAATTTAATACAAGTTGGAAGGAGGTCAGTTGATACAGAGATCTCTTTCTCTTATTAAAAATCTCTAGGTCCTCCCCAATATAGAGAAGAGACAGATCATTTTGCAAATGTTCTCATATCCAATCTGCCAGACTCTGATTATTCAAACAAAAAAGTTTATTATTCTGAAGTTAAAATATTAAAATAGCTTCTTTATACGTATTTACTCAGGAAAGGTTCTTAAATTTATTAGACATAGTACCACACCTCTATAAACATTCTGTGCTAAAACTATAAATGGGGATAGGAAAGGCTAGATAAAATGTGGCTTACACAGAACCCTACAGAATCTGAATTTTATTTTCTAAATAAATTTTTAAGAAATGAATTTTTTGTTGTGAATTAAATGCTTCTTAGAAAAGGTTTTAATTTTGAATATACTTTTAGAATCATTTTAATTTTAGTTATCCACTAGAATCACACTATATAATTCAACCATTATAAATACATATTATCATCAATTGTTGACATGGGGAAAATATTGTATGTTTTCCTTTTTTTTTTTTTTAAACTTATAAGCAATATTATGGTCATATATACAAACAAAACTACCCATGTTCCTGCCTCCCTAAAACTGTTAGAATTATTCTGTATGCTTGGGGCACCTGGGTGGCTCAGTTGGTGGCATCCGACTTTGGCTCAGGTCATTATCTCACAGTTTGTGGGTTCAAGCCCCTCATCAGGCTCTGTGCCGACAGCTTACAGCCTGGAATCTGCTTCAGACTCTGTGTCTCCCTCTCTCTCTACCCTTCCCCCGCTTGTGCTCTGTCTCTCTCAAAAATACACTTAAAAAAAGATTTTTTAAAAGAATTCTGTATTCCCTTCTAGTTTGAGGTATAGTATATGTGCTGCCGAAGCGAGCACTAGTTTGAGGTATAAACATTCATAGCTAGACTTCATAATTTTTTATTGTATAGAATACTAAGATTTATGTTTCCCACTTCTCCTATAACCAGACATTTAAGTGATGCCAAAGTTTTTCTATTTAAAGTAACACTGTGTTGAATGTCATTGTTCCTATAGATATTTATTTCTTATAAGTAATTTCCTTTAGGATAAATTTTCAGAAGTAGATTTACCTAGTCAGAAGATATGAACCATGTATTAGTTGTTAATGAGCTATTTATTATGTAACTTGTCCAAGATCACATAGCTTAAAAATGACAGAATTGGGATTAGAGCCTGGCAGTCTATATTACATGTCATGTTCTTGACCAGTCTATTACACTGCTGTCTTGAGAGATCCCCAATGCTGTGTCACCAGTCTACATCATAAGAGTAATATATATTCAATTCATCTGTCAAAATTATAGCAAGAAACTGCTGTGACACTGTACTGAGGATTTCAGGAAGAACAGGATATAGACCCTGCCTTAGAATCCCCACTTCAATATGACTCTAATCTTATCAATGCGTTGAAATGGCCCTCGTCACATCACCAGGAATTTCCTAAGAACTAAATTCATCATCATTGTCCTTCTCAAATATCTCTTTTTTCTTTTAAATTTATTTATTTAAACTCAAGTTAGTTATCATACAGTGTAATACTGGTTTCAGGAGTAGAACCCAGGAATTCATCACTTACATATAACACCCAGTGCTCATCCCAACAAGTGTTTTCCTTAATGCCCATCCCAACTCAACTCTCTTCCAGTAACCCTCATTTTGTTCTCTGTCTTTAAGAGTCTCTTATGCTTTGCTTCCCTCTCTATTTTTATCAAATTTTTCTTAAACATTTTTTTAGCACTTCTCTTTACCCATGATGATAGCTCTACTTCCTAACCCCTTATTGGACGCAAATTCAGTTCTTGAATCCATTTTCTTCTTCATGTAACCTCCTTCCTTCAGAGAGCAAATCTGTTCTCAAAGCCATCTATTTTTCAATGGTTTCTGTGAATATGTTTTGAAATGGTAAAGTATTATCAGAACCCAAATGATAGACAATGGTGATGGAATCACAGTTTTTTTTTTTTTTAATTATTTATTTTGAGACAGACATAGTGCAAGGAGGGGAGAGACAGAGAGAGAAGGAGAGAATCCCAAGCAGGCTCCATGGAGCCCAATACTGGGCTTGATCTCAGGAACAGTGAGATCATGACTGGAGCCGAAATCAAGAGCTGAACGCTTAACCAACTGAGCCACCCAGGTGCCCTGGAATCATGGTTCTCTTAAAGGGCTTCTATTATTACTTTTGTGATATTTGTTAATGCTCTATCATCCTGTCTGATTTCTTGTCTGACCTCTAGACCATATTCTAACTCTTTATAGGCTCCTTTCTTCTGCATATTCCACTATCATCTCATATTCAACTGATCTCCCTCCAAAATAATAGTCAGCCCTGCCAGGGCCTCAATTTCTTGCCATTAACATTCTTATTCTTCCAGTCGCTAACATGTATATATTCCCTTCAGTTCCTTTTAAACCTTCTCTTTCATGCAACAAGTATTTATTGAGCAGTTGTAACTTGGCAGGTATTATTCTAAAACTTAGGCATATTGTGAAGAAAACAAATTAAGTCCCTGTCCTTATGGGATTTGCAGGCAAGGAGGGGTAGGAGAGGAGAACTTCAATCCATTTAATTCATTAAAAGAACTTAACTCCTAAAATACAAGAGTCAAAAAATAGAAATCAACAATTAGAAACTCTTTTCATTCTCAAAGCTTGATATTAATGTATGTTCTAATAAAGGTCTTAGATTTTATTTACACCATAAGATAGTCCCCTTTTATTTCCAAAGAAGCAAAAGAGGCTACTCTCTAAAATCTAAGGAACAGCATAATTCCCATTTTATACATGACTTTCCAGAAGATAGAACTAAAAAGTTATATATCCCAACTAGGACACACTGACTGCAAAGTCTAACAGTCTTTTTGCTATATTAAGTAGTAGCTATTTATGAATATGGATTTAGTTTCTCATGAAGAAGGCAATGTGGTATGGTATAAGGTAAATACAGAGAATTTGGGTTCAGAGAGATATGGAGCTCCTAAACTGTAAACTACCCTTCTTTAACCTTATTATTCTGCCTAAGAAGAGAGGAAATTTATGCCTGCTGTTGCAGGTACCATAAAACTAAAGGAAATGGTGATAAAACCAAAGTCTTATTCCACATAGAGGCTTTATTTACTTTCTGGCTGCTAGGTCCTTGACTAAATATAATCTACTTTTGTCTATCCATATATATTTTATGGGTTAGGAATCTAGCCAAGCTGAGCCTAGGGTATATACTGAAGCCAGCAGACAGGTACTCCAGATTAAATGAGGCATCATGAGAAAATAATGGCCATCAATTTGTCAGAAAGTCTACAAGGTTAAATACAGTGAAATATTTGAAGCTTTTTAACCACAAATAATTGAAACAGACTTGCTATTTTATTTAATATTGATGAGTAAATGCTATTTATCTTTATTCTATATGACAGTGCTAAGAAGAGTAATTTCTTGGGGCACCTGGGTGGCTCAGTTGGTTGAGTGTCTAACTTTTTTTTTTTTTTTGAGAGAGAGAGAGAGAGAGAGAGGGCACAAGTGAGCAAGGGGCAGAGAGACAGAATCCCATGAGGGGCAGTCCCACAAAGGGCAGAGGGTGGTAGAGAAAGAAAGAGACAGAGACAGAGACAGAGAGAGAAGCAGGGCTTGTGTTTTACCCAAAGTAGGGCTTGTGCTCACCTGATGTGGGACTGGAACTCACGAACTGTGATACCATGACCTGAAATGAGGTCAGATGCTTAATGACTGAGCCACCCAGATGCCCAAGTGTCAAGCGCTGGACTCTTAATTTCAGCTCAGGTCACAATCTCACAGTTCATGGGATCAAGCCATGCATTGGGCTCCATGCTGACAGCGCTAAGCCTGTTTGGGATTCTCTCTCTCCCTCTCTCTCTCAAAATAAATAAATATTTAAAAATTAAAAAAAAAAAAGATATTTAAAAATATTTATTCATAAAAAACCATTACACAGTAAACATTCTTAACATCCTAAAATGAAAAAAAAAATATTTAAAAAATTAAGCAAGAGGAATGGCATTGTTTTACATGTTTATAAATTTTTTTTAATGTCTAGCTAACAGAAGACAAACTCATAGTATTCTATCTGTTGTGATACGTTACTTTGGTTCAAAGCATATGAAGAAAATCTAGCCTTTATATAGTTAGAAAAGTAGTATTCTAGGGGCGCCTGGGTGGCGCAGTCGGTTAAGCGTCCAACTTCAGCCAGGTCACGATCTCGCGGTCCGTGAGTTCGAGCCCCGCGTCAGGCTCTGGGCTGATGGCTCAGAGCCTGGATCCTGTTTCCGATTCTGTGTCCCCCTCTTTCTCTGCCCCTCCCCCGTTCATTGTCTGTCTCTCTCTGTCCCAAAAATAAACGTTGAAAAAAAAATTTAAAAAATAAAAATAAAAAAAAAAAGAAAAGTAGTATTCTAAAATGCCTTTTCAGATAACGTGAATATTCATATTTGATACAATACCAGAAATTTACCAAGTGGCCACTTCTTAGGTTATTTGTAATGTAAAACTTGAAATCATATCAATGACTTTTTGTACTCTGTTACATTAAAAGCTATTGGTCTACCTTGCACTTTGAATAAATCTTTTACCTATGCATAATTAAAAAAAAATCATATACTATCTTTTGAAAAATACTGATTCACTGAGTTATACAGATCTTCTAGATATTGTCACTTTTCACCATACAATACTAAGGAAAATCACGTTATCACACTGCCAATCTTATAATAAAAGTCTTTAAGTACTGGGAAGCTGCCAAGCTAAAGACAGTGATACAAGTTTTTTAAATTTGAATATTCACCTGAAAGCTCAAATTTTATAATTTTCAACAAATACTGTCAGCTTCTCTTTGAACTGATAGGCTCACATAATTCATTTTCAAGAAAATGTGAACCAAGTATCTCAGTCTGAATAACCATCATTTTTGTTGTGGTTAGTTTAAAATAGTGTTTCATGAAAAAAGCTGTGGTTGCAGCTTGCAACTCAAACAACAGTACAAGTGTTCTTATTCAAAGCTATCATGATACTTCAGTACGCAGAGCTGCTTCAGGCACTCTTCCCATCTGCCACATGGAATATTAAGATGTGTACTGAAGGATGGAGATTAATTAAAAATAATAATTTTTACTGCTTCATCAAGGACACTTCTAAGGGAAATGCTTGGCCTTTCTTTTCTAAAAACAGCAAGTGGCTAGCAGTAATGAATACAATGATTGCTAGTTAAGGTTGGGTGCCACTGTTTTAATTCATCTACAGGCATCAGCAGTTTTAGCCTCCAGTTTTTGCGCTTTCACTGCAAACGTCAACACAGTGAAAAGGGCAAATAACACTTTAGCATTAGTACAAAAATAGATTTGACCACATGTACCTCCTAAGAGTCTCAAGATCCAGGAGTCCTCAGAACACACTTAAGAATTACTACATTAGATAATTTTCTTAATAGTGTTTTCCAATTTTAGAACGTATATTTGTAAATTACACTATAAATGGTTAAAAAACATTTTGCTACTTGTTTTTATGTTAAAATATACACATTATTTTAGTAATAATATGTAAATATATTTTAGTTTAGTATTCCAAGCAAGTTTTAATTAATCATGTAACAAGACTTGATACTAAATATTATTATAGTGTTCAATGTTAGGAAGCTAATGCAATACAACAGTTCTGTAATCTCAATATAAATATTTAACTTCAAAAAAAGAAAGCTTTAATAGATTAAGCATTCAATAGCTAATCTATTGAGAACATTACCAAGTGTCTAGCATTGTATTTACAATCTTTAAAATGAAGTGGAGAAAATGAGTTTAATAATAAGATGGTTTAAAATCTAAGTTGTAGGAATTTCAGAAAACAAAAAATACTGCAGGTCAGAGTAGTTGTAGATAAATTAATGAAAAAGGCAGAAACCAAGTTAGGACTTAAAGGAGAGGGAATTAGAGAAGAAAGAAAACATTGGAGAATCAAGGAACAACAGGAATAAAGTGAAGGGGGTAGCATTTCTTTTTTTTTTTTTTAATTTTTTTTTCTATGTTTTTATTTATTTTTGGGACAGAGAGAGACAGACAATGAATGGGGGAGGGGCAGAGAGAGAGGGAGACACAGAATCGTAAACAGGCTCCAGGCTCCGAGCCATCAGCCCAGAGCCTGACGCGGGGCTCGAACTCACGGACCGCGAGATCGTGACCTGGCTGAAGTCGGACGCTTAACCGACTGTGCCACCCAGGTGCCCCAAGGGGGTAGCATTTCTAAAGGTGGGGAAAGTACAAAGGAAGTCAATCAACTAGTCCCAATGATGAGAGCATGCTAGAGAGTAATGAGATTGGGTAGAATGAGGGCAGAGTCAAAAGAGCTTTGGAAGCCAAAGAGAATAATGCAGACAATAGGGTATTGTTACAGTTTTGTCATGACAGAAAAATATTAAAAAGGATACAATTGAGCAAGATTAATCTGGCCACGAGATTACGACAAGAAAAGATTTGCAAAAAGAACATTTAGGAATCAGGTAATTTCAATATTGGGAGCACTGGTTGATAAGAGTGAGCTAAGTTTGGGGCAATGGGAATAGAAAGAAATGAATTCCAGAGATAAGACTTAGTGAACTTCATATCAGCAGCAGGTTAGGTAAAGGAGAAGAGTAAGTCAAGGATGATTTGAAGATATTTAGGGTTACAGAGATGAGAAGTAATAACATTACTGAATACATATTGTATCCTAGGCAGCATGATAGACGTATAACACATTAATTAAATTGTCCCACAGCTGTATGTAATAGCAATCTATTTTACAGATAAGGGAACGAAAGCCCAGAGTGATGAAGTAACTTGCCTTGCTAATAAGTGGCTTAGGCAGCCCTGACACATAGGTTTATCTAACTGGAGAGATAAAAGGCTATCACAATGGTTAAAAAGCCTGAAGCCTACAAGTCATTTGCCTAGGCAATTAGCTTTGTCACTTACAAGCTGCTAGAGACCTGACCAGTTGCTTAATCTTTCTGTTCCTGTTTTCTCACCTCTAAAATACAGACAGCAAACTACTTCACAGAGGTGTAATAAGGATTAAATGAGATAATGCATGGAGACACTGTTAATAGTGCCTAGAAAATAGTAACCACTCAATACATTTGCTATTATCATATCAGCACAATATACTAGTGTCATTAACAGAGAGAAAACCCAGTTTGGGAAAAAAAAAACATAAAATTCCAAACAAGATGAGTTGGAGGTGGCTTCTTTAAAGTTAATATTTTCTTTTCTTTTCTTTTTTTTTTTTTTTTTTTGAGAGAGGGGGTGCAAGTGAGCAAGGGGCAGAGACAGAGGGAGAGAGAGAGAGAATCCTATGCACTATCAGTGTGGAGCCTGAAGCAGGGCTTGAATTCACCCCATGCGGGACTCGAGCTCACCCTATGCAGGACTCAAACTCAGAAACCATGAGATCATGACCTGAGCCGAAGTCAGAGCCACCCTGGAGCCCCATAAAAATATTTTCTTGTGTGATTTTATAACACTGTTGTTTACTTTGTATAAGATACTATGCTAGATGCTAAAAGTACAAAGAAGGAAGGTAGATAAAAGGGTAATTTAGGTAGAGAGAAGATAGACAAATTATAAAGTACAATGATACACTATATACCAAATAAGCAATACATACAAACAAAAAAAGCCCCAGAAATTAAAAAAAAAAAAAAAAAAAAAAAGATTGAGGTTCCCTTGACAGGCTAAGATAGATAAAGCCTGCACAGGACCTTGGAGGAAGGATAAGACTTAGATAAGAAAGAGAAAGCTGAGAAGAGTAAGGAAGGAGATCTGTCAGGAGAGCAGCATGCACAGGGTAAACAGCTCACATGACATGTTTCAGAGAAACCAAAAGGAGCAGCTTAATGTGAACAACAATTTGCATTAAAAGATACGTTAAAAAGGTTGAAAGTTTTTTTTATCAAGTTCTAAAGAGCTTTGAATACTGCCTTATGGACTGTATTTCACTATGTAAGCAAAGAAGCGTCTCTTTAGTTTTCTAGCATCAGACTTCTCTAGCTACATATCTACTTCTAAAAACACTAAATTTGTTTTAGAACTACCATCCTCTGCGTCTTTCATTTTATAAGCTAGCACATATAAAATACGATCATACTCAAATACGATCATGACTAGATGAGGCAAATGCATCTGTTCTGTCACCTTAAACTAGCTAATCAGAGCTTATAATTTTGCCGTAGGCACCATTTTTTGACAGCTGATAAGTACTTTTCTAGAATTGAAATGCTATAAATTAAACACTAAATTATTACCAAGATATCATGCCATGAAACATACTGAGGATCTAAATAAATTTACAGCCACGAGAATATGTGAACCAACCTCACTATTAAAACTTCTGGTCTAATTTAGGCATGATAAAAAAATCATAATAACTTTAGCATTATCAGTTTTAAAAGTTTATTAGAATACCATAAAACATGCACATATGCACATATATATTTTCAAAGATCAAGGATTTTTTTCCCTTTCACTAATTTATTATTAATTGGTTTACAGTATTACTTACCCTAGTATTCTATTCATTCCATGTCTAGCAGCATAGTGTAACGGAGTATTGTGCTGGTAGGGCTCTCCATAAGATATATTTGGATCAAGGGATTCTTTTAGCTGAGGGTTGTTTTCATATATTTGGCAGGCCAGGTTTTCATCACCATTGATAAGTGCTTTACGGAATTTGGTGGTTGTATTTCCCATGTTTTCTTTTGTTTTTTTTTTGATAGGCAGTGGCACTTTTTTCCTTCCCCGTTCAGCCACTTCTTAAATGTTTCTGCAACATGTTTCACATTCTAATGGAAGAAAAAATTATCAAATTAGATTGTGAAGCAGTACTCTAAAGAAACAATAACACAATTAGGAACACTAATAAAACATAGGAAGCATACACAAGAGAACAAAATAAATTACATTTTGCCAAATTCATCTTAACAGCCAAAAAACCTCAAATTTTTAACATTGCTCAAATTAACTTCTTGTTAAACTGTACCATTTTTCCGCACAAAAACTTTAAGGCTGCACTTTGTACTATGAAGGTTATTGTACTATGAAGGTTATCTACATATATGAGACTTTCAATTTTCCTCTTCACATAGCCAGGAAATAACTTGACTGAATTTTATGATTGCATACACTTAAATCTCTGTATAAATTATGTATAAGATGACTCGGCCAATTTTTGGGAGAGTAAAAAAATGTAGGAAATTTTGCTCATACATGAACTTCAGAATAGGTGTTAAGTTATAATAAACAAACACACAGTACTTGGCTAGTATGCTCAATAAATGCTAGTTTTGCTCCATTCCAATAAATCTTCCTTCCTTCCATCCTTCCTTTCTTTCAGTTATTTATTTTGAGAGAGAGAGAGAGAGATGAGGAGGGGAGGGGAGGGGAGGGGAGGGGAGGGGAGGGGACGGGAGGGGAGGGGACGGGAGAGGAGAGGAGAGGAGAGGAGAGGAGAGGAGAGGAGAGGAGAGGAGAGGAGAGGAGAGGAGAGGAGAGGAGAGGAGGAGAGAAGAGAGGAGAGAAAATCTCAAGCAGGCTCCGTGCTATCAGCACAGAGACTGTGCAAACACACAATGTGTGAGAGATCATAACCTGACCTAAAATCAAGAGCTGGACGCTTAACGGACTGAGCCAACCAGGAGCTCCTCCAACAAATGTTTCTGAATCTATTCTTGAACTATGATCAAAATTAGTGATAAAGGAAATAGCTATGTGAAGGCAGGTATGAAATAAAAGGACTCTTCAAAGAACGATCAGTATAGATGGAGTTGAGGGTATCTAGTATTGAATTCACAGAAGATAAAAAATGAAAATAGGTTGGGGCCAACTAAGAAACTTATACTTTAATCTGTAAAGAATGGGTAATTAAAGGCTTTTATGCATGGCAGTGATACAATTATTTTATGCTTTAGAAAATTAACCATTGGGACAGCGTAGAAGATAGACTGGAAGGAGAAAAATTAGAGGCAGAATACAGAGTCCATCATGTTACCCATTAACTCAGTGAGCGGCAGGCTGGACATTAAAACATAGCTTTTAAAAAAATTTGAAAACAATATGTACTTGTTCAATACAAGTTTTATATAGGGTAGTAACAGTTTCAACATAATACAAATTAACAGACTAAAAAACAAATGAGTTATTTTAAAAGCTTGCTACAAAATAGAGGCTCTCCACCTTGGCTATACATTGAATAACATGGAGAACCTCAGGGTCCCAACAGCCAAGCTACACTCCAGACTAATTAAATCAGTTTCTAGGGGGTGGCACACAGGCACTGGTATTTCAGCTTCCTTGGGTGACTTCAATGTGCACACACTACTGTAAAAAAACTCCTAACTCCGTCTAGGCAAATCTGAGAATGCAGATGAAGGTGAACAGGCAGGATAAGACATGTACTAAACCTATTTTAGAGACAGGTGTTGACTACTGACTATAGCAGCACTGGCACACATCTATACTTAATGAAGTCACCATTTGAGTCTTTTAAGGGCTCTTTGTTATTGACATTTTTACTTTAAATATGCAAATACATATGCACAGTAGGATGAATAAAGAAAACCAAAAGATAACTGGAAGATAACCACAATTAGCATTTTGATATATAACTACCCTATTTATAATGTATGCAAATGTGTCTTATGCATAACATATACACTATAAATATTTATATACATAAACTGGATCACACTACATAATTAAAAAATTTTCATTTAATTTTCCAGAGGGTTGATGAACTAACTTTAGACAAACGTACTACTCTTTTATCATTTCATCTAGAATAAAGAAAATCCCTCCCAAAGACAGTCTTCTACTTATCGTAATATACTACAGACACTTTGGAGATTTTTCAGGGACACCTAGTATTTTTTTCTTTTGTTTTTCATAAAATCTAGGAGCCATGTGTTTATTCTCAGTGAAATAATTTGTGTTTTGTCGTATTGCTTCAAGCACTTTAAGGATTTATTATTTTCAATGAGAACTCCATTCAGTTTACTGTATATTTCAATCTATAACCAAATATAAAATATATCATGTAGATTCTAAGCGTCTTACCTAAAGGATTTGAAAACATACAGTTGTTTAGTCTTACCTTTCTTCCCTGTTAGAATGTAGCTCAAATTATAAACATTTTTGGAGTTTGGATTAGATTAATAAACAACATATTTTCTTTGATTTACATTATACTTTAGCTAATATTCTATAAGAAAAGTAAATTCTATCCAAGATGTGAAAAAAAGAAATATCTAAGAAAGCAATGTTATCTTGGAGTAATTATTTGAAATAACAGGATACTTAAAAAAAAACAATAATTCTCTAAATGTGCACTGAACATTACTGTCACTCATGGTGAAAAGCATAATGGCATCTCTAAATCTTTTTGTGGTTCTCAGTTATTTTAAGGTCTATTTCATTTTTTTAATTTGAGTTCAATAAACCTGAAAGTCAGCAGGAAATGCGTCACTTAAAATTCATAGCTCCATTAGCTCAGATTATTCTCATGTCTTATCTAGAAATTTACCAGATGTGTCCTTTAACTTTTTCATAGCCACAGCTAGTATAACCTGAAGTGACTGTTTCCTCTGAATCAAACTCTTAAATAATATGTTCCCAACTCCAAGATAAATTTATGTATAGAGTTTCATGAAGCAGGTGATAGATTACCAAAGAGATGAAAATAATTCCTTATTTGGGGGTTTTAAGTTTTACAGGAAAATCTATACAAAGTTTCAACTGTCAGTGGTAGAATACAGCATCTGATAAGTATTTTAATGAAAAAAGTAAGAAAAATATAGACTATCAATGGACTCTAGAAAGCTTTCTCCAATTCCTGATTAATTTAACTGTGAGGAGCTCTATAACTCTTGCTTTAAATCTTTGTCTCTCAACTTCTGTTTTCATAGGTTAATAATCTGCAACAAAAATTCAAGGGCACTTAAATTAATAAACTATTACCACAAGTCTTTTATAGAATATGAAGTTCTTCAGAAATAACTTTCTCTTATCTGTTTCCACACAAGTAAATTATTTTTAAAGTCATAATTACAGATTAAAATTGTTGACCTAAATGAAGTAATTGGCTTCTATTCTTCACTTACCTAGAAGAAAACCCATTACATACATACACACACAAACACATTCATTCACCATCTACCCCCAATTCATCTTTCTTCAACTGTCTGCCATATTGATAAGAATAACAATTGTAAATCTACAACTAAACGTCTCTTTAGCCAGAATAGAAACAAATAGAAAGTTTATTCAAACAGTAAGTCCCAACCTCATTCCACTCTAGGTTGAGAGATGTACCTCAAAGAAGATTCGAGAAAGCTCTACACCCAGAGAAATGGATTGTCATTGCAATAATACTTACAGAGAAGGAGAGGATGGTTTAAGAACTGACTCTAATAAAAGAACTTTCAAAGGACAAGGTAAAAAAGAAAAAGAAAAAGGAAATAAGGATAGGAGAAAAAAAGCCAGGAAAAGTCAATATACTACAGCAGACAAAAACCACGTGGACAAATAATATATTAAGCTATCAACTCTGTTCATTCACCATTCAACAAGCACTATTAAACTGTAGTTATTTTCATTTGTCACTATACATCAGAATCACCTCAAGAGGTGATTTCAAGTGGTCTAGGGAGCACAAAGCCAGAACAGAATTTTAAAAGCTTCCTAGTTGATCAAACCCTGCAGGTCAGAGCTGAGGACCACGGACTCATTCTGAAATCATGCCAAACCATAGGTACTAGTAAGCAGTGTGATGGCATGGAAAGTGTAGGAGTTGGAAAGACTTGTGTTCAAATTCTATTTTTATATTACCAACTAACTTAACTTTTGAGTTGTTTCTTCATCCGTAAACCAGTAGTATTAACATCTACTTTCTTCAGCCAACTAAAATAAATGACCAAACATAAGCATCATTGTACCTATGGAATTTATATTCTAGTGGGAGTAGAGGAGATAAACATTGTAAGGCTTTGATTTTATTCTGTGTCCAACAGGAAGCCATTACAGGTTTTGAGCTACATCTTTCTCAGGGTTTAGCATTTTTAGAAAAATGCAATCATGGTTTATCCATGTTGACAAATTAATCAATAGTTCAATCATTATTATTGCTGAGTAGTATTCAATTGCAAGGATGTACCACTAATATTCACATATTAAAGGACATGTTGATTGTTTCCAGTTTTGGGCAATTGTTAATAAAGCTATCATAACATTCACATACAAGTTTTGTGTGAATGTATACTTTAATATCTCTTGGGCAAATATCCAGGAATGGAATTGCTGGCACATGTGCTAAGTCATTTGTTTAATTTCATAAGAAACCATTAAACTGTTTTCCAGAATAGACATGCCAATTCATTCCTATCAGCCATGTATGAGAGTTACAGTTGGTTCTGTATCTCAGTCAGCATTGTGAATTATCAGTTTTTTGGTAGGCTTTTGTTGTTGCTGTTGTTGTTATTGTTGTTTTTTGTTGTTGTTGTTTTGTTTTTGATAGCCATTCTAATGGATGTATTGTGGTACCTCACAATGGTTTTAATTTCTATTTTCCTAATGATTAATGATATAGAACATGCTTTGATATGCTTACTGCCACAACTATATCTTGACTGTATATCTAAAATGTCTGTTTAGGGGCGCCTGGGTGGCGCAGTCGGTTAAACGTCCGACTTCAGCCAGGTCAGGATCTCGCGGTCTGTGAGTTCGAGCCCTGCGTCAGGCTCTGGGCTGATGGCTAGGAGCCTGGAGCCTGTTTCCGATTCTGTGTCTCCCTCTCTCTCTCTGCCCCTCCCCCGTTCATGCTCTGCCTCTCTCTGTCCCAAAAATAAATAAACGTTGAAAAAAAAATTTTTTTTAAATGTCTGTTTAGATCTTTTGACAATTTTTAAGGCGGATTACTGTTGAATTTGAGTTCCTTATACAGTCTGTAAAAAATAAGTCCTCCGTTAGAAATGTGATTTGCAAATATTTCTTCTCGTCAGTAGCTTCTCTGAAAAGTCTCTTAACGGTGTCCATAAGCCACAAGTTTTAAATTTTAAAGAAATCAAATTTATCATTTTTTTCCCTTTGGACTGTGCTTTTGAAGTCATATATAAAACTTGCCTACCTCAGGTCACAGAGATTTTCTCCGATATTTTCTTTTAGGAGTTACTTAATTTTACGTTTATATTTAAGTCCATGATCATTGTGAAATCATTTCTATATAAGGTTGAGGTGTGGATTGAGATTCATTATGTTTTATGTATGGACAGCTTCCTTTATTGAAAAGAGAGTATCCTTCCTCCACTGAATTAATTGCCTTTTTACCTCTACCAAAAACCAAATGACGAGCAAAGTGAATTCAACAATACATTAAAAGGCTCATATACCACCACGATCCAGTGGGATTTACTCCAGAGATGCAGTGGTGGTTCTGGAGTAACTGCAATGGTTCAACACCTGCCAATCAATCAATGTGATACACCACATTAACAAAATGAAAGATTAAAAAATCGTATAATTACTCAATAGATGTAGAAAAAGTATCTGATAGGACCCTGGGAAGATGGCGGCGTAGGAGGATGCTGGGCTCACCGCGCATCCTGCTGATCACTTAGATTCCACCTACACCTGCCTAAATAACCCAGAAAGCCGCCAGAAGACTAGCAGAATGGAGTCTCCGCAGCCAAGCGCAGACGAGAGGCCCACTGAAGAGGGTAGGAAGGGCGGACAGGCGGTGCGCGCTACACAGACTGGTGGGAGGGAGCCGGGGTGGAGGGGTAGCCTGCCGGGGTGGAGGGGCAGCCTGCCGGTCAAGCAGAACCCCCGAGTCTGGCTGGCAAAAGTGGAGGGGCCGGATGGAGTGTGTCCCGACAGCAAGCGGGACTTGACATCTGGAAGGTTATAAGCTAACAGCTCTGCTCGGAGAACGGGAGGGCTGGAGGACAATGGGAGGGAGAGTTATTGAGCCCCGGACGACAGAGCGCAGCTTGGCGGGGAACAAAGGCGCTCGCCAGCGCCATCTCCCTCGCCCATCCCCCAGCCAAAATCCCAAAGGGAACCGGTTCCTGCCAGGGAACTTTCTTGCACCGCGCAAACACCGAACGCTGTGCTTCTGCGGATCCATCCCTCTGGCCGGTCTGACCCCCTCCTGGTGTTACAGGGCCCCTCCCAAAGAGGATCTCCGAAGGAAAAGCCAGCTGAGCCTGCCCCTCCCGCCCCTGTGCACCTTGCCCATCCACCCCAGCTAATACGCCAGTTCCCCAGCACCACAAGCCTGGCAGTGTGCAAGTAGCCCAGACGGGCCACACCACCCCACAGTGAATCCCGCCCCTAGGAGAGGGGAAGAGAAGGCACACAATAGTCTGATTGTGGCCCAAGCGGTGGGCTGGGGGCAGACATCATGTCTAACTGCGGCCCCGCCCACCAACACAACTCATTCAAGACAGCACAGGGGAAGTGCCCCGCAGTCCCACACCACTCCAGGGACTATCCAAAATGACGTAACGGAAGAATTCCCCTCAGAAAAACGTCCAGGAAATAACAACAGCTAACGAACTGATCAAAAAGGATTTAAACAATATAACAGAAAGTGAATTTAGAATAATAGTCATAAAATTATTCGCTGGGCTTGAAAACAGTATAAAGGACAGCAGAGAATCTCTTGCTACAGAGATCAAGGGACTAAGGAACAGCCAGGAGGAGCTAAAAAATGCTATCAATGAGCTGCAAAATAAAATGGAAACAACTACGGCTCGGATTGAAGAGGCAGAGGGGAGAATAGGTGAACTAGAAGATAAAATTATGGAAAAAGAAGAAGCTGAGAAAAAGAGAGATAAAAAAATCCAGAGTATGAGGGGAAAATTAGAGAACTAAGTGATACACTAAAGAGAAATAATCTACGCGTAATTGGTATTCCAGAGGAGAAAGAGAGAGGGAAAGGTGCTGAAGGTATACTTGAAGAAATAATAGCTGAGAACTTCCCGGATCTGGGGAAGGAAAAAGGCATTGAAATCCAAGAGACACAGAGAACTCCCTTCAGACATAACTTGAATCGATCTTCTGCACGACATATCATAGTGAAACTGGCAAAATACAAGGATAATGGGGAAAATTCTGAAAGCAGCTAGAGATAAACGTGCTCTAACATACAAAGGGAGACCTATAAGACTCGTGACCAATCTCTCTACTGAAACTTGGCAGGCCAGAAAGGAATGGCAGGAGATCTTCAATGTGATGAACGGAAAAAATATGCAACTGAGAATCCTTTATCCAGCAAGTCTGTCATTTAGATTAGAAGGAGAGATAAAGGTCTTCCCAAACAAACAAAAACTGAAGGAATTCGTCACCACTAAACCAGCCCTACAAGAGATCCTAAGGGGGATCCTGTGAGACAAAGTATCAGAGACATCGCTACAAGCATAAAACATACAGACATCACAATGACGCTAAACCCATATCTTACTATAATAACACTGAATGTAAATGGACTAAATGCGCCAACCAAAAGACGTAGGGTATCAAAATGGATAAAAAAACAAGACCCATCTATTTGCTGTCTACAAGAGACTCATTTTAGACGTGAGGACACATTCAGATTGAGAGTGAGGGGATGGAGAACTATTTATCATGCCACTGGAAGTCAAAAGAAAGCTGGAGTAGCCACACTTTATCAGACAAACTACACTTTAAATTAAAGGCTGTAACAAGAGATGAAGAAGGGCATTATATAATAATCACAGGGTCTATCCATCAGGAAGAGCTAACAATTATAAATGTCTATGCGACGAATACAAGGAGCCGCCCTCACAAACATAAGCAACCTTATTGATAAGAATATGGTAATTGCAGGGAACTTTAACACTCCACTTAAGAAATGGATACATCACCTAGACACACGGTCAATAAAGAAACAAGGGCCCTGAATGATACATTGGATCAGATGGACTTGACAGATATATTTAGAACTCTGCATCCCAAAGCAACAGAATATACTTTCTTCTCGAGTGCACATGGAACATTCTCCAAGATAGATCACATACTGGGTCACAAAACAGCCCTTCATAAGTATAAAAGAATTGAGATCATACCATGCATACTTTCAGACCACAGTGCTATGAAGCTTGAAATCAACCACAGGAAAAAGTCTGGAAAACCTCCAAAAGCATGGAGGTTAAAGAACACCCTACTAAAGAATGAATGGGTCAACCAGGCAATTAGAGAAGAAATTAAAAAATATATGGAAACAAACGAAAATGAAAATACAACAATCCAAACGCTTTGGGATGCAGCGAAGGCAGTCCTGAGAGGAAAATACATTGCAATCCAGGCCTATCTCAAGAAACGAGAAAAATCCCAAATACAAAATCTAACAGCACAACTAAAGGAACTAGAAGCAGAACAGCAAAGACAGCCTAAATCCAGCAGAAGAAGAGAAATAATAAAGATCAGAGCAGAAGTAAACAATATAGAATCTAAAAAAATGTAGAGCAGATCAACGAAACCAAGAGTTGGTTTTTTGAAAAAATAAACAAAATTGACAAACCTCTAGCCAGGCTTCTCAAAAAGAAAAGGGAGATGACCCAAATAAATAAAATCATGAATGAAAATGGAATTATTACAACCAATCCCTCAGAGATACAAGCAATTATCAGGGAATACTATGAGAAATTATATGCCAACAAACTGGACAACCTGGAAGAAATGGACAAATTCCTAAACACCCACACGCTTCCAAAACTCAATCAGGAGGAAATAGAAAGCTTGAACAGACCCATAACCAGCAAAGAAATTGAATCAGTCATCAAAAATCTCCCAACAATAAGAGTCCAGGACCAGGGGCTTCCCAGGGGAGTTCTACCAGACGTTTAAAGCAGAGATAATACCCATCCTTCTCAAGCTATTCCAAAAAACAGAAAGGGAAGGAAAACTTCCAGACTCATTCTATGAAGCCAGTATTACTTTGATTCCTAAACCAGACAGAGACCCAGTAAAAAAAGAGAATTACAGGCCAATATCCCTGATGAATATGGATGCAAAAATTCTCAATAAGATACTAGCAAATCGAATTCAACAGCATATAAAAAGAATTATTCACCATGATCAAGTGGGATTCTATCCTGGGATGCAGGGCTGGTTCAACATTCACAAATCAATCAATGTGATACATCACATTAATAAAAGAAAAGATAAGAACCATATGATCCTGTCAATCGATGCAGAAAAGGCCTTTGACAAAATTCAGCACCCTTTCTTAATAAAAACCCTCGAGAAAGTCGGGATAGAAGGAACATACCTAAACATCATAAAAGCCATTTATGAAAAGCCCACAGCTAACATCATCCTCAACGGGGAAAAACTGAGAGCTTTTTCCATGAGATCAGGAACACGACAGGGATGTCCACTCTCCCCGCTGTTGTTTAACATAGTGTTGGAAGTTCTAGCATCAGCAATCAGACAACAAAAGGAAATCAAAGGCATCAAAATTGGCAAAGATGAAGTTAAGCTTTCACTTTTTGCAGATGACATGATATTATACATGGAAAATCCGACAGACTCCACCAGAAGTCTGCTAGAACTGGTACATGAATTTAGCAAAGTTGCAGGATACAAAATCAATGTACAGAAATCAGTTGCATTCTTATACACTAATAATGAAGCAACAGAAAGACAAATAAAGAAACTGATCCCATTCACAACTGCACCAAGAAGCATAAAATACCTAGGAATAAAGCTAACCAAAGATGTAACAGATCTGTATGCTGAAAACTATAGAAAGCTTATGAAGGAAATTGAAGAAGATATAAAGAAATGGAAAGACATTCCCTGCTCATGGATTGGAAGAATAAATATTGTCAAAATGTCAATACTACCCAAAGCTATCTACACATTCAATGCAATCCCAATCAAAATTGCACCAGCATTCTTCTCAAAACTAGAACAAGCAATCCTAAAATTCATATGGAACCACAAAAGGTCCCGAATAGCCAGAGTAATTTTGAAGAAGAAGACCAAAGCAGAAGGCATCATGATCCCAGACTTTAGCCTCTACTACAAAGCTGTCATCATCAAGACAGCATGGTATTGGCACAAAAACGGACACATAGACCAATGGAATAGAATAGAAACCCCAGAACTAGACCCACAAACATATGCCCAACTCATCTTTGACAAAGCAGGAAAGAACATCCAATGGAAAAAAGACAGTCTCTTTAACAAATGGTGCTGGGAGAACTGGACAGCAACATGCAGAAGATTGAAACTAGACCACTTTCTCACACCATTCACAAAAATAAACTCAAAATGGTTAAAGGACCTGAATGTGAGACAGGAAACCATCAAAACCCTAGAGGAGAAAGCAGGAAAAGACCTCTCTGATCTCACCAATAGCAATTTCTTACTTGACACATCCCCAAAGGCAAGGGAATTAAAAGCAAAAATGAACTACTGGGACCTTATGAAGATAAAAAGCTTCTGCACAGCAAAGGAAACAACCAAGAAAATGAAAAGGCAACCAACGGAATGGGAAAAGATATTTGCAAATGACATATCAGACAAAGGGCTAGTATCCAAAATCAATAAAGAGCTCACCAAACTCCATACCCAAAAAACAAATAACCCAGTGAAGAAATGGGCAGAAAACATGAATAGACACTTCTCTAAAGAAGACATCCGGATGGCCAACAGGCACATAGGCACATGAAAAGATGCTCAACGTCACTCCTCATCAGGGGAATACAAATCAAAACCACACTCAGATATCACCTCACGCCAGTCAGAGTGGCCAAAATGAACAAATCAGGAGACTATAGATGCTGGAGAGGATGTGGAGAAACAGGAACTCTCTTGCACTGTTGCTGGGAATGCAAATTGGTGCAGCCACTCTGGAAAACAGTGTGGAGGTTCCTCAGAAAATTAAAAAAAGGACCTACCCTATGACCGAGCAGTAGCACTGCTAGGAATTTACCCAAGGGATACAGGAGTACTGATGCATAGGGGCACTTGTACCCCAATGTTTATAGCAGCACTCTCAACAATAGCCAAATTATGGAAAGATCCTAAATGTCCATCAACTGATGAATGGATAAAGAAATTGTGGTTTATATACACAATGGAGTACTACGTGGCAATGAGAAAGAATGAAATATGGCCCTTTGCAGCAACGTGGATGGAACTGGAGAGTGTTATGCTAAGTGAAATAAGCCATACAGAGAAAGACAGATGCCATATGGTTTCACTCTTATGTGGATCCTGCGAAACTTAACAGAAACCCATGGGGGAGGGGAAGGAAAAAAAAAAAAAGAGGTTAGAGTGGGAGAGAGCCAAAGCATAAGAGACTCTTAAAAACTGAGAACAAACTGAGGGTTGATGGGGGGGGGGGGGGGGGAGGTGGGAGGGAGGAGAGGGTGGCTGATGTGTATTGAGGAGGGCACCTTTTGGGATGAGCACTGGGTGTTGTATGGAAACCAATTTGACAATAAACTTCATATATGGGAAAAGAAAAAAGAAAAAGTATCTGATAAAATTCAACATCAGTTCATGATAAAAAACCTTCAGCAAAGTGGGTAAAGAGGTAACATACCTCAACATAAGGCCATATATGAAACACCCACAGCTAAATCATACTCAGTGATGAAAAGCTGAAAGCTTTTCCTCTAGATTCAGGAAGAAGACAAGGATGTATACTCTTGGCCACTTTTACTCAACATTGTATTGGAAGTCCTAGCCAAAAAAATTAAGGACGATAAAGAAATAAAAGGCATCCAAATTAAAAAGAAAAGAGTAAAATTGTCACTACTTGCATATGATTTGATACTATATATAGAAAACCCTAAAGATTCTGCCCAAAACATTTAGAAGAAATGAATTCAGTAAAATAGCAGGATACAAAATCAATACACAAAAATATATTCTGTTTCTATATGCTAATAAATGAACTATCAGAAGGAGAAACTAAGAATAATTCCATTCATGACTGCATCAAAAAAAATACCTTAGGAATAAGTTTAACCAAGGAGGAAAAAGACCTATTCAGCAAAAATTACAAGACACCGTTGAAAGAAACTGAACATGACACAAATAAATGCAAAGATATTCTGTGGTCATGGATAAGAATTAAAATTGTTAAAATGTCCATTCTACCCAAAGCAATAATCTATAGATTCAGTGCAATCTCTATCAAAATTCCAATGGAATTTTTCACAGAAATAGAACATCCTAGACATTGTACAGAACAAGACCCCAAATAGATAAAACCATCTTGAGAAAAAACAGCAAAACTGGAGGCATCAGATGCCTTGATTTCAAACAATATTACAAAGCAACAGTAACCAAAACAGTATGGTATTGGCATTAAAAACGGACACATAGATTGGGGCACCTGGGTGGCTCAGTTGGTTAAGCATCTGACTCTTGATTTCGGCTCAGGTCATGATCCCACAATTTGTGAATTTAAGCCCTGCATCAGGCTCTGTGCTGACGGTGTGGAGCCTGGTTGGGATTCTTTCTCTGGCCCTCCCTTGCTCTCTCTCTCTCTCTCTCTCTCACAATAAATAAATAAACTTAAAAACAAAACAAAAAACAGACACATGGTTCAATGGAACAGAATATAGAGCCCAGAAATGAACCCATGCAAATATGGTCAATGAATTTAGGACAAAAGATCCAAGAATAAACCATGGGGAAAACAGTCTCTTTACTAAATGGTGTTGGGAACACTGGACAGCCACATGCAAAAGAATGAAATTGGAACACTATCTTACACTCTACATAAAAGTTAACTCAAAATGGATTAAAGACGTGAATGTAAAACTGAAAACCGTAAAACTCCTAGAAGAAAACAGGTGGTAAGCTCCTTGACATCACTCTTTATGATTTTTTGGCACTGATACCAAAAGGAAAGGCAACAAAAGCAAAAATAAACAAGTGGGACCATATCAAACTAAATGGCTTCTGCACAGCAAAGGAAACCATCAACAAAATGAAAAGGCAACCTACATAATGGAAGAAAATATTTGCAAATCATTTATCTGGTAAAGGGGCTAATATCAAAACACATGAAGAATTCAGTTAACTTAATAACAAAAACATCCAATCAAATTTGGACAGAGAATCTGGATAGACATTTTTCCAAAGAAGACCTATAGATATATGGCCAACAGGTATATAAGATGGTGTCAACACCATTAATCATCAGGGAAGTGCAAGTAAAAGCCATAGAGACATCAACTTGTATCTGTTAGAATGGCTATTATCAAAAATACAGGAAATAATAAATGTTGGCAAGGATGTGAAGAAAAGGGAGCCCTTGTACACTGTTGGTAGGAATGTAAATTGATGCAGCCACTATGGAAATCACTGTGGTGGCTTCTCAAAAAATTAAAAACAGAACTACCATATGGATTCAATAATTCTGGGTGTTTATCCAAAGAAAACAAAAACACTAACCTGAAAAGATACACGCACCCTCATGCAGCACTACTTACAATAGCCAAAATATGGGGACAAACTAAATGTCCTTCAATGGATAAATACATAAAGAAAAAATATATATATATAATGGAATATTATTCAGTCATTTAAAAAATGAAATCTTGCCATTTGTGACAAATGGTTGGACCTTGAGGACATTCTGGTAAGTTTAACAAGTCACACAGAGAAAGACAGTTTATGATCTCATTTATATTTGAAATCTTAAAAATCAACCAACGAAACAAAAACAGCAAGCTCACAGACATAGACAGGGAGTCAAAAGGCACAAACTTCCAGTTTTAAAATAAGTAAGTCATGGGGATGTAATGTACCGCATGGTCACTAAGTTAACAATACTGTACTGAAACTTGATATGAGAGTAGACCTTAAAAGTTCTCATCACAAGAAATTTTATATGTGTGCTGATGGATGTTAACTAGACTTACTGTGGTGATTTCACAATATATACAATTATTTATTCATTATGTAGTACACCTGAAACTAACTTAAAATTGTATATCAATAATACCTCAATTAAAAAAACAATTAACTAGGGGCACCTGGGTGGCTCAGTTGGTTAAGTGTCTAACTTCAGCTCAGGTTATAATCTCACGGTTTGTGGGTTTGAGCTTCGTGTTGGGCTCTGTGCTGACAGCTCGGAACCTGCCGCCTGCTTCAGATTCTGTGTTTCCCTCTATCTGCCCCTCCCCCATTCATGCCCGTGTGCTCTCTCTCTCTCAAAAATAAATAAACATTAAAAAAATTAAATTAAAAAGCAATTGACTATATTTGTATGCATCCAATTCTGGACTCTATTCTGTTCCATTTTTCTGTGTGTCTATTCTTTCAGCAATACTACCTTGTCTTGATTACTGTGAGAACTGACATCTTAACGATATTGAGTGGCCCAAGCCATGCACATGGTATTTCTGTCAATTTATTTATGTCTACTTTGATTTTTCAGTGAGTGATTTATAAGTTGCATCATACAAATGGTATACATATCCTGTTAGATTTATACCTAAGTATTTATTTTTGGGGGTGCCATTATAAATGGTACTATAAAAAATTTTAAGTTCTCATTGTTCATTTCCAGTATACAGTAATACAACTGAATTCATATATTAGACCTTGCAATCTAGAAGTTTGTTAAATTCACTTATTCTAGGAGTTTTTTGGTAGATATTTTGGGATTGTCTAAAGCAAGCTCATGTCTTCTATGAAAAGAAGCAATTTTATTTCTTCCTTTAAAATCTACATGCCTTTTCTTTTTCTTGCTTTATTACACTGGCTAGACTGATTTTTTTTTTTATGTTTTTATTTATTTTTGAGACAGAGAGAGACAGAGCATGAGCAGGGGAGGGGCAGAGAGAGAGAGGGAGACGCACAATCTGAAGCAGGCTCCAGGCTCTGAGTTGTTGGCACAGAGCCCAATGCGGGGCTCGAACTCACGAGCTGTGAGATCATGACCTGAGCTGAAGTCAGACGTACAACCGACTGAGCCACCCCGGTGCCCCTAGACTGATTTTTTAATTAGTCAGCAAAAGTTTGAGGAAAAATAGGATCATCTGTATAGAGTTAAAGTATCTCCCCTCAGATACTTAATAATCACAAAGTGAAAAATGGCAATTTTACAATGAAGAAATATGGGAAATATCACTTTAACCAAGGGATTAAGTTAATACCACCAGTAACATATTGACACCAGTAACACCACCAGTAACATGTTACCTGAATTAATACGCTAAAAAAAAAAAGCACATTACTTCTGTAATATTCTTGTGAAAAAATGCATAACATCAATCTAAATATACAAAAACATTACATAAACTCAAATTGAGTGACATTCTACAAAATAACTGGCCAGTACTCTTCAAAAAAGTGTCAAAGCCATTAAAGACAAGAAAAGACTACAACTGTTCACAGATTAGGGGAGACTAAGGCCATATGAGAACTAATGTCATGTGGAATCCTAGATTAAATTCTAGAACAGAAAAAAAGTCATAAAACTGATGAAATTCAAATAAAGCATATTGTTTAGTTAATGTTGTACCCATGTTAATTTCTTAGTTTTGATAACTGTACTATAGTTATGTATGATGTTTACATTAGGGCAAGCTGAGTGAAGGGTAGGTCTTCTCTGTCCTATTTTTGCAACTTTTCTGTATGTCTAAAATTCCTTCAAAATAAAAAGGTGGAAAAAAAATTTCTAGCTTCTGTGTTGAGAAAAGACCATAGGAAGGCACAGACAGAAACAGGGAGACTATCTGGAGGATACTAGGGTAACCCAGTCAACAGATGACAGTTTTATAGATCAGGATGGTACAAACTGAGGTAATGAAAAATATTTGCATTGTAGATATATTTTGAATAGTATCTCCTAAAAGAAACCTAAAGAGTGTAGAAAAGGAGCAGTCTGCGTTGTTATCTGATAGAATAACAAAAGGAATAAAATGGGAACAATGTCTTAAATTCCCAAATCTTTGAAGAACTGTTCCCCACTGGGAAATAAGTAGAACGGACACTCCAAGAAAAATCAATGCTATTTATTACTAATTTTGGTACCAAACTTCTAACCCCTACACAGTCTCTTAACCCAGAGTATTTAGCTGTGCCATGTGTAAGTCACAAGGTCCACTGGCCCTTCTAGCCTAGGTTTCTCTGATGGTGAGAAGAGACAAAGAAAGACAGGGGGAAAGGTTAAGACTAGCTGCCTGAATCCATCTACATTCCTGCTTCTTGTAACAAAAGGTACAAACCCTAGTAGTCAGGTCTGACCATATACCTAAAGATTCCATGATGTTAAAACATTTCCTTTAGAGTGGAATAAGGAAAAAGTCATATCTTACCCTCTTCTAGAGCCTAAGGTGTAGAGTTAGCTTCAGTGACAAAGGGTTTAGGATGTGTTCACAGAAGTGTGCAGGTGAGGAGGTAGTGGTAGTCTTTTGGATTTACTTTCTATAAAATATTCAATGACTTATGATGACAGATTATAGTCAAATTCTTAGGAAATGCATAACTAAGACTGTACCATAAAAGTGTTTTTAAATGAGTTGGGGATTTGCATAGAGGACTAAGCAGAGGTAAGGCTGAATAGCTAGGTAGGACTGGACCCTTAGATTCCTGTCCTAAGTTTGGCTTCAGCTTTCAACTTAATTTCAGATCATCACAGTTCTTAATGAAATTTCCTATTTCTGAAATGATAGGATTATTATGATATTTATATAATTATTTTGACTTTAAACTTGGCCAGTGTAATTTGGTGTTATGTATATACTGTTTGCTCTGACAGATTAATTAATGAAATGGGGTGTAATGAGTTGAAAGAGCTGTTTTAAAAAATTTTTTTTAATGTTTTATTTATTTTTGAGAGCATGTGAGCAGGGGAGGGACAAAGAGAGGGAGACAGAAGACCGAAGCAGGCTCTGTTCTGAGAGCTGCAAGCCTGATGCAGGACTCAAACTCACGAACCATGAGATCATGACCTGAGCCAAACCCGGATGCCCAACTGACTGAGCCACCCATGTGCCCCTGGAAAGAGCTTTTAAGCTAGGTAGACCTAGAATCCTGGCAAGTCTCTTAATGACAACATCCATTTTCTCATGAAGAAAGTAATACTTATTTCTGAGGGCCCTTGTAAATATTAAATATAATAATACACATAACATTCCACAGCTTATAATAACTGATACAACATATCTTCTATTCCCCTAAAGACTATAATGTACACCGATACAATAAATACCTTTTATTTTCCTGTATGAAGAAAATTTGTAGTATTGAATTTTTACCAATTAAACTCACAAAATCACAGAAATAGAAAGGGCTACATTTAAATGCTATCAGCATATATTCCCAAGATTTACTCATAAAAGCTTTAATGGCTTGTAAGTAACTAACTGCCTTCCACATTAGACAATCTAAAAAGTGTATCCTGAAATTGACCATAAGATGATCACTGAAATCTTGTATGAAATGTATTTGGTACTCTTTAATACTTCATATAGATTTTAGAAAACCATGGGCATTTAGTGAGATACAAGTTGCCCCAGAAGATAATGCCAAGAAAACATGATTAAAAATTAACACAACTTAAGGTTCACTTTCCCCCCACCTTGTATTCTTTTAAGAAGTGGGATGTCAAAGATTAGAGAACTGCTGTTTTTTTTTTAAAGTCCCATGCAGATTTTAGCAACTAGTAACAATAACAATAGAAAGTACTGCAGTAAAATGAAACTGGCATAGTTCCTTATGAAAATGACTTGAGATAAAAAGTCTTAATCTGATCGACCAAAGGGCAATAAAGAACGCCTTCAGCAATATGATGTCAAGCCAGTGAGACTCTACCAAGGAATCTTAAAACCTCCTGTAAGGTTACATACTGTAGCAGCTAGTGTCTATGCACCTTTCACCCCCCAACATATATCCCTTGATCTTAATTCTATTACTATCACAGATTCAAAAAAATTAAGGTATATTATACTTTATTACAAAAAAAAAACTGTATTTGAGTGCAATCATTAATTAACACAACTGAAGGTACAGCTTAAATTCATAAATATACTACTGAAATGTTAACTCATATTCACCAAAAATAAAACAAAAAACAAGGAAAGCAATTTAGGCTTGCCATCATCACAAGAAAACTTAAATGTTTACAAGTATTGATTTTTAATGAATTATAATACATAGAATCATAGATATAGAAAGGACAGCCAACAGTTTATCTGTCTTCCTCATTAGATAATGGGGAAACTACTTTATTGTTCTTGTCTCAGTCTAATGTTTCAGTAAGATTGAAATGTATATTACTGCATGCACACTCAGTTCAAATTCACCTCTAAGCAATGTATGGGGTGGTGCAGGTGTCAGCAAACTTTCCTTTTTGTTTTCTTAACCTTTTATTTAGAGATAATTGTACATTCACATGCAATAATAAGTACTTTTAAAAAGCACTTATTAGCACAGTACCTGGCACACAGAAACTCACCCAGGAAGTGTTAGCTATTAGATAATTAGAAAAAAGGAAGAAGGCATTCAGGATGGGCCTTTGAGGAAGGAAGAGCTTCTCTACAGAATGCTTGACGTGTATACATACCAAGCTTAGGTGATCTTTCCAACGACCTTAACAAGCAGGGAAGAAAAGGGAGGGTGAATCAGGATGGTACCAATCCAGGCCTTGCTATTAACTGGCTATGCGCCCCTGGCTATCAGTCAGCCTCATTTTCTCATTGACCAAATGGATCTTAGGGCCCTGGTATGTTCTGGCCTTAGCCATCCCCTCTCTTACCTTATCTCCTGCTTTTCCCCTTACGGTGTTGCTCTAGTCACACTGTCTGCCTTCTAGTTTTTCTACATATATGCTCTTGACACCTTCTCACCTGCTCTTCTCCCAGTTTGGAATGATCTTCCTAAGAGAAGCCTTCCCTGGATACTTTTTAACACTTTATCCCTGCTTATCTTTTCTTCAGAATACATATGAAATCATATAACTAGTGATTTAACTTGTTTTGTGTCTTCTCCACTAAAGCAAGTTCCATGAAGGCAGTCTTTGTTTGCTTTACTACCATATCCCAGTCCCAAGAGTATATATCAGACATTCGTTGAATGGATAACTGAAGTGTATGTATGTATGTATATGTGGTGCCTAAGGTCTCTTTCCAATTCTGGTATGCTATGATTAACTCATGGGCTTGTGGAATTGGAGAACATCTCAGAAGTTCAAGCCTGAGCCTTAGATCTAAACTGCCCTTTTGGCTCCAACTTTTTAAAAAGAATTTCTATGCTCAACTTGAGGCTCAAATTCATTACTGAGATTAAGAGACACATACTCCACCGAATTAGCCAGCTAGGTGTCCCTTTTGGCTCCAATTTTTGATAACTGCTTTGCCTTAGTGGATCTTTAAAAACCATCTCCAAATATAACACACACATGCTAACACAGAGCTACACACAAAGATAAATATCCTTTAATTTAGGAATCATTATTGTATGCTGTGTGAAACACAATACACACACAATATTTCCTTAGCCTGGAATATTAGTCCTTATAAAGTTTAATACTAACTTGCTTTAATAGCTTCAATTCTAACCAAACTCCTTTCCAGAAATTCTATACCTTGGCTATAGTGGACTATTTATCCTTCTCTGAGACACACATGTAAGCTTCTATGCCTTAGTTCTCACTGGCCTGTTTGCTGGAAGGTACAGATTCCCTTCACAATTGCCAAACACCTCATCTTTTGCAACCGTCAATGTCTCTTACATCTCTGAAGTCCAACTCAAATATCACCTCTTCTGTGGAGCTTCCTTCGTCTCTCAGGGAATTAGTGTCCACTCCATATGCTTCCATCATAGTGATCATCATTGCAGTCTACTTACTTGCTTGTCCTCTTCAATGAACTATGGGCTTCAAAGGCCTCGACCATGTGTCTGCCTTCTCCTTATTGCTAAGGACCTATGTGTGCCTGGCACAAATGTTTATCAAATTGGATGTTAACATAGAATCACAACTAAGAACGCTTTCTAATGTTTACCGGCAGTCTTCATCAGGTAGTTTCTCCTTCATACTGTTCAAAAGTTGGTTCCCTTAATATTTCTACCCACAGCAAACTTCTTCTATAAAAGGCCAAATAGATATTTTAGGCTCTGTGAATCATACTGATCTCTGTTGCAACTAGACAATTCCACTGCTGTAGCTTGAAAGCCACAGGCAATATGTAACAGAATGGGTGTGGTTGTGTTCCAATAAAACTTCACTTACAAAAATAGGCAGGGAGGTTGGGCCCATGGATTCTAGTTTGTCAACTCCTGATTTGATGGAAGGAGTATAGCATAGAACAATTTGGGTTGGAATCCCATATTTACTATTTCCTAGTTCTAGCACAAATTCCTTAACCTCTCTGTACCTTAATTTCCTCATCTGTAAAATAAGGTTAAGGCCACCTACCTTGCAGGACTGTCATGATTATCTAGGTAAAGTATGTAATATGGTGCCTATCAGATACTAGTTACTCAATAAATTTTATCTCCCTTCCTCTTTCAGGATCTGTAAAGCAACTGGTAAAGATTCAGTTGTTGCCTTTAAAGAACTCAATACTCATTCTTTTTAAAAGACAGTGAAACCTTAAGAAAAATGTCACCAACTCTATGTTCTATATCAGGAATGATATATAACTGGTAGTCTAGACTTTATCATTTATCAGGTGTCTGGCTGTTGGCAAGTTAAAAAACATAGTTTTTTCCACTGTCTTCTGAACCAAGGTTAACTCCATTTTCACTTTATTTCTAGGTCACTGCCAATATTCATAAAGGTCTCTCCTATGTAACTGCACTTAAAATTCCAAGTAAAATGGATATAGAATTGAATACAAAGCAAGGAGACAGAATCTCACACTGGAAATAAGTGCAAACACATATACACACAAAAATACCCACCTTTGGCAGGAAGCAAGAGGTCTTAGTCTTAAAATGTTGCTAAAAATGAAGTCTGGTTTAAGAGCTTTGGGTTTAGCTTGCCTAATTGCATATTAAGTTAAAGTCAAATGTGGCTTTACCTTTGGTGGCTTCCCAGAAGTTCACGAATATCTCCAGTTTACAGGAAAACTTTATGAAAATGACCTGAGCTCAGAAAAATCTTTTAACAAAGAATGCAACTTCTCAGTCATAGGCATTCCTGATTTAAAAATTACTTTGCTTTTATAACAGTATCTTAATATGATAGTATTCAAAATACAACTACACAAACACGAAAGCATTATCATGATAGTACTAAAAAACTCTGTGGCAGTTTGGCTGCCTGAGGTTTCTCAGCACCCAAGGTAAAGGAGATAATCCAACATATTCTGGCTGTTCTTGGCTATCTTTTATATTTACACAGCTTTCAGCGTAGAAAAGGATGCTGCAGTTAGAAAAGAAGAAATGAAAACAGCTGCAAAGGGCAGCAGCTGTCTCTTTTAGCCAAACCAGCAAATGAACACTGAAAATAGCTAGCATGAGGTCCACAAGTAGAAAACTGTCCAAACTTGGGATACAACCACTATATAAAACACGACTCTTACTTTTCTGTTTCCTACTAAAACATAAGTATTTGGAATGAACACAGACCTCAGAACTCACCACACAAATATTTACTTATTTTTCTTTCTTTTCTTTTTTCTTTTTTTTTTTTTTTTGAATATAATTTACTGTCAAGTTGGTTAACATACAGTGTATACAGTGTGCTCTTGGTTTTGGGGGTAGATTCCTGTGATTCATTGCTCACATACAACACCCAGTGCTCATCCCAACAAGTGCCGTCCTCAATGCCCATCACTCATTTTCCCCTCTCCCCTGCTCCCCCCCGCCATCAACCCTCAGTTTGTTCTCTGTATTTTTTAGATAGCTGCAATTTTTCTTAGGCAATATTCCGCTTTCATATATTTGACTTTCCAACTACTCAAAATGTTAATGTATTATACTCTAACTTGCCCTTCACAACTACTTTTCATACTTTGAATTCAGAATTTCATTTGGTGCTGAAAATTTAACATTTTGGTCTCTAATGCTATAGTGCTGTCGGTAAATAGCTTAATTTCAGCAACTTTGGCATCTCTGACTATTGAGCAGTATAAGAGATGAAGGTTGCCTAGGAAATTTGAAAATAATAGACCCATCCCCATGAAAGCTGGCTCACAGATCCTCTTGGTGCTTCTGGCTATACTGGCTAAAGAGGGCAGGGGGTGGGAGGTGGGGACATGGAAAGGGAGGAAGAAGAGTATATCCCAGGTGATCTCTCTCTCTCTCTCTTTTTTTTTTTTTTTTTTTTAATAGAGGGAGACAGAGAATCCCAAGCAGGCTCTCTGCTGTCAATGCAGAGCCCAACACAGGGCTCAAACTCACAAACTGTGAGATCATGAACTGAGCTGTAATCAAGAGTCTTAACCGACTGGCTTAACAGACTGAGCCACCTAGGCACCCCTGGAGGTTTGGTTTTTTTTAAACATATATTTTTATTTTTTTATTTTATATATATATAGAGAGAGTGCTAGTGGGGGAGAAAGGCAGAGGGAGAGAGAGAATCTTAAGCAGGCTCCACACTTAGTGCAGAGCCTGATGCAGAGCTTGATCCCACGACCCTGGGATCATGACCTGAGCCAAAAACCAAGAGCTAGATGCTCAACTGACTGAGCCACCCAGGTGCCCCCACTTCTGGAGTTTTAATAAGCAGTTTTTACTTGCTAATGAGCTTGTGTGAAATGAAATTTCTGATCCTTAGAGGCTGATGATTTTTCAGCCCAATGTATATATTTTTGAGTGGGTCGATTTGGACTCTATGATGGATAAGACACAAAAGCTAATAAGAAAGCTTTGCTTATTACTTGGATTTGGAACACAGTTGTTGGGCCTTGTAGAGTCTCAGCTTTGCAAAAGACTAGCTTTTTTGGAATTCTGAATTCACGGGGCCTAGTTGCTTGATCCTGACTCTAAGCTAAAACCTGCAGCTGTCTGATATTGGCTGTTTTAGTCTCAGCACAAGATCCACTGAACTGAAAGTAAGCAGAGGCTCAATGAACAGAACTCAGACTCTGGAAGCGTTGTATATTTAGGACACTCCCTGTGGGGCCCTAAACTATGAAAACATCAATGGATGCTAGCTGGATTGTCTGGGTCACATCCACATGCCCACAATAAATGTCTTATTCTCTGATGGGACCATCTAAAATTAGGCTACTAATAGGCTCTATATTTCTGATGCAGAGGCCAATTGCATTCCTAACTTGTGATTCTTACCAAAAGGTGCAAGTTGGAAGAGGGCACATCATAAGGAGTGTGACCCCACCACTCAGTACTGGCAGAATGGATTCTGGACTTCCTCCCGGGGATGGCCCACTCCTGTTGACTTGTGTTCAGGTTTCCAGATTAGTTACAATTTACAACAATGGACTAATAGCCTTACTCTAATTCCATCACCTTTCTCCTGGTAGATATGCCTCAGTGAGGCACTCTGATTATTTAATACAGCTGTCCCTAAAGAGGAATTGATCTTTTCTAGGCTGCTCACTAGATAATTAACCAGGACAAAAGAGAGAAGTTATGTTAACTGATTTTGAAAAATTTTGAATTGTCAGTATTTAATCCTGACCAATTCCTTAACATAATATGTCTTTCTGGTCAAATTACATAAAAATGCTTTTCTATGAAAATGCTTTTGTCCTTTTTGTAGTCAATCCTTGTGGATAAAAGGTCTGGGTAAGAACAGGGAATGATTGAAAAAATGTAAAGTTAAGATTGTTAAATGAGACACAATGATTTTGTACCAACATAGACCAAATAAAAAATCTGGCAATTGGGGAGGCATGTGAAAGAGTATTAATAATGATCTCTGTTTCTCCCAGAAACAAAGAACTATTCTTGGAGGTGTTCTTTTCTTCCTGAAGGAGGCTGCCTTTCCAAGAGGCTATGAGCATTCCAAGTTCATACTGACTGCTGAGCTATGATCACTCCTGACAGTCCTGACTACAAGACAACAAAGTGTGTCCTACTTCTTGTACTCTCCATGCAGAACATCTCTAGATGTGGTCCATACTTATCAAGCAAATCATGGTCAAGCAAATCTGTTTGGAACTGTCTGCCTTTAGGCAGTCCTGAGGCCACATAATGGACTGAATTATTTGGGACTGGATGGGGAACCTTAGGGTGGAACACCGCACAGTAGGTGGTCACATTAGGGGCCCTGTTACCTGTACTGCCTAATATATGTCCTGCTGGGGGTTTCCTAACAATTGTGAATTCTTTGTTTCCAGGGGTATTACATATGGCCTTTAGAACTATACTTCTTTGTGTGTATGCTGACTCTTGAGGACACTGCTTCAGCCCTAAAAGGCATTTAGGTCACTTTCAACTTATCAGTCAGATTTGTGCTGTGTCTTAATTGATGCCTTTGGCTAGATAAAAAAAGAAACTTAAATACAAAAACTTAAAGAGAAGCCACCTGGCTTTCTAAGACAGACCTTTATGATTAATTAAATTTAACCATTTAGAGGTTCAGCCTAAACTCTGAACATCTTTTTTAAGTTTATTTATTTATTTTGAGAGAGACAGAGACAGCATGAGCAGGAGAGGGACACAGAGGAAGAGAGAGAGAACCCCAAGCAGGCTACATGCTGCCAGCTGCAGAGACCGACATGGGACTTGAACTCACGAACCATGAGATCATGACCTGAGCTGAAACCAAGAATCAGTGGCTTAAATGACCAAGCCACTGAGGCTCCCCCTAAATGCTGAACATCTTAGAAGCACAGGTATCAAGGACTTCCAGATTTCAAACTACACTACAAAGCCACAGTAATAACTACAGTATGGTACTGGCACAAAAATAGACACACTGACCAAAAGAACAAAATAAAGAGCCCAGAATTAAACCCTGACATATATGGTTAATTAATATTTAACAAGGAATCAAGGAATACTCAATGGGAATGGAGAAAGGACAGGCTCTTCAACAAATAGTGCAGCGAAAACTGGAGAAACATGCAGAATAATGAAATTGGACCCCTATCTCACACCATTCAGAAAAATTAATTTGAAATGGATCAATGACTTAAAACATAAGACCTGAGACTATAAAACTCCTAGAAAAAAAATGTAGGAAAAAAGCTCACTGGTATTGGTCTTGGCAATAATTTTTTGTTATGATGCTAAAGGCAGAAACAACCAAAGGAGAAATTAGCCAATAGAACTATGTCAAACTCAAAGTTTCTGCACAAAAACAGATGCAATTACCAAAACGAAAAGACAACCTACAGAATGGGAGAACATTTTTGCAACCTATAGATTGGATGAGCGGTTAATATCTAGAATACACAAAGAACTCAGTCAACTCAATAACAAAAAGCTAAACAATCCAATTAAAAATATGGGCAGAGGAACTAAATAGACACTTCTCCAAAGAGGACATCAAAATGGCCAACAGACACTTGAAAGATGCTCAAATATCACTAATCATCAGGGAGATACAAATCAAAACTACAATGAGATATCATCTCACACCTGTTAAGAATGGCTACCATCAACCAAGAAGACAAAAGACAACTGGTGCTGGCAAGGATGTGGTGAAAAGGGAACCCTTATACACAGCTAGTGGGAATGTAAATTAGTCCAGCCAGTATGGAAAACAACATGGAGGTTGCTCAAAAAATTAAAAATAGATCCATGGAACTATACAATCCAGCAATTCTACTTGTGAGTATGTATTTAAAGGAAATGAAAACAGGATTTTTACTAGGTATATGTACTTCCATTTTTACTGCAGCATTATTCACAATAGTCAAGATATGGAAACGACTCATGCTGAGCATGAAGCCTACTTAAGATTCTCTCTCGCGCAGGGCACCTGGGTGGCTCAGTCGGTTGAGCGACTGACTTTGGCTCAGGTCATGATCTCACAGTCTGGGAGTTCGAGCCCCGCGTCGGGCTCTGTGCCGACAGCTCAGAGCCAGGAGCCTGCTTCAGATTCTGTGTCTCCCTCTCTCTCTTCCTCCCAGCTCACGCTCTGTCTCTGTCTCAAAAACAAACACTAAAAAAAATAATTTTAAAAAAGATTCTCTCTCTCCCTCTGGCCCTCTTCCCTGCTCGTGCGCTGTCTTAAAAAACAAAAACAAAAACAAAAAACCAGAGAGTAAAACAGTGATTACGAGGGTGAGAGATAAGAGTAATGGTGTTTAAGGGTATAAACCTGTAATGAGGAATAAATAAGACACAGAGATCTAAGGCACAGTATAATGAATATAGACAATAATGATTATATCGTAATCATGTAAGGTGATAAATATCGCCATATTGGCAATCACATTACAGAGTATACATGTATCAAAATAACATGTTGTACATCTTAAACTCTTAAACATATATAATGTTAACGTGTCAAATTTATTCATAAATAAATAAATAAATAAATAAATGCCATGGGTAGAGGGAGAAAAAGAAGAGAAATGTTCCAAATTGAGGTAGTTATTTGGTAAATATGATAGTCACATTTCTCCCTTGATACAATCTTAGGAATTTACTTCACACAATAAAAATCACCAATATTAAATTTGAAAAAAAAATAAACAAAACCAAATGTAGCAGCATGCAATTGGAAAATAAGAATTTTAAATTCAATTTCTATTTAGCATCAAAAATATATTTAAAAATAAATTTAACACAAGAAGTGAAAGACTTCTGTGCTTAAACAAGTATTGTTGGGATTAAAGACATAAAAATATGGAGAGATAAACCTTGTTCATAGATTGGAAGACTAAATATAGAATTGCAAAATCCCAGAAAATCCTAAGCAATCTTGAAAAAGGGAACAGATCAGAAAATTTTATCACCTGATGTCAATATTAAGATGGTGTGGTACTGTCAAAAGTTTCAATAGATAGATTAATGTCAAAAAATTAAGTGCTCACAAATAAACTTAAATAGCACTATGACTTTCAACAAAGGTGCCAAGGCAATCCAATGGGAGGAAATTAAGTCCTTTTATCAAATGATGCTGGAATAAATGTTTAGTCATATGGAAAACTTAGATCCCAGGGGTGTCTGGGTAGCTCAGTCGGTTAAGCATCCACTTCAGCTCAGGTCAGGGTCTCATGGTTTCTGAGTTCAAGACCTGCATCAGGCTGTCTGCTGTCAGCACAGAGCCCGCTTCAGATCCTCTCTCTGCCTGTCTCTCTCAAAAATAAATAAACATTAAAAAAAAAAAAAAAAAAAAAAGACTGGATCTCAGACCTAAGTGTAAAAGCTAAACTCACAAGTTTAGTATCCGGAATTTATAAAGAGCTTTAATAAACTAGTAAGAACAAAAATGCAAAAGGATACAGTGACAGTAGTATTATTGTTTCCAATTATTCACTCCCCTCCTTTATAGAAAGATTGTACTTCTGGGGCACTTGGGTAGCTCAGTCAGTTAAGCACCCGACTTCAGCTCAGGTCATGATCTCACAGTTTGTGAGTTCAAGCCTCATGTTGGCTCTGTGTTGACAGCTCAGAGCCTGGAGTCTGCTTTGAATTCTGTGTCTCCCTCGCTCTCTGCCCCTCCCCTGCTCATGTTCTGTCAGTCTCTCTCTCTCTCCCTATCTCAAAAATAAATAATAAACATTAAAAAAAAAGTTTTAAAAAATATGTTTAAAAAAAAAGATTATACTTCCCTACACATTTATGCCACTTCTGGCCATTTGTCTTGCTTTGGCCAATGAAATGTATATAGAAATGAAAAAATGACATTTCTGAACCAAAGTTTTAAGAGCCCTCATGTGGTTCTACCATCACTCTTTTTCTCATTGTCAACAAGACCCTGGCAGCAATTTATCCTTCACCTTGGGTCCCAGAATGAAGACATAGGAGCATACCTCAAGCAGATCTGCAGCTGACATGTTTCAGTGAATGAAAAAAGAAATGCTTTTTTTTTAAACGTTTTTATTTATTTTTGAGACAGAGAGAGAAACAGAGCATGAACGGGGGAGGGTCAGAGAGAGAGAGAGGGAGACACAGAATCCGAAACAGGCTCCAGGCTCTGAGCTGTCAGCACAGAGTGTGACGCAGGGCTCGAACTCACAAACTGTGAGATCATGACCTGAGCCGAAGTTGGATGCTTAACTGAGCCACCCAGGCGCCCCAAGAAATACTTCTTATTATGAGCCACTTAAATTTTGTGGTTATTTGTCTCTATGGCATAATTTAGTCTAAGCTAACTACTACAGGAACTAACAAGCAATTGACATTAGAGTGAATACTCAAAATCCTATTAAGTGTGGCTTAAACAGAAGGGTTTATTCTTTTCATGTAACTATAAATCCAGAAGGAGATAACCCTGAGTTCTTATATAAGCTACACAACGTCATCAAGGTCCTGAGCACCCCCCTGTTGTTATACTCTATTATTCTTAGCATGCTGTTTTCACCCATGTGGTCATAAAATGGCTGCTACAGCTCCAGACTACAAGCTTGGTGTGCTACATTAGTCAGAACTGGACCATATGGCTACTTCTAACTGCAAGGAGAGCTAGGGAATAGAGTTTTGACCTTTTAAAGTTTCCATAGTTTACAGAGGAAGAATGAAAAGATTTAAAAATAAAGATTGGTCAGCATACATACAGTGTCTGTCACACTGGGAATGTGGGATTAGTAGAAGAGTCTGGAAACACTAGTTGACATGCTTAAACACTGCTGGTGAAGTATAATTTGGAGCAATGATTTTGTAATTTTCTAATATGTGTTCATGTTGAAGATGAATATATAGTAGGCCTAGGAATTCTACTTCTATAGACAGTTCATCTGTATATGTTCTTGTACGTGTTACACACACACAAACACACACACACACACACACAATTTGCTTATATATTTAAATGAGGTACATCAGGGCCAAACTATTTCTTTTAATAAGCTAAAAATATCAGAGCATATTTGTGTAGTAAGGGTTGTTCTGTGAAACTTTTGTTTCAAATAAATAAATACACACACACACACACACACACACACACAGATACATATAGCATGTATGTATATGTGTATACCCAGGTTATGATAAATAAAATTACTTCTTACGGTGGGTCATGGTTACAAAAAATTAGCAGATACTGTCCTAGGTAACCCCTGACAGGTACACAAAAAGACCTGTATACTAATGCTTATTTTGTCATTATTTATAATAACAAAGCTTGGCAACAAGCAGGTTGCACTGTAGCATGAAACTGGCTGGGCAGACCAGCTGCAGGAGGTTTACACCTATTCCCTCAGGCTAAATGGAGGAAAGAAGCAGCTGGGGTAGGTCTCACTACATAGTATGTATATTTCCACCTAAAGTCATTTCCAGAAATGGTGCACATCACTCTCTGCTGTCTGTCCTTGTGCTTCTGTCAAACTTTGTGCAGATGATATTATCTCCTGTCTTCTTCCAGCACAGAAATGGAGCAATAGCTCAGCTGCACAGAATGGATAGAGGATCTGGCTGATCTTTTACTCCTCATCAAGATTTTTAAATCTCTGCTGTTTTTAGCCATGTCCCTTCTTCATTTAGAGAGACCTGTGCCTCCAATTCCTGCCTTTTTTTCTTTCACAATTGTTGATTTGACCTCTGATTCATCAGTTTAGTTTTGCTAAATAATTTTTTTTTCAACGTTTATTTATTTTTGGGACAGAGAGAGACAGAGCATGAACGGGGGAGGGACAGAGAGAGAGGGAGACACAGAATCAGAAACAGGCTCCAGGCTCTGAGCCATCAGCCCAGAGCCTGACGCGGGGCTCGAACTCACGGACTGCGAGATCGTGACCTGGATGAAGTCGGACGCTTAACCGACTGCGCCACCCAGGCGCCCCTAGTTTTGCTAAATAAATCAGTTGTCTTTTGTGCAACTGCTGTCAGGCTTTCAAAACTTTTTTGAAGTCTTTCTTCGGCTATTATTTCCTCTCTTGTTCTTTTTGACCTTAACATAAAATTTACCATTTTAACTATCTGTAGGTGTACTGTTCAGTGGCATTAAGTACATTCACATTGGTGTGGAACCATCACCAACACAAATCTTCAGAACTTTTTCACTTCAAACTGAAAGTCTGTTCCCATTAAATGATAACTCTTCCCAGTTTCCACCGTTCTATTTTCTGTTTCTATAAAGTTGTGTGGTTCTTTTTTAAATTCACTTTTCCAAAACGGAGCTCTATCTCCTTAATTCAGTTCTAGGACAAATTCTTTGATCATCTCTGCCTCTCCATTTGTATTCTCCCTTTCTGGAACAACTATTATTTGGATAATGGATTTCCTAGCTATATTGTCTAATTTTTTAATCTTTCTCTTCTTCTTTACCTCTGCCTTTTTGTTCTACTTTCAGGGAGATTTCCTTAACTTTATTTTCCAGCTATCCTATGGAATTAACTTCCAGCTGTATCATGTTTTAAACTCCATAGTTCTTTCTTGTCATTTGGTTGTTCCTTTTCCTATAGTATTCTATTTTGGGGTCATTGAGGTAATAATATCTCATTTCTATGAAGATAGTAATCTTTTTAAAAAGTTTTGTAGACTTGACAGAGTTAGAAATGTCAATTCTCCATAAACTGACCTACAGAGTTAATGAAATTACAATCAAAATCACAGCAGGACTTTTTATAGATATAAACAAGCTAATCCTAAAATTTATATGGAAGGGCAAAGGAACTAGAATAATTAAAAACAGTTCTTAAAAGAAGAATAAAGCTGTAGGAAAAAATACTAATTCAAAACTTACCCTAACACTAAAATAATTAAGACAGTGTGCTACTGGCAGAGATATATATACAAAGACCCATGGAACAGGGGCGCCTGGATGGCTCAATGGGTTAAGTGTCTGACTCTCAACTCTGGCTCAGGTCATGATCTCACAAACTGTGAGATTGAGCCCCACATCAGGCTCTGCGCTGGCAGGGTGGAACCTGCTTGGGATTCTCTCTCTTTCTCCCTCTCTCTTTGCTCCTCCCCCACATGTGTGCGTGCATTTGCTTTCTCTCTCTCAAAATAAACAAACATTAAAAAAAAAAACAAACCTCCAGGGGCACCTGGATGGCTAGGTCAGTTGAGTGTCCGACTTCAGCTCAGGTCATGATCTCACAGTTTGTGGGTTCGAGCCCCAAATCAGGCTCTGGGCTGACAGCTCAGAGCCTGGAACCTGCTTCAGCTTCTGTGCCTCCCTCCCTCTTGTGCTCTGTCTCTCAAAAATGAATACATGTTAAAAAAAAACAAACAAAAAAACTCCAAAAGTGTACCTACATCTAGGGATTGCTTTTCTTTCTATGTTGTGCTCTGTGCTGACAGAACAGAGCCTGCTTGGGATTCCCTCTCTCCTCTCTGCCCCTCCCCCTGCTCACATGTACACATACTCTCACTCTCTCTCAAAATAAATAAACATAAAAAAACAAACCAAACCAAACAAACAAACAAAAAAACAAAAACACAGGGCTCCTGAGTGGCTCAATTTGTTGAGTGTCTGACTTTGGCTCAGGTCTCACCTGATCCTGAGTTCAAGCGTCTCACCATTCCTGAGTTTGAACCTTGCATGGGGCTCTGCGCTGACAGCTCAGCACCTGGAGCCTGCTTCAGATTCTGTCTCCCTCTCTCTCTCTCTGCCCCTCCTCCACTTGTGCATGCACATGCGGGCTCTCTCTCTCAAAAATAAATAAACATTAAAAACAAACAAACTAAAGATTCGTGAAACAGAAAACAAGAGTCCAGAGATACACCCATACAAACATGGTCAAATCATTTTTGACAAGGGTGCAAAAGCAGTTCGATAGAGAAAAGAGGTTTTTATTTAAATAATGTTGTTCAAACAACTAGATATCCACATGCCAAAAAAAAAAAAAAAAACAAAAACAGAACCATAACCTAAAGAGTAAGAACAGCTTACACAAAATTATCTAAAAACAGTTCATAGATCTAAATGTAAAACTATAAAACTTTAAAAAGAAAACATAGGAGAAAGTCTTCATGACCTGAGATTATGTACAGTTCTTATTTAAACAATTTTTAAATGTTTACTCATTTTTGAGAGAGAGCATGCATATGAGTAGGAGTGGGGCAGAAAGAGGGAGACAGAGAATTTGAAGCAGGCTCCACGCTTTCAGCGCAAAGCCTGATGTGGGGCTCAAACTGTGAGATCATGACCTGAGCTGAAGTTGGACACTCAACCGAGCCACCCAGGCACCCTGTATTAAGTAGAGTTCTTAACATGATATCAAAAGCTTAACCTAAAAAGAAAATAAAAAGATAAATTAAGACTTTATTAAAATTAAAAACCTTTGATATGCAAAGACAGCTGTTAAGAGACTGAAAACACAAAATGCAGAATGGGAAAAAATATTAACAAATCACCTATCCAACAAACAAAATGCCAAAGTGGATGACTCTCAAAGGCATTCTGCTGAGTTTAAGAAGCCAGGCTAAAAGGATTACGTACAGTATGATTCCATTTATACAACACTCTCGAAAAGACCAAACTATAGTTATGGGCAACAGATCAGTAACAGCCAGGGGCTATGGGTGAAAGAGGGTAAGACTATAAAGGGACAGGACAAAGGAGTTTTTTGGGGGTGACAGAACTGTTCTGCATCCTGATTATGATGGTGGTCACACCAATCTATATAACGTTAGAACTGTATACCCAAAAAAGTCAGTATTACTATAAAATTTAAAATTAAATGTAAAAGATTTCTTCTGTTCTCCAAATTATGGAAAAGTCATATGGACTTCTCTACTCTTTTTATTTGTTTGTTTCAGCCTCTATCATGGTACACATGTTCCTCAAATGTCTTTTTAGCTCACTATTCACAGTTAAGAGTGGAAATTGTAGTTAGGCAAGAAAGATAGTGGAATGCTTTCAGTTGTGGGAAAGGAAGAGAATACGATGCTGATTAACCAATATATTTTGGGCGATGCTGGCTAACTACTTGGAAGTACCGATGAATCTAGTTGCCTTAGGTTTATGTAAAGTTAGAAATATTCTTGTCCATAGTAGGACTACAGGATCCCACCAAATAAAATCTTGATAGGAAAAGAATTTTCAAAAAAAAAAAAAAATCACATATTCAGCCATTCTTCACAAATTCAGATGCTGTTACTGAGCAATCACTATGTGTTGAGCAAAGCACAAAATAACAAAAGAACTTTTCTATGTGGTTAGCTCTACTTCCTTTCTCTTACTTAAGGAGTAAATCACAATACAAAAACATTTGTTTTTCTATCTGGTTCTACTTCCCTTTTTTATATGAAAAATCATTCCAGGATCACAGATTTACCTGATGAAAGCCAAACTCTTCTATTGCTAAACAGCTATAGCCCTCAACCTAAGAAAACTAGTTTAGAATCTGGGGACATTTTATTATTTTCCTGTCCTTCAATGCTATCCTACTGATTCAATCTGAAAAACATGCTATTCTGAAAGAGATTTCAGAAGAAAGTGAAGCTATCTTACAGGCAATGGTATTGTATTTCAATTTTAAGATGAAAGAACATTTCCAATGTTCTTTGTGTTTAAAGTCAAACATTTTAAGAAAAGTCTGGCAAACACTGTGTGGTCCATTGCCAGGTCTGCAAAAGTTATCTTCTTGTGGTGAATAATTTATACTTTGGAGTAATACCCTCTTCCAAATACCTTACTGCAAACTGGTAAAGAAAGAAGAAATGCAAGCTGAAAGGAAATACCTATAGTCCATTGTTTTTTTGTTTTGTTTTGTTTTTAAGTCAAAAGACACTAACAGTAAAGACAAATTCTAAAATAAGATTAAAACCTTTTAAAACATAATTGCTTCAGTTTTTAATTCACTGATTTTATAAAAGAGACTATCACACTCCTTTGAAGATAAAGGGTCAAGGAATGCTTTTCTCCATTATATTCCAATATATTTTTATCTCCTTAACAGCTGCTCCTTCCTTTTCTGGTAAAAGCAATCCAATTTTTCTGGAGAAACCCCCTTCCATCACAGTCAAGAAATGGTTTTGATGGGGCTGGCTCCACCAGGGGGTAGGGGTTAAGGCACAAATTTGGCTAATCGGTTTTCTATTCACCTAACCACAGCGATTGGTTCATATCATCCAAACTGGACCACTGACTTAATTCTACGACTTTTGTTGGAGGAACCAAGAAAGAAGTGTTTCCTTTTAAACAAAAGACAGAAGACATGTGTAAGTTGCCATGTTTTGTATCATGTGTTCCCTGCATTACCACTGGCCCATAGCTACTTAGACTAAGGATGGACATCTGATCCAAAATGAACGTTTCAGGCAAGTTAGTCACCTATTACAAGGTTTAATTCCAGGGTTTTACCCCAAAAAAGGGGCTCTATACTGGATAGTGACTAACTTAACCAATCAAATTCTCTCTCAGAGAATCTGAAGGTATGAGAAAGAAAGAACATGAATGAACTGGGCATTCACACTTTATCATTTCTCCTCAATCCTCCACAGCCCTTCCCTCCTATACCTACCTTCTCAAGACCTACCCTTATTTCATGAACAGAGCAGACCACACAGAGAATTCCATGGTCTTCTCATAGCCAAGCTTATAAACCAACTTGCATATGCATTCATTTTTCTCTTCTTAGAATGAAAGTGCATCCCTTTCAAAGCAAAGACAAATATGCTATGGATCCCTTCCTTTGCAAAAATGTTTCTTTCCTCTTCAGAAACTATGTCCTTTCATTTACCTTATCCCATTCCTATGCCATCAGTTCCCTAGACTATAGAGAATGATCTAGGCCTAGATCACCTTTCAACAAGCAAACATGTTCTATTATTTTCCATCATTAAAAAATCTCCTTTAAAGAATGTTCTTCTCAACAAACGCTTGGTCATCTGTATCCACATGGAAAAAAAAGAATCTTGAAACCTACCTACAGCTCCACACAAAAGTAAAATTCTATATGAATTGCAGATCTAAACAGGGGAAGGTAAAACCAATAATGCTTTTTCTTTCTTCTCTTTTCTTAGAGAGAGAGAGAGAGCATGTGCACAAGCATGCTCAGGGGAAAAAGGGGCGGGGCGGGGGGGAAGGGAGAGAGGAAGGGAGGGAGGGAGGAAGAGAGAGAGGAAGAGAGAGAGAGAGAGAGAGAGAGAGAGAGAGAGAGAGAGAAAGAGAGAGAGAGAGAGAGAAAATCTTAAGCAGGCTCTATGCTCAGCGCAGAGCCCAACAAAGGACTTGATCCCATTACCCTGGGATCATGACCTGAGCTAAAATCAAGAGTATGATGCTCAACTGACTGAGCCACCCAGGCATCCCATAATAATGCTTTCAAAAGAAAATATGCAGGTGCATCTTTATAACTGCAGGGTAAACAAAGATATCTTAAGACATTGTTAATGTTAATTTACTTCATGTCCAGAATGTCACTATCTTTTCCTCTGTAATTGTTTCAAATCTCTTTATTTTTCAAAGATATAACATATAATTAGATTTTCCTTCTGCCACAATTCTTTCCCTTCCTCTCTATCAGAAAAACTACTTTGAGGGGCACCTAGGGGGCTCAGTCGGTTGAGTGTCCGACTTTGGCTCAGGTCATGGTTTCCAGTTCATGGGTTTGAGCCCCACGCTGGGCCCGCTTCTGTCAGTGCACAGCCCACTTTGGATCCTTTATCCGCTCCCCCCTCAAAAATAAATACACATTAAAAAAAGAAAAAGAACAATCACTTTGAAGTTGGTTTTTTAAAACTGGAATAATCTTGTTATTTATCAGTAGGAGAACAGAAAAATAAATGGTGGTTAATCATGTAATAGAAAACTATGTAATAGCTCAAATATACCAAAAAGTCTACATGATCACTGTCTAATGGAATGTTTTTTAACCAGTCAAAATGTAAACTTATAGTTAAATATAGTTTACTATTTCTTTCCATTTCCCATAGAGAAGAGTGTCCATATTTTCCAAATCCAAAATTAAGAAACTTGAATAGAAAAATATACAGCCCAAATGTAATAACTGATATCATAGTTGTCCTGGACTTTCTAGAAGGTGGTGTTTCATGTACCCATAAGCAACAGTGTACTCTGAACATCAAAGTAAGCAATGTATATTTACCTACCTACCTACCTACACATTATATTGCCTATAATAGTTATCATCAGCTAGACTCAATTCACCATACTTAGGTGTTTCAGCAGCCTTTTACACTAACTTCTAAACAAAAGTATGAAACTTGAAAAAGATGTTGACAGTAACACTTTCCCTCATTCCTAATGATTTCCTCCATTTGCAAGGAGCCCAAATGGTGTAATATTCTTGACCCTTATCTACCTCAGGGATTTTAGCATATCTGGAGAGGAAAAAAAAAAAACTGGATATGCTTACTGTTTTGACCTCTCAACTAGTTCAGAGCTCAGGGGAGGAATAGAAGCCCTTGCAAATTTAACAAAATACTAAGTTTCTTAAAACATCTTTTAAGGAAGCTGAGAAACATAAGCTTTGCTCCTTTTAACAAAGTATCATTGATTCTCATGAAAATGAAACTTCCAAAAATGACTGCAAAAATGCACTATATAAACATAAAAACTATAAAAAGCGAAATGCCAATCAACTGATTTTGTTCTTCAAAGAAATGCAATTTACAGGTTTACTATTATAGTAAATTTCAGATAATGTTGTCAATGGAAATATTCAACAACAGTTTGAATAATACATGTGCAGAATCTGGGGCACCTGGGTGGCTCAGTTGGCTGGGTGTCTGACTTCGGCTCAGGTCACGATCTCACAGTTCGTGAGTTCGAGCCCAGGCTCTGTGTGGAGCCTGTTTTGGATTCTGTGTCTCCCTCTCTCTGCCCCTCCCCTGTTCACGCTCTCTGTCTCAAGAATAAACATTAAAAAAATATATATATATATATATATGTGTGCAGAATTAGACTGAAAAAAAAAAAAAGCCAGAAGGCTGTAACTATAACAAGATCTCATGAAGCGGCGCCTGGATGGCTCAGCTGGTTGAGCACCGACTTTGGCTCAGGTCATGATCTCACGGTTCATGAGTTCAAGGCCCACATTGAGCTTGCTGCTGTAAGTGTAGAGGCCTGCTTCTGATTCTGTCACTCCCTCTCTGCCCCCACCTGCTTGCACATTCTTTCTCAAAAATAAATAAAAAATATTAAAAATAAATCTAAAAAAAAAAATCTCATGGGAAAAAAACTTTGCTTTATGTTCCTTGTGCCATTTAATACGCACAACAATTCCACCACCGACATTTTACAGTAAAGAAACATAAACTTTGGGAGTTAAATTATTTTGGAATGGCCTTATGGTATATACAGAAAATTCTGCAAACTGCAGTATTAATCCTGGCTGTAACATTCACTAGCGTACACGCCACTTAAAAGTTTTGAGACTTTTTCCTAATATGTAAAAGTAAATAATTAAGCCTCTGTTGCTGGGCAATTATAAAATAGGGTAACGAAATATATAAAATACATTCAATATTTGCCAAATAGTAGGTAATCAATATAATGTAGTCATCGTCACTGTTATTAGTAACTTGCCTAGAATCACATAGCTGTATCTAGTTTCAAAAACCTTTTTCCTTCTTTTAAAAATACTTAATAAAAAGGGTGCCTGGGTAGCTCAGTGTTTAAGCATTTGATTCTTGAATTCGGCTCAGGTCATGATCCCAGGGTCATGGTATCGAGCTCCACGCAGTCCTTCATGTTGAGCACGTAGCCTGCTTGAGATTCTCTCTCTTTCTCCCTCCCCTGCTGCTCACATGCTCTCTAAAAGTCATGTTTAAAAATAAAATAAAATAAGAACACTTAATAAGGTTATACAGAGTATAAAATTGGAACGTATATAGAAAAATATAAAGAATAAAATAAAAAGATCACTATAATCCTCAAACCCTATAATAATGACTATTAACACGTTGGCATGTATTTTATATAGAGAGAGCCTTCTTTTTTTTTTTTTTAATATATGAAATTTATTGTCAAATTGGTTTCCATACAACACCCAGTGAGAGAGCCTTCTTTTAAGTGAAGAACTGGATTGTGCTGTATAATGAAGTTGCAATTTTTTTCTTTTATATTTAGGTTTTATCACTAGTCTCCTCCCTATAACTTTACATTAAGCAGGTTCTAACGTATCCACTATAATAAGTAAACTTATGTGTATCTTTGAACCTATGCTTTTTTTCCCCCAAAGAATGTCTTAAGCCAAGTAGCAATATCTCTGTTTTTAGCAAAACTCCAGCGACTACATGTTAACATTCAAGTATTGGTTTGCATCTGAAAGAATTCATTTATATACTTTATATATTTTTACTACTGATAGTGAATCTTAGCATTAAGATTCTATCACATTCTATTGCCATAGCAATGAAATATAATTAAGGCTAAGGGCTTCCTCATGTTTGTTCCTGCTGTCCAAATCACAGCCCCAGTCTGAGACTGGAAACTCTCCAACATCAGAAAATAAGAAACTGAGTCCTATGTATTTGACTTAATGTTTTCTAATTCATTTTATATTCCACATATCTTAATGAAATAATGAAGGACATAAGAATATAACAGTCTTTAACACCTAAAAGAATTTAACACCTAAAAAAGACATGAAGAATTGAGATTTGAGCCATGCTTTCCTGCATCCTGAAGAAATGGAAAACTGAATGAACATAAGTGCTTCAATGACCCTTTCAGACTGAAAAGTTAGAGGACATGATTCAAAACATGACCTGATAATAAGGCACAATACCTGAAATGAAAAATCTAACATGTATGACCTCCATAGCAGGTACATAAAATTCAAGTCTTTTTGAGCCACGAGAAAATGAGTAAGAGAATGAAGTATGTCTGTGGGACCTAACTGATCCAATAGTGATTAAGCACTGGCTACACAAACAACATTAAGACCTACAAAACTCTCTCAAAAATCAAAAAAGGACCAAGTACTCTCAATCCAGATTTACAAGGGAAAAGGTATTGACCTTTCTTAAATAATACGAAAGAAGCTACGGTATACAATTATAAATCATGATAGTCATGTAAAAGCAAGATGCATACCAAAATACCACTAAGACTGTTAAGAAACACCATATCCAAGAACAATGAATAATTCATATACTTTACAAAGGATTAAAGAATGCTTAATTATTTCCCAAGATAATACATGAATTTAGGAACTACAATTTATGCAAATTGTATGTTGCAATAAAAAACAAACAGTAATTTCAAATTGAACAAGAGAAGCATAGGATATGTCATTTTTAGAAATGGGACAAGCCGAATAATATGTATTGGAAGTCAATGATTGGTAGTCTATGCTAGAAGCACATGATTATCAGGTGCATTTTTCAAAGGAAAGGCATAATCATAATTCATGCCACAGATACTTACTGAGCACCTACCATTTGCCAGACAAGTAGGGAAATACAACAAAACAAAATAAACTAAAATCCCTGTCCCCATGGAGTTTACAACATATTCGTGTAAGATGTTATTTTAATAACAACAACAACAATAACAACAACAACAACAACAAAGCCAAGAAGGGGATGGGGTTTTGGGATGCTGTAATTATTCAAAGGACGATTAGGGAATGTAACATTTGAGTAAAATAGGTAATATTTTATTAATTCCAATTATAATATTCCAGGCAGAGGAAATAGGCAGTGAAAGGAGCGTGCTCAATACATTCAAGGAACAGAAAAGAGGCCAGTATTATTGTAGTGTACACTGAGGAAGAAAGGAGTAGGATATGAAGTCAAGAAAAGTAATAGGGCAGACAGACTTTTGAGGGTCTTAAAGGGTCATCGTAAATTGCTAGGTAAAAAGAAAAAAGAAAAGAAAAACCACTAGAGGGTTTTTAGGAGAGGAATGAAAGACTTGACTTAGATTTAACAGGATCACCCGGCTGGCTATCTACAAGACTAAGGGGAGAGGCAGCAATGCTAGAAGCAGGGAGACGACTTAGGAAGTAGCTGCAGTAATCCAAGTAAAAGTTGATGGTAGCTTGGACCTGGGAGGTAGCAGTGGAGGTGGTGTGAATATTTGATCAGATTTTGGATGTACTCTGAAGGTAAGGATGGAATTTGCTGACAGATGGGAAGTAGGAGTGAGGGAGAAGAGGAAGATAAGAATGACTCCACGGTTCTTGGCCTGAACACCTAGAAGGCTGGAATTACCATTACTGAGAAGGGATGATTGCAGGAGGTGAAAATGTGAGTGGGAAGGTGGGGAATCTGCTTAAAATTGAGCATACTACATTTGAGAGGCCTACAAGATGTCAGGTAGGCAAGAGGATATACAAATGTGAACCTCAGGAGAGAGGTCTGAGCTAAAGACACAGTTTGAAAGTTAACAATGTATAGATTGTATACTATTTGTGTAAGTGATTTAATATTAAATATAAACCCACTGACATTTTCTATACATATTTTCCCAACTTTAAAATACTGAGATTTTTCTCCTGCCAATCTAATAGAAACTAATGACTTATAAGTTACTTAGTATATACATGTTAAAAATGATTCAAAAATAGAAGCCAGAAATCCAATTAGGGAGAAAACAAACAACATCAAGGAGTAAAGGGTATGAAAAAGGAAGGTAGTGAAAGGAATCATTCAGACCTTTAGGCTATATGACTTTTAGGTTATGCATTGGCACACTGACATTATGGTACATACTCTATTTAAAACTGGTCCTTGACATGTGGTTGATATGACCTAGGTTTAAGGGCACAAAATTCCAAATGAAGAGAGGTCTCTTTAAATCATATTCTAAATAGCAGGTGGGTAAGAGAAGTTCCTAAGTAAATGGACTTGAAACCTGTTTTTTCCCACTCCGATCCTTCCTGCACCTATTAATCTTATGTCCATACAGCTATGTGTTTACCTTCTCTTATAAGATAAGATTTGGAATTATAGTAAATTTCCTTCATTTTATCTCTCCCATCAGAGTTCCTCATCTAAAGAACTTTGGAGACAGGGCGCCTGTGTGGCTTTGTTGGTTAAGCGTCCGACTCCTGATTTTGACTCAGGTCATGTTCATGGTTCATTGAGTTCGAGCCCCATGTTGGGCTTTGTGCCTGCTCGGGAGTCTGTGTCTTCCTCTCTCCCTGCCCCTCCCTGCTCTCTCTTTCTCTCTCAAAAATAAACATTAAAAAAATAAAGAGCTCTGGACACAGAAAAATGATTTGAGGAACAGTTTTTAAAATTCTTCCACTGCTTCTATACAACTAGTACTATTTTAAGGGCCTAAGAGAGACATAAATTAATTTCATACAATAGATGCCAGGAACATCAGCAGCACCTGAGACATTACTGGAAGTGAAAACTCTCAGGTTCCACCCCAAATTGACTGAATCAGAAACTTTGAGGGTGGGGCCAGCGATCTGTGCATTAACAAGCCCTCCCAGTGATTCCAAAACATTTTAAACTTTGTGAACTTCTAGCTCAGAACATTAGGGATCAATTCTCTCAATGAATATCAATTGAAAAGGCTGCTAGGCTATAATCCTTGAGCATAAGAATCTTACTACTTTGCACTTTCACTGCATGAATCTGGCATTTAAGCCACATTCAAAGATTGTGAATAGTTAAAAAAATCAGAAGTAACACCTCCCTCTGAATTTGTTTTTCTCCATCCTAGGATACCAAGTTCTCAGTACAACTTCTATCTTTCCTTCCTAGTCCTCCTTACTCTATAGAAAAGGTAATTTTTTTTCAATCAGAATATCATACACTAACTTTTAAATTAATTCTGTGGATGTCATGTCAAGTCACAGTTCAGAGCATGAAATACTCTAAGATTACAGTTGACCCTTAAGCAACATGGAAGTTGGGGTGCTGACCCTACAGTCAAAAATCCACACATAACTTTTGACTCCCCCAAAACATAACTACCAATAACCTTCTGTTGACTGAAAGCCTCAATATAAAGTTGATTAACACATATTTTTAAAAATAATATATTTTTTAAATGTTTTTTTTTTTTTTGAGAAAGAGCAGGGGAGGGGCAAAGAGAGACGGGGGGACACAGGATCTGAAGCAGGCTCTGCGCTGACAGCAGAGAGCCCAAAAGCGAGGCTTGAACTCATGAACCGTGAGATCATGACCGGAGCTGAAGTCCAATGCTTAACAGACTGAGCCACCCAGGCACCCTGATTAACACATATTTCATACGTTATGTGTATTATATACTGTATTCTTGCCATACAGTAAGCTAGAGAAAAGAGAATGCTATTTAGAAAATCATAAGAAAAACACATTTATAGAACTTTACTGTATTTATCCCAAAAAATCCACATATAAGTGGGCCTGTGTTCAGATCCATGTTATTCAAGCATCAACTGTATTTATCCAAGTGTATCAACTTACAAGTAAGAAAATTGGGGCCTACAGACATTACATGGCAAGTACATCCTAACAGAGGTGGACAGACACCAAAGGATAAAATTATCGTCTCCAGTCATCTCTACCTAGACTGAGTCAAAATAGCTCCTCTAACAGATTTAAATAAAGTAAGGCATTAGAAAGACTGAAAGAAATACAAGATAATCTTTACTTTTCCAACTGTTTTCTGGAAATACAAATAAATACATCATCAAAAACCATCATTGATGGGGCACCTGGCTGATTAAGCTGGTTAAGCATCCAACTCTTGGGTTTTGGCTCAGGTCATGATCTCAAGGTTTGTGAATTCCAGCCCTGAACCGGGCTCCACGCTGACAGCGACAGCAAGGGCCTGCCTGGGATTTTTCTATTCCCCTTCCCTCTTTGCCCCTCCCCGTTTGTGCACATTGCTCTCTCTCTCAAAATAAATAAATAAACTTGAAACAAAGAAACCCATCACTGCTTTATTTCCTTGCAATAGTGATGCCTTTTTCTCATTTTGTGCTCTATATACTAACTGGAGAAAAGGACCCTTAACATTAATAGGAACACTCTGCAGCTATCTAGTGAGGTGGCATGCCACACGCACCAGAATCTTGTTCTCCACTGTCCTATCAGTTCGATACTAAATTTCCCAGAAATGAATCTCAAGACTGTTTACAGCAACTATTTCATTCAGATAATGTGGCAATTTTTCTGACCAACACTTACCTTCCTGGTTATACCCCATTCAACACAGAGACTGCCTGGAGAAAACTAGAGTGTAGCTCCTTTGATACTCTGTGCCCCAAGCTGAAAACCATTTTTTAAATTTATTTTAAAAATTTTGTTTAAGAGACGAAACAGATGAACATAAGGGAAGAGAAACAAAAATAATATAAAAACAAGAAGGGGGACAAAACATAAGAGACTCTTAATATGGAGAACAAACAGAGGGTTACTGGAGGGGTTGTGGGAGGGGAGATGGGCTAAATTGGTAAGGGGCACTAAGGAATCTACTCCTGAAATCATTGTTGCACTATACGCTAATTTGGATGTAGATTTAAAAAAAATAAAATTTAAATAAAATTTAAAAAAAATTTGTTTAAAGTTTTATTTATTTATTTTGAGATACACAGAGAGTGCATGAACTGGGGAAGGGCAGAAAGAGGGAGAGAGAGAATCCTAAACAGGCTCTGCACTGCCATTGAGGAGCCTGACAGCGGGGCTGTAACTCACAAACTATGAGATCATGACCTGAGCTGAAATCAATAGATGGACACTTAACCAACTGGGCCACCCAGGCGCCCCAAGCTGAAAACCATTTTTTTTTTAATTTTTTTTTCAACGTTTATTTATTTTTGGGACAGAGAGAGACAGAGCATGAACGGGGGAGGGGCAGAGAGAGAGGGAGACACAGAATCGGAAACAGGCTCCAGGCTCCGAGCCATCAGCCCAGAGCCCGACGCGGGGCTCGAACTCACGGACCGCGAGATCGTGACCTGGCTGAAGTCGGACGCTTAACCGACTGCGCCACCCAGGCGCCCCTGAAAACCATTTTAATTGTACTCTAATCTTATTTCACAAGGGTTCTGCGGTAACTTACAAGCAACATTCTGATAAATAAGTTAAGGGGAAATAAGTGTTGTGGAAGGTAGCACAGCCTTCCACGTGGAAAGAATATGAGCTTTGGAGCCATGAAGATCTACTGGGTTCACGTTTTATTTCTAGTCCTTAGTTGCCCTCATTTTAAAGGACAGAAGCCATAATATTAGCATTCTGCCTTACATTGTTGATATATTTAAGTTTTTAGTTATTTTAAAATATAAACATCTTGAGAACAGGAAGTACATTTTATATATCTCTGTATCACTCACATCATATCCACATAGGTGTTCAACAGATATTTAACTAATATGGAATAGATTTTATTATTATTTTTTATAGTAAGCTCCCTGCCCAACATGGGGCTCAAACTCACAACGCTGAGAGTTACATGTTCTACTGACGGAGCCAGCCAGATAGCCCTAATATGGAGTAGATTTTAATATATCAGATAAAACTCCTAATAAGTGCCCTTGCTTCCAGATTCCACTCCCTAAAGCACCCCCCCCCCAAACTACAACTAGCTTACCTTTATCAAAAGACAAATCTGATTTTGTCCAATTCCATTTTAAAACTTTCCCAAGGCTCATAGCCTTTAAGGAATTAAGGGAAAGTCTCTGCCCAAACCAGAATTTATCTCATCCTACCCTATCTCTTATAACTCAGGCCCACTTCTGAATTACTGAAGCTCCTGGAATGTTCTTCCCATGACCCTAACATGCTCCTCTTTAATAGGCTAACTTCTACCAGTCATTCAGGTCTCAAAAGCCACAGTTCAACTCTTAACTAACACAGTTAGATGTCCTGCCTCCCTAACTTGATAATACACCCAACTTAACATCTAATACTGAATATGTACTAGAAATGCATCTACTATCTACTATCTAGTATCTACTAATACTAGAAATGTTTATACTGCTTCTCCAATTATCTGTAAACTTTTTGGGGACAAGGGTCACACTGTACTGAGTTTTATATGCACTGTTTATCATAGTTACTGACACATAAAACACCTTTAATTAATAGTATTTATTGAACATAATGATAAAGTCCAATGTTCTCAAAATCATTAGTTTCCAATTTGATAATATAATCATGTTTATTTCCCTGTCTGTCTATAAATAATTTTGGGGGGAAAAAAACCATAGCTGTCTAGTAGGTTAAAGAAAAAGATTCTGGTGCCTTATTCTGTACATACATTTATTATGACAAAGAAGACAAAATGAGCATTATTACTTTCAAAGAACAGAGAAAATATTTCACAAGAACCTATTATCAGGGGACCTGCTTTGTGCTGGCCTCATCCCCAGAAATTATAGTCACCAAACTGGATTTGATCCCCAGTAAAAATAAGCAGAGCAATGAATGATAAGAGAAGAAACACAAAAAAGTTGCTTCTCAGCCTGGAATGCCATCCTGGGACCAAAAGTTGACATGCACCTGCTACAGATGACTGAACCAGAACGACAAATGAGCCTGAATTCCTGATAGCATTATGGAACCACCATAACAGCTCTGGACGGCCTGTTTCTAATTTCTCATTACTTAAGGAAAATGATACCCCTAATTTATTTATACCACTCTTTTTATAAGATTTTTAGAGCAATTGAACAATATGATTCTTAATTGATAGGAAAGACAATATAAAGTTAGGAGAAAATTTAATTTAGGAAAAAGCTGAAATTACCTAGGATAGGAGAGAGATAGTCTCAAGACAGGAACAGCAGAAGCCATAGAGGAAAAAGACAGACACCAATGATTATATGAAATACAAAAAAAAAAAATGTATGGCAAATGATGCCATAAACTAAGACTAAAAACAAAAGACAGACTCACAAAACATATTTGCAAACAAAGCTAAAGGATTACATTCATAACATATCAAAGAAAACAAAAAAATTGGTAAGAAAAAAATCCAATAGGAAAAAATGAGTAAAGATATGAATAAGGAATTCATAGAACTGAAAAATCAGAAGGACCGACAAATAGAACAAAGGATAGTCAGCTTCACAAATAGTTAATCAAATACAGAATTAAGTACCACAAGAAACTTTTTTTTTTTTACTAATTTTATTGCCAAAAACAAAAATCAGCAATGTTTAGTTTGTAGGGGAAATATTCTCAGTCATTAATGATGGCAATAAGAACTGCATCAACATTACTGAAAAATAATCTGACTTTCCTTTTCTTTCTCTCTCTCTCTTTCCCTCCCTTCCTGTTCCTTCCTTTCTTTCTTTCTTATTTATTTAAGCAATCTCTACACCCAACATGGGGCTTGAACTTACAATCCCAAGATCAAGAGCTACATGCTCTACTGACTAAGCCAGTCAGGCACCCTTGGCATTATTTGTTAAAATTAAAATGACACATACTAGGTATAAGATACTCACTGCAATACTGTTCATAATAGAAGACTAGAGACAACCTAGATGTCCAAAATGAACACAGATATGGTTTCAGACATCTATTACTACACCTTAAGCTTAATGACTCAAAACAATTATGTTTTATCTCACAATTATGTAGTTTGGCTGGGCAGTTTTTTGTTGTTGTTGTTGTTGTTTTTTTTTTTTTTTGCTGGTTTCACCTCTGAGTCTTCTGTGGGTTCTTCTCTGAGTGCATTCAGCTAAAAAGTCAGCTGAGCAAGCAGATCCAGAGAGTCCACTTTCATGTTTGCTGGTAATGCTGTCCACTAGGGAGTCTAGGTTCTCTTCCAAGAGACCTCTCATCCTCCTGTAGGCTAGCCCAGCTTCCTTATATGGCAGCTGCAGGAAATCATCTCTTGAAGGCCTCCTAAGGACTAAGCTCCAGCTCTTACACATCACTTCCACCATATTCATCGTTCAAAGCAAATCACAAGGTCAGCAAGACTCAAGAGATGGAGAAACAGATTCTGCTTCCAGACAGGAGAAGCAGCAAAGCCACAATGCAAAGGGGAATGCATGCCAGGATGGAAGGAATTTATGGTCATTAATCATTCTGCCATAGGTAGGTAGGGGTGTGTGTGTGTGTGTGTGTGTGTGCACGCGTGTGCGTGTGTACACGTGTGTGTCTGGATGTACACACACACAATGGTACACCATATAATCGTTAAAAACAAAGCATAGAACATTTAATATAGTATGTTATCATTTCTATGTGGGAAAACTATATATATATATATTTCATGATATATATGTATGTTCAGATATCCTGGAAATATACTTAAAAATTAACAAATGAAAAACTGGGCCATGCAAAGTAGTCTGCATGCTGCCTGAAGATAAAGGGCACTGAGGGGATGTCAGGAAGGCCAGCAGAGGTGTGAGTCAACAGGCTGGAGGCAAGGATAAAATGGGTGTTGTATGGAGACATGGAGCTGCATAGAATTGTGGGCCCAGTTAGTGGTTGCAGATCCACAAAAAAAGCACAGGCCAGCAGGCCCAGTGGTCAATGATGGAGGGTGGTAGAAGATGATCTACACGGCAGGGAGAATGGTAACACACTGAGCAAGTCAAACAACTGGGCAAACGATAACTATGTTGAAGCTAATGTGAAGCCAAGTTTCTTACTGCCAGAGAAGGCATTTATTTATTTACTTATTTTTTAAACATTTATTCATTTTTGAAAGGCAGAGAGAGAGCGCGAATGGGGGAGGGGCACAGAGAGAGGGAGACACAGAAACAGAAGCAGGCTTCAGGCTCTGAGCTGCCAGCACAGAGCCCCACGCGGGGCTCGAACTCACGGACCATGAGATCATGACCTGAGCCGAAGTCAGCCGCTTAACCAACTGAGCCACCCAGGCGCCCCGAGAAGGCATTTATAAACATGGAAAGAAAGAAGGTGAGAAAAAATCCTGGAGTATTAGACTGGAATTGGAAGTACAGGGACGAACTTATGGTTTTATAAAATATACACCTAGATACAGAAAAAATTATGGATATATATGTATGTATTACATATGTGTGCATGTATGCAAACCATACTTGCGTAGTCACACATTTCCTAGTCCCTATAAGTAATGACACCCCAGAAAGCAAGAGCACACTAAGCCCCTAAATCTTTTTTTTTTAATTTTGTTTAATGTTTTTATTTATTTTTGAGACAGAGAGAGACAGAGTATGAGCAGGGGAGGGGCAGAGAGAGAGGGAGACACAGAATTCGAAGCAGTCTCCAGGCTCTGAGCTGTCAGCACAGAGCCTGAAACGGGGCTCGAACTCACGGACTGTGAGATCACGACCTGAGCTGAAGTCGGACGCTTAACCGACTCAGCCACCCACGTGCCCCTAAGCCCCTAAATCTTTGTTTTTAAATACCGTCTTTTACAAAAACAAACAACAATGACAAAGACCAAACAGGGCTCCTTGGAGATATGGCTGATTCCAGGGCTAGACCAGGCAAAGTACAGAATGAACAAGGAACAGCATGTTCTGCCAGAAATGCAGAAAGAATGAGATGGGAGAATGATAAATAGGCAAATAAGCCAGCTTGAAGGGGCTCCCATGGGTTAAGTCAGGAACAATTTAAACAGCAAAGTAAGTAATAATAGTAACAAATCATAACAAATTAAATAAAATTGAAATCCATGAGTCCTTACTGATTTAATACACAACTGGGGGAGAAAGGAATGTTCCACCTTACAAAAAAATACCAACTAATACAAGTAGAAGGAATAATAGAAATAGAGGAATATCATTTGGCAATCATCATGTAAGTGGTTAATTAAGGTGAGAGCCTTCACTGATACCCACATTAAGGCTAGTAGTACAGATGTCTAATGAGAAACAAGATGCTGGTATAATTTTGGAATACCTCTCCACAAATACTGATCAAATGCAAAAGGATTTCAATATGATCAAGGTTTTAATCACCAACAGTGGCAAGGTTTGACATCATATGCCTCTGGATGCAATGCACTAAGAAGGGGACAGACCTATTTCTGTGGTATTCCTGGCCAGGAATGCATGAACTGATTGGAGTCATGAGGAAATATTACATGAACCTAGGCTGAGGGTCATACAGAATGTAGGGCCTGTGCTTCCTAAAACTGTCAAGGACAGGAAAGACAGGGAAAAATGAGGCTGAAGAAGTCTGAAGAAACATGACAACTAAATGTAAAATGTATTCCTGAACAGAATCCTGGACCAGAAAAGAATGAGATATTGCTCGGATTGTCAATGAAATATAAATTGGTTCTTTGCACTAGATGGTAGTGTTGTACCAATGCTTATTTTCTGATTTAGAGGGTTATATGTTGGTTATATAACAGAGTAACTTGTTTTTGAAAAATAGACACTATAGTGTTTACAGGTGCTGGGACACCATATCTGCTGCTTGCTCCAAAATGTTTAGAAAAAGACTAATACAGGATAAATATACATATATATATATATTTTTACACACATATATACACACGTATGTAGCATTATGTATGGAAACAGAGGACCGGCAATAAAAGAAATGCAGTAAAATATTAACAATGGTGAAATCTGAGGGAAGGGAATATAGGAGTTCTTTGCTATCTTCTGGCATCTTTCTGCAAGTCAGAGAAAGTCACCTTTTCTGTAAATCACTTTTTTCTGCCAGAGGCCAGAAAACAGAATAAAAACCCTGGCCTAATATGTTTATTTACATACTTTCCTTTATAATACTCTGAGGGGATAGGTTAAGAAGGAGGACAATGTTTTTAGGCTTATTTGGAAAAGAGCATCATTGAGTTTTTAAATGAAGTTTCCTCTCTTCGTGGATTTTCAACAGGCATTTCAATGAGGAAAGGAATCTTGACTTACTCATCTTTATGGTCCTAACACCTAATGCATTTATAATTTAGTCACTATTATATACTGGGACAGGAATTCTCAACATTGTTCTAATCAGAAAACAGTGACCTGAGTAACAAGAATTCTGCTACACAGAAAGGGAAAAACTGTCTATGTCAAGTGAAAATACGTCTGAGAACAGGAAAACAGCAAGGATTATCTTTCTTAGGAACTTGAAGGAGGATTATCTGCTCTATAGTCCTAAAAACAGAAGAATGTGTAACCAGTAGCAAAGGCCTTAACTTAAAGAATGGCAAACTGTTGGGAGTTTATGGTAAAAACAAACCAAACCAAACATGCAAACAAAAACAGAATAAAATGTTTAGAAGTGAGGTTTTTGGAGAAAACAATGGACAGTGGAAGATCATCTTTAAAAAAAAAAAATGTGAGGGTGGGACGTGTGGGTGGCTCAGCTGATTAAGCATCTGACTTCAGCTCAGGTCATGATCTCATGGTTGATGAGTTTGAGCCCTGCATCAGGCTCTGTGCTGCCAGCACAGAAGTTGCTTCAGATCCTCTACATCTCTCTCTCTCTCTGCCCCTCCCTGCTTGTGTGCACGCTCTTTCTCTTACAAAAATAAAAACATTAAAACAAACCCTTTTTTTTAAATGTTAGGAGAGTCTCGGTGGCTCAGTATGTTAAGCATCAGATTCTTGATTTCAGCTCAGGTCACACGGTCTCACAATTCAAGAGACTGAGCCCGTGTACCGTGTTGGGCTCTGCACTGACCATGCAGCACTTGCTTGGTATTCTCTTTCTCCCTCTCTCTCTGGCCCATTTCTCCTTTCTCAAAATAAATAAATAAACATTTAAAAAAAGTGAGACTTTGGAAAATGATTAGATAGAACTACATTAAATCATTAGGATAAACCATATATATTTAAAGATTTTTAAACCTGAAGGAATACATTTTCACTGAAATGTATTCAAACCTTCAAGACATCAGACAGTTGTCAAAGTTAAACTCAAAACTTAAAAACCTGAATAGATTTCATATAGCTCAACATCCTATCTTTCCTGGAGAATTTTTTTGGTACATTTTATAAGCTGTTGATCTCATTGCTAAACTAGAAGAAAAAAGAAGTTATGTACCTGAAGATCTATAATACAATTAACCATAATGAACTTCCAAATTATCTTTTCGAAGGTTTCAATAACTACTGAAAATTATATTTATAGTACATAACTCATCTGCTTTAGAAAATAAAAGATATTAATACCTTATGAAATGAGAATTTTTCTATTCAAAGCATTAGAGAATTAAAAATTGCTATATCTATATTACAACTTCTTTTCCTGATGGAGGAATCTAGCATATTACAAGTAAAACAACATTATTACTATAAATCAGAATCTGTATGGTTTTTAAATGGAGATAAAACACTTCTTATGACTATTATATGAATTGAATGAAATTATGTATATAAAGCATTTAGCATGGTGGCTAGTGTGAGTCAAGCACTCAGTAAATGGCATTAAATGTGTTTATTCTCATAGAAATGATGTGAAACAACCCTGAAATATGGTGAAGTGACTTCAAAACCTATTAGAGATGTCTATAAAGGCAGATGGATAGAATCTAGACTGACAAATTCGATAAGGAAAGGAATTCTTACTTAAACTTGTAGTCCCAGAATCTAACATAGTGCCTGGCACACAAAGTAGGCATTCAATAAAGGTTTACTGACATGAAGTGAATATGAAAGGAAGTTATCTGTAAAAGAAAAAAAGAGGTAGCCTGAGATTGTCTGAAAAATAAGCTTACAGTCCAAGAATTACTATTCCCTAAGCAAGTCACTTAGAGAAAGTAAAGAAAATACAGAAACATTTTTAGAACCATGCATAGAAACTCCTCTGACTGGCTTTTTAAATAATAACAGAGTCACTCTCAAGTCTGTTTGGGCAAATGTGTCATATATGAAGTCTAATATTATAGAAAAGTACTTTTAGGGGCGCCTAGTTTGCTCAGTCGGTTGGGCAGCCGACTACAGCTCAGGTCATGAACTCACCGTCTGTGAGTTCGAGCCCCGCATTGGGCTCTATGCCACAAGCTCAGAGCCTGGAACCTGCTTCCAATTCTGTGTCTCCCTCTCTCTCTGCCCCTTCCCTGCTTGCTCTCTGTCTCTGTCTCCCTCACAAAAATAGTAAACATTAAAAAAATTTTTTTTAATAAAAATAAATAAAAAAAGAAAAGTATTTTTAAATTTCATCTAAATAACTGTTGTATCCATCCTCAAAGAGTGAAAAAGCACCCAAGGCACTGAGGAATATTTTCTAAATTCCATTCAAGGAGAATCAGATAAGCTTAATTCAAGTTTTTCCATCTATTTATACAGAAAAATTACCTCGGAACTTTTACTTACAAGTACATTGTAAATATACATATTTCACTTTCACAAGTTCATCTTGAAAATCAACTCTCAAAAGTGAGCAGTGCTACCGGAATACAAAAGAGTAGCTAACGAACTTTTCTCCCTTGTCTCAGCAGCCACCTGTTAGAGCTCATCCTTATGGCACAATCTGCATGGTTTTGCAACATTTTCATACTGAAAACTCTAAATTCTCAGTGCAGCTGGCAAGGAGAAAAGTATAATACGAAAATACAGTCCTATCTTCCCCACTCTATTTCCAAAGATAATAGGGATCAATACACTTAAAAAAAAAAAAAAGGCTTTTCTAAGTTAATGGCCCATCACCTCACTTTTATTGGAAACTGATCAATTTTATGCAAAGCAAATCACGTCTTTAATAATACACTCAGTGCTTGATTCTGAAACAAGCCAGTAAAGTACACTTCTAGACAGACAGCTGGAGCTACATCTCCTGAGCCTACTTCAAACTAAAATCTGTGAACAATGTGAAGTTACAAATCAAATAATAATCCAAAATCAATTGCTGGAAGAAGGTTTTGAAAACAACAATAAAAATCATCATTAAACACATCTACCTTTCCTAACAAAATGACTATGTCTTCAGGAAAAAAAAAATGACAAAGCTACCAGTTTACATTACAGAACAGTTTACAGAATAGTAACAAGGAACCTGCAATATGCAGAGAAAAATTATTCTTAAATTATTATTTGCTTCCTGCAGTGCCCTGTAAAGTGTCAAAAGCATGAAGGCCACTGACAATATTACAATTATTTTTTAATCGAATTTCTGGAAAGTTCTGCAGTGGCAGTTTAGAAAGCAAACTAAATTTTGAAGAGAAAAAATGCTTAGCCGGAAATCTGGAAATAAACATTTCGTTTATTTTTTAACTAAGAAGCAGTAAGGTCATAGGGGCCAAAATGTGTAATATCTGTAGGTGGCTGATCCAAATCAGTAAAAATGGGTCTCTCTAGAATTAAGGACTTAAAATAATATCTTACCAATACAATCTGACATGATCTTTAAAAATCACTTTTTTTTAATCACTGACAATGCAAAACTTTCCAATACAAAATTTATTTCAACAAACACAAACACATACTTCATAAATTAAGAACTAAATGTAAATCCAAAACACTAAAAATTACTTAAAGACATGAAAAAACATATTTGAAACATCAGACTTTTGTTTTTACGTTCATTTCTTAGATCTACTAGCAAAGCTCTTCTGGAAAGGGTCTTCATTCCAATACAAGATTGTTTAATATGCAAATTCCGTGTGAATAGAGCTTTTGAGACTAATTCTTAAAACCTCCTTAGGAGATGCTTAATTACAGCTGTAGTTCCAATCTCCTGCGACTCAAACAGTAATGCACAGAAAAGAGCCTATACACAGTTACGGTGAGGAATGAAGGTCCAGGAGAGACCCATCCTTTTGTTTTGGTGGCAGACGCTGCAAAAATAAAGGTCCAATAGAGCTATCTGCACCTATCCCCACCCACCACAACCCTACAGAGCACTTTCACCCATCCACTCAAGACCCTCTAGCTCACGAGATTTGCCCAACCCGTGGCTTTCCACGTCTTAAAGGATGGGCGGGGGAGGCTGCGAGGTCTGGGATACAGATAGAAAAAGGGGGAGAACACAGATCTTTGAGGACAGAGGGACAAGGAACTGCATCTGGACGAGGATGGGACGTGCCACGGAGACTTGCAAATTCACTGGGAGAAAAGCCCCATGGGACCAACAAAGGCTGTTGCCTATTCAAGGATGGGGACAGGCAGAGGTACAATCCTCCACAAGAGAAAGGAGACACATTTGTAAGAGACCCGGGAGGGCGTGGACTAGGCAGCGCCGAACTCAGAGCCCAAAAAGGGTTGAGATAATCTCAAACACATTCGTATGGTGAAGCTGAGACTTACGGTTACTTCCCGGGCTGAGGATAAGGGTCAGGTGGACCCCGAAGCTCTGCAGTTCTGCCAACGCCGTGGCCGCCTCAGCCTCTCGCGCCGAGCAGGTGACCTCAGGTACCCTCCCGCCCCACCCACCCAGGCGGGTGCCCCCTCCTCGCCGGCCGGAGTACGCCGGGCAGAGGCTGCTGGGGCCGAGGGTGCGCACTAGAGGCCCGCGAGGAACGCTGCGTGAGACGGAGGCACCCGCGACGAGGCTCAGACTGGGCGGGCGCCCCCCATCCCTCTCTGGCCGCCTCGCCGCCTCACTCAAGAGAGGGGAAGAGGGGGCGGTGGCTTTTGCCTCCGCCTCGCGGTCAAGTCCGGCTCATGCTCCAGCCTTGCACGCGCGCACGCAGCCCGGGCCGCCCTCCTCCCCACCCCCGCCTCCGGCTCAGCCGCTAGCGTGCCGGCCGCTGCCACCCCCGTCCTCGAGCCGCCGGCACCACCAGCACCAGACAGCCCGCAGCCCCAGCGGGAAGCAGCAGGAACGGCAGCAGCTAACCCGTCGACCCGGAAGCTTTTCCGTCGCCAACCGCGACGCTGCAAGGCGCACAAACCCGGAAGTGATTTCCTCGCCCCGGTAGCGGCGATATGGAAATCAAAGGCTTTTGAAGACCTGGAAACCCTTACTTTCGGGAGAGTGTGATATGGTGCTGAGGTGCGAGTAGAGGGAAGGCCAATAAAGAACTAGGCGGCAAGAGTTTCTCCGAGTCCAGAGACTCGAGCGCTTGAGGCGCATTTTGGGAAGAGCGGCCGAACACTCCAGGAGGCTTCTGGTGGCTACGGAGGGTTTTCCTGTCACAGGAAGTTAGGCCTGGCTGCTGGGAAAGAGAAGGAAGGAGGAATGAGAAAGCGGTGACAGCACCCCGCCCCGCAGGTGACTGTCCCACCCAGTGAGTTGAATGTAGCGGTCCTGGAAGTGCTCGGCCGCCCGCACGGGTGAGACGAGGAGGAGCGAGAACCAGATTCCCGCGAGGGAAAACAGAGGTGGGAGGCTGAACTACCTCCACATCTAGTTTCTCCAGGCAAGGAATTTATTTCTTAAAAGTAGTAACAAAGAGGCCAGAGCCACTTCTGGGGTGGCAGCTCTTTGAGCAAAGAGACGTGCACATCCTTTCCCGGTAGTGGACGTTGGGTGGTGGCGGAGGAAAAATCTGGCAGAATGTTGGAGATTTTTTTGTTGTTTTTGTTTTTGTCATTTCGGGAAAGGCGATTCACAATTGTCATTCCAGCTCATCTAACCTCTTAACACTTCTATCTTTTGAGGCTTTGGGGTTTCTCTGCTTTTTATTTATGGTGTATTTATCTTCAAAAGAAATCATTGATCTAGATGGCCTAACTCAGGATCTCACTCCCATTCCCTTCTGACTCGCTTAGAGAACTTGTGCACCTTCACAATTTGTTTGCAAATGCTTCTTTCTCTTTGAATCTATAGTCTCTTAACTGCCTTGGTGGCCTCATCTTATTTGGGGGAAATGACAAAAATTCAAATATGTTTTCAAAAAAGTATAAAAACGATTCATTCCATGATCTTCTCCAGCCCTCACACCATGCTTTACTGTTAGTTGGTTCACCTACATATTGGGTTGCAGAACTATAGTGGCAGCTGATACACAGCATATTTAGTACACTATGTATGAAATTATGCTCCCCCAAATAACCTTAAGTAACATTGGTGTTCACTGTAGGATTTCATTTGGTTCCCGATGTCAGTATTACTTAGTTCCTTCTGTATTAGCCATATTTAGTGTAATTGCCTTCAAAAGCAATTTGAAGATTATTAAGTATCTTAAGTTACAGAACGGAATGTCACTTAACAGAAAGAAAGTCTTTGAAAATTATCAGTGACACTTGTTGACCTTGATGATAAGTGATGATTAGAATTGGTGGGAGGGACAAGGAGGAAGCAAGCTTACTTAGAAGTAGCACCAATGGCTATTTTCTGTTCTACTTTATTAATAATTCCTCTCTTTTTAGCAAAAGGATGAGATTTCTATGGTCAATAAATCCCTATGGAGGAATTCTTACTGATAATTTAGTTGCCATCTCTTCTCTTTAACGTTATAATGCTATAAAATAGTGAATTGTTCCAAGGGAATAGGGAAGGGTCAAATAACTTAGCTACTCTACCTCAGCTTTTTTCCTGTAACATGGGGATAACAGTAATAATACCTATTTCATCAGGTTTGGGGGGGAACAATGAATTAATGTATGTAAAGCATTTAACATAATGTCTAGTACATAGTAAGCATTGTAAGCGTTATTCACATTATTTTTAAAACATATTAAGTGTTATATTGAGAAAATGAAAGCAACAAAACCTAAGGACAACTTGATAAAATCACTTTGGCTGGTGGGGATAAAAAATATGCTTTCTCAGTGATTTTCAACTATGTGAATAGAAACATTTTGTGGGTTTGGCTTGGTTTGGTTATTTCAAGTTGACGGGAGTTAAACAAAAGATTGAGAAACATTGTTTAAGGATGAAGAAAGGGGATCATTTTCTGTCTCAGGAACATTTTACAGAGACCTAACATAACATCCCAATTTTTGGTTTTTACTTACGAAGATATACTTTCTGATCACTGCTGGTAATTTCCTTTTTTTTTTATAAGTGAAATATTTTATTTATTTATTTATTTTAATTTAATTTCCTTTTAAATTTACATCCAAGTTAGTTAGCATATAGTGCAACAATGATTTCAGGAGTAGATTCCTTAATGCCCCTTACGCATTTAGCCCATCGCCCCCTCCCATAACTCCTCCAGTAACCCTCTGTTTGTTCATATTTTGAAGTCTCTTATGTTTTGTCTCCCTCCCTGTTTTTATATTATTTTTGCTTCCCTTCCCTTGTGTTCATCTGTTTTGTCTCAAAGTTCGCATATGAGTGAAGTCATATGATTTTTGTCTTTCTCTAATTTCACTTAGCATAATACCCTCCAGTTCCATCCACATAGTTGCAAATGGCAAGATTTCATTCTTTTTGATTACTGAGTAATACCCCATTGTATCTGTATACCACATTTTTTTATCCATTCATCCATTGATGGACATTTGGGTTCTTTCCATACTTTGGCTATTGTTGATAGTGTTACTATAAACATTGGGGTGCATGTGCCCCTTTGAAACAGCATACCTGTATCCCTTGTATAAATACCTAGTAGTACTATTGCTGGTTTGTAGGTAGTTCTATTTTTAATTTTTTGAGGAACCTCCATACTGTTTTCCAGAGTGGCTGCACCAGTTTGCATTCTTATCAGCAATGCAAAAGAGATCCTCTTTCTCCGCATCCTCACCAACACCTGTTGTTGCCTGAGTTGTTAATGTTAGCCATTCTGACAGGTGTCAGGTGGTATCTCATTGTGGTTTTGATTTGTATTTCTCTGATGATGAGTGATGTTGAGCATTTTTTCATGTGCCATTTGGCCATCTGGATGTCTTTTTTGGAAAAGTTCATGTCTTTTGCCCATTTCTTCACTGGATTATTTGTTATTTGGGTGTTGAGTTTGCTAAGTTCTTTATAGATTTTGGATACTAACCTTTTATCTGATATGTCATTTGCAAATATCTTCTCCCATTCTGTCGGTTGCCTTTTAGTTTTGCTGATTGTTTCCTTCAATCTGCAGAAGCTTTTTATGTTGATGAGGTTCCAGCAGTTCATTTTTGCTTTTGTTTCCACTGCTGGTAATTTCTACTAGCGTGTACTTTGTAAACTGGTAAGTCATCTTGTCAACTTTGACTTCTGCTTACTAAATTTGCAATACCCATATTCACATACTGAATCTTCTCTTCTTCTCCTGTGTAAAAGGCTCTAGTTTGTGCATCTGTACTCAATATAGCAAATGTTTTTTTTTTTTTAAGTTTATTTATTTTGAGAGAGAGAGTCGGGGAGGGGCAGAGAGAGGGAGAGACAGAATCCCAAGCAGGCTTTGTGCTTTGGATCCTCTGTCCCCTTTCTCTCTCTGCCCCTCTCCAGCTTGTTCTGTCTCTCTCTCTCTCTCTCTCTCTCTCTCATAAATAAACCTCTCTCTTTCTCTCTCTCTCTCTCTGTCTGTCTCACTCTCCCATAAATAAACCTAAAAGAAAATCATTCCTTTGGGGGAAAAAAAAGTATTTTTGATGTTTTGTTAAACTTTCTGGAATAGCAAAGAAATGTAACAAGCCTGCTCATGGGGACTAAATGGCATTTGTACACCTCCCCTTTTCCAAAGTGAAAACCAGAAATGCCCCTACTTTTCCAAAGTGAAACCCAGAAATGCTTTCAAATGATCCCAGGTAAGGTACCACCCTTAGTTGAGAACCACTTCTATATATTTGTAAGACCTTATCGCTTGGAACATTACCAGTTATACCTAAGCATTTTTCAGAATAGAATGAGCCATAACAAAATGTCACCTATTTCCTATACTTAGTCACTTGAACTTTTATCTAAAACTCAGTCTAAACATATTGCTAACTGTAGTTATACCTTTCTCTATTATTTTTTAGCTCAAGTTATTCTTTTCCAATCCCTCTGCGTGTGTTTCTGCCTTAGCAGTTTTGCCTTGATATGTTAACAACTTTTGTTCTTTTCCTAACTTAATTAAGCCTTTGTTTTCTTCTTTCATGTCACTGAAAATGTGTGTATTTAAAATATTCAAGTATGAATATTTCTTGAAAATCAATTTTTAGAATCTTTGGAGGATATGTTAACATTAAATGATGTAAAAACAAAATACCGTAACCCTCATGGTTGTGCCTTTTTTCTATTACATCACATTTGTTTATGTTTTAAAAGGTGAGTGGACTGTGTAGTACTATATATTCCAGAGAAATTATGAGTATTAATAAAGTATTTTCCTAGATTTTTAAAAATGTTTATTTACTTTTGAGGGAGAGAGAGAGAGAGAGAAAGAGACATAGAGTACGCATGAGGGAGGGGCAGAGAGAGAGGGAGACACAGAATCCGAAACAGGCTCCAGGCTCTGAGCTGTCAGCACAGAGCCCAACGTGGGGCTTGAACCAATGAACTGTGAAATCATGACCTGAGCCAAAGTCAGATGCTTAACCGACTGAGCCACCCAGGTGCACCCCTCCCCATTTTTTTAATGGAAGTTTATCAGCACAGGAATTGATTATTTTATATTGTGTCTAGAAGATAAAGGATTACTTGATTTCTCTTTTAGGTGCTTAACAGAAAAAAAGGTTTGTGTAATTATGCTACATATATTATACAATGTATTCACAACACAGTGTCTTTTTTTTTTTTTTTTTTAAACAACCAAGAAAGTGCTTGAAATTCAAATACTTTTTGGAAATTCACCAGTGGATACTTAAATTAGTCTGGGGAAAAGGTGTGTGTGTGCACACAAGCGTGTGCATGTGCATGTGTAAAATACATATTTGGAAGAAAAAGTTGGAGTTATCTAGGGAATTGATAATGGAAGTGGAAAAGATTCTTAAATCATCATCAGAAAGATTTTATCAACTGACCAAGTGTTTTTGATTCTGCAATAGGCATCTCCAAAGAAAATTTATAAGGTATATTTTAGCTAATCCAAATGTCAAATATCGAAGTTCTTTCTAAAGATTTTGGAGAGAATGTCAATGGCAGCTGCCTATTTCCAGCTTCCAAGCTTTTAACAATATGACATTTACTGGTGTAATTTATGGAAAATAAATGTGTAGAATTCTGAATTATTATCTCAGGTCATTATTTGCTTAGTATTTATAAGACATTTTATAATCTTTTTTTTTTTAGGTCCAAAAGGCAGATTCTTACACAGTTTAGACATACAAAATTATTATCTCCATTAAATTTTTTCACAGAAAAGGAAAAAAGGAACATGAGAAAATCTTAAAATTATAAGCTAAGATTTTGAATAGTTCAGTGGTAAGATCGTCATCTCTGGCTTGCCTTTTAGGTATTATATATATTCTAAGATAGAAAAATAAACATGTTATTTTTGAAATTGTTTTTCAAACTGATTATGTTGATTATGTGTTTTTTAGTATTTAGAGAATTTCTGTTTGTTTGTTTTATAAAGCAATGGGAAATCCAGAAAACATAGAAGATGCATATGTTGCTGTTATTCGTCCAAAGAATACTGCCAGTCTCAATTCTCGGGAATACAGAGCTAAGTCCTATGAAGTGAGAACAATTTACTAACATTTGATTTGCTACCATTGAATGTCATTTTTGGTTATTTTCATTTACATATATAGTCTTCTCATATCCTGTGAATTTTGGTTGACAACCTAGATCTTGGAAAAGTAGAACTGATGCTTCTAAAATCTCTGCTCCTCACCGTCTGCTTATCTGTTGCATGCCTTGTGACCATTTTTTAATTGATAGGTGTAAATTATTAGATACTAAAGGCAGTCATTTGTGTTTTCTTTATAATGTATAAATTTAATTTTTAAAAAGTACAATTTATGAAATGACTCTCAAAAATTAAAAAAAACATTGCAAAAGTCAGCTTATTCCAAGTTCCAATGTAAATATTGTTCTTGGTTATTTCCCCAAAGAACTCTTTTTTAACAGTTCATTTTAAAATATCTTTTTAACTTTAAAGTTTTAGGCAATTAAGTTACTTCTCTGTAGTCTGGAATTGTATTACATATACTAATAAACGTGATTGAGGCCAAAAAAAACCCAACAACAACAAAACCTAAAACAGAATTATCTCTTCTATGTGACAGATTCTAGGCATCATAAAATACTTCTAACTCCAGCTAATTTCTCTAGCTTAAATTGCTTTCTTAAGGTTAGTTATCTGAAACCTATTAAAGGATATTGCAGAGGTTCTCAGGAGGTTGCTGCTTCAGTAATGCTCTGGCTTACCAGTTTTCAATCCTGAATGTACTGTTGAATCACCTGGGGAACTTTAAAACTTTCACTACCAGGGCCCCACTCCCCACACATGCTGATTTAATAGGTCTGGGATGAAGCTAGGCATTGCTATTGTTTTAAAAGCTTCCCAGGATATTCTAATATGAAGCTAGGGTTAAGAAAGACTGCTGGCTTATTATAATCTAGGGCAAGTAAATTTTATTTTAAATTTTAATATTTTTCTCATCTAAGATTTTGTTGCATGAAGTTCCCATTGAAGGACAGAAAAAAAAGAGAAAGAAAGTTTTATTGGAAACTAAACTTCAAGGCAACAGTGAAGTAACACAAGGCATATTGGATTATGTAGTAGAAACTACCAAACCAATTTCTCCTGCAAACCAGGGTATCAGAGGTAGGAAACTTTTTCTTTTCTTTTTCTTTTTTTTTTTTTAATACAGTTTCCTTCAACTGATTGTGGAGAAAGATATTTTTAAAAATATATTAAGATCAATTTCTTTGGGTAGCCTGGATAGCTCAGTTTTAGAGTGTGTGACTCTTAATCTCAGGGTTGTAAGTTCGAGTCCCACATTGGGTTTAAATATTACTTAAAAATAAATTTTTTATTTTTTAAAAAATTGTTTATTATTTTTGAGAGAGAGACAGGGTAGGAGCGGGGGAAGGGCAGAGAGAGAGGTAGACAACCGAATTTGAAGCAGGCTCCAGGCTATGAGCTGTCAGCACAGAGCCTGATGTGGGGCTTGAACCCATGAACTGTGAGATCATGACCTTAGCTGAAGTTGGACACTTAACTGACTGAGCTACCCAAGCGCCCAAAAATAAAATCTTTAAAAAAAAAAAAATCAATTTCTTTTTATGTTCCTTTCCATTAAAAAAAAGAAAAAAGCTTGAAAAAGACTCAGAAAACTTTTTTTAAGGTGTAGCAAAGCCCTTCAAGAAATAACTTGACTATAATGTTCTTTTAAGTTGAAAAATATTTAAATAAGTTGCAGTGTTAATGATTTGTTCAGTGGAGATAGGAAACCAAGGGGTGTCTTGAAAACTAAGAGAAAATTCAAATCACTTTTACAAGAAATATAGTTCTCAATTTAAGTGTCTTTGAACTACAATTTTTATTTATAAGGAAGCTGTTTAAAAATTAACCAATTGGGGTATCTGGGTGGCTCATTCGGTTAAGTGTCCAACTTCAGCACAGGTCATGATCTCGTGGTTAGTGAATTGGAACCCCGTGTTGGGCTCTGTGCTGACAGGTTAGAACCTGGAGCCTGCTTCAGATTCTGTGTGTGTGTGTCTCTCTCTGCCTCTCCTTCACTCACGCTCTGTTTCTGTCTGTCTCTCAAAAATGAATAAATGTTTAAAAAAAAAAAGTTACAAAAATTACAAACTATGTCCAAGATTCAGGCATTATTATTAAGAAGCTAAAGCCAATTTCAGTCAAATAGCTGTTGAAAACAGTTGTTGATGAGGTAAGCATACCTCTCTGTGCCTACTTTGTTTTTTTTTTTAAAGCTTGTGCGGTGTTTTTTTTTTTTTTTTTTCTGTTACTCTGTCTAGAAATTGTCTAATTCATCTGTTTTCAGTAAAGAGACTTTATGTTGCAGAGATAGGGTTGAATCCTGTGGTTTCAGTTATTAGTTATTTTGGGTATTTGTTGTCTAGAGACAGTTGAACTGTAAGCCTCTGATTCATAATTTTTAGAGTATCATTCACCATATTTTACCTTTTTTTTAATGTTTATTTTTGAGAGACAGAGACAGAGCATGAGTGGGAGAGGTGCAGAGAGGGAGACACAGAATTTGAAGCAAGCTCTAGGGTTTGAGCTGTCTCCACAGAGCCCGACAGAGGGCTTGAACTTGTGAACCATGAGATTGTGACCTGAGCCAAAGTTAGGCGCTCAACCAACTGAGCCACCCAGGTGCTCCCATATTTTTTTTTACCTTTCTAATAGGTAATCTCCCTAAGAGGGCCTGAAGGGTAGAGGCTCTAAGGCCTTACAACTCTGTTATAATAAGTTACTGCATAAATTTATAGATCTCTGATACATATTCTAAGTCCCTTAAAGAGATCTCCTTTCCCTAATCATCAGATTGATTTTTTAATAAAATGATCTAGAAATTGATCTTAGCTAAAAAGGGGACTATCCTTGTTGGTGATCAAGGCACATAAAAGGCTCTTTTTGAACGCCACAAATTTGTCAGTCTTTTCTACCTTAGTCTTGAACTTCTCTGATAAATTTTCATCTAGACTTGTTCTACTGTTGCCAAATTGTTGTAGTTATCAGGATTGATCCTGAGATCAAATTCCTGAGACATATATCCAGATCACATATTTGAGCTAAGACAGACGAGTCATAATTTGTTATGTGAATTAGCCATATTCTGCCACTCAGTCCATTCACCCAGAAGGGGGATGGAGTGGTGTCATTGTTAACAAAGATGTCCTCTGGCCCAGAGAAATGGGTAGTGCTTTTAGAAGATTTTCCAGGAGATGTAAAAAATTTTTTTAATGTTTATTTTTTGAGAGAGAGAGAAATGGAGAGAGAGAAACAGCATGAGCGGGGGAGGGGCAGAGAGAGAGGGAGACAGAATCCAAAGCAGATTCCAGGCTCTGAGCTGTCAGCACAGAGCCCGATGTGGGGTTTGAACCCACAAGCTGTGAAATCATGACCTGAGCTGAAGTTGGACGCTTAACCAACTGAACCACCCAGGCACCTCTAGGAGCTTTTAATAAGAGAAATTAAAATGGCGAACTTTAACCTAACTAGTTATGTTAGTTATAATGAGCCATACCACATCCTGACTATACTTTTTGTATTGAGTTTTCTAAATATATGAAATATTTTTGTAGAGTAAGAGGATTCCTTATACAAGCATCACATGTAAATCACAAAGACTTTATAATAGCAGTGGTTATACCTTAATTTTTTGTGCAGTGCTATATATCGTTTATAAAAGCACTATCACACCTACTTATTAATGAAATTCTTAAAAAAAATTTTTTTTAATGTTTGTTTATTTTTGAGACAGAAAGAGACAGAGCATGAGCAAGGTCAGGGCAGAGATAGAGAGGGAGACACAGAATCTGAAACAGCCTCCAGGCTCTGAGCTATCAGCACAGAGCCCGATGCAGGGCTTAAATTTGGGAATGGAGAGATCATGACCTGAGCTGAAGCTGGATGCCTAACTGACTGGGCCACCCAGGTGGCCTTTAATGAAATTCTTAAATTGGTCCTGTGAGTTGGTATATGGTCATCTTCACATCTGTAAAATGGAAATGCAGACATAGGATATTACTCGTTAAGGTCATACTGCCATTAGTGGAGGAGTTAGGACTAGAACCTTCATTTCCCAACTTGTAGTCCGTGCTTTTATTTTTTCCCCACAACAGATCTCATTACATCTGTCATTTGCAAAGTACACAATTAAACAATGGATCAGAACTGGGTTTAGGGATGCAGCAAAACAGGAAAGATAAAGTGGGACAGGACCTCAAGCTAGACAAAAGAAATTGCCTCTGAAATTTATTAGATGTTATCCTCTATGTAACACTTATATTTTGTACACATGTCCAATTTGTAAAATAATTGGGGGCTATAATAATCACATATATTGACTCCAGTATTTAGTGAATAAATGAAGCTGCTTGAACTCTTAGATTATCTACCTGTCCATAGAAGGTATCCAGTCAGTCTTCCTACTTGGGTCAGGAACAAGTTTCTGTATCTTGGAGTGGGGAAACTGGAAGAGTTGACAAAAATCATGGCAAAGGTGTCCAGATGAGAGGTTTTAGAGGGCACAATTTGTAGGTTATTATTTATAGCCCCCTTGTGGCCAAATCTGGAAAAACACTAAGAATGGAGGTTACAATTCAGAATACAGTAGTAGTTTGTAGCCCAATCAGATTTTAATAAACACTGACATTGAGGGTGGAGGTTGAGTGTTAACTTTAAGACTTTGCAACTTACATATACCACCCTCCTTATCCACCTGAGATCATAGTAAAATTCTTCCCATCTGTATCTCAGCTGAATGAGGAAGTACTGTATATGGCTCTTGACTGCAGGGTGCCTTGCTATTCAGCTGCTCTGTCAGTCTTTAGCAGGACAGTTTTCTTTGCTATACATAGGAAGCTTCTCTTTTAGTCAAGACCAGGACCATGAATCTACTGGTTGATTGTGCACAGAATAATTTGCATTATTATCAGGATTAAGAGTTTTCATTAGGGCATATAATAAAATTGGCTGTTTTTATATTTTAACTCCTCTTAATGTTGCCTTTTAAAAAATTTTCTAGTTCTCAAAAAATAAAAAATGGGATAAACTAAAAAAAACAAATCTTAACATATAGAGAACAAATTAGTTGTTACCAGAGGGGAGGTAGCTAGGGGGTATGGGTGAAATAGGTGAAGGGGATTAAGAGCACTTATCCTGATGAGCATTAAGTAATATATGATATTGTTGAATTCCTATATTATATACCTGAAACTACTACAACACTAAATGTTAACTACATTGGAATTAAAGTATTTTTTTCTAATTCTCAAGGTAATTTATAAACTTTAAAAGACCTTTTTTTTTTTTTTTAATCGTTAGGAAAACGAGTGGTCCTAATGAAGAAATTTCCTCTGGATGGAGAGAAGATTGGCAGAGAAGCGGCATTATTTATTGTTCCATCAGTTGTCAAAGGTAAAGTCTAAGATTTACCTTATGGATCTTTATATATTTTAGACACTAAGTTAAAATCTCCTGAGGAATTTAGGAATTTATATTCATAGTTACTATTCTAATATTGTTGTAAAATACGTATTTTTAAATTAGTAGAAGGTGGGGAAATTTGTTACTTAAAAAAAGATGTTTTGATTTCAAAGTAATATTCAGCCTTCTGGACTAAACAGTAATGTTTTTGTTTCTAGTTTTAAAAATAGAATACAGAAGTGAGGAAGGAAGCCATAATTGAAATAAAAAGTTTTCAGGTTATAAGGGATTTTTCAAAGGATATGACTAGAAATAGGTATTTCATTATTTTGGAAAATTAACAGACTATCATCAGGACCTATCTGGCATAAGAAGGTGTTAATAACAGTTCTAAAATACTTTGCCCAACAAACAGTATCGGTATTATTTAAAGACTTTAGATCAAATGTAAAAATTTGAGCCCTTGACATCCTGGAATAATTGAAAAATTACTAAATTTCAGTGCAGAACATGTAGCCTACTAATTTTGTGCTCTTGGGCAAATCACCTCTTTAAGCCTCAGCTCTGTTTGTAAGATGGGTATCTGCTCCTACCCAAGTTCATTGTGCTGGAAGAATTAATTAAGGTATTAGGTGTGAAGATCACTTTGGAAACTTTAGAGTACTACTCTCCTATAAGGCAGTAATAATACTGACGATAAATTAATGACCCAGTGGGGATATGCCATCAGTCTGCTGCTAACATAGTACTTACACATATTTTATTAGCCAGCTCTGGCATTCCATTTATATATATTTTTTCCCAGTCATACTTAGACTAAGAAGTGCAGTATTTTTTTTTTTTATTTTTTTTTTTTCAACGTTTATTTATTTTTGGGACAGAGAGAGACAGAGCATGAACGGGGGAGGGGCAGAGAGAGAGGGAGACACAGAATCGGAAACAGGCTCCAGGCTCCGAGTCATCAGCCCAGAGCCTGACGCGGGGCTCGAACTCCCGGACCGCGAGATCGTGACCTGGCTGAAGTCGGACGCTTAACCGACTGCGCCACCCAGGCGCCCCAAAAGTGCAGTATTTTAAATGGTGTTGGAAATGTTATTAATCAGAGTTTTGCTACATTGTTAAGGAAGAAAACAGGGAAACAACTTCTGCAATCCTCTAAGAATATAGGTCTTCTAATTCCAAGTGGATAAGGTCACAGAACTGGTCATCAGTTTAATCGAGGTCTTCTAAATCCAAATCTAAAACAATTCATGTTACACTTAACTGTTTTTTTAATGAAAAATATGTTATTGTAAACCTTATATGTGATGACATTATTCATTTTTCTTTTTCAGATAATACTAAATATACATATACTCCAGGATGCCCAATTTTTTACTGCTTACAAGATATTATGCGAGTCTGTAGTGAATCCAGCAGTCACTTTGCTACACTTACAGCAAGGATGTTAATAGCCTTGGATAAGTAAGAAATACCACTAAAAATATTTTTTAATAAGCCAAATACAGCTTCATAGTAGAAATTAGCTCTGTTAGAACAGAAGCAAATAATATGTATGTAACACAATGGTAAGTTTTTGAAGTAAAATATAAAAATGAAAAGCTCCAAAGACAGGATTTTCCTGATTTGCTTACAATAGGCTAATTTTTTTTCAAAAATGACAAAGACTGCCCTGGATGAAGGATTAAGATTCCTTGATGTAAAACTAGATTTGGGGAATTTTTTTGTTTGTTTTTTTGTTTTAATTTTCAAGTTGAGTTAACCACTGCCTTTGTTTTCCCTCCTACTTTTATACGAGATCTCTTATTTCCATCTTTCCTCCACTGCAGTAGTTCAATAGAACTAATTATGTCTTTAAAAATAATTAGGAGTGCCTGGGTGGCTCAGTTGGTTAAGTATCTGACTTCAGCTCAAATCATAATTTCACGGTTCATGGGTTCGAGCCCCATGTCAGGCTCTGTGCTGACAGCTGGGAACCTGGAGCCAGCTTTGGATTCCGTGTCTCCCTCTCTCTGTCTCTCCCTTGCTCGTGCTCTGTGTCTCTCTCAAAAATAAACATTAAAAAAAAAGTTGTTTTTTTAAACAGTTAAATAAGCAATTGACTGAAGTTCTCTTTCTGTTTTCCCTAATGCTGGGCCAAATGGCTCCTCAAGTTGTTCTGACAGATTTAGTATTGAGTTACTCTGAGTGAGAGTAGACAAGAGTAAGTTAGACAACTTGTTTAAACCTATCATGCCTTTGTCTTTCTGTAACAACAGAGCAAATGTCACCTACATCTCAATGGTTCAGATCTTAAAAGTACTTCACGTTTTTTGAAAGGCGTTTTATTATAATGGTATATGCATTTTTTAAAATTTATTTTGAGAGAGACAGAGCACGAGTGGGGGAAGGGCAGAGAGAGAGGGAGAATCCCAAGTAGGCTCCATGCTATCAGCGCAGAGCCCCATGCGGGGACTGAACCTACAAACTGTGAGATCATGACCTGAACTGAAATCAAGAGTCAGATGCTCAACCAACTGAATCACCCAGGTACCCTGGTATAAACATCTTTAAAAATAGTTTGCTGTGTCTATTAACAAAAACTTTGATTAATACTAAATGAAGTATTTAACACTAGCTAAAAATATAAAAATCTGAATGTGATATTAGAATATATCACACAATAGGGGGCACCTGGGTGGCTCAGCTAAGCATCTGAGTTCGACTCAGGCCACCATCTCACAGTTTGTGATTTCAAGCCCCACATTGGGCTCTCTGCTGTCAGTGTGGAGCCCGTTTCAGATACTGTCTCCTCACTCTGCCCCTCCCTAACTTGTGCTTTCTGTCTCAAAAATAAATACAAAAAAAAAATTTTTTTAAAGGGGCACCTGGGTGGTTCAGTCAGTTACTGAACTTTGGCTCAGGTCATGATCTCACAGTTCGTGGGTTCAAGCCCCACTTTGGGCTCTGTGCTGACAGTTCAGAGCCTGGAGCCTGTTTCATACGCTGTGTCTTTCTCTCTGTCCCTCCCCTGCTCATGCTCTGTTTTTATCTCTCAAAAATAAATTAAAAAAAAAGAATGTATCACACATCAGAGTTGGATGGGCTACTTTCTTCATCTTCACTTTTGAACAAATACTTCTACTACCTCTTCTTTTTTATTTTGCCAGGTGGTTAGATGAACGCCATGCACAATCTCACTTTATTCCAGCTTTATTCCGGCCTTCTCCTCTTGAGCGGATAAAAACTAATGTCATAAACCCTGCATATGCTACTGAATCAGGTCAAATGGAAAACTCATTACATATGGGCTACAGTGCACTAGAAATAAAGAGTAAAATGTTAGCCCTAGAGAAAGCAGATACCTGTATTTACAACCCTTTGTTTGGATCAGATCTTCAATATACGAACCGGGTAAGAGTTGAATGAATTTTGGCTCTGATTTCAAAAGACATTTTATGTCAAATGTAATTTTTTCCTAAGGTAAATATACCTGTTACTAATTGTAACCATAAGATGACATATACAGTTAGTTGTATATATGTCTATTAAAGCCAAGTATCTGAAGCTCTTAAGGGGTTTTTGTTTTTTCTATTTTCCCGTTTTAGGTAGATAAAGTGGTAATAAATCCATACTTTGGTCTAGGAGCTCCAGACTACTCAAAAATCCAAATTCCCAAACAAGAAAAATGGCAGAGAAGCATGAGCAGTGTCACAGAAGACAAGTACTGTTTTGGTTTTACTCCACATTGCTTTTTTAAAACTTATATTCTAATGTTAAAATATTGTTTAAAATGATATATGCAATTAGTATGCAATGTAATCATTGCATAGATGATTTCGTTTGCAGCTGCTAAGTGACCAAAGCTTTCATATATATGTCATGTTTGTTTTGAAACAGTTTGAATTTCAAAAGTGCTTTTTAAAAAAAAAATTATTTGTTTTTAATAATTAGGGAACGACAGTGGGTAGATGACTTTCCTCTCCATCGAAGTGCCTGCGAAGGAGATTCAGAATTACTAAACCGTCTTCTCAATGAAAGATTTTCAGTCAACCAATTAGATAGTGACCACTGGGCGCCCATTCATTATGCATGCTGGTAAATGGATTACTTTTTTTTTTTTTTTTTTTTTTTCTTAGAAGGAATGAATCTTTAGTTGTAAACGTTAGTGCTTCTTTTCAGAACTATTCTCATTCCGGCTCCTTTTTCTCTACCACGTTTGCCTTATGAGCTTTCTATTTAGATATCTGATTACTATATATACATACCACTCTTCAGAATTACAAGGTCTGCCCCATGAGAAAAGTATCATTGGTGTTCTTATGCATTACCAGGTCATCCTGTGTAATAGCTAATCACTAGCAAGTGTCATTATACAGCAGTAGGTCCTTTTTCACCCTTGTAATTTCTATTGTTTTGTATTAGATAAATGTTTGTTTTACTCTTCTCTTGCTATAAAACTTACATGAGGTAACTACTTATGTTTTGATGTTGATCATATTAGATAAGTATCCATTTAGTACTTTGGAAAACCGTGGCATCAAGAAACTCCCAAAAGCCTTCATTAGAATCAAAGCCTTCCATTCTTTATTTTTTTTAAAGCGGAATTAACTCACAAGATTGGGGTTATTAACTCTTTCTACTCACTGTGAACTTGTGTTCATTACAGTATTTAAGTGTTAGCTATAGTTTATTCTCTAAAAAGGATGTAATGAAGTGATTTACCATTATTTCTTATGGGTTAGCTGCTTTTGAGTTACTGTTGAAAGTGAACTTCCTTGGCTAGTTTAAGAAGTGCCTACATTATTCACTGCCTGTTAAATGTCCACTTTTTCTTTTTGAAGGTTTATTTCATTTTGAGAGGGGTAGAGGGAGAGAGAGAGAGAATCCCAAGTAGGCTCCGAGCTGTTGGTATAGAGCCCAATGTGGAGCTGGAACTCATGAACTGTGAGATCATGACCTGAGCCAAAATCAGGAGTCAGACACTTAACCAGCTGAACCACCGAGGTGCCCCAAATGTCCACTACGTCTTATCTGAGCCACATTTAACAAGATATTTCACCTCTCCGCGTCTGTTTATTTATCTATATGTAAAGGCATTAATTCGGTCATTGCTCAAACTTATTTTGATTTCACTGATTCCAAAATTTGTGATCCAGTAGCTAAATATAGTTGCTTTTAATATACATCTTCTCTCTCTTAAAAAATATGCTGTTTCCCTAAAACTATGCTAGTTTATTCAAGAAATATGCTCTTAATTTTTTTTCTATTTCCTCAAAACTAGGCTTCTTTATTCTGTGTGTTCTTAATTGTTTTCCCATTACAGGGAATTTTCTATTCATATTTGGAGTTACCTTAAATATATATATATATATACATATACGTATATTTGTATACATATATACGTATATGTATATATATATATATATATACACACACACATATATATATTTTAATTTTTTTATTAGAGAGCTTGAGCTGGGGAGAGGGGCAAAGGGAGAGAGACAGAAAACCTTAAGCAGGTTCCACACTCAGCATGGAGCCCAAAGTAGGGCTCAATCCCAATACCCTAGGATCATGACCTGAGTAGAAATCAGAAGTCAGACGCTCAACCGACTGAGCCACCCAGGCATCCCTACCCTAAATGTTTTTTAACTGAACTTCTGTTTGTTTCTTCAGATTACTAATAAATATTGGTAGCAGCAGCAGTACAAAAAGAAATCACGTGCCTTATATGGAACTAAACGAAAAGAGGTAGAGAATATACTTCAAATCACAAGAAAGTACACTGTGGAATTGGGAAGGATGGAGGCAGAGAATTTTAGTTGAGAAATCCCAAATTTGTATTTGGTTAATATTGTCCTTTTTTGTGGCATGGGTTATTTTCTAATAAAAGAATGGTAATATTTTTAAGTATCTATTACATAAAAACAGAAGTATGGTATAGTATTTAATGTTCTTTGGAATGTACTTAGGTTTTAGTCGTAATAATTCTTATTTCCTAAAAGTATGACCTTTGGGAAGTTACTTAATGTCTCTAAGGACCTGTGTCTTTATCTACAAGATGAACTTAATATATTTCTTAAGATTAAAGGAGAAAATGCAAATCAATGTCTTTCTCAAATCAATGTCTTTTTTCTCTGATCCTATTTTTAGGTTTCATGTTATTGCTAAAGAGTATTTTTGAACTATGAGTATTTTATTCCCTTCAAATTACCCCATCTTCACAGTAGCTTAGCTGTCTATCCTTTTGGTCTCATTTATCCTGTCAGCCATTTAGTCCTCCCTTATGAGCTGTTCTAAACCTTTGTAGTCATAAGCACTTAAACTCCCACTACTTCCTTTCTCTACTCTTATCAGGTAGTTTTACCCCCCTATTTTCAAAGAAAATTGAAGCCATCAGAAATGTCCTTCTGTATAGTTTTTGTTCTCATCTCTCTCCTGTGTCATTCAGTATGCAAGTAAAAGTCCTTGTTTGCCATTAAATTCACTCTTTCCTTTTCTGCATTTTCTTTTTTATTGCCTTCAAACATGTGTGGTCTCTCCCTCTTGAAAAGAACATTAATTTGGCCCTGCTGCCTTTTCTGGCCACTATCCCATTTCTATCCTTCCTTTCACTGCTAGATCTCAAAGGTGAGTGGGTCACACTCACTCTCACTGTTGTCTCTTTTTTTACTCTTCATGAACCTTCTTAAACTTTTCTGAGATTTTAATCTCTTTCCCTGCTCTCCAGCATTAAATACTGTTGACCATCCCTTCATTCTAAGAACAAGTTGGAGTTGAAGGGGCATAATGGAGCTATAATGAAGGTCAATACAAATGCAAATTATTATTGTTACATTATTAGTATTCTTGAAATACTGGCTTCCATTCTGTGACCTAAGTGTGTGTTATCGTATGGAAACTGCTATACTAAGATTCAGAAAACTGGATTCTAACACTGGCTAGTAACCATGGGACCTTCAGAAAGCTACTTACCTGGTTCAAGTTTCATTTTTCTTAACTGAGCAATAAAAATACTTCTGCCTGGGGCGCCTGGGTGGCGCAGTCGGTTAAGCGTCAGACTTCAGCCAGGTCACGATCTCGCGGTCCGTGAGTTCGAGCCCCGCGTCAGGCTCTGGGCTGATGGCTCGGAGCCTGGAACCTGTTTCCGATTCTGTGTCTCCCTCTCTCTCTGCCCCTCCCCTGTTCATGCTCTGTCTCTCTCTGTACCAAAAATAAATAAACGTTGAAAAAAAAAAATTAAAAAAAAAAAATACTTCTGCCTGCCTCATAAGTTGTTTTGAAGATTATATTAAGTAATTATATATGAAAGTACCTTGAAAACTTTAAAGCATCATACAGAATGTATGTTTATATTAATTATTTGTATTACTTCTTGAATTGCTGTCTTAGACATGTCTTTTCCTGTCCTGAAAGATTGTTTTTCAAGATGCATTTCATTGGTCTAAGATAATTTTTCTCTAAATTCTCTCTCAGAAGGATTTCATCCATTCTCCCAGCCTTAATGGTAATTCTTTTCAGTTAGATGAATTTGCCTATTCTCAGATAGATATGCCAAGCCTTTGCCTTCCTCCTGAGTACTAAGCATGCATTTTCAAATGCCTACTGAACAGTTCACTCATTTTTTTGTGCGTAAGGCAGTTTATCGAATGCAGAGCCAGTGTACCTACCCTCCAGGAATTTCTAGGCTACCTCTTTGTGTGTTATATTGTATTTCCTCAAAAAATATATTTAAGAAGGAAAAAGGTTTTCTACCCATTGTTCCAGAATAATAAGGGGGAAAGTACATAAAATAAGTCCCACAAAAGAATGAAAAATGAAATGCTGCAGGTAGTGAGATTATAGAAGGGGAAGATTTTAAACTGTTTCTGAGAAATAACAGAATTTAACCTAAACAAAATGAGGAGGAGGGAAAGGACATCTCAAGAATAGCAAAGAACATAAGCAAAAAGTGAAATGAATAAAAAAGAGTAGCATACAAGTGGCAGGTTTAGGGTATAAGAAGGATATGTGAAAGGAGAAGAAAGGAAAGTGGACGGCAAATCAAATCACTTTTAAAGATGTGTAATTTTCCCTCAAATGTACCAAATTTCCTTTCCCTTTCCCCCTCCCACCCATTTATTTACAAACAATGAATATACTTTTCCAATATTGCTTCAGATTGTAGCCTTATAGAAGTCTTTGGCTCTGACCAAATTGTGGACTCAACTGTGTCTGACACAAGCCTTTGTACTCTTTTGTTTTTGTTTTTGTTTTTGTTTTTAAAGTAGGCTTCACACCCAGTGCAGAGCCCATTGCAGGGCTTGAACTCACGGTCATGAGATCAAGACCTGAGCTGAGATCAATAGCTGGGTGCTTAACCAACTAAGCAACCCAGACACCCACCATGCTTTGTACTCCTCTGGGTCTTTGTTTACTTACTCTTTTTCCCCCTGCCTAAAATATTTTTACCTCTCTTCAGCATCTCTTCAGTTCCTTCCTATTTAAAGTCCAGTTCTAATTCTTCTATCAAAATATTTCAGGAAGTCTTAGACTGAAGTCCTGCCTTTTCTGACATTTTTTTAAAGTGTTAAGTTATATATCATTTTGACTTGAGAAATAAACAATGCTTATTTTGTTGTTATTCTAAGCTGTTTCTTAAGTTTTACAGCATAATGTAACTTATCCAATGTTTTTGTTTTACCTCTGTGATTACACTGTAAGCCTTTATCCAAGCAGAGACCACGTATCTTCTCCATCTTTATGTCTCCCACATTGCCTAATACAACAGCTACATATCAAATTATATCTTTGGGCTTATTTTACAAATCCCAATCAGACCTAAGTGAAAAGCATTATGAAGTTTATGAGTTACATTCTGATTCTGAACCTATTTTTGACTAAAAATTTTATTTCCTTAATTTATAATTTTTGTACCTTGCATGTGGTAGTTCTTTCTCATCTTGTATTTGAGGTTATAGTCCCTCCTAGTTGATCAGAAACAGAAACAGTTGAATTGAACCAGAAGAATTCATAAGAAATGCTTAGACACTGAAAAACATTTATGTCGATATCTTACTAAAAAAAGATCTTAAATTTCTTTGAGATAGTGTCTGAGATTTAACTTTTTAAAACATCTTGGGGGCATCTGGATGGCTCAGTAGTTTAAGCATCCAACCCTTGTTTTCAACTGTAGGTCATGATCTTGCAGTTGATCAGATCAAGCCCTGTGTTGAGCTCTGTGCTGACAGTGTGGGGCCTGCTTGGGATTCTCTCTCTCCTGTCTCTGCCCCTCTCCTGCTCACATGCACATTCTCTTTCTCTCTCTCTCTCAAAATAAATAAATAAATATTAAAGATAATAATATTTTTTTTAATGTTTCAGATTATTTTGGGGGGTAAGTTTCATTTTTTTTTTTTACAGGTATGGAAAAGTTGAGGCCACTCGCATATTGTTAGAGAAAGGAAAGTGCAATCCAAACCTTTTAAATGGACAGCTTAGTTCTCCTCTTCATTTTGCTGCTGGAGGAGGACATGCTGAAATAGTACAGATTCTCCTAAACCATCCAGAAATTGACAGAGTAAGTTATTTTCCAGGGTTTTTTTAAATGTCTAAGCAATGAATAACCAGTAATGACACTAAAATGTTCAATTGTATACTTGAGAAACCAACTGAAAAAAATAAATTTTTCTTAGTATGTAGTATACGTAATATCTATGTATAAGCTTTGATTTTATACATGTTTTTATTGTGATAAAATATGCCCCACATAAAATTTACCATTATAGCCATTTTTAGATGTATAGTTCGGTGGCATTAATTACATTCATTTTTTTAAATTTATTTATTTTATTATTTTTTTCTTTATTTTTTTCTTTTTTCAATATATGAAGTTTATTGTCAAAATTGGTTTCCATACAATACCCAGTGCTCATCCCAAAAGGTGCCCTCCTCAATACCCATCACCCACCCTCCCCTCCCTCCCACCCCCCATCAACCCTCAGTTTGTTCTGTTTTTAAGAGTCTCTTATGCTTTGGCTCTCTTCCACTCTAACCTCTTTTTTTTAATTACATTCATATTGTGGTGCAATCATCACCACCATCAATCTCCTGCATATACATAAAATTTAACCTCTTTTTGTGTTACGTTGTATTTCCTCAAAAAAGAAAGAAAAAGAATTTCTATCCATTTTTCAGAATTTGTGTTAATAAGTATTTTAAAGGGGAAAATAATCGCTTTAAACAAAACCTTTGTTGCATCTTATAATCAGAACTTTTAAAAAAACAATAATCACATTGATTAGTGCTTTGAGTCTTTCATCTTTATCAATTCATGTTTATTTTAAGTATTGTATGTGCTAAGTGTGGTTAATATTTAATACTTGACAAAAGTCTGTTTTTTGTGAAACTGTGACATTTTCACTTACAATACCATATATCTGTAATACTTTTTTCTTTATATTTTTATTTTTTCCAACATTTCTAGCACATAACGGACCAACAAGGAAGAACCCCCTTAAATATTTGTGAAGAAAACAAACAAAATAACTGGGAAGAAGCTGCAAAACTGTTGAAGGAAGCCATTAACAAACCAGTAAGAATTACTTTCAGAAATAGAGCCACACCAACTGTTTAAATTAATAAGTAATTTGAGGATCTGTGGCAAGAGTGGAATGGATGGATGGTTTCTTTATTGCTTTTAGAAAACCTCATAGTTAGATCTCTTAAGTATTAAATTTGTTATCATCCCTAACATTAAGACATTTATTCTTGAATAACAAAATAAAATTGCATGATAAATCTTTTAAGCACTTAAAATTAACCTAATTTCCAGTATAATCTCAATACTTGATAATGTCTGAAAGAGCAATAACATTAAGATAGAGAAGAATTAACAATTAGAAAAACTCAGTTTGCCTAATAGTTACAGTTATGATAAAATTATGATTAATTTAAAAACTGTGAAAACTTGCAAACCAGATAAAAGGATTTATATCAACAGATAAAGTGTAAAAGTTTGATCTCAACAAATATAATCTCTGAGCCTTTCCAGACCTTTCCATCAGTTAGGCAATAAGTATTTGTGGAGTATTTCTGTGAATTTAACACCTTGAAATGCTGAAAGTGACAAATGATAAAGAGTAAACATATGATCTCTGCCTTTAAGAATATAAACACACAAACTCACCACACAACAGATTTTGTCAAAATACTGTTCCATGAGCACAAGACAAAGTCAAGGAAATAGGTAACAGTACAGGCACCCTTCTATTATACTTCATTATAATTTTTTTGAAATTTTTTTAATGTTTATATATTTTTGAGAGAGAGAGAGTGTGTGTGTGCAAGCGAGGGGTAGAGAGAGAGGCAGACACAGAATCTGAAGCAGGCTCCAGGCTCTGAGCTGTCAGCACAGAGCCTGACGTGGGGCTCGAACTCAGGAACCACAAGATCATGACCTGAGCCGAAGTCAGACTCTTAACCGACTGAGCCACCCAGGTGCCCTCAATTTATTTTCTAATTATATAGAACACATTATTATTCCTGGCATAATTTTTATATTCTAAATGAACAAGATAAGAGGAATTAGGTACTTTTATCTAAAATGAACTGGCCTGGAAGTTATTTGGGGGCTTCCAATATAGTAAAATATGTTGAGAACATATTGAGTTACTTCCAGTGACAATAAAAATGTATTGAGGATATATTGAGAAACCACAATTAGCTATTACCTCACACCAATCAGAATGGCTAGTTTCAAAAAGATAAGAAATAAGAAGTGTTGGTGAGGATTTGGAGAAAATGGTGGAACCCTTGTGCAGTCTTAGAATGTAAATTGGTGCAGTCACTGTGGAAAACAGTATGGAGGTTCCTTAAGAAATTAAAAATAGAGATACCATATGATCTGGTAATTCCACTACTGAGTATTTACACAAAGAAAATGAAAACACTAAATTAAAAAGATACATGAAATCGCTTCTCAACCTTTTGGCTAAAATCAAATATAAAAAGATACAGGTACTCCTATGTTTATCACAACATTATTTATAGTAGCCAAGATATGGAGGCAAACTAAGTGTACATCAATAGATGAATGGATAAACAAGATGTAGTACATATATACAATAGAATATTAACCATAAAAAAGAATGAAATCTCACCATTTGCACCAACATGGATGGACCTAGAGGGTATTACGCTAAGTGCAATAAGTCAGACAGAAAGACAAATGCTATATGACTTCACATATATGTGGAATCAACAAAACAAAAACAAAAAAACAGACTCTTAAATATAGAGAACAGAGTGGTGGTTGCTAGAGGGGAGGTGGGTGAGAGAAGGGCAAAATAGGTGACAGGAATTTTTTTTTTTAATGTATTGAAAATATTATTACTCTCTGAGATTTTTCTGAAGAGGAGGAAAGAAAATGGCTCAAGGTCCGTTGTTCCATAACTTTCATGTGTACGGTCTTCCATCACAGATTCCTCTTAGGACAAATTACTGCTAGTACACATTTCTGCCATATAATCTTTAGCCCTCTAGACTCACAAGATACTTGACTAACACCAGATTTAGTAACCAAGTCTGTATCCCCCATAAGATACCTACTTTGTACATGAAGAGCTTTAAAACATTTCCTAGAAGAATCCAAAGTTGAATATTTTTTACGAATCATTCACCTTAGTCTCTCAAGCTTACATGATCATGAATCATCCAGAGAAAAAAAAAGTGGAAAATATACATAATGGAAATAAAACTTTTTTAAATAATGCCAACAGATACTCACTTGAAGTAGTTTCCTGTTATTTTCCATTTTAGAAATCTATAATAAAGCACATGAAGTTGAAACTGAAGCATTTTGTTAGGTTGGGATATATAATTTCTAACCAGATTGCATAATTTATTATTGTCTTTTGTCCTAGTATGAAAAAGTTCGGATATACAGAATGGATGGATCATACCGTTCTGTTGAACTGAAGCATGGAAATAATACCACAGTGCAGCAGATAATGGAAGGAATGCGTCTCTCTCAAGAAACACAGCAATATTTCACTATTTGGATCTGTTCAGAAAACCTCAGTAAGAAAGTTGTTATTCTGTTGTGTAAACCTCACTATTTTTGAGAGTAGGTTGGCAAACTTAAGTATAGCGTCAGTTTTTTAATGACTTTCACATTTTCAAATGATACAGTGATCTTCTCTTTTATATAAATTACTAGTATTCCAACTGCTGAAATAGGTAAGCCTCTGGGCCCTGCATCCCTTGCTTCATTCAAAGCAATTTTTAATCATTTTAAAACTTCTTCTTTAACCATGGAATTTAACTTGAATGCCATTAAATGTATTGCTCATCCAACTTGCCTGTATTGTCAGTGCTCATTTCACCTGAAATAATGCAAATTTTTTTTGTATTAGTTTTCTATGAAATCTTTTTTTTTTTATTTTTTTTAACATTTATTCATTTTTGAGACACAGGGAGGGACAGAGCATGAGTGGGAAAGGAGCAGAGAGAGAGGGAGACATAGAATCTGAAGCAGGCTCCAGGCTGTGAGCTGTCATCCCAGTGCCCAACGTGGGACTCACACTCACAGACCGTGAGATCATGACCTGAGCTGAAGTCAGATGCTTAACCAAGACTGAGCCACCGGGCGCCCCTCTATCAAATATTTTCATTTAAAATTATCCTGATGTCACTATAGATTTGTCTTTCAAGCAAATATTGCAAATACATAAAGGAGTTAATTGAGGTTATTATGATTGGTTATTTAATGATTTGTCTTTTTTTTTTAACTCTAGATTCTACTGATTGTATCATAAATAGGCTATCATGGAATTAAAGATCTTATATACATTTGATACATTTTGTTTTAGGAATTATCGTAATTCTTATATTCTTTAATTTTTTACAGATTTTGTTTGTTTCTTTCTTTCTTTATAAGTAGGCTCCTTGCTCAGCACAGAGCCCAATGCCAGGCTTGAACTCATGACCCTGAGATCAAGACTTGAGCTGAAAGCAAGAGTTGGAGGCTTAACCGACTGAATTACTCAGGCACCCTTTTAAGATTTTATTTTTAAGGGGCGCCTGGGTGGCTAAGTCGAATGGCCTGGGTGGCTATGTTGGTTTAGTGTCTGACTCTTGATGTCAGTTCATGTCATGATCCCAGGATTGTGGGATCAAGCCCCATGTTGGGCTCCATGCTGAGCATGGGGCCTGCTTAAAATTCTTCCTCTTCCCCCTCTGCCTCTCTCCCCTTTGCCCCACGCATGCTCTCTCTAATTAAAAAAGAAAAAAAAATTTATTTCTATGTAATTTCTCTTTTTTTCTTTCTTTTTTTTTTTTTTAATTTTTTTAACGTTTATTTATTTTTGAGACAGGGAGAGACAGAGCATGAATGGGGGAGGGGCAGAGAGAGAGGGAGACACAGAACCGGAAGCAGGCTCCAGGCTCTGAGCCATCAGCCCAGAGCCCGACGCGGGGCTCAAACTCACGGACCGTGAGATCGTGACCTGAGCTGAAGTCGGATGCTTAACCGACTGAGCCACCCAGGCGCCCCTATTTCTAAGTAATTTCTATACCCGACATGGGGCTCAAACTTAAAACCCTAAGATCAAGAGTCATATTCTCTACAAACTGGGCCACCTAGGCGCCCCTCATAATTCTTAAATTCTTTTTTTTTTTAATGTTTATTTATTTATTTTGAGAGTGAGTGAGTGCATGTGTGTGCAGGAGTCAGGGGGCTGGGGAGGAGGTAGGGAGAGAGGAGAGAACCAGAGAATCCCATCCCAAGTGGGCTCTGCCCTGTTAGCACATAGCCTTGCGTGGGGCCTATCCCAGGATCCATGAGACCATGACCTGAGCTGAAATCAAGAGTTGGGTGCCCAATTAACTGAGCCACCCGGGCACCTCCATAATTCTTATATTCTTAAAAACAAAAGCTCTTCACCTAAAATTGGGTAGTAACATTATTAGTTAAAGTTAGCGTTGATTAGAATTTAGACCTTTACTTTGTGTGTATTCAGCACTTAAGTACAGATAATTTAATACAAATTTTCCATGTGTTGATATAATTTATTTTTACATTATCATTTATAAAAGGAAAGATGTTTTTCAGGCCTTCAACTCAAGCCTTATCATAAACCATTGCAACATGTTCGTGACTGGCCAGAAATACTTGCTGAATTAACTAATTTGGATCCCCAAAGAGAAACACCACAGCTTTTCCTAAGAAGAGATGTGAGACTTCCTTTGGAAGTTGAAAAAAAGGTTTGTGTGGAAATCTTATTTTAGTCATTTAAATACACAGAATCTATTGAGTTCCTGTGGTAGGCACTAGAAATAAAAATTGTGCTTTCCCTGTATGAGGACGAGGAGATTTTCTGTTTTTCTGTTCAATCCTCACATCCCTGGGGTAAGTGGTAGAGTTTGAGTTAGTCTACTTACAAAGCCCCTGGTTGGTTTTCCTATTTCTACCTTCATTGTTATAGAAACAAAAGAAATAGAGAATCTATTGTAAAGAGAATTAGCAACCAGATGGAAGATGGATTATACAAAAAAAAAGTTTTTAGTATAGTTAGGAAGTACAGTATCAAAGATAAATTTAATAAAGGGCTAATCAGTGGTAAATTTCAGACGAGCAAAGAGATATGTTGATGTGGGAGGAGAACAGAAAATATATTCTGAATGGAGAAGATTATATTTGCAAAGGGGATATAAAAAAGTTATTCTCAAAAGTCAGTAAGTGGCTATTTTCAAATCAAGCAGAAATTATATAGATAGTAAAAAATGAGAATAGAATTTACATTTGATAAAAAGATCTGTTCCATACAAGTACACTTGGATTTGAATTTCTGTAAATTTTAGAGGATGTGGGATAATGCTATCTGAAAGATGAATGGACAACAAAGAAATTTAAGGTAGATATCGCAAGTTAAACTAAGTGTGAAGGCTAACTACAAGAGTAGCTTTGAAATTGAAGAAAAAAAGTTTCAAGGTCTCATAACTTTGGTGAAGAAAAAATATACAGTGCATTTCCTGATTGTTATCCAAGGGAATATTAAACAGACAAGGTTAAGCAAAGTTATATGAAAAGTTCAGTGGCCATGTACAAACTTGATAAATGTTTTGTATCTAACTATTCATATTGTCCCTTTTATATTATCAAACCAAAGATAGACTTGATCCTCTCACTGAAATATACTGGCAGTTACATAAAGCGTGTATGAAACTTACCAAAAACAAAGATCTTAATTATTAATTAAAAAATGTGTTAGATTTTCATAAGTAGAACAAAGGGGAAAAAAAAACAATTTATCATCTCAATTGACACAGAAAAGATAGTTGACAAAATCCAATTTCATGATAAAACTCTTATAATAGGAATAGATGGGAACTTCCTCAACATGATAAATGGCATTTATGAAAAACCTACAGCAGGCATACTCGATGAAAGGCTGAAAGCTAAGATCATGAAAAAGACAAGGATGCAGCTTTCACCAATGCTATTTAACACTAACCAGAGCAATTAGATGAAGGAAGGAAGGAAGGAAGGAAGGAAGGAAGGAAGGAAGGAAGGAAGGAAGGCAGGCAGGCAGGCGGAAAAAAATAAAAAGCATCCATACTGGAAAGGAAAAAATTCGCAAATCACATGATCCTATATAGAGGATCCACAAAAAAGCTATTGGGGTAATAAATAGATTCAACAATGTGCAAGTTACAAGCTCAACACACAAGAATCAGTGGTTTCTACATACATCAATGAACAACCAAAAAAGGAAATTAAGAAATTAATCAAAATGCATCTTAAAGAAAATGCTAGGAATAAATTTAACAAAAGAGGTGCAAGACTTGTACACTCAGAACTATAAAACATTACTGAAAAAAACTAAAGATCTGTGTAACTGGAAAGACATCTGTGTTAAGGGTAGGAAGATTTAATATTGTTAAGATGTCCACACTAGCCAAGCATGTACTGATTTACCACATTATCTAAAAAAAAATTCCAAAAGCCTTTTTGTAGAAGTGGAAAAGGCAATCCTTAAATTCATATGTAATTACACAGGGCCTTGAACAGCTAAAGCAACCTTGAAAAAAGAATAGAGTCGAGGGATTCACACTTCCAATTTCAAAACTTACTACAAAAGCCACAGTAATTAGGGACAATTATATAGACCAATGGATTAGAAATGAGAGTACAGAAATAAACCCAATACATCTGTAACCAAAATCTATAGTCAGCTGATTTTTGACAAGGGTGCCAATGAAAAAAGAGTGGTCTTTTCAACAGATGGTGCAAAAGTATGAAATTGGACCCTGAATCACACCATATATAAAAGTAACTCACTGGATCAACAACTTAAATATAAGAGCTAAAAACCATAAAGCTCTTAGAAGCAAACCAACAGATAAATCTTCATGACCTTAGATTTGACAATGGTTTTTTTTTTTAAGCTTACTCATTTATTTCGAGAGTGAGAGAGAATGTGCAGGGGGAGGGTGACAGAGAGAGGGAGAGAGAATCCCAAGCAAGCTCCACGGTGTGGGCCTGATATGGGGCTTGAACTCAAAAATTGTGAGATCATGACCTCAGTCGAAACCAAGGGTTGGACACTCAACTGACTGAGCTACTCAGGTGCCCCTGGCAATGGAGTTTTAAATAGGACACCAAAACTGTGAGCAACAAAAGAAAGTATACATAAATTGGACTTCAAAATTAAAAACATTTGTGCATCAAAGGATATTATCAAGAAAGTGAAAAGACGATTTACAGAATGGGAGCTACAACTCAACAACAAAAAGACAACCCAGTTAAAATGGGCAAAAGACTTGGTTTCTCCAGTGAAGATACACAAATGACCAAGAAACTTGTGAAAAGATGCTCAACATCAATGGTCATTAGGGAAATGTACATCAAAACACAATGAGAATCTACTTCACACCTCCTAGGATGGCTATTTTAATTAAAAAAAAGAAAATAATGAATGTTGGTAAAGTTACAAAGAATTTGTCATCCTTATACATTGCAGGTAGGAATGTAAAATGGTATAGCTGCTGTGGAAAACAATAGCGGTTCTCAGAAAAACTAAACACAATTACCATATGATCCAGTAGTTCCACTCTTTGATATATACCTGAAGAATTAAAAATAGGAACTTAAACATATCTATATGCCAGTGTTCAAAGCAGCATTAGTCACAATAACCGAAATGGTGGAAACAAACTAAGTTTCCATCAAGAGATGAATGGATAAACAAAACGTGGTATACACATAAAATGGAATATTATTCAGCCACAAAAAGAAATGAAGTTCTGATACATGCCATGACATGGATAAACCTTGAGAATGTTATGCTAAGTGAAATAAGCCAAGCCAGATGCAAGAAGAGCACAAATATTGTATGATTCTACTTACACTAAGTATCTAGAATAGGAAAATTCATGAAGTAAATTAGTGGTCACTACAGGTGTTAGAGAGTGTGGAGTTACTGCTTAGTGGTTAAGTTTCTGAATGATGAAAAAGTCACTATTTACACAAATAGTGATATTTGTACAACATTGTGAATGTAATTAATGTCACTGAATTATACACTTAAAATGGTTAAAATATTTTTTGTTATGTGTATTTTAGCACAGTTAAAAAAAATATTAGGCCCATAAAGTCTGCAAGTAATTTAAGTATACTCAGTCTATCTTCCTTCTCCACCTAAGTAATATTTTAAAAGTTGATTGGTGGAGAAAAAGAACAATAACGATAAAACTTGGATGATAAATTAATTGCATTATTATAAAGAATATAAAGTGAACTCAGGTGAAAAGCAAAGTTTAGTAAGTACCTTAAGACAAATCAGAATGTAATGATTATCTGATAAGATAGTTGTGTTCTTTCATTATGTAATTAAGAAATTCCAATTTGTACCGTCTGAAAAATGGAAGAATTACATTTATTGGTTGCATTATTCCTTTAGGATGAAAATGGCCTGATTTCATTAGTAAAGAATAATTGTTGACTAATGCTCACTAAATATACTGTTAGGAATTATAACGCTTAACTACTCAAACTCTTTAAATTCACTGTTAATTTTGAGAAATTAAAGCCCATAGGAAAATTGAAAAGGTAATAAAATTCATTAAATTCACTAATGGCTAATATTTTGCTTTATTTCCTTCATCTTCTCTATTTTTTCTTTATGAACCATTTAAAAGTGTGTTGCAGACATCATAGCACTTAATCCCTACATATTTTACATATATCTCCTAAGAAAAAGGACATATGAACCTTTTTCAACCATTTTCAGCCTAGAAAAATTAATATTTCCATAATAATGTCTGATATGTGATCCATATTCAGATTTTCCCCAATTGTTTAAAAGTCTTTTTTTTATAGCCCCCATATGTAGGATCTAGTCAAGGTTCATAATTTCTATTTGGTTGTTATCTCTTTAGTCACTTTTAATCTAGAACACTCCTCCCACCTTTTTTCCCCGTGAAATTCTCTTTTAGGTTTTTAATATTATATAGAGCATTATAGGATATTATTTTAGTTAGTAAGACAAAAGTAACTTTTACCACAGGGAATTGAGATCACTTTGAATTATATTTGGAAATCCTTTAAGTATTCATTCAGAAACTCTATAATTGGTGACTATTTCTAAGCATAGGTATATTCTGTAGGCTAGCTTTTTTCAATCTTTGTTAATCCTACTTGATAAAGTGAAACTTCATAACGTTTTTGAAACTTAGGGAAAAATCTTCTGCTCCCCTTTAGTGTTATTTGGAAGTACCAAGTAGTTTTAGTCAAATGAAATAAAAAATGTTTTAAAATAAAATTTTTTAAAACTACATGTACACTTCTAGGAATTAATACACTTTCTTGTATTTTCCTTGAGGTTCACTACTATATCATATGAAACATGTAGAATAATGTTTGAGGAATATAATTGATTTAGGTAAAATTGTGGTAGAAATTATCCATATCCATAAACTAATGATAATCTTTTATTAGACTGTAAATCAGAGGTTAACAAACTATAGCCTATTGCTGTATCTGACCTGCTGTTTATTTTTATATACTCGGTAAGCTATTAAAGTTTGAAAAAATTCAAAAGGATAATATATCATGTCATGTGAAAATTTTATGGGTACCAAATTTTGGTACCCATATGTAAAGTGTTATTAGAACACCATCACAGACCTGTTTGTTACTGTATTGTCTATGGATGCTTTTGTGCTCAGAGAGACTATGTGACTCATAAAGCTTCAAATATTACTCTCTGGCCCTTAACAGGAAAAATTTGTCAACCCCTGCTCTAAATAACAGCTCATTTATATACAAATATGTAGCGTTTGCTTTTCCATATTAGACAGTGACAAGTTGTATATTTCTAACAGGAAATTGTAGCCCAATAACCAAATTCTGCTTTTTCTTTTAAGATTGAAGACCCACTAGCTATTCTTATCCTCTTTGATGAAGCCAGATATAATTTATTAAAGGGCTTTTATACAGCTCCTGACACTAAACTGATAACATTGGCAAGTCTACTGTTGCAAATAGTTTATGGAAATTATGAGAGTAAGAAACACAAGCAAGGTTTCCTAAAGTAAGTATTTAATACAGTATGTGGTCTTGTGCTATGTTCAAGATTCTATTTAACCAAGAAAGTTTAAAAATGTTGTTAAGAAATATTTATACTTTGTTTGGAACTAGAGGATATGAGGAGGCATGAAATGAAGGGGAAAAAATGGTAAAGCATTCTTAAAGTTATATTCTCTCCAAAATTATTTTTCTTACATTTGACTCTGGTTTGATACACCTTTTTTTTTTTTTAAGATTTTATTTTTTTAAGTAATCTCTACACCCAACATGGGGCTCAAACCCACAACTCTGACATCAAGAGTCACATGCTCTACTGACGGGCACCCCTTGATATACCTTATATTTTTTCTTTAACTTATCTTTATTATATGTTTAAATATAAGTTCATTAAAACCTGACTTGATAAGTAGTAGAAAATGTCATAAGGCAGATTTCAGTTTTTGAGAAAAAACTGAAGGTTTTAAACACTGAAGTTTGTTTATTGTAGTTTTCAATTTTCAAAAGTATTTTGTGGTTATTGAAAGAAGAAACATTCTCTTAAATGAGAATGTTAGGATTGTGGCTTTTGCTTAAAATCTTTAGAGTTCTCTAATATTTTACAATATATATTTTTCAGCTCAAAAATCATGTTACTTAAAAAAAATCATGTTATTTAAAGCAATTTGTTTCTGAGTGATTTATGTACGTTAGCTACTAAAGATGATTTATTTAAAGCATGTTGGCCTGTTTGCTTACAGTGAAGAAAACCTAAAATCCATTGTACCTATTACCAAATTGAAAAGTAAGGCACCTCACTGGACAAACCGAATACTTCATGAATATAAGGTAAGCTGTTTAACAGAAATAAAAAGACATTTTATACCCTAGTTGAAATTTTGTAAATTAAATCGTGTAATATGTTTTAAATGTAGTTACATTAAATTTATAGTACTGAAATTAAAAATTCATCTTCTAGTTCACATGAAACTGAGAGCATATTTTTATTTTTAATAATGTGGAATCTTTTACTGAATACCTTCTATATGCTGGATACTGTGGTAAGGAATAGAGATTAAACACACACACACACACACACACACACACACACACACACACACACACCTCACACACCATGTTCTATATGCTGGATACTGTGGTAAGAACTAGAGATTAAACACACACCTCACACACCATGAAATTATACACTATCCTTGTCCATGAGACACTTAAAACCTAATAGAATAGACAAGCACTATTTTTATACTTTGATATTTCTTTCTTTTTTGAAGTATTAAAAACTGCTCTTGGGATAGTTCACACAATTTTATTCTTCTCTGGGGGCAGCCACGATTTTAGAAACTGCTTAGTTGACCTACTTGGATTATCAAAAGTGTGTTCTCTTTTCACATCTCTTTTATTTTACCTTATTTGTTTTTAGAATCTTAGTACAAGTGAGGGTGTCAGTAAAGAAATGCATCACCTTCAGCGCATGTTCTTACAGAATTGTTGGGAAATTCCTACATATGGAGCAGCTTTTTTCACAGGACAGATATTTACAAAGGCAAGCCCCAGCAATCATAAAGTCATCCCTGTGTATGTAGGAGTGAATATAAAAGGACTTCATCTTCTCAACATGGAAACTAAGGTAGATTTTCAGCTTTACAGCTGTTTTTGACCAATGTCTTAAAAAAATTGTACCAGCATACCTGAAAAATCTAGAAATGACATATATATAAAAGTATTCATTGCAATTTTATTTATAATAGCAAAGGAAGCGGGATGAAAAGTAAATGATTGTCAACAAAGTGTTAATTATTAACATTAATTGTATTCTATAATTATGTAGTGTATTAATCATAGTACATTTCTACATTGAAATACTGTGCAGCCATATAAAAGAATGAAGAATGTAGAGAATGATTTCCAAGATATATTTAGTGAAGAAGTACAGTGGTGGACCATATGTAATATGCTATTATTTGTGTAAAAATGAGGGGAAGTCAAGACCATATTTACATGAATACATATTGCTTGTGTATGAATAAAAAGTTTCATGAAGCCTTTAGAGAAGGCAACCAGGTAACTGGAAACAAGAGTAGGAGGGAAACTTTACTAAGTACCATTTTGCAACCTAAAAATTTTTTAACTGTGATTATATTACCTATTTTAAAAATCAATTAAGTTTAAATGAAAAAATACAGGTTAAAAAAAGAAAAATATATTGGGGTGCTCAGTCGGTTAAGCATATGACTCTTGATTTTGGCTCAGGTCATGATCTCATGTTTTGTGAAATTGGGCTGGTGTTGGACTCTGCACTGACAGCATGGAACCTGCTTGGGATTTCCTGTCTCCCTCTCTCTCTGCCCCTCCCCTGTGTTTGCACACGCTCTTTGTCTCTCAAAATAAATAAATAAACATTAGAAAAAAGAAAAATGTAATACCTGTCACAAGGGATTCACTTTGAAAAGCAGAATTAATTATAAAAGCCTTTTGGGGAACAGGCAAGATGAAGTATGGAAGGGATTCAGACCTTTCCCATCAGAGGCTTGTTACTATATTATATTCCTTTTTCTTTTTTTTTTTTTATTTATTTATTTTTTTTTAAATTTTTTTTTCAATGTTTTTTATTTATTTTTGGGACAGAGAGAGACAGAGCATGAACGGGGGAGGGGCAGAGAGAGAGGGAGACACAGAATTGGAAACAGGCTCCAGGCTCCGAGCTATCAGCCCAGAGCCTGACGCGGGGCTCGAACTCACGGACCGCGAGATCGTGACCTGGCTGAAGTCGGACGCTTAACCGACTGCGCCACCCAGGCGCCCCTTATATTCCTTTTTCTAATCAAAGTCATATATAAAATATGGAATTATCAATCATTTTTAGCATATTTCACACATTTATCTGGATGAACAGCTTTCTAGCTTTAATAGCTAATAAAAATCAAATTTATTTTGTTCATTCAGATTTGTTTAAGAATAGACCATTTCAGGCCTGTTAAAGTAATAACTAAGCTTATACATTAGAAAAGGTATTTTAGGAGTACCTGGGTGGTTCAGTTGGGTAAGCGTCCGACTTCAGCTCAAGTCATGATCTCACAGTTCGTGAATTTGAGCCCCACATTGGGCTCTGAGCTGATAGCTGGGAGCTCGGAGCCCAGATCCTGCTTCGGATTCTGTGTCTCCCTCTCTCTCTGCCTCCCTTTCTCCCCTGCTTGCACTTGGTCTCTCTCTTTCTCTCTCTCAAAAATAAACATACATTTAAAAAAAAATTAGAAAAGTCATTTTAGATTAGGAAATTTTATCATAAACCTAATTTTTATTTTCATCATTTTTATAACCCTTACTTTGTAATCACATAACTTCTGAAAGTAGTTTAGTCACTTCATGATAACTCAGGATCATCCTTATGGGCAACAGCTATTTTTACCATGCTGTTAGATATGCCCGTGAATGGAGGTAGAGAATATGTACAGACATAGGGCTGAATAGGGACTGAATTCAGTAGTTTATCTAGAACTTGATTTTTTTTTGAAGCCTCTGATGTCAGCTTGCTTTTGGATCATTTGCTTATTATCATTTTCTTTTTAAGCTACTTTCCTCACAAAAAAATAGGCTGCTTCTAATTAGTTTGTAACCAGTTTCCTATTTCTTTTGTACTAAGTTTATTAAAGGAAATCAAAGGAGAAACTCCCCTCACCATTTCAATAAATTTCTCCTCTGCTATTTCAGAGCATTTTATACAACATTTACAAATCCTTTACCAAACTGAATGGTGACGCTGTGGGTGTGATGCTGAGCCTTTTCTCTAAGCTATAGTTTATATTTGCCTTGGCAGCATTCCAGGTTTAGGCAACAATAAAATGTTTTATTTAGTTCCTAAATGATGGTTCAGCATTATAACATTTCACATGAATAATACTATGGTCCAGGAATTGAGTAAGTGATATAGCAATTGCAGGCAGAGGATGATAACAATGTTATTAGTAAATAGTCTGCTTTTTTTAGGATAAGATGTTCGATTTCTAGAAATATAAATTAAAATGCTGTCCTTGGGTGATTAAACCAAAGAGTAATGATGTTTTCTGTCCACCTGATCATTACCTTGTGTTCTGTAAACCACTGATAAATTTACAGCACCTATGAAAGCTTTAAGATGATTATATTTTCTAATCATCAAAGGTGGGAACAGGCAGCTTGTCCTCAGTTGTGTTAGAGTCATCAAGATATGCTAGGGTTGAATTTGACAAATTTAGAATAAACAACTTCATTTGCAAAAATACCTTCATTTACATTAAAACTCTGCTTGGGATACAGTAGCTTCAGAGATTAATTCTCATGAAAACCCATAGAATACAGCTGTGTTTTTTATATCAATTACTTCTACCTTCTATATCTTGTTTCTCTTTGAAATAAGAGAGTTTCCCATTAGGGAGTATAACTCAGCCAATTTCATATGCTCATCAGAGCATACTTACATAAAATGTAGACACTATTGAATATATAATGCACTGTGTTGTGAATCATTGTTTTACTATAGTGAATGTATTTCTGTTTCATAACTAACTGTGCTTGTTGATAGATCTTTAACCATAATAGTACTGTTGCCACACCCAAGCAATAGATACCCTTTGCTGATGTCAGTTTATATTGGCCATAATGAATGCCCTTCTGAAATAAAACTGGTTATTTAGATATCCACATAGTGTCATTCTTCCTGATCAGTTAACAACATCACTGTTTCTCCTGTCCACTGGCTGGCTATTTGCTACTTGTCACTTCTGTGGTTTTCCCTTTTCTGCTCTCAACTATTCCTGACATTTTCTCTTGTGCCTTTTGATTTCCCTCACTAAACAACTTGACCCTTTGTAGGTTTTATCTTGTAAAGAGAACTACTTTTTCCTTCTAGAATACACTGTATCTCTCAAAGCTACCATATGGACTCTGAATTTTCAGTTCCATTGAGCTGCTTTCATTATTGTGGGTTTCTCAATCTCTTCCTTTGTGCATAGCAACAAAACCTTTATTTTTAATTTACAACCCCAGTATTTTTGTAATCTAGCCCCCATATAATTGAGGACTTATACTACAGATGTATTTTTTTCTATATATTAAACTGTTTTGAGACCATATTAATGGACTATTTTTTGCTTCTTGATTAAACAAATTTCAAGCATCTGATCTAAAAAATAGACAATGTAAGGTATTACGATATCTTGACTCAAATGTTTCAATGTGTTCCTTGGTAAATAGCTATTTTAGCATATCATATCCATAAAGTTATATTTTACAATATAAATACAGGTGGCTAATTTTAAAGAAGATGTTCTTAGTTTCCCATTATACATAATATACATTCATGTAAATTAATTGTACTGTTTCATTTAAGAACCTCACTTTTTTTTTAAGCTTATTTATTTATTTTGAGAGAGAGAGAAAGAGAGAACACAAGCAGGGGAGGGGCAGAGAGAGGGGGAGAGAGAGAATCCCAAGCAGGCTCTGCACTATCAGCACAGACCCCTCTGTGGGGCGGGAGCTCAAACCCACGCATGGGAGATCATGATCCTAGTGAAAACCAGGAGTCGGACACTTAACCAACTGAGCCACCCAGTGCCCCAGTTTAGGGCATTTTTAAAGTGAGGTTCTTGGTGTGCCTGGGTAGCTCAGTCTGTTAAGCACTGGACTCTTTTTTTTTTTTTTTTTTTTTTAGTTTTTGTTAATGTTTATTTTAGAGAGAGAGACAGCACGAGCAAGGTGGGGTAGGGGGGAGGGCAGAGAAAGAGGGAGACACAGGATCTGAAGCAGGTTCCAAGCTCTGAGCTGTTAGCACAGAGCCCCATGAGGAGCTCAGACTTGTGAACTGCGAGATCATGACCTGAGCTCAAGTTGGATGCTCAACCGACCAAGCCACCTAGGCATCCCAGCACCAGATTCTTGATTTTGGCTCAGGTCCTGATCTCATGGTTTGTGAGTCCAAGCCCCATGTCAAGCTCTGCGCTGACAGCACAGAGCCTGCTTGGGATTATGCTTCTCCCTTTCTCTGCCCCCCACCCCACACTTGCTCTCTGTCTCTCTCTCTCTCATAATTAATAAATAAACTTCAAGAAGTATGAAAATTATTTTTTAAAATGCCCTAAAACCATATCCTTTTCACATAACATTAATTACCTGTAATAAGGGGGCCAGGGTGGCTCAGTCATTTGAGCATCTTACTCTGGGTTTCAGTTCAGGTCATGATCTTATGGTTGTAAGATCAAGCCCCACCTCAGGCTCTGTGCTGAGCACCCAACCAGCTTGGGATTCTTTCTCTCTCTCACTCTCTGCCCCTCCCCTGCTTGTGCATGCACTTTCTCTCTCTCTCAGAATAAATAAAAATAAACATTTTATCAACATTTTAAGAACTGCTAGTCATAGAAAGTAATTTTTTTATGCTTTATTTATTTTTGAGAGAAAGAATGTGAGCAGGGGAGGAGCAGAGAGAGAGAGAGAGGGAGGGAGGGAGGGAGGGAGGGAGGGGCAGAGAGAGATGGGGACAGAAGATCAAAGCAGGTTCTGCGCTGACAGCATCAAACCCAATGCTAGGGTTCAAACTCACAAACCTGAGCTCAAGTCTGACGCTTATCCAACTGAGCCACCCAAGTGCCCCTGAAAGCAAATGTTTTTAAACGTGTATTTTAAAGGATGCACAAACACTTTCTTTGTATATGTGTATATAAATAATATATTTTTAGGGCAAGAAAATGCAAGTTGCTAGGAGAGATTCATTTTAAAATAATCAAAAAAGTATATTGAATGCTTATTTAAATTTAAGTTTTTTGTTAGGAAAGTGTAGGAATAGGTTTTTTTTTAATAGTTTTTTTTTTTTTTTTGAAAATTTATTTATTTATTTTGAGTAGGGGGCAGAGAGAGACAGAATTTCAGGCAGGCTCCACATTGTCAGTGCGAGCCCCACATGGGGCTTGAAGCCACAAACTCTGAGATCATGACCGGAGCCAAAACCAAGAGCTGGATACTTAACTGACTGAGCCACCCAGGCACCCCAGAAATAGGTTGTTCTAATACTGGTTTTAAATAATTTGATGAATTTATGAAGGCTATATTAATTATTAAAATTATGCTTATTTTTACCATAAATATATCACTATACTTATTTTCAGTGAGATGGAATTGCTTAAGTCAACCTGTTACCTCATTACATAAATTTCAGATCTGAAAGTACTATGTGAATATTCAAAAGGTACTGAATAAAGTGAAAGGGATTTTTTTTTAACGTGCGGAAAGTAAAAACTTGTACATTTAATTTTCTTGAAAGTCACTGAGAGAATAGGCATCTTCTCAACTTTACTGAGACATAATTGACATAACATTGTGTAAGTCTAAGGTGTACAATGGGTTGATTTGATATGTACTGCAAAATGATTAGTACCATAGCATTAGCTAATACCTCCACCATGTTACATAATTACCATTTTCTTTTTGTGATGACAACACTTAAGATCTACTCTCTCAGTAACATGAACTATATAATATAGTATTATTAACTATAGTCACCATGGTGTACATTAGATCCCCAGAAATTACTCATCTTCTACCTGAAAGTTTGTACTTCATGGCCGACATCTCATGTTGGCTGTCCCCCAGCCTCTGGTAGCCACCATTCTGTTTCTCTCTGGTTCTACAAGTTCAGCTTCTTTAGACTCCACACGTAAGCGATATCCTGTTTAGTCTTTTTCTGACTTATTTCACTTAACATAATGCCCTCAAGGTCTATCCATGTTGTTAAAAATGGCATTATTTTCTTCTTTCTGATGGCTGAATATTATTCTTGTGTGTATGTGTGTGTGTGTGTGTGTGTGTGTGTGTGTGTGTGTGTGTGTTTATACGTATGTGTATACATACCACAGAATGGGCATCTTTAAAATGTTTGTCAGTGTGATACAAAAGATACCATTGCTGAAGGCAGTCTGCTAAGAGTCTACCATCTATGTGGTTCTGTACTTGAGGCTCTGTAAGGTTATTGAGGGAACTTTGAATACAATTTATTGTAACATTCAAAACCATTATGTTTGGACATGACTAGATCATTGTAGATAGTAAGAGAAGATAGGTGTTGTTTTTAACATACATTTCAATATAACAATTTCTAATTACATTGCAGGCTTTACTCATCAGTCTTAAGTATGGTTGTTTTATGTGGCAATTGGGAGATGCTGATGCATGTTTTCAGATCCATAGTATGGAAAATAAAATGAGCTTTATAGTACACACAAAACAGGTAAGTACTTATCAGTTGCTCTGGACTTCTAATAATGAACTATTGTATTAGTAAAGATTCTTTTTTTTAAGTGACAATCCATTTTACTTCAAGGAAAACCTTTGATATTATGTGAAATTAAGATATTTAAGACCAAGGATAAAAGGCAGGCCTTTCCTAAGCAAATAAGCCAGAAACTTATCTGAATAATTTATTTAGTTTTATAACAATGAAACTCTGTTTTCTGGCGTTTCTTTTAATTCTAGTTAGTATTCCCTATCTCTTTTATCCAGGTGTCTGTCAGGTAATCCTTCCCTCTTGATAAGTATTCTATCTGAGCCACTAGTTGCATCCCTTCAAAGCCTTAGTACCCCGTCTATTCTTGATAAACTTCCTCTAATAAGAAAGTTTCTTTTCAGATAGATAGGGAACTGCTCGCTGCCATGTATGTCATTTACACATCCTTACATGTTTCACATTTACTGTTGACATATATTTTACTTTATAGGCTGGCCTTGTGGTAAAACTATTAATGAAGCTAAATGGACAGTTAATGCCCACCGAAAGAAATTCATGAGAGGAAAGCAGCTGATACTTAAACTACCACATTTTGTAATGCAGATTTTTTCCATGAAAGATTTCTTAAACTATCACTTTTAACAAGGCACTTAGTCTCTTGTAATATATGAATGTATACTACTACATTGTACAGAATCTGTACTTACATTTGGTGTGTAATATACCAATTAGTTTTGTATAATATCCTCATAAGCTATTCTAATTTTTGAGAGAAACACATAAAAATATGTAGATTGATCATCTGTATAATATTGGACAAAATAGTAAGCTTTATAAAAAGTTATTTTTGGTAAATGGTAAAGAATTTGGAGTGGGATGTAATGAAATTAAAATATAGCTTTGGTATAACTTTGTGTGTCATTTCAGAATATACTGAAACTCAACATATTTGAATAAAGAAAATATATTTTCTACTTAAACCACATAACACTGTTATTTCAAACATTTTTCTGTAATCTATGAACATCTCTCAGTATGTTTTTAAAATTCTTAGTTAAAATGTGTAACTAGTATAAGCTAGTATTTCTCAAAGTATAGTTCTTGAATCCCCTGCATCAAAATTAACCTGATGCTTCTTTAAACAAAGATTGCTGGGACTCAGTATATACAAGTTCATTCACTCTCTAGAAGTAACAGGGCCTAGGAATCTTAAGTTTTGGGTTTTTTTTTCTGTTGAAATGATTCCAGATTGGATTATTAAAGTAAATTACACAAAAGTGTCTGGCACATAAGTACACTCATACATAGACACACAGAGTAAGTGACAGTCTCTGGATATCAGTAGTTGCATTTATTATGTACATGTTGTATTTTTATGATTTAGCCTGATGAATTATATTGCCTTTGTCAAAGTAGATCACCAAATATCTGTTTCATTTAGGGGAGTACTGATATCATAGATGAGGAGCTAACTGAATTATGATGCTATTTAATAACCTTAGAAACTGGTCTTTCCGAGCCAGTAGATGGATATGTTCTTAAATTTTTTTTTAAATTTTTTAATGTTCATTTTTGAGAGAGAGACAAAGTGCAAGCAGGGGAGGGGCAGAGAGAGAGAGACAGAATTCGAAGCAGGCTCCAGGCTCTGAGATGTCTGCACAGGGCCAAATGCAGGGCTTGAACATATGGACTGAACCATGAGATCATGACCTGAGCTGAAGTCAGACATTCAACTGATGGGCCACCCAGGCGCCCCTAGACTGATATGTTGTAGGTAAGTTCAGAGATACAATAGTCATATTTGAAGCTGTCCTAAAGATTGCAGATAAGTTTTATATATCAGAATTTAACCTTCACATTAATTTCTGTTTATTTCTAATGGTGCTCTGTCTGAGCCTTATTAAAATTATATATGATTAAGTAAATTGAATGAGAAAGCCTGCTTTATCTCTAATTCTATGCTAAATACTTTTGATTCTACATAGACAGTGCTCTGTTCAGTTTCATACCTTCCAGTGGCCTCAACTGTTGACTCCCAAACCTAATATTTCAGCCTCAGATTCTCTTCTGAACTCTGGATCTTAATTTCCAATTTCTTGCTGTTCTAGCTCCACCTAAATGGCCTACAAAAAGAACGTCTATTTCATCACAGCTGGAAACCGAATTTGTTTACTTGCTCAATTCTGTCCTTCCACTTGTATTCTGTTTGGTTAGTGGCACCATCAGATTGCAGCCAGTTGCTTATCCTGGAAATCTTGGAGTGGTCTTCAACTTCTCTCCCCTTTATTACCCTCGACATTCCACTTATCAAATCTTGTCAAATTTCTTATGAGTCCTTTCCCTCTTATGAGTTTCCTTCCTCTCTAGTTGCCCTGCATCCGCCTTAGTTGAAGTCCTTCCCACCTGTTCCTAGGTTTGGTGTTACTTCCTCCCTTGCCTCCCCTGGCTGAGGCTGTACACTCTGCCCACTTATCTGCCACACTGGTGCCAAGTTCACCTTTCTTATGGATCTGATCATTTCATTACCCTCTGAAAGCTTTTCATGGTTCCTTACTACATTACAATTAAATTCCATGTCCTCAGTATTGAATGCAGGGCCCTTAATTACATGGTCACTAATGTTCCTATCCAAATTAATGTGTAACCACTTTTCCCACACTTATCCTGTGCTCCAACCCAGTGTTTCCTAATCCTGGCACTGCAGTCACGTGAGAAGTTTCAATACATTATGACTCAATAAATCTAGGGTGGGGTTCAAGGATTTCTGTTGGTAAAGTATCCAGTGTGATTTTGATATACAGCTAGGGTTTAGAACTCTTATAACCAACTTTAACTAGGAGTTAGCTGAATGCTTTTCCTTTCACAGAGGGAGGTGAGGATGCAATGCTACTACATCAAACAACTCCCTGCCCCATAGAATACAGTGTACCCTCCTGGAGTTACACAGTAATGCAGCCTTGTAGAGAAGGGAAGGAAAGACTATTAACGTAGCATGGCTATTAAAGGCTTAAAAATATATAGCATTAGAAAGTCAATTTTCAGGGGTACCTGGGTGACTCAGTCAGCTAAGTGTCTGACTCTTAATTTCAGCTCAGGTCGTGATCTCTTGGTTCATGGGATGAAGCCCCATATCAGGCTCTGTGCTGGCAGTGTTCTCTCTCTCCTCTTTCTGCCCCTCCTCTGCTTGTGCTTGTTCTCTCTCTCAAAATAAATAAATAAATAAACGTTAAAAAAAAAAAAAGGTCAATTTTCAAATAAGGTATCGAGAGGAAAAACTGATCATTGTCTGTCAGACCATAACAAACCAGAAATAACCAATAATGGAGAAATGCAAGTAGGTTTTAATGAGTGCCTAGGATTGGCCAGGCATTATATGTGCACTGGGGATAAAAGACACCTTTTTCCTTTTCATCATTTTTCAATAAATTTGAGTGCCTTTTATGTGCCAGGGATCCATTGCCAAGAACAACAAAGCCCCTGCCTTTAGGGAACAAATTTTAATGAGGGAGACAATAAATACTCATGGAAATATATATTTATAAAATCTAGTAAGTGTTATGAAAGAAAAATAAGTGTATTATGTAAGCATAAAGAGGGAAACTTGATCTAGCCTTAGAGATCAGGAGAGGCACCCCTGAGCAAGTGATGCTTAAGCTCGCATCTGAGGGATGGGAGTGACAGAAACATATGAGGGAGAAGGGAAATGGGATGAGACGTTTTGACCTCAAGAGTGGTCCTGGAGAATTGATACAATTTTCTCATTTTTAGCTAAGAAGTAAATTTAAACAATTGTTTATCCAAATCACAACAAATGAGTTTCCATTGTAGAAATAAAACCAGAACAGTTAACATTGCACATGATAAATGTATTAGGAAAAAAACTTGGCAAAGAACGTTACATCTTGTAGATTTAAAGTTACCAAAACTGACCCCCCCCCCAAAATTAGACTTGATAGAAATATGTAAAAAAGTAAAACTGGCCACAGGTTTTTTTTTTTTTTTTTTTAAAGTTTATTTCTTTTGAGAGAGAAAGAGAAAGCTAGCACAAGTTGGGGAGGGGCAGATAGAAAAGAGGGTGGAGAGAGAGAGAGAATCCCAAACAGGCTATGCTCTGTCATCTTGGAGCCTAACGTGGGGCTCAGTCTCATGAACCATGAGATTATGACCTGAGCTGAAATCAAGAGTCAGACACTCAACCGACTGAGCCACCCAGGGGCCCACGGTTCTTGACCAAATTTAATGGATAAATTGCTTCAATAAAATTTAAAATTTAATTTGAAGGGTGCCGGGGTAGCTCAGTTGGTTAAGTGACTAACTCTTGGTTTCAACTCAGGTCATGATCTCACAGTCGAAGGATCAAGCCCTGCATTAGGCTTATGCTGACAGAGCCGAGCCTGCTTGGGATTCTCTCTCTTCCTCTCTCTCTCTCTCTCTCAAAATAAATAATACACTTAAAATAAATGAAAAAATAAAATAAAATTTGATCCTGAGGAACCCAGTAGCAAAAACTGTAATTAGAAGAATTTGATATATGCAAAAAACTGTTTGATGAATCAATTCCTTGCTTTATAACTTATTCAGTAAAAAATACTTCCAATGAAAATAATTTTAGTAAAATGAAAATGGAAAAAATATAAATTGTTTTTGCTGTGTAGAAAACTGATGAAGGAATTAAAGTGACTTGAGTCCATGCAAAAAATACTTTCTCAGCAAAAATCCACTTGTAATGGTATGATTCTCATTTAAAGTTTGTATTCATAAGGTCAGAATGCAGAGGTAGGCAGACCGAAAAGGCCCTAAAGCAAAAGAAGGGTAAGTGCTAGGAGTTCTTAGAGGCCTGCGGCCTGGAGATAAATGAAATATATTTCAGACTTCTTAGAGTGTGAGAAAGGTAATTGCAATACATTGTACCAATTTCTATGTTAGAAGGAAGCACTGGTTATTCAGGATTTGCTGGAAGGGCACCAACCATGGATGGGAAATTAGGGTCATACCCATTAGTTAAATAATAACAATAGCTAATACTTAAAATGTGCCTACTATGTGCCTTGCAGTTGTTTTAGATATATTAATTAATGTAACCCTTACAATAGTCACTCTGAAGCAGATACTGTTATTACCATTTTACAGATGAAGAAACAGAAAGTTAAGTAGCTTTTGCCAAAGAGAATATTAAGCGGTGGAGCTCAGATTCATATCTAGGCAGTCTGCCTCAGGGTATTAATGAACCAGGACCGTGGTGTAAGATTATAATAAAAATATAACAAGATATTTGTTTTCTTCTAAAAAGCTTAGGAGTCAAACTTACTAACAGTGTTGTAAATATTTTCACTTTCATATATTGTATAACTTTGAAGACAATTGTATATGGAGAGGTTATGTTACTTGTCTAAGGCCAAAAACCATCCTAGAGTCAGAATTCAAAATTTGGCAGTCTGGCTTCTGTATTCAGACATTTGTCAGATAAAGGAGAGGGAGATGAAGAGGTTTAAAAAAAAAAAAAAGCAACCATATCTTGAAGGATGTGTTCCCTGCTAATGAGGGGCCATTGGAGCCTTTGGGACTTGACTAACTTAGATTGGTGTGTTACAAGATCACCCTGGGCCAGTGTACAGAAGGGCTAAAAGGGGTCTGAGTGAGAAAGTATAAGACAGTGGGGAGAAGTGGATTCATGTTTTGACAAAACCCAGTGACCTTTTGGGTTTGGGAAATAAGAGTCATTAATCTCGTCTTTCTGTCCTGGGCAACTGGAAAATGGTATCATACTGCCTAATATAAGGAATGGAGATCATTTGGCGAAATGTATTGAGTTCCCCTGAGAAACGGGCAAAGGTAGAGCAGCTCCAAAGCATCTCATTAGGCAAATGGACATCAGTATGCGAAAAAAAATAGCTTGGTACCATCCTGCATAGTTTGTATTCAATAAATTTCATATGGCCAAAAATTAAATATTAAATCTAAATGTCAACAGAGAAAAAGAGACTAGTATATTTTAGTGGCAGAGCACATTCATTTATGGATATCATAAGAGATAAGAGATGTCTAAAATGCCTTTTAGGGGCACCTGGGTGACTTAGTTGGTTAAGTGGCTGACTTCAGCTCAGTTCATGATCTCGTGGTTCGTGAGTTTGAGCCCCGCATCAGGCTCTGTGCTGACAGCTCAGAGCCTGGAGTCTGCTTCAGATTCTGTGTCTCCCTCTCTCTCTGCGCCTTCCCCACTCACGCTTTCTCTCTGGCTCTCAAAAAAGTGAATAAATGTTTAAAAGTATTTTTTAATAGAATAAAATGCCTTTTAAATGTACACAATACAAAGGAAAGAAAAAGAATCAAGGAATTTAGAGCAACCGAATCTCATACCTGGCTAACAGGAATGCAAACTGGTGAAACCATTTTGGAAGAGTTTGGTAGTTTCCAAGTTAAAAAAAAAACACCTACTGTAGAACCAAGTCATTCCACTCCTAGAAATTTATCAAAGAAACAAAAACTTATATTCACACAAAAATCTGTAATCAGATGTATATACGTTACACTTTCAATTTTTTTCACAATTCATATGAGATATAACAATTGATAACTGCCCCAAATTGGAAACAACCCAAATATCCTTTGATGGTGAATGAAACAAACTCAGATACATCCATATCAAACACTACTCAGCAACAAAAAAGAATAAACAATTCATGAACAATATGGATGAATTTCAAATACTCTCTGAAAGAAGCCAGACTCAAAAAGTTACAAATTGTAACATTCCATTTGTATGACATTCTGGGAGAGGCAAAACTGTAATAAGGTCAGAAAACAATTAGTAATCATTAGAGGATTAGAATGGGAGTGAGGAGATGTGGGACTATAAAGGGGAAGCATGAGGGAATTTGGGGAAGTAAAAAAACTGTTCTATATTTTGACTGTGATTGACAAATAGTATATCTTTGTCACATCTCATGAAATTGTACATCAAAATAGGAAATTTTACTACACATAAATTTTAAAAGCACATATGAGAAAAGATCATGGGTGCCTGGGTGGTGCAGTCAGTTAAGTCTGACTGTTGATCTTGGCTCAGGTCATGATCTCACAGTTTGTGAGTTCGAGTTCCACAATGGGCTGTGTGTTGATGGAGTGGAACCTGCTTGGGATTGTCTCTCCTCTCTGTCCCTCACCCACTTGTGCTCTCTCCCCAAATAAATAAACTTAAAAAAAAAATTGAAAAGAAAAAAATAAAAGATCATAACTTGTTATGTAAGTGTTGAAAATTTACCAAAAATATATAAAAATTTAGTAGAAATGTCAGTATTCAAATTCCAGTAGGGAGTAGTCAGAGGTTAACAGAGAGACTATATGTTCAGAAATGCAGACAACTTTAAATTATGGGGGGAACACCTACCTGGGTAGCTCAGTTGGTTAAGCATCTGACTCTTGATTTTGGCTCAGGTCATGATCTCATGGTTCGTGGGTTTGAGCCCTGCACCAGGCTCTGCACTTGCAGTGTGGAACATGCTTGGGAGTCTCTCTCTTCCTCTCTGTCTGCCCCTCCCCTGCATTCTCTCTCTCAAAAATAAATAAAATATGGGGAAATATAAAACTTTGCTAATAAAAATGCAAAATCTTGTTAAATTATTTAAATTCTATGAAATAACTAATTACATTAATAAAAATCAATGTTGGCACAGGACTGAGACAACATACAAGAATATTTCTGGTTGCTACTAAAAATTGGTTTAATCTTTTGGTAAAACAGTCTGGAAAATATTTACCCCCTTTGAATTGACCCCACATTGAGGACACTCAAAGGATGAGCCCACTGACCTCACTTTCTCATTTGCAGTGCTTTACTGGTATAATTTCTCCTGCTTGCTTAGAGAGTAGACTGTATGTGCTCCAATTCAACGGGGGAAAAAAATAATAGTTTTCCAACAGGACGGTAAAAATGAAAATTGTAGAGTTAAAAATAATGCATATCCAAAGCAATTGTTTTTAAAGGAAGTCTCCGCCAGAGCATACTAAAAGCTTTAGTTAGAAATCATAAAATTATGTCATCAACTCAATTGTATGAGCAAATAACGCAAGTATAAATCCCACACCAGTAATTAGCAAAACATTTGTTGACTTTTGGAATGTGCTATGTGATGTTTTAATAACACGCCTTCCCAGTTACATTTTACAGATGTTGATCATACTTTGTGTTTGTATTTATTGAATATATACCAGTGAGGCCATGAAAGGATAAGTCATCTGCAGACAGAAAAATGGATAAATAAATTTCACTTAAGTCAAATGTGTGCTATTTTTCCTTTCTAAATTGTTTGCTTCCAGTTAATGTTGGAATAGTTTTGTACACACAACCACTAGGAGGAAGAAAAGCCAGTATGGGTTTTTAATTTATTTCAACTATTTCACTCACAAGTAATTAACTGTATATAGTTAAAAGTTGGATTTTAATTAATATTATCTGAACTTTGGCTTACTTGATAAATCATTTACTATTTGAAAATATATGGACCACATATCTTATGTTGCGTAACAGTTTAAAAATAGGGCTTTACTAACTGCTATCAAGTTACTAAGTTTCCCTTCTTAAGTCATAATCAGTCATTGAAAAAAAATGGTAAAATATATCATTCACATTTACAATTCCAAGATGGATTAAATAAACACTATGATGAGAGCATGACAAAATGTTTTTGAAACTTATTTTCTACTTATGAATAAACTTTGAGACAGTTCTAGGTAAAGATAATCTAGTTTGCTTTTTAATGTGGAGTTTAAATCACAAGTCAGAAACTTCATAAACTCCCTAAAAGAAAGGGAACAACAACAAAAAAAAGGATAAGAAAACTACCTGTATTCCAAAGACCAAAGGTAATACAAATTGCCATATTAAAATTAAGAAGCTTTTTTCACTTCTGCTTTATGCTGAGTAAGGAAAGTAAGTATACTAAGCAGCAGCTTTTAATGCCTTGATTGAAAAAACAAAAAATACAGACTTCTGGAACACCATCAAATCATATGTATTTCCAACAGTATTAGTGTAAAAGCAGTGGAATATAACAGAGAACCCAGAAATAAAGCCACACATATTTGGCCAATTAATTTACAACAAAGGAGTCAATCATATACAATGGGAAAAGGACAGTCTCTTCAATAAATGGGGCTGGGGAAACTGGACCACTGTCTTAACAGTATGCACAGAAAATTAACATAAAATGGATTGATTTGAATATAAGACCTGAAACCATAAAACTCCTAAATAGAAAATATAGAGGGGTAAGCTCCTTGCCATGAGTCTTAGTGAGGAGTTTTTGGATTTGACACCAAAAGCAAAGGCAGCAAAAAATAAGTAAATATGGGACTACATCAAATTAAAAACTGCACAGCAAAGGAAACCATCAACAAAATGAAAAGACAACCAATAGAATGGGAGAAAGTTTTTGCAAGTTATATATCTATAAGGGGGTTAATACCCAAGGTATGTAAAGGTATGTAAAGAACTCATACAACTCAATAGCAAAAAAAAAAAAAAAAAAATTTAAAAATGGGCATGAAGAGACATTTTTTTTTTAAGTTTATTTATTTATTTTTGAAAGAGAGCAGAGAGAGAGAGAGAGAGAGAGAGAGAGAGAGACAGAATCTGAAGCAGGCTCCAGACTCTGAGCTGTCAGTGCAGAGCCCAATGCAGGGCTCCAACCCACGAACCGTGAGATCATGACCTGAGCCAAAGTCAGACACCTAACCGACTGACCATCCATGGGCCCCTGAATGGACATTTTCCCAAAGATATACAGATGGCCAACAGGCATGTGAAAAAGTACTCAACATCACTCATTATCAGGGAAATGCAAATCAAAATCACAATGAGATATCACCTCACACCTGTTAGAATGGCTAGTATCAAAAAAAAAAAAAAAAATGGGGCACCTAGGTGGCTCAGTTAAGCAACTGACTTGATTTCAGCTCAGGTCATGATCCCAGGGTTGTGGGATCGAGCCCTGTGTTGGGTTCCACACTGAGCGTGGATCCTGCTTACGAGTCCGTCTCTCTCTCTGACCCTCTCCCCCTCTTGTGCTCTCTAAAATAGAATTAAAAATTAAAAAAAAAAAGTGTTGGCAAAGGTGTGGAGAAATGGGAATGCTTGTGCACTACTGGTGGAAATGTAAACTGGTACAGCCACTATGGAAAACAGTATGGAGTTTCCTCAAAAAATTACAAATAGAACTGCCATATGATCTGGCAATTGTACTTCTGGGTATTTATCCAAAGGAAATGGAAACACTAACTCAAAAAAAAAAAAATACATGTACCCCCATGTTCCCTGTAGTATTATTTACAATAGCTAAGACATAGCAACAACCTAAGTGTCCATCAATGAATGAATGGGTTTTAAAAAGTGCCATACTTATATATTTATACAATGGGATATTATTCAGCCATAAAAAAGGAATATTGCCATTTCCAACAACACTGATGGACCTTGAGAGCATTATACTAAGTGAAGTAAGTCAGATGGAGAAACACAAATACCATATGATCTCACTTATACGTGGAATCTAAAACAACAAAAACAAAAGCAAGCTCATAGGGAAAACAGATTGGTGGTTGCCAGAGGCAGGGGGTAAGGGGTGGGTGAAATGGGTGAAAGAAGTCCAAAAGGGACAAAATTCCAGTTATGAATTAAGTCATGGGAATATACATCATGGTGATTATAGTTAATACTACTGTATATTCGAAATTTGCTAAAAGAGTAGATCTTAAAAGTTCATAGGAAAAAAGTTTTTGTAACTGTATGGTGTTGGATGTTAACTAGACTTACTGTGGTGATCATTTTGCAACATATGCAAATGTCAAATCACTATTTTGTACACCAGAAACTAATGTTATATGTCAATTATATCTCAGTTTTAAAAAAGACAAAATATAGACTTCTGGAACACAAGCAAATTATATCTATTTCCAATTAGTCACAAAGTTCTTAACTTTAAGCAGATGACAACTTGCCAATTAAATCCACAAAACAGGATACTAAAAGGCTACCCATGTAGAATTATAGAAAAGGGAACCTCAATGCTTTCCATAAATTCTAAGAAGCTAATTGCATTCATTTTTCAACTTCAAATTTCAAATTGGAATTTGGCGGTGACAGAGGGCCTGGGAGATCCACACACTAAAACAATTTGAACTGTTGCAAGCTATGGAAAAGGGTTGGGGAAAGTGATAGGTCAACCACCCTGATAACCAGGAGAATGGTGACTCTTCACCAAGGTGGAATGCCCTACTCTGCAAAGGCCTCTGCAGATGAAAGGAGAGCGTTTGACATGAGTCTATGGATAATATGCATTGGAGATTTTCTGTTAATTTAGTACTCTAAGAAAATTTTAAACACCACCTTGAAATAGGGATGTGATAGTGTTCATGAAAAGATATGAATGAATTCAAGCGATGTTTTTAGAATACTTTATTCAGTTGTAGTAAAACTCATTGGTTTGTTCAGTTTTGTTATATTTTAAATATTTGTATTAGTAAACCAAACAAGATCATTTTTAAGTTTTCTATTTCTTTTTTCTAAAAACTTTATATCAGGTTTTTCAATTACATCTCATATTTATGACTACAAAAACTTCCTATATTTTTTTCTGATAAATGCCGTGGTTTGGTTATACTAGTCTAGAACCAAATCAGTCTTGTAACCTCAACCTTTCTCGTTTAGATGATAGGAGAAGGCAGGTCACAGTCACTCCTGAAACCTTCTCAAATAGCAGCCCCCTGTCCTGTGTCCACACTCTCTTCCCAGTACCCTTCCTTGGAACTGCAAAGACAGACCCGCCTGCAAATCTCCAAACCCTTGGGATGTCGGCGATCCCTTTAAACAGTAGTGCAGTCGTCACCTCACGAGATGAGCAAGCTCAGTTATTCCTGGGCCCTGGCAGCGCACCTTCAGCCTGGTTCGTGGTTTGGGACCCCAGCTGGGGCGGAAGAATAGCCAGATGGGTTGCTGAGACCAAAAGAGATTCCGTGAGGCGGTTTGAGCGAACAGTGATAGACTGGGTCCTCCACGTCACTAAGTGCCATTTTCACCTGCCTCTGTAGCCTGCTGTTCACTTCGCAGTTAGGAAAACAACGCTCGGTAGAAGCACCTGGAGTTCTCTAACCTAAACGTGGCCGCTGGAGCGCGTCCCTCCAGGAGAACTGAATGGAGATCCCGGCCTCCCCGCCGGTGTCGTAGTGTGACCCAGGCCAGCTCAGAAACGCGCCGGGGCGCGGCGGATCCGAGACGCTGGGGGCACAGGGTGGCGTCAGTGCGGGACAGCAGGTCTCCGCTATCGCCCGCCCGAGTTGCTGGATGCTTCCCTGCCCGCATCCCTGCCCCGCCCTGTCTGCGACTTGAGTCGCAGCCGCTGAGAGGCTCCAGGTGAAGCAAAGAGCTGTGACTTATTTAGGCCACCATCCTCAAATCCAAAACCAAGTTTTCTTCTCCCATTTCCCCTCAACACCTACAGCTCTTTATGTCCTCTCTCTTCATGCCCCAGGGATACCCACCTCTGGCATGTGTGAGTCCTGTCTCACATTGCTTTAGCCTCTGTTGAGGGGCCTTTATTCCACACTCCAGGAAACAATTTGTTAATGCTGCAAGATATTAAAACGTCCTGCGGTTAGTGTCCAGGTCTTTCAAATAGGTAACAAATTACATAGAATTGTCCAACGTGGCTAGTATTTATGAAAACAGAGTTGGGATCTGTTTTTGCCTATTAGGTTGGCAGTATTTACTCTTTTTTAAAGAAATGTTTATTTGTTTATTTTGAGAGTGCATAAGCAGGGGAGGGGCCAGAGAAAGGAAGAGAGAGAATCCCAAGCAGGCTCCAGTGCTGTCAGCACACAGATGGCTCAATCTCAGGAACCAAAAGTTCATGAACTACAGCAGAAATCAGGAGTAGCAAGCTTACCAGGCACAGAGCCACCCAGGCACCCCCGTATTTACTTTTAAGTGAGTCTCTCAGTGCTTGTGAAAATGAGGGGGTAAAAAGACTCTCTCCTATAGATTTTAAGAATGTTATTTTGCTATGTGGATCAGCCTTCAAAATATTTACATGCTAATGGTTATACAATTGATAACACAGACGAGAACAGAATTTGGCAGGCAGGAAAGATAATGATTTTCAAATATTTTATTTCAAATCACAGTATGTTAACTACAATGTATACATCCTGTGATGATGATAATGTTCAATATCTGCACTGTTCAGTAAGGTGGTCACTAGGCACATTTGGCTGTTACACACCTGAAGTGTGGCTAGTGTGACTGAGAAGCTAAATTATAATTTTCTTTAATTTAAATTGAAATAGCCACGTGTAGCTACTGCTAGCATAGTAGACAATGATGCTATATAGTAAGGTCTCAATTTTGTAAAAAAACAAAAACAAAATACAGTAGTAGTATGTATGATATTACCACTGGTTATCTCTAGGAAGCATTTATAGAGAACATCATAGTTGCTTCTTCAGCATCTGTTCTTCCTTTGGGTTTGGGCTGCTCTATCTCCCTGAGCGCGCATGCGTGTGTGTGTGTGTGTGTGTGTGCGCGCGCGCACACACACACACACACACACACACACACACACACACTTCCTCTATGATATTTGGGGTAGGCAAATGCTAACCCTGGCTACGGGGGTGAGCCAAACTACCTAAAATAATATTACTCTGACTCCTGGCCACAGTCATTGATACAAGATTGGGCATTTGACCTAATTTGGGCCAATAGAATAAGCGATCTCATCTCTGACTCTATTTCTCCTCTATTACCAGTCCAAACTGGATGCAGCATTCACCACTAATTTGTAGGTATCTAACACAAAGACCAGAGCAGCCCTTGTGTAGTTACGTGTTTCATCTTATGCTCTTTTGTTACACAACAATGTGAATGTACCGAATGCTACTAACTACACACTTTAAAATAATTAAAATGATAAATTTTACATATATTTTACCACAATTAAAAAAATAAAAACAGGGGCGCCTGGGTGGCGCAGTCGGTTAAGCGTCCGACTTCAGCCAGGTCACCATCTCGCGGTCCGGGAGTTCGAGCCCTGCGTCAGGCTCTGGGCTGATGGCTCGGAGCCTGGAGCCTGTTTCCAATTCTGTGTCTCCCTCTCTCTCTCTGCCCCTCCCCCGTTCATGCTCTGTCTCTCTCTGTCCCCAAAATAAATAAACATTGAAAAAAAAATTTTTTTTTTAAAAATAATAAAAACAACCCTTTTGCAGAAACACAACCATACACCTGGGGAGAAAACTACCGTGAATTGTGGTAACCCATCAAGATCACAATCCCATGTATGCCACACTTACAAAGAAAGCCCTAGGGCTACAGCCACCTGAAAAAGCCATCCCACAAAAGTCAAATGCACAATCTGGGCTGCTGCAAAATGTCGAGGTCAAAACTCTACAGCCATAAACCATGGACCCTTACACCCCAGAGACTTAATTTCTCCAGAATCAGAGAAACCCCGACATGGACTTGAACTCATGAACTGTGAGATCATGACCTGAGCTGAAGTTGGATGCTCAACCAACTGAGCCACCCAGGTACCCCAGTTCCCGCCCAATTTTGACATAATTACTTTGTCATCACACAGATGGACAATCTTGGCTCCCTTAACAGGTATTCAACCCTTTTTTATTCTATGCAAGCCAGCTAACTAGAACACATATCTTGCAGGCAGAAAGACCTGGAGGGAACCCAGAAGGAGCTGAGGTCATCAGTTATTCAAGTGTTCTCTGTAAAGGATATATTCTGGAGATGAGGTTCAAGGCCAAGGGCATTACACAGATGGAGTTTCCTCTATATAGAAACATGAAGCCAGGAGAAGATAGTTACTTCACCACGTCTTGAGAAGAAAAAAAAAAAACTTGGACAAACCAGTAACCATCACATATAATAAGTAAGAGATCAAACAAAATTTTTTACAGGGGTACCTTTGTGGCTCAATTGGTTAAGCATCCAACTTTGGCTCAGGTCATGATCTCTCAATTCATGAGTTCAAGCCCCGCATTGGGCTCTATGCTGACAGCTCAGAGCCTGGAGCCAGCATGGGATTCTGTGCCTCCCTCTCTCTCTGCCCCTTCCCTGCTTGTGCTCTGTCTCTCTCAAAAAGTAAAATAAAAAACGTTAAAAAATTTTAAAAAATTACAGAACTTTTAGGGAACAGATTATCCCTATAACATAAAATGCTTCAACAAATAGATAATTAGCTTACTTTATGAGGTTAACCTTGACAACAAAAATGGATAAGAACATTACAAAAAAGTAAAATTATCAACAAAATTGCTAATAATATAGGCATAAAAACTCTGAGTAAATGTTACATGTAATTCAGAAGTGAATTAAAAAGCAATGTGTCATGACCAAGTTTGATTTACCCTCAGAATGCCAGATGTTCAATAAAGGAAATCTATTAATGTAATATACCACATTAGCAGATTAAAAATATAAGACAAAGATAGCTGCTATCATTCCCCCTATTCCACATTGTACTTACTGAAGGGCTTGAAAAATGCACTAAGACAATATATGAGTCAGAGAATTGGATAAGAAGAAACAAATACTGCCAATATTTATGACACCGTCTTTATAAAAAAATCTAGGAGGATGTATAAAACCCAGCCATATTACTGGAGACAAGATCAACAAACAAAAACCATTAGTGTTCCTATATACCAATATTTAAAAAACTAAAAAAAGACATAGAAATCAGATATCATTCCTAATAGCAAAAGAGATATACCATGTTATTAAATAGGAAGAATCAATATCATAAATGTATCACTTCTTTCCCAAATTAGTTCACAAATTTAATCCAATTCTTACTGAAATACAAGCAAGATATTTTGTGGAACTTGGACCCTGACATTGATCTGGGTATGTAAAGGATTGAGAATAACCACCATAGTTTTGAAGAAAAAGGATAAGGGAAGAGGACTATCTCTACCAGGTACCAAGATTTATTATAAAGTTATAACCATTAAAACATGTGCTTTGATGCAAACTTAGACAAATATATAAAAGGAATAGAACTGAAAGTCAGAAACAGCTCTACACATATGACTGAGGCAGCATTAGAAATCAGTGAAGAGGGGCGCCTGGGTGGCGCAGTCGGTTAAGCGTCCGACTTCAACCAGGTTACGATCTCGCGGTCCGTGGGTTCGAGCCCCGCGTCGGGCTCTGGGCTGATGGCTCAGAGCCTGGAGCCTGTTTCCGATTCTGTGTCTCCCTCTCTCTCTGCCCCTCCCCCGTTCATGCTCTGTCTCTGTCCCAAAAATAAATAAAAGTTGAAAAAAAAATTAGAAAAAAAAAAAAAAGAAATCAGTGAAGAAAGAATTTACTATTGAATATATTGCAAACCAGCTAGGCATATGAGAAAAATTAAATTAGATCCCTTCCTTACAGCATATGCAAAATAGTTTCCAAATGGATTAAAGAACTAACTGTGAGAGACAAAGCATAATTTTTTTTAAAAAAAATTGTGCTGGATATATACCATTTACCACTTACATCATCTGTTAGTCTTTGCTGCATAGGAAACACTTTAAGCTCACGATTCTGTAAGCCATTTGGGGTTGGCTCAGTTAGACAATTCTTCTCATATTGGTGGCTGGGCTCAGTCATGCATTTGTGGTCAGCTGTCTATCAGCTAGATCACTCTGCTTCTGAGTGTTGGCTGGCTGAAGGCTGGAGTCAGTAGCCAACTGTCTCTCATCATCCAGTAAGCTATCCAGACTTCTTCACACAGCATAGATGGTAGGGGTCTCAAAAACTGTGAGAGGACAGTCAGTCCCCCAGTGTCTGAGTGCTTTTCAAAGTTCTGTCTGTATCTTGGTTGCTAATGCCCCATTGACCAAAATCAGTCACACGGCCGTGAGATTCAAGAGATGAGAAAATAGACTCTACTTCTTGGTACACGTACAGACATTGGAAAAACTTGTGGCCATTTTTGTAATCTCCATCCTCTGACTCTGCTTTGTGCCCCAAAGGGCTAAACTGTAGGGACTTCACCAAGGGTCCCTCATGCTCTCTGGCTTCCCTATTAGTTTAGCCAACAGGGAGCTGCTGCAGAAACTAAGAATGGAGGAGAATGAGATTGAGGATTTATTCCTCTGGCTCTCTTTGCTATAGCCTTGCTGCAGGCTGTGTTCATTCACCAGGGTCCAAGCTCCAGTCAGGTGGCCTTTGTCCCACAGTGTATTGTCTGGGTTCTCTCTCACTTCCACTTCAGGCTTAGGAGTATCAGTGGGGCTTACTGTACTAGCTCTAGGATACAACACTCTCCTCTGTGATTTCCCTACACTTTACCCATACCTTTGTAAATAAACTGTTAAACTTTCCTCAAGTTTACAAATTCAGACTTTGAATTTGAGGGGATCATGTTCTCGTATGATATAGAAGTAAATATAGAAGACTTTTTCAAGTCACAAAAAGCAAAAACCATAAAATTAAAACACTACAAAACACATTGTGGAAATAGAAAATCATAAACCCAAATACTTGGACTCAGCCATGGTTAAAGTTAAAGCCAAAGGCCACACATTTTGAGAAACTTTGAGTGGAGATGATTTGGACACAGATAATTTTAATAATCTTTAGCACTAAGTTAAACAAAAGCCAAAAATATATTGATTAAATCACAGTCTGGCCTGGTGTGGTTAAGGCTCTACTGAAATCAGTTCTATGCATGATATAAAATAATTTATTTAATATACCTCCTATAATGGACATTTATGTTATTTCTAATATGTTACTATTAAAAACTATGTTTTTTGCATCCACTTAAGAATTCATTCTCTATCCTTGGGGCACCTGGGTGGCTCAGTTGGTTAAGCATCCGACTCTTGGTTTCGGCTCAGATCATGATCTCAAGGTTTGTGGGTTCAGGCCCCACATTGGGCTCCATGCTGACAGTGCGGAATCTGTTTAAGATTGTCTCTCTCTCTCTCCCCCCCCCCGCCCCTCCCCTATGTGCACTCTCTTTCCCAAAATAAATAAATAAACTTAAAAATATATTTTAAAAAAGAATTCATTCTCTATCCTAATGTCTTCATGACATTAGGATATACTTGAAATCTCACTGTTTTATTTTTCACATTTAAATCTATAATCCACCTAAAATTGATTTTTATGGATGGCAAGATAGGAGTCAAATATCTTTTTCTTTCTGTATGAATTCCCAGTTGACCCAGAATCAAAAGGCATACTTTCTATAGTGATCTTAGTGCCACCTTTGTCATAAATCAAATCCATATATAACATTGGTTCTTCCTTTTAATTTCAACCTTTTTATGATCTTATGCTTTAGAGTCATGGTTCATAAATAGCACTTAGGTTTTTTGTTTGTTCGTTTGTTTTTAATCTGACTTTGAATTGGTTATTTAGTCCATTCACATTTATTTTGATCATAATATGCTTGGACTTGTTTCTACTTACTTTTAAATATTTTTCTGTCCAATTTCTTTTTCTCTCCTTTAGAACTTTTTAAAAATTCTGACTGAATATTGTTATTGTTCCTCTTTTCCTTTTCTCCTCGTTTTCTCCTGTGTTTCTCCTTAAAGTTTTTCTCTTTACAAGTCTGGTATTTATTCTCTCTACTTTCATTCTGTTGATAATAAGTCTTAAAAATTAATCAGGGTGCACGAGTGGCTCAGTCATTTAAGCATCCCAAACTCGGTTTCGGCTCATGTCATGATCTCGTGGCTCGTGGGTTCAAGCCCCGCATCAGCCTCTGCACTGGCAGCACAGAGCCTGCTTGGGATTTTCTCTCTCCCTCTGCCCCTCCCCTGCTTGTACTCTTTCTCTGAAAATAAATAAATAAACTTAAAAAAATTATCAAATTTTATCAAGCAAGCCTAACACAGTCTTAAAACTGAACAACTTATCATCTACCTCAGATAAAATAGACTTTAGAATATTTTAGCTCAGGTCTTGTTTTTATTTTATTTTGAAATGATTTTAGATTTACAGAAAAATTGCAATAGTAAAGAGAATTCCTTTGTACCCTTCACCCAGCTTCTCCTAATAGTAATAGTTTTCATAATCATAGTACAATTATCAAAACAAGAATACTACTAACTAAACTACAGTATTTGAAATTTATGCTTTTCATTAAGGTCTTTTTTCTGTATCATAATCTAACCCAGGATCCCATATTACATTTAATTGTCAAGTCCCCTTAGTCTCTGACAGTCTATGACAGTTCTGAGTCTTTTTTGTCTTTTATGTCCTCAATATTTTTGAAGATAACTGATCAGTTTTTTTGCAGAATGTCCCTCAATTTGGATTTGTGTAATTTTTTTTCCTGATTTGACTGAGCTTATGCATTTTTGGTAAGAAAAGAGAGCAGAAAAAAACAGCATTTAACATATTGCTGGCTTTTATAATATTTAAAACTTTTATAATGTTTAGAATTTTTGCCTTGAGTAAAGTTGGCCTGTAACTTTTCATACTGTCCGTACTACGTGTTGATGTCAATGTTAATGTGAGTGTCATAAAACAAGCTGGAAAATGTTCCCTCTTTTTCTATCCTCTTGGAGAGTCTGTGAAATGTTGACACTATACCAGTTTAATAGAAAGGATTTAATATATGGAGTCGTGCAGACAAATATTGGAGACCAGAAAAGTAAAGGGGGAACTTCAGTAACATAGAAGATGGTAAAGGATGAAGGGACCAGGGAAAGAGGTTGGGTTATTAAGAACTCCACACCCAGAGGACAGACCTACAGAGCTGGGATCCAGACCTCTGAGGGGGTCCTGCCAGCTGTGCGGGTACTTCAGAAATCACACAAAAGACTCGCAGTCAAGCTTCAGTTCTTAAAAAGTTGTTTTACTTCTAGTTATTCTTACAGAAAGCATCTCTTTATTAAGATATTTTACTTCCACCTATTAGAAAGTTATCATAATGTAATGAATTTGTTAGGAAAAGACACTTCAGTACCATATATAAACCTATAATGTCCACAATGCAAATGGCACTCTGCATGTCAGGGAGGTCTGGTGTTCCATCTTCCAAAAATTTGCTAAACTCTTTCATTCCTTCACATCTCTTTTCTCATTTTCTTTGACTTTTTTTTATTCCTTTCTATAATTTTTTAGAAAGAGAAACCTTTAAAAAAATTTTAAATGTTAATTCATCAAAAAATTTTAAAAATGTTTATTTATTTTTGAGAAAGAACATGAGAGGGGGAGAGGCAGAGAGAGAGAGAGGGAGGGACAGAGAATCTGAAACAGGCTCTCCGCTGACAGCAGAGAGCCCTATGCAGGGCTTGAACCCACCAACTGCGAGGTCATGACCTGAGCCAAAGTCGAAGCTTAACTGACTGAGCTAGACAGGTGCCCCAAATGTTTATTTTTGAGAGGGGGAGGGTGCGTGGGAGCTGGGGAGGGGCAGAGAGATTGGGGGTCAGAGGATTTGAAGGAGGCTCTGCGCTGACAGTGGAGAGCGCAGATGCCGGGCTCCAACTCATAAACTGTGGGATCATGACCTGAGCCAAAGTTGGGTGCTCGACTGAACAACCCAGATGCCTTTCTTTTCTATAATTTTAATGTGATTTCAAAAGTATCATGTGATACATGTATGTAATCAATAAACTATTTTTTTTTAACTAGCAATCTTATGTAAAATTAACTTATTAGGTATAAATGTATTATTTTATATCTATTAAATTATTCATTATGGAATACGAATTATTTTAAAATTAATTTGTAATTTTGATATCTTTATTATATCTCTTCTTTTTTTTTATTTTTTTCAATGTTTTTTATTTATTTTTGGGACAGAGAGAGACAGAGCATGAACGGGGGAGGGGCAGAGAGAGAGGGAGACACAGAATCGGAAACAGGCTCCAGGCTCCGAGCCATCAGCCCAGAGCCTGATGCAGGGCTCGAACTCACGGACCGTGAGTCGACGCTTAACCGACTGCACCACCCAGGCGCCCCATATATCTCTTCTTTTAACATCCACATTTGTTTTGTAGGTTCAAAGGAGAAATTTAACATGAAAATTAAAATTGAGTTACAGTCTTGTTTTGGTATAAAATATACCAGCAAATAAGATGTCTGAAAAGGAGGGTACTTCAGAAGAGCTAGAAGATATCACTAGTCAACGTAGGAAAGAATCTGGATCATGGTCAGAAGAACCTGAATTTATTAAAGAAACATCAAATTCATTAGAGGAAGTTTGTGATGGGAAACCTTCCAGTCAGATTTGTGAAACACATCTTAGAAATGATAAATTAGGTGTATATGATGATACATCAGCATTGTCCCCCGAAAATAAATCCAAGAGAAATGAAGAACAAAGGAAAACTCTTCAATTTTCTGAAACAATCACTCTATATGACACCTTTCAGTCAAAAAGTGCTATTTCACAAAGTCCACCATTATCAATGACTGAGATGGTTGCTGAAAATCAGGCTTTCACTGGCTTATCTCATGAAACATTAGAAAAAAACAGTGCACAACTCTGGGGAAAATCAGAAAGGACTTGGCTTAGGATCAGATAACTTTACAGTTAACCTCAAGGCCAAGGGTTTACAAGAATTCCCTAAGGACATCTTAAAAATCAAATATGTAAAATATCTATATTTGGATGAGACCCAAATCAAAAGTTTTAAAGGGGCAGACTCAGGTGATCTGCTAGGACTTGAAATTCTATCCTTGCAAGGAAATGGGTTATCATCATTTCTATCTGAAATTCAGTTACTTCATAATTTAAAGATATTAAATGTCAGTCATAATCAAATATCACATATACCTAAAGAAATATCACAGGTTGGGAATATCAGGCAACTCTTTTTTAATAACAATTATATTGAGAATTTTCCTTCTGGGTTAGAAAGTCTTGGAAACTTAGAAATTTTAAGTTTGGCTAAAAATAACTTAAGACATATACCAGACATTCTGTCTAGTTTGAAAAACTTGACGGTTCTCAATCTGGAATATAATCAGTTAACAATATTTCCTAAAGCTCTGTGCTTCCTTCCAAAGTTAATTTCACTAAACCTTACTGGAAACCTGATAAGCAGTTTGCCAAAAGAAATTAGGGAGCTTAAACATTTAGAAAAACTTCTACTGGATCATAATCAACTTACTTTTTTGGCTGTGGAGATTTTTCAATTGCTCAAAATGAAAGAAATCCTACTAACTGATAATAAACTGGAAGCTATTTCACAGAAAATTGAGAATTTTAAGGAACTCAGAATTCTAATACTTGATAAAAATTTATTAAAATACCAGAGAAAATTTCCCACTGTGTAATGTTGGAATGCCTTAGTCTTAGTAATAACAAATTAACAGAACTTCCTAAGAACATCCATAAGCTAAAAAATTTAAGAAAACTCCATGTAAACAGAAATAATATAGCGAGAATACCTGAAAATATCTCACATCTTAATAGTATGTTCAGTCTAGAATTTTCAGGAAATGTAATCACAGATGTTCCCATTGAAGTAAAAAATTGTAGAAAAATAACTAAAGTTGAATTGAGTTATAACAGAATAATGTTTTTCCAGTAGGTTTGTGTGCCTTAGATTCTCTTTATTATTTGAATTTTAATGGAAATTATATTTCAGAAATACTTGTGGATATATCTTTCATTAAACAATTGCTTCATTTAGAGTTAAATAAAAATAAACTCCTCATATTTTCTGAGTATTTATGTTCTCTTATTAATCTTGAATATCTAGATCTTGGTAAAAACCAAATAAGGAAAATTCCACCATTTATTTCCAATATGGTATCACTCTGTGTTCTGATTTTATGCTGTAATAAATTTGAAGCTTTTCCTATAGAAGTATGTACCTTAGAAAATTTGCAAGTATTTGATCTTTCAACAAACCAAATACAGAATATCCCTTCAGATATCTGTAACCTAAAAAGAATCCAGAAATTAAACATCTCAAGCAATCAATTTATATATTTTCCTATTGAGCTGTGCCAACTTCAATCACTGGAAGAGCTGAACATAAATCAGATAAATGGAAGAAAGGCAAGAAACTTATATTTTTGGCTTTGGAGGGAAGTTGGCATTGGAGGGGATTAGAATCTAAACTGTAGTGTATGTGTTTATGTTTTAAAATTAGCTGGAATATTTTATTTGTTTTAAATAGGCTTTTTTCTTTTAAACCCCAAACATGCCTTAAAAATATATTTCTCAACATGAAAGATTCACAGAAAAATATTTCATTAAAATGAAATTCTAAGTAACTAAAATTGTCAATTTTATAGATTTCTTTTTATTTCAGTTTAATTATAAAAAGGAGTTTTAAAGCCATGGATTATAATATAAACACATTACAGAAAATTTGGAAAAATTGAGAAAAGCAAAAAAAAAAAATCATTCCAGAAGGATACTATTGTAAATATAACTATGGGCCACTGGTCATATGTTGATACAACTTACTTTTAGTGGTTTTTTTTTTTATGTATGTGGTTTATATAAGCAATTATAAAAAGTTTCTACACTCAATTTTAGTTTCTTCTATTTTCACTTAATGTAAGCATTTCCACATACTATAACAAATCTTCCCAGTAATTAATTGTTAGAGCCAATACATGATTTATGTAACTAATCATCTGTTATTAAGCATTTAGAGATATTATAATTTTTCATCATATATAAGGCTATGATGAACTTCTTCATAAAAACAACCTTCTTCATATTTTATTTCCTCAGGGAACTTTTCCTAAAGAACTGCTAGATAAATGGGAATAAATGTTCTTATAGTTTAGCATTTTACTTGAACATAAGAATGAATTTTATGGAAATACTTTAAAAAATCAAACAATTCTGATTTATATTAAGATCTTAGTAAACTAATGAAAAGGACCCAGCTATTATCTGGCTAAGTTTAATTTGACCATCAGTCAAATTAAAGTGCTTTGATAGAGCTGGACTATTATCTAGAGCAAGATTTCCCAAAGTCTGTCCTTAAAAACACTAGTCCTGTGAACTGCTCCTTAAAAATAGGTGGGTGGGGTGGGGTAGGGGGGAGAGGGGTTCCTGTGATTACATAGCTTTGAGAAGCACTGGTTTCTTCTCTTAAAGAATCACAATGAACGTTAGTGTATTAAAAGCTCTGTAGAGTCCTGCACTAAAGAAATTGGTTTGTTTCTATTTAACTCACATTTCCCAAACTTACTTACCCTTTTTAAACCTAACACCTGCTATATAATACATTTCCAGAAAGGCTACTCCAGGGAATAGTTGCTTAAGTAGCTGGAGTGAAAAACGATGCATGTGTTTCAAAAGTTGTTATTGCACTAACAGGCACTTTTTGGTTTTGCATTATAACCATCAACTAATTTCTTGTCTGATTTATAATCCTCTCACTTTCTCCTCCTGTATTTTACTGTGCAGATCTACACGGTTGTGTCCTTAATCTCCTCTTTTTTATTAACTTCATCCCAGACCTCACCACACCATGCACATGACCCTCAAATCTGCGTAACTGGAACTGATCTCCACTACTACTTTAGTCCCATAGTTCTCAGTTTCCCTGGAAATTCCCTGTTTTTCTATTGTCTCAAACTCAACATGACTTCAGAATCAAACTCCTCGTTCTTTCCAATGTAACTCTCTTCACAACTCCATTTCTGTCTATAATGCTGCTTTCTTCAGACCTACTAAATCTAGAAATCATGAAATCAACTTTCTTCCCTTTCCATCACTAGTTATACTGAAACTTACACCAAAATCGTCTCATTTTTTCCTCTGAAAAAGCTCTTGGATCAACTTCTTCATTTTCCAGTGTCACTGTCTCCAACTGGTCCATGGTTATCTCTTACTTCATGTCTAGACTACTCCAGGAGCCTCCTGAGTATTCTCTTTGATTCAGTCTTCTCTTTCATCAGGACTTGTCAAAGCTATCAGATTTCCTTACTGAGAAAATGACAGAGTACTATTCTCAGGAATCCAGACTGCATACCTATAGCCTACTTGTGGCGAGTGGTTGCCAAGGGCAACATTATTACAACATCACTTCAAAGATCACCAGATGGGGTGCCTGGCTGGCTCAGTCAATAGAGCATATGACTCTTGATCTTGGGCTGTGAGTTCCAGTCCCACACTGGGCATAGAGCTTCCTTAAAAAAAAAGAGAGAAAGAAAGAAAGAAAGAAAGAAAGAAAGAAAGAAAGAAAGAAAGAAAGAAAGAAAGAAAGAAAGAAAGAAAGAAAGAGTAGGCAACCATGTAAAATAAAGCTGGATACCCTTTAAAAAAGAAAAATCACCAGATGGAAAAATGATTTATAAGAACTCTTTTCAAAATATATATATAATTGGAAATATCACTTTGATAACCCACTTGAGGTGAAAGTGAAGTGCCTAAAGGATTAATTTATAACAGCAGATGGTCACTAAACAGTCATTTAAAGAAGATAAGTTCAGGTTCATCAGAGGGCTTTTATTTTGCTAAGTGAAGGATGCCCAACAGGAGTCTTCCTTTCATAGTGGCTCTACTAGCACACAGTTCTTAGGTACTTCATCTAATAAATGTTGAGCAAATAGCGAAAAAGAATATTTGCCTGAAGGAAAGTCAAATTATGAACCTACCCACCTGTCTTGACCTGACTCCTACCTCCTAGGGCCAACTCTTAAGGCCTGCCATGGCCCAGTTCCATCTTCTTTCTCCAAACATACCTTCCTCTGCTTCCTATCACCTGTCTTTACTGTTCACCTTCTCTCTGGCCCATTTTTATGCATGGTATTTGTCTTGCCTTCAGTGTCCTGTGACTTCTACTCAATCCTACTCATTCTTTTTTTTAAAAAAATATGTATTTATTTATCCCACGTGGTGTGAGATTATGACGTGAGCTGAAACCAAAAGGTAGATGCTTAACCAACTGAGCCACCCAGGTGCCCTCAATCCTATTCACTCTTAAGGGGACATTCAAGTCCTATCTGCTACGTGAAGATTTCCTTTAGTTCTTTGATTTGTACTGATATACATTCTCTAAACTTCCACATATCTGTTATTGTACCCTTTATTTTGGCACTGGATTACCTATCATTTAATACTCTTTTCTGATGGTTTCATATGTGTGTATTTTGTTTCCTGAACTAAATTTTAATCTCCTTTAAGTTAGGGACTGTCTTTTATGCTTCTTTTATATATGGAAGAACACTGAGCACAATATTCAGTATTTACCTTGTTTGGTTATTTCTCAATTCAAAATTCTTTTGTTCACGTGTAGAACTTCCTTTGTTTCAAAAGCCATTTGTGATGGCCATATTTTCTCTGAATACATGTATTTCTTCTTCACCATATCAGGGTATCTTAATTCCTGTTATTTTGCAATGCTTTTTTGAGGCTATACTGCCAACCTGTGTGAGTCCATTCTAAAGGGGTTTACTGAGCATTTACTCAAAATATATCATGATTGGGAATGTGTACACAAAAAGTATGAAATGTATATTATGTCATTTAAAAATCCTAGGAAAATACACCAAGGGACTTTAAAAAGCACTGCTGATGAGAACAGGAATAAAGAGATAAAATGTGGTACAGAAATGTTGGTAAAGACTTTAGGGAGGGAAGAAAGGGATAGTAAGGAACATCAAGTTCTGGGAGAGTGAGGAAAGTGGGTTAATAAGCCATAGGGTTGAATGGGTAGAATTGGTCAGACCGGGGAGGCACTTGGATGCCTGTGCCTCCACAAAATATATTGTGGATTTTAGTGAGGAGGGTGAAAATATCCCTCTTTAAGACCAAAAAACCAAACTTCCATTTTAAACAAGGTTTTAGTCATAGAAATATTTATTAAAAATATAATTGTTTAATCTTTGTTACAGTTAACGAGACTTCCAGAAGAGCTGTCTAATATGACTCAACTTAAAAGACTTGATATCTCAAATAATGTAATCAGAGAGATTCCAAGAAATATAGGGGAATTGAGAAGTTTAGTTAGTTTAAATGCATACAACAATCAAATACGTTATCTGCCACCATGTTTTCTATGTTTACATGATCTCCAGCAACTAAATTTCAGTGGCGAGTGTAAAGCGTAATCAATAAGCATAATCAGTAAGTAGAGTATTCGTGTCTAGGTTGCAAATTTTGCTGACAAGACAGAACAGCAGTCAACATAATGCATTAAGTGCTCATTGGAAGGAAATGCACATCCAAGGTACAGAAAATAAGAGCACAGCACAAGGTCCTGTTGCTTTTCTGAAAGACGTTATAACCAAACTGGGCACCTTGAACATATTCTCATTTCTTTTCTGTCCTCTCTGTCTATACCCAGTCATTCAGTATTTCTTCCCTTTCTGAACCTGACCTCATCTCTCCCTCTACACAAACTTACCTACATAACCTTAGGTCAGCATTTTCTGTATTTTCCTTTCCGGCTCCCCTAATCCTACCCCTGTACACTACAATACTCAGATACCTTATAGTCTTCTACAAAGTAAATCATTAAATAACAACAAAAAAGTGAATCACTCACTCTAAAGGTACCAGAAACGATTTTCCAAAGCACAATAAATACCAGATTGGTATTTTTCTTAATAATTTTTATTATGGTGGTGCTTGGGTAGCTCAGTGACTTAAGTGTCCAACTCTTGATTTTGGCTCATGTCATGATCTCATGGTTCCTGGGATTTGAGCCCCACGTTGGGCTCCAGGCTGACAGCATGAAGCCTGCTTGGGATTCTCTCTCCCTCTCTCTCTGCCCTGCCCCACTCATACTCTCTTTCTCAAAATAAATAAATAAACTTAAAAAAATAATTTTTATTATGAAATACTTTCAGAAAATTTATTATGAAAAACTTACAGAAAATAATAAATACCTAGGTACCTACTCCCAGATATAAGGAATGTTAACATTTTTGTGATATTTACTCGATATATTTTTTAATTGTTAAGAAATAAACTAATGGAGTTGAAATTTCTTTTGTCCTTCTACCCAAACTGAAGTAACCACTATACTGAAATTGGTATGTATCTTTTTTCCTTCCATGTTTTTATACATATATATATATAACCATAAACAAGTAATACTATTTTGTTTTTAAATTTTACTAAATCTTATCATGCTATATGATAGTGATTTACTACTCTAAAATTTGCTTTTTTCATTTGTCATATTTCTAAAATTAATCCATACTAATATATACATAGACTTATTTCATTCACTTTAAATCCTATATGATATTCAATTATACGGTTAAATAACAATCCATTACCTGGTTGGTAGACAGTTAGGTTGTTTCCAATGTGTTTGCTACTATAAACATCCTGTACATGTTCCTTGTGTACCTCTGCTTGAGTTTCTTTAGTGCGTATAGCTTTACATAGAATTGCTGCATCAGAAGGTATGCACATCTTCAACTTTACCAGATTTGGGCAAATTGATCTCCAGTGGTTGTACCAGCTAAGCACATGAACCACTGTATTTATGAAATTTTATCTTTCAGTTGGAAGTAGTGTTTACAACCGGAGCCCTGCATCTTCTTAGATTTAGAGGATTTTCAGAATAAAACAACAAAGGTCATCTTTTTTGGTCAATAGTCCTAGTAACACAGTAAAACGTACAGTAATGCATCAATACTTAGATATAACGGAACTGACATTTTTCTCCTGAACCTCCCAAACTCCCAGTAAGCTGGCTGTGCGGGTACATACCAGTCATTTTACTAATTTTGCAACAACTTGGAGTTGTAAAAACTCAGTCTGGCAACTGAATTTTTTTGCTCAACCTTTGTGCTTTGGCCAAGTTTTTCTATATTTTAAGGTTACCTAGTTTGTCCAAGGGCAGGATACACTCCACTCAACTACTATTTGTACACAAAAAAATCAGAGGCTGACAAGAGCCCTCTGACCCACTGGAAAATACAACGACGCATCAGAAGCATAATTCTCTGGAGGCTTTCTGGTACTGAATCAAGACAGAATGGGAAGATCAAAGACTTTTCTGCAAGTGTTGCGTGTTCTCTGCTGGTCCGCATGAGAATTAGAAAAATATATGTCAGGATCCAACCAGGAGACAGAAATCACAACTTAATAACTAAGTATATATACATGTTGTTAACTACAGAAGTGAAAGAGTGAAAGAGAATTCGAAGTTCATGGTAAAGTAGCAATGGCAGGAAGCAATAACCACCCTATGGGTAAGAGAATAAAGTAGAAAAGACAGAATTATGAACACTCAGAAGCTTGAAGGAAGGGGTCTCTCTCTTGCCCCGCCGCCCCCAAAACTCCTGAATTGTGAGATCATGACCTGCGTTGCAGTCAGTACTGATTGGCGGCTGCAGTACTGATTGGCGGGTAGCGGCACCTGCGGAGGTCATGATCTCACAGTGCAGGAGCGGCACCTGCGGAGGTCATGATCTCACAGTGAGGGAGCTTTAGCTTGCTGCAGGAGTTTTAGCTTCCGGCCACTTCAGGTTGCGGGGGGGGGGGGGGGGGGGCGGGAAGGGGAGGGAGAGAGAGGGAGAGGGAGGGAGAGAGAGGAAGAAGAGAGTGCGCGGGTGCGTGGGAGAGACTGCGCGCGCGCTAGCGCTAGTTCTGTGAGGGTTGGGACAAGTACAAACTTCAGTTCGTGTTGCTGATGGAGTACGACTGTTGCCAGGGTGACAGTAAAAGAAAAACTGTCAAGAAATGCAAAGAAGTAGGTTTGGAGCTAAGTGACAGTCGCTAAGCAACTGGCATGCTACAAGTCACCAGCTTTTATTGCCAAGTTTGAACTTAGAAGGGGTGAGTTCGAGTCTTGTCTTTAAGTCTGTTTCCTCTATTTATAAAGTGAAGCTAACCGAATATCTATGCTATAGATTTGTTTACAGACTGAATGAGACTTTGAAAGCAGGTAGCATACTGTGAAAGCATTATTCAAGCAAAAGATGTTCATGCACTCTTGTGAAATAATCGTCTCTGTCACAAGCTAGCAAATTTAGGAAGATAACCCTTATGAACCATCAGCAAGATGGGAAAGCTATAACTTCTGCTTGTTCACAGACTTGTGGGAATATAATTATATAAAACTTATGAAAATAGTTTCACAAATGTGAGGTAATATACCAATGAAAGGGATTTATAGCATGGGCTCATAGCATGGGCTTTGGAGTGGAACAGACCTTAGAATTCTAGCTCCATCTTTCAACAGGAATTTTTTTTTTAACGTTAACCTTCTGTTTCCTAATCTGTAAATGGAAATGGTATCTACTCTTTGATTTGTGAGGATTAAACGGTTAACTACTAAGCACAAAAACTGATGCAATATAGGTTTTAAACAGATGTTGGAGCCTCTCTCCAAGAAGCCAAAATAACAAATGAAAGGAAGTAGATTGGCATGTAAACTGCCTGTGGTTGTCCTCATGGAGAAGGACAGTTATCTTGCCTTACAGTTCTCTCTACAGGCCTTGATAATTCTACCCTGCAGGTTTGCATCTTCTCCTACCTGTAAGACAGCTAGTTAAAGCTAGTACTGTTCTATCTGTTGTTTACAGCTGGCATCTGTTCTGATGGGTCAGTGCTTGTGCCAAATAAGTTGTTAAATTTTTTTAAAGAAATTTTTAAAAATATAACTTTAATGTTTATTTTTGAGGGAGAGAGACAGAGTATGAGTGGGGGAGGGGCAGAGAGAGAGGGAGACACAGAATCTGAAGCAGGCTCCAGGCTCTGAGCTGTCAGCACAGAGCCCGACGCGGGGCTTGAACTCATAAACCATGAGATCATGACCTGAGCCGGAGCTGGATGCTCAACCAACTGAGCCACCCAGGCGCCCCAGTTGTTAAATATTTTAAATAGCATAACTGCTTACATGTACTAATGTAACAGCCTCTGAAAGGACTCCTACCTATATAGCCTCTCTCTCTCACTTTGTTGCTGCCCGTATTTAAAAACATTTTTATTAAAGTATAATATACATAACAAAAAGAGTACATACTGTCTCAAGAGATTAAAATTAAAAGTAGAGCTACCATATAATCCAGCAATTCTATTTCTGGGTATTTATCTGAAGGAAAAGAAAACAGTAACTCAAAAAGATATGTGCACCTCATGTTCATTGCAGCATTATTTACTTAAGTGTCCATCAATGGATGGATGGATGAAGAAAATGTGGCATGTACACACACACACACACACACACACACACACACACACACACACACACACTGGAGTATTATTCAACCATAAAAAGAAGGAAATTTTGCCATTTGCAACTACATAGATAGACCTGGAGGGCATTTTGTTAAGTGAAATAAGCCAGACAAAGACAAATACTATATGATTTTACTTACATGTGGAATCTAAAAACTGAACTCATAGATAAGGAGAACAGATTGATGGTTGCCACAGGTGGAGCTGGGCAAAATGGATAAAGGGTAACAAAAGGTACAAACTTTCAGTTACAAAATAAATAAGTTCCGGGATGTAATGTACAGCATGGTGACTATAGTTAATAATATTTTTGGTATATTTAAAAGTTGTTAAAAGAATAGATCCTAAAAATTTTCATTGCGAATTTGTAACTATGTATTTTTTTAAATGCTCATTTATTTTTGAGAGAGAGAGGGCAAGTGAGGGAGGGGCAGAGAGAGAGGTGGGGAGGGGACTGATGATCCAAAGCAGGCTCTGCATTTACAGCAGCAAGCCCAATGTGGGGCTCAAACTCATGAACCTCAAGACCATGACCTGAGAAGAAGTTGGACACTCAACTGAGTCCCCCAGGCACCCTGTAACTATGTGTTGTGATGGATGTTAACTAGACTTATTATGTTGACCATTTTACAATATACAAATGTTGAATCATCATGTTATACATCTGCAACTAAAATGTTATATGTCAATTATAATTCAATTTTTTTAAAGTACATATTTTAAGTATACAGCTCAATGAACTTTCACACACTGAACAAACCGATATTTCAGAACCTCGATCAAGAGACAAGACATTCTCAGAAACCCTTTCTTATGCCATTCCAGTCACTTTTCCCCTTTCTCTCAACCAAGGGTAAACATTATCATGATTTCCGATAGTGGGCCTTAAATGAAGTCATGAAGTATATACTCTTTTATACCTGGATTCTTTCACTCAACATTATGTTTGTGAAATTCACTCATGTTACTCTGGGTGGCTGTGGACAATTCACTTTCAGTGCTATTCATATTCTGCTGTTGATAAACATTTAGCAGAAAAGCAATTCTTTTCTTGTGGTCAGTAAAAAAATGATTTTAATCCTTTTAAATTTATTTGGACTAGCTTTATGGCTCAGCATATAGGCTACCTTGATAAATACACCATACACCCTTTTTTTTAATACAAATTTTAGTCAACAAACAGTGTAATATTGGTTTCAGGAGTAGAATTCAGTGATTAATCAATTACATTCAACACCCAATGCTCATCACAACAAGTGCCCTCCTTCCTACCCATTATCTGTCTAGCTCATCTCTCACCCACCTCCTTCCATCAACCCTCAGTTTGTTTTCTATTTTATGAGTCTCTTGTGGTTTGTTTTCCTCTCTCCTCTCCATCCCCCCCTTCCCATATGTTCATCTGTTTCATTTCTTAAACTCCATATATGAGTGAAATCATATGGGATTTGTCCTTCTCTGATTGCCTTATTTTGCTTAGCATAATACATTCTAGCTCCAAACACATGATTGTAAATGGCAGGATTTCGTTCTTTTTGATGGCTTAGTAATATTCCATTATATATATATATATATACCACCTCTTCTTTATCCATTTATCGACTATTGTCGATTATTGTTGATAATGTTGCTATAAGAACTGGGGTACATGCACCCCTTCAAATCTATATTTTTGTATCCTTTGGGAAAATACCTACTAGTGCAATTGCTGGGTCATAGGGTAATTCTATTTTTAATTTTTTGAGGAGCCTCCATACTGTTCTCCAGAGTGGCTGCACCAGTTTACATTCCCATCGATAGTGCAATCACACACTATACACTCTTTAAAAAATATACTCTGAAATGTTAGCTACAGTGTTTTATGAATATCATATTAAGTCCAGATGGTTGATAGTTTTGTTGGAATCTTCTGTCTTTACTGGTATATTATCTTGTTATGCTTTAGAAAATAGTGTTAAAATCCAAAACTATGGTTGTGTAATTGTGTATTTGTTGCTTTCATTGTCAACTTTTTTCATGTATTTTGAAGAACTGTTATAAGAAAATGCACATATATGATTATTATGACTTTAAATTCTAATACATTTTTTTATTATCTGAAATCCCCAAATGTCCCTCTTTATCTCCAGTAATAATCTTTATCTTGAAGGGTATTTTATCTAATATTAAGATAGCCACTCCAGTTTTGTTAAGCTTACTGTTCACATGGTATATCTTTACTATCAATTTACTTTCAACATATCTGTGTCTTTATATTTAAAGTATATCCCTTGCAGGCACCTGGATAGCTCAGTTGGTTAAGCCTCTGACTCTTGATTCTGGCTCAAGTCATGAGATGAAGCCCCATATCTGGTTCTGCGGTGACAGCATGGAGCCTTCTTGGGATTCTCTCTCATCTCTCTGCTCCTCTCTAAGTAAAATAATAACTGATTAGCTAACTAAGTATTACAAAATAAAGTACATCCCTTGTAGACAAAATGTAGTTGGGCCTTGATTTTCATCCTTTCTGGCAATCCCTGCCTTTAACTGGAGTATTCAGTCAATGAACATTTAATGTAGTTATTGGTATAGTTGGATTTAGATCAGCCATTTCACCACTTGTTTTCTGTTTCTCTCCTCTGTTAACTCTTTTTCTGTCTTCTTGTTGAACTATTCTTGTTTAGTTGCTTTCAAGATGTTCTCATCTTTTGTTTTCAGCAGTTTGACTATGTTGTGCCTAAGTGTGTTTATTATAATTTAGGTGAAATTCACACAACATAAAATTAACAATTTTAGAGTGAACAATTTTGGTGGCATTTAGCACATTAACAAAGTACTACAATGTACCACTACCTCTATCTGGTTCCAAACATTTCATCAACCCCAAAGGAAGCTTTTACTCATTATTAAACAGCTACTCTCTGTTCTCCCCTCTCCTCTCCCTCTTGTAACCATCAATGTGCAGGACACCTCTATGAAGATGCCTAATATTATGGATGTGTCATACAAATGGAATTGTATAATATATGACATTTCTGGATTGACTTCTTTCACTTAATGTTTTCAAGTTTCATCCATGTTGTAGCTTGTATGAGTAGTTCCTATTATGGCTGAATAGTATTACACTGTATGTATATAATACAGCTTGATGATCCATTCATCCTCTGATGGACATTTGGGCTGCTTTCATCTTGTGGCTATTGTGAATAATGCTGCTATGAACATGTTCACACATGTGTTTATTTCGGTATGTTTTCAATTCTTTGGGGCATATTCCTAGAGATAGAATTCCTGTGTCATATGGTAATTTTGTATAATTTTTTGAGGAACTGTCAAATTGTTTTCCACAGAGGTAGAACCATTTTACAGTCACACTAGCAATGTACAACAAGTGCAGTTTCCCCATATCCTTGTCAATATCTGTTGTTTTACAAGTTTTGGATTACAGTTATGCTAGTGAAGGTGAAATGGTTTTGATTGAAATTTCCCTAATGACTAATGATGTTTAGCGTCTTTTTTAGGTGCTTGTTGGCCATATGCATATGTTTTTGGAGAAATGTCTATTCAAGTCTGTGGCCCATTTTTAAATTGGTTTTTAATTGGGTTATTTTGTTGCTGAGTTGAAAGAACCCCTTATATATTCTGAATACTAGATCCTTATCAGATATGTTTTACAATTAATTACTTCCTTTCTATAGACCGTCTTTTCATTCTGGATAATGTCCTTTGATACATAAAAGTTTTAAATTTTCATGAACTCCAATCATCTAGTCTTTCTTTTTGTTGCTTATGTTTTTGGTGTCATAACTACAAATCTATTAGCAAAATCCAAGATCACTAAGATTTGTCCCTATGTTTGGGGTGCCTGGGTGGCTCAGTCGGTTGAATGTCCAACTTCAGCTCAGGTCATGATCTCACACTCCATGAGTTCGAGCCCTGCGTCAGGCTCTGTGCTGACAGCTCAGAGCCTGGAGCCTGCTTCACATTCTGTGTCTCCCCCTCTCTCTGCCCCTCCCCTGCTCATGCTCTGTCTCTCTCTCTCTCTCAAAAATGAAATAAAAACGTCTCTTTAAGTTATTAATTCATTTTGAGTTAATTTTTATATTTGGTGTGAGGTAGGAGATCCACTATGATTCTTTTGCATGTGGATTTGTAGTTATTCTAGCACCATTTTTTGAAGATTATTTTTCCCCTTTGCATGATCTGAGCACCCTTGTTAAAAATTAATTGGCCAACTCTGGAAAACAGTATGGAGGTTCCTCAAAAAATTAAAAATATAGCTACCATATGACCCAGCAGTTGCACTACTAGGTATTTATCCAAGGAATACAGGTATGCTGTTTCAAAGGAACACATGCACCCCAATGTTTATAGTAGCACTATCAACAATAGCCAAAGTATGGAAAGAGCCCAAATATCCATCGATGGTTGAATGGATAAAGAAGACGTGGTATAAACACACACACACACACACACACACACACACACACACACACATACACACACACACACACACTGAAGTATTACATGGCAATCAAAAAGAATGAAATCTTGCCATTTGCAACTACGTGGATGGAACTAGAGGGCATATGCTAAGCGAAATTAGTCAAGGAAAGATGAATATCATATGACTTCACTCATAGGAGGACTTTATGATACAAAACAGATGAACATAAGGGAAGGGGAGCAAAAATAATATAAAAACAGGGAGAGGGAAAAGACATAAGAGACTTAAATATAAAGAACAAACAGAGGGTTGCTGGAGGGGTTGTGGGAGGGGGGATGGTCTAAATGGGTAAGGGGCTTAAGGAATCTACTCCTAAAATCATTGTTGCACCATGTGCTAATGAACTTGGATGTAAATTATAAAAAATAAATAAATTAGAGAAAAAAAATTAATTGGTCATAATATGTGGATTTATTTCTGGACTCTCAATTCTATTCCATTAGTCTGTATGTCGAACCTATGCCAATCTCACACTATTTTCCACTTAGTTAACATAAAATGTAATATTAGTTTTAGGTGTAGAATATAGTGATTTAACACTTCCATACATCACCTGGTGTTCATTACAAGTGCACTCCTTAATCCCCATCACCTATTTAACACACCCCCCTACCTACCTCCTTTCTGGTAACCATCAGTTTGTTCTCTGTATTTAAGAATTTGTTTCTTGGTTTGCCTTTCTCTCTCTTTTTTACCCTTTTGTTTCTTAAATTCTACGTATGAGTGAAGTCAGTTTCTCCGACTGACTTACTTACCGTAATACTCTCTAGCTCCATCCGTGTCAGTGCAAATGACAAGATTTCATTCTTTTTATGGCTAAGTAATAGTCCATTGTATTACATATATCACATCTTCTTTAGTCAACAGTCGATGGAAATTTGGGTTGTTTCCATAATTTGGCTATTGTTGATCATGCTGCTGTAAGCATTGGGATGCATGTATCCCTTTGAATTAATATTTTTTTTACTCTTTGGGTAAATATCTAGTAGTGCAATTGCTGGATCGTAAGGTCCTATGTTTAACTTTTTGAGGAACCTCCATGCTGTTTTCCAGAGTGGCTGCAGCAATTTGCATTCCCACCAACAGTACACAAGGTTCCCCTTTCTCCACATCTTTGCCAATACCTGTTGTTTCTTGTGTTGTTGATTTTAGCCATTCTGACAGGTGTGAGGGGATATCTCATTGTAGTTTTGATTTGCATTTTCCTGATGATCAGTGATGTTGAGCATCTTTTCACGTGTCTGTTTGTTACCTGTATGTCTTCTTTGGAGAAATGTCTATTCATGTTTTCTGCCCATTTTTAAAATGGATTATTCATTTTTGGGGTGTTGAGTTTCCTAGGTTCTTTATATATTTTGAATATTAACTATCAGATATGTCATTTGCAAATATCTTCTCCCATTCCATAAGTTGCCTTTCGTTTTGCTGATTGTTTCCTTCACTGTGCAGAAGCTTTTTATTTTGATGAAGTCCAAATAGTTTATTTTTGTTTTTGTTTCCTTGGCCTTAGGAGACATATCTAGAAAGAAGTTGCTACAGTGGATGTCAAATAAGTTACTGCCTGTGTTCTCTTGTAGGATTTTTATGGTTTCAGGTCTCACATTTAGGTCTTTATTCCATTTTAAATTTATTTTTGTGTATGGTGTAAGAAAGTGGTCCAGTTTCATTCTTTTGCATGTTGCTGTCCAGTTTTCCCTACACCATTTGTAGAAGAGACATTATTTTGCCCATTTAATATTCTTTCCTGCTTTGTCAAAAATTAATTGGCCATATAATTGTGGGTTCATTTCTGGGTTTTTTATTCTGTTCTGTTGATCTATGTATCTATTTTTGGGTCAGTACCATACTGTTTTGATTACTACAGCTTTGTAATATATCTTGCAGTCTGGAATTGTGACACATCCAGCTGTATTTTTATTTTTCAAGATTGCTTTGGTTATTTGGGGTCTTTTGTGATTATTTTGAAAAAGGAACAAAGTTGAAGGACTCCTGAAACCTGATTTTAAGCCTTATGAAAGGCTATGGTAGTAAAGTGTAGTATTGGCAAAATAACAGACATAGATCAGTAGAACACAATACATAGGCTAGAAATAGACCCATGCATATATGGTCAATTGATTTTTGACAAATATGCACATGTAATTCAACAGAGAAGATGGTATTTTCAACAAATGATGCTGGAGCAACTAGATGACCAGAAGCCAAAAAACAAGATAAACTGCAACAATAATAAAACTTTGATCCACACCACATACCATATAAAAAAATCAACTCAAAATGAATCACAGATCTAAATGTAGAAGCTAAAACTATAAAACTTCTAGATAAAAACATAGAAGAAAATCTTTGTAACCTTGGCAAATATTTCTTAGATATAACACCAAAATCACAATCCTTAAAAAATTAATAAATTGAACTTCATCAAAATTAGAAACCTCTGCTCTTCAAAAAGTGTTGTTAAAAGAATGAAAAGAAAAGCCACAGACTGGAAGAAAATATTTGCTGAATATATAAAAAATAACTGTCAAAAGTCAACACTGAGCAGTTAACTCAATAAAAATTGGCATACAAGTTACGGAAAGAACCAAAATTTCCATCAACTGATGAATGGATAAAGGAGATATGGGACATATATACAATGGAATATTACTCAGCCATAAAAAAGAAAGAAATCTTGCCATCTGCAACAACATGGATGGATCTAGAGAGTACTATGCTAAGTGAAATAAGTCTAAGAAAGACAAATCCCATGTGACTTCACTCATATGTGGAATTTAAAAAACAAAGTAGATGAACATAGGGGGGAAAAGAGGTAAACCAGGAAACAGACTCTTAACTATAGAGAATAAACTGAAGGTTACTAGAGAGGAGATGAGTGAGGGATGGGTTAAGTGGGTGATGGGTTAAGGAGGGCACTTGTAGTGATGAGCCACTAAATTCCACACCTGAAATTAATATTATACTGCATATTAACTAACTGGAATGTAAATAATAACTTGAAAAAAAAAGAAAAATTGGCATAAAGAATGTATATGAATGGCAAATAAGCATAAGAAAATATAATGATATCATTAGTCATGAGAGAAATATGAATTAAATCTACAATGAGATCTTTGTATTAGAATAACTAAAATTAAAATCTGACAGTACCAAGAACTACACCTGGAACTCTGATACACTGATGGTAGGAATGCAAAAGGGTACACACTCTAGAAAACGGTTTCATAATTTCTTATAAAGTTATAATGTATATTTACCATACAACCCATCAATCACACTCCAACTACACTTTTAAGTGAAATGAAAATTTAGATTCAATAAAAAACTGAGTACAAATATATAGAGTGGTTTTATTCATTATTTTTCATTATTTTTCATTTCATTTCATTTCACTTCATTTCATTTCATTATTTTTCATTATTCATTCATATCAAGTGGAATCATTCTAAACATCACTTATTTAGTGGATGGATAAATTATCACATCCATATAATGGAATACTTCTCATTAATAAAAAGGAACAAACTATTGCTATGTCAATAGACACCAATAAATCTCTAATGTATTATGCTAAATTAAAGTCAAACCCTAAATAGAATATGTTGTGACTTATATTTATTATACATATGCATAAACATTATATATTTATAATTATGGGCTTACAATGTTTATAAAACCCCATATACATATGTAGGTATGTATTTGTACATCTATCTGCACATACCCATTCCCAAAAGCAATGAGCAAAACTAGTATCCAGATCTCCAGATCTTGGTTTCTTTCTTTTTTTTGAGAGAGAAAGTGAGAGCATGCACAAGCAAGGGAGTGAGGGACAGAGTGAGAGGGAGAGAGAATCTCAAGCAGACTCCATGCCCAGTGCAGAGCTATCCCACAACCATGAAATCACAATCTGAGCCAAAATCAAGAGTTGGATGCTCAACCAACTGAGCTACCCAGGTGCCCCCAGATCTTGGTTTCTGAATGCCATTCTTCATTAAAAGGAACCAGGTTCCTTTATTTATGACTATAAATAATATAACTATAAATGTATAAATAAAGGCAAACTTTAGGCCAGTTCCTCTCTAAATGATTACAAATTCTTACCTTGTCAGTTACCACAATTTTACTTTTTATGTTCAGTTTATATTGATTAAGGTGATGTTGAAAACATATTTAGGGAAGTAGAGTTTAATTCGCACTCCTTGATGGTGGACTAGACTTAGCTTAGTTTGGAACTCAGTTCCAAAAAAATAGAGTATGGACAAGAAAAGAATGAAAACATTATATTGGAGAAACCTGGCAAGACACTAATTTAGCTGTGGGATCAAGCTTAACATTGCTAGTGATGTCATACAGGTATTAGGTACCTTTGCTGTGATATGATGAGAGTTCTTCACTTCTGTGGCATTCTTTCCAAAAAACCCCATAACCCAAGTGTTATCATGAGAAAATATACCAGGTAAATTCAAACTAAGGAATATTTTACAAAATACCTAGTCAGTACTATTCAAAACTGTCAAGATCATGAAAAACAAGGAAAGACTGAGAAACTGTCTCAGACCAGAGGAGACTAAGAAGACATAACTATATGCAATGTGTTATCCTGGCATGGATTTTGGAACAGAAAAAGGACACCAATAGAAAAACTAATGAAATCCAAAATTGTCTGAAGTTTAATAGTAATGTGCCAATGTTAGTTTCCTAGTTTTGACAAATATAATATGATAATGTGAGATGATGACATTAGGGGAAACTAAATCTGGATGAGGAATCTATATTCAAGAATTCTCTACAATTTCTGCAACTTGCTGTAAATCTGAAATTATTCTAAACAATCTAATTATCCCTAAAAAATTACTATCACACTTACTCTGTAAAATCCTTTCCTGTACTGTAAGAGGACAGCCTCTTAACTCATTTTTCCATCCTCTGAGGGAATGGAACCACAGCTCAGTTTCTATACATCCTCCTTTTCATGCCTAGCAAGTGGACTTCAGTAAGAATTTACATCTGCCAGCACTGTGAGGGTCCTCTGGTACTGTGCCAGTGAGACACAGTAAATGCTCCATAAGTAGTTGTTTATCTTCATATTTTTCTTTATACAGAAAGGTATAATTCAATTATAATTTTTTTCTACTAGGAAATAATCTGACAGATCTGCCTAGGGGTATCCACAACCTTTTTTCACTGAAGGAGATAAATTTTGATGATAACACTTTGCTGAGACCTCCAATGGAAATCTGTAAAGGAAAACAACTCTATACGATTGCACACTATCTAGAGAGGGCAGATCAAAGAGATGGTAAGTGATAAGTGAGTGATTGACTAGTTTACATGTCATTTTCTAGTATCATCTATAAATTAGAAAATAGTTTGCTTTCGTTAGAGGTTTTCAATCTGGCATAGGCATGGAAATATTCATTATCTTCCCTTTTCTGAAGGTTAGGAGTTTATTTTGATAATTCATATTATTTAATCTGTGTCCACACAAACTAAACCATTGAAAATAGGCAAACCCAAGTGGAGGGTTGGGCTGCTTTCCACCTGTTGGCCTCAATGCCCTTCAACAAGTTTTTCATTATGGTTGTGGCCAAACTTAGATATTCCACACAAAAATTTATTCACTGGTTCTGATCTGTATCACCATATATAGTTGCTCTAAAACTCTCATCTGGCCTTGAAGAAAGTCCTTCCATCTTTCCATTGAACCCAATCAGGTTTTGGTCCACTATGATCACCTATCTGCAGCCTGTGGGTAGTCTTCATTCTTTGTCCTTAAGCATTCCTTTGGTTGTCCCTGATTATTTCACACAGAAGGTCCATTTTCTTTAAGTATCTTTCCACTGGACCAGATGGAGACTGGCTTCTCCAAGCCTCTGGGATGGAAGTTTCACTGTCCAATTTTTTCCTTGGGGCTAGATTCCCAACAACTAAGCTTTTTGCTAGGACTCTGACTTTGTTTCTTATAGCCAGTCCTTAGACTGGATTCAGATTTGGGTCTTCCAATTCAACGCAGTACTTAAGCAATATTAAATCAATTTAATACGTACTGATCCAGATTTGGGGAAAGGGAATATACAAAACTCTCCACCCAATTCACTCTACTATGTTCCCTGTCTGTGTAATCAGAAGCTTGCATCAGCATAATGTCATAATCTAGTGGTAGGGTCACTAAAAATATACAGTATCTTTAAGCCACAATATACATCCATATGCATCACTACCAGTCAGAATTTTTTGCAAGATTTGGGCCTCACTGATGGAAGGAACCTAAGAGATAAAATGAAAAGTCACAGTAGCTGTTTTTTCTAACTTGCTAAGCAAATTGGTTCTCCTAATTATTTTCATTAAAAAGGTATATTTTGTGGTAACTATTTCTATAAAATAAAGTTTTTAAGAAGTTTCCAAGGATCCATAAAGTATTCCTGTTAGGAATACAGTACTTTAGAGAAGGGCTGTATAGTTACACAATTGAACTTCCCTGCTAAAATTCTGTCACTCAAGCTCCCAAGGAGGGAGGACTCATGCCATTCTATCCGAAATGGGGAAAGTGCAATGGGAAATGGCAACAGATCAAAGTCAGCAAAAATGAGAGAACCCTAGCCATTTGTCTCCTTTTTTAAAAGAAAAATTAATGTTTATATTTGAGAGAGAGAGAGAGACAGAGTGCGAGCGGGGGAGGGGCAGAGAGAGGGAGTCACAGAATCTAAAGTAGACTCCAGGCTCTGAGCTGTCAGCACAGAGCCCAACACGGGGCTTGAACTCACAAACCACCATGAGATCACGACCTGAGCCCAAGTTGGACACTTAACTGCCTGAGCCACTCAGGTGCCCCTTTCCTTTCTATGTTCAAGGGGCCTTCATACTGCAGGCACCCAGGGACAGTAGAGAAGAAGTTGTCATGAGAAATGTATTTATTCCCCAATTCATGGGGTTTATTTATTCCCCAATTCATGGGGGAAGAAACATGGGGTTTCTTCCGTATGATTTTGCTTAGGATATTGGACTTTCATTTATATCATTAGCATACAATCTAGCCTGAGGGACTGAGATGATTATAGAGGGGTGGGAGATTGATAGTTCTTGAAACTTCCCAAAGTACCTTAGTCAACGAAATAAATCTAGTCCAAGATAGTTAGAAGCTTAAAAAAAAAAAAAAACCTAAAAACTCTCTACTTACATCTAAGCTAGCATTCATTAAATAAGTCATTTGAATATAAAATATACATATACACACTATATCTATAGTAGATGTGAACTTGGTTTCTCATGATGGTACATGAAGATGCCCATTAAGAAGCCAGAATCAAAGGAAAGAGTTAAATTCATTTCAAACCGTGAAAGGATTAAAGAAAGGGTTTCAAAATCACTTTGAGGTTACTTATAATATACTTTTAAATGGCCATTTTATGTTGTAGGTTATTCAGATTTTAGAAAAAATAGAACAAATGATTCAAATTTCAGTTTGTAAATTAGGTCTGCATCTTCTTTTCAATTTTACTTGACATGGACATTTGATTGGAGCACAGAATAAGGAACCCAGATTTAATATTAACCCAAAGTAGAGTATATTTTTCAAAAGAGATGGCTTATATTTTCTTTTATGTTCAAATGTAGAGAAAATCCTAGAGAAGATCTTCAACATAGTTGCCAAAAATATCACTGAAACAAATTTTAGGTTTTTGTGTCAAAAACTAAGCTTGGCAATCTCAGAAACAGATATGCCTACAAAGAGGTATGTATGAGTGACAATATGTGGTATAAGCTTATTCTCATGTTGATTTATATCATATTGATATAAGGTTTTGAAACAGTCGTATTAACATGAATTCTAATTTGCTGTAAAAGACTCTGATTTTAGTTTACTATGTATTTGTGAATCATGTGAGTAGAGTAGTTAAGAGTAAGGGCTCTCAAGGCAAACTTGCTTGGCTTTAAATCACAACGAGTTTTGTGACCTTGTATAAGTCCCTTAACTTACAGGTGCTTCAGTTTCTCCACTGGTAAAATAGATATATTTAACTAACAGAGTGTCATGAGATTAAATTATTAAGCATGTAGTACTATAGCAGTAATACACTGCCTGAGAATAAATAACCCACAATTATTGTTTTGAGATCTTGAGTAAATCTCTCTTAGAACTGAATGTTAATTGAATTGATTTCCTACCAGGAAATAAGGGTTGGCATGGGGCTAACATTCATTCACTATTTGCCAAGCTCTGTGCTAAATTTTATATAAACTTTCTTCATCAATTAATTTAATCCTCACTTCAATCAGGTAAATTGGTTTGAAAATGTAGGGGAGTAATATTGAAGTAACTTAAAACGATGTTCTTAATTGGTCATTAAAATAATATTATCTTTAAAATTTTCAGCACTGTTTCATTAAGTGAGAGAGTCCACCAAGCACTTAATAGGTGGAAAACAGAAAGTAACAACCTGTCACTAATTACAGCTGCTTTAACAGACCAACTAACTCAGGCACTAATGATGATAGGAACATATGAAATTATGGACAAAATAACAGCTCTAAAAGTTTTTACACGTGCAATTAAATTCTGAACAGTGTACTCATAATAAAAACTGAAAATTTATAATGTACTTACATAATTGAAACTGGATAAAAGAGAATTGCATGTCATGTCTCTTTTCATGCATTCCTAAGAGATAATGATAATTTATGGCTATCACTTTAATCACTGTGATAATAAAATATCACAGATACTGGTTTGTGTATTTGTCATGTTGCTCTGGAATTATGATTATAATAAAAAAATTTTTGTTTATTTTGAGAAAGAGCGGGGGAGGGGCAAAGAGACAGGGAGAGAAAGAATCTCAAGCAGGCTCTGTGCTGTCAGTAAGAGCCCAGCATGGGGCTCAATCCCACAAATTGTGAGATCATGATCTGAGCCAAAATCAAGAGTTGGACGCTTAACTGACTGAGCCACCCACATGCCTCGGTAATGATTTTTAAAAAGAAATAATTCCACTTAAAAATTCTTTGTTATAGGGGCACCTGGTTGGCTCAGATAGATAAGTGCCGGACTTTGCTCAGGTCATGATCTCATGGTTCGTGGGTTCGAGCCCTGCCACCAGGCCTGGAGCCTGCTTCAGATTCTATGTCTCTCTCTCTCTCTGCCCCTCTCCCACTTGCACTCTGTCTCTCTTCTCTCTCATAAATAAACATTAGAAAAAAATTTTTTTAATTCTTTGTTATATAATGCTTTTATACAACCCAGGATTTATAGGTAATAAGGTAATTACTAACTTTCATTGGAGTTAGAAAGCAGGGCAATTTTGTTTTAGAGGCTAGCTTAAAACTGAAATTCATGTACCATTCCTACTGTTTCTCCATTAGGAATGGGAGAGCTCTGTTAAATATAAACCAGAGCCAAGATCAGTAATCCTCTACAGATCTCCCTCAATTTTTAATAGGGTCCCATCCTGATAAATCCAATATGAATTTAAAATAATGTAAATCCAAAAAGCAGTTTATACTACATCTTCTTTACCCATTCATTTATTGATGGACATTTGGGCTGCTTCCAAATTTAGCTATTGTATATAATGCTGCAATAAATGTAAGAGTGCATGCATCCCTTTGAATTAGTGTTTTTGCATTTTTTGGGTAAATGCCCAGTAGTGTGATTACTGGATCAAGGGGTAGTTCTATTTTTTAATTTTTTGAGGAAACTCCATACTGTTTTCCACAGTGGCTACACCAGTTTTCATTCCTACCAACAGTGCAAGAGGGTTCCTTTTTCTCCACATCTTCACCAACTCTTGTTTCTTGTGTTTCTAATTTAGTCATTCTGACAGTTATAAGGTGATATCTCATTGTAGTTTTGATGTGCATTTCCCCAATGGTTAGTGATGTTGAGCATCATTTTATGTGTCTGCTGCCCATGTGTATGTCTTCCTTCAAGAAATGTCTGTTCATGTCTCCCACCTATTTTTTAACTGGTTTATTTGTTTACTTGGATGTTGAGTTGTATCAGTTCTTTATATATTTTGAATACTAACTTTTTATTGGATATGTCATTTGCAAATATCTTCTCCTATTCAGTAGGCTGCCTTTTAGTTTTGTTGAATGGATAAGGAAGGTGTGGTATCTATACACAATAAAATATTATTCAGCCATAAAAAAGAATAAAGTCTTAATTTTTTTTTTTAGTTTGGAGAGAGAGAGAAAGAGAATGAGTGGGGAAGATGGGAAGAGGGAGAGAGAGTCTCAAGCAGGCTGCACACTCAGGGTGGGGCCCAATGTGGGTCTTGATCTTGTGACGCTGGGATTTTGACCTGAGGAGACATCAAGAGTTGGATGCTCAGCCGACTGAGCCACCCAGGCACCCCAATAAGAATGAAATCTTATCATTTGCAACAACATGGATGGAGATAGAGAGCATAATGCTAAGCTAAATAAATCAGAGAAAGGCAAATACCCTATAATTTTGCTCATATGTGGAATTTAAGAAACTAAATGAGTAAAGGAAAAAGAGAGACAGACCAAGAAACAGACCCTTTTCTCCCCCCATCCCCACCAAGAAACAGACTGATGGCTACCAGAGGGGAGTTGGGTGAGGGATCAGTAAAATAACTGATGGGGATTAAAGAGTACACTTATTATGAAGAGCACTGAGTAATGAACAGAATTGTTGAATCACTATACTTCACACCTGAAACTAATATAACACTGTATGTTAACAATACTGGAATTAAAATTAAAAATTTAATTTAAAAGAAGTAGTTAACACAGCTAATCTACTGAACATCATAGTTTACCCTAGCCTACCTTAAATGTGCACAGAATACTTACATTAGCCTACAGTTGGGCAAAATCATCTAACACAAAGCCTATTTTATAACAAAGTGTTAAATATCTCATGTAACTTATTGAATACTGAAAGTGAAAAACAGAATGGTTGTATGAGTACAGAATGGTACTTAATTTCTTAACTCTCTTTCATCATGGCTACTTCTAGGGATTCCACAGCACTTCTGGCCAACCCAGGCTAGCCAAGAGACAGCTGTTAAGTTGGAAAGTTACAGGTACATACATTAGGACAACATTATCTATAACATGAATAGGACATATCTAGGAGATTTGAGGAGGACATTAAGAATACTATATGGGGTAACAATATTTTGCAGGATTATTGTGGGGATTAAAAAAAAAGGCTGCCAGTCATTTTGAAATTGCGTGATGCTGCTTGTCTGAGATTCAACATCTAGAATCCTGCTTTGTCCCAGTCACCCTCTGATGACTTGAAGAAGGCCCTATGAATGGAGAATGAGATCAAGCAAGTGCTGTTTCGTCAAAATTCTTTCCATTGCAAAGGACAGAAACCTTATCTACTTAACCTAAAAACAACAACAACAACAACAACAACAACAACAACAACAACAAAACAAAACCACAAAAACAAAAACCTTGCTCATGTAACTGAAGCCAGAGAAGACCTAGGTGAAACTAACTTTGAGTTAACTGTGAGGAAGAAAAGTTTAATGAAACAAAACACATTGCATTGTGTTTGGGTTCTAGGGGCAAAAACTGTTTAAAATCATTTCATTAAATTTTTACTTGTAGTAGGAAGAGAACAAAATAGTTAAAACTGTAGTTTCTAGAGTTCAATGCATTAAAAAAAAAGCTGAGGCTTACTGTTGCATAATTTACACAAACAGATACAATGTAAAACTATCTAATTTTCAGAATTATTATTTTGTGACTTTTTAAATTAGGTAAATAATTTTTCACAAACATTTGAAGCAATAAAATCTTTAAAGTCTTCATTTGTGTAACAGAAAAGTAAACTAGTAACTTTATTTTCACAAAGAAAATTTTTATCTTGTGAAAAGTAAGTTGTTAAACAAAAATGTGTTTCTTTTGGCTTTCTATCTAGCTAACAAATTTTACTGGTAAGAAGCTAACTTTCATTCTTAAAGAGAAAGTTAATATTTTTTAAAATATTTTTTTTCCCTAAAGAATGAGACGGAGCGCCTTCTATTTTTATTTCACGACTACGTGAGAAACTGAGCAGTATCAGGATTCTTTGCTTTTCGTTTGACTCAGAGTCTATGTTTTAGCCTCATTTTCTTGGGCTCTTCTCTGTGACAAAGGATGTCACAGAGACATCCTTTTGGTAGCTCATTAAAAAAAAGTTGATTTATTTCTTTGTATCTAGATATTCTAGAAAAGGAATCCAATTAGCTTGGTTTGTACTGAGCCTACATCTTGGACTGATATATTTTAGTGGATTATAAACAAAACAAGTGAGTAGTTTCTTTTATCCCTAACCTTATTTTCAAATTCTGATGATGAAGAAAGACAAATTTAAAGAATACCAGCAAAAGGAAATTGTTCATCCTAAACCTAGAACATAGCATAATCCATCCACTCCTCCCAGGCCAGCCTAAGACATATGTAGTTACTGTTACCACTTACCTCTACAACAAATCCCATTTTCTTTTCCTTCTTGGCATGTTACGAGACTACATTTCTAAACATCCCCTGTGGTTATGTGGGTCTACTGTGATTGAATTCTCACTAATGAAACAGGCAGAAATGATTAAGCTGTTTCCAGACCTAGCTTCTAAACAGACATTCCATTCCCTAACTGGAAGTCCTGTTTTGTAACACAGCTCCTCAACTAGGCATGGCTATTTTGTACTGTTACATAAGTGAGAAACTTACTGAGAGTCTGAGGTTTTGGGGTGTTTTGTTGTAGCAGTTAACCTACCCTAACCATAGGAGTAGCCTAAGCAAGAGCAGATGCAGGACTGTCCTCGTGCCAAAGTCTTGGAAGAGAAATTTGTAAGGGTTTTATGATTCAGTAAATACCCTTACCTTCCTTTTCATTTATATTAGCATTCCTCCTTATTGGCAGAATTAAAGGAGGGATTAGAAAAACTGAGAGGCTGCTGAAACTTTCTCTAGAGTCATCAAAAGAAAGGTGCTTCAATGGGCTGCCTGGGTGGCTCAGTCAGTTGAGTGTCCAACGTCGGCTCAGGTCATGATCTCGCGGTTCGTGTCAGGCTTTGTGCTTACAGCTCAGAGCCTGGAGCCTACCTCAGATTCTGTGTCCCCCTCTCTGTCCGCCCCCACCCCTGCTTGTGCTCTGTCTCTCTCTTTCAAAAATGAATAAGCATTAAATAAAATTTAAAAAAAGAAAAGTGCTTCACATATAGATGATTAATAAATACCAGCTATTAATAGAGTTCTGTTTAACATTTAAACATTGTAAGCCCTGTTAATCTTTATGACTGTCTATTATGCTCCTTGAGGAAACTATAACTGAATTTTCCACTGTTTACCTTGGCTTATTATCATGTGTAGTATGCATCTATTTTATTATTCTAATTAGAAAACATGGTGAAATAACAGTAAAAGAAGTTTTTAAATAGGAAACAACGTAACAGTGATTAAATCTAGGGGGACTGAGATGACAGTTAACTTTAATTTTCTTTTTGCTCATTTGTATTTTCCACTTTTTTCTCAATGAGTACATGCTACAAAAAGGGTAAAAATGGGGGCACCTGGGTGACTCAGTCAGTTAAGCATCTGACTTCAGCTCAGGTCAAGATCTTGGAGTTCGAGCCCTGCATTGGGCTCTGTGTTGACAGGTCAGAACCTGGAGCCTTCTTCAGATTGTCTCCCTCTTTCTGCCCCTCCCCCACTCATCTTCTGTCTGTCTCTCTCTTGCTCTCTCAAAAATAAATAAAAACATTAAAAGAAATTTTTTTTAAAGAGTAAAAATTAAGTCACATGATCCTATTCTCTTAACATAGCCAATTTAATGTTTGCATGTTATCTTTTACCTTCGAGTTTATAACATATGCATATAGTTTGTTTTACATAATAGCAGTACAGTAAAATACTGGACTTTGGAACCAAACTATTTTGCATCCCTAATTAACTCCTTGGTCTTGTGAAAGTCATTTAATCTGTCCCTTGATTTTCTCTTTTTTAAAAAAAATTTTTTTAATGTTTATTTGCTTTTGAAAGAGAGAGAGAGAGAGAGAGAGCAATCATGAGCAGGGGAGGGGCAGAGAGAGAAGGAGACACAGAATCCAACGCAGGCTCCAGGCTCTGAACTGTCAGTATAGGGCCCGACGCAGGCTTGAAATCACAAACTGTGAGACCATGATCTGAGCCGAAGTCGGCTGCTTAACCGACTAAGCCACCCAGGCACCCCTCTTGATTTTCTCTTCTGATAAAAAAATTCCTAAAGTGTCATGCTGTGGTGAAGATTTAGTGTATATAATGGATTAAATGCAAAAAAAAAAACCAATTTCTAGCACATATGTTTTTGTAATTAGCAACTATTAATATATATTAAAATTTTATATTTCCCCACTTTTCTATATGATCTTCATAATTATATTTTGGTAAGCATTCCATCTGTTGTTTAATGTTCCATTATGAAATATAGTAATAAAGTACAGTTGACCCTTGAACAATGCGAAGTTGGAGCACTGACCCTCCAGGCAGTTGTAAATCTGTATATAACTTTTTTTTAATTAAAAAATATTTTTAATGCTTATATTTTTGGGAGAGAGAGACAGAGAGACAGAGCACAAACGGGGGAGAGGCAGAGAGAGAGGGAGACACAGAATACGAAACAGGCTCCAGGCTCCATGCTGTCAGCACAGAGCCTGACGTGGGGCTTGAACTCACAAACTGTGAGACATGACCTGAGCCAAAGTCGGACACTTGAATGACTGAGCCACCCAGGAGTCCCTTTATATAACTTTGACTCCCCCAAACCTTAACTACTAATAGCCTACTGTTGAGCAGGAGCCTTACCAATAACATAAACAGTTGAGTAATACATATTTTGTATATTATAGGTACTTTATTGTATTCTTTATTGTACTTTATTGTATTCTTACAATAAAGTAAACTAGGAGAAAATAAAATGTTATTAAGAAAATCATAAAGAATAGAAAATACATTTTCAGTACTGTATTTATCAAAAAAAATCTATATATAAGTGGACCCACGCAGTTCAAACCCATCTTATTCAAGGATCGTCTTGGTCTAAAAATGTTAGGCAGTTGATATTTAGGTTGCTTCCAATACTTGGCTTTCATAGCCATTGCTGCATTAAACATTTTTTTTTCAAAAATTTTTTGTATTTATTTAAAAAAATTTTTTTAACATTTATTCATTTTTGACATTAAGAGAGAGCATGAGCAGGAGAGGGGCAGAGAGAGAGGGAGACACAGAATCCGAAACAGGTTCCAGGCTCTGAGCTGTCAGCACAGGGCCCGACACGGGGCTCGAACTCATGGAGTGCGAGATCATGACCTGAGCTGAAGTCGGACAATCAACTGACTGAGCCACCCAGGCGCCCCTCAAAATTTTTATTGCAGTAAAATACACAACAAAGTTTACTATCTTAGTTATTTTTAAGTATGCTGTTAAATATATTTATAATGTTATGCAATTATCATTACCATCATCTCCATAACTTTTGTCTTACAAAACTGAAACTCTAATTAAACAATAACTCCCCATTTCTCCTTCCCTCCAGTCCCAACAACCACCATTCTTTCTGTCTCTAGGATTCTGACTACACTAAGTACTTCATATAAGTGGAATCATATGTTTTTGTGTTTTTGTGACTCTCTTATTCATTTATAGTTAAAGTAATTACTGATGGAGGATTTAACTTCTGTCCTTGTGCTGTATGTTTTCTATATGCCATATAACATTTTTGACCTTCATTACCTGCCTTGCAGTCTTCTTTTGTGCTTGGCTGATTTTTTTTTTTTTTTTTTTTGCAGTGAACTCTTTAAATTCCCTTCTTATTTACTTTCATGTGTATTTCATAGCTATTTTTTCTCTGTGGTTACCATGGGGATTACGTTTAACATGCCGAAGTTGTAACACTAATTTGAATTTATGCAACCTTAACTTCAATAACATACAAAACTCTGCTTCTTTACAGCTCTGTCCCTTTGGTTGTTATGTCACAAAATTATACAATGTGTGCCCCAAACATAACTTAATAATTCTTTTAAAGGCATTAATGTCTTAAATATATAGAAAAATATAGAGTTACAAACCAAATTTATAATATGTTAGCTTTTAAAACTGCCTATGTATTGAGGCCAGTATTACCCTGATACCAAAACCAGATAAAGACACTACAAAAAACAGAACTATAGCCAGTATCTATGATGGACATAAGTGCAAAAATCTTCAACAAAATAGTAGCAAATTGAATCCAATAATACATTAAAAAATCATTCACCGTGACCAATTGGGACTTATTCCTGGGATGCAAGGATGTTTCAATATTTGTAAATCAATCAATATGAGGCATCACATCAATAAGAGAAAGAATAAAAATTATATGATGATTTCAATATATGTAGAAAGAGCATTTGACAAAGTGCAGCATCCTATTCATGATAAAAACTCTTAATAAAGTAGGTTTAGAGAAAACATACTTAACATAATAAAGGCATATATGAAAAACCCACAGCTAACATCACACTCAATGGTGAAAAACTGAGAGATTTTCCTGTAAGGTCAGGAACAAGACAAGGATGTCCACTCTCACCACTTCTATTCAACATAGTACTGGAAGTCCTAGCCACAGCAATCAGACAAGAAAAAGAAATAAAAGGCATTCAAATTGGTAAGGAAGAAGTAAAACTTTCACTATCTGCAGATGATATGATACTACATATAGAAAAGCCTAAGGACTGCCCCAAAAAACAATCAGAACTGATAAATGAATTCAGTAAAATTGCTGAATACGAAATATACAGAAATTCGTTGCATTTCTATACACTAATAATGAAACAGCAAAAAGAAAAATCAAGAAAACAATCTCATTTGCAGTTACATCAAAAATAATAACTAGGAATAAACTTAGGGAGGTGAAAGACCTGTACTCTGAAAACTATGAAACACTGATGAAAGAAATTGAAGATCACACAAACAAATGGAAAGATATTCTATGCTCATGGATTGGAAGAAGAAATACTGTTAAAATGTCCATACTATCCAGAGCAATCTACAGATTTAACGTAATCCCTATCAAAATACCTTTTTCACAGAACTAGAACAAACAATCCAAAAATTTGTATGGAACTACAAAAGACCCTGAATACCTAAGCAATCTTGAAAAAGAAAAACAAAACTGGAGGTATCACAATCCCAGATTTAAAGATATACTACAAGGCTGTAGTAACCAAAAGAGTACGTTAGTAGCACAAAAATAGACACACATATCAATGGAACAGAATAGAGAACCCAGACATGAACCCACAATTATATGGTCAATTAATCTTTGACAAAGAAAGCAAAAATATCTAATGGGAAAAAGAATGTCTCTTCAATAAGTGGTGTTGGGAAAACAGGACATTTAGATGCAAAAGAATGAAACAGGACCACTTTCTTACACTATACACAAAAATAAACTAAAAATGGATTGAAGACCTAAATGTGAGATCTGAAAGCATAAAAATTCTAGAAGAGAGCACAGGCAGTAATTTCTCTGACATTGGCCAGTACAATATTTTTCCAGATGTGTCTCCTGAGGAAAGGGAAATAAAAGCAAAAATAAACTAATGGGACTACATCAAAATAGAAAGTTTCTGCACAGTCAATGAAATATCAACAAAACAAAAAGACAACCTACTAAATGGGAGAAGATATTTGCAAATGACACATCCAATGAAAGATTAGTATCCAAAATGTACAAAGAACTGATGCAACCCAACACCAAAAAAACTAACAATCCAATTAGAAAATGGGCAGAAGACATGAATACACATGGCCAACAAACACGTGAAACAATGCTCAACATCGCTAATCATTAGGGAAATGCAAATCAAAACCACAATGAGATATCACTTCAGACCTGTCAGGATGGCTAAAATAAAAAACACAAGAAACAACCAGCACTGGCAAGGATATGGATACCATATATACCATATATATTACCATATATATATATATATATATATATATATATATATATATATATATATATGGGTGAAATAGATGAAGGGGAATAAAAGTACACTTATCTTGATGAACAGTGACTAATTTATGAATTGTTGAATAACTATATTGTATACCTTAAGCTAATATAATATTATATGTTAATTATACTGGAATTAAAATAAAATAAAATAGCCTGTGTATTTACCATTCCCCATCCCAATCCCCTCACAGGCAGTTGTGCACATGTTCCAGGAGCAGTCTGCACACAACCTGCAGGAGCCAGAATGGGCAAAAAAAGGACCCTGCCCTCCAAATATTAGATATCTGAGCTCTTCTGGCTGACTGCTGCTTCTAAATAGAGAGGTGTAGTCAATAAATAGGTGACCATTATTGCACCTCTCCTAGATATTGCAAGACCCTCCCCCTCAGGCTGAAGTGACTTCTCTGGGATTTAAAGGGCTAGTGCCCTTCCCTTCTCCCTTCATTTTTCTTTTTCCTCTTTTGGGAGCCAGACATTAAAGACCAGGACATTCAAAAACAATTGCACATACAAGGAAAATCAGAAAGTGAGCAACCCCCAAGGAAAGACTCAGAAAAGACATTAAGTTTAAACCTTAGGCTGATCCTCAGCACAGAAAGCCTACAATAATCAAAACAAAAAACAGCAAATTAAATTATTAGATCCAAATGACCTCTATGAGGCCAGTATTATCCTGATACCAAAACCAAACAAAGACATCCTAAGAAAAGGGCAGTCAATATTCCTTATGAATACAGATGCAAAGATCCTCATCAAAATACAAGCAAATCAAATCCAGCAACATACAAAAATAATTATATACCATGACCAGGTTGGCTCAACAAATGAAAATCAATGCAATATGATATATTAATAAGGACAAAAGCCACATGATCAGCTCAGTAGACATAGAAAAGTCATTTGAAAAAAATGCAACACCCCTGCAAGATAAAAACACTCAACAAACTAATAATAGAAGGGAATTAACTCAATCTGATAAAGAGTATCTACCAAAAAACTCACAGCTAGCATCATCAGGGGTGTCTGTTCTTACCATTTCTATTCAACATTGTGCTGGAGTTTCAAGCCATGACAATTAGGAAAAAAAAAAAAAAGAAATCATACTGGAAAGGAAAAAATAAAATTATATATGCAGATGGCATAATCTTGTATATAGAAAATCCCAATGAACTACTGAAAACCTATTAGAACTAGTAAGTGAGTTCAGTAAGGTAGCAGGATACAAGATCAATTTACAAAAAGCAGCTGTAATTCTATACAGTTATAATGAACAATCTAAAATGCAATTAAGAAAATTATCCTATGTGGGGTGCCTGGGTGTCTCAGTTGTGTCTGACTCTTGATTTTGGCTCAGTTCATGATCTCATGGTTGGTCCTGAGATTGAGCCTTGTGTCAGCTCTGTGCTGGGCATGCAGCTTGCTTTAAGATTTTCTCTCCCTCCCTTTGCCCCTACCCTACTGGCATGCATGGGCTCGCTCTCTCTCTCTCTCTCTCTCCCTCTCTCTCTCTCTCAAAAAAAAAAAAAAAGAAAGAAAGAAAGAAAGAAAAAAAACAAGAAAAAAAAAGAGAAAAATTATCCCATGTATAACACCATGTATCCATGTATAATGTCATACAAATAAAATACTTAAAAATGCATTTAACAAGAGAAGTGGAAGGCTGATGAACAGAACACTTTACATCATTCAAAGAAATTAAAGAAGACTTAAATAAATGGAAAGACATCGCTGTTCATGGATTATAAGACTTCATGTTGTTAAGATGGTAATACTCCCCAAACTGATCCACAGATTCAATGTAATCCCGATCAAAGGATAGCTGGCTTTTTTTAAAGAAATTGATAAGCTGATCCTAAAATTCATATAAAAATTTGAGGGACACAGAAAAACCAAAACAGTCCTAAAAATTAATAACCAAGCTGGAAAACTCATATTTCCCAATTTCAAACTTATAAGAAAGGTACAGTAATGAAGACAAAATTCATATGTTGAAGCCCTTAACTCCTATGTGACTATATGCAGAGATAGGGCCTGTAAGGAACTGATAAAGGTTAAAATAGGTCATAATGGAGGGGCCCTAATCCAAGGCTGATGTCATCCTTTTTGTTTGTTTGTTTGTTTGTTGTTTTTTGTTTGTTTTATGTGGTGTCATCCATATAAGAAGAGGAAGAGACATCAGAGTTCTCTCCACCATGTGAGGACACAGCGAGAAGATGACTGTCTATAAGCCAGGGAAAGAGCTCTTGTCAGGAACTGAATCAGCTAGCACCTTGATCTGGGAATTCCAACCTCCAGAACTGTGAGAATATTAAATTCTGTTGTCTAAGCCAAAAAAAAAAAAAACCCTCATATTTTGAATTATGTGCTTTAGAAAATAGCCACTTCTTTTATTATATTTATGTATTTCTTGAGACGATATTAGGCCTGGTGTGATGCATTCTGGTAATATGGTCCTGGGGAGAGGAGTTGAAATCTGAGACAATATTCCTGTGCATACAGGAAGGGTTCTTCTTGAAACTAGGAAATAAACTGAGAAATTTTTTGTCAAATCACATAGAGAAGGAATTACAAGTCCATGATCTGTATCTGAGACCCTCAAAATAGATTATTTTTGCCATCTGAGTTTTTCACATCTTAAAAATGAAAGACATACAGATTCTGCACATTTAACACCTTCGGCAGAACCTGGGATACCAGGGTACCATTATCAAACCATATTTCTGTAGTGAAAAATATGAGTCTCCACACTACATTGGGATAAATAAAGCTTATAAATCTGATAATCAGTTTAGGTCATTTTTAAAAATTTTTTTTAAAAAAGTTTTTAAGTTTATTTATTTATTTTGAGAGACACAGAGGCAGTGTGAGTGGGGAAGGGGCAGAGAGGGAGAGAGAGAATCCCAAGCAGGCTCTGGGCTGCCAGCTCAGCCTGATGCAGGGCCTGAGCTCACAAAACCACGAGATCATGATCTGAGCCAAAACCAAGAGTCAGACACTTAACCAACTGAGTCTACCAGGCACCCCTTTTTTAATTAAAGAAAAATTTTTTTAATTTATATCCAAGTGAGTTAGCATATAGTGCAACAATGATTTCAGGAGTAGATTCCTTAATGCCCCTTATCCACTTAGCTCATCGCCCCCTCCCACAACCCCTCCAGTAACCCTCTGTTCTCTATATTTAGGAGTCTCTTGGGGTGCCTGGATGGCTCAGTTGGGTAAGCGTCTGACTTCAGCTCAGGTCATGATCTCACAGCTTGTGAGTTTGAGCCCCACATCAGGCTCTGTGCTGACAGCTCAGAGCCTGGAACCTGTTTTGGATTCTGTGACTCCCTCTCTCTCTGCCCCTCCCCCACTCACTCTGGCTCTCTCCCCCTCAAGAATAAATAAAAGTCTCTTATGTTTTGTCCCCCTCCCTGTTTTTATATTATTGTTTCCCTTCCCTTGTGTACATCTGTTCTGTGTCTTAAAAGTCCTCATATGAGTGAAGTCATATGATATTTGTCTTTCTCTCACTAATTTCACTTAGCATAATACCCTCCAGTTCCATCCATGTAGTTGCAAATTGCAAGATTTCATTCTTTTTGACTGCTGATTAATACTCCATTGTATATATATACCACATCTTCTTTATCCATTCATCCATCGATGGACATTTGGGCTCTTTCCATAGTTTGGCTATGTCGATATCACTACTATAAACATTGGGGTACATGTGCCCCTTCGAAACAGCACACCTGTATCTCTTGGATAAATACCTAGTAGTGCAATTGCTGGATTGTAGGGTAGTTCTATTTTTAATTTTTTGAGGAACCTCCATACTGTTTTCCAGAGTGGCTGCACCAGTTTGCATTCCCACCAGCTGTGCAAAAGAGATCCTCTTTCTCTTCATCCTCGCCAACACCTGTTGTTGCCTGAGTTGTTAAGATTAGCCATTCTGACAGGTTGAGTTGGTATCTCATTGTGGTTTTGATTTGTATTTCCTCCTCTCAATTCTGATGAGGAGTGATGTTTAGCAATTTTTCATGTGTCGGTTGGCCATCTGGATGTCTTCTTTGGAGAAGTGTCTATTCATGTCTTTTGCCCATCTCTTCTCTGGATTATTTGTTTTTTGGGTGTTGAGTTTGATAAGTTCTTTATAGATTTTGGATACTAACCCTTTATCTGATCTGTCATTTGCAAATATCTTCTCCCATTCTGTAGGTTGCCTTTTAGTTTTGCTGATTGTTTCCTTTGCTGTGCAGAAGCTTTTTATTTTGATGAGGTCCCAATTGTTCATTTTTGCTTTCGTTTCCCTTGCCTCCGCAGACGTGTTGAGTAAGAAGTTGCTGTGGCCAAATTCAAAGAGTTTTTGTCTGCTTTCTCCTCTATGATTTTGATGACTTCCTTTCATCTATCTTGAGTTTATTTTTGTGTATGGTGTAAGAAAGTGGCCCAGGTCATTTTTCTGCATGTCGCTGTCCAGTTTTCCCAGCACCAATTTGCTGAAGAGACTGTCTTTATTCCACTGGATATTCTTTCCTGCTTTATTAGAGATTAGTTGGCCATATGCTTGTGGGTCCATTTCTAGGTTCTTTATTCTGTTCCATTGATCTGAGTGTCTGTTTGTGTGCCAGTACCATACTGTCTTGATGATTACAGCTTTGTAATAAGTCTTGAAGTTCAGGAGCGTGATGCTTCCAGCTTCGGTTTTCTTTTTCAAGATTGCTTTGGCTACTTGGGGTCTTTTCTGGTTCCATACAAATTTTAGGCTTGTTTGTTCTAGCTCTGTGAAGAATGCTGGTGTTATTTTGATAGGTATTGCATGGAATATGTAGATTTCTTTGGGTAGTATCGATGTTTTAACAATGTTTATTCTTCCAATCCAGGAGTATGGAGTATTTTTCCATTTTTTGTGCCTTCTTCAATTTCTTTCATAAACTTTCTATAATTTTCAGCGTATAGATTTTTCACCTCTTTGGTTATGTTTATTCCTAGGTATTTTATGGTTTTTGGTGTAACTGTAAATGGTATCAATGCCTTGATTTCTCTTTATGTTGCTTCATTATTGGTGTATAGGGATGCATCTGATATCTGTGCATTAATTTTATATCATGCAACTTTGCTGAATTCATGGATCAGTTGTAGCAGTTTTTGGTGTTTTTGGTGTTTTGGTTGTAGCAGTATTTTGGGTTTTCCATACAGAGTGTCATGTCATCTGCAAGGAGTGAAAGTTTGACTTCCTCCTGGCTGATTTGGATGCTTTTATTCTTTTGTGTTGTCTGATTGCTGAGGCTAAGACTTCCAATACTATGTTGAATAACAGTGGTGAGAGTGGACATCCCTGTCTTGTTCCTGCCCTTAGTGGGAAAGCTCTCAGTTTTTCCCCATTGAGGATGATATTAGCAGTGGGTCTTTCATATATGGCTTTTATGATCTCGAGGTATCATCCTTCTAGCCCTACTTTCTTGAGGGCTTTTATCAAGATAGGATGCTGTATTCTGTCAAATGCTTTCCTGCATCTATTGAGAGGATCATGTGGTTCTTGTCTTTTATTTTATTGATGTAATGTATTTATTGATTGTTTTGTGGATATTGAACCAGTCCTGCATCTCAGGAATAAATCCCACTTGGTTGTGGTGAATAATTCTTTTAATTTATTGTTGGATCTGGTTGGATAGTATCTTGTTGAGGATTTTTGCATCAATGTTCATCAGGGAAATTGGTCTGTAGTTCTCCTTTTTAGTGGGGTCTCTGGTTTTGGAATGAAGGTAGTGCTGGCTTCATAGAAAGAGTTTGGAAGTTTTCTTTCCATTTCTATTTTTGGGAACAGCTTCAAGAGAATAGGTATTAACTCTTCTTTAAATGTTTGATAGAATTCCCTTGTAAAGCCATCTGGCCCTGGACTCTTGTTTTTTGGGAGATTTCTTTTCGATTTCTTTACTGGTTATGGGTGTGTTCAAATTTTCTATTTCTTCTTGTTTCAGTTTTGGTAGTTTATGTTTCTAGGAATTTGTCCATTTCTTCCAGATTGTCCATTTTATTGGTGTATAGTTGCTCATAATATTCTCTTTTTATTGTTTGTATTTCTGCAGTGTTGGATGTGATTTCTCTTCTTTCATTCTTGAATTTATTTATTTGGGTCCTTTTCTTTTTCTTTTTGATCAAACTGGCTAGAGGTTTATCAATTTTGTTAATTCTGTCAAAGAACCAGTTTCTGGTTTCATTGATCTGTTCTACTGTTTTTTTGGGGGTTTGATAGCATGGATTTCTGTCCTAATCTTTATTATTTCCTGTCTTCTGCTGGTTTTGGGTTTTATTTTGCTGTTCTTTTTCCAGCTCTTTGAGGTGTAAGGTTAGGTTGTGTATCTGAGACCTTTCTTCCCTCTTTAGGAAGGCCTGGATTGCTATATACTTCCCTCTTATGACCGCCTTTGCTCATCCCAGAGGTTTTGTGCTTCAGTGTTATCATTATCATTGGCTTCCATGTACTTTTTAATTTCCTCTTTCACTTCTTGGTTAGCCCATTCGTTCTTTAGTAGGATGTTCTTTAGTCTCCAAGTATTTGTTATCTTTCCAAATTTTTTCTGGTGGTTGATTTCGAGTTTCATGGCATTGTGGTCTGAAAATATGCACGGTATGGTCTTGATCTTTTTGTACTTGTTGAGGGCTGATTTGTGTCCCAGTATGTGATCTATTCTGGAGAATGTTCCATGTGCACTGGAGAAGAACGTGTATTCTGCTGCTTTAGGATGAAATGTTCTGAATATATCTGTTAAGTCCATCTGGTCCAGTGTTATTCAAAGCTGGCAGGAATAAAATTGCTTCCTGGAAAGAAAAGCCTCTGTTACAACTCTCTGTGCAACTCTCTGTGCAAGAATCCTGCTACAATTTGGCTGTGTTTCCCAACCCCTCACTTCTGAGGGACTGCAGCTTTGACCTGCTCAGACCCTCAGGGGGAGGGCCTCACTGAGCAATGGCCAGGTGCTGGCTGCACCCAGGAACATTCGGAGACCGCACTGCTGCCGACGCTCAGAGCCTGTGGCTGGGTGCCAGCCTGCCCCAGAAAAAGTTCGCTCGATCTTGTAGCAGCAGCGTTTCAGAGTTTATGAAAAATCACAACACACACCTGGAGCCTGGCTTCACCCTTATAGTGCTTGTTTCAGCACCAGTGAATGTGGCTGTTCTCCTGGGTCCACTGGGGTCTTTGCCCCAGGGGCGGGGAGCACACAGCCTCTACCAAATGTCCTCCCAGCAGGGGAACCACCTCTTCCCCTGTGGCCCTTGGACTCTTCACTCTTTGGACCTCACTCTCTGCTCCTGAGGATTCGCCCTTCCCACCAGAGCATCGCCAGGTATGGAGCTGCTGAGTTTCAGACTCTGTGCTCCCCTGTTTATAGAGTCTTAATGGAATTTAAACCCTCTCCTTTCTCCTTTTTTTGTTCAGTCCCTGGAGATGTTTCCACTTTTCCACTTTCTTTCCAGCTGTTTTTTTTGCAAGAGGCATCTCCGGCCTCTCTCTGCAAGCAAAAAACAGCTCCCTGACCTCTGTGGCTCCTCTCTCCCCCAGTTCACCTCTTCACTCGTACCTGCTGAGTTTTGTGGTTCAGATTGTAGAGATTGTTGTGTTAATCCTGAAATCAGTTTTGTAGGTGTGCATGTGGTTTAGTGTTGATTTGGCTACATTTCAGGGACGAGAGACCCAAAAAAAACTTCCATGCTGTTTGGCCATCTTGGGCCCTCTCGCAACAATCTCCCTTTTCAATTTATGATGTACTTCTGAAATATCACTTTGGAAAACTCACATTAAAATAACAAAAACTATGGTTATATAATAATGAGAACTACCTTGAAGTTTTGATGAGTAAAAGGTCTTGCTTTAAAACTATTTCACAGGAAGATCATACTGGTGGTATAGGATGTGGTTCCAGAGAGAACAAAAATTGACAACCCGGGAGCGCCTGGGTGGCTCAGTCAGTTAAGTGTCCAATTTTTGCTCAGGTCATGATCTCATGGTTAGTGAGATCTTACGGTTAGTGCTGACAGCTCAGAGCCTGGAGCCTGCTTCCGATTCTGTGTCTCCCTCTCTCGCTGCCCCTCCCCTGCTGGCACTCTGTCTCTCTTTCAAAAATAAACTTAAAAAAAAAAAAAAATAGAAGCCCCACAACTCAATTTTAGGTTAGCAGTTTTCATTATTTTTGGTCTCAGAGCTCTTTCACAATCTTATAAATTATTAAGAGCCCTAAAGAACTTTTTAAAAAAATGTGGGTTACATCTATATGTATTGACAGTAATGCAAATTAAAGGGAAGAAATAAAAATACTAATTTATTAAAAATAACCCATGTTAACATAAACATGTGTATTTTAATGAACACAGTTATGTTTTCAAATAAAAAAATAGAAACATGGTACTATTTCAGATTTTTGCAAATCTCTTTAATGCCAGGCTTAATGGAAGATACTTGAATTCTCATGTGCGCTCCTGTATTCAATCTGTTGTGCAATGTTTGGGTTCAAGTATATTAAGAAAACCTGGCTTCACACAGATGTGTAGTTGGAAAAGGCAGGAATATTTTAATAACTTTTCCAGATAATTATATATTTTTTATAAGTTGTAGTATCTTAAAAGTTGCAGTCTAGAATCTGAAAGTATATCAATGAACTTTTTATATTACATGAAAATCTATTGTTTCGGCTTGTAGTTTGAATGAATGTTTTACCCAGGCATGATTTTGTAACATCATGCACTGGGCATCTGAAAATACTGGTTTAATGAATTATGCAAAGATTCTAATGTTGACACATCGTATACAAAATCCATTTGTTACTAAATTTTCCTCTGCAGAAAAGTCTCAAGAATTAGTAAGTTGTCAAGTTGATAGTAGTAGATTGTTTTCTAAAATTCTTAATTTTTATTTGAAACATTTAATATTTTATCATTGACAACAAATATTGCCAATGAATTTCTTTAAAAGCACAAACAGGCTGATTTAATTTTCAAGAAAATGTCTGTCAAATACCCAAATCTGAATGACTGGCACTCGGCAGTCATTCTTTCAAGCAAAAATGTTATTCCATGAAAGAAGTAGCTAAATACATGTCCTCAGTGGTTGAACTTTAATAAAATTAACGTTCACTATTTCATCAAGGACATTCTTAAGTGAAATAGATAATTTTTTTTTTAATTGCAAGTGCATGGCAGTGAGGAATAATGAATGACTCAGTCTGGTGCCCCTGCTTTGATTTGTGCTAAGGCCGGAGAAGCTTTATTTAGTATTGATTTTACTATCCGTGCAAATTCCAGCAGTTAAAATGCAAATAACAGTATTATTATAAGGAGCTTTGACTTTGCAGATACTCTGAACATGTCTTGGGGATACCCAGAGGGCCATGGACCACAGTTTGAGAACTGCTATGGTAGGTATTAGGATAAACCCAGAATATAAAAACAATTAAGGCATGATCCCTATTCTCACGTTTATCTTTTAACAGAGGAAACCTATAGAGATGATTACAACATAGCTTTAGAGATACAAGAAGTGGCAACACTGGGGGATGACTCATTAAAGACCAGCATGGAAGCAGAGACCTTGTAGAGTACTTTTGCAATGCAGACAAGCAATGATGAGGCCTGACCTAAGGTCAGTGGAGTGGAGACCTAAGGTGAGTGGAGAAACTTTCAAGGTGGTGGAATTATAGGATGTAGCGAATAACTATGAAGAATGAAGGAGGAGGGCAATGGGGTAGATAGCGATGCCCTTCCTACATATGCATTACAGGAGGGGCAGGTTGACAGCCGGGTGGGAGGAGATAATAAATTCAGTTTTGGATTTATTGACAATGAGATGAATGTGAGGTCTCTAGAGGTGTTGACCAGGCAATTAGATATTTCTGCTCCTTCCCTGAAAGCCCTGCAGTTTTCTCATTCGCTGCTGTATCCCCAGTGCCTAGCTCTTAATGTTGACTGAATAAATACCTAAATACGGTCAGGAGCTCGTGAGAATAATATAAAAAAATTAAGTTTGGTAGTCATTATATAAATGCCTATTTGAAACCACAGGAGTGGGTGGAGCAGTATGACGGTAGCTGTAGGACTGAACTCCCGCTTTAAATCTCTGGCGGCTCAACAGGCAAAAGTGGAGTTCTTGGGGAATGTTGCCTCAGACAGGTCGCGACGGCCTATAACACAGATTTATTTCGGAAACCTGTTTCTGGATAATCCAGACAACAACCAAGATTTGTTACCTTTATGCCGTATATTAATACCTGTCAGACTGGTTTTAACTGGGGTGGGGTGGTACTGACCTCATCGTCCCACCCTTCAGTGTGCAGAAGCAGTCTTTCAAAATTCCCCTTTTCCTGACTCCGTGGGCGGTCTCTCAGAGGCCTCCGCACCCGGGCCCTAAGCAGGATCAGGTGCAGCAGACCCGCGAGCCCGGGCGAGGGGCGGCGCTCAGGCCACCCGCCCAGCTGACGTGATGTATGCTGAGATCACCTCACGAGCGCGCGGTGCAATCATCGAGCGCCCTGCGGACTCCGTCGTCTACTCGCAAACCTCGCTCTGAGATCCCTCCGCCCGCCCCCTCCCCGCACCGAATCGTGGCGCCCCGCACCCACGGCACGCAGGCTCAGGTTGTCTGAGGTTCCCAGAGGTAATCGCCTCCTAAACTCAAGTTCTCTTCTTTCTCTGTACCACCCATACCATAAGTGCAACTTGCTTTTTCAGGTCCTTTTTCCTGGCGTAAGGAGACCTCGGTGGTATGCAGACTTACTTGGGAGGCGTGGCCAGCATCGGATCCCGCCTCGTTCTGTGACGCCAAGGGTGGTGCGCGTGGGAGCCACGGGTAGGGGTGGGACTCGGTTTAGTGGGAGAGCTGGGGGCCGGGGCCGTGTCCGGACGCCCATCTGCCGGCTTCTCTCGCTCCGTGGATTCGGAGGAGCGGCCGCGACCTCGGCCTCCAGCGTCTCCAGCGAACTGTAGTGGATGCTGTGGCGGCCAGGATGCTGCTGCTGGGATTACTGCAGGCGGGCGGGTCGGTGTTGGGGCAGGCGATGGAGAGGGTGACCGGCGGCAACCTCCTATCCATGCTGCTAATCGCCTGCGCCTTCACGCTTGGCCTAGTCTACCTGTTCCGCCTTGCAGTCGGCCACCTGGTCCCCATGCCGCCCGGGGCGGTAAGTGCACCCCGGGGACCCGGGCGGGGGACGCAGCGACCGCTGTGGCCGAAGGGCGAGCCAGGCGACGACAGAGGCGGCCACAGGGCTAGCAGGAGTGGTGACCACGGCCATGCTTGGCTGGGCGGTGGAAGCGGGCGCACTGGGGGCTGGGAGGTGGCCGCAACTCTGCTGCTGATGGTCGAGACTGCCTTGACCTTGCTAGCGTTGGTGCTGGGGGTCCGGCTGGCCGGGACCTCCAGGATCATAGTGGTGTTACAGGCTTTGGCGGAGTCCCTACTGGGGATGGGATGCCCCTGGCAGCTTCGGTCCCTGTAGCGGTCGTCTTGATGACTGCGCCCTTGTGGGGTTCAGTGTCCTGCGGCCTGTGATATTGCCCCTAATGGCGACTTAATATCAGTCTGAAGGGGGGAGTGTTTGGTAGGGTAAGAGTGACTGGATTGTCACTTCTTGTGCCAGTGAAGTATCGGTTTCTTTAATTTAGTGCCTTTATTGACCATTAGCTTCATACTTACCGAATATATTTGATGAATGCATCCCAAGTAGCTTTTAAAACTGCCTTTTACAGTTTTACATTCCACTGCCTTTGTACAGTGGAATGTACGAACTAAAAGTTTTATGAAAGTGCCTTTTATAGTGAGTGCTAAAGCACCTGCTAGGACTGATCTACCCTCTCTTTAAAATCAATGGATGAGATGTGTTTTGTTTACTGATAAATGTAGCTTCATAAACATTTCACTTTCTGTACACGTTACTGTTTGTCTTTTTCTATACCTTCTTTAGGTATAGAAAGAATCTGGGACTAAAATTGTGAGTGGTAGTGGTGAAGATGCTATTGTTTGATTTTCCTGTTTTTTTTTTTTTTTTTTTTTTTCCACTGCTGTTGGTTAAGAAAGTTGCCTAGAGCCACAAATAAATATTCTGGACAGTGTTCAGCATGTGCAGTTGCAATACCTTTGTGTTTGTCTAGTTATTTATCTTACATCACGTTCTGTTTCTGTTTACTATGGCCACTTCTAAGATATTTGCAGTTTAGCTGTTCTTAAGTTACTATTGATGCTTTATTTTTTATTTCATTTGTTTGGTCATGAACCTAAACTGGATTTCTCCTTTAGAATGAAATGTGAGTCCAAATTTTGTTTTCTCTTGCAGAAAAGTCCACCATACATTTTCTCTCCAATTCCATTCCTTGGACATGCCATAGCATTTGGGAAAAGTCCAATTGAATTCCTAGAAAATGCATATGAGAAGGTAAGTCTTCCAAATAATTACAGGAAAAGAAATTAGTGCTTTTCAAACTTTCTTTTAGATGGCAGAACATTAAAAAAAATTTGTGATCTTGTGCTTCTCCCCAGTATAGGAAACAGATTAAATTAGAGCTGCTCCTGTTTAAGAGCTGGAAGGGTCTTGGAGATCCTCTTAATCTCTTCCATGTCCTGGGTGATCTCTGAAACATCACCTGAGGGAACCTGTAGTTCTGACAGCTATGGCCTAAAAACCACTAGCCTAAATTTTGTACTTACTGATCATAGTTAAAATTGATACTGATTGACCCTTATTTTTCTTAACCAGTCATCTGTGGGATTTTCTAACCTGCCTTAAATCTCTTCTGTGACTTCAGTTTTGTCTACTTAGGTGATGCCACGGTCACTCAGATCCTTGCCCTTCTAACAAGCTTTCCCGTGCTGATTCAACCATTTATTTATTCCACAGGCCCACTTTGAATGGTTGTCACTCTTAATGGTTTCATTTCCACAGTATAAATTTAGACACTTTATTCTGAGACCATAACTTCTTTTCCCAGCTTGCCTGTACAGCTCCTTCCATTGTAACCATTCTTTGACCTCATTAGATCTTCTAGTCCATTGTCCCATTTACTTTCTCCTCATCTATTATTAGCCTCTTTACTTTCCTTCTTTTTCCAGTCTGGCACCATGGTCCACCATTTCAGTTACACTTTAGCCAATACCATACGTTTCCTTTTCATTTTACTTACATGGTAAAACCCCAACCTTGGAGGGAGGCTATTAGTCATTTTCTTCTTGCACCAGTTAGGAAGTTCCTTCCTAGCTTCATGATTCCCTACCTTGAATGAGCTTTGAACACTGCTCAACAGTCGTATCATGCCAAAGTATGGTTGGCATACTTTGTGTTTGCCACAGTGACAGTTCAGACCTTCATTTTCTGAACTTCTGAATCTTCCTATCAAAGCAGATGATTTCGTCTCCTCTTTAAAGAGAGATGTATAACCATCCAAAGAGAACTCTCTCATGCTCCCACTTTGAAACACACATTCTCTTTTCTTCCTGTTACACTAATTATAAAACACTTACTTTGTGCCAATACTGAGTGCTTTAGATAGATTATTTCACTGAAGCTCCACAAATTCCTTTCAGGTATATCCATTTTATACATGATAACACTGAGAAACAGGTTATATAATTTGCTCTTGGGCTCCCTGCTGGTTAGTGGTGAAGCCAGGATTTATATATGGTCTGATTTCCAACTCTGTATGCTTTTAATAATAATAATAATAGTAATACAATACATGTAATGTTTACTACAGCCAACATACTCTTCTATAATATATTTATATCTGACATACACATCATGGATATAATCTGTATGTATATATATATGTATATATAATCTTGATAATAGTAGGAACTATCATTATTTCCATTTTATGGATGAGGGAAACTGAAGTACAGAGAAGTTAAATTCTCTGTCTGTAGGAGCAAGGTCACAACAGCTAATACGTGGAGGATGCTGGATGTGAACCCTGGTAGTCTGGCTCTAGAATTTTGGGCTCTAGCCTACTAGGTGCTGTCACCTTGGTTTTTATTTTGTTTCCTATTGGAAGTTAAAGTCTCAATCCATCTTTTGTCTCAGGAACATTATGCTGTTTTTCTTCTTTCTATAGTGACTTCTTCAACTGGATCTTTCCCATGTTCTCTGAAAAATTTTTCAAAGGTCAAAAGGACCAGAGCTTCTGTTGACCACTCAGTCTCCTCTCATGTCCTTCCCCCTTTAGCAAGTTTTCTGTACTTTGTTTCCACATCTCCTGTTTACTTACTCTTCATACCACCCTTGATTAATGAGCTCCATTTCCTAATTCAATGAACTTGACCTCTCAGCTGTATTTGTCACTGGTAACCACAACTACTCCCTCCTCCTTAAATGTGGCTTCTCTCATTTTTTCCCCCTGCTTCTCTGACTGTGTCTTCTCTAACTCATTTGTGGGCTCATGCCTGGCCTTTTACTTTGGGGTTCATGTTGGTTTGGTCCTTGGTCTTTATTCTTTCCTAGGTGATCTCCTCTCTACCTGCAGCTTCAGTTACCAGCCATATGTGGATGACACCCAAATTAATAAGCTCCAGACCTGGATGTTCACCTCTCACGTGATTCTTTTCTGAGATGTCTCAAAGGCATCAGAAATCCAATATTTCTAAAGTCTCACCCTTGGTTTTTCTCTCTCCAATCCTGGTTGTCCTGTTCTTTCTTCTCACCATTGTTCTGTTTTACAGTGAACTGAAGCCTATGATTCATTCTTGATACTTCCCTCTCTTAATCCATTTCCATCTGCAGATTCTCTAGAATAACTCAGTATACATTTGCTTCTATGGGCATTGTCCCACCATTAACCATGTGGCAAGTTTTCATCATCAGTTTCCTGTAATAGGCTCTAACTCATCCTCTGGTATTCTTTCTGTTCTTGTTCCTCCCTCTTCTTCCTATAACAGCCAGAGGGACCTTTCTTTTTAAAATATGCATACATCAGTGTGTCTTTCGTATGCAGTTTAACATCTTCTATGGCTTTTCATTGCCTGTAAGGAAAAAACTGAATATGGCTTCTGAGACTCTGGTGTAGGCTCTGCAGACTATGCTCCTCTGTCCTTTCCTCCACTCTTTCTTTCAGGACCTTTGTGCATGTCTGGCCACCGTGCTAATTCCTCCTCATCCTTGGAGCCTCAGCTCAGGTGGTCTTTCCTCTCTTTGGTCTCCCTTGTATCAGTTCTTTTATCACAGAGATACTTACCTTCCAGTAGTACTTGTCACATTTGCAGTTTTACATTTGTTGATGTGATTATTTGATTTTAAGCGGTATCTGTTTCAGTAGATTAAGCGTCATGAGTCTGGAACAGTATTTTTGTTCACAATTATATCCTCAGAGCCTTGTCTTCAAAATAATCAGAAAACTGCAAGGGAAAGCATTTAACACTCAACCAGATTAACAAAGAATTAAAAATGAAATCATTTAGGGCGCCTGGGTGGCGCAGTTGGTTAAGCGTCCAACTTCAGCCAGGTCACGATCTCGCGGTCCGTGAGTTCGAGCCCCGTGTCAGGCTCTGGGCTGATGGCTCAGAGCCTGGAGCCTGTTTCTGATTCTGTGTCTCCCTCTCTCTCTGCCCCTTCCCCCGTTCATGCTCTGTCTCTCTCTGTCGCAAAAATAAATAAACGTTGAAAAAAAAATTAAAAAAAAAGAAATCATTTAGTGTTGGTGAGATAGTAGTAAAAACGGATAACTAAATAAACTTCTGATGTCTTTACACAGCAAATACTATATAACTTGTATAATAATGTAAAGGTCATAACCTTTGGTGACTCCTATAAACTTTTCTTTAACCAATGGGAAAAAAAATCTATATTCTCAGAGATACTCATTGCAGAAATATCCATAAGAAATGAAAAACTGACACATCACCCATTTGTCCAATAATGAAAGAATAATTATTAAAATTATGATGTTTGTGTAAAAGATAGTAAATATTTTCAGTATAAACTGAAAAAAAGTGAAAAATTTATTCATATTTCATTTGGAACTGGATGAATAAAATTATAAATCTGCACAAAGACTGGGTGAATAACTGCATTAAGGCTTATGTACGTTTTGATTTTCAAAAGTAAAGAGGTTAGTATTTCTTTAGTGCTCCATATTTTTTAGCATCATCACTAAGGCTGCTTTTCTTTCTTTAGTATGGACCTGTATTTAGCTTTACCATGGTGGGCAAGACATTTACTTACCTTCTGGGGAGTGATGCTGCTGCACTGCTTTTTAATAGTAAAAATGAAGACCTGAATGCAGAAGATGTCTACAGTCGCCTGACAACACCTGTGTTTGGGAAGGGAGTTGCATATGATGTCCCTAATCCAGTAGGTGATGCTCTTCTCGCCAAGAAAGACATATCTATAATATAATGTTAAAGGTAGTAGTGTAATATTGTACATGGAAAATGTGAAGACAATTCATTCCTTGGTTCAAAAATCTGAAGCATGAGACATTCAAAAGACAAAAACCCCTAGGTAACTGACAAAGAATTGATATTTGTTTTGTAGTTGCAGGCACGGGCTAAGCAATTTTAAATGGTTTCCTGCACAGAGAAATACAACCAGTGATAACAGTGCGTTGGAATTTGAGTCCATTGGGTGACAAGAAAATCCCATTTTTTAATCAGAAGGTCCTCTTGCCATCCCACTCCTCTGAAATTCTAGCATAAGAGCTTGTTTTGAGCTAGAGATTGTTGGCTTTAGAAGTTTGTTTTCTTTCCTTCTTTAGAATTAAAGTGTTGCAGTATTAAAGTGTTGCAAGTTGATACAAAAAACACAAATGAGATCATTGGCTCAATTGCTTGGTGTGGGCTCTGGCTGAGATCCTACCACACGTTACCTAGTATCCCAGTGCAGCAGTTAGGAGTCAACATCCAGTGTTATTTCTGGGGATGGGGGTGGGTGGGGGGAGCTATGGGGGAATGAATGGCTTCTCAAGGCCAAAAGCAAGAGCCCTGGAAAACCCCTGTGGTCAAATATATCTATTTTTTTCATACTGCTGATCAGATTCTTAAAATAGAAATGTCCCAATGGTTTAAAACCATTGGTTGTCTTAGGGTGAGTTTATTTTAGTCAGACTATATTGAATCATAATTAAACTTCTGGAAGGTATTGAAAGGAACGATACTTGTTTGGGAATAGAATGGGAGAATATGTGAAGTAGGATAAAAATGATATCAAAGTGTAATGAACCTTTGGGAGATGGTGTTGGTGTCTGGGTTGGTTTGGAATACCAGAAGATAACAGGATAGGAAAGGTAAGCCCTAGAGTGAGGAATGGCAAAATGTGTATGTAGGAAGGAAGGCAGAGGTGGGGTTCCTAATTTATTGTTAGTCTAGGGCCCATGCACCAGGTGTTTCTCCACACATTACTTCAGATCCATGTAAACGCGCTAAGTTTCCCATGTCTGATGTAGTTTAAAAAAAAATCCTTTTATTTTTTTAATCTTTTTTCAGAATATTGTTTTCTTTGGGTGTTACAGAGTTCTTATAATAGCCTAAATGAATCTTGTGACAAAACAAAATTGTGTTTTAATGCTTGGTATTATATCGTTAATATTTTTAAGGTGTTTTTGGAGCAGAAGAAAATGTTAAAAAGTGGCCTTAACATAGCCCACTTTAGACAGCACGTTTCTATAATTGAAAAAGAAACAAAGGAATACTTTCAAAGTTGGGGAGAAAGTGGAGAAAAAAGTAAGCAAATGTTTTGGTTTTGCATTTATCCTAATATTTCTACTTTTTTATGACTAGAAACATAAGAATATATGGTATGTATAAAAAAAACAAACTACAGCATTTGTGAAACCTCCTTAGATTTAATGGCAAGAACATGTTTTGATAACCATAGAGTTAAAAAGACCCAAGAGGATGTGATTTTACCACTCATTTAGCAAAACTTTTAAAATGGGTTAACATGCAGGTTATTCAGCTCATTTGTACAAATAATATAAAAATTGTTTTTTAAAGATTAAAATAAACTGAATGTAAAACTTTTTGCAAGGTCATTTTAAGACAATAAAGTAACTTTTTTTTTTTTCACCCCAGTGGGCAAGTAAAAATCTAAGCGATTTAGTTTTGTATATAATACCTTATTTATTTAATATTGTATGAGAATGATTTAATTCATGAAAAAAGTAAATTTAAATACATAGGTTTATTTTACCACCAAATGTATTATATGCTCTCTTGCGTTATGTACAAGTATAGTGAGTATAATTTGACATTCTTTGGATATTTGTATGAATCCGTTCTGTAAATGGGACAATAAGTGTTCCTTTCAGAGAAAATTGCCATGCCCAAAGCAGGAAGCAACATCTGCCTACAGAGCATCAAGACCTCTTCTTAGGTCCCCATGTTTTTTCTGGGCATGGTCTTCAGTTTCTATAAAAGGTCCAGAAACTTGATTTTATTTTTAATACACCTAAAGTTGATGTGATCTGTTTCTAACCATATAACAAGCTGATGTATAAACTAGAATGCCAACTTAATGAATACAAGTGAGACAAACTTGTAGCACTGAGAACACCAGAATTTGCCTAACTTCATTGGCAAATCTCATTGGAAAGCCAGGTGATAAATGGAAGTTCATTTGGTACATGTGGAATTAAAGAGCAAGGCGCAACTGGGTAATTTTTAGGACGTTTAAATGTCATCCAAAAGTGCTTGCCTACATTGGTCTAAAATTTGGGATATACCAATTCGTGATTAGTTACAGTTTTCTTTCATATACGGTCAAGACTTCAAATTGTCCTGATTTTCCTGCTTTTGACCTGGGAAATAACCCATTCTTCGGTCTTTGGACTGCTATTCTTTGGGAAGCATCTCCGATGCACTAAATAACCTTTTGCTGCTTTTGTTACACTGCGACCTGGAACTCCTGCAACTATATTCGTTTTTGTCTTCAATTTATCTTTTCAAGTTGAAGAGTCATGAGTGAGGTTTAAAGATGTCTTTGTGGCCCCTGTTTTGGCCACTTGGGAGTGCTTCCCATCATGAGTTTCTTGCCTCTCTTTGTTGTGTCCACATGTCTGTCTGTAGGCTTTTTTTGATGATATGAACAGGAAGGATCTTTGGTTTTTGTTCTTAATTTTCCTTTTTAATACTTTCATATCTCTAAGAAAACAGAATATTTCAAAAGAATATTTGGTAATAGAACGGGAATGATCTTTTTTCCTCTAGATTTGTTTGAAGCTCTTTCTGAGCTCATAATTTTAACAGCTAGCCATTGTTTGCATGGAAAGGAAATCAGAAGTCAACTCAATGAGAAAGTGGCACAACTGTATGCAGATTTGGATGGAGGTTTCAGCCATGCAGCCTGGCTGCTACCAGGTTGGCTCCCTTTGCCGAGTTTCAGGTATGGATAAAAAAAACTATGCTTGCTTATTTCACTGTAGAACTGCTGTAATGTCGGTATACTTTATGTTAACAAAGATAAAAAATAAACAAAAGAGACAAATTAGGGGAGATTATGAGCCCCCATTCTTCTATAAGAATTCAAGACAGGTTTTCTGTATATAGGTGAGCTCACTGAAGATAAGTTTCAGTTTATTAAAGCAGTGATTTGTTGTCCAGCTGTTCTAATATTTTAAACCCTACTTACCGCACATATTCTTTGTAGTCAGGAAAGTCTCTCAACTCTATCTGAAGGTGATACACCCCTCTATGCACTTATTTGAAAATATTTGACTGGTTTTATAGTATATTGTGAAATATCTTTCTTTTGAAGTATTAGTGGCTTTCTTTAATTTTCTCTCTCTTCTTACAACTATACTGTGATTTCCTTAAGGGCAGGGACCATCTGATACAAAGAAATACTGCTTATAGGACTTGACATACAGCTTGTGTATCAGTGGGCTCTCTGTACCTGTTGATTCACTGCTGTTCAGGTGAGAGATGGAGAGGAGTTAAGTTGGTACTCCCTTTTCCTTCTGCTACTTCTATATAGTTACAGGATAAAGAGGGGAAGAAAAAAGGAAAACCAGGAGGGTTTCTCTGGAATTCTTTAGAACTCGTAATACTTTATAAGGAGCTTTGCAGTTTTCAGAATTCTTTCATGCATAGCCTGTAATGGATTCTCCAGAAATGTGCCTCAAGTCTGTTTTTACCTCTTCTGTCTCCTGGATGAAGTCAGAAATTCCTGAGCTTGGTACAATAGACCTTTCACACTTCAGCCCAGTCTTTCTCGGTCTTACCTGAACCAACTGATTTAACCAAATTATTCCATTGCTTTTCTTAAACAGGCCTTATGTTTTTCCTGGCACTGCTGTGTTCATTTTGGTAAACTTCTTCTGCCCAATTATCTCAGTTGATCCTCAGTGACAGTCTTACAAACAAAGCAGGGCAGCAATTTTTATTAGAAGGCTTGGTTACAAAGGGGCTAGGTAGTCAGATTGCCTGGTTTTAAATTTCAGCTGCATTGCTTTCTGGCTCTAGTGACCTCATGCGGTTACCTGTGAATTGAGGATAATAGCATCTACCTCACAGGAGGTCAAAGTGGGTAATTCATGTAAAACACTTAGAGTACCTATTACCCAGTGAGTGCCCTACTTTAAAGGTAAGATTTGGGGAGCTGAAGTTTGTTTTGTGACTCTACTAGTGTTTTTGCCCCTTACAAAACATGTGGTCTCAGAAAATAAAAAGAATCAAATCCTATATGCTATAGTCATGTTCTAAATCCTAGATTTTATATAATCCTAAATAAATCTTAAGTTTATTCAAATCCTGAATCCTACAGAAAAACCAGAATGACTATCTTCTTCAAGAATTAATTTGGTCAAAATTGGAATTTTAATTAATTTCATTAATTTAAAGGATTATTCTGCCTGTTAAACCAGAAATGGATTCTACAGGAATAATAACAAGTCTTATGTTAGACCTTCATTAGAACACAGGTGGTGGTATGTTAATAGTCAGGGTCACATATATAAAGACACCTTTCTTGCCTTTAAGGACCCTGGACGTTTCTAACAGTATAAGAATTTTATGGCTTTTTTTTTTTCCTCTTGGTTCTGATTTTTTGTCGATTATTATAGAGTTATTCAAGTTAGTTAAATAAGGTTATTTTCGGGGCGCCTGGGTGGCGCAGTCGGTTAAGCGTCCGACTTCAGCCAGGTCACGATCTCGCGGTCCGGGAGTTCGAGCCCCGCGTCAGGCTCTGGGCTGATGGCTCAGAGCCTGGAGCCTGTTTCCGATTCTGTGTCTCCCTCTCTCTCTGCCCCTCGCCCGTTCATGCTCTGTCTCTCTCTGTCCCAAAAATAAATAAATGTTGAAATAAGGTTATTTTCAAAATGAACTGATGCCAGAAAGTACTTTTTAGTCATTTTCATCTTTGAATTGCAGACGCAGGGACAGAGCTCATCGAGAGATCAAGAATATTTTCTATAAAGCAATCCAGAAACGCAGACAGTCAGAAGAAAAACTTGATGACATTCTCCAAACTTTACTAGATTCTACTTACAAGTAAGAGCTCTTTTAGCATGTGTCAGGCTAATGCAGGAAATTACACATTACAACATAGTTAAATAATTACAATTAAAAAGTAATGATGCTGACAGAATTAGTAGCTGTGACCCTTGGACTTTTTCAATGGATGAGACATAAAATACTGGGAACCTATGCCTTAGTGAAGTCCCAAGTGATTGTGCATGGGAAAAAGTTTGCTGATAAACTGCAGGGAAGTATTTTGTAATCAAAATCCTATTTGTCTTTGGTCTGTCTCTTTTCCCTAAAGGGGGAAAAATTCTCACTTGTGATGGACAAATGCAAGAGACTATTATACCTGAAAAATGTATTCACCATGACCCTTTATTTAAATGTTGACAAGGGGCACCTGGGTGTCTCACTCGGTTAAGCTTCTGACTCTTGATTTTGGCTCAGGTCATGATCTCACGGTCATGGGATAGAGCCCCGTTTTGGGCTCTGCGCTGGGCATGGAGCTTGCTCCTGCTTAAGATTCTCTCTCCCTCTCCTCTCTGCCTCTCTTCCCCGCTTGCACTCTCTCTCTCTCTCTCTCAGAATAAATACATAAACATAAAAAAAAAAAATAAATGTTGAGGCCTGAAATGGGTCTGCCACGATGGTAAATTTGTGTTTGTGATTCACTCTGTAGGGATGGGCGTCCTCTGACAGATGATGAAGTGGCAGGCATGCTTATTGGACTGCTCTTGGCAGGGCAGCATACATCTTCAACTACGAGTGCCTGGATGGGCTTCTTTTTGGCCAGAGACAAAACACTTCAAGAAAAATGCTATTTAGAACAGAAGACAGTCTGCGGAGAAGATCTGCCTCCTTTAACTTACGATCAGGTGTGTGGATTTTTAATTTCATTGCTGCCTTATGACTTTGAGTATCTAATGAGTGGCTGATTTTTAGAGGGGACAATTTGAGATCTTCTATTTACTGTAAATTAAATTAGCTTCTTTATTTTTAGAAAACTCCCCATAGCCCTCCCTGAAATGTCTTAATGTTGGATCCAGTTTGCTAGTATTTTGTTGAGTAATTTAGCATCTATTCATAAGGGATATTGATGTGTAGTTTTATTTTTGGGTGTATAGTTTTATCATGACGTCTTTGACAGGTTTTGATATCAGAGTAATGCTGGTCTAATAGAATAAGTTTGTAAGTGTTCCCTCTTTTATTTTTTTGGAAGAGTTTATGAAGGATTGGTATTAATTCTTTCTTATGTGTCTGGTTAGAATTCACCAGTGAAGCCATCTCAGTCTGCTTGTCTTTGTGGGAAGTTGTTTGATGATTTGTTATAGATCATGTGTTCTGTTTCATCCTGAGTCTTTGGTTTATGTCTTTCTAGGAATTTGTCCATTTCATCTAGGTTACCTAATTTGTTGGCTTAAAATTGTTATAGTATTCTCTTACAATCCTTTTTATTTGTGTAAGGTCAGCAGTGATGTCTCCTTTTTCATTCCTGATTTAATAACTTTTTTTTTTAATGTTTATTTATTTTTTTGAGACAGAGAGAGAGCATGAACGGGAGAGGGTCAGAGAGAGGGAGACACAGAATCTGAAACAGGCTCCAGGCTCTGAGCTGTCAGCACAGAGCCTGACGTGGGGCTCGAACTCATGGACCACGAGATCATGACCTGAGCCGAAGTCGGCCGCTTAACCGACTGAGCCACCCAGGCGCCCCAATAACTTTTAAAACAATAGCTTAATTGATTCATAACTTACATACCATAGAATCCATTTTGAGTGTAGTGTAGTGTTTTTTTGGTATAGTCAGAATTGTGATGGTATCACAATTTTAGAACACTTAAATCACTTCCAAAAGAAAGCTGGTACCCATTAGCAGTCATGCTCCATTTCTCCTACCTCTGGCAACCAGTAATCTTTTTGTCTATATGGATTTGCCGTATCTGGACATTTCCTACAAATGGGACTGGCTTCTTTTGCTTGGCATGTTTCTAAGTTTCATCCATGTTGTAGCATGTATCAGTACTTTGGCCTTTTTTATTGCCAAGTTATATTCCATTGTATGGATATCCCACGTTTATCTATTCATCAGTTGATGGACATTTAGGTTGTTTCCATCTTTTGGCTATTATGAATAATGCCGCTCTAAACATTTAATCACAGGTTTTGAAAAAGCTGACATTGATGATTTTTGCTAGTGTTTTAACTTTTTTAGATAAGTAAATTTTTGCAGGTCCTTACTATGCCATTCTTCAGGGTGATTACCTCTCCTGTGGGTGTCTTGCCTCCTTTCTCTTGTTGACTGTGGTTAGTAATAGAACAAGATAATCTCAGCTACTGAACTAGTTACTTCTGTACTTCTACCAGAAGTTAAACTATCTTATAATAACCCAGAAGTTTAAATAATATTGCATACTATTGAAGTAAGTTAAAATTTGTAAAACTCAGGAAATGATTTCCTTTTTTAGCTCAAAGATCTAAATGTACTTGATCGCTGTATAAAAGAAACATTAAGACTTCGACCTCCTATAATGACTATGATGAGAATGGCCAAAACCCCTCAGGTAAGTCTCTTGGTTAGATTTCCCCTTTCGTGTGTCCAGTTTGTATTTATCAAAAAGAAGAAATATTATAATAGCAAAGAGAATTTTTCTAATTAAGAAAGAATAATCATTTCTGTGTAATTTCAATTTTATGTATTCTAACTCTTGATATATAATTATATATTCAATTTATACAGATATTTTTATATAAATAATTGCAGAATATATACATTCTAATCTGTTCCCTGCATTTTTACTTAACAATTAGGGTTTTTAAAATGGTAATATATTTTTTCTTGGTTTAAAAAAAAAAACATGTTAAAGAAAATTCTGACAGTATGGAAGAATATGAATTGGATTATGAAGGCTCCTTGAAATCCCTCTGCTACCTCTGAGGCGTTTATAGCTTTTTTTAATTTCCAGCCCCATTTTGGGTCACTTGGAAGTCATCTTGAGTTAAAATAATTTTCAGCTGGCCTGTCATCTAGCTAGTTTTTAAATATAAGTATAGCTCATGTGGGTTAATGCTTTATTACACAGTGGTCTGGTTATTTGGTAAAATACTGTTATATTTTCTAAGGAAATGTGTTACTTTCATTTGTAGACTGTGGCAGGGTATACCATTCCTCCAGGACATCAGGTGTGTGTTTCTCCTACTGTCAATCAAAGACTTAAAGACTCATGGGTAGAACGCCTGGACTTTAATCCTGATCGCTACCTACAGGACAATCCAGCATCAGGAGAGAAGTTTGCCTATGTGCCATTTGGAGCTGGTGAGATACCATTTTACATTTGGAATTTTTGTTCTGAGAATGTGTTGATGTTTGTCAAAATAACCCATGTGAGGGGCGCCTGGGTGGCGCAGTCGGTTAAGCATCCAACTTCAGCCAGGTCACGATCTCGCGGTCCGGGAGTTCGAGCCCCACGTCAGGCTCTGGGCTGACGGCTCAGAGCCTGGAGCCTGTTTCCGATTCTGTGTCTCCTTCTCTCTCTGCCCCTCCCCCGTTCATGCTCTGTCTCTCTCTGTCCCAAAAATAAATAAACGTTGAAAAAAAAATTAAAAAAAAAAAAAATAACCCATGTGAATTTTATTTACAGATACCTTTTCCTTTCCTCATACGGACATTCCTGTAAACATTTGTATGAGTATAATCTTTGCCAAGTTAGAAAAAGTACTTTATTTGTACTAAAGGAAATAGTTTTATGAATTTTTACACAATGCTCTTTTACCTTTTAACCAATTTAGTTTTATCAGGGTTAATTTTGATAGTTCACTCTCTTTTCACTTAAAATAGTATTTAAAGCTCTTTATGAGTTGTTTTAAAGAGCCACTGGAATTAGCACACCATTCAGGCAGTTATTTCAGATTAAATATTACAGCTTACTAGTGTTGTTTCAGAAAAGAGTAAAAGCAGTCTTTTTTAAATTGAAAATTTTCTGGATTGTTAGTTAACTTTTTGGTTCTCTGCCTGTATCTTTAAGATAAAATGGTCTTTAAATTTGGGCAGGTTGTGCATAGGTTTGCAAACATACATTTGAAAATGTACGTTTTCAGTTAATACCCTTATATTATCCAGGCAGACTCTTGTTCCTGCAGTAGTTTCCCATTTCACTGGTACTGTGCAGATTAAACTGTATTCTAGGACTTCTTGTTCAGTCTTTCCAGAGATTTTAAGTGGTGGGACCTTTTTGTCATTGGTCACACTTTTTCCATATGTAAAGGAAAGTATAAAGTCCTTTAGGAACTTCAGATCTTATTATCTTATAAACATATTTAATAATATGGTATACAAAATCTCATATGAAAAAGTCATAGATTATTCAATTACCTGGCTTCCACTTGAACTTATTTAGGTAACAGGTGGCTCAGTTACCTTCTATGGTAGCTCACTTAGTTTTTTTAGACAGCTCCCATTTTTAATTTTTTTTTTTTTAACGTTTATTTATTTTTGAGACAGAGACAGAGCATGAACGGGGGAGGGGCAGAGAGAGAGGGAGACACAGAACCGGAAGCAGGCTCCAGGCTCTGAGCCATCAGCCCAGAGCCCGACGTGGGGCTCGAACTCAACGGTCCGTGAGATCGTGACACTCAACTGACTGAGCCACCCAGGTGCCCCAGACAGCTCCCATTTTTAAAGATTTGTATTAGAGCTATAATCTGGGGGCATCTGGCTGCCTCAGTCAGTAAAGCATGCGACTTGGTCTCTGGGTTGGGAGTTCAAACCCCACATTGGGTGTGGAGCTTACTTTAAAAAACAAACAAACAAACTGCCATCTGTTTCAACATCCCATTTACAGTCCTAATTGTGTTCTCTGAAGCTGTATTATGTATCTCTGAGCTATCTGAATGTAGATCTAATGTTCCTTCAAATCTTTCATCATTGTGTTAGTTTCCTAGGGCTACTATACCTCCCACAAACTGGATGACTTAAAAGACATTTAGAGGCACCTGGGTGGCTCAATCGGTTAAGTGTCTGACTCTTGGTTTCGACTCAGATCATGCTCTCAAGGTTCATGAGTTCAAGCCCCACATCAGGCTCCACACTGACAGTGCAGAGCCTGCTTGGTATTCTGTCTGCCCCTCCGCTGCTCATGCTCTAAAAAATAAACTTAAAAAAAAATGGACACTTATTCTCCATTTCTGGAAGCTGGAAGTCTGAAATTAAGGCGTTGGCAAGGCCTTGCTCTCTCTGAAGGCTCTAGGGGAGTGTCTTTCCTTGCTTGTTCCTAGCTTTCACTGGCTCTTACAGTCTTTGGCATTCCTTGGCTTGTAGCTACATCACTCCAGTCACTGCCTCTGATTTCACATGGCCTTCTGCCCTTCGGGTGTCTGTGAGTCTTTGCATTGCTTTCTTTTGAAAGACACCAGCCTTGGATTTCAGGCTTACTCTAACCAAGTTTGACTTCATCTTAACTCATTATATCTGCAAAGTCTGATTTCCAAATAAGGTTACTTTCGAAATTCTGAGTGGCTGTGAATTTGGGGGGGACACGGTTCTACCCCATATGATTGTGTTAAGTATGTTCAATTTCTTCAATCATTCCTTTACTTTGTAATTTTTTCTGTGTTGATGCGTATAGCATGTAGCTTACTCATTTTCATATTACGTTTTGTGAAATTACCCATTTTTCTGTTAATTCATAGGACCCTTCTAGTTTGCAACTATTAAAAATAATCTTTTGGTGGTGCCTGGGTGGCTCAGTGGGTTAAGTGTCTGACCCTTGATTTTAGCGCAAGTCATGATCTCACAGTTGTGAGGCAGAGCCCTGTATCAGGATCCAAGCTGACAGCGCAGAGCCTGCTTGGGATTCCTTCTCTCTCTAAAGCAGGGGCACCTCGGTGGTTAAGCATCCAACTTCAGCTCAGGTCATGATTTCACAGTCATGGGATAGAGCTCCCAATCAGGCTCCATGCAGGATGTGGAGCCTGCTTTAGATTCTTTCCCTCTGTCTGCCCCTCCCCTCCTCTTTCTCTCTCAAAAATAAATAAATAAAAATAATCCCTTAACCAGTCTCCCTGTAAGCCAAGCCTCTCCTTAGTTGTTGTATTTGAATATGGAATGGTTTGTAAACACCCTTCTTAAATATGGCTCCTAGAAGTAAGTGCATTTATGGACCACACTAGTGCTGTGCTAATGATAAGCATTTTATGTTAGCTTTTTTCTCTGTTTAATCTTCACAATCACACTGAGGAAGGGACTATTTTATTCACTTTTCAGAAATGGAAACTAAGGCTTAGCAAGGCTTTTCTCAAATTCCAGTAATTTAGCTTTATCTTTTTCTGCTCCCTGAAAAGCCATCTTTGTTGTTGAGGTTACTACTTTATGAGGTTTTGATGGGCAGGAGAGATTGCAAGGCATTATTCTTTCTGGCTTAAATATTTCTTTTTAAAAAATTTTTTTTTTTTCAACGTTTATTTATTTTTGGGACAGAGAGAGACAGAGCATGATCGGGGGAGGGTCAGAGAGAGAGGGAGACACAGAATCGGAAACAGGCTCCAGGCTCTGAGCCATCAGCCCAGAGCCCGATGCGGGGCTCGAACCCACGGACCGCGAGATCGTGACCTGGCTGAAATCGGACGCTCAACCGACTGCGCCACCCAGGCGCCCCTGGCTTAAATATTTCTGATACCATCTTTTATGAAGTTTGTCTCTCTGGCTTTTATATATAAACTTTTAAAAATACACAAATTATATTTTCTATTATTAAAATTTCCCCACCATTTTAGTAAGAAATTTCAAAGTCAGAAGAATTTTTTAGTGAACATTTGTATACCCATTATCTAGATTCTGCCATTCATATTTTACTTATCACATATCTGCCCATCTATCAATCCATTTACTTTTTAGGTGTATTTCAAAGTAAACTGTACACATCAGTGTACATCTCCCTGAATTTTTCAGTGAGTATATAATTTACAGTTCAAAAATTTAATTTTGGTAAGTTTCGCAGTGAAATAATTATTAATGTTGAGTTTTCACACATGAATAACCTCAATTAAATCTAGTTTATCAAGTTTTAAAATTGTTACTGCTTTCTGGTCCTGTCTAAAAACCTTTGCCTGGCTCCCAGTCATGAAGACATTCTCCTGTTCTTCCCTATTAAAATTTGATGGTTCTATTCAAGTCACATCGGGGTTACCCCAAACCAAAAATAATAATTAAAAAATTGATGGTTTTAGTATTTATGTTTACGTCTATGATCCATCTGGAATTAGTTTTTGAGTATAGTGTGAGACAGGAATTGAGGTTTGGTTTTTGTTTTTTTTAATGTTAGATATCTAGTTATTCCAGCACTATGTTGAAAATACTTTCTTTTCTTCATTGACTTGCTTTATTTAGTGCCTTTGTTGATAATGAAATAACCCTAGAAGTATGTCTTGGCTCTTTGCTGTATTCCACTGATCTGTAGGTGGAGCCCTATCCGGGACCAAATTGCTGTGAAAGGGAAAATCCAATTTCTACTCCAACTCTCAGAACACTTTATTGACATTTCTGGTCACCAAATGTGTGGTGGTTTTCCCACACCAATTCTCTGTGGACACCCACTGGGTGTTTGACAATTTAGCTCGGTTCTGACACTATCCACCTGGGGTTACCACAGACCCCAATGGTTAAGGGCTTAGTCCCATACCAACTGCAAGTCCAGGTTGCTGCCTGTTTTTCTGAGTAGTCGGCTGTAAACCAGAGGTTTTCTGGATCCCCACCTTGGAGTTCCACAGTTTCTTAAAATGGCTCACAGAACTCAGAAAAGTTTACTTACTGGATTAACAGTTTCTTACAAAGGGAGGATGCAACTCAGGAACAGCTAATTGAAGAGATGCTTAAGACAAGGTATGGGGGAAGGGGCCCAGAACTACCATGTCCTCTGGGCACACCACACTCCTGGCATCTCCACATGGTCACCAACCTGGAAAGCTTTCTGAACACTACCTATCCATCCTTCCATACGATAGGGATTTTGTGAAGGCTTCATTATGTAGGCACGATTGATTAAATCATCAGTCATTGGTGATTAATTCAACCTTCAGTCCCTCTCCATCCTAGAGGTCAGAGGGTGGGGCTAAAAGTTCTAACTCTCTAATCACTAGGTTGGTTTCCCTGGCAGCTGGGCCCCACTCTGAGGGGATTTCCAAAAGTCTCCTCATTAACAAACTCAAGTGTGGTTGAAATGGGCCTGTTTTGAGTAAAACGTCCTCTTCTTTTATTGCTCTTTTCACTTAAATTCCAAGATGTTTGAGGAACTCTCTGGCAAGAATGGGAGGAAGAACAAATACCTATTTATTACAGATCAACATCACAGTTGTTGCACCTTTAGTATTGAAATCAGGTTTGAAGTTTTAAGTCTTCTAACTTGGTTTTCTTTTTTTTCCCAAAGACTGCTTTGGTATCCTAGGTCCTCCTTTGCATTTCCATATGCATTTTCTTAAAAGTTTTTATTTGAATCTAGTTAGTTAACATACAGTATAATATTAGTTTCAGGTGTATAATAGAGATTCAGCAATTCCATACATCACTTGATGCTCATCACAAGTGCCCTCCTTAATCCCCATCATCGATTTCCCCCATCCACCCACCCACCTCCCCTCTGGTAACCATGTTTGTTCTCTACAGCTAAGAGTCTGTTTCTTTAAATGCTTATTTATTTTTGAGAGCGCACACAAGCAGAAGAGGGGGCCGGGGGTGGGGGGTGTAGGGACAGAGGATCCGTGCTGACTGTAGACAGCTCAGTGCTGGGCTCAAACTCAAAACTGCGTGATCATGACCCAAAGTTGAATGCTTAACTGACTGAGCCACCCAGGTGCCCCAAGTGTCTGTTTCTTGGTTTGTCCCCTCTCTTTTCCTGTTTGCTTGTTTTCTTACATCCCACATGTGAAATCATATGGTATTTGTCTCTTATTTTACTTAGCATAATACTAACTTCTATCCATGCCATTGCAAACAGGAAGATTCCATTTTTTTACAGCTGATATTCCATTGTGTGTGTGTGTATGTACACACATACACCACATCTTTATCCATTGATAAAGTTGATGGATACTTGAACTGTTTCCATAATTTGCTGCTGTAAACATTGGGATGCATGTATCCCTTCAAATTGGTATTTGTGTCCATATGCATTTTAGAATCAACAGTTTTTACATGTATTGACATTTTACATTTTGATCTTGATAGGTGTTGCTATTTGGGGATTATTAAATCCCTTTTTCTTATTTTGAAAGATTTGAGGGTTTTTTTTTTTTTTTAAAGATTTCATTTTAAGTAATCTCTACATCCACTGTGGGGCTCAAACTTAAGAGTCACTTGCTTTACCAACTGAGCCAGCAAAGTGCCCTGGCATTGAAAGTTTTGAAGGGTTCATATTGACTTTTAACTAGGGCTCTCTTGGGACAGAAGCTAAGAATATTCTAGATTTCAGTCCTTACATATAAACTTGGATAGATGTGACATTTTAAAAACTAATTGGAAGAGTCCTTATATAATTATCCACGTGTTGTTTCCCCTAAAAACAAATGTTGAAAATCTGGGATTTTTTTTTTAATCCAGGTGAAAAGAATTTCAACTGATTCTTACAAAGACTTTCTTTTTTTTAATAGGGCGTCATCGTTGTATTGGGGAGAATTTTGCTTATGTTCAAATCAAGACAATTTGGTCCACTATGCTTCGTTTATATGAATTTGATCTCATTGATGGATATTTTCCCACTGTGAATTATACAACCATGATTCACACCCCTGAAAACCCAGTTATCCGATACAAACGAAGATCAAAATGAAAAAGGCTGCAAGGAACTAATATGTGGAACATCACTGTAAACTGCAAAAAGCATTTGAAGTGAATGAAGTTTACGAAACAACTCGTGGTATATTCTTTGAGTGTAATTTTAAAAAGCTTAACTTATGGTTTTTATATTTTCTTAACTGAATGGTTACATCAAATCTAATGGCATTTGAGGTATTTCCTAATAGTTTTATGATGGGTATATACTGTAGATGCTTTATTTAAGAAAATCAAGTTCATTAATAAGGAATTGGGGGATCTTGGTAATTGACAGACTCTAAACATAGTTTCTAGATATTAAATTTAACAACAAAAATAGCTCTTGGCAAATAAGTTCGGGGTATTCAAATCATGATCTATAAGTATAAATGCCTAGGGAGATTCTTAGAAACCTTAGGTTATTTATTTACTCGGTAATGTTTGTGTGTGTGAGTGAAGATGAGTGGGTAGGGAAGAAACTCACATTTAAAGCCTTGGATAAAACAGAATCCCATCAGTTGTTTTGGTATGATGATACCCAGCAAAGATGGAGCTATGCTGTAGTTGAACGTCCTTTGAAATTTTAACTGGAAGTATTGTCTCCAGGAAATTGAGACTTAACAGTGACTTAATAATACTAAAGACTGCACATGTATCTTGATCTAATTACTTAAATATTACAGATAAATTTGTATCTGGTTCCACATAGTCACATGTGTGTGAAAGCCCAAAATAAAGTCCTTAAAGGATACTTTTTGTTCTCTTTGGCTCTAGGTGGTTTTCTTCCTCCTCTCTAGAATTAGGGATGTTTCTGTTATTCTGTTTATTAAAACTTAACGTAGGTTAATAACTTTTTTTTTTTTTAAATACAAACTTGGAGATCTGGAACTCTGGCTTTAAGATAAAGGTAATATAAAGTAGGGTCTTTGGGGGTAGTATCATTAATCACATTGTGTTGAAGCCTGTGTTCAAGAATCAACTCGAATTGTAACTGGGGGCTTGACTATATACCTGTAATTTAACCACATAGTCTGTTTTCACCAGATAAGGCCAAAATATTTTCCTCCCCACTCATGTTAAACTATTTCTGAAGGAGTTTTTCATTTCTTGAAATGGTCTCTGAGAAAAGATGTAGTCTATTCACTAATTGTAAAGTGGTGTTTCAGTGAGAATTCAGGAAACTAGGAACTTGGGATGGGAAAAAAATTCCATCTTTGTACTAATTTCAAACTATTTCCTTTATGAATTTAAGCAACAAACTATACTAGTATATACTACATTGATATACTAGGTTAGTATATACTAGGCTAATAATGAAAATATCAATATAGCTTTAAAAAAATACTACAGATGTGAAATTGATAGAAACGTGCGAGAGAAAAAGACCAATACTATCTAAGATTAGGACAACTTTCTGAATCTCAAAGTATACATATTTGAAATAATGAAATAATCTGCCCTGCCAAAGACTGAATGTTTGTTTCCCCCCACTCCAGCCCAGATTCTTGTTGAAACCCAATCCTCAATGTGATGGTATTTGGAAGTGGGGCATTTGGGAAGGTGATAGGATCATGGGGGCAGAAGTCTCATGAATGGGATTAGTGTCCTTACAAAATAGACCTCAGAGAGCTCCCTTGTCCCTTCTGCCATGTGAGGATAGAGCAGGGAGATGGCAGTCTATGTTACCTGATACCAAATCTGCTGGCACCTTGACTTCTGACTTCCCAACCTCCAGAACTGCAAGAAATAAATTTGTTTATAAGTTATCTAGTCCATGGTATTTGGTCACAGCAGCCTGAGTGGTCTAAGACATACACCAAAAACTATGGCTCAAGGATTAAGGAGGTTCCAAAAAACAGTGTGGTTAAAATGGTGAAGTCATTTTTATTTCAGTACTTGACAAAATACCCCATAAAATTCAAAACTTCTACCATTATACAAAAATAGGTCTCTACAAGTGATATTATCTGTCTTCATCACCAGTAGCAAATATATTAGGGCAGAAACATGTAACTTCAGTAGCCTTATAAGAAAAGTGCAGGACACCTCAAGCTACACATTCAGCAGTATCATAATGCGCAAAAGTTTAATCTTTTCACCCATTCGATAAATACACAAGGTTTATAATTTAATCATTTAAATTAGCATTCCACAAATATACATGTAATTTAATGATTATTGTGCATGAATACATACACAATGCTAATATATACAAACTCCAGTTTGTTTTCATGTGCTGGCAAGGGATTTGTATACAATCATAAGCTGTGTTCATGTTGGTCCCGCTGAATATCCACAATACAAAAGCACAAAAGAACGAGTGATTTACAAAAGGGAATTTGTTTAAAATCACTTTGATTTATGTTTCAAAGGATTATCTTCTCATGCCAGCATGAAACTGGGTTGAACCTATGAGAGAAAAAACAAGATATGTAAGTTATTTCAAATTAAATTGCGATCTATACCTGACCAATTAGTACAGGCATTCTCTGGAGATGATGCAAGTCTGGTTTCAGACCGCTGTAATAAAGTGAATATTGCAATACAGAGAATCAAGTTTGTTTGTTTCCCTGGGCAAATAAAAGTTTATATTATACCGTAGTCTATTAAGTGAGCAATAGCATTAGGTCTAAAATATTATTAAAAAATGTTAAACATCATCTGTGTTTTCAGGGAGTTGTAATCCTTGCTGGTAGAGGGTCTTGCCTTGATGTTGAAGGCTGCTGACTGATCAGGGTGGCTGGTGGCTGTGGCAATTACTTCAGATAAAACAAAAATGAAATTTGCTGTATGGATTGGCTCTTCCTTTCATGAACAATTTCTCTGTAGCATGTCATGCTGTTTGACAGCATTTTACTCAGTGTAGAACTTCTTTCAAAACTGGAGTCAGGGCACCTGGGTGGCTCAGTTGGTTAAGTGTCCAACTTCAGCTCAGGTCATAATCTCACAGTCTGTGAGTTTGAATGCTGCATCAGACTCTGTGCTGACAACTCAGAGCCTGGATCCTGCTTTGAATTGTGTCTCCCTCTCTCTCTGCCCCTCCCCCGCTTGCACTCTGTCCCTCTCAAAAATAAACATTTAAAAAATTAAGAAGGGCCCCTGGGTGGCTCAGTCAGTTGAGCGGCTGACTTTGGCTCAGGTCACAAACTCACATTTTGGGAGTTTGAGCCCCATGTCGGGATCCTCAGAGCCTGGAGCCTGCTTTGAATTCTGTGTCTCCCTCTCTGCCCCTCCCCTGCTCACACTTTGTCTGTCTCTGTGTCTCTCTCAAAAATAAATATTAAAAAAAAATTTTTTTTTAAGAAAAAAGTCGAGTCAATCCTCTCAAACCCTGCTGCTTTATCAGCTAAGTTTTATGTAATATTCTAAATCCTTTGTTGTCATTTCAACAGTCTTCACAGCATCTTCACTAGAAACAGATTCCATCTCAAGAGACCCCTTTTTTTTGCCCATCCATAAGAAGGAACCCTCATTCACTCAAGTTTTATCATGACATTGCAGGAATTCAGTCACATCCTTAGACTCCACTTCTAACTCTAGTTCCCTGGCAGTTTCTACCACATCTGCAGTTACTTCCTACACTGTAAGTCTTGAACCCCTCAGAGTCATGGAAGAGGGTCGAAATCAACCTCCTCCAAACTCCTGTTCATGTGGATATTTTGACCTCTTCCCATGAATCACAGATGTTCTTACATCTAGAAGGATGAATCCTTTTTTAAGGGTTTTGATTTACTTTGCCCAGATCTGTCAGGGGAATCACTACCTATGGGAGCTAGAACCTTACAAATTATATTTCTTAAGTAATAAGACTCGAAAATCAAAATCACTCCTTCATCCATGGGCTGCAGAACAGATGCTGTGTTAGCAGGCATGTAAACATTAATCCTGTTGTACATCAGAGCTTGTGGGTGAGCAGGTGGCATGGTCAATGAGCAGCAGTATTTTGAAAGGAATCTTTTCCTGAGCAGATCTCAACACAGCTTAAAATATTCAGGATATCCTGTTGTCAAGAAATGCAGAGTGTTCTATCCTGATGTAACACAGGCAGAGCAGATTTAGCATAATTCTTGAGGGCCTAAGGAATTTTGAAATGGTAAATGAGCATTGGCTTCACTTGCTGCATCAGCTCCTAACAAGAAAGTCAGCCCATCCTTTGAAGCTAGACACTGACTCTTCCTCTCCAGCTGTGAAAGCCCTAGATGGCATCTTCTTCCAAAAGACAGCTGTTTTGTCTACATTAAACATCTGTTTAGTGTAGCCACCTTCATGAATTATCTTAGCTAGATCTCTTGGAGCTTCTATGTTAGCACTTGTTGCTTTACCTTGCACTTTTATGCTGTGGAGACTTCTTTCCTTAAAACTTATCAACCAACTTCTGCTAGCTTCAAACTTTCTTCTGCAGCTTCCTTATCTCACTCAGCCTTCAAAGAATTGAGAATTAAGGCCTTGCTCTGGATTAGGCTTTGGCCTAAGGAAATGTTGTGGTTGGTATGATATTCTACCCAGACCACTAAAACTTTCTCCTTATCAGCAGTAAGGCTGTTTTGCTTTCTTATTCACGTGTTCACTGGTGCAAGCACTTTTAATTTCCTTGAGGAACCATCATACAGATGAGCTCTTCCTTGAAGAACTTATCTTCTGCATTTACAGCTGGGCTCTCTGGTGCAAGAGGCCTACCTTTTGGCCTATCTTGGCTTTCGACATGTCTCCCTCACTAAGCTTAATCATTTCTAGCCTTTCATTTTAAGTGAGATGTGTGACTTTTCCTTTCACATGACTACTAAAACACCACTGCAGGGTTATTGACTGGCCTAATTTCAAAATCGCTGTGTCTCAGGGAAGAAAGAGGCTCCAGGACAGGAAAAAAGACAGAGGAATGGCTGGTCCGTGGAGGACTCAGAACACATTCATTTATCGATTAAATTTGCTGTCTTGTATGGCACTGTTTATGGTGCTTCCAGGACAATCACAATAGTAACATCAAAAGTCACTGATCATAATCTAAAGAAAAAGTATGAAACACTGTAACAATTACCAAAATGCGAGACATGAAAGTGAGCAAATGGTGTTGGAACGAATGGCACCACCAGACTTGCTCAACCCAGGGCTGCCACAAAACTTCATTTGTATAAAAAAAAAAAAAAAAAAAAAAATGCTTATCTGTAAATTACAATAAAGCAAAGCACAATAAAACGAGGTATGCCTGTAGTGATTTCAAATTGGATTGTTACCTACACCAGACTAACCAGTGCATGAAGGGCAGAAGATTACTATTACCTGCCATTTAAAAAACTGCTTTTTATTTTTCTAAAAAAGTCTCATCCATACTTGAACTGATTTTTAAAAGAGATTTTGAACATATACTTAAAAGTCACTGTTGCTCTGTAGCAAGGTAAGACTAATGCTAAGATTCTCTTTAAAGTGCCCTGCAGGTTGAACGTTCTATATTATATTCTACACCTCCTGCCTCTTGAAAAATCTTTTGGTCTTCAAAATATGAGTCTTGTGAAAGATACAAACCACAGCAAACCCTACCAAACAAAGTCCAGCTATGATTCTAACAGCTTCCTAGGACTACAAGTTGCTTGGGTTAAGTGATCTTTTGTATGAGGAGACAAACTACTACCCTATCTAGTTTGGGGGAACAGTAGGAAAAAAAGGGTCTTTAACAGAAATAAAAACAAAATGTAAAAGCTGATTTAAAATTAATTTAAAGCACATTAAAATGATTCAAACACTTGAATCACGAGTGAATTGAAGGGAGACAGGGAAAATAGACTTCCCCATAATGAATAGGGAATCAATTTCTATTAAGTATGAATTTTTGTGTTTTTAAGCAGAGAAAAAAAATGGTCATTTTTATAAAGTCTTTTGAATGGAATAGGTTTCATGGATCATGAATAAAAGCACTGGGTCCTAGTAGGGACAACAGCTGCATTAAATGCTTAAGATACATGCTTCCTTCTCTCATTTCCCCACCCCTAATTTGCATGCCTCACCTCATATAGGTGACCCTTGAACAATGTGGGGGCTAGGGGTACTGACCCCTTGCACAGTTGAAAATCCATGTGTAACTTTTGACTCCTCCAAACTTAACTACTAATAGCTTACTACTGACTGAGAAAGCCTTACAGGTGACATAGAGGCAATTTCCAGATATTTTTATATGTTGTAGTCTTACAATAAAATAATCTAGAGGAAAGAAAATGTTAAGAAAATCGTAAGAATCATATGGAAGAAAAATACACTTACAGCACGGTACATAAATGGAGCTGTGCAGTTCAGCCTTGGGTTGTTTAGGAGTCCACTGTAATTAGGAACACCTTCTCCAGCAGACACTGTAAACCTCCCAGGCCTTTGTACCTTGGTGCCTGTTGTACATTTCATTTAATCATTCTGAGTAGGGTATCTTTTTTTGTGGGAGTGAAACTAGGGTGGTAAATCATTTCTGGAGTTGAATTCCTAAGTCTAACCTGGTACCTCATGAACTAAGCTCAGGGATTCAATTATCCTGATGAAGAAGGTCAAGGAGTTTCAAAAAGAGAAAGGGGAGCTCTGGGTCTGTCCAGCACGATGGGGCTGCCAGTATTACACAGTTAGGGTGAGAGTACCTGACTGTACAGTTCCAAGTCGTCTTTGCAGTGCCTCTAGCCGAGTGATATAATCTGTCAAAGCTCTGTCAGGGTCGTAATTCTGAAGCTGAGAACATGCTAAGGAACCAGGATTTAAATCAGCTGGAGGGCCCGGGTACCTAGGAGATTAAAAATATGAACATGAATCCTAATTATCCACAAATAATGCAAGTAACTTAACAACCTGCCACCATCCTGCCCTCAAAAGCTAGATCTTCAACTTGAATTATGAACATAATAACTGATAACTGGCGAGAAGAGTCAGAATTCACATTTGAACATTTCTTTACGTGTCTGCTATTGGTCCATAGGTGGCAAAACATCTGGCTTTGGAGAGTAGTTCTTGTTTTGACTACAGACTTCAGTTTTTTCATGTGCAAGGCTAAATATGGATTAGAGATTCTGAAAGTATACAGCCCAGGATCTGGCAAAGAGACTAAGAATCAGATACTTAATATCTGTACATTATTAGGGTTAAAAATTGAAACTAGGGAGCAGAAATTGCAACTCTACAATATTTCCAATATGTAGCCATGCTAAAAAGACATGTTGTTCTGTTAGCTCTCTGTTCTTCCATCTTTATAACCATGTTTCTTAAATCATTCTTTTCTTCTTTCAGTTGGCTGATATACGTTGTGCCAGCTCAGCATTATGCTCAGTAGTCCTTTTAGTCAATGAATCACAAGAAGTACTTGGGGACACTAAGCTAGGCCTAATCTATATCCCCTAAGGTTCTGAGTTTGTGATGTACAAGGCGAAAAAATTTCAATAAACTTAAAGCAGCTACTAAGTCATCATGAAAGTGTCCAGTAGAATGCCTGTTGCAGAAGCCCTCAATGAGCGCTGTGTATGTACAAATGTATGTTGTGGAGACTTTAGAGTTTTTTTCACGATCTGCAGAGACTGTCGATTTAGTTAATACTTTTCCCAATGTCTAACCACAGCATATACTAAATAACACTTGATTAGTTCAGTTTCCAATACCCTTGGAAACCAGGCATAAATTCAAAAACTGGGGGCGCCTGGGTGGCTCAGTCGGTTAAGCGTCCAACTTCAACTTAGGTCACGATCTCACGGTTTGTGGGTTCGAGCCCCACATCGGGTTCTGTGCTGACAGCTTAGAGCCTGGACCCTGCTTCTGATTCTGTCTCTCCCTCTCTCTCTGCCCCTCCCCTGCTCATGCTGTCTCTCTCTGTCTCTCACAAATAAATAAATGTAAAAAAACACACACAAAAAAAAACAAAACAAAAAAACCAAAAACTCTTTTTGTGGGTGATGGGTATTGAGGATGGCACTTGTTGGGATGAGCACTGGATGTTGTATGTAAGCCAATCTGACAATAAGTTATATTAAAAAAATGTTTTTGATTCTGGACCTTAGCTTATGTAAATCATATACAACTGAGACACACCAGCTATTTCAAAGCAAAGGAGTCAAAGCCCTAATAGTGTCCTCCTTTCTCTGTTAAGTGTTAGTATATGTAACGAATCTTGGCAGCTTCGTCACACACTTACCTTTTTTTTTTTTTTCAATGTTTATTTATTTTTTGGGACAGAGAGACAGAGCATGAACGGGGGAGGGGCAGAGAGAGAGGGAGACACAGAATCGGAAACAGGCTCCAGGCTCCGAGCCATCAGCCCAGAGCCCGACGCGGGGCTCGAACTCACGGACCGCGAGATCGTGACCTGGCTGAAGTCGGACGCTTAACCGACTGCGCCACCCAGGCGCCCCACACTTACCTATTTTGAAAATGTAAAGGAGACCTAGGATAGTCCAGCTCTGATCTTGAGCGATATGCTGTGTGTCTCGGTTCTCCGTATAGCTCCAGCCCCCCAGGAGAATGATAAAATGGATCAGACTTTTCAGCACCTAAAGTAATCCAAAATGTTACATACTTTAAGGGGGGGAAAAAAATCAAGCCCTTGGAAAATTTCTACAAAATAGGTAAGGGCTCAAAAACTACTATACCGTACTATACAACATTACCTATTTATAGTCATTTTTAGTTATTCTTCCCAAAGAAGAGAAAAAACAGTAGAACGAACTATTGCTTTATTTTCCTTCAAGTATTTCTGATAATTTGGAACTATATGTCAAAGAAAATAAACTATTTTTAACTGGAGTATTTTCTTTTTAAAAGACTTCTTAGTAATACCTAGAAGTGAGATGAGGGGTATCTGAGTGTGAGTGGTTTAGAGAAAAAGATGATGTGGGTAAAAAATACTACATCACACCATTCTACTGATTTATTAGAAAAAACGTGAAATCAAGATTTGCTAACTTAGAACAGAAAGCTCATTATAGTGCAAATTTCAGCTGTTTATGTACAAGGATGCGTATTTCAGACCACTTTGCTTAGGGTACCAAATATTTTTCTCTGCTGCTCAGCTACTGGCAGAATGTGTAAAGGTGGTTTAATACCGATATGTACCTGTATGAATACAGTTACGCTCTGTGTCTGAAACTCTATGTCCTCCCCAGTTTCTAAGCTCATCCTTATGCCTAAAATGTTGAAGTCCTAATGTTTGTTTCCACTTTTAGGTCGAGAGAGAAGGAATTTTAACTGTTACCATTACATACAACCTATTTGTAAACTCAAAACCTGAGTACTGTGAAAATTTCAAACTGTAACTTCTATATGGCTGAATAACAGCAATCCTTTCTTGAATCAGAGCCTTAATGCAACCGTAAGGAGAGTGGGCTCTAGCCAGACTGCCGATGTTCAGCGCTGGCTCTGGGGCCAACAATAAATGCTTTATATGCCTCAGTTTTTCTTGTGTAAAGTGAGAATAACAGTAACTGTACTTACCTCACAGGATTGGCAAAATATACAGGATTGGGAAAAAGCAGGGCTAGTGTTCCATAAAAATGAGCTCTTTTTAACTCTTTAAAAATCAGCAAGGTCCCAGCTCTGTTGCTTATAAGGGGTCTCTGGACAACACAAGTTCCAGAACACATTTTTTGGAAGATATTACATGTACAGTAATTTTAAACGAATCCTAAACATAAGAAAAGAAATCCTATTCTGACTTCACCTGGATTCAGTCCAAAGCCATCCCTGTTAATATTGATGGAACCAGAACTTGTGACTCGTTGCCAACGTCGAACCAAAAATTTCATTCTAAAAAAGATGCCAAGAAAAAGTTTCACAGCACATCTATAACAGAAAGAGTATAAATATACATTTCCCACAAAATTCAAGTCATACATTTGAATGTGAACACAGAAAAATTTCAACACAATCACATCACTGCCTAATCTAAAATCATGCAAATGTCCCCTAGTCTGGGGCAAAATTAACTAGAACAGGCTTTCCATAAGGCATCAGAGGTCTCTTCTGTTCTGACTTTATAGAGGTATAAAGGACTCAAAGAAACGAAAAGCAAAAGTAGAAAAGAGAAAAGTAGATGGACAAAGGGCAAGAAATAATGAAAGGAGAAAAGACTAGAGAGACTACAAAGCAAATGAGATGGAAAGAAAATAAAAGACCTTTACACTAGCAGGGCAACTGAGCTGGGAAAGCTGGAGCAGTGAGGCCATGTGATCAGGGATGAAAAACAACGAGGCATTAAAAGGAAGGGGTGGTGGTGGTGGCACTGCTGCCAACCAGTGGTAGCGAGCTGCTGCCTGCCCCACCCCTGGCCCAAGGAACTTTCTGGAACACCAATTTTGATTTCTTAATTCCAATCAGTTTTGAAGCCCAGTTTTAGGAGGGTGAAAATACAATGAACATGTAAGAGGACAAGAAAAAGGAGTTAGGATGACGTCCTTCAATGGCAACTGGCTTTCATAGAGCCTTCCCAAACGTGCCAGTAAAATTAATACCTAAACTCTCGTGACCTGTCATTTAGTGTCTTCCAAGTTATGAGCACACTGGTCTTCCTCCCTAGGAAGTAAGCTGCCTTAAGGGATTCAGACAAGGATTATGCATTTTTTCTTTATCAGTGCATCTCCTAGCACTTAAGCCTGTACAAGGTGTACAAGATGATGAAAGGAATGAAAGATGAGGAAGGAGAAACTGGAATCACCTGACAACAACGTGGAGAAGAACAGGCAAGGAGGGCCTCAGACCATTAACAAGATAAAACGTGAGTTCCTTTTGCAGAGCCAACATGGATAAGAACTGGGAGCCCTGGCTGATTATCCTAGCTCTATCACTACTGGCTTTGCAAACTTGCTGTGCCTCAGTTTCCTTGCCTGTGAGATGGTATTCTGGACCAGGTGATCTCAGACAGCTTTCAGTTAAAAAAATTCTGTCACATTTTTCAAAGAAAGGTAAAGGAAAAAGGACAAAACCCTTTGAAGACATATCAGATGTGACCTGACAGGAAGAACTTTAAAAACTGAAGTGCTTTTGAGACTGCCTGGTTACTACGTATATAAAAGGGAGGGGAAGCATGGAAAAACCGAGGTGTCGGGGTATATCGCACCTGGGTGACAGGACTGCAGGAAGCCAGGTCCTCAAGGGAGTTTGAGTCCTGGCACCATTTCAACTACAAATAGAATGAGTGCCAGTGTTGCCGGCTTAGAACTCCTAGAAAAGGCATGACAAGAGCACTAGCACAGTCCAATGCCCTAAAGGCTAATCTTGGGTTTGAATGCAGAGTTAGGCCAGGGCTCTGTGTAGCTAAGACCCAAGAGAGCATTACTTTAGCAAGGAAGACAATGAATGCAGGTAGCTTAAGTAAGTTTTCAAAAACATATTTTCCGTCTTATGGTCCCTTTTATTTATACGTCTGAGCTGCTTCATGGGCTTTTTCAGGGTTAAAAACCAAATATAACAGAACAAAACAATCCAGACTGGATGTGCCAGCTCTGAGTTACCAGCTGCCTGCACCTGGGAGTCCTCTTCATAGGGTCTCCACAGTACAACATAAAGTATCCCTGCTAAAAGGATGAAAGAAAGAAGTATGGCAAATGTCTCATACTGTATGAATACAGAGCACAACAGGCAGAGAGAAGAGTAGATTAAAAATCTAAATCCTTTTAGTGTCTATTAAAATGCATTTTCTGTCAAACATTTACCTTGAAATTGCCATGGACACTCTGACAGCTGACCGAAACCTGGTGAATCCCTTTGGACGGTGGGTGATCACCTCTAGGTCTGTGAAGGCTGGCTGCCCCCCCATCCGGGCGAGCAGAGCCAGTGTGGCATCTTCACACTCCTGGAACCCACCCAGTAACAGCAGCAGGTATTTCTTCTGATAAATGAGAGCTTTCCGAAAACTTTCTGCCCTCAGATATTTACCGTAAATTCTCTATGTTTAAAAACGGGAAGAACACAAAGACATTATTAAGAAGCCATTCAAATTGTTCTCTAGAAAAAGATAACCTAGATTTTATTAAAAAAAAAAAAAAGTAGTAGAATGGCAGATACCCTACTACTGTTTTCTCCTTTATCAGCAAAGTTGAAAGTAAGGATAATCAACCTTAAATTTCACACTTCTGACTCTTTTTAGTCAGTGGAATGTGAACACAAACCTTATATCTATGTTTTTGGATTTTAGCCCCCATTCATACTTACTGCAAATGTTTTGGTCATTCCCTTATCATCTCAGTTTTTTTTGTCTACTTGTGTAGCTACTTTTACTAGTATAGTTGCTAAAATATTTAACTTTCAAATGCTAATGTTCTCTGTCCTTTCAGAGGCATAAGTTTATGTTCATTCCATAGTTAAAACAAATATTCCAAACATTTTTCTTTCAGATTTTATATTAACATTTTACAAGTAGTTTTCCTACAATACTCATCATAGCCATGACAGAGGTTGTTCAGAGGGCTTATGATCTCACAGAGAATGACGCTCTGACACTGAAGGAAGCAAAGCTTCTGTTGGCAGCGGAAAAGAGAACTTTCTGTTGGTCTGTTAGAGAGGACATGGTGGGAAGTGGACCATGAGCTCAGGGTGCTGCCATTGAGACATGCCTCATCACAAAGTTTTTGTGACCAGCAAGGGACCTGCATTCATGACACAGACTGAATAGTGAGACCTAAGGACAGCCTGAATGCCACCTAATTTCTTCATTCTGTTCGGTTAAGATTAGCGAAAGATTAAACAAGGCAAAAGCAGGGGACCAGCTTTGGTGTATGTTTAGATGCAAGACGTCTCTTACCTTTATAGTGGCATGCTCAGAATCAGAGCTCAGATTCTGAAGTAAAGCTTCATTTCTTAGTTCAGCCTTCAGTTTGTACACTTCGGCTTCTGCTCTTTTCAAGGATTTTTGCAGAGTCAACTTTTCTCTGTTCCAGACTTCTTTTTCGGAAGCAATGATTGCTTCAATGTTGGCACTACCACTCAATGAAAACCTAGAAGACTACAGAAACCAGAGTATACTTTCATGATTTTCAGGAATAAGTCTCTGAAGAAAAACCTAAATTAAACACATTAAAGGTAACCCTAGGAGATACCAGCTTGCCAATCTCAGATATGGAGGGTTCAAAGCCAATCTCAACTGACATGAAAGAATATACACTAATATCCTTTGCTTGGTAGATTAATTTTAAAACTAAAAATCCCCGTGAAAGCCTAGCCCCAAAGAAAGTGTTTAGATTTTGCAGAGTTTTAAAATAAAAAAGTCTAGAGGGCCGCCTCAGTGGCTTAGTTGGGTAAGGATCCCACTTTTGATGCAGGCTCAGGTCATGATCTCACAGTTTGTGAGTTCGAGTCCTGTGTTGGACTCTACACTAGCATCACGGAGCCTACTTGGGATTCTTTCGCTCGCTCCCTCTGCCCCTCCCCTGCTTGCGCTCTTGTTCTTCCTCGCTCTCAAAAATAAATAAACATTAAAAAATTGTTTTAAATAAAAAAGTCTAGAGACTTAATAAATGGGGCCATCTGGGTTCAAATGTAGAGCCTGGGCCTGAAACAGTACACTGGAGAAGTGGGGAAAAAAATAACCAGGCACGTACATAGAGAAGTGAGTCCCTACAGAAGCTTTGTGGATGTATGATTTTGTATTTGACTACACAGCTGTCTCACAAGTCTTTCCTATCTTTATATTATATTCTTATTTTTATATTACAGATGCTAGCAATTTATTTTGTAGTTTTTAAATGGAAAAAATTTCAGTAAATGGCCAGAGTAGTTTATTAGACTGTAATATATAATTTAATGGCATCTTTCACTTGAGTTACACACATAATAACCGATAAATAATTGATGAGAACAGTCAGAATTCACATTTGAACATTTCTTTACGTGTGTCCACTGCTGGCCCATAGGTAGCAAAGTATGTGGCTTTGGAGAGAAGCAGTTCCTGGTTTGACTACATACTTCAGTTTTCACATGTGTAAGGCTGAATGTGGATGAGAGATTCTGAACATATATAATCCAGGATCTGGCACAGAGAGGGCTCCCAATAAATAATATCTATTATCATTATTGTCAACCCTATAATATTTTTCAATGATCTTACTAAGAATCAGATACTTAATATTCGTACCCTGCTAGGGATAAAAATTGAAACTACAAAGTAGAAACTGTAACTTTGCAACACTTCTAATGTGGCCATGCTAAAAACAGACGTACATAATCTCTGCCAGCTCCTGTCTGTCGATACCATCTGATCTGTTCTTCTAGCTTCATAACTGTGTTTCTTAAATCATTCTTTTCTTCTGTCAGTTGGCTGATATGTCCTGTTAGCTCAGCATTTTGCCTCAGTAGTCTTTCAGTCAATGAGCCACAAGAAGTACCTGGGGACACTAAGCTAGGCTAGAAAAATAAAATGATATTAAGGTTGTGTAAGCATAAATATTTATACACAATGCACATAAAAATATGAAGAGGCACTGAGAACAACAGATGTCATGAAGAAGTGGTGTTTGAGTTGAGTCTTATATAACAAGGAAGAATTTAATAGAAGAGAAGATAGGGAAGGGCATATTAAGCAGAAGGAATAGTATGTGTAAAGGCACAAAGGTTTTGTGTCAGAGTGTCTTGCTTTTCGGGAGCTACAATTTGCATGGTAAGGCTAGAGTAAAGGCTGCCTTTACTTATGGATAATATACCTAAACGTAGTCAATGGAGAGTCATAAACGGTTCTGAGACAAGAGCGTGACACAAAATTTACGTGTTACAAAAATTCCTTTGGTAGCAGCATGCAAAGTACAGTAAATTAAGGAAGACAGATCCTGGTGTCAGGCAGACACGTGACGAAGTCATCACAACAGTTCAGGTGAGAAATGCTGAAAGCCTGAAAAAGGTAATGACTAAGGACACATGGAATAGGTATTTAGGTGGTAAAAGCACAGGACTTAGTCACTGCTTAGATACACAAGTGAGAGTGAAGGAAGGTGGTCCATGGTGACCTTCAGCTTTCTAAATTGGGTGATATCAGGACCAGAAATGAGGGTTTGGGACAGGAAGAAGAAAGATGATGCTCAATTTGGAATGTGCCTATAAGGTTCCTAAGGGATCACTATGGGGTACATTTCCCCATGGAAAGAGTTCCAGTAACTAATGGAAAATATAAACCTGGACCACAGGATAAAGGTATAGACTACAAAAGAAGATAAGGTTCCTAAGGGCGAGATTTTATAAGATTTGTTTGATGAAGCCCAGAACCCAGGATGGTACCTGGCATATAACAAGTGCCTGACATAAGTATTTGTTCAGTAAATAAGTCTACTGAGAACTCAGGCTGTGGGAATGAATGAGCTTTCACAATTAGAGAAAAAAAAAAAAAAAAAAACAAAAACAGATGAAGATACAGAGAAAGAATTCATGAAGGTGACTGATGAAAAGAAATGGAAGAAATGAGAGAATACTGACACACACAAGAGTTTTTAAGATGGGAGAGGTCAAAAGTGTCAAATGCTACAAAGAAGTCAAAGACAGGGAATGAAAAGATTCAGATTAGTCAGCTCTGAAGACACTGATACCATTCTGTGGGTGGTTATGAGTGGAGAGCTAGAAATGAGACTATTCTTTTAAGAAACTTGGTTATACTACAATAAAATGTCACCATAATTATTCAATAATGATAATGAAAGTTAATTTCCCTTCAAACTTTCAGTATCTTCTATTTGGGAAAGGCAAATATTATTATTAATATTTAAAATAAATAAATAAATATTTTAAATAAACTATTTTAAATATTTAAAATAAACAAAAAGATAAAATTAAAACTCTTTAGAAAATATGGTGCCAGCTTTAAATGGTTCCTATAGCTCCATTAAATCTTTGTTCTTGATACCTTTTATAAAGAGTTTTTTAAAGTCTTACCTCTTGCCCTGGCTGGCCAGTTAACTTCTGTAGTTGTAAAATAATTCCATCAATATTTTCCTGAACCCAAATGAAATCTTCATCATCTGCTGTTTCAAACTGTAGTCTTTAAGAGAGAAAAAGTTGAAACATACCTTTCTCAATTAGCGGTACTGAGCACAAACATTATAGATGAGGTGACGCTATGCTTCATCTACCACTTCTCCCTTACATTAAGTATTCTCTTTCTACAGTGTTAAGATATTTGTTTTCAGGTATATGAGTTTTGTTGAAGTGTATCACTTCACTTGAGTGTCTGACTCTTGATTTAGGTTCAGGTTGTGATCTCACAGTTTGTAGATTTGAGCCCCACATTGGGTTCTATGCTGACATCGTGGAGCCTGCTTGCAACTCTCCCTCTCTCTCTGCCCCTCGCTGCTCCCTCAAAATAAATAAAAATAAACTTAAAAAAAAAATTCTCTCCCTCTGTACCTCTCCCCTGCTCGTTTTCTCTTAAAAAAAAATACTATCATCTCCTAATATAAGTATGCATTAACTAAAATTTCAATTCCTGGAGCGCCTGTGTGGCTCAATCTGTTAAGCACTGACTCTTGATTTTGGCTCAGGTCATGATCTCACAGTTCATGGGTCTGAGCCCCATGTTGGGCACTACACTAACAGTGCAGAGCCTGCTTGGGATCTCTCTCCCTGTCTCTCTGCCCCTCCCACACTCATGCTCTTTCTCTCTCAAAAATAAACTTAAAAAAAATTTCAATTCCCCACCCTTGGCTAGCTTTTAGCGAGGGACAGATTCTATCCAGTTTGTCTAAGAATGTCATTTCCAAAAGTCAGGAGAAAAAACAAATCTAACCTATTGGAGGCTTTCTGGGCCAGATGATGCAGCTTTGAAGCCACACGTTGAAGCTTTTGTCTGATCATTTCTAATTCATGATTACAGCCAGCTCCTCCTTCATTCATTTCAATCAGTTTAGGATAGCCTGATTCCTTTGTCTCTCCTTCTATTTTCTGTTGAAGAACCCAATTTCTAGTTCGATCACTGGTTAAACTCCATGTGGTTGGCTAGCAATTTTCGACAGAAAAAGAAAAAGGAGTAATTATAAATGAACAACGAATCATATTCTTTCTTAAAGGAACACAATTATGGTTCATACTCCAAATAAACTTCTATGGATTTCCTTTAGATATGATTTGTTCATAACTATTTAAATAATTCAGTACAATATCGAGACACCTGAGTGGCTGAGTTGGTTGAGTGTCCAGCTTTGGCTCAGGTTATGATCTCATGGTTTGCCAGTTCGAGCCTGGCACTGGGCTCTCCACTCTCGGCGCAAAGCCTGGTTCATCCTCTTTCCCCCTCTCTCCCCGGCCCTCCCCTGTTCTCGCTCTCTCTCTCAAAAATAAACATTTAAAAGTAAGTAAATGAATGAATGAATAAATTAGTTGAGTATCAAAATTACATGTTCAAAGGGCTGTAGTGTTCTTTTAAAAGAGCATCATCAACTTACCTCATTGAGATTCTGATAGAGAATTCTTCTACTTTCTCGTTTCTCTTCTCGTTCTAGTTCTTGCTTCTGGAATTCCTGCATAATACCCTGCAGTCGCTTTCCTTCAAGGTCTAACTTATAAACTTGTTGCCTTTTCTCTTCCAGTTGGCGCTGAAGATCTTCCACTTTGGACTGGAGCTCATGCATCTTCTTCTGCCCCTCAGTGTTGGCCTCTTGTTCTGTCTGCAACGTCTTCCTGTGAACCTGCCTATCCTTTTCCATTTGCTGTCTTGTTTGCAGAGAATCCAGTTTATATTTCTCAGTCTCATTTAACAATTCTACAATGCGACTGTGTTTCTCCTCCAGCTGTTTCTGTAGCTCTCTAAGGAGGTCCTCAGAGGGCAGCGAGGGCCCAGGCTGCCCACCATCGCCCCCGCTCTGCAGCTGAGCATGCAATTCCCGCTCCCTGTCCAGGGTGTTGCTCATTTCCCGTATTCGAACCTTCTCGGATTCAAGAAGTACTTGCAGCTCTAAGTTTCGACCTCGTTCTTCTGATAACTGGGCATCATGTAGCACTCTTTGTGATTCTATTTTCTCCTGTGATTCGTTTAGTAGTTGTTTCTGTTGTTCCAACAGTAGATTTAGCTGAATATTCCTTTGTTTCTGACCCTCAAGTGAAAATTTCAAATCCTTGTAGAACAAAGTTGAATAAAGAATGTTAATATTTTTTAAAAAATCGTTTATAAGTATACCATTGTGCCTTTATTAGTACTAAGTTGGTAGTATTTGGGAACAGAACTGATTACCCAGTTTATTAACTCAAATTTTCAGTGGTTAGAGCATAATTATTTGGGAGAGCCAAATGATTTTCATCAAAGAACATAAACAAAAGATAAGCTAAATAATACTTTTTCCTCCAAACATTAATCATATCTAGTTAAGGAATATGAAATAGAGTACATTTCTTCTAGAAATAATGACCTTTAAAAATACAAATATTTTCAATATAACATGACACGAGTTCCTGAAAAACCTCATGTTGTCCAATGTCACATACTAAAAATAATGTGGTTTGTGGGGAAAGCAGGGTTATAGACTAACTACTCAAAACTTACACAAATTTGTAAGGATAAAAACACAGTAGGGGCACCTGGGTGGCTCAGTCGGTTGGGCGTCTGAGTCTTGATTTCGACTCAGGTCATGATCTTATGTTTTGTGGGATTGAGCCGCATGTCAGGCTCTGCAATGACAGTGTAGAGCCTGCTTGGGATTCCCTCTCTCCCTCTCTCTCTGCCTCCCACCCCCTGCTTGTGCTCACTCACTCAATCCTCTCTAAACAAACAAACAAGAAAAAAAATTTTTAAATAGTAATCTGTACCCAAGGGGATATCATGTCCTTGCCAGGTGGAGACCTCACTATGCGTGGAGGCCACCAAGATGGACAATCAAAAAAACCCCAACAAAAGAAAACAGAATAGAGCAGAAATGCCAGCTACACAGTTTTTAAGCATACAGCTGGTGAGTACTACGCGTGGATGGAAGATCTCTGAGCCAGTGGGGCTACCATAAGTGGGCACTGTGTGTAGCAACATGACCTTCTCTGAGCTGCCAGCTGTGAAGGGCTGGAAGAGAGATCAGTGTGAAGGGACTCATTTAAAATTTTTAAACAATATGGCAGTGAGGGGTTCTGCTTCCAGAGAAGTGTCACTGTTCCCCTTCCCTAGACAAAACAGGAACCAAAATTATTCTGCATTAACCCGAATGGTTGCCCTATTTATCAATTGCATATGCGCTAACTCAAATTTCCAAAAACACACCCTGTAGCAGAAGTGTCTGTAATGCACCCTTGGACATAGCAAAACAAAAATGTACCACACCATTAGCATTTCCTGATGGTACAGTTTAATTTTTTTTTTTTCAACATTTATTTATTTTTGGGACAGAGAGAGACAGAGCATGAACGGGGGAGGGGCAGAGAGAGAGGGAGACACAGAATCGGAAACAGGCTCCAGGCTCTGAGCCATCAGCCCAGAGCCTGACGCGGGGCTCGAACTCACGGACCGCGAGATCGTGACCTGGCTGAAGTCGGACGCTTAACCGACTGCGCCACCCAGGCGCCCCCTGATGGTACAGTTTAATACAAGTAACATTGTAATAGTATTCCACATATAGCAAAAAACTTATTGTGCCTCATGAAGAGTCTAAGGTTGACAGTTTAATGAGACAGTCTCCAGACTCTCCCCTGTTGTTTTGGATTTTCCACAGACATTTAAAGACAAAGATAACAATACCTCAAGTTCTTCTTTATCCCGCTCTTCGTTGCGTCCTAGTTTGGCTTTCTCTTTCTCCAAAGCCCACTGGAGCTCTCTGGATTTTTTCTGTTCACTTGCTAATGTGTCATTAAGCAAATGTACTTCATCTGTTTTATCTTTAACTTCCAACCTAAATCAGACAAATGAACTTGCATAAAATTACTTCAACCAAGTTTGTATTGAGAAAAAGAGAGAGAGCTTCCACTGATGAGCAGAGGCATATTATAAACCAACTAATAGGAAAATAAAAGCCACATAATAAAGATTTTTGAGTGTGGTTTATTTCACATTAACTGTTTCTAGTAATGTAGCTATGAACTATTATTTACCACTGTAAACATTTTTACAAAATAACAATAAAAATTTTCCTTTGTCTTTTACTGAACACGAGAATCACCAATGTTCAAAACAAAAAATGTCCTTGTAATGTGTCCTTGGCAAGCAGAACATCTCAGTATTTACACCAACAATTTATCCTTTTCACAAGCATTGTGTTTTACAACATTTTGCATATTTTGGCTAAATGAACCACAAATTCTATTGAGATAATAAACACCATTTCAAATTACTTGGTGGTAATGTATGTCTCATACAACAAGTCTCAAAGAGACGGAACCCACAGCAGCGAATATGCCAAAACCTAACCATGAATTTATCATTTAGAAAAATTTGGAGATTTTCCCCTCCCACTGTATTTTTTCCTACAAATAACAAAATTTCATGTTATTTACACATTATGTATAATGTTATGCTTTTATAAGATCTGCACAATGTCTCTGACAAAATTACTCCAATCCCTTCACCGATACAGGTTTATTAATAAGGAAGTTTGACACACCTGAAAGCCTCTAACTCCTTTAGGTGCTTATGTTGTGCCTTGAGCGTTGTTTCTAGTTCCAACTTAGTTTGTGCAAGTTCACTCTTCAGTTCGGCAACCACCATCTTCTCAGAACTCAGCTGTTCCTGCAGGTCTGTTGCTCTGTCCTTCATGCTGCTGAGCTCCACTTGCATCTCTAGCATTTGGGACTGCTTCTGCTGCATATTATACTCCAAGAGTTCTAAATGCAAAATTATTAATACTTACATTACGACCTCTCACCTTGTATCTGGTTTATAAATACTTTGTTGAGAGAACTGATTTTTAACTTAGGAGATTGCCACAAAGCAAACGTGAAAAGATTACAGTCCCAAAGTTGGCAATTTATAGAAACACATATGAATACTGTCCTCACAGTGCTAACAATGGTTAGGGTTTCAGAACTATAAATATATAGGACTACTTTGGAAAATACTTAGGTGTTACCAAATAAATGTGAAATCATGTATTCTATCACTCAGCAATTCCACACCTGGGGTATATATACCAAGAAAACTTATGTATGTATGCATCAGAAACATAGTATTACCAACAATGTGCAGAACAGCACTGGTTGTAATATCTAAAAAAAATAGAAACAATCCAAATGTTCAACAACAGAATGGATATATACATTGTGAGAATTCTATACAGTAACAAAAATAAATGAATTGGAGATGAATGCAGATGTTCAGAAAAATATTAGAGAGAGGTAAAGGAAGTAAGGCACAAATACACATAGAATAATAAAGTTCAAAAGCAGGAAAACCTTAAACTTACATGGCTTAGGAATATGCAAATAGGTAGTAAAACTAAGGAAAAATCAGGATAATGGTTACGTCTAGGTTACTACAGAGGTGTGTGTGTTTGGGAAAGAGCTTCAGAGGTACTTAACAAAGGTGAAGTTTCCACAATTCATTCACTTAAAGATTTGTTATATATTTTTGCATTTTGCACTTTTCTATATGTATATTAAGTTTACAACAAGAAAAGGATTTAAAAAGAAATAATTACTTTCATTGTGAATTTATTTTCCTTTCAGGTGGTTAACCTCACAAAGAGCTTCAGAACTAAAAAAAGATAATGAACTTAATGGGCTAAACAACCTGATGAAAGCAATGCCTGTTTATTTTATTTTTTAAATGTTTATTTTTGAGAGAGAGAGCATAAGAGCAAATAGGGGAGGGGTAGGGAGAGAGGTGACAGAGGATCCAAAGCAGGCACTGAGCTGACAGAGTAGATGCGGGGCTCAAGCTCAGGAACTGTAAGATCATGACCTGAGCTGAAGTCGGATGCTTAACTGACAGAACCACCCAGGCGTCCCCATTTTAAATATATCTGTTTAAAAACCAACTGGACAAACCTTTAATTCCCAGAGTAATTAATGTAAATTATTTACATTATATGAGAATGAGAAGAAAATGTGACTGAAAGGAAATGTGTTTTAAATGAATACAAAGAGGGGAAACAAAGTGAAATATTTCCACCTATTTGTTGTTACCACGTGAGCTGGACAAACAGCATACCTTGGCTTGGTTGATCGCTTTCTTGTTCTCTTTTCAGAGTCATTTTCAGACCATTCAGTTGAGCATGCAGTGCTTGAATTTCAGATAACAAACTCCTTCTATCTGCTTTCTGGAGGCATTCCATAGCTGCTTGATATTCAACATTCTGTAATAATGCAAAATAAAAAATCAAGTGAAGAGAGTTGTAAGAAGAATAAAATTAACAACCAGGAACTCTGGAAAAAAATGAAACACACATGCTAAAATTCTGGTAAGATGCTAATTTTCACTTCCTACTCATTAGGATTTACTTTTTAATTATTAATCTTTACATTTATTTTGAAATTTTTTAAACATACAACAAAACACAAATATAATAAACACCCATGTACACAGCCTAAGAAATAGCACTTACATAGCTGAAGCCCCTCTATGTATAACTCCCCAAACACCTCCTCTGCACCAACTGCTTGAGAAATCATCAAATTTGAAGTCTAGTCTTATTTTCATGCACTCTGCATATTATGTTATATACACACACCCTAAATAGTATACAGTACTGTTCTACAGTACTACTATCTAAATAACATCATATGGTATTTTCACTTAATGAAATTAAGAGATTTTCATGTTGAACTATCCGGAATAACACATATAGCTCTATTTAACAATCATTCTCAACGTTAAATAGTATTTCATAGTATGAATAATACAGTACATTTTATTTGAACTTCTTTTCGTACACTTACTACTTTTTTGTTTGCACATATTTGTATCATTCGTTCATTTTTCCAGTGGTGCTTTATTCTCATTGGATATTTGGTCTTTAGTCTCCTTTTTTATGATGCCTTTGCCTGGTTTAAGAATCAGAGAAATACTGGCCTCACAGAATGGGTTGGGAAGGATTGGTATTAATTCTTAAAATGCTTGGTAGAATTCACCAGTGAAGCCATCTGATCCATCACAGGCTTTTCTTTGTGAGAAATTTAAAAATTACTAATTTAACTCTTTGTAATGGGTCTATTCAGATCTTCTATTTTTTTCTGAGTAAATTTTGGTAGTTTGTATATTTTTAGAAATTTGTTTACAAGGCTATGGAAGCAATTATTTTTAAAGTTACATTTTGTTGTTAAGAAATCAGATTAAAAATAAAACTTATTAAAATATTAAAAAAATATTTAGAGAGACCTCATGAACAGGGGAGGGGCAGAAAAAGAGGGACAGAGAGAATCCCAAGCAGGATCAGCACTGTCAGTGCAGAGCCCTATGTGGGGCTCAATCTCACGAACAGTGAGATCATGACCTGAGCCGAAATCAAGAGTTAGATGCTTAACTAACTGAGCCACCTAGGTGCCCCAAGAAATCAGATTTTTCCATCTTGATCTTATATCCAGCAACATTACCAAACTTTATCAATTCTAAAATATCATGTGTATAGGTCCTTTTTTGTTTTCTATATGAATGAACATAGAAAACATCCATTCGTATGGATGATAGGTCTTCTCATCCCTAATTCTTACTTATTTTTATTGCTTTGCTTTGTTAGCTAAATCTTTAGGACAAGGTTGAACAAGCTACTGAAGTTAACAGTATTTAAAGAAAAAATTTTTAATGTATTTTATTTGTTTTTGAGAAAGAGAGAGGGAGCACTAACGGGTGAGGAAGAGAGAGAGAGAGGGAGACACCGAATCCAAAGCAAGTTCCAGGCTCTGAGCTGTCAGCACAGAGCCCGATGCAGGGCTTGAACCCACAAACTGTGAGATCATGACCTGAGCCGAAGTTGGATGCTTAACCAACTGAGCCACCCAGGCGCCCATGAAGTTAACTGCATTTTTAACATTTAACTATAGTTAAATACATTTAACTGTATTTTAAACATTTAACATTTAACTATAGGTATAATGGTGGTTGTAGGTGTTTATTAAATAGACCCTATGTAGTTCAAGAAATTTCTTTTTGTTTTTAGCTTGTTATTTGTTTTAAAGTATAAAATTTTTCATTTTATTTAACTTGCTGTATCTCTTGAAATGATCACTAGTTTTATTTTCTCTTTAACTGTTAATGAGTCACATGAGTTATTTTTAATGGTATGCTACCTTTGCATTCCTGGATAAGTATAAGGTGACTGTGTCTCTAAAAAAATATACAATGGTGGATTTGGCTTAATATTTTGTTTAGGATTTCTGCATCTATGTTCATGGATAAACAGGTCTGTAAGTTTTCTTTCTTGTATTATTCTTTGTCTGATTTTCGCAATAGGGTTACATTTGCTTCTTAACAAAAAGACAGGCCATTGCCCCAGTCATCCAACAATGGGAAGCATATGATTAAGACTGGAATTAGCTATTACTTGAATGTATGCTAGACTTCACCTATAAAACCTGTAAAAAAAAAAAAAAAAATTTTTTTTTTTTGAGCTGGGTATAATTCTTCTGGGTAGATTTTTATTTTTATTTCATATTTTGATATAATTTCAGACCTACAGAAAAACTCCAAATATTGTACAGGAATCCCCATATAGCGTTCTTCCAAATTCTCTAAATGTAAACCACATTTGCTCTATCACTCTCCCTGTATATATCTAGGTGTATCCTCTCCCCAACCCTAACCCCTGATAACCACTGATCTGTTCACTATCACTATAATTTTGTCAATCCAAGTATTATGTAACATATAGGAGGTTTAGGGTATCCTTAGTTTGGTCTTTTTTAATTGCTAAGTAGTATTTCATTATATGGATGTGCTGTAATTTGTTCATCCATTTACCTGTCAAAGGACATTGGGCTGTTTCCAGTTTTGGGGTATACACATAAATCTGTTAGAAATATTCTTGTATAGATTTTTACAGAGACATTCGTTTTCATTACCATCTGATAAATACCACAAGTGTGACTTCTAGGTCATATAGTAATTGTATATCTAACTTTATAAGAAACTGCTAAATCATTTTCCACAGTTGACTCTACCATTTTATGTTCCTATTAGCAATGTATGAGGGATGCAATTTCTCTGCATCCTCACCAGCACTTGGTACTTTTGCTAATTTTTATTTTGGCCATTCTAATAGATGTATTGTGGCCTCAATTTGTTTTGGTCTAATATATCTCTATGAGTAGATTTTAGTTCAGCACAAAAGTGAGGTAGTGTACTTTGTATCAAGAAGCACATGATGTCTGGTTTGTTCTGTTACTGATGATATTAATTCTGATCACTTGGTTAAGGTGGTATCTGCAAGGTCTCTCCACTATACAGTTATTACTTTTCTTTTTATAATTAAAAAAGATTTCCTGGGATTTACTCTGAGACCATGCAGACATACTTTTCTAATCAAACACTTTCACACTAGCTTTAGGACCCATTGCCGATTATTACTTGAGTTCTTACTTTTTAATAAAAGGTAATTTATTAACTTCATCATTTCTTCTACATACTAGCTGGCATTCTACAAGAAAGAATTTTTATTCATTTATGTATACCAGTATGAATTCATGCATTCTTATTTTAATCTTTGGTTTATAATCTGTTGCTATCATTACTTAGTTTGATGTTCTAATTGTCCTGAATGTGGACATTGGGAACTCCTTCAAGCTGGCTTCTGTGATCTTTTGACATCTCTCCTTCATTCTTCGAGCAACTCCTTGTCAGTACAACAAGATATTCTAGGTTCATCTTGTACTTTCCCTGCTCCAGCCCTGGAATCAGCCATTTCTCCAAGAAGTCCTAGTTCCTTTTAATGGAGAATGTAGTTAAAAATTTAAGACCTGGGCACTAAGTATTTTAAGAGTTTTTTTAACTATCAACTTATTTATTTATTTGTTTATTTATTTATTACTAGCTATAGGTATTTTCAGGTTTTCTATTTCATCCTGAATGTATTCTGGGAAGTGATTATTTTTCTAGAAAATCTATTTGTCCCACAGTTTTGAATTGATGTAAAATTATCCATAATATTCTATTATTTTATATCTGTTATTTTTAGTTATGATCACATTTTATAAAAGTGTGCTTTTACCTTTTATAAAAGTGTGCTTTTTATTAAAGTGTGCTTTTCCCTTTTTCCTTAACCAATTCTCCAAAAAAAGTTTCTATCTTATTAGCCTTTCAAAGAACAAACTTTTAAAGTTTCTATCCTCTCTATTATACCGGTGTATGAATTTCACTAACTTCATTTTTCTTTATTACAGTTGAGCCTCATTTGTGGATTATGTATCCACAAATCTGCCTATTCACTAAAACTTATCTGTAACCCAGAATTAATACTAGCATTGTTTTAACAATCATTTTTAAACATGCAAAGGGTGGCAAAACATTTAATCTGCCAGCTGTGCATGTTCTGAGCTGAAGGTGCACTAGGTGACATTCTGATGTTTTCTTTTATCTCTTAAACTGCAAACAAGTGTCCTTCCTGCCATCTATTCAGTGCTGTGTTCTTTTGCATTTCTGTGCTTTTTAATGGTGATTTTGCTGTTTAGAATGGTCCCCAAGCACAATGATGAAGGACTATCTAGTGTTCCTAAGCACAAGAAGGCGGTATTTTATGCAGAGAATACATGTGATAAGCTGCTTTTAGGCAGGAGTTATATAGTGCTACGGGCCATGGATTCAAGGTTAATGAATCAGCAATACATATAAATAAGGTGTCTTGGCAAATGTTACAACCAGGGGCTCACAGGAACCTGCCTGCAGTATTCCCCTAGTAGCAATGGCTCAGCACGCTCAACAACTTTACAGAATCTAACTACTGCAGACAGTGAGAACTGACCATATCTTACTTCTACTTTCTTTGGGCTTATTCTGTTGCTGTTTTCTAACTCCCTAAGTTGGATGAGCAGCTCATTAATTTTCAGTCTTATTTCTAAAATGACATAAAACATTTAAGGTAATAATTTTTCTCCGAATAGTCTTAGTGGCTCCTATTAAAATTTTAACTTTGAGACCTTCTCCAAAAGTAATCAATAACTCATTTTCTTACTACTATTAAAAAGCACTCTTTGTTTCAACATTTTATTTTGATACCTGTTCTTGTATTCTCTGTTCCAAACAGTTCAATAATCCAACTGCATCTCTAGTACCTAGAGCTGTCAGCTCAGTCTGAAACGCAGCTAGTAAAACACGGCGCTCCTTTAAGAAAACTTGCTGAAGAGCAAGCAGAAGTTCACCTCGCCAGTCTGGGAAACTCTCATGAGATTGGGAACCATTGTAAACCTAACAAAGAATAAAAAAAAAAAGTTAATTTTCAAATAAGTAGGCTTATAAAAAGTCTAAAAATGATATTTATCTACTAACCAAATTAAATGTTAGAGGCCAAAAAGTATATAGATTTACTTTCAAGAGTATGGCTTGTGGCATTTAAATAATACATAGTAATTCATGTGAAAATACATCATAAAAGACAATAATTTAAATTATAAAGTGCCTTACTGTTAATAAAGGGCATATAAAACTGTTAAGATGCATAGTATTGAGTACCTCGGCATCTCTTTGCACTTGTATTTTGGTAATTAAGTCCTTAAGAGCTGAGACTGTACTGAGGTAAGCTCTTCTTTCTTCTAGCCAAGATTCTGAAACTTGCTGAACAGAATGGTCCTCTCCATCACTGTAGGGAGACTCGGTGAGGGAGAGCACCTGCATGCCTTCGTTATGGACAGCTCTTAGTAATCCCTACAAATCAAAACCCAAAGGCTAGAATTATGACGACTTGTTCAAAAACAGACATACAAACAGAACTAAATTTTAAGCAAGATACCTTTATCAAGTTAGCCTGACTTAGAAGAGTCACTGCAGAAAGGACATACCAGGCTACCATTACTGACTGCCTTCTTCTAATGGAGGAATAAGCCAATCCCAGAAGACACTGTCTTTTGGGTTGCTCTTATCTGTAAGTTCCTTCTATTTATCTAATGCACTCTTCTTGGATTTAATGGTCAGCCACTAATTTGGCCAAAAGAATTATGTAGGAGATAAATTCTAGTCCTTGAGATTGCTTTAATAATTTTGGCACTCATGGGGCGCCTGGGTGGCGCAGTCGGTTAAGTGTCCGACTTCAGCCAGGTCACGATCTCGCGGTGCGTGAGTTCAAGCCCCGAGCCAGGCTCTGGGCTGATGGCTCAGAGCCTGGAGCCTGTTTCCGATTCTGTGCCTCCCTCTCTCTCTGCCCCTCCCCCGTTCATGCTCTGTCTCTCTCTGTCCCAAAAATAAATAAAAACGTTGAAAAAAAATTAAAAAAAAAATAATAATTTTGGCACTCAAAAGTAACAGGAATTAAAAAAAAATTTAACTCTTTATCTCTTTATGCAAATAATTATTACATATATTATACTTTATTATCTGTAAAATATAGGAATAAACCTATATAGATCCCCAAGATTCCTTCTAGCTATGCAATTCTCTCTTCAGAGAGAAACTTACTATGTTCTAATAAACTGCTATGTTCAATACAGAAATCAGACTGGCTAAGTTTCACTAAAAGCCAGCTGTCTTTCAGTACCTTTATTTTTTTTGGAAATGAATCTGTTGAACTTTCGCCTTCATCACCTCTGTCTTCTGATGCTGTGTCAAATCCCTGACTTTGTGTAAGATAAATTCCTTGACCCCAGTCTGATCCAGAATCTAAAATAAAGAAAACAAAATTGACTATTGAAAAGAAACAATTATTATTTATTTAAAAAAAATCTTTTTTAAATGTTTGTTTTTGAGAGAGACAGAGTGTGAATGGGAGGGCAGAGTGAGAGGGAGATACAGAATCCAAAGCAGGCTCCAGGCTCTGAGCTGTCAGCATAGAGCCTGACGCAGGGCTTGAACTCATGAACTGTGAGATCATGACCTGAGCTGAAGTTGTACGCTAAACTGACTGAGCCACCCAGGCGCCTCAAAACAAACACTTTTTAAATAAGTACTACAAAAATGTCAGAAATTTATGTAACTTACCACTGGAACATATTTCTCTAGTTTGGTAAGCATCAGAATGTGTTAATTCGGGAAGTGAGGATCCCTAATTAGAGAAAACAAAAGAATACATAACATTTTTGGCCTTAATAAAAATAGAAATAGGAACCCAATAAATAGTTTTGTTCTTTTGTAATGCTGTCAAAGAACAAAAAACAAATGAAAAACTCAATTAAATCTGTCACATCTTTCACAGTTAAGTGGAACTATCCACGGTTTATAAAAGTCTTCAATTTTTTTAATGGATATTACCATCGCAAACATTCATGAATTAAGGAACGATATTACCACATTCCAAATTTGCAGAGGAACTTGGTAGGAAATTATTATTGAAATACACGAGGTAAAGATTTAGATCTATAATCTTATCACAAGGAAGAGGCTACCCCAAATTTCTTTCTCTCTTAAAAACAAAGAATTTTGGGGGGGGGGGGGAAGCCACACACAGAATGTTGAAAAAACATGAATTATGAAAACCAAATACCTCCTTCGATTTCAGACACTGTATCACTGCCTTCAAGGTACCACATTCTTCCGTCAGTAACTGAACTGCAACATAGTGCTCCCTCTTTAAGGTTTCAGTTTCTGAAATATGTCTGGATTCCATGTCCAAAATTTCAGCAGCATGTAATTCTTGCATCTGCTCAATTTTTTCAGTAAACTGACTGATTATTTCAGTGACTTCTTCTGATGAACATTCACTCTGTAAATCAACTTGGATTCCTGCATTTCTGACAAGAATTTGTGGAGTCTGACTGCTGCTATTGACCTTGAGAGTCCCCTCTGTCTGGGATGCCAAACTTTTACCCACTTTATTAGGAAGTGCCTCTAATATGCAGACTTTTCTGTTTTGCTGTAACTCAGTTTTATCTTCTTTTTCTAAGAAGTAGGATAATTTTTCTTCTGCTTCTATGAGCTGATTCCTGACTTGGCTTAAATCTTTCTGGAGAGATGCCATACTTGTTTCCTTTATCTAAAACATAATGAACAGAACAGAACATTCAATTAAAAATATTAAATGTAGAATTTAAGGTAGAGAGGATATTCATTTTCCTTAGAATAATAGGAAAAGTTTTTCAGAAACACTCCTAGATTCCATATATATATTTGCATTATATGTAAAATCATAGATGACCTTAGAAATGAAATTATTTTATCAGCCTCATCTTTTTGGTTTTCATGGGATAAGAGTTCTCTTTAACATCTGTCTATCTACTTGTTCATTAAGAGACTAGAGACTAAAAGCATCTTGCTAAAAAATATTCCAGGAAAATTAAGCAAGAAGATAGTAGTAAAGAAATTTGTAATAACTTTTAACCAAAGCCATAAAAGATTTGTTTCCAGCTTTTAAGTTATAAATTTGGTTTGGTTTATAGAAGAGAATATACTTTGAAATGAAATTAAGATTATGTAAAAGTAAGTGAATTAGAAAGTATGTTACTTATTTTACCAAAAGCTCTTCTTGAAGCTTTTCTGCTTTCTCTTTATAATTGGCAAGTTCTTCTTTAGTTGCTGATGATTCGGCTCTAAGAGCCTCAAGTTGACCAAAAAATCCACTTTCTTCACTGGTATGAATTAGCTCAGTAGTTGTCTGAATGATAGTGGAAAACATTTAGAAACATGTTATTTACAAAAAAAAATACAGCCAATTTCAAGGTACCTATACATTCTAACGAAGCTTTTTCAGGAATGACTGCCTATCCAATAAAACGGTGTAGAAATAAATGATTCATGCTCTTTCAACAAATAGGAAAACTTTTTTAGAACGATCATTTTATGTTCTTGAGACAGTAAGAAAAAAGTTATTTTCTAGGAATGAAAGGTACTTCATGTTAGTATGTACCCTATTTATAAATTATTAATGAAATACTGTTACCATTCAAAAACTTTCGTATTTATATCACTTTCCTCAAAAAATGCCAAGTCTTACTAAGATACTTCTTACACGTTTTATATACATGGAAAGTTCTGGGGAAGAGAAAAAAGCCTAGTAAATGAAAAGAGTTATCATCCTTTGTTTTTGTTTTTTAATGTGTATTTGTTTGAGAGAGTGTGCACATGCAAGCAAGGAACAGGGTGAGAGAGAGAATCCCAAGCAGGTTCTGCACTGTCAGCACAGAGTCTGACACGGGGCTTGATCTCATGAACTGTGAGATCATGACCTGAGTCAAAATCAAGAGTCAGATGCTTAACTGACTGAACCACCTAGGCACCCCAGAATTATCATCCTTTGTAAAACAAATTATATATTAATAGAATCTAGATACATCAGTTAACCTCCTGGTATTCATATAAGACTGCATATTTAGTACTCAATATTATAAATATGTAAAGTGAGGTTGTGAAAATTAAAGTCCTTCTATATCTGTCCTATGCTAAGAAATAAATGCAATTTCAGATTGTTACATAAGCAGACTTAGAAGGGTGACATACAAATTATTCCTAAGAAAGGAAAGAATCTATTACCAGCTATAAAAGTCTGCAAAAGCTAATGACTTCTTACTGATATGTTAATTCAGTGGAATATTAATATATTTTATTATTTTCCATTACTTAAAATGAATGATCACAAAACACGCATATTAGATGGAACAGGAAAAAAACCCAAATTCCAAAGGACATTTGCTAAACTTATCATCTCTAAAACATCTCTCACCTTCTTCTGACTGCTCTACTTAATGAGTATGCTAGTGAAATAAATAACATGATTTGAAGACCACAAAATATCGATTTTTCCATTATTTTAGTGATAATAATGGGAGTATACAGAAAAGTAGTATTTTTATAAAAGCCCTTTATATATGAATTGCTAGATATAAAGAACACCATATTTAATTTAGTAAATTAGCAATCAAGCTTATGGAACAAAAAAAAAGAGAATTTCTTAGGGTATTTAAGTGAAAAAAATTAAGTACAAACTAACCTTGAGAACTTCAAAGTTTCCTTCAGGGCTTCTTTTCCTTTCTTTACCTCCCTGTTTTTTCTCCTCCTCCAATAACTTCTGTAGTTCTAGTAGCCTCTTTTCTTTTTCCAAAGCATTTTTCTCTACAATTTCTACCTGTTTTTTTTCTAAAATCAAACTAGTCTGCATTTCAACCACCTGGCTTTCTAATTCTGATATTCTCAAGGTTAATGCTAATACATTTGACTCCATCTCATTATCTGTAACTTGATTTAAATTCTGTGCATGTGTTCTTTCAAGTTCTGATGAAACTGGTTGTTTATCTTGACAGAATTTTGCATATTCCTTAACTGCTTCAAGTTGGACTTGACTCACAAGAGCAGCAGCAACTTTTTCTTCAAGCACATTCTGTAGGTTTACAATCTTCCTTTTCAGCATCTCTGTTTCGGACTGGCCTTGCTCTTGCATGTCCTTTATTTGTTTATAACACTGGGTGAGTTCTAAGTCCTTTGCACTCACAGTGCCCTCAAGTTGTAGCACCTTTGATTCCAAACTGCTAATGGAACCTTTGCTGTTTTCTTCAAAAGATGTGAAGTAAGTCTGATTTTCTAGGGGTTTAAGAGCATTCTCAGAAAGGACTACTTCCAGTTCAGGTTTGGTTTTGCTCAGATCATCTATGGCCATGTTAATGCTTTTCTCTGGTACACTTTGGATTTCTTCCATATTTTCACGTTCTCTTTTTAAGCTGCATAATTCTTGAGTTAGCTGATTCATTTTTAAATTAGTTTCTTCAAGTACATTTTTCGTAAAGGCCATTTCTTCATTAGTGGTTTCTACTTGCTGTTCCAAAGCCAGTTTTTCAGCCATTACCATATCCAATTGATGTTTTAAACTGTCTGCTTCTTCTGGAAAAGAAGTAGCATCCACTGATGTCTTCTGTTCAATTAATGCCAATTCCTGTTGAAGTTTTTCAATCACTTCATTGAGCTGCTCAATTTCTTCTTCTCTATTTTTCTTCACACGTTCTTGGTCACTCATCAAACATTCTATTTGGGTTTCAAGATCCCTTATCAGTTCGTTTTTTTCTTCAATAACCTGTTAATGAAAAACAGGTAACAGACATAATAAATACATTATTTATATTTTGGGAATTTTATTTTTTATTTTAAGGGCAGGAACTGAAAGTGTTGATCTCACACAATTTACTTCTCAGACATAATAGATTAACTTTAATATAGACCAAGAGTCCTCATCAGATCAAACAATGACCTTATTTTGAACTTTGCTCAGAAAGTTCTATTAAATATAAAGTGATTTACACTTTAGTAGCTGATTTCCTGTGAGTAAAATAGTTAACATCAATGCATTCTACTTGAAAAGAATGAAGTATTAAAATAAAAATGGTCTCCAGAAGATTTAATTCATATCAAATAGAAGAATTTTTATTAGATTTGGTTAGAATGATATGATGAAATCTGAGTCACCAGAGCCTCTCTGGAAAACACCAAAAATCTTTGACAATATTAGGAGAGGATAAAAAAATACACATAGCTTATGAAGCCAAGGAGTCGCTTTCTTTTTTTTTTTTTTAATTTTTATGTGTTTTTATTTTTGACAAAGAGAGCAAATGTGCAAGCAGCAGAGGGGCAGAGAGAGCCAGAGACACAGAATTCGAAGCAGGCTCCAGGCTCTGAGCTGTCAGCCCAGAGCCTGACGTGGGGCTCAAACTCAAAAGCCGTGAGACCAAGACAAGAGCTGAAGTCGGACGCTTAACTGACTGAGCTCCCCAGACACCCGAAACCATTGTGTCTTAATAAAGTAAATGGGTAAAAGAGAATTAAGGTTTATTCAGTGTTTATATTCAAAGAGAAGCTGAAAAATAACCATTTGCCCCTACAATTGTAGCTTAATTTCATGTAGTAATTTTAAATTTGTTTACCTTATTATCTGTTGTAATTTTAAGTTGATGCTGAAGTTTTGTAATTTGCTCATTTAATTGCTCAATTTCTATTTCTTTTTCCTGCATTATTTGAGCCAATTTTCCAAGCAACACATGTTGGTCCTGAGTAGAGATAGCATCAGATTCCTTCATGGCAAATCCCAGTTTCTCCATTTCATCCTAGGAACAAAAATAACCATCCCAGTTAGATAGATCACTATATGCCATTTTCTGAATATTGTTTCAATTGAATCTTACAAAAGATAAAGCACCCAAGATGTACAAATAAACAAAATCAGATAACATACAGTAATTGTAAGTGAATAATTCTTAAAATATTTTGATAACAGTTCTAAAAATTTTTTCTCTCATGATGCAGTCAAATGTTTATGTTGGGTGGAAAATAAGTTGCATGCAAATCCATTTGCAGGTAATATTCCTTTGTTAAGTATTATTTAGCAGCTGGATCCAGCAAATGTTTGATACTAAGACAAAAATTATGAATTATTTGTAAGCAAAGTTTTTCTTAATTACCTTAAATAATTTGTTTTCTTGTTCAAGTTCTTGGAGGCGGGTAGTAGATTCCTTTTTCTGTATTTCTAATTGCATATGTAGTTGCTGAACTTCTTCATTCTTATTTTCCAGTTCTTCTCTAAACTGCTCTAATTGTTCTTCTAAGTTTGTAATCTTTGATACCAAAATTATAGAAAGGAAAGATAAAATGAAAACCTGTTTATTTTTAATTTTTTTAATGTTTTATTTACTTTTGAGACAGAGAGAGAGAGAGCATGAGCAGGAGAGGGGCAGAGAGAGAGAGAGACACAGAATCCGAAGCAGGCTCCAGGCTCCAAGCTGCCAGCACAGAGCTCAACGCAGGGCTCGAACTCACAAACCACAAGATCATGACCTGAGCTGAAGTAGGACACTTAACCAACTGAGCCACCCAGGTGCCCCTGAAAACCTGTTTACAAATGTTTATTTGTCAAGAGAGAAAGAGTGCTGCAGTAGCTGTATAAAACATAATTAAGTGTTTAAGAGATACGAGCGATGAGAATAAAGGGGTTTCGCTAAGCCAGGTGTAACTGTGTGGTTTCTATGTATTTCAAACTGATCAACACCCTTAAATCATCCTACCCAAAGCAAAGAGGAGCCCTTCAGAGCAAAGATACAAGGAGCCATTTCTTACCTAAAATACCCTCTGATATAGCAGAAAAGAGTCATGGGAGGAAGGGAAAGGGCCTGCATTTTAAATCTTATTTCATGTTAAATTTAATTGCTATCAAAACGTTCAAAAAGCTGCAGGATTTGGTCAGTTGTTTTAGCTACCAAGTGAGACTAGCTCAAATTAGTCCATATTAATATTTAACCGAATGAAAGGTCTGGCTGCCATGTGCCTTGTTTAAGTAGGAGAAAGTAAAGGTAGACACTAAGGCTGTGAGATCCTTAAGTCTGAAATACAGAAACTTAAACAGTGAGTTATTAATACCATTTTAGGAGAAAATTAGAGAGTTCCTATGTGTAGGACAAGAAAAATTTAGCTCTTTTCTGAGCATAAATTACTATTAACAGTAAAGCAATTGCTCTTTAATGGTTATAAAGAGACTGAAACTAATGACAAGTTTTAAGTACTAGTTATCATTTTAAAAGTTGGGTTTGATTAAGGAATCATCATTTGGCACAGTACTTTGTAGGTACTTAATAAATAATGAATGGATTTCCAAGTATGTATTTACCTGATGATCAAATTGCTGCATTACAAGCAATGTAAAATGCAGGAGCAACATTATTCAGTGGAGCTGGCTCAGAGAGCAGCCTATAAATCATTTATTGCCTTAGAACTTGAAAGGAACCATATGCTGCTTACACCCATGTATGTAATCAGAATCATGTCTTAGCACTAAGCAAGGCAAAGCCCTTCAAAATCATTTAGCCTAATAGTTCATTAACAGAAATAGTACTGACACTAATAATAGCCATCATTTAGACACTTTATTGCCAGGCGCTGCATAAGGTGCTTTATATATATTATTTTTTTAAAGTCTGTAATAATCTTATGAAATCTTTAATTAATAATCCAAATTATTCCCATTTCAGAGATGAGGAATGGAGTCACTGAAAGCAAGGTACCTTGCCCTTAGGTCACAGGCTCTAGCTTTTGAACCTGAGAAGTTTACCTGTGGAGCCTTACGTTCTTAACTATCACTTATCCTGCTTCTAATAACGAATGCCCAAAACTTACACTTAAATTATTTTCTGTACACTGGCATTAGACTCAGAAGACACACCTTAAATACATTTAGTAGTTGTGCATATATAATTATCAGGTTAGACTGGTGAAAACTATGGTGATTATATCTTCTTCAAAGTTATCTAATGTAATAGTACTTATACCAATCCCTATCTTCCACAACTGCTTTTGATGAAAAAGTACTACTTTAATATACACATAGACACTGAAGTTCAAAACTGATGCTCCACCTCAAATGCCATTTGTTTTGCGGGGGGTACCTCTTAATCCTCATCACCCATCTCCCCCAACCCACCCTCTGTCAACCACCAGTTTGTTCTCTGTATTTAGAGCATGTTTGGTTTTTTGTTTGTTCATTTGTTTTGTTTTACTTTCTTTTTTGATCTATCAGTTTATGGTCAAATTCTAAATTTGATCTAAAGTCTTGCCATTCAAAGTGTGGTCCCTAGAGCAGAATTGGCATCACCTGGGAACATATTAGATGAACAGATTCTGAAACCCCATCCCAGACCTACGGATTCAGAATCTTCATTTTAACAAGATTCCCAGGGGATTCATATGCACATTAAGGTTTGAAAAGCACTGGTTTAAAGCACTAACATTTCTGTTAGAAGTAGCTGAACTTGAGTCACCACAATAGAGACTTCAATTCCCAAAGAGGACACTGTATGATTCTTTCCTCCTATTCCTCCTATTCAGCCAGTGTCATTTCCAGGCTGTCCTGTTACTGAGTCTATTACAACCAAAAACCACAAGAATATTATTAAGCTTTAAAAACAGAATGGTGGTTATTTGTTTTAATCTTGTTTAATTTAGCTACCAAATGTTATCTAGGTAGTTTGGATCAAATAAATTTGCAACTATTTGTGTTTAAATTTTTGAGTCTTCTCCATCTCTTTCAAATGTGTATACGACTTCTTAGACAGTAGATTCTTTGAAATCTGGTGCTGGTTTTACAATTGGGAGAGTGGTAGTCAACACATGTTAAGAGCCCAATAGATGTTCAGTGACAGTCTTTAATACTTCTCACTAACAAGGTATGTTTATTCCCCAATTCTTTGGCAGTACAATATCACAGGACTCCAGAATCAGAGAAATCCAGGAGGAATTCTTCCTCAACTGCTTACTGTGTGACCATGAGCAAGTTACTTAACCTCTCGTAAAGACTCAGTTTACTCATCTGTAAAATGGAGATAACACTAGAGCCTGTCTAGTGCTAGGCTACACTCTCCCTGAGGGGAAGAGTGTAAGGATTAATGGCATAGGCATTTAAAATACCACTTTCTAGCACAGACCTCAACAAAGTTAACCATTACTTTTTATTACTGCCACCTGTAAGCTATATCTTATTAGCTTTAAGAGTTAAAACCTACTGAAGGCATCTTTTTTTTTAAAGAAACTCTTCCTTCTATTTCTCCCCACATTATTCGCCTTCTCTCATCATCCTTAAACTATCTTTACAGTTTCTGCTCTATTCATTCTGCATTTCTAAACATACAATAAACTGAAAAAAAAAAGTTTTATACAAATTAAGCCTATAAGAATGGAAAATATCTAAAAATATAATGACGCACATAGACATCTTATGTTTATACTCCATCAGATATTTGCCTAGTATAGGAGAGAGTATTTAAGAAGTGATTTTCATTAAAAGATTTAGGTTTTAATTCTATGTTCCTCTCTTTCAGTCTTCAGTTACAGACAAGTGGGTTCTGACACAGTACTTGTTGCTGTGATTAAAAACTAGTCCACCAAGATGAGCTATCATTTTAACCCTTCACTAACCCGACTTGTCTGGCTCCATCTCATCTATAAAAACTGGGAGTTGGCTGACAGAAGCTGGGTGACAGGTCTCTTTGTAGTTCTGATAAACTATGAGTCTGAGTAAAAGGTAGATTGCTATTGGATACTCACTTCAAAAAATTAAGGTGTCAAGTAATGTTACATGAAAAATTAAGGTGTTAGTAACATCACTCAAAAGATAATTAAAATATAGTAAACTTAATTATCTACCCATAATCAACTATCACTGCTTTTGGGTCCAGTTTTGAAGGTCTATCTTTTTAGAAAGCAATTTTTTTTTTGATTAATTAGTGTAAGGTATAACTTTATATTTAAATGTTAATTATTTTCTTTCTTTTCTTCCTTCATTCCTTCGTTCCTTCGTTCCTTCGTTCCTTCCTTTTTAAGTAGGCTCCATGCCCAACATAGGGCTTGAACTCATAACCCTGAGATCAAGAACTGCATACTCCACTAACTGAACCAGCCAAGCTCCCCAATTCTTTTCAAAACACACAGAAGTGGTTACAGATAAACAAGTGTTCCCTGCTTTTTGTGGAAAAACCAAAAAAGCAAAATAAACAAGAACCTTTTAGATAAACATCAGTCAGTATTATATGATAGCAAGAAAATAATCCTTCTCATGGAGATGATCATTTCTTTTAATCATTTATATGGATTTTTTTCCTCCTCTAAAATACGAGTTTTCTTTTTTAAAAAAATTCCTATTGTTTAAAAAAAATTTTTTAATGTTTACTTATTTATTTTGAGAAAGATACAGAGTGTGTGTGCAAGCAGGGGAGAGGCAGAAGAGAGGGGGAGAGAGAAAGAATCCCAAGTAAGCTCTGTGCTGTCAGAGCAGAGCTTGACATAGGGCTCAAACTCACAAACCATGAGATCATGACCTGAGTTTAAACCAAGAGTCAGATGCTCAACCAACTGAGCCACCCAGGTGCCCCTAAAACTACAAGTTGCCTGAGCTAGAGTTTGAGTTGATGTCTAATTCATTCTTGTATTTTCCAAAGCACTTATTAACATTTATACTGTTTAAATTCAATAAGTATTTGTTAAAATCTATTAAATATCCTGAAAAAATTATATAGAAATGAAAATGTAACTTAAAAAAATCTTAAATATTTATAATGCTATGATACAGCTAAATAATGTAGAGTACAGTATATTTTAGAAAAACTAATAGACAAAAATTTAAATACATTTAAATTAGCTTGAAATTGGAAATTAGTATTAAAAGTAGATTTTTCTTTTTTCGTTTTTTTTTTTTTTTTTGAAAAGGGAGGGAGTAGGAAAACATAGGAGAACTTTCCTATAACTACCTTATTGTTAATTTTTTAAGAACATGTTTATACATTGTAAAACAGCCCTATAACTTCCCAGGGTAATACAACTTAAAAAAAAAAAAGAAACAACCCACCCCCAAACCCTACAGCAAAGTAGCAAAACTTCAAAGCTCACAGTAAAGAAGGAAAAAAGAGAGATCCAGCCTTTTGTGCTAATACAATTCTCTCTCCAGTCTCCTCTTCACTCCATTCATACCTTTTTGTCTTCAAACTTCTTCTGTGTCAAGGCCATTTGTCCCCTCTACGTGGAACACTTCTCATACCAGCTTATTTGTTCAACTCTTTTTGTCTTCAAGATCAATTTAGGTAACGAGCTAAGAAACTGTCTAAACAGTATAAACCGCACTCTGTACAAATGACATTCTCAAGGTGACTTATTTAAAATAATTCAAGCCACATTTTGTCATTAAAGTATACCTCTTACCTCTTTTTCCTTTCGGTCTATAGCATCTCGCTCAGCCTGCAACTGTACTTCTAGCGACAATTCTGTTTTAGCTTCTAGAGCTCCAGACTGCTTTTGGTCCTCTACCTTTAAATATACAAAAATTTTCTCAAAACTTCAGACATTAAATCTAATTATCCATTTTAACTGGAGAAATAGCAATGCCATTAGCAGCTGATAATCTACATTAGTGAATAATCAAAGTTACAGATCCTCAGTTTTGAATGCAGGAACACAGGAATGTCTGACACTCTTAAAATTCATTCCTCAGATAAAATGGAGAATATCCTCTAATATGCCCCCTTCCCAAGCTTCCTTATCCTGCTCTTCTTTGATTCATTCTTGTTTTCTGCAGTATAGTGGGGATAGATTTCACTCTTATTCTGGGATAAAGCAATAGACTCAACTGGTGTCCACAGCTTTTTCATTTGGCTATTATTTTAGAATCACAACCTATTGACTGTGAAAAGGATCATTAATTCCTCTGGTTTACTTACTTTTCCTTTTTCAGGACTAAGGTATACAAGTAACATTTGAAGGTTAAAGATAAAGTAAAGATTTGAAGGTTGAAGAAGAAACAGATATAGATATGTCACTGGAGACATAAAGGTATATTTATATTTTGTAATAATATCAACAAAAAGTCACTAGTAATTTTTTATTTAAAGGAACTGATGTTCAGGTAACTAAGAGCAATCCACATTAAAACACTTCATAAAATTAGCCTGAAGAAAATGCCATACCTTTTGGAAAGTGTCTGTACTAACGAGTAAGGCTTGCTCCAGTTCCCTTACTCGGAACTCCAGTTTCTCAATTTCTTCATTCCGTTCTTGTACATCCCTCTGAAGCTGCTCTTTAGAGAGCAAAAGCTCACTGCACTTGTCTGTTTTTTCTTTCAGATGATTTGTTAACTGTTCAACCTAGACATATAATAAGCAAAAACTGTAATTAAAAAAAATTTCAACAAGCTAATAACATACCTGTCCTCATTTCAAAAAGTATTTTCAGAAGCCATGCTAAGTATTTTTGATAAGGATAGCAACTATTGTCTCCAACTATGGTGACATTCTCAGAGTTGATAAAGTAGTACTAACAAAAAAGAAATACTGCTCCACCAACCCTTTACAAAAAATTCTTTCTCTTAAGACTAAGACCTGCAGCTAGGAGGAGAGAAAAGATTACATTTTTGAATAATGTTAAAGTATAAGCTCCAATGGTAAAATAACACTAAAACTTAATAAAGATGACAAGTTTGCAGAGTGCTGACTTACACTATTCATCGATTTGAGAGAAGAGAGTGAGCATATGCACAAGTGGGGAAGGGGCAGAGAGAGAGGAAGAGAGAGACACTCCCAACCAGGCTCCACTCTGTCAGCGCAGAGCCCAAAGCGGGGCCTGAACTCACAAACCCCGTGAGTTCATGATGTGAGCTGAAATCAAAAGTCGGGTGCTTAACCGACTCAGCCACCCAGGTGCCCCCTGACTTACACTCTTATGTCAGATAAGATAATCTTAAGAAATCTTTAATGGATTCTATTTTTCTTTCCACAAATGGTTATAATTGAGACGTATAATAATATGGTTCTAAACAACGCAGAGATGGGAGGGAATGGGGGAGCTTTAATACAGTCACTTAGAAGCTTTTTCAGCTTACACATTCCAGCAGCCCAGAACAGACATGAGAATACTGGGTGGTGAGAAGAATCTGTGCACACTGAAAGTTTCCCCAAGTAATTCTGATAATGCGGGTCCATTTAAGAGAATGGCTCTGAGACCGAAGGATTCAGGAAGCATTAATAAGATAGCTTATGAAATTAGTTCTCATCAAGTAAAGAGAGAAAGCTTGCTAAAAAAATTAGTGTGATGGTAAGAAAAAAAGGAATTCTACCTTACTTCAGTGAGATACTTTAAGGAAATTATCTAAATACGATACTTATTCCCCAAAACATTAAAAGAAATGCAAACTTACCTATAACTACATGCTCAAGGATGACTATAGTAAAGCCACTGAGGAGAAAATTTAACAATAATGGGTGGGCTAAGATTTGGAGTACAGTCAAGGAAAAAGACCACAAAGCAGCAAAATAGTACAATATACTGTAAGAGTTAGATTATTTAGATCTTGAGAAAATCAGCATCTGGGGAATCAGATTTGGCAAGGTAAGGACAGAACCAATGGATCACAATGTTCCAGGAGAAAAATCAAATACACACATCCATGTTAGTTTCTTAAAGTTTCATGAATGAGGCAGGTCACACTTTTCAAATATAACAAATAATATACTTACATACTGTACTATTAAAAAAATTTTTTTTAAATGTATTTATTTTGAGAGAGACAGAGACAACACATGTTGGGGAGAAGCAGAGAGAGAGGGAGAGGGAATCCTAAGCAGGCTCCCCACCACCAGCCCTATGTGGGGCTCAAACCCACAAAGTCATGATATTATGACCTGAGCCAAAACCAAGAGTCGGACACTCAACCGACTGAGCCACCCAGGGGCCCCTATAAGATTTTTTAAAATAAAATTTAACTATTACTGTTTCTGAAAATAATTTTACATGTTCACTATGTACCAGGCCAATATTCCTATGAGGTGGGTTCTATTATAATATATATTTAATTTGAGAGAGAGAGTGTAAGCAGGAGACAGGCGGTGGGAGAAGGGAGGGGGGGAGAGAGACAGAGAGAGAGGGAGGGAGGGAGGGAGGGAGAGGGAGAGAATCCCAAGCAGGCTCCATGCTCAGCACAAAGGCCAATGCAGGGCCTGATCCCACGACCCTGGAATCATGAGCTGAGCTGAAATCAAGAGTTGGAAGCACACTGACTGAGCCACCCAGGCACCCCACCATCTCTGTTTTAGAAATGACTAGATGAGTTTTAGAAAGTTTTAATGAGTTAGCCATTGTCACACATGTGGTAAATAACAGAGCTATTGATTCAAATTAGGATGGTGTAACCCCAAGCACGATGTCTATATAACTGTAACAAGCCATCCTTGCAATTTATACAATAAATCTTCCCTCATTCATGTAGCATTTATTTGGCAAATATAGAGTTCTATGTTTCTAAATGAGGAAGTGGATAATTGGGATGAAAAAGGAGAAACAGGGAGAGTGGTAAGGAGGCTACCAAAACCATCCAGGCTAACAGTGACGGCCAGGATTTAAGGAGATGAATGAAATGGAAAGAACAGGAAGATGTAAGATGTAGTGCAACATGCCTCACCAAGGGGCTGGAAGTAGGGGTTGAAAAAAAAAAGTGGAATAAAGAATGAACTCTAGGTCTTAGCAATCAGAAAGGTGAAGATAGTATCATATTTACTGAAAGAAGAAGGAACATGTTTTATTCTTGTCTTTCTCTGATGGGGGTTAGTCAGGAATCAAGAGCTCTCTTTTAAACATGTTAATTTTGAGACATCTAAATGGAGATAGATGGTAAAGCATCTGAGTATTTAAGTCCAGAGTTCAAAAGAGATGTCAGGGGAGCACCTGGGTGGCTCAGTCGGTTGGGTGCTAACTTCAGCTCAGGTCATGATCTCACAGTTCGTGAGTTCTAGCCCCGTGTCGGGCTCTGTGCTAACAGCTCAGAGCCAGGAGCCTGCTTCAGGTTCTGTGTCTCCCTCTCTCTCTGCTCCTTCCCCACTAGTGCTCTGTCCCTCTCTGTCTCTCAAAAATAAGCAAACATGGGGCGCCTGGGTGGCGCAGTCGGTTAAGCGTCCGACTTCAGCCAGGTCACGATCTCGTGGTCCGTGAGTTCGAGCCCCGCGTCAGGCTCTGGGCTGATGGCTCAGAGCCTGGAGCCTGTTTCCGATTCTGTGTCTCCCTCTCTCTCTGCCCCTCCCCCGTTCATGCTCTGTCTCTCTCTGTCCCAAAAATAAATAAAAACGTTGAAAAAAAATTTTTTTTTTAAAAAGTAAGCAAACATTAAAAAAAAAAAAAAAGAGATGTCAGGGCTGGAGATATAAACACACGGTCATTTATACATAATTACCTGGGAAGAGAAAATTAATAGGAAAGAAAAAGGGGGCCAAAGACTAAGTCTTTGGGTCTTCCATCATTTATTTTGGGTTGAGAAACAAAGACTATGGAAAGAAACAAAATGAAGTAGGTATGTCACAGAAGCCAAGAGAAGGAAGTGTTTCCGGAAGAAGGCTGCAATGAAAGCCTCTGAGGATGCGTACGATGAAGACAGAGATGATTTGTGGACACGGCCAGGAGGATGGTAACTTTCACAAGAACAATTTCAACAAAAGAGAGGATATAAAACCCCACTGAGACAGAGGGGTTAGAACGTCACTGCAATGCACTGGACTGAGGGAAGAATAGAAGATGGGGAAATAAAATTGTCTGAATACAGACAACTCTTGATCAGTTTTGTTAGGAACAGGAAGAGAGAAAGAAATAGATAAGTTTATTTAATTGGGCAAAACTAGAAGATAAATGCAGGTAGAAATGACTCCAAATTTCAATGCAAACAATTTTTAATGTTTGTTTATTTTTGGGGGGTGGGAAGGGGCAGAGAGAGAATGAGACACAGAATCCAAAGCAGGCTCCAGGCTCTGAGCTGTCAGCACAGAGCCCAATGCGGGGGGCTTGAACCCACAAGCCGTGAGATCATGACCTGAGTTGAAGTCAGACACTCAACTGACTAAGCCACCCAGGAACACCAATGTAAACAATTTTTAGAATTTCAAGAACTTTTCACGCTGAAGTAATATTTAATTTTCTGATTTTGAAGATTTATATATAATAAAATTTTAAGTTCTTCACAACAGACATCTTTTATGACACACAATATGCTGTAGCATAGACAATATCAGTAAAGTTCTTTCTTACCTCTCTAGTTTGATGTTCATTGATAGGCTGGAATCGAGGTACGACCTTAAGTTGCTGTTCTAGTTTCTGTATTTCCTGTTGGAATACATCTCTTTCGTGTTCTCTATCAATGGCTTGCTCCTGAAGTTTAATAACAATAACAGTAACTGAAGAAACAATATATACTGAAGCTATTATTACTGCTACTTCTTTTAGTTATACATACAGTTTTATTTAAGATAAACAACTGACGGCCACAGAATACCCCAAACCAAAAGGTTTCAAAAAAAGAACACCTGTTGTACGGTACATAGTCTGTTTGGAATCTCTGACAGGAATGTCTGCATTTAAATATTATTTGAAGCATGACATTTTTAATAATTCAAGTAATGTTAAATACAGAATGAGATAAAAATATTCTCCCAAAAATGAATTTATTTTTTTGGAGCAAAGGAGGAATTCCACTGTTAATTTAGTCATTAAAAAATAGTAAGTAGAACAAACTGTTTAGTAAATCAATTTCTTTCATCCTAATCTAGGTTTTGTATCTAAAGTAATAAAATCTGTCAGAATCTGATTCCCTGATATATGAAAAGAATATCAGGCCTTAAGTGAAACCCCAAAGAAGAAAATCCATATGAGGTTAAAGATTTAGTATCATTTTGGAAGACAGTAATGACAGCGTAACAACTGTTCCAAGAGCACAGTGTTACTCTGTGTGTATCTTTTGTGGGTGAAACAGTGTTGGCCAGTTAGCTCTCAGGATCCTCACCCTGCTTTAGCAGTTGGTTAAAGCAAAGTCTTGGACAAGCTTGTTAACTCTGAATTTAGAAAGGCTAACTGGTAGGGTTTACTCATAATCTGCCTGTACTGTTTTTAATTGTCATAGGTATGTAATAAAAATTATTAGAATTTTTATTTGGAATAGTAGTTTTCAGTTAATTGGTAAAAAACACAGGTAGATGAAAATGTTAGAATTCAAGTTTCTTCATAATTTAAAATTCACAACCTGGACTAGCAGCAAGTAAGCACTCCAGTGACAAAATCAATATTCAAGTTGAGAATACTTACATCTAAAAATTTTCTTGTTTTTTCTAACTGCTTTTCCAGTGCTTGGTTTTGCTGTCTTAAATCCATTAGCTCAGCATTCTTTTCTTGTTCCAGCTCTATAAACCTACTGACTTGTTCCTCAACATCTATTTCGAGAGCTTTCACTTGTTTTTGAAGGTCGTCACGTACTTTTTCAGCTTGGCACTGTACTTCTAGTTTTTCCTTCATTAATTTTTCTGTCTCCTGTAGTAATTCTGTTTACAAATATAAAAATATACTAAGTTAAATCAAAGTAATAGTGAAATCACCCATAACAATGCTCAAATTTTACCTTCATGAAATAAGAGATCTGAGTTTTACTTTAAACACACGTAAGAAAGGAAAATGTTCCTATGAAAATATCAAAGCAACATATTCCTATAGAAGTAAGCAAGCTAGTATCAAAAAAATTATACCATATTAACAAAAAGAAACATTCTGTCACTAAAAACAGTATTTTGTGAAATTGCCATAGCAAGTGACCAAAAAAAAAAAAAAAAAAAAAGTCCACTTTCACCATAAGGAAAAGAACAAAGTCTAATTAAATTCAAGCACAGAAATAACTCACCTCAGGCAAAAATCAATTCATTCCAAACCAATAAAGTCACTTTATATGCATACACAATACACATGAAGATCAAAGACTGTAAATTTTTAACCAAGGCAAGTAAGAGTTATAGAAAAAAAAATACAACTACAATCAATTTCCTGTTAGTCTTTCTCCTCATTAGATCCATATTCCTGAGTTAGTCTTGCACGCTCACACATATATGTATCAAGGGAAAACTGACTATGAGAAGCAGTATGGTGTAGTGCTTAGGAGCAGAAACTGTGGATTCAAATCCTAGCTCTGCCACTTATCTCCTGTGTGATACTTAACACGATGTCCTCCAATTTCCTTATATGTAAACTGGGGATAGTAATACTACTGATCTCTACGAGTTATTGTGGATCAAATGAGTTAATATATACAAAGAATAGTGCCTAGAGTATGCTAAGCACTATATAAGTGTTAGCTATTATTATTAACATTAGTAATACAACAATAAAGTATATAGCAAAGTAAAACAATACTCTAATGAAAAAAAAAAAGGAACATAACCTGAGAGTCCTTACACTAACCAATCTGCCAATACTGTACTCAGGACTAGGAATCTATAGAAAATAGCTTTCCTTTTAAAACAATAGTGATTTAGATGTTAATATAAAACTAAATGAACCAGAAAGTCTCTTTACTAAATTTCACTGATCCTTGATACCATCATCTTATATATTTCCTGATTTAGAAAGAGCATTTTGAAAAGTCATATGGTGAGAATTTAATACATTTTGTTTATGTAAGAAACTGAAATTGTCTTAAGCTCTCTGGAAAAACAGATATAAGATGATGATCACTACGAATCTCAGTTGTTAATTTCAAATATAAATATGTATTTTTATTGTAAGAAAAGTTTTTTGTTAAAGAAAAAAACTGTAAGTATGAAACACAACAGCAAAATTAGAGGTATGTTAGTTGGAAAAGTAGAGGTATGTGATTGAAAATCCAAGGGTCACCCCGTTTTTGGAGTTGTAAGTTTACCACCCAAAGACTGGCCATGCAATTGTATAAACACACCTGCTCCAGGTGCTGCATCGACTGCAGCATCTACTAGTCCTATAAGAATAGAAAGAAAAAACACACACACACAGAACAAGATATAATTTACATGTCTACTTCCTAAAACAGAATAATATGTAAACACAAAAGAATTAGAAGTAAAAGTTGAAACCACTGATTATTATCATTTGTAACATTTTGATGTACCAGTATTTCGTGAATGTTTTACATGTACGATACATACACTTTGCACATTAAAAACACCAACCCTAAACCTGTGTTAAACAAATTTGAGCAACCAGAACCATATTACACCATATTACAAAAATGCATGCTGTATTTCTCAATTAGCAAAATTCAACTAATAAAACTACACATTTATAATTCCAACTGCATGTGTAATATAAAAGTGGGAGGATATGATGAAAAGGATTTGAAGTTCCACCGTTATAATGACTGACGTTTTTTTACTGCTAAAAAAACTAAGCTAGTACACATAATTTCTCATTTCAGCAAAGATTAAATGTTATTTATAAATTGTATATTCTTTGAACTCGTACACAGATTAAACTAGATGTCAGTGTAACAGTCACTGACCTTTTCAATCTATTCTCTTGCAGGCCGAAATCCACCCCCACCTGCTTGCTACTAGTGCTGGATCAGCGCTCTTTTACTTAATCCAAGTATACATTTTTGCTGCCTTTCTGCTATCAAAAGAACTGAATCTTACACAGTTTAAAAAATATCCTGCCACATTATGCACAGCTGTCTCCTGAGGCAGAAGCTTAAGGAATTATCTTTTCCTGTTAAAATTTGCCAAAGGAAAATGGAAAAAAAAAACCAAACTCCACATAGTTGGCTAATAAAACCTTTATCAATGAAGTAGATTTTCTTGTAATTCTTCAACCCCCATATGAAATACGTGAATCATGGCATTGAAAGGAGAAAAGACCCACTTTGAACTTTTAAGGAATGTTTCATTCACAAAGTCTAAAAATACATACGCTGTTCAACTGGGCCTGCCTCAGCTTTCATAGCCTCTTTTTGTCTGGACAGTAATTCTCTTTCTTCTTGGATCTGCTGTTGTTCTGCTTCCAATTCTTGCAATCTATTACCTGCACATAACAATTCCTGTTCAAGACGATCTATTATATCAGTTTTTTCTTGAATTTGCCTTTCATAAAGAGTTTTTTCATCTGCATAGCCATCAATGACACCTATAAAATAAAATTAACAGGGAACAGGATTAAAACTTATTTTAAATCTTACCATTAGGCGTTCTATAAATATCTTGAATGAATCTGCTGATGACAGCAGCAGTTATGGTACATTCAATGCAGGCTTTTTCTTGTTTAACCTTTGTGCCTAAATATGATGTTCCTTTGAACTTTCTATTACTTTGCTATGCTAAGGTATCACATCATGTATGTGATAACTCACTTTATCAAACAGATGTAAACAGACAAGAAAGCTTAATATAAATCAGATGCTTGTAAACCAAGTCACATTTTAAATATACTAGAGAAAGTTGATGTTTTAAGTGATTCTAGAAGGCCAACACCCACAATGGTATGGCAGAATATAAACAGTATGAGGCTTCAGAGGCTTAAAGCCCAGCATCACCATTTAATGGTTACCTTGAACTATCTATCTATCTACCTATCTACCTATCTATCTATCTAGGTAGGCTTCACACCCAACACGAGGCTTGAACTCACGACCCTGCGATTAAGGTCTGAGCTGAGATCAAGAGTCAGATGCTTAACCAGCTGAGCCACCCTGGCGCCCCAACCTTGAACAATTTATTAACATCTTTTGGCTTCAGTCTTTCCATTGCTAAAGTACAAGACTTGTCTTAGGATGGTGGAATTCTGGTAACAAATCACCATCATCCATTTCTATATTTTCTAAAAATTTTAATGCTTTCTATAATTCTATTAAACACTTTCTGATAATTAAAAATATATAGCTTTTAAAGTTGCTTGGAGAAAGTCTGAAGACAAATTACAACTATGTTTCAGTGCTCACCCTACATTAGAATACACTTGTGATTTCTAAATTTGGCTTGTATCAAAATCTCTACTTTTAAACTTGAAATTTTTCCACACTCAGTTGCCAATAGCAAATTGCTCACCCTCAGCCTTACTGAGCTCCACAGCCAGCTGTTCTCTAGCCCTGGACTCCTCATGAAGGCGCTCTCGCAATTCTTCTTGGCACTTAAGGGACTCTGTCACTTCTTGTTTCTGTCGAAATGACTCCCGCATCAACTCTGTCTGTGTAACTTTCGCATGTTCAAGCTGAACGAGGAGGGAAAGCATACATGAAGGAAGACAAAGTGTTGGGAATACCCACTAAAGTTTAACAAGAAAGGGTTTTTAAATAAAAATAAACTGTTGAACTGTAACCATTTAATATTTCTAGTACATGCTAACATTAAATGGGGATAGTCAGTATACAAGTAGATTACCTACATATAACTTTCCATAAGAGATGTATTCTGGTTTTATTAAACAAACAAAACAATGCTTCTTTTGGGGGTGCCTGGGTGGCTCAGTTGGTTAAATGTCCGACTTTAGCTCAGGTCATGATCTCATAGTTCGTAGGTTCGAGCCCCATGTCGGGTTCTGTGCTGACAGCTCAGAGCCTGGAAGGTGCTTCCGATTCTGTGTCTCCTCTCTCTGCCCCTCCCCCACTTCCACTCTGCCTCTCTCTCTCTCAAAAACAAATAAACATTAAAAACAAAATAAAAAAATGCTTCTTTTGGAAATAAACCAACTTATATCACTACATCTGTATTCTATAATATAAAGAAAGATATAAAGTTAGTAACGCATAGGCTCTTTATTTGTGGAAGAATTTTATGTAATTGTGCTCTATGTAAAACTTAATTTCTTTTATATTTAACATTTATTGATTGTGGACTCCTGCTGTACATTGTGAGGAATATATGATTCATATAATGGCATCAATTAACAAAATCATAGTGTCATAACAAGATGAAAAAAATTATAACCCACATTTTAACTAAAAGCTTTATATTTCTATCCAACTGTGAAACAGCTACAAGACTTTATATGAATATTCAATTTATTTTCAAAATCTTACAATACAGAGGCATTACCCATAATTACTCATAAATACAGCCTCTTTTCAAATGCTGTTATTGGCATGACTACATTCTTAAACAATTTTTAAGATGACAGTCAAGTACAGACTCAAGGCCAAAGCTCTCAAAAAACAGTGATCATTGTTATCAGCTCCATGAAATTACAGAAAAGCACCATCTCTGCCTTTGTTTTCTGAGCTTCTGACTGCCAGCACTTGTTTATCAGTTCTTATTTTTAGTTAAACTAAAAACTGAGCTCAAATGTTTCTAGTATTTAGTCCTATAACACTAAAAATTTTGAAAAAGCAATCACCATATATATGTATACATATTAAAAATAGGCTGACAGTGTCATAAGAATTTGTAAAATTATAAAGTAGAAAGATATTACCATGTTTTATGTTTTAAAAAATGCAGTGGTTTCTAATTTATAGGCAAATATCAATAATGTATTATCAAATTATGATATTTAAGAATATTTTATTTTTAAAGACTTCTGCTCTTCACATCTGAGTAGTATTTACCATAGCAAACACATTTTAGAGTTACTAAATAAAGCCTTTTATGGTCACTCTAAGTCAATTTCCAAAATATCAAGTATGTGATTGTTCTTGTTTTATTTAATAGGATGTGTTAAATATTATTACAACTTACTACTTGGAGATAATTTGAATACACATTTAAGACTTGTACTGGATAGTTGAGCATACATTTCAAATCACAAAATATTTCCTAAAACATCTGTCATGTCAATGCTACCTCAACAAAGATAAAACTATATATATTTCTACTTTTGACTGGGAAACGAGTATTTTCTTTTAAATGTAGATAACTAATAAACATTGATTTTTTGCTATAAAGAACATGATCAAAAAGTATGAACTAATTTATATATAATTACTCTTTTGAAGTTACAGTCACAGCCTGTATTTTTAAAACATATCAATTGTTTCTACATATGTAGATAGGTAACTTTTTCTGTTTATTATAAAGTGGTTGCCTGGTAAATACATGAAAACTCTGAAAGAGTTCAAAGCTCTGACTAAAAAGCATAGTTTCTTATTCCTTTTTCAAATTTACTGTACAAGAAGCATTCAGCATTTATAAAAAAAAATACTTGATTTACATAAGAAAATTGTTTTTGCTTCTATGTCTACTTCTTAACAAGATCTAAAGCAGCTTTTAAATGCATTTAAATAGTTAGCATAGAACCATGAGAAATAGCTTTAGTTTTGCAAAACAAAACAAAAAAATTAAAGAATCAAGTACAGTAAAGCTAGCAAACAAATTTCATTTATTATAGCAGATGGCACTCATACTTTACTGGAATAAGAGACTCCCCTTTCAAATGTTCATCTAAATATAATTTAAAAAGCCTCTTCTATCCTGTTAAGTTATGACTTATTCCTAATAACTAACAATATGAAATACATAAAAATTTCATTTCAGTACTTCCAAATAAGTAAAGAAACTTATTATATTAAAAAGCATTACATTATAAAGCATCAATATAGTGTCACTTTAATATAAAAGTTTCAGGGGAGGTAACAAAACTTCTGAAAACCATCTGTCTTGTTAAATATTAGCTAGTGCATTACAATTAAAGCCACGAAAGTCGTAAAAAGTGCTGAATAACTTGTAGTTATATTGAATAACTTGAGGTGAATCATTCACAACATATTTATGTGTTAAATAAACCTGAAGTACTAACTATGCTAAGTACTTACCCTTAACAATGTTTATAAAATACATGTCACATAAAAAGTAGAAAACAGTATTTCCTCACAGGATTAGTAGGCATATTAAAAATCAGTTCCTTATGAGTTAGCAAGAAAATTAAAATTAGAATCCAGATTTTCTTTTTCCTTGTCTGGAACTACAGCCAATACACCATATGATTGTAAACAATTCCTAACTGGCTCACTTGGCTGTTTTAAGAATCATAATGCCTATTGCCTTTTAATCACTCCATTTTTACTCAGGATTGGCATCATAAACATATAAAAGCAAGATTCTTAAGGAGAAGCAGGATCTTTTTAAACAGCTTGCCTGGCATGGGAGAACTGTAATACTATCTCACTCTGCTTTCTGGAATCAAAAACATAGCCAAGATGGGGCTCTTAGAACAAATTTAGCCCTTCAATACATCTAGGATAAATGAGTAGTAACATATGAAACAATAACAAAACAAGATTCTATTCTACTTAAGGACATTTAAAGTTCATTTCTCATTATACAGGTTTTTAAATTAGATGTATAAAAAACTGAAAGCATGAACTAAAACTAAAAGAAACCAAGTTTTTTATACTTACTGAATAAGGAGGGGTAGGCAGTGAAATTTTAGAAATAAGTTTTAATATGTGCCCATTTCTTTTATGAATAAAATGAAAAATAGAAGTATTAATAATTACTGAGTTATTTTCATCCAAATGTTCACACAGAGGAAAAGGATATGGTAAAGGCACACGAGATTCAACCTCATAAATGTCTTCATCTTGTTCTTCCAACCATGAGCCACTGAGTTTGACAGTTGCCAAATAGGTCCTGTAAGAATCCATTCTAGAAGATGCAGCTGCCACTTTTCCTCACTCGCTTTAACAGTTTTCCACTACATTAAAAAGTTCTTTTTAGTTTATCAAGAGACACCATAGTTGTATGGAAATTTCTTTTTAGTACTATCAAATAAACATTTTATTAATTCATACAACTGAACAAAAGAAAAACCCCACAAATCTATTTTAAAAACTACATCTCCATGAGTCTTCGTCAAAAACAAAAGAAAAACAAAGACAACAAAAATAAAAGAAAACACCTTTTTAACTAGAATAATTAAATCCTTGAAGAATAGAAAAATGAGAATATAAATATCTAATCAGCTGAGCAATAAAACTGCTTTCAGTATCAAACATATCTGTGGAAATAAGCCTTCCAAACAACCTGGCAGGGAAGGTTGAGTTTTAAATCTCCATAGTAGCAGTCTTCACAAGTGTAGCTGCAACATTATTTCCCTTGTTCTTGCTGCTCCACTCAATTCAAAAGTAAAAGCTCCTCGGAACTGAGCTATTCAAATAGCCTCTCATGCTGAGCCAAAGGATTCTAGTCAGTGTCCCCTGAGGAAAAGGTCAGAACAGAGGGTGTGGTTTCATGTCTTTACCTATAGGTACTGGCAGGTGGAGTGTGAATTAATACGCCCACAAAAAAGCCTGCCTAACAGGATCCAAGTTCCACGTCAGAGCTTTGAAAAGGGTATTTAGACACGTTTATGATGTTTCTAAGATAAGCTAGTATTTTTCCATCCTATTCAAAAATTGTTTTAATTTGAAAATGTGAAATCAAGTAGGTTTGAGTCTACTACCAAGTAGTTCTTAAAGTATATCAAATAATCATAATTATTTCTAGAAAACTAAGTTAGTACTTCCTTTTGATATTTCCTTAAAATAATACTCATTCTTTCAAGCAGTCACTAGAACTAAGTATAGATAGTTTAGTTATAACCTATTTCTACACTGAATTGTTTTTAGAGTGAATGTTAAGGGGAAAAAAAAACCACTCTTTTTAAAAGCTGCATTATATATAACTCTCGGTAGTTACGCCACTTAAGATACTCTATGAACACGGACTAAAACTCAAAAGGGCAAGTTGCATATAATAAATGTCAGTGATACTGAATAAAGTAAACAGAGTTTTAAAAGATGAACTTACTTTTTAACATCAAAAGATCCTCAATAGTGAGAGTTGTTTCAAATAAATGAAAAAGCTTTCACTGTGGTGCCTTTTCTCTCTCTATCCAGTAACTAAATAGCCTAAACCCAAAAAACCAAAACCTTTTATCTACTATGGAAAAAACCCTACTAAAGCAAGCAGGTAATATAAACAAAAATCCATTTTACAGCCATTTTCACTATATGCAATTATTTAAAGGAGTTAACACTCAAAGCCTTCATAGTAGGCTAATAATTAGGGGAGAGAAAATGAGATTTTCTACAGAGAGAATCTACAGGCAGATGTTCTGGGGCAGGGCAGGGGCAGCTGCCTCTTTTAATTCTGGATTAGGCAAGGACAAAATTTTGTTCATTTTTTTTTTTTTTTTTGTTAGTTTGCCAGTTAGTCTGTGAAGATGTCTTAACATTTTCACAAAATGGAGGCCTAACACTACACTGGTTTAGCCAAATTTGACTTTTTTGATCTTCAGCAGATACAAAGTCATCCGTATCCTAGCTGCTCAGCTTTATGAATTGGTTGCTAGGACCCATGCTTACTTAGCGTATCATATAGTTCTCAAAATACTCTTTCCTCGCTCCCTCTGGAAATTAGTTTATTTTGATAATGTGGTGTCCAATTTCTTGTATTTGAAGCAAAAACAAAACTCTGAAAGTAAGAAGTATCTTTAAAAAAATTTTTTTTTCATGTTTATTTTTGAGAGAGGGAGAGAGACAGAACATGAGTGGGGTAAGGGCAGAGAGAGAGAGGGAGACACAGAATTGGAGCAGGCTCCAGGCTCTGAGCTGTCAGCGCAGAGCCCGATGCGGGGCTCAAACTCACAGACGGCGAAATCATGACCTGAGCTGAAGTCGGACATTTAACTGAGTGAGCCACCCAGGCGCCCCAAGAAGTATCTCTTTAAAAACAGAAACATTCAGGTCAAGGTAAGAACTAACTACAAAGAAAAAAAAAGTAGGGAGGAAAAAAAAGACTCAAAAAAGCAGATTAATAAGATGATTTAGAATGAGGCCAACAGTCCTTATAACAACAGAATATTAACTAATGGCATATTATATTAATTCATGTTCAAAAAGGTGACCCTAAATTAAAATAGTCCAAATTATATCTTTCCAATTTTTGAAAGCACGTAAAACTTGTTTCCATCCATGTAAAACAAAAACATCAAGATGTAGACCCTTAGAACATAGGTCAAAGTTAAGAAACTAACCACAAAGAAAAAAAATAGTAAAATTAAGGAGGGAAAAAAAGGACTCAAAACAGCAGTAGAGTTGATTTAAGATAGAGGAAAATAGCTCTCCTAACAACAGTATATTAACCTATGGTATATTAACTGATGTTCAGACAGATTACTCTGCATTGGAATAATTCAAATTCTATTTTTTTTTTTTAATTTTAGAAAGCACATAAAACTTTTTACGATCAAAAGCAGTTAAAGCAAAATGACTTCAATTTTTAGGAGGATGCCCTTTAAATATTTAGACTAGCTCATTGTTCCCAGGTTCCAGATAATCAAGATTTCAGGCATATTGGAAGGCTATTAACTTGTATAGAGCTACGTTTGTTTCCCTAACTAAACAGCTTTATTTGAATCATACAATGTTAAGATATTTAACCTTTTCCCCCTTAAACATTTCTTTCAAATTGTAAAACACTTCTGTTGCTCTCTTTTGGATATTGACTTGTTCACTTATTTCTGTAAGTTATTTAATAGAGGGGCTGAATCCTGGATACAATACTCTGACAGAACCCTGACCAATATAATAAGCACATTGGGGGAAACCCTAATGGGAAAATGCATTTCAACACTTTGATTACAATTATGTTTAAAACTTAACAATGACAGGGGCACCTGGGTGGCTCAGGTAGCTGGTTAAGTGTCCAACTTCAGCTCAGGTCATGATCTTGCGGTTCATGATTTCGAGCCCCACATCGGACTTCGTGCTGACAGCTCAGAGCCTGAAGCCTGCTTCAGATTCTGTGTGTCTCCCTCTTTCTCTATCCCTCCCCGACTCGTACTCTCTCAAAAAATAAACATTAAAAAAAAATAAAACCCTTAACATTGACAAAACAAAATCTTAAACTATTGTTTTATCCTCAGAGTGAGTCTTCTCTTTTGAGAAGATATAGAAACATGTCGCTTAGATTCCATTATTCTCAAAAATGATACTAAACTCATGAGAGTTACCTATAATAATCATCATTCTGTGGGAGGAATTTCCTCATTAATTTTTTCCAAGGCCTAAAGGAATCTCTCAGTAGCACCTCTGAATTCTGGAAAAGCTGAAAGGGCTACTCCCATCGAACAGACTGAATTCCTTTTCTACCTGATTCAAGAAACAAGAATCTGAAACCATACTCTCAAAGATAACTTTTCTGCAGTACCACAAAGAGACTACTGAATAAAGATTATGTTAAAGAGATACCTTTCTAAGGGCCTGTGGGTAGTCTTTAAGCACTTTCCCTCGTATTATAATGAAAACTCTCCCAACAAATAGGAAACTGCAATAGATTGAATATAAGCCTAATTTTACGGTAGCCTATCTGGGCAAAAGAGAAATACAATTCATCACATTAAGAGTATCATTATATGGATTTGCATGTATATACCACAGGGCAAGTCACCTGTCAAATCAAATACATAAAGTAAAATAATCCTTTAACAGATGTTATGAAATAAGCCCAGATAGAAACCCTGATACTTAGTAAACAAACTCACTAGTTCTTTTGTTGAAGCAGGATGTATCTATGGTACCCAAAGCATACTAAACCTTAAAACTAAATACAAGGCTTAATCACCTATCTTCTACTAAAATCACACAACATAAAAATCCACACTGTTAAAAAGAAAAGAATCTTGAATATCTGACAATATTTACTTAGGCTACGGGGACTTCAATGAAACCCCTCCTCCATCCCAAACATAAATCCACAATAATCTGCAATAATCTTTCTCCAATCTGAAAGGAGGCAAGTCTTTTTGATCCACACACCACACCTTCCACTTGTTTCTGGATTCCATCCTCACTTATTCCAAGGACCTGGCTCAAGAAAGCCCATCTGTTTGTGACCTGCAATCTTCAACTTCTCCACTTCTACTCAAAGTATACCATTCCAACCTTTAAAAAAAGCACCTTCCCTTTTTCAAGCCAGTATTCTGTTTTCTTCACAGCTAGTAGTCACAAAATTGCTGTCTCTATTTCTCCAACTCTGAATTTTGAATACTCCTTCACCAACTCCATGAAACCATTCTCATCAAGGTCACTGTTAACACACACAATGAAATATCCAATGGACACTAAATCATCAGCCACCTATAACTTTCTGTAGTAAGTGACAACTTTTGGAAAAATCACTTCTCATCTGGCTTTTATGACACTATTCTCCTGGAAAAATTACTTCTCATTCTCGCTCTCTCCCATAGACTTAACTATTTTTATTCTCTCTTTTTTTTTTTTTTTTTTTTTTTTTTTTGAGAGAGAGAGAGAGAGTGCAAGCGAGCAGGGGAGGGATAAAGAGAGAGGGAGACATAGACTCTGAAGACAGGCTCCAGGCTCTGAGCTAGCTGTCAGCACAGTCCCACGTGGGGCCCAAACTCATGAACTGTGGCATCATGACCTGAGCTGAAGTCAGACGCTTAACCAACTGAGCCACCTAGGCGCCCCAATTTTTACTCTCTTTTAAATGTCAGCATTCTACCAGTACAAAAATAGCTCTGTATACACTCTACAACCATGGCTTCAAGGTCTTTAAGTAATAACAACCTCCAATCTAGTTCTACCCAAACTCCCAAATCACCCAAAAAGTGATTATCTTTACTTGATGCCTCTTCTATGCATTTCAAATGAAATACAACAACTTGGTTGGTTAAGGATTTATGCTTGGTTTCCTCTTCTCTTCCTTATCCCCTACATCCAGTCATACCAAATGCTACTAAATTCAATTTCCTAAAAGTTTTAAAATCACTTCCTCCTGCCTTAATTTTACTTCTATCACTTTTTACTTGGAATATATTATAAGGGCCTTCTGTTTCCTACATTCAGCATCTCTCCTCACCATATTCTTGCCTATCTGCCTATCAAACCGCTGCCTAAAGGAATCTAAGACACAAATTTAATCATTATTATTTTTTTAATGTTTATTTATTTAGAGAGACATGTGCACAGGAGGGGCAGAGAGGGAGGGAAAGACAGAATTCCAAGCAGGCTCCGTGCTGTCAGTGCAGATCCTTTCACAGGGCTTGAACCCACGAACCATGAGATCATGACCCGAGCTGAAATCAAGAGTTGCTTAACTGACTAGGCCACCCAGGGGCCTCTGATATTCTATTCCCATCAAAAGTATTTCAATGACTCTCCACATTTTACAACATAAAGTTAGCTTATGAAGGACTCTGACATGTAACTACTGGCTATTTCTCTACCTTTACCGTCTATCAGTTTTCCATCTTCCATCCCCGAAGTTTCGTATCACAATACTATCCACTGTCTGCATACATATCATGCTGGTTTACACTATACCATTCATCACAAATTTTCTTCTGACCTACCTACTTAGTTTCTACTTGTCTTTTAAGTCTTTCACTTCTTTCCCCTCATTTTCTCTTGAATTACACTTTCATCTCCATTACTCCACCAAAGTGCTCTTGTAAGACTACCAATGATGCCCAAATTTCAAAATCCATTCTTTAGTCTGTGAATAACATGACCAGTCAGCAGTAACTGACCTCATTCATTTTCAAAGGGCAGAAGAACTGGCAGTTAAGAGCACAGCCAGACTGCCTGGGTTCAAATTCTAATCCCACCACCTAACTTGTATGTCTGGGGAAGTGACTTCTCCATCCCCTCAGTCTATTTTTGACAATGCAGTCAAAATGGTCCTTTTGAAAAATAGAAGTTAGATCAGTTATTCAATAAATTCTAATGATCCATCCAAAGCTAGAGACAATCTGCATGTCCTCTAAATAAATTATATGGTACATCCATACAATATAATATTCCTCAGCTATAAAAAGGAACAAACTATTAATACATGTAACAACATTGATGAATTGATGATGAATCATACATGCACTTTAAGACAATGAAGCCAGGCCTAAAAGAACAATGATACAATGATAATGTATCATTTTATTTACACCAGTCTGGTAAAGGCAAAACTATACGCATGGAAAGCAACCAGGGGTTGCCAGTAGCAGGAGGTAGAAGGGCTGACTACAGAAGAGAAGTACTGGGGAATGTGGAGGGATGGAATGATTCTGTATCATGTTTGTGGTGGTAGATATAAAACTCTATGCATCTGTCACAATCGAAAGCATTACCCATACAAAGAGTGAAATTCATCATATGTAAATTAAAAAAAATTAACCAGAACATAGGGAAACCCAAAATGGAATAAAAACTGTAACAAATAATTCTAATTGTATTAAAAGTGAATAACAAAACCACTTAAGAAGCGAGGAAGAAAAGAGTTAACCTAACATACTTTGAAAAACAGTATTTTTGACTATGTAAGGCTAAAAACAAAAAGTACTGTACATATGTAAATATGTTCTCCTCAGGGGTATAGCCTTGCAATTGTGAAATTACTTTATGGGTATATATGGCTGAACAAATAAGTAAAATGAGAGCCTAGTTTCTCATTGATGGAGAATAAAGTTACAAAGAGAAGGGGAAGGGGTAGAATGAATGTTGTGGTACTGGATCAGAATAAGAGGTAATATATGAAGTTAGGTTTTTACTATATATACATAAAGATATGGAAATAAAAACAGATGCAAGGGTTAATATACCCCATATATTTTCAAACGGTCTACAAGAGAACCTACAAGTCATGATACACTTGGTTAAAAGTGAACTCATATAACATCCAGATCGTGGTTTGTAAATCTCATTCTCTAACAAGAAGCCTAAATTCCTTGGAGAAGTGGTGGATTCTAGGGCTGGGGCAGGAATAACACAAAATTGGTCTGGAGCCTCTGATAGTGCAAATGCTCAAAAAAAAAAAAAAAGAAGTACTTTGAAAAAGTGTTAAGAGCTGACCTGAAAGAGTTCTCAATGCCAAAGCTGGAACAAAATAAACTACTATAGTATTGGATTATTACCCACTGAAAAAATAAACAGGCATGAGTACATATAGATCCTGATTATAAATGTGAGTAATAATTCTAATAGATTAAGGAATGAGGAAGATAGAAAATCACCATTAGAATACCACAGTAATAATTGCACAGGCAAGATCCACCAATGAATGCTCAAAATAGTGGATGAAAGTTTAAGGAGAAACAAGATATTTGCATAATCTCGAAGTACCTCCTCCAAGATATTTATTAATTACAAAGGGAAGAATAGTAATGGTACAGTGAAACCCAGGTGACACCACAAGAAATCAAGATTAACATTACAGTAGTAAGACATATTGACATCATGTGCCCTCTGATATGACACACTGAGAAGGCACATCATTTTTGTGATATTTTTGTCAAAAATGCTTAAGATTCAGGTAATTGTGAGAAAACGTCGGACAAATCCAAATTGAGGGACATTCTACAAAATAACTAGCCAGTCCTTATCAAGTGTCAAGGTCATAAAAGACAAAGAGAGACTCAGGTACTAACCGTCAGAGATAGCCTAAGAGAGCTGAAGAAGACATGACAACTAAATGCAATGTGGGATCCTGGAATGGGAAAAGGACGTAGTGGGAAAAAATGGTAAAATCCAATGGTTTGTATTTCAGTTTATAGCACTGTACCAGTTTTACTTTCTAAGCTTTGATAATTATAATATGGTTATGCAAGATGTTAATATTAGGGGAGGTTAATGAAGGGTACATGGAAACACTATTTGTACTATTTTTGCAACTTTTCTCTCAGTCTAAAATTATTTCAAAATAAAAAGTTAAAAAGTTATACATAATGACTCCATATCTCATTAATAATTGAATTCCAAGTTCCATGTTATCTGGTTCCCAAGTATCACTCTGACCCCATCTTCCACTCTTCTCACTCTCCTTGCCCCAGCCACACTGGCCTCTTTGTCAGCCGCACAAGGAACAAGCACATGACCTCCTCAGGGCCTTCACACTTGTTATTCCTTTGCCTAAGCCATTCTTCTCATACTTACCTATATGGCTGTCTCCTAATCTTCCGTATGAAATATGCCTGACTATTCCTTTATCAGAGAAGTCTTCCTCCATTTTCCTATATAAAATGTGCACTTTCGTCATCATGCTCTACCTTCCCCTATTTTATGTATCTTCCCAGCAGATATCACCACCTGACACACTGTATGTTTATACACTGTTAGTTGCCACCACTGAATTGTAAGCTCTACAAAAGTAAGGATTTTGTCTATTCTATTCAATGCTATACTTCCGGTATATAAAATAGCAATTGCTATATAGTAGGTACTCAATAAATATAATGAATGAATGATTCATCTCAAGCATCAAGTCTTCCAATAAACTCTACCTGGGCCTACCTTACTCCAAAGTATGAGATGCTACTCTCTTTCCTGGTCTCAGGGTATACTGTACAGAGCTACTTACCTGAACTTCTTGGTCACTGCAAGCACTAATATACTATAGCAACCTCTCTCAACTCTGCCTTAGAATTTTTGTAACAAGTGAAAAAAAAAAATAAGGTAAAAGGGAACTATACTATTATGAATAACCAAACAATGACACATTAAAACAAAAACGGAATACAAGTTATTTCACAGAGGTGATTACACATAATTTTATCTCAATCTGACAAGCTATTAGTAAGATTTATTAGGTTCAAGAAAATTTTAGTTATTAATGACAATATTCTGAAGAAGTCAATGGCTTTAAACATCTATCCATGGAAGAGTAGTGGGTGTATTGAATTTGGATTGAAAGAAATCACCTAAGAAACACCTGATTTTTATACCAAATGTCAACAACTACTTTAACCTTTTATATAATAGATATTAGTAGAACACTTCAAAATTCAGTTAGAATAATGTGAACATTATACTAATCATCTCTAGAACAGTGGTTCTCAAACTTCAGTGCGTTATCAGAATTACCTAAAGGACCTGCTGAAACAAAGGTTGCTGGGCTCCATCATTCAGTAGTTCTGGGACGGGGATTGAGAATTTAAACTTACAGCAAGTCCTCAATGATGCTGATGCTGCTGGTTTAGAGACTGCAGTTTGAGAACTACTTAGTGCTCTAGGCAAAATTTTTGTGACCTGTTCATTGATATGTAAAACAATATGATAAAAGCTTAATAACAAATTGCTATCTTATTTTATTTTTTATTTTACAAATCGCTATTTCGGTTGACAGATTGCGAATAATTTGGAAAAATGACATGGTCAGGCTCCTACGGTACCTCACAACTTGATCACATAAGCAGATGTGAGGAGGTATGATCTTGGCCTGGGAAAACGAGTATTTCAGTTGGATCCCACACACTTTTCTGTTGGCAGTATTCATGGATTATGGGGGAAGTTTCTCTATAATAGCCTATAGGAACAAGTCCAACCACAGATCCCTTCTGATTTATTTACCATTTTCCATGGTGTTTGTCAAAATATTATATAATTGACCCTGGAGCAATGCGGGGGTTGGGGCACGGATCCCCTGCACAAAAATCCAGATAACTTAAAAAAAATTTTTTTTTAATGTTTATTTTTCTGAGAAAGAGAGAGAAAGAGCGTGAGCTGGGGAGGGGCAGAGAGAGAGAGAGGGAGACGCAGAATCTGAAGCAGGCTCCAGGCTCTGAGCTGTCAGCACAGAGCCTGACACAGGGCTTGAACTCCTGAACCGCAAGATTATGACCTGAGCCAAAGTCCTCCACTTAATCAACTGAGCCACCCAGATGCCCCCAAATTCCATATAACTTCTGACTCCCTGCAAACTCTACTAATAGCCTATTGTTGACCAGTAGCCTCATTGATGACATAAATGATTAACACATATTTTGTATATATGTTATATACTATATACTGTACTCTTACAATAAAGTAATCTAGGAAAAAAAGTTAAGAAAAATCATAAAGAAGAGAAAATATATTTACAGTACTGTGCCGCATATGCTGAAAAACATCTCCATATAAATGGAGCTACACAGTTCAAACCTGTACTGTTCGAAGGTCAACTGTATTGCATTAACTAGACTGTCCATAATTTACAATGATACCAAGTGGCAGCGACAGTATTAACAGTGCTCAAGATCCAGGTGAAAAGTATTTAACAGTGGTCAAGAAAGGGAAAGTATTATCAGGTTTTTCATAGCATGAAAGAGTACAAATCACGGAAATTCAATACTAATGTAGCTGAAATATTAAAAAAAAAAAAAGAGGCAAGACTATCAGAGACTGCAGAGAATAAAAGGGGTAATTATGACACATATGTATTCAAACTTTAAAAGTGGTGAAAAGCAACAGCTGAAAACACCGGAACTGGATCAGCTGACTCAGTACAGTAGCATATTGTTAAAGTGGTTTATATGCAAGCATTCTAAAAGAAAGCCAATCCAGTATTTATAATAATTTAGAAAAGACAAAACAGTAAATCTTAGTAGAAAATATTATTTTCTTATAATAGCTATGGAATTCCTTATTATGATGTAGCACTCAGAATTTCAATGTTTGAGCTTCAGTAGTCTACCTAAGGCCGAAGAAAAATATAATAAACATGAAATTCTCTGATCCAAGAGTATGATGTCTTAAATTAATAACACAAATGAAGCTGGGTTTTATTGGTGCCATTTTCTTACCATCACTTAGGATGTTGGCAATGAAAAATAACTCACTGTGGTTTTAGTGAAAGATAGGACCACTATTGTTTGTATAGTTATCCTTTTTATTGTGTATTAGTAAATACACAAAGATTTCAGTTTTCAAAACTACTGTACTTCTCTCAGTTCTTTGTGATGCTCAAGGAAATCTGTAAATAACTTTTAATCATTTTGTACCTGCTGTGAAAGAAGCAGGTCTGTACCTGTACAGACTTTTAATCATTTTGTACCTGCTCTGAAAGAAAGCTTCAGAAAAACAAGAATTGCCCAAAGACAGCAATTTCTTCTGTTACATATATACATACACATATCTTCAGAATTTATCTATGAAAACATTTCTGAGACCTTCTTAACTGAGTATGAATACCTTAGTTTGGCCAATCAAACTGCTTTCTGGTACAACGCAGAAAATTAACAGTAGATATATTATGATACATTCCTCTGGCCAAATGGTGAATTCTCATTCCAAGTGGTAATTTGTTTTCTGGTTTTTTTTTTTTTTTAAAGTTTATTTATTTTTGAGAGAGAGAGAGAGAGAGAGAGAGAGAGAGAGAGAGAGAGAGAGAGAGAGAGAGAGAGAGAGAAAGAAAGCCGGAGAGGGGCAGAGAGAGAATCCCAGGCAGGCTCCACACTGTCAGCACAGAGCCTGACGTGGGGCTTGAACAAACTGTCAGATCATGACCTGGGCCAAAACCAAATCAAACACCTAACCAGCTAAGCCACCCAGGCGTCCCTGGTAATTTGCTCTTAAAGATACAGTCCATATTCTATCCCAGAAAAGAATTTAGACTACCTCCTTACAAAGAAAAATGAACCTGGGAAAAACTCTGGTTATCTGATGACTATTCAGAAGGCAAATATTTCACTGGAAATATGTTGTTTTGATAATGCCTTCTTTGTTAAATGCCAATAGCAAGTTGCCAAGATAAAAAGAAATGGATAATGAGAAAGTAACCAAATAGTAGGTGGTTAACAAGTGATTTCAAGGGTCAGTAACAAGGAGAGGACCCAATCACTAACTTAACCTAAATGAATTTGGCATTAAAACACAAAATATATAACAATATTTGCCAAATATGGTACATCCTACAGTCACTGCTATTGCAGAGACATTCCATAACAGAACAATTTCTTAGAGGAAAAAAAGTAACATCAATAAAAGCCAGACATTAGAAATAACAAGACATAGGGGCGTTTGGGTAGCTCAGTCAGTTAAGCGTCCGACTTCAGCTCAGGTCATGATCTCGCTGTCCATGGGTTCAAGCCCCGTGTTGGGCTCTGTGCTGACAGCTCAGAGCCTGAAGCCTGCTTCGGATTCTGTGTCTCCCTCTCTCTCTGCCCATCCCCCATTCATACTCTGTCTCTCTCAAAAATGAATAAAAGATTAAAAAAAAAAAAGATATAACAAGACATGAAAGACATGTCTTTCAACTTCTCAACTTCTGTTTGAAATACACATGGATCTATGATACTCTGAATAAAGATATCAATGAAAATGTTAATACTGGCTCTAACTGATGACAATGGAGTACTCATTCAAATAACACCATAGCTATGATTGTACAGCTTCTTTTACGTAACTTCAGTACCTTAAGAAATAATTACCATAGTGTAAAAAATGTTATAGACAGAGAAAATTGCATTTTAACTTACAAATGGTTGTGTCCCTTTAAAATTTCTATAAAAACTGTGCTTCAACGTAGAAACTGTCCCCCACTACCAAGAGATATTGCCTACCAAGAGACAGTAAAATGAGGTAATCTATTAACGTTCATGAAAAGGAAGTAAAAATGTGAAGGATTACAGGTATGATTTGTTGTCACATGACAACAGTAGTTAGTGTGTTAGGACATACTGGAGCATATAGTTTAAGAGATTGCTGATACTATACCTTCAAATAAATAACATACATTGCAGAATATTACAAATAAGGGTAAAGTTAAAATCTCTTTTGAAAATTAAAAATAGACCTACCCTATGACCCAGCAATAGCACTGCTAGGAATTTATCCAAGGGATACAGGAGTACTGATGCATAGGGCCACTTGTACCCCAATGTTTATAGCAGCATTCTCAACAATAGCCAAATTGTGGAAAAGAGCCTAAATGTCCATCAACTGATGAATGGATAAAGAAATTGTGGTTTATATACACAATGGAATACTACATGGCAATGAGAAAGAATGAAATATGGCCCTTTGTAGCAACACGGATGGAACTGGAGAGTGTGATGCTAAGTGAAATAAGCCATACAGAGAAAGACAGATACCATATGGTTTCACTCTTATGTGGATCCTGAGAAACTTAACAGAAACCCATGGGGGAGGGGAAGGAAAAAAAAAAAAGAGGTTAGAGTGGGAGAGAGCCAAAGCATAAGAAACTCTTAAAAACTGAGGGTTGATGGGGGGTGGGAGGGAGGGGAGGGGAGGTGATGGCCATTGAAGAGGGCATCTTTTGCGATGAGCACTGGGTGTTGTATGGAAACCAATTTGACAATAAATTTCATATATTAAAAAAAAAATCTCTTTTGATATCAAAAAAGTAATGTTCAAGAGTCTAGAAAATCTGAAAATTAAAACATTGAATTTTGAACTTGAAAAGTCCATCAGGACATTAAATGAACTCTTACCACCTGAAAAGAAACCCGGTGATATCAAAGATCCCTGTTGTTACAAAGACAACCAATTATTAAGAAGAACTTGACTAAATTTACGTGAGACAATACAAAGAAAACATTTAGATGTTCACTGGCTTAAAAGAAAACCTACTGCAAATTTAGTACATATTAGCAACATAAAGAGGTTACCTGACTACTCGTTTCACTTATAGCTTCCAGGAGTTTCTCAACTGCTGCTTGTAGTCGACCGCTAATACTGAGCATAAGTTCTTCATTTTCAGGGTCTATTTCAGTTCCAGCAAAACCACTCCTCATGAGTTGTTCTGAGAGATCTGTCCCCTCTTCAGTTACTTTTGACCATATACTACTGTCATTTCTTGGCACATCACCTCCAGAATAAGAGGGTATAGATTCATCTGTAACTGGAATAACAGTATTTTAAAGGCATAAACCAATTATGTTTAGTAATTATAGTAAAAAAAGGTTATAAAATAAAATGAAATTAAAACCTGAAATCACTGAACTATAAGGTCTTTTTTTAAAAGGTCTTTTAATAACAACACTGCAACATAATAAATAGGCAAATACAGAATGTAGTATTATTTGATAACAAAGCAGGTAGGAGAAGAAGAATGCTATGCTAAGAGGGCTTTCTAGAAATTAATACTTGGGTTATTCAGTATTTTTTTCTTTCATAAAAACTTTTAAAACAACTTTCCACAGGTATTTACTAAGTACCTGCCATGTAGGATTTACTAAGTAATGGAGACTTACAGGTGGCAAGATCTGGTTCCTATCCTCAAGGACCATATAATGAGAAAATAAATACATAAACGACATGAAAAGAAAAATACTGCAATGGAATATTTCAGGTGTATGGAGGGATAGAAGAAGGGCTTGATTTTGTCTGGAACAGATCCTCTGATTTCTGAGCACAATACTGGGAAGCATCACCGGTTCAGGCTAGACAGTAAAAGGGACTAAGATCATTTTGCAGCTGGAAACTGCAAGAGATTAGTAGGCTAATGAGCAGTACTCATTTAACTATGGACATATATATCCACATTATTCTCATTTTTTATTCAGACAAACTGAGTTGACACGGGCAGAGAATCTGGACGTGTTTTCTGTAAACTGAAATAAAAGCATAGGTTACTCATTGCTGTCATGGAACACGATACTCATCTGTGGCAGCACAATACAACCCAACAACAAAAAGTCCTAAAGAAGAATTTCCTATTCTTTTATTACATGTAGTATGTATTTCTTATCAGTAACTGTAGAAAGTTAACAAATTAACAGCAAACTTTAATTTCCAAAGTACTTAGAATATTCAGTTTGATACAGTCATCCAGGAGAATAAGAGCTATTTATGAAAATGTCTTGCTGAAGCAGCTGGTGTGTGCAGTTCTCTCACTCTCATGTATGAACAGTATTAGATACAGTTTCAGATGCAAGATCTGAATGCAGCACAGTTCAACATTCACTAAGTACCTCCTCTATACAAGTCACTGGCTAAAGAATCCAAGACTGGATTCTAGGAAATGATTTAAAAAAAATTTTTTTTTATGTTTATTTGTGAGAGAGAAAGAGAGACAGAGTGCAAGCAGGGGAGATGCAGAAAGAGAGGGAGACACACAGAATCCAAAGCAGGCTTGAGGCTCTGAGTGGTCAGCACAGAGCCTGATATGGGACTTGAACTCATGGACCACAAGATCATGACCTGAGCTGAAGTGGGCCACTTAACCAACTGAGCCACTCAGGTGCCCCACCTAGGAAATGATTTTAAATGTTTGCTATCACATAGTTTATCTAATTCTTAGTGTAACAGCTAATACAATTTTCCCTTTGTATTTTTACTCTCAAAATTTAAAAACAGACAGCAACCAGACTAATATTTACTTATGTTATTCCAGGTATTCAAAATTGAATGTCTTGATAAGAGGGATCAATACTTTACAAGTATTCATGAGTTCAAAATGATCTTGGAATTCAAAATGAATTCATATAAAGTACAGTACAATGTATATTACAAAGTTACTGAACAAAATGAATGTAGTTCAGAAAATATTTTTGAAAAAACTATGGAAGAAATAGTTTATAAGTGGTATTTAAAGCTAAAAATACATGTTATATAGCATCTTTAAGGAATTAAATGCATTCTACAGTGACCTTTTCTAATAAGTACAGAGAATCTGACAAATCAGAGGAAAGAGAATAGTCTGATATGATGGGGAGTCAAGGCTTTATGGAGTCAAAGTGTGGAGAGAAGCTGGGATGAGGTAGGGAAGACAGCAGAAGGAAGGGAGCTGGAAAGGAGGCTCGATCCAAGTTGTGAATGGTCTGAACTTTTATAGGAACCTTGGAGTTGTGCTATAAATTAATGAGGCAGTGAAT